>NW_026534330.1:10004194-11270389 GCF_026225885.1 Hylaeus anthracinus | reverse complement strand
TGTGTGTGTGTGTGTGTGTGTGTGTGTGTGTGTGTGTGTGTGTGTGTACTGGCACCAAGTGTGGTAACATGAGAAGAGAAGAGACTGAAGTAATAAACTCGTTGCTACGGAAAATTATTATTTTTTTTGTTTTGTTTGTTTATAGCGTACTCAAGGTTATCTAGCGAGGTCTACTGTCATAACCTGAACATCTAACTTGATACTAATTTAGCGTTCTCGTGGGAGGAGGAAAACGCTTCTCTGCGGCAACTGGTCGTACGGAGGTCGACGTGATCGTTTCAAAATCTCTCCTGTCGACGCGGTTACGGCTAAGATCATCATCGTGATTACGAATCTACCACGTGGCACTAAGGAAACACAGGAAAACAAGTGTCTCTCAGGCTGATCGGTTCCAAGCCTGGTCAAATTTACGATTGACATCGTCGAAACTCGACGAGTGCCCAAACATTGCTAAGGCTAGGTAGATTCGTTGATGATTCTCCAGAGAAAAGCGTGAATTGCATCTTGTTATCCCAATTGGTTCTCTTTTTTTTTTTTAGTTCAATTTCAAATAGCGTTAGGAAATGAAATTCGAATGATTTTTCATTAATAGAACTCACGCTTTCACGAGACCCACCAGATCTTACCACCGCACGACGCGTCGATTTAAATGATATCTCTTCTTCAATCAATTATACACGAGTCAATTATTACCGAGACAATCTATGCATCTCAATCGTGTTTCCATATTACGTGAAATTATGGTTTCGTTAACCTAAAGAGGGTCATCCTACGTCGATATACCTTCGATTAAACTTTGTTAAAGACTACTATTTTTGGAAACTATATTAAGAGGGTATCAAGAATTTTTTTGGTTAAAATTGTTTGCCATTCCATGACTTTTTGCAATATTAGAAAACTATGTATGCACCTTCTCGATTTTATTCTCTTTCGTCGCACGCTGTACTCTACCGTAATGGTCGTTTTGTCATTTCTGTACCGGTTACTTTTTCATTTTTTTTTCTCTCTTTCTTTATTAAAGAATAAGTTTTTAACTACTCACGCTAAAGCTATAACTACGAAGTCGAGCCAATTCCATGCATCTCTAAGATAGGTAAAAGGCTGCAGAATGAAACCCCTCGCCATCACCTTAACGGCGGACTCAAATGTGTAGATGCCCGTAAATATCACTCTGAAAACAACAAACACACCACTCAGCTTTAAATGCGATTTTCTTTGCGCGCGTTTACAATTCACTACTGCCTATCACACAATTTTATCACACTGATGTCGCGTCAGCGGCACACCCAAAGACGCTATCTTGTTATAGTCATTAAAAAGAAGGTTTATTCAAAGTTAAGGATCCTTGGTCTCTTTGGTAAAAGTTTCTATCTACTCCAATAGAATTCTACTCATGAGTTCCTCGATCCCATCGCTACTAATTTAAACCTCAGCCTTGCTCCAATTGACCAAACCACGTTTCGAGACAAAGGATGGAAAATATCTTCTCGGATAGTTCTCCCTAGTGGGTAGTGCCGCTTCTGCTAAACTAAGCGATAGTAACCGATCGCTATCGGTGTCTAAATTATTACTGATCGTCGTAGACAAGTCAGCTACGTCGAGCACGACCCGAGCGAACAATTGTCTCGTTGGCAAACACACCGAGTACATGTTCCATTTATTCTTCTTTTCTTTTACGTTATTAAAAATCTTTTTCCATTATTATTATTATTATTATTATTATTATTATTATTATTATTATTCGCACAGATCGCTCATGTCTACGCTACCTCTAGAGAGACTAGGACAAAACTTACCAACGGAATACAATTTATCACAGTCTCTACTCATATATTTAGAGCTATAACACGTAGAACATTGCTTGAAAATATCTATACTTTACAACGTGTACTCGCCGTAAGCTTTCGATGGCTTTTCCTATTTAAATTAGACGTTTAATTGAACAGAAAAGTCTGTTAGATTCAAATATATTCTCGCAACTCATCTCCGGCTTAGGCTCGTAGGCACGCTAAGCTACGTTGATTCACAGTCACTGCAGAGCAAGCGAAAATATATATTGTCTGAGAGAATAAAGAAATTCGTTGGACATGTGTCCACATCATTTTCGTCGATTAAATATATGTATTTTTTTAAAGACACAAGTCTTAATCGAAATTTCAATTTTCAGAGATATTCCGATCGCACATCTCGTTGGCAAAGGTGGACAGAATTAGGATAAATTAGGATAAATTAGGGTTACGTATTTAATTAATTTTTATTGTTCAAACGTGGAATGTATTTTTAATTGATCCAAATCTGAATGTTTATTTAACGAGCATTTCTGTGGCTTAATCTGTATTTCAAATTTAAAGATTGCACATGTTTTCTTTGCTGTCTGAAATTTTTATTTGAATTCCATCCACCTCTGTTGATAGAAAACATTCGATCAATTATAATTCGCTGTTGTAAAACACCTGTTCCTATACTTTTTGTTTATTCGCTTCCATCCATCCAAGAATCATATTCTCATTCTGAATTCTTTTTTTTTTTTGTTCATCGTACGAGTATCGTTCTTTTGTCCCAGATCAATCAGTTTAAAATAAACAGAGAAATTGAAAAGAAAAGTGGGGACACCTGTAAAAATCAACGCGGGGAAACGTTACTTCTGGTTCAGCTCTTCGCAGAGAGCGATGCTCGTACACGTTGCATATTTATCGTGAAAACAAATGGTATAGTGATTGCATACTGTTACTAGCGGATGTACAGCCTCGTTAAAACAATCTGAGAATGTGGTTTCGTGGTTCCAATCGTTTGCTATCAATATATTCACATTTTCTCGTGATTGTTTACTCTTATTAGGGTCAGATCACCCTTTGGAATCACACATTTTTGAAAAATCGACATTTATAGATTTTTATTTAGTTAATTAATAGTTCTTTGTAAGGCATCAACAGGTACTAGTTGCACTAGGTACTAATCACACTAGGTATTAAGTACGCTAGGTACTAAGCACACTAGGCACTAGGTACGATAGGTACTAAGCACACTAGGTACTAGATACTCTAGGTACTAGGTACGCTAGATACCAAGTACTCCAAGTACTAGGTACGCTAGGTACTTAACACTCTAGGTACTAGGTACGATAGGTACTAAATACTCTAGATACTAGGTATACTTAGATACTAAGCATACTAGGTATTAAGTACACCAGGTACATTAGGTACTAAGTCACCATTGACCCAATGATAGTAATTGAGGGTCGAGTATCTTTCCCTGATCAGTAGAACTTTGCACTAATGAATGTGAACACATTACACACATTCACTGATTGCCTCAGCAGAGTCGTACATTTTCAAGTATCAGTTTACATTCACGAATCATTAGTTTTCAAGGTAACAAAGAGATTTAAAAAAAATAATGAAACAAACAAATTCGAAGAAGAATAAAGGCAAAGAGTTCAATCGAGTTCTCGCGGCGAGGCGAGGAAGCCGAACGATACTCACTCCGTAGACTCGATGGTGGGCGTAGTGGGCATGATCATGAGTATGCAGTTAACCAATATTGTAGTGATAATGAAGAGGGAGAACAGTGGGTGAACCAATATGTAAATGGCCACGCGTCGTATAGGGTTGAACGGGTCGAGGATCCACATCGCATCTGTCGCTGAGAACCTGAATATGTCCTTTCCCTTGCTGATGACGACGAAGGTCTAAAACACACGACAAAGTTTAGGGAGTAATTGATAAATTAATTCTGCGCTTTGTATTCAATCATTTATAACTCTAGTTCAAGTAGAATACCATTTGTTCAAGTCTTCAACTTAATCTTCACGAATTTAACTCTACTCTACTAATAAACCTTGCTTATTGTCGTTTTTCTAAAATAAAATTCAAGAGACTCAAGAGATTGCCAAATGTACTTTAAAACATACCTAAAATACTCTAAATATTAAACAAAAATTAAGTAAACTTTCTTCTCCAAAAAAACACTCAATATTTGGTTTCTTAATGCGGGTTCTCCTTTTGAATATTCTTTTGTTTTCTTTTCTAATGGAAAAAAAGAATACAGTACCCTTTGGTTATGATAGAAACTATCGATATCCTCGAGAGGTGTGGAGGCCAACTCGGGTGGAAATTCGTTGTGCAGTCGGACCGGGATCGGTGCTCCTTGCTCGAGCATCGGATCCGGCTGAGGACCCTCGTCCTCGTCCTCGTCGTCATACCGAATCTGCGAACGAAGGTACTTCTAAATTATTCACCTCCCTCTCGAGTGGCAGCGATTTAGATCGAGCTCTTTGTTTGATAGAATTGCATCAAATCATCGTTACCGTACAGACGTGCTAAAATGTTCTGTACAGGTAATTTCACGCGCTACGTCCTCGTTCACGTGCTCACGTGACCCCGCTGGCTAAGGATCCATCGAGCGATCAATGGTGAAACAAATATTTCCAACATGTTATAAATCACGCTTTCGTCGTTCAAAACAATGGGATCCACTCGTACGAAGAGGGAGAGAAACCATGTATGGTATCAGGGTTGGGCAGGTTGTCATTTTGGAGTAATTGGTGGAGGGTGGATTTTATGCATTTTGGTGGGAAACACTTGAAAAACTTATGTAGATTACTCAAATTTCTTTTATTTTTCTCCAATTGTATGGATACGTACGATAACTACCTTCGGTATGTTAATATTTTATAATATATACCGAAGAAGGTCTAAACGTTATTCAAGCTTGTTTGTCGCCATCTTAAAAACATTAAAGTATCTAAGGTATATTTTATTCAATTTCATTCGCTTTAAATGAAGTTATAACCTCTACATACATTCAACATATGTTTCCAATGGCTCTGTACATTATAAATGCATGAAATCCTTGCTCCACCCGTCATCATTAGCAACTGTCGCGTAATTAAACACTATTTGCTCTGAAAAGTTAGCGACTTTCAATTTGTAGATTGTAAATGAGGATTATTGACTAATCCGATAGCAGAGAGGGATTATTGCAAAAGTGATCACAGTGCCCAACTCTGAGTATGTATGCGTGAGTGACCAGCGCTTGGAAATATTCATTTGTATATCGTCTTCTATGTGTGCACCGGTTATCCATTCATAACCCGCTTCTAGATGAGCTTCTATGCGTCGTATCGGTCTTAGCGCGGTATTGTGCATCGCAAGACAACGGTCCCGAGCTTCAAGGCAGGCACCACCTCATGTCTGAATGAAGATCACACGGGGAACAGGATCACCAATCCTCGCTCCTCGAGGAGGCGTCACTGTTTCCGGTTCAATTGATCGCTTGCACGTTTCCTATCTTCGCCCTGACAGTAACCAGCTGGAGAACTCCGAGAACTCTGCAGGCAGGAATTAATTTTCTACGTAATTTTATTTCAGACTGATTTTCTACATAATTTTGTTTTTGATTTATTTTGTTCACTTTCTGTTATGTATTTATTTTTTATGTAATTTTATTTTAGATTTATTGTATTGTATTTATTGCATTTTCTATTAAGAAATTTCATCTACCATAACTAGACATCATTAAATTGAGGACTGTGCGTCCAGGAATTAATTTTCTACATAATTTTATTTCAGCAATCATTAAACTGAGAACTCTGTATTTAGCCACTAGCCTTCTATATAATTTTATTTTAGATTCATATGATTCACTTTCTATTGAGAAAATTCATTTATGTCTTACGTACAAATAATAGCGTAAGTTAATTTATATTTCGTTATTCGACGTATGTGATCGACGATCCGATCTGTGAAATTTAGCCCGCCTAATCAAGAATTTCCATTTTCAATAAACATTCAGACGCCCTTTGTGAAGTTCTTCAAACCCCTAGACCCTTAGTACCAATAAAAACGAATTCTCTAAATTTCATTCCATTCCTGTCCTCTGGATAATTGCCAGATATCGACAACCGATTGTTTGCACGATATTGGTATGCATTAAAAGCATGCTCGGCGAGCGACGTTACGGAAACAGTGGCGCCCCCGTTGGAGCACGTAGGGTGCACTTTATCGAGGGTGGAATGTTGCCCCACATTTTTTCCTTTCCTACTTTGGAAGCATCGGGAACATCTATTTCCGCGTCTAGTCTGAAAAGCAGCTATGGCGGGCTAGTCGTATAGAAGGCGGTCTATATGTGTGTGTACAGTACGGAATTGGTGCTAAAAGCGGGTCGTGAACATACGAACCTGGTGAAGGTCCACGTGATCTCCTCGTTTTCCGCTCCCACTCTCACCGAATTTCTCCCGTAAGTCATTATTAGAAATTTGAAGTATGCCCACCTGCTTTTTTTTTGGTACTCATGAGCTACCCTTCGTGCTTGGCCAAGTGCCCAGCTGAGCGTAATATCGCGATAATATCGTTTCCATGAAGAAGAAGAAAAAAAAAAGAACGTGCGACCACGGGAAAACCTTTCGCTTATTCCGAATTATAGTCGAATGATAGGTATTGATGTATCGGAGTGTGATGGTTGCATTCGTGTCCCGCGAAATCTGCTCACGATGGACGATGATTCGTCTGATTCGCCGACGATCAACCGAGAAATTCGACTCCCGAACAAATCGATTCGGACAAGCGAGACTCGAAGTAACTTTCGATCGCTGGAGTTGGTACCTAGGCTACTCAGACTATCTATACGAGCAAGACAAAGTCTTCTGAGAGGGGGTGAGGGTCGAGATCGACTCGGCGCACGGCGAGTGGGCGAATTAACGGCGCCACTGATCACGATTTCGTCGCACTAGAGGCGCCGCTAGTCTAAGTGATCGCAGTGCGTTGAGACAGATCCACGTCCACCTTTGGTCTTCGTCAAAATTCTATTTCCCAGGCTGGAATCATCTTTAGAGTTCAGGAATAAATCTAAGGACTGTGATCATTGAATTATAGATCAATTAATTGAATTATAGAATCAAAAGTTTTCTGGGACGATTTTGAACATAAATTTAGCTACAAAGGTTTACTATTTCAGTGTACATACTCGATTAGCAATTATTACGAGACTGCAGATTTTCTTGATTTACGGAGTATAGTAATATAGAAAATATACAAAGAAATATACATCATATATTGTTTCATATATTCTACAATTAATTTAACAATTTCGAATTATTTCGAAGGGGTATTTCCACCCTTAAAACTATTTTTGGACCAAAATAGAAAAGCCCGTTGTGATTAAATACTCATGAACTTTCACGTTTCTGTCAAAAATTCTATTCCATAAAATGTTCCCATTTCTAAAGATGATCGAATCATAACAGAATCTCGATTAGGACTTTCGAATTTGTCTTCCACCGCCATACTCGCAAGCTCAACTACCAACTATCTATAGAAGCGTTTCTAATGAAAAAAAAAAATTCGTCCTAACTAGATGCACATACACGAACCTCCTACTCCTAATAACCATCTATACCAAGGCTCTCGTATGAGTAACGTTCTACCTAAATCTAATTTACACAAGCGAGAAGTGTCTGTCGATGAATAATTCAGGCTGAACTTTGCGGCCAGAGCAGAGAACACACGGTGCAGCAAGACACGTTTCATCGTCGATCACTTCGTTCGTTTGCCAAAGAAGTTGAATTGAAGGGGTTGCGGGTAACCTCAAAGGAACCAGCTAGAAATTTATCGCGAGGGGGAACGTCGAAAGTGTGCTTCTCGCTTCTATGAATGCTCCAGGGACTCCCACTCAAAATTGCCCACCATTTTTGCCCATGAAATGTGATACAGATGATATTAGACGATACAGTGACTAATAAATCATGTATCTTAACACGGAGGATCTTCAGTGGTGGATTAGGGATACAAAGTTTACGTAAATGTATATGGTGTAATAGATCTTCTTCCCAAGTTAAAAACAAGAAAGAAGTTCATAAAAACATGTGCTCTATTCGACCTTCTTTCCTAGTTACAATAAATAAGTTCATGAGAACATATGCTCTATTCGACCTTCCTCTTGAATTACAGACATCTTTCTACTGCAGTAATGTACAGTTTATCTTTGTAGGAAGTCAAGATGAGAATGCAGAGTTTGGTAAAGTATTGATTAATATCCGTGTTAGTTTCAATGTATCTATATCGACTTTAAACACGTTTCACTTGCACATGTAGTATATTTTGTGAAGATACTATTAGTGAAAATGGTGGATGATGTTCAGTTTAAGCACTTCAAATCAACTTCTCGTGGAATTTTGTTCCTGTATACTAAGTACATCCTGTCTAAGAGGCGCAAAAATTCCCTACTTGACAGTCCAAGACTTTTCAAGATCAAAATGTGAGACAGTTAAATTTCCGCCACCTCCCTCTTTAACCAACACACCTGGAATTCAAGCCCCTGCGTCTCTTAGACAGGATTTCCGTATCTCCCTGCGATCTAGCCTCAAATACTGCCTAAATCACCCAAGAACTCGAATTCAGAGAACATTGATAACGTTTTCCACCTCGAATTTAATTCCCCCAACTAACATATATCTTCTTTTTCCTTCGCAGATTAACTTCGTGATCCAATCCTGTTAATTTCAAGCCCATTTGCGTCAACATATCGACTGATTACGCGACGAAGGGTCGCAAGAAGCATGGAAATGAAATATTCCACGCGATCGATGTCCTTTGACGCGAGACTTGTCCCGCTGAAAACTGTATTGCGACGTGCGGACGATAGATCAATACGATCCCAGGAGAGGCTACGCCACTGCGATCATGTGTAATTCGCCTTGCGCGCTTATGCTGCTGCCGAGGCGCGCAATTAATGAATAGAAGATGGGAAAAAAGGGCGGAGAGAAAAAAAAGGTATGCATATAGAATTCCAAGCATTGCGGATACGGCATACGATCTATAGAAGCGTTTCCAGGCGGCTGCGAGCTCTACGCGAGACGTGCACCACTCGAGGAAAAAGAAAACGGACGTACAGTTGTTTTCCACGTTTCGCGTATTGTTCACGACGCCGACGGTGACTGTTTAATTTTGTTCCGTTGTTAACGCCGCGATCGAGCCTTTTTTCCGTCGAATATACAGGTCAGAGGTGGATTACTACGCCTGAATTTCATCGTTTCCGCAATTGTTACGTGTAATATGCAGGTCAAACGTGGGATTACTTTGCAATGATGTTTCGTTACTTAAGAAATTGCAGGACATCAATGCTTCAAGTGAATTTATTATGATTTATTAACGTGCATACTCTTTTTCACATTACTTTGTCTAGTTTCTTAGATCAGAGAATTTTCATTTTCGATGTTTATTGCAGAGGAAAGTTACAAAATACAGTGAAGGATAAGAACGTGATAAAAATATACATGAGTTCAGAATTCTATTAATGCATAGAAATTAAGTGGTACTAACAATAATGCATACAAATGGCATTTGTGTATTCAGAGATATCCTAAATGGGAATTTTTATTTAATCAGGTGCATCTTCAATTAACACTGTGGAATGACACGCCTGGTTTAGCTACACACTTGATATTCTATTCTCTTTCTATATTCTTATGTTTATATAAAAATGACCACTACTTACAATGATAATACTTTCTAGAATTACAAAATTCACTATACTAAAGTGAGCCAGTATATTTCTGTGTGTATTCAATTAGTGCAAAAAAAGAAATCCATTTAAAATTCATTCCTCAAGATATTGATATTAAATTACTTTTTCATAATTACTACATCATAACTTTCCCCTGAAATTTGTTCCTACTCACTCTGCAATTTCGAAAGTAAATCAAGAATTAACGCGTGTGTTAGACTGAGAAGATGCACGTTTCCCTTATATATTTTCGATCAAGGCCAATTTACCCTACAAATTATGTAACAAGAATGTACAAGTTCGTAGGTTACTTCGATATAGAATTCTTTGGTTATCGGACCGCACGAAAGCTACTGAATAAATAAATTCACATTATACTATTCGTATTCGATATCAGCAACAGTGATCACGTTTATCCTTGGTGCATCTATTGATTGGGTGAATTTTATAACAAGCTAGTGAATGAATTATTCGAGCCGATACGGTACGTCCAAAAATTCTTTTGTCGAGTGCTGCGCGCTAGGACAGTCAGGCGGAAGCTTATTTCTGGTGGGGCACGTGTGTACAGTGAGGAGCTGAAAAGATTGCCAGTGTATCTAAAAGTAATTTGAAATAAATTCACTTTACAAATAGTTGATGGAATCATGTAATATATTGTACACCTTATATATCCATACCAATATTATATATACTATAATATATAGATAAAATTCATTACATAATATATGTTATAGTATACATACAATACTATATATAATACATTATTAAACAATTACGTAATTTAGTCTTTATTAATACGTAAATAGCATTTGTAGCATCGAATGTGCTAGTGGCAATCTTTAGAGCTCCGTGCAGTACATTGGCGTGTCCACGACCATTACTAAAATCTCATCGTGATGGTGATATTTACCTGACCCAGTGCGCAAAAGCATTTTATACAGCGCGATGCACGAGTTACGTGCACGTGAATTCGACACGATAATCTTTCTTTTTATTTTTCAAAGCGCACAGCCAGGTTTAGTATTAATTTTTGTCGTAAGACGTCAAGACACTTGCGACAGAGCGTGTACGCGCACAGCCGAGCACAACAAGCGCGTTTGTTATCATTTGGCTATGTACGTGATCATGTGTGTGTGCGTTTGTGTGACCAACTTACACGTGTGTGACCACGATGTATCCTCGATAAATCATTATGTACACATGAATGGAATCAGCGTGGATACAGAACGATTTACAACAACGCATTGATCGAGAAAGCGATTACTTTAACCAGACGAATTAGGCGAAAGGAAAACGAATGAGTATAACACAGTCGTGTACATTGTCGATGAGAGGGTTGGGGCATCATTTAATTAAACAAAAAATTAACCTTTTTTTTATAGCGTTCACGATCGTTTTACTGGAAATACTGTTAAATGAAAATTATAATTTTACTTTGGTTTAGATATCTCATCATTGGAGGCTACCAAAAATTTTTCCCTTAAACCCCAAAATTGATAAAACTGTTAAATTTTCAGCGAGACAAATACACTCTTACCAAATTTCCTCGTTTTCTTAAAAACCGAATCCCCAAACTTCTAATCAACAACGCAGACAAAACAAAGGAATAATTTCCCGACGAAGCAAACACGTCTGAAGGCAAATTGAATTTAACGCGCAGTCTCAAAGAAGCAAGACGCTCCAAAAATATAAATCGCCCAAAGAATACGTTTATTCCAATTAAAAAAGTGTACAATGAAAAAAAAAAAGAAATGAATGCTTGGATGGACATTGGCGATTTTTTGACGCAATGGTCTCGAATTGTTGCTGTTTATCATCGGGCTAGTTGATATCACGGGCAAGGTATTGATGTAGAGCGATAGGAATCGATGTACACCGTGGCGCTCGTGAGAATTAGGTGTCTCGTGTAGAAAGTATAGTAAATGTAGATCGGGCAGTGGGTGACAAGTGTCCAGGCCGACTGGTCGACCGAATGCAAATGAAAATCGTGACGGATTCCTCAGGGTGTTCTATATATATAGTATAATGTGTATTAAAAAAAAAATATATATATATATTTATATATATATATGTATACGTGTGGTGTGTGTTGTAATTTCAAATCGTATGATAAAGGTAGAGAAGTTGGATGATAGAGAGAGTGGTATTACTTAGCGTGACGTAACGTCTTACTTCTTTTTTCTTTTTCTTCCGTCCAAAACCTCCCTGAAATTGGAGAAATGGAGAAACAGTCGTTACACACAGAAACAACACAGAAAAATAGGGGGGTTTGGGCTAAAAGAGGGGGTTTCGTGGGGGGAAATCTCATAGAATTTTAGCGAAATATGTGAGAGACAAGGTTTCGCTAATGGTGCAGTCACGGAAACAGTAAATAGGTGAATACAGTATGTAGTACAAAGAAAGGGGGTTGAAGGGGGGGGGGGGTTTGGGGGATCGATTCAAGTTAAAGCTACAGAGACAGACGCTAGAAAAGATAGAGAAACAGGAGGCGTGAGGACAGACATCATAGTACTGGGTATACGAAACAGTTAATACCTATATATATATATATACGGTTCTATCTATGTATGTATATTACGTTATATATGTTTATATCTGGGCATATACGACACGTAGTGTATTATATAGATCGAAGCGAGAGGATTGCGGGATTCTGGCAAGCTGGTGTGAGAATAGGAGGAATATATCGAAGCGTTATCAATTGATACCATCTCGAATCTCTCTTTCCCTCTCTAATCTAACTCTAACCGGCTCTCTACTGCGGAGACAGCGAGAGGGGAGTTAATTAACATCCGAATTGCTCGGATTTAAGTCGATATACGAGGGTGATTCTTCGTTGTATGATTATAAAGAATTTTTGGTCTAGCAGGGAGCGATTTTAAACATTTTTAGACAATTGATATCTATGAAAAATTTATAATGTTTGTTACGAAAGTTTTTTTTTTTTAATAATAAGATTAAGAGTATTAAAATGGGGCAAACTGAATTGGTTATATTTGTTACTGATCTTCTTTAAGATACAATAAGTTTCTATTATTTCATCACTTTTATTCAATATATTCTTGATTGTCTGCTATATTGAGCTTGATATGCTGTGTGTACTGAATACTCAAAGAAACAAGATGTCAGTTACTCTTTTTGTAAATACGAGGAATCACCTTCTGCTCGAGTAAACTACAAATTACATCACATCTTAGATATTTCGATCACTGACTAACTCGATTAACAATAAACTGACAAATTAATAGTTAAATACCTCTTCGCTTGTATGCTGTCATCTGGATTTAAAGAGGTTTCATTCATTTTGTTTCGAAGACTTTTCAAACGAACGTAGAAGTAAGAAAGGAGGTGAATTGAAGTAGAAATGTACCGTTCGTAGTCAGACATGGTTGGAAAAGATATACATATATCTCGTATTACTCCTTTGAATTCAATTGCAGACCTCGTGTACAGTTAGTTAAAATAGCTCACATTGAATTTCAATTGTATTCATCCCATTTATAAATTATTATAACGATACTCTCAATATTTATAATATGAAAAGTGCCATGATGTATTTTTAAAGTTTAAAATTCATCACATAGATTATTCAGATGAAAACACATAAGCGAAAAGAGAATCTAAAAATTTCAATTCACATGTTGATATACTATTACCACTACCAACCATATGGACTACGATAAAGTTCTAATTTCTGACGTTAAATAAATAAAATAGACCAAACGGAACCATTATTTTAAATATCCAAGTAAGAAATTATATAATCAAACGTAGATCAATGTTCATTTTTATATGCATAGTACACATCTCTGTAACTTCTTAATTTAATTGTTAATACAAATATCATTGAAAGTTTCAAATATTAAAACCTTTTTCCTGTTTCAAACACAGTATTATTCATTGAAAAGGAGAATTATTTTTCGTTTAGTAATTTTAAATCCTTGTGAATATTACGATTGCGTAAATTCAATCCTGACATTGACCCTGAAGTCTCTGAACTATCTTTTTTATAAAGCATCAGAAGTTCCTAATGAAACTGCAACAATTACAACTGCCTAGCTTCTAAACACATACATGGCTGGTAGTGTGTTTACCTATGTACAAGAACTACGTACATATATAAGGAAGTCAACTATACCAGCGTTGAACCTAGAGGGAGAGAGAGAGCTACGAACACAGCGATATTTATGTACGTACAGAAACAGGCACAGATAGTGACACTGAAGACATCGAGCTCGTACGCGAACATATCTTTAGGTAACACAAAAACAATACATTATTCGACGACACTCGTGGTGTTTCGATGTATATATATAGATATATAGATAGACATAGATGTAGACAATAGTCGTCAACAGGACAGACATGTATATTTCACACTACGTTAGCAATAAATCAAGCAAACAATCAACGCGACTGGTAGCGACAATCGGTTGTTTACAAGAAGAGGGGGAGGGGGAGAGTTACGGGTAGAAAACACCGCAGCTTTGAATAATTCGTATGATATGTGAACATGAAGTAACAGATCTCACAAAAAAAAACGCCACTGCAGCTACGCAAAATTAGTAAAAAAAAAACGTATACGATTACGGGGTATACAAAAAGATAATTATATAGATATATATATATATATATAGTAAACGTCCATCGAGCGTCACGGACAACACCGTGAAAAAATATATATACATACTTGACACTTGATCAATCAGTCCCACAATTTTATTAATCTAATATCGTAGGCTACATTAAATGTTAAATATTTATGCAAATATACGTTCGAAGAGTGGAAGCATTGATCTGTGGTGAAGTATGCGTTACAATCAGTGAAAACACTTGTAAACGCACTTTAATAGCGATGCTTGTACGTTCGAAGACTCGCTAATATATAGATATCTGCAAAGTAGAACACAACCTGTACATCGATGCTAATGTGCAAGCACGTTACGTATAGAACAATCGTCGTTGCCCATCTTGGAACTTCTCATGGACTGAAAAAACGCGTACGAAAACACACGTACGATAGATCGATTCGTCGGGGGAAAAAGATACTCGAACGGATCGAAGAAATACTTTCTTTTTTTTTGTTATCATTCATGTTACAGTGTGAATGGTCGCGTTATTGTTGGTAATGTACGTACGTGGATATACGTAAAAGGACACATGGTTGTATGGGAGGTTGAGTGGATGCTAAAACGAGTGTTGCGAGTAATCGACGAAATCGGTTGGTGTGCCCTGGGGAAAAAGAAAATAAATAGAAATCGTATTCGTTGATTTGTTGGTGTGTTTAAGGCACAGACTTTTTCGGGAGTGCGAAAACTTTGCACTTTGTTATTTGGTGTACTCAAAAATAAGTAGAGGCTTGCCTTTGAGAGTAGGAAACTTCTTTTTCGAGATTAGGAACTCCTTATCTTCTCTATTTAATTTTACCAGAGACCTAACTCAAAAATGAGTGACAGGACTTTTCAGTGAGGACAAAAAGAAATTAATTCCAAAGGGCAGCCGATAATGAAATTAAATCTAGAATTATTAAAGAATTAAATGAAATCTCGAGACAAAATTTTGACTTGGTAGAAGTCTTTACATTGATTTACTTTAGAAGTGAACGTGTTAAAATAGAAAATTTCCTTAGTTGAGGCATTCCTTACTCGAGGCTACAAAAATAAAATATATAAGTATTCAAAAGACGTTTCTTTTCCCTTGATGTCTTCAACTAGGAATTTTCTTTTTATTCTCCCAAAGTGAAAGAAGACAATGATTGGTCTCAAGAATTATAATTAAAATAAACAAGTATCCAGAGAAGAACTAGGAATTTTCTTATTTTTCTCTCAAAATGAAAGTGGTTTTCCAAGCAAAGATAGTTAGGCGCAGAACCGTTTCGTCGATTAAACGAGTACGAAACGAAAAAAGAACAAAACTGAAATATCTTTTGTTAATAAGAAATAAAATCGATATCCTATGTAGCAGCGGGCCACCAGCGATTCTGGAGAATCGTGGGGCTGGCTAAGATCGTAAATGTAGGTTCGAAAGGAAATACGCCCGCATTCCTACCTCGCCTTCCGCTCTCTTCTTCTCGAGCTCCTTCTGCTTGGCATGTTCTTCGGCAATGCGAGCCTCGATCGCTGCCAGGGACTCCCGCGTGAACGGACGGAACAAACTTCTTTCTTCCTCTGATACAGAGTCAGAATCTTCGGACATTGTCTAAGCTGCACACAGCTGAGCCACCTTCCTACACAACAAAAGCACCGTTTCTCAATATTACAAAATTTTGTACATATTAGCTGTTGAAATCAATTCTGTGCCCTTCTAAAGTAAATTTATTATTTACTTGCAAAGAATAGTCATGCAAATTTCACTCCTTTCTCAGTCACACAGTCCAAGGGAGCACATATAAAAACAAAATGATACCTAACATTCTTATTCAAACTAGAGTTACAAATGTGGGAACATAAAGGCACAGAATTCGTTTCTACGCTGAATAAAATTTGTCATGAATCAAATACAACAATTACTTTCTTAAAACTTCAGTATCTTCCACTTTTAAATTCCCAGTTCCATCTAATAGAAAATTAGACTTCGACACACAACACAGCCACTTTTCTAAGACCAAAAGCGTCACCAGCTAAAGTACATACTTTAAGTCCGTAAAACCATCAAACTTTGTTCTCTAGGTAATCTGGCCAAGTTCGAAGGATAGAAATTCAGGAGAGGAGTCTCTCTGGTTAGTTTCGAAAAAGAGCAATCGAAGGTGAATTGTGCGACACGGGAAACTTTATAAAATTGATCCATGAGACCCGATTGGGGCGTATTGTGCAGAAAAAGTGCCTTCAAACTATATCATTGTTCGTTTCCGTTCCCCGGTATCTTACAATGCTGTTTTTTTTGAAGCATCGAATTCTAAAACTCGATTTAACAGCTAACTTTCATTTATGATACTTTTTTCCTTCATTCGCAAACAAAGATAAAATTGAATTCATTAGATATTCTATACGTATATTTTTTGTCTTTATTCCTGTTAAATTCAACTCACGTTTTAGAAAAAGGTTGTTTTCAATTGAACCAGAACTGTTTTAAGTAGTTTTAACCCCTTGAGCGGACGAATTTTAAATACATTAATTCTATTTAATTGTAATTGTAATCATTCAATAATATTGAATACACAGAAATCAAAGCAATTTCAATTTCAAGAGTTCAATAAAAAGAAAAATTAACAGTACAGGAAATTTGAGAGAAATTCTCCCTTTTCACTAATTCATACGCCTAAAGTTTACTTTATAGAAGCAACATAGCCTGTAAATAGACACGCCAACGTCTAGTTCCTGGGGAACTAGGGTAGCGAAGGTAGAAACCTCATTAAGTATGCATGAGGTTTATCGAACAGTCAACTTTCAAGCTGATTCAATGTCCTGCCTTCAAAATCGTGTCCCAATGGCCACGTTGTCCCTTAAACAGCTCTCTATTTCTGTCTAAAAGGATCCAATAAAAAGAGCCCCAATCGATAAGCAAATACCAAAAATTGTTAGCAAAAGAATTGGCTCCAGTAATAGCTACGATTTCCATCATCGTTGAATAAAATATAAGCGACTACAGACGTCAATAATCCGATATAAATACGCCCCTAAATGTATGGTACCATCTATTATTTTCCTTCATTCTTTTTACCCTGCCATAGGCGACCAGAAACAACCCCTAATTGTTCTTTTAATGCAGCTCGAAGAAATTCAAGATTATTAATCGAGCCACTCGAAACGTTCGAGTGGCGTCGAGGGGAGAACCAGAAGTGGAAACGCGTTTTTTTTTTTAACGAGCCATATTTCAAATTGCACACCTTGACGAGCTATTTAAGAAACACCCCTTATACATGGCCACGAAGTTCCTGGATGAAGGGGTTGCAGTATACTTGAAAGTTCTTGAAACATTATTAGCGGATTTCAATACAAGGGAGAGAATTAAAAAATTACAGAAAAGAGGTAAAGTATGCTCATTTTACATTTTGGAAATTGTAGTACATTGGCTGAAGCGAATAGAAGCTAATGGTATATTTTTCACTGCTATTCAAAGTGTTCAGTGCCCTAAATGCGTAGTTAATATGGTTTGCCTCTGGGGTATGAAATTCATTTCTGAGTAAATATAATGAAGATGGGAGTGCAACTACATATTATGGACGTTATATGGTAATGAAGGCGCAGCTGTGCAAGGTAACTATGAGAACAGGTATCAATCTTAGAAAATGGAAACTTTGTCTGCTGGTGATGCTAAGGACAGTACACATCTAGCAAAAGCATTGCCAATAATCGAGTGATTATAAAAATAAGCAGATTCACTTGCTTCGTATTTCTGGCGTGAAGAAGACTTTAATTAGATCATTTTAGAGATTCACCAAACTGTTTCACTAATCCTTACCACTCATTTATTTAAAAAAACGAATCCAGAGTGGCAAGAACAGCTTCTAATCTTATTCACGGGTGAAAAAGTCCTTATAGACGGGTATCCTCCTTTCGACCCCCCAGACTAGGCCCTCGAATCCTCAACCGTTTCTTTAGCCCCCCAAAAAACGAATCTTCTTTAAGAAGAGTCCTTTATTGAACAATTTTAAAGCTCCACCAATCCTCACACTTCAATTACCCCAGAAAACTACTTCTCGCTCCAAAACCACCCATGGTAGCAGGAACAGCTCCCAGTTACTCCAGAAAACCTACTTTCCACTCCAAAATCCACCTAGAATAGCAAAAACAGCTCTCAATCTTATTCGCGAGTGAAAAAGTCGCTCATATAGACGGGTATCCTTCGTTCCATCCCTCAAGACCTCCAGACTAGTCTAAAGCCTGGAATAATTTAAATAAGGCTGTTTTTTCGCAAAGGATACTCACTTTTGATCGGTGCTAACAGTTTCTGAAGTGTAATGTGCGCGAGTCCCACGATGCGGGGGGGTAATAGAGTGGCTGCTGCGGTGGCTGCGGCTGCGGCTGACGAGGACGAGACCGATGCTGGAAACCGCGCGATTTCCCGGCTAGGTGCCGGCGCCTAGGCGTCGATTCGGGACGCGTCGTGCCGTCGATGCGATTTGACGACGCCGTTACGCACGATCGGACGGATAAATGCGCTTCGTGCAGCACGTCGACTGCCGATCTGCCGTAGCTATTCCTTTCCCTCTTCTTGTCGATCGCCGTGACGCGCTCGTTCACACAGTGGCCACCGCCGATACTCGCGATACCGATGCTCCCGCTACCTCTAACGTTGCTTCTCCTGTTTTTGATGCTAATGCTGCTGCTGCTGCTGCTGCTACCTGAATCTCGTTCCGACGAAATGGCGACGAGAAATGACGAACGCGCTGCGGCAGTGCGTGCTATGTCGGGGACCGTCCAACGCGAACCAAGATTTTTCATGTCCGACCTGCACACCCGTTACAAACATTAGTTTTAGAAGCAATCTGGGGACCTAGGTGTCTTTTGTTGGAATCTTGGAGTTTGTTAGTTTTATTGGAATTTGGAGATCTTGGTGATTGTGGTATTTGCTTTATTGGAATCATTAAATCTTGGGGTCCATTAATTTGATTGGAACCTTGAGGTCTTGGGGTCTGTTAGTTTCGTTAGAACCTTGAGGTTTTAGTATCTGTGGTAGGTGGATGGTTGTTTGCTTGGTGAAAGGTACAGTGTATTTCTTTTTTAGACGTTACTGTATGAGTCTGACGCTTTGGTCATATTTCTGGACAAGAGAATATTCGAAAGCTTTTTATTTTAAGTTACTTTGTTTATGAATTAATATGAATGAATGCTATTATAATTTGTACGAGAAAAATAATGGCGTAGGGTTCGGTTATGTCGGTTCAATTTATACTGGTATCTTCATAAGAGCGTAGACTTTTAAACTGCACTGAGTAACTAATAACAAACATTAAAATTTGTAATAAGAAATCACAATAAGAAATTTAACAAGAATCGAGCACTTAGATATTTAGACGATAGTTGAACGTGCCGAAAAGAAAGTAAATCAAGAATTGATTATTTACTGAGATGAATGAAAGATGAAACAGGTGTAAATGTAATTATAACAGTCTAGAATAAGATAGGAAGATTATGAATGTAATCCTTTCAACGCTGAGTATTCAGTTTTTACTTGGTGGGGATGAGCACTATGAGTTACGAGAAGTTTGTAATCGCGTTTTTTCGAAACGCCCTGTTTAATGAGGTCGTAAAACCAGCGGGGGGTAAAGGCTGTAGCGAGCTCGAGTGTCGCGAGTCAAGAACCCAGGAACGATTCTGTATGCTTTTTGGATACTAAAGTGGGCGCCAAATATTTTCACTCCTCAAGGCCACTTCGTGTGTGAGCGATGCTGCAAACTACCCTTCTTCACGGTATCGTTACGGATCCTCAACCCTCCACCCAGTCGCGTTTGAGCTTAGATAAGAGCACTGTCAGTGACGTAACCAACGGTTTCACGACCCACGCGGTACTATTTATGGTGGAATCCATTTAAACGAAGAGGAAACTAAATTAAATGAAATTAAATTATATTAAATATTATTAACGAGGTAGAGTAAAATATTTCTACAATAGTTCTACAATAAAATGTGTGTTAAAGAAATGAAATTAGGGGAGAAAGTGTTCAAAAGAGTTGGTAAGAAATTTGAAGAAAAATGAACGAGGATGCAAAGCTATTAGTAGCTGAGGTTTCTTTAATTTTCCGAAGGAAAATTATCAGCAAAACTTCTAAAACGATATTTTATTAATAGGCTACGGATTTTAAACATTTATGGCTAATATATCAACGTAAAAATCATACCAAATAAACATAATACATGTAGAACATGTTCTGCTAATTAATATAATAATATGCAAAATATTTCTGATATCTAAATCACAAGTAAACCTCCACTCACGTACCAACTCATGTAAAATAGAAAACAAGGGATGTGAGACATATAAACCTGACCTAATATCGATACATAACAGTCCTTCGAGAGCCTTAGTTACGTCATTGGTCACTGTGTCTTTGGTTTCTCTTCCTTATTGGCTGTAAAGCAAACAATGGGGCGTAACGAACGCTTGGGAGAGGAGACAAGAGACGTGGCAGAGTAGCTAGTTGGTATAATGAGATTTACCGAATGGCCTCGAGGGGCCAAAATATTTGGCGCCCGCTTTAGCCCATTAAGGGTCTGTACACACTCCTTTAGTTAGGCGTTCTACGGGCTCGTGCGGCCATTTGTGCTGAAAAATACGTTTGGCAGGTTGCACCCTCGAGAGTATCGCTTTGCATAACACTTGTGTGGATCTTTAGCGCGGAGCTATTCCTTCCACTCATTACACATGCATACATAAGCCGAGACGTGAGGCCCCTGGAGAGCATGGAACTTCTCGAGGGGTCGACTTGTCAGCGTTTAACCCTTCGTTCAATCTCTGCAAGGCTTCTGGAAAGTCTTGGTAGCATATTGATTGGGGAATGGTTTTGAAGATAGTCAATCTTTCTATTTAATATTCAAAGAAACGATGCGTTTGATCTGTTAAGTTTTTTGTCAGACTTTAATCTCGATTTTCCATTTAATTATTTACTATCGTGTAAGGGGAGCTTTCTGCAAAATTATTTTTATTTCTTGAACCATTTCCAAGTATATCTTCGTAGCTTATTTATTTCTATTTCTCGAGGAATGCTTCAATAGGCAACTAATCTTTTTATTTATTATTTTACAGAAGGAATAGGTTTCTGGACCTCGCAAATCTTCTGCCAGAATTTTATCTCGATTTTCAATTTAATCCACCCAAAGTTTTATTTAATATTCCTCGTAAAGTGGTCTTTCTGTAAAATGATTTCCATTTCTCGAACCACTTCCAACTATAGCTGTGACCTTTGCTATGACCGAATTTAAATTAAATGCTGAGAGTCATTATAGCAGTATTAAAAGTATACCATGAAGGAAAATGTGACGCCGAGAGAGTGCTATAGAACGCTTTAATGCTCTATCCCAAGTTTCGAATGAAGCCGACATTTATAAGTACTCTATTGTTCGGTGTTGATTAAAAGGTGGAGATTCATATCTTCCATGGACACACGAGCACAAAAGAAGAAAGAATCGGTCGATCGGATTTGCTAAATCGTGATTTAAACCCGGGGCCTCTCGTTTGCTAGCAATTGTTCCAGAAATCGAGCTATCTGGGTCGACAACAGATTCTTCCTTCCTAAGTCTATCATTCAAAAAATGGTCACCGCGTTCGAGTGCTCTTCGAACCTGTTAATTCTTCAAAAAGTACGAATACTCTGTTGAGATCCAAGGGAAATCACGAATTCATGGATTACAATAAAGTATTTGTCTTCCTTGACATTATCTGGAATATATATTGATGTATTTTTTGTACATCGTGCATCATACATCTACTGCTGATTAGGTTAATAATAATTAACACCTAGATACTCACGTGTGAATGAAGCGACGGGTGCGATCAATCCGTTATCCGAAATAACATAGTCTGATCTTCGAGTCGATCGATACTTATCTGCAACAAAAACAGGAGAATTCACGTGAGAAGTAATTAATTATTTACCTTCACTAATTTACAATCGATATTATTAGATTAATAATCTATATTATTTCATTTTTATGTAATAGAAGCTAGTGGAAAATATTATTTGTGATTCTCTTTATTATTCTACGTATTATATAAATTCATATGTATGATTAACATTTTCATGTACATACATATTAATTGCATATGAAGTTCATATGTACGAAAATGTTAATTATATATATTTTTTTATAATACATACAATATTAATCGCACACGAAGTTCACATATAATATTCCACATACATGAATAACCACATAAACATTATTTTTCTTTGCCTTATTAAAAAAAAAATTAAATAATACCTCAACTGCTTCATATATATAGATAAATTTATGAATTCTAAATTATATGTAAAAATGTGAATGGCGCACATCAGCATCCTTCGAGGTCGCAGTTAAGGGCAGAAATTCGTCTTTTGGCAGCAGGGAACAGGCCCTCGAGTCTTTCGTCGTGGTTGAAAGAGTGTGGCGGCGTGTTCACGCATATTCACGACAAGAAAAATTTACACGGAGCACGCGATATAGGAGCCAGCTTCGAAGAAGGGTGTTGGTGGTCTTTGACCGAGTTTCGCGCGGTCGATCATATTCCGCCGGAACTCGGTCACGCGCTTATGCATCGGTGTCGTCGTCGCGGCGCCAACGCCGAACCCGCGCCCCTACGCAAGGAAGGAAAAGTAAGAGTGAAGGGTAGCGATGGGACCAATCCAATGACACACTCATTAACGTAAAGGTGCCATAAGTTAACCACGTGTCGGTGTTTCACACTACGCGAGGGAAATCGTAAAAATAACTGGGACAGTATATAAAGTACGGAGCATTTATTGAACACTTCTTTTTTCCACGTTTCGATCATATTCAGCCCTCCTTGGGAATTGCATGTATTTGTGAGCGAGAGGGGAAGTGGAAACTGGAAGGGGGAAATTTCATTTATTTCTACTTTGATGTCTCTAAATTTTAGTAATGCTTAGTGAGGCTTTAGTGATGCTTGAGAAAAAATGTAATAAAAAACCATATACATAGTGTTAGTTATTTGATAGACTACCCTTTCTAGAAGTGTGATTGAAGAGTATCATAAATAGTATTTAGCTGAAATGTGCTCTAACAGTATAAGAAATCGCCACCTAAAACAAAAAGATAGCTCCACAATTTTCCCCGTAGATTTGACTAAGAATCTTTCTCTTCAAACCTATCAGATTTTTTTGTATGATTACCCCAAACTTTTCTATTTATATTTTTGTAAACATTCTTTATATTTCCCAACGATATGTATCTCCATCTGACTGCCAAGTTTCATAAAAATCAAGGTGATGTTCCTTTTATGATTGCAAAACCTTGGGTGATGACTGAAGAATTTTGAAGGGCGATCCTTTACAAATTTTGTCTTCTCTACTCTTCTCTACCTTCTCTAGACTTCTCTGTCTTCTAAGCTTCATCTCAGGCGAGAGATTGATCTTGAAGAAGGAACCTTGGAGGGTTGATGAATGTTACAGCTGAGTCGTCAAGTTTGAGAAACGACCTAGCATGTGCAGCTGGCTAAATCGCTCGTTTCGGGTTGCGTTGAGTTGCTCTTTTATAAATATTGGTGACATTTTTATTCAATCTTGTAATTTCTTCTTGAAATCTGTTTTCATATTCAATATTTCTGGATCTCTGTCAATTTTTTTCGCGTGTGACTGGATGTGTAGTGACGTAATAGTAAAAAAAATTGTGAATTATTTAAGAGAAGGCAAAAGAGGAATTTTAATTTACGCATTCAAAATAAAATCACTGCAGTTCCCAATTTACCATTCGGACAATTATTTTATTTACAAAAATAGGTGTCCAATATTTTTCATTGATTATTTGTGCCTCAAGATCCATAATAATTAGTGATTCTCAATAAAATTATAACTTTTGTCAGCTTCAGGACTAGTGAAAGGTTGATCGCCAGTAGAATGAGTATACGCATGATCAGACGACCCGAGAAAGAACGAAACCACCCGAACCGTTTTACGGACCAATACGTCTCGCGATCGCTGCCAGAGCTGACAAAGATAGGGTCAGCAGTAGTAGACGTCGATCTATTGACCCTATACGATTTAAGTATTTTATATCGAGAGAACGAAAAACACTTTACTACAATTAACTTATTTTAATTACAAAGTAGACAAGCTAGGTATCATTGAGAAACTTTAGGCTTGAAATTTTACCCTTTTTGGGGACACAAGACCCTCCACTTCTGGATCATTCTTACCGACACTCTTTCCTCTATTTTTTTCAGGGTTGACATTAGAATTAATTAACAAAATTGTTCTAATTTTTTTACTGAAACTTTCACAAAGCTTCGTGTAACAATGTTTCAATGGTGACTGGAGACAGGAATCATTGAAAACGTGTTTCTCCACGAGGTGAGTGTGGAAAGCACTACTACAGGAAGCTAGGAATCACAGTCACCTAAGAAGACTGCGAAAGAATTGAAAGAATAGCATGAGCCATAATTAATAATAATATAGCAAAGCTTTCTTTTTAAAGTGTACTTGAAAGTGAAACTCTTCCAAGAAAAACAGATATAAAAATCCAAGTATCGATTAGAATATTCAACAACTTTTTCAACCACAAAGAAGATCACAGCTATTACCTATAACAATATTTAACTTCGAATATTCTCTTAAATCCTCTTAGACTGCGTCAGGGACCCCGGGATCGTCCAGTCGCGTTGGTTTCATGATCTTAACGTAGGGAATTTGAACTTGAAGTAGAACAACCTACTTGCGCGAACGCTGAAACATCGTGCAGCCAGCCCCACTCAAGTCCCTTGGCCTTCTTAAGTTTCGTTCGAGCACCCAGTATCGGAAACAGAGCGTTCCGCGATATTCTAGAGCTTTAGGAACGCGATAAACTCGAACGCATCGAATGCGCAACGAATGTTTGCAGGACGCATAATTCAATGGCACCGATGATGCTCAATTTAATTGCCTATTGCAGCTTTTATCCTGCGGATATACGGCCACAATAAAAACGGCACTCTGCCAACACGCAGGCTAGAGAGAAACGGGGTCAGGTATGTCTATGGTAAATTAGCCTTCATCGGGAAATCAACAAAAGCATTCAACGTTACAAGAGGCCTCTCGCTAAAAGGACTAAGGACTCGTTTTTTCGTGAACGATGTCGAATTTACAAGGGCGCTCTCGCGATTCGACGGAACACGAGTCAACCTGTACGATATCAGGGATGAGCAATTTCTTTCTGATAGATTAAGAGGAGAACGACGATCCAGAAAGGGGAGCATATTTATAAATTTTTTGAGGGGACAAATGGAAAATTTTGACGTAGGAAGATTCGGGGGATTTGAAAGACGGTTTCTTGGTGCATGTGTCGAAATTTTTACATTTTACTTTGATGTCTAAACTCTAATTTTTATTTTATGAAAGTCATTCATATATTAGTTACTCGAAATTTTTGTGTAAATAAAAGATTCATCGGTAGCTTTTGTCGAGTAATTTAAATTTAAAGAAACTATCACCTTTTCCCAGACACCTTAGAGTAAAATTCAATTATCATACATGTTTAACACATTTTAAAACAATTCACCACATCAATTCATATTTAAAAAATTTCTAATCAATTTACAATTGTACGTGATTCAACCCACTTGAATTTAACTTGTTCAGTCAGTGTTCATGGCAGCAGAGAATTGTGTCGTCGGTGGTTCGATTATGAAAAATTCTCGGGTGCGCAAAGGGTTACCAGTAATGGCGACGGTGTTTCTATAGTTAGGATGAATGTATACGAACCCCAACGCTAGAGTGTTCATCGCGAGCTATGTTATCGGACTTGTGCTACTTATTACAGGGCCGTGCAAGGCACAGTTCCGTCGACTGTCGAGTTACGGAAATATCGCGAGAAGACGGTCCAAAGGTCTTTTTGAAAGCCCGAATCACGGATCAATAAATAGTACCGATGCATATAGTGGTCTGCGATACGAAACGAATGCATGATATACTTCACTCCTAGGATGCATGAACGACCAAATGTGCCTGATTACTACCTTCGATCATGCTTCATACACGACTCTGAATTTCTTCTATCTTAAACGTATAATTTTATTTGGGGGAAAAAGAGTATAAAGAAATTTTCGTATTCGGTAATTTAAGGGATGGTTGATAACGAAAGTGTTTTGTGGAACCTGTGGTGGTTGGAGGTAGGTGAAATTAGGAAAAAGTGTGAAGAAATATTTATATTTAATAACTTATCGAAGGATTGATAATGAAAATGTTTCGTGAAGCTTGCAGGCGTTAGAAATAGGTGGAATTGTTGTCTTGGTCAAAATTTTAAATAATAAATGGAGGAAAAAGAGCATTTGACAATTGTTGCATTAATATTATATATGTATATTCCAAATAAAGTATATTTTCAAGATCTGACAGTAATCTCGAAATATCAGTCTCAAAGTGATTAGAAACAACTTTGTAGTTTGTTCTCTCTGATATACAGTCAGTTCAATAAATATTCGTACTCTAAATGCCTATTGAGGAGTTAATAGTTGAATATAAAGCCACAGAATGGATTTCTGCCCCTTATATGAAATAAAATTGAAAGAGGAAAAGTTTGAATGCAGAATAACTGAAAATGAGAGAATTAAGATAGAGGACCCTCTATATTCCCCCTGTTCAAGAGTCTTTTATTACTCCTATTCCTGCAAAATTATACTGGACCACAAGAACTCTCAGCTATCTCTGAATCAATTTTCCTATATCCAGACAGACTCACCCAAGAGACCCCCATATATTCCAAAAAGACTACAATTGGTCACTTTACGTGATTTTCTATTATACTGAAGAATTTGGTCTATCTGTTGGCACCGCATTTGGCGTAATCGCGCGGCTGCCATCTTGACGAGGCGCAGAGCGCCCAGTGGCGCCACCAGAAACCACCAGCGGCGGAAAATCCTTTTCACCGCGTCGACGGTGTGGCACGGCAGCGTCGCGACGCCGACACCGCTGCCGACGTTGCGTGACGTCACGAACCAGGCCGGGTACGTTGCGGAAAAACGTTGTCATGACGACGACCGCTGACGCTACCGTCGCCGCACCGTCGTTACCACCACCATTCGCGATCCCCCGAGCTACATCCGCCAATGCCAAGGATTGAAAACGGTAAAAACTGGCGACGGGGATTTTTACATCGCTACGCGTTATTCCGCCCCCCATTTCGTGTATCGTCTCGAAGATTCTCGATGGAAGAGACGATCGAAATGGTCGAGTGCTTGTAAGTTACATCTAGGTCACTCGATTTCGACTGGAGAGCGAACTAAGCTGACGCTTATGGGGTCGACCATTATCTTCTTTTTGTTTTCTTGATTATGATTAGATATAAGTGATGATTAGTGGTGTGGAAGGGGTGGTTATAGCGATGAGTGCAGTAAATGCGTTAGGGAACCGAGGAACTGGTTTATGTTACTATTTAGTAACCCTCGATTGAGATGTCTGATGCTGGATCCTTTGTGACCCATATTAACATTTTGACAAACGAACTTTAAACGTAATTCTGTTTGCAGTAATCGAATAGACACAAACCAATGTCTTCGTTATTATTATTATTATTATCTCGATATTATTTTAAAATTTCAGGAGTACAATCATCATGTAATGACTTCTTAAAATCTATCCAAATCCCATTAATCCAGTATTATAATAACTTGTGGAAAGAAAAAGTGAAGATGGTAATTGAAAACGTAATAACAAAACATTTTCATCCCTATAACAACCTTAATATTGTGTAAACAGATATAAAGAAGGTAATTCATAATGTAATAACAAAACACTGTCATCCCTAGAATAACCTTAATGTTGTGCAAATAGTGCAGTATCATTCTTTTAGTAAGTATCAAAGATTCTGTTTATGATTGAAGGCATTAAACTATTCGTACAAGTAGTATTGTCAGCGAAAAACGAGTTGCAAGTAGTAAAAGTCGATAAAGAGTCAGACACAATAGAGGAGAGGTACTTTATCAAGCGCACAGGGCAAAATTGTTGCTCCCGCGGCATCAGCTGCAACGACACGACCCACAAAAGACAAAGTATGTATATCTGAGACTAAAGTATAGTGCGGAACAGGGCCATGCGTTCTTGCGAGGACAATCGATCGATTGCCCGTTTGCCTGCCTAACGCCTGACTTCTCTTACGGTCTAACTCGGCGTTGCGCTTCAGAAGACCACAATACATCAAATGTGATCTCGATCAAGTGTTCTTCATCAATCGATCGAACCTTCAACCCTTCGTTATTTACCATATACTTTCCCTATCGAAACATTGATAAGCTCCACCCCCTACAGTTCAAGGCAGGGCTGACACCAACATCAGGGATCTTGTAAAAATAACGACGCAATTATATTTATTACGAAATTCAATGTAAAAGTGAAGTGAGGAATATAAACTTGGAAATTCTGTTGATGGAAGTGTTGGATGAAGTTTAATCTTCGATCTTTGAATATTTTCACTAGACTGCAGTAATAGACTATATTTTTAGAATTCTATGAGAGTAAAATAATGAACTCATACATTGATATTATTTTATACGTTTATAAAAATTGCGGCAATTTTTGTTATGTGTATTTGCAGGGTGTTGTTCTAAAAGTTTCTTTGCAACTTGCATTTACTTGTATTGTATGCCAATGTTAATATAAATAGGCAACCTCACCCCTTAGAATTTAATGTTACAACAGTAATAGGGAAAAATGTACCACAATTCAGTAATGTAACATGAAACACAAAATATTGTGTACGTTTTACTTACTAATAAAACGAACGAAACTTTTGAGACAACCCAACGTTTAAAACAATCGCCACCTTAATATCGCATTAAATCGATCTTCATTCCTCCTCCAATTTAATTGCTCTCGAGTAATAATACTCCACTGACAGATAATTTCTATTAAAATCCACTGGCATCGAATGTCAGTACACGAGCACACTCCTTTCGGTGGATTTGCGCTCAGAACGTCGGGGCGAAGGCATATCGCACCTGTTGCGTTTGATCGCCCATCGTTTGCCCTGCAAAATCCTCCCTCCTTCTCTCACCCTCACCATCTAGGATGCGCGCGCGTTTTTGTGGCACAGTTATCATGGCGAAGCCAGAAAGATTCGGGCTGCCATCCAAAGAGGTGACCCATTCCTCGTGCAATATTACTCAAGGGTGCCCTCCCCACAATAATTCACAAATAAACTCGCAATATTTACTTCTACGATCTTATTTCTCAAAAAGAAGGCAACGTGGGGTAGAAAAATTTGTTAGTGGGGCATTCCAGCATCTTTGAGGGTGGTAAAAAAAAATTGGTGTTGCATATTTGTGGCAAATTCTATTTGTACAATTTTATTTCCCAAAAAGGAGGCAACGTGGGGTGATAAAATTTGTTTGGGGGGGGGGGGGCCATTTAGGCATCGTTCGGGGTGGTAACAAAAATTGGTGTTGCACATTTGGCAGTTCAGGATATCTCAAGGTATAGATTGTAAGACTCGAGGAAGCGTTCATCCGCTAAGTAACGAATTGACGACGCTATGTCTAACACGTTGGCTGTTAGATTAAAATTTCTGAAAATTTCTTAAAAGCTAAAGTTTGGTCTTGAGACTATTAATAATTAGACAATTTAACACTTATCATAGTATTTAATTTTTTAGCCTCGTTACATTCACGAACCATATTCAGATTTATTTTCATTGTCGTCTCACCTTCAAAATTAATTATTTTAGATACTTAATCAAAAGTTCTGTCGCTTATTTCTGAATCACGCGGGCGACCAACGTGTTAAAAATCGTCATTGCACGAAATATACAAGACAAATTTTATAGAATGGCAACTCTCGATCATTCCAAGCAGTAATGTACTATAATTGCAATGTCTAAAACTGCAGCCTCTCCGATTGTAAATTGTCAATATTGCGCATCTCAAAATTACAATTCCGGAGAATTTCAAGCTTTAAGCCTAAGAACTCTAGTTACAGGGTATTGGACGACTCGAGGAAACTATTGTTCATCCACTAATAAGTAACATACTGACGAAGAATTAACAAAAATATGAAAATTGTACGATCAGGAAACTGTTGCATGCGAAACGCCCAACAAGTGACCCTTGGAAGAATCATTTCGTCGAATTAAACTCTCCGTGGGGCCAGGTATTAGCAACAGGAACTTTCAGACGAAGACGAAGGAATCGTGATTGACGTCACGCTTTTCTCGTGTCGAATGGACGGAAAAATACGCTTCCTTTTAGCACAGACAATGTAGCTTTGATACGACCTTTGACATTTCACGGCTATAGTATCGATCTTTTATTTATTAAGGAAAACGGTTTATCGAATTTCAAACGGAGAAAATATGCTGGCCTGAGAACAGCGTTAACTTTAATCGTGATTAAGGATTGGACACTTGGGAATATTAATTGAAATGTTAGAGAAGATAGTGAGGAAATTGACTTCGAATATGTGGCATATTCTATGGACGCAACTGTTGTTTAAAGGGGTTCCTCGTGTATCTGTGATAACCCAGTCAGAAGTAGGCAATATTTTTTTTAAGGGAAACATGCATATCAAACATTCAAATCAAGTTTGAATTTTTTGTGATGTTTAGTATACTTATGAAGATTCCATGTAATTTTTTTCATGCGATTTACTCTCGTGATAACCGAGTTATTAATAATACTGTGCAGCATTGAAAATGTCATCGTAATTGGTAAACACAAACTAATTGAATTGAAAAATACAAACAGATTATTGTGCGATTATACGAATGGAGTTTTTATCAGAACAAGAAGAAATTGAGACTAGCTAAAATTAACAAAACGATTGCACTTTGAAAGGATTAAAAGAGGGTTTGGTTCGAGTTTTTCACCTTCTTATTAATTCTGAAATAAAGTTTGTGATACATTTAAAACAGCTTAGGACTTAGCTTAATTAGGACAAAGATTACAATAAATTGTTTTTTCTAGAGGATGCAGTAGGTAAGATCCACCATTTTTTGGACGAATTATCTTTGCCAGAGGTTGAAAACAATGATTCCTTTGTCTATGTTACAAATAGGGGGTGTGAAATTGATATTATAGGTGCAGTTACTAAAACTGAATCATTTTGATCTATTAAGGAATATTTTGAACACACTTAATCTTTATTTATAAATTTAGAAAAGAGGGTTAATAAATAATTGATATTTCTATGTCATTGATATTGAAATCCAAAAAATAAATCAAAAGAAAGGGTCGTTTAAGAGTCGTGAAACGTGTATGGCTACAATAATAGAAAAATGCGTCTAGAATGTCTGGAGAATCCTCCAATGGACATTTTCTAAATGCTGCATAGCAGTTATAGGTCAATAGCTTGGCACTGGGGTTCAAGCCTATTCATAGGCTTCTCAATTCCAGCACTTCATCGAAGCTCACCATGCTTTTGATTGGTAACTTACAATACTCCAAAACTCAATTGCATTTTTCTCCTCTTTACAACAATTGCTTCTGACAAATTTACTTTAATTCAATCTTCAATCAAGGACACCTCTATTTTCTACACAAATCAACAAACTTTTATCAAAATTACCAACGATACTATTCAAAGTCCTCCCTTTCAACATACACTCCCCAAAACATTAACCCTCCATGGACCGAATTTGTTTTTTTCTTCAGACAACTTGCAAGACAACTTCGATACTTCATCGTACTTTACTTAACATTCTTACTGGTTATCAGAGACATTATATAATCAAGACATATACATCATCTTCTGAAGAAACTAAAATTATTTGTTAAAACGTCTATATATTGGCATGTGACCAGAAAGTTCCTCGAGAACTAACGTAAACTAACATCAATTCTTTGGAACCACCTTAAAAAAATTCGCAAAGTGTCAACGTTTCTCAATCGATTCAAGGATCACTGATCGATCTTCCCCTAAGAGTCTCTCATGATCCCTGTCTCAAGTTGTGTGCATACAGACTTTCACGCTTTTCCTCGTCGAAAGGAAAGTCCGTGGTGCACGAGTCGGTGATCGATACCATCGCACAACTCTCGAGCGGATCGTGCAAGTCGTATTGACCGGCAATTTTCGCGCGGAGGAAGGTCATCACGAGACACACAGAGGCTACGAGCTGGCATACAGAAGGCAACGCGATATAACCTACTGTCACGAGCGGCTGCGAAGCACGACCTTCGCCCAACCAACACAAACCAGCCCGAAACCTATTTCACGTGCGAGCAATCTCGAGAAGAGCGAAGAAGAAGAGCCGGGAGCGCTTATCGTCGTCGCGAATGAACCCCTGACTGATCCCTGACCGAGGCGGTATCGATCGATATATCGAGAATGGAACAGCAGTCGCGCGTCACGCTATAAGTAGATATATGTCACCTGTACGTGTGAGTGACTCTGCCAGTCTGCGTCTGCTGCGTGTGTGTCTGTGTGTCACCTTACAATTCGATTCGTGCTATCCTTCTGGCTAATCGAAACGGCGTACTGGCCACGGTAATTGATTAGCCAGGAGACGCTCCTACGTCATCGTCGACGTATCGGGGACGACGCTTCATTCTCGATACTGACAAACCGTTGGGAAACGGACACGAGCACCAGGAGCGCCATTGGGGGACACGCGGTCGAAATAATGAATTCTAGTCTGTTTATGAACAGTTCCAGTCGCGGGGGAATGGTAACCCTTTCATTGGCGTCGTCAGGTGCCCATCGACTAAGATTCTTGAGTATTCATTGCGTAGACTCGAATCAGATTCGAATTAGACTCTCGTGGACCTTCCTCGAAGATAACCCTTCGCCAGTGGGTACGTAGCGTCCTAACCGAACGTTCTATTGTGACCTCAAAGTATCCACTATCAGATTCTGAGACTTTCAAACACCAGTCGAAGGTCTAGACAATGCTAGAAGCAGACCAAGAGTGCTTGGGTCCCCAAGTACTCCCACGCATATGCGCCTCCTGGTCGAAGAACGCCTACACGTCGTGCAGTAGCCCTCAGACCAAGTCAGTCTTTCTCAGCTCAATGCTGTCTAAAATTTTGGAGTACTCGAGGACTCCCACTGAACAATCCAAGCTACTCCAAATCTTGAAGACTCCTGAGTTAAGAGATAATTTCTGACAAAGATCAATGGAAGAGCGAAGACCCAAGCCTGATGGCCCCAGTACACCTCGAAGGGCCCCAAGAGGGTTAATTACATCCCAGCTGATCCACGTCGAGTACAGGACGCGTATATACGTTATAAAGTTTGTCACTTACGGTCGAGGAGTTTCCCCAGTGGAGTGGAATAGTCGCTTGAACGAAAAGAAGTACGACGTAGCGATATGGAGAAGAGGCACTGCGATGTCGAGGAGGGGCGGGTTCTGAGATACCTCCGCGGGCCTTGCTTGTTCAGCTTCGGCAAGAATAGCACACTACCAAGCAACGACACTGTAAACTTAAACACCGTACCACGAATCAAACTCCCGTTTTCCCTCTGTCTCTGTCCCCCTTTTATCCCACTGTTTCGATCCTCTTCGTTTCGTGTCGCTCCTCGGGGTCTCGTCTTTCGGGCTTTTCCACCAAAGGGATTTTCCTGAACGATGACTCTTCCTTTCCCACCCTTCTTTCTTGTCCTTTGTTCTTTCACGCGCCTCTTTCGACCCTCTTGTCTCTCTTCCACTCTTCTTCCAAACTTTCCTCTGTTCTTCACCGCAGCGGCAAGGACCCGCCCCGTGTGTCGCGCTACACAAACGTGTAGTGGATAAAGAGAGCGTAAAACTTGCTCTGCGACAACATTATCTGGCCGGTTATCGGTATCTCGCCGCAGTCGTCATTTCTTCCTTTCCTCCAGTCTCACCGCCCGCGTCGCAACGAAAATTGATCGCGTTGCGCGCGACGGTCCCTTACTGGGGGACAGACCCGACGCGTTCCTGCCTCGCGTATCGCTGTCAACCCCGTTACCGCTGAAACTGTTCCACCAGGTCCCTGGTGGCGAATCCTGGCCGATCCTATCTCCTGCCTTCCTGCCCGTTCTTCTCGCCGTTGACTTTCCTCGCCGAACCGGGTCCTTTCCCACTTCCTTTATCCGTCGTTTCCACCTGGCAGATAGACGCGCGCGCGCGCGCGCGTATTTCTGTCGCGTTTCACCCCTCTGTCTTCGAGGCTGCCTCTCTTCCACCCTCTCGAAACACCGTTGTTCTCTGTGTTTCTCTCGCCAGCCTCTGGTCCCCCTCTAGCACTGTCTCACTCTTTTTTCAACCCCCCGTTCCGAACCCTCTCACTTGTTCGCCCACTAGCACTCTCTGGTCTAACGTTTTCCTCTCGTCCGCGAATAAATCCAACCCCCTTACCTCCTCGTGTCCTCCTGTAAAGCTCGTCGCTCGCGAAAACGGCTTTTCACTGTTCACCAGAGAACGAGATTTACTACTGTTCCCCCAAGACCAACGCGGCAGCCTCTGGCGACGCGTTTCCCCTTTTCCTCGTTTTCCCTATTTTTTTTTTTCAACGCTCGCCAGAAAAGGTTCTCTCGAGGACTGTCGCGATTAGACAAACCCGACGCGGACGTTATTGCACCGCCACGCGCCAATCTCGCGCAGCGGACTCTAAGGGAACTAGTTTCGAGGCGCCTCGACGCCCTCCCCCCCTGTTGCCCGCACCGTTCGCAACCCTCTACGAGAATCACCCCCTGTCTGACCACCCACAGGAGCCGACTACTGCGCGCGAGAGACTGTCGCAACTACAAATCCGTACTCGTCCAATCGCGAGGCGCCGAGTGAAGGTGGCTTCGAGGGGTTGTGCCACCTTTGCGGGGAAAATAATCGAAATTTCTCTCGTTCTTTTCCTTTTTTTTTTGTGGAAAGATAGGGTTCGAGTTCTTGGAGATAGCGTTAGGTAACGATTGGGAAAGATTCTTCTCGGAAAAGAGGGTGGTCACCTTTGTAGAGGGGGTGGCAATCGAAATTTTGTTTCATTTGATAGTTTCAACACTTGAAAGTAACGTATCAAGTGTAGAAATTAATTCTGTTCCTTTATATTTTATCATTTGTAACACTGGCTTGAGTAAAAGTATTTAATTGTCATTTTGTTATTATGTGTTTAATTAGTAACCTTCTAGGTTCTCGACCTGGTCTTCGTTATAATGAATCTATACATATCGCATAACCTGATGAGCGTTACAATATCAAATTTAATAGCCATAAATTGTTGCTTATTATTATTATTCTAACAGATTACAAGTATGCTCAATAATTACAGTAATTGCAGAAGGCTAACAATAAGCAAAATTTGATAGCTGCTAAAGTTCGTACAGATCCATTACAATGACCACCAGGTTGAGACTCATATCTACATAGATTCATTATAATGAAAATCAAATTGAGAACTAAGAAGATTGCTAATGTAATGTACCAAAATATATTTGTGTAAACTGGAATTATAAATTATTGAATATAGTAATTAATAGTAACTAGTAAATTGCTAAAAAAAAAAGAACGTGTACCTCATTTTTAGCAGTTCTACAAAGTTGCAAAGACTCGTTAAAATGAGGGAGGGGTAGATATTCCTTGTCAGGCGCACGAAGAGAGCACAATGAATGGGACACGACATCGTGAATGGGGGGGATAGAACATCAGCGAACGAAACTTCGAAGCTGTAACAAGTATGCGATCGAAACGTCCTTTTAATCAAATGTATAAGGAAATGTGTATGGAAAAACGTTATTTAATAATTGAACTTTTTTCTATTCTTTATTATGTTATCATAAAAATAATATTAATTTATATTTGTGATAATATTGTCTCCTTTGAATAAATACTTCTTTAATCAAACAATATTAAACTACATACAGTTGAAAATAATCGTGCTACTATATGATAGTCGTCATATTTGTGATGATACTCCCTCAACAATTGAATGAATAATCCAACAAATTTTAACCTCTGTAAGCCAGCCACGACGATACGCGAGCGGCAGTGCTTTGAAGTTCGGTCAGCGGACGTTCGATCCCCTAAGCTGCTCGAACTGGAGAAACGTAAACAGTGGTGGGGTTGATTAATTATATTTAGACTTGTGCTAAAAGTCTTCCTCCTAAAATTACCGTAGGGCCCTCTTAAGGTCCCACTCAAATTCATTCCTCCAATTTTCACTCGATTTTGATCGAGGATCGCGTTCGAGTACCGGTTTCGCGAACGAGTTGAATAAAACGTGGTCTGCTTCGTCATTCGGTTTAATCATAAATGGTACGAGGTCGATATCGCGGTTAGGATTCGTAAATTCGCACGCCCCGGACTTCCGTACCACGAACGGATCAATGAAAATGTACTCCTCCACTGACATCACCCCGCCCGCCACCCCCGTGATAGCGAGAAACACGGTACCACACCGCGCCACCCTTACTATCAGTACCTGAAAACATTCGCCTATCGTTTCAGAATGACCCAACACCTCTGCAAGCTCGCGCGGAGCTTTCTTTCAGAGGAACTATCAGAGTACGATTGTGCTGCGATCTTACCGTCACTCCGTTATCATCGCCGTTGTATTGTAGCACGATTTGCAACCGCTTCGGTGAGACCAAGTTCGAAATAGTTTCATTTATCTTCTTCCATTTCGGTTCGAATTCTTTTTTATTATTTTATTTTTATTTTACCATCATTTAACATTCGACATGAAAAAATCATCCCTTAACCTCTTATTGCAGTACCAGGTCTCACAGGATGAAATGTTTCAAAGAAATGATGACTCCCTGCTGTCCGCTCTTTTTTTATTTATTAATGAACCGTGTATAAATTTGTACAGAATAGTCTTTATGCATTGCATTAATATATACTCCAAGTCGATCCGCGAGCCAACTTGAAAATTTGTGTAAAAAATATAGTGCTATATATAAATATAGGAAAATCTCTGTATAGTTCAACAGTGGAAATGCAACTAAATGTGCTCGGACTCCTAGCGAACACCTGATAGCCAGAATTTTGTAATATAATTGACAAGTGCTTTCAGTGACTTAAATAAGTAGTGTTACTCCGATTGGGCGACTTTCGAATACACATGTATATGCCAGTTGCAAATAAAATAATCAGTGGAATTCCAAGGCCTATTGAAACAATCATGATCACCAGGTACGAGAATTTTTCGTTAGGTGGCGTACCGTAGCCAATTAAAAATGTCCTGCAAGATATATTAATATTACTTCAGTTGTTTTACAGTACAATAATATTAAACATGAAATTACCATGTTGAGTAGTGCGTTTGCTTATAAAAGCCATCTCCCTTCATTCCTAACGATACGATAATTCTTTGCGTGAGCAAATCGTTAACCTTGTCTCCATAGTAACAGTACAACATTGAGTTTTGAATAGCGATTGTATGGTTATCTACTTTCACTGGTGGGTATTGTATTGTTTCCGTAGAACTTGAAACGCTGCGCGACTCAGTCGTATAAGATACAGGTCTCCACTGTAGATAAGCTCCTTCGGTCCGGAAATCATCCATACTCTTATATGGCGGCGTTCTAACTTCGACAACCTAATTAAATATAATTTTAAAACGTTACAAATTTTCAATTAATTTTTTCATATCGCTAACAGTGATTAGGATTAGGAACAGGGATTAGAAATAAGAAAACAATATAATAAACATTTGTATGTAATTACCTCAAATATACCGGGAGTATGTTCGTCATCTAAACTCTTTTTAGGATCAACAAACATTGGTATATCAGGATTTCCTTCGCCTACTACTAGTAGTTCAATCGCGAATCTACTGTTGGAAAAGTTTTTATTGGTTTGTACGTTATCAAGAATAATGTCAACTTGAGTGGAGTTCTCAGTGTGCAACATGTGAGGCAGCACTTCTGAATGATCCAGGGAACAAAATCCTCTCAGCTGAAAAATAACTTTAAATTAAATTACAATTTATTACATTATTATTAGCAAAAAAATAATAAATTTGTAAAGTGCTATACTTTACCGATAACTTCACAGTTCCATGTCTGCTGATGTTAAGAGCAGCATCATTATAATATTTGCCTTCCATATCCAAGGTAACAAATTCGCTGCCATTTGATATTGCCTTACGCTCCCAATGATAAAACATAGGATGTAAAATGTCCGTGTTTAGAACATTAGCAATATTTATTAATGCTGTGTCATTTACATCATTAAATTCTATAATCTAAAAATAGATTCAATTCCGTTTGTTAATAAATGATAGCGTATCGAGACAAACAAGGATATTATATATCTATTCACCTTATTTATAACTATCCCAAAGGTATAAACAGGTTTCTCTGTAAACATTATAGAATTCTTTTTCCTTGCGATAAAATCTTCCCAGCTAATGTTGATGGAAGCAGAAGGCGATGTAAGTGCTAATAATATGGACGGATTACCACCAAAATCCCACAAATAATGTAGAGTGTCATTAGGACCGTCAGCTCTTAGATAAACTGTTGTTAAATTTTTGTCTTTACATAACGAGCCACAGTCTGGATTCAGCGATGATCGTAACTAGTGCCAGGCAAATTCTTTTATATAAAAAAATGTAAATAGAATGTTTACAACACAATATTTAAATTATACAGTATAATCTTAAAATAAACAATTTAAAATAATAAGTAACTTAAATTTTAATTGACTGACATATTAGTATAAATTACAATTATGAAAATTGTTGGATTTGTTTGAATTGTTGAATATTTAATTCAAATTAAATTTACTTTATGATTTATGGAAACATTTCAATGTGTCACCTAAAGAAAATGACATTTTTCGTTCTTGTTTAAGAAGGATATAGACAATTGACATTCCATGATTAACTTTGTTCCTAAACCTTCGTACATTGTATCACAACGAGAAGCTTGATTAGAGTTCTCACGTTAATTAATAAATGGGTTACGGGGTCCTTGTGTTCCTCATTAAGCAACTGCTCCCATTAATAATTAAACTACTATTCAACGAATAAATTCAAAACATGATAACACTAAGACTTTGAATGCAAGCTAGAATAATCAAACGATGAATCACAATACGAACGACCTTTATTTTTTCGTATGAAAGGACATTGTTCTAAATAACTGTGCTAACGAATTTGCATCGTCACAATTGTAGCTTTAATAGTAACGTATCAACACTTACAGTTCTATCCGTGCAGTATCCAAAATCTACTAGTGTGACAAACAATAACAATAATACAAATACATTATCCATTTTGTGTGACGCTCAACAGAGCTAAACATTCACTGACAACACCACAGCAAACTTGTGACACTACTGGACGCTACTGATCGCTTACCAGGGGCAGGGGGTCCAAGCTCACGTACTAAAAGTTGGTACCAAGTTTTACAATGGAAACTCCGGAAACGCCTTATAATTTAATCAATACAAACAACGCCCATGCGATTAATTGAACAAGATATGGAGGAACGTTAATAATAACTAATTTTTATGCCAGAGAGTGCAATAAACGCGTAATTTATTTATAAAATTCAAATTAATTTCGCTCGAGTTGATAGCCATTTGGCGGTAAAGAAGCCGAACTAACTTCGGAATTTGGTCAGCGCCTCTCTCGGGAAAACGCTCAAGTTTGTCCTCAATAGTTTCTTTTTTTACCGTTAGATGGCGCCATTTATATGGTAATTACCGTCATGATGGTAATGTATCGACATGTCGATAAAAAAACAGCGTAAATGGCGGCATCTAGCAGTGAAAAAAGGAACTATCGAGGACAACAAACTTGAGCGTTTTTCCGATAGAGGCGCTGACCAAACTCCGAAAGTTAGTTCGGCTTCTTCACCGCTAGATGGCTATCTACTTGAACGAAAGTAATTTGAATTTTATAAACAAATTACGCGTTTGTTGCACTCTCTGGCATAAAATATAGTTAATATTAACGTTTCCCATTATATTCTTTATTAAATCGCATAGGTGTTGCTTCTATTTATTAAATTATAAGGCGTTTTCGGAGCTTCCATTGTACAATAGTACATGTCCACGTTTGCATACTAAGCAATGCATAGGATAAATTCAATCGTTGTGCTAAATGATCAATCAAATTTTGATTTTACGTAGCATGTTAATCTATCTGTGAGAAGGTCAGGAAATTGGTCCTGTATGGATTTTTTTTAAATTACAGATGAATCGATAACAGCCCCACATTAACAAAATGAAGAGCGCAATAACAACGACTAATGTTCTATAGTAATCGAGATATCACGATCATGATAGCGCAAGTGTCCTGATTTTTAAAAATTGACCACGTGCTCCATGTTTCAGGTAGGTCCATAGGTTCCACCAATTCGTCCATCGCAATCTACGACATCGCTTTAATATTGTTATCCTATCTGCAACAAGCGATATTACCTAGAATAGAAGAAGAAGGAAACTTTTCACCCTGATGGAACTGTCCTGAAAAATATTCTGAACGATTCTCGGAAAAGTCGCGTGACGGATTTACCTACGTTTTATTTTCTACAACATTGATGATCCCTCGTACGATTGACTTCGTCAGTGACGGGATCGATGTTTAATGCGAGTTCGATCCCGGCGAACAACTTATTATGTAAATATCTTATTCGTTTCTATTTAAACTATATAAATTAGGGAATGTGCAGATGCGCTTCAAACTGTTTTTACAGACTACTATGCTACCAAATATTTCAAATCTTAATAAAGTGTTACAATCATTTATCTACTTTCAGTAGGAATATACTTTGTGCAAGAAAAATATATTTTCGTATTCTACTTACTATTAACTCTTAGGGGCACGGTGGGATTAAAAGTGTCCCACCTTTTTGATGGACCGTAATGCATGGTGGGACATTTTTAATCCCAACCTCGAAATTTTGCAATAGCTGTATGTGTATAGATTTATATTTCGTCTTATTTACGTAAAGCAATTGGTAATATATTCATCCAATGTTACAAATGTATGCACTTATGTTGGCAACTTTCAACATGCTAGTACCGGTTCAACAATTGTTGTAATCGGAAGGTTTATTGCGATAATACTTCTTTCCTGGTTTTATGTGAAAAATCGTTAGAGGTAAGTTAATTTATATAAAAATTAGTTCTATATAAACAAGTGAAGTGTTTTATAATAAAAACTAAAGATTAAATTTGTTTGCAAATGATGAAAGTATGGTGGGATTTTATTCGTCCCACCATGCAACTTGGGGAGTAATACAAAAAAAACATATTTTTATTTATTGTTTACGTTTTAATATTCTTCAAACTATAAATGTGACGCCCCTTGTTATTATATTTATTTTGTATTATGGTATTAAGGTATTATGTGATACCTTTATTAATAAAAGTATAACAATTTTGTTTGATTTAAAACGCAATAAAATTCCTGTGCAACATGGGTCTATTTTATGACCTGAATTCCTGTGCCGCAAAGAGTTAAACGACCGTTTATCATTGAAATACTTACTAAAAAATCATTGGTATACTTACTCGAGTACTTGAAGTTTAGTAACGCACGTACATCTTGTATTGTTGTTGCATTAGTTGTTCACGGTTGTTCATACAGTCGATAGCTTTACATTAAAGTTGCATTTCACGTCGAGGGAAGGAAACTCGTACCCCATTGGCCTTTAAATTCCGCCAACGGTGGTGGAGTTACCAATCCTCGGCACAGTATTCCATTCGAAACTTTATAATCGAAAACTAAACAAACCTCTTCGACAGAATCCACTGGTAAATAGAATAATAAATATGTAACAGCTAATACATACTTTCTTTTAACTAATCCACAGTATATGGAACGATGCGTGATTGCCTCTCGAACAGCGTGCTAAAAAAAGAATGTTCATTCAATCACGTCACTGAATAATGTTAAACTAATCGCTCGACTGTGAATTTCATGCATTTGTGGCGCATTCAAAATACGTTTCATGAATAAATATATTTCATTTTGTGTAAGTGGTTGTCCTCTTTAGCATACATTTGTTGCGAATCACCTTCAACGTAAATGAATTAAATTATATCGATAACTATACCACAGGGTATTTTTTCAGAACATTCGTAATTCTTTTTATTTTTGATTATTCAAAGCCTGATCACGCAGACGTAAGTGATTTCTTTCGAGACACCGTGTACAGGCGGGGAAAGAGAACGTGTAAAAAGAGCATTAACTTGCAGACTACGACCTTGACCGAAGCAGTGTCCGCGCTTGAAGCACATACATGCATACGATGCGTACGAATACGTACGTCTAGCGCTTCAAGGAACTTCGTTTCTTCAGGTTCTCACTCGGTTCCTTCATCCGTATCTTTTTGCACGGTGAGACCAGTGCCGTCTTAACGTATGAACTCGATGGGCACTGGCTCTGTAAACTGCCCCGTGCTAATTTGTGCAACATTTGTGGCACAAATACATTTATTCTAAAAGAGATATAAAAAGGAACGCGACCTTTCGCGACATTGGTCACTAAAATTCGTCAAAATCTTTTTTTTTTTTCTAGTCTGCAATATATGAAGGAAATACACGAACAATTTTGCGATACAGAGATTTGGAATATGCATTTTTACCCCAGAAATATTAACATTTTTACTTTTATTACATTTTGTAAGTGCTCCAGTGAATGATGATTCTTCTAACAATTTTTTTTTAGTTTGTAATATGTAAACGAAGTAAATTGAATAAAGGACTCAGAAGGGCACTGATTTGCCCTGGAGATCCATAAATTGTTGATACGACCTTGAGCGAGAGTGTACAAATTTAATGAAAAATTTTTGCGATGAGGAAGCTTCGAATCTTTTCTGTATAATGACGTTTATATTTCTTTTACTTTTCGGGTTAAACTATGATTTCTCTGACAAGTCTGCTCTCACCGCCAGAAGCAGTCGCGGCCAATGCTCTTCGACGATTTAACGATACCGCGCTGAAGGTCGTCGGTGGAAGTCGGGATCCACGGGAGAATACAACAGTCCTACGTACCGGGTAGCTCAGTCTAAAACTGGTTTTATCTCCACCGTATTCTTTCACTTGTTCTGCTCTTTCGAAAAGACGAGGTATAGGAGAATTAAAAAAAAAAAAGAAATGTATCGAGATTATCGATACTCAAGTCTTATTCCCAGTAACCAGAATTTTTTAACGCTTGAACCTACCACGCAAACGACCGTTTTCAAACTTTTGTGTACAGTTCTCATTTAAAATATATAAATTGTATACAATTGTTTCGATCATTATCCAATTTATCACGTGAAATATTATTGCATTCGAAAAAGTACAAATGATATCTCTGGTAGGTTTAGTGTTAAAAATACTGTTGCAGAATTTTTGTTAAGTAAAGGAATGATTAATGGGATTATCATAGGCGAGTAGAGAGATTTCTGTTGTATTATAAACATCAAGGGTAATTTTTACAGTTGACTTATGCGCATCGTTTAGTCAGGTAGCCGGTAATTAAAATTGTATTTTTTGTTAAATGAATAATGGTGAAAAATATGTTTATAGTTTATTCTCGATTTAAAATTTATACCTAGGTAAGAACTTTGCCTTATCTTGCAGTGATTTCAGAGTCTATTTTAAATGTAACAGTGATTGTTGATCTCAGAGTTGATATCATAGTTTGTAGCACAAAAAAAGTAATTACAATATTCTGTATGTGTATGTATGTATTTTTTGCCAGTCTGGTTTGATATTTCATGAAATTTCATGTTGGAGGCTTCTATATATAGGACAGTGGTGTCATTAAATTTCTATCTTAGGAGAGGTTCACAAGAAAATAATGAAAGCCCATTCCTATATATGAGACACTGATACTACTAAATTTTTAAAAAAGTAAATTTTTAAAATGTACTTATATTGAAATTAATTTTGCCTTATATTTCTGGTTTACCAAAAAATGATGAAGACTGGCAACTACTTCCACACATAGAACCCCGATGGCGTTGAATTGCAAACAAAAATTAAGCAACCAAAAAATGATGAAGTTTGGCACAGCTACCTCTACACACAGAATCCTGATACCACACAAATTCCTGACAAAAATTAAGCAATTACTTCATTGAAGTAAAGCCTTACCTTTCTACCTATTTAAATTCATTTTGCATTATATTTCAAGTTCCCCAGAAGATGATGAAGCTTAGTATAGCTACTTCTACACACGGGGGCCATGGTACCACCCAAATTCTTTACCAAAATTAAACAACAAATGATTTCGTTGAAGCCTTACCTTCTGTCAATGGAATGGTCACTCGTCGAAGTATCCTCGCATGTAAAACTTTGTAAAATAGCACACCACCGATCGGTTCGCCGGCACGGTCCGTGGTTCCCTTTCGTGTCGCGTGTTACGATACGAAACGAGTCGTGATCGAATTGGAAAGCGAGCGTAATAATTGCAGCCGACGCGACGGCTGAAGGACCTCCGACTGCACGTATAACTTGCGCTCCACCGGTTGCCGGCTGCTTCGCCGAACGAAAAACAGACAAAGAGTCTTCTTGCGCCGTGAGTAACGCCGGGTCTCTCGGCCAATCAGAGGAATCGGCACGATCGCGGCCCTCGTTCAATCGGCCGGTCGCCGAGGAGCTTGATGACGCTGCCGTCGTCGCGTTTTATCGAGGCTCACTCGGAAACAACGATTTTCTTTCCACTAAATCAACTTCTCAAAGAAAGGAGTAGCTCAAATAGTCACAAGTTATTTTTCTTCAATTAATAAGCTCGCTCTATTACGCGTGCATAAGTTTTTATACCACACTGGATGCTTTAAATTTTTACAGGGATTGCTTGTGACTTCTATCCTACCTGTATTCATCTCTCTCTCTCTCTCTAGCAAACGGTAGCCTGGAAGGAACCAGATCAGCACAGTTTACGACAGGTATTTCAGGATACTTGGAAAATACTGATGTAGAAGACTTTTATTAGAAGCTGAAGACGGTGAGCGATGCCTGAGACACAAAGGGAGACTTTAAGAACGATTCCAAGTACCTCTACTTCTTAGAGGGTCCTTCATTTCAAGGTCATTGACAACCACGATATTGTTAGTCTATAGTATGCAGTGTAAGACTCTGAAACGCGCGAAGAACGTTGAGAAACCAATCTTGTTTGGAGTTCCTCAGCGACGAGACAATTCTAAATCATCGGGCTGCCATCTATGGTTACTAGTCGCATCCAGTTCGTCAGGTATTATATTATTTGCTGCAAGGATCTCAGGCAACTGTAGCCATGATCAAATTAACGAGATCATCAAGAAAAACATTATTCCATAAATTCTTTATGGGTAGATTAGTATTAAACCTAGGCATGTACTATCAGTATAAGTAAATTTACGATAACTTTTGCACTCGTCCTCACAATAGTTCTCGTTAGTTTAGCTTTGATCACCCAAATACGACTTTAAAATTTCTATCTAAGTAAGAACTTTACCCTATCTTGCAGTGGTTTTGGAGTCTATTTTAACAGTGATTGTTGATATCACAGTTGACTCCATAGTTTGTGGTACAAAAAAAGTCATACTCCATAAATTACACGTCCACCAATAATATTGTCATCCGAAGTACTTAACACTAACTCTAGCGACGTTCATTTATAACTAGACTGCGGATCTTTATGCAAAATAAAATCTTCGCGAACGTGCCTACAAAAATTGAACCTAGATAGGAATTTATTTTATTCCGCAAATATTATAACATGAACTTTACTTTCAATTTTTTTTATATTCTTACATATTGTTTGCATTTTGTAAGTTCTTGCACATTCAAACCTTCTATAAATGCATAAAGATCCGCAGTCTATTTATAACTAATTACACCGTGATGGAACAAGTGGCTAGTCTTAGAGACGCTTTTTTCAAATTAAATGCAAAAATATTTTACGTAGAACTGAGTTGAATAATGCATGAAACAATTGCATATAATTCATATATTGCGTATAGAAAATATATAGAAAAGTTTCAAAACAGTCATTTGAGTCGTGGTATTAGTGTTAATATTGATCTTTCAGCCGTGATATTCAGTTAGCTGGTCACATCCGTCCACTAATGTTCCTATCGACGTGTAAATGGTCCCCAGGAATCGTAATGGCGTAAAAACGTCAGAAAGCTCGGGAATATCGAAATAATGGCGCTCGTCCTTCGCTTACACCATATATTTCGACTCGGTGTGCGCCTGGTACCTATAACCATGTAACAGACGGGCATGCATCGCAGTAGTACCAGCCGATGGTTACACGGCGACTACGTCCCAGGAAAAAAACGACGAAAGAGGAGAAGAGCAAGCGCGCGCAAGGAGGAACCGGTTTCACGGGGGTTTCAGCCTCCACAAAATGATCCGTCTGGCTTGCCTCCACTGTTCGCCTCCTGCGCTTACTCTGGTGCACCACCTACCAACCTACCTATCTACCTACCAACCTACCTACCTACCTACCCACCTACCTATCTACCTGTTTCTTTCCTGCGTGTCTGCTCAGACCTGCTGACCAACGTATTCGACTTCAAGGGTTCTAACTCGCGGCATTCCTCGCTGAAAGCCAGTTGGGCATTCCATGCGGGGTAAATTGATGTTGAGGGGCCCTCGTCATCCGCCATTCCCTTAACACTAAACCTACTGAACTGGCCAGTCTGATCTGGCCACCTCAGACTTATTTCTAGAGTTACTGAATTATTGACTATGTTTCTAGTGGAACTTTTTATGAGAATTATTGGAATATAGAAGTAGGTATGTATTTCACCCGGTCACTGCACAAATCGATCGACACCACTTTTCGAAAAATCTTACATTTAAGTGTTTCGACACTTGTTACAGACAACTATTTATATTTATAATAACTTTCCTGGATAACAAGGACTGACGTCTTTCAAGACAAAATTTTGCTGGCTGTGTTGGCCAATTTGAATAATAAATCATTTATTTCGGAGGCTATTTTGATCGGATTTCTCAACTTTTTGTTGCGTGGAGTTAATCCATTTGTGAAATGAACGAATTGATGTGCTGTTCCATTCTCTATTTTCATAAGTATAGTAGGGGACCATAAGAGATACGTGTTGACCTTTAGTGTTAATTCTTGTAGTTACCACTCTAGGAGCAAATAGACCTCCATTAGTCTTCTCCACAGTTTTACGATACTTACAGCCCCCCATTAAAGGAAAATAAGAATTACAGAATTATTATTGTTAAAATGCTTTCGTGTCCATTTCTCTAGAAATTTAGTATCACCCCCTGACCTCCAAACGAGTATTAGCCATCTCACAAAGTGGAGAAAGTCTTCCAGAGTTTCCTTTAGACTTTAGATGATCCTTCGTGCTTCAAACATAGTCCTAAACTGTACATGATTATTACTGACACGAAGAGTCGCTTTCTGCGTCAACTGGAAGAGTATAAATTTTTCTGCAAGCATATTGTTAACTGAAATATCGAAGTTAAGGTACGTACAACCGACTGACCGTACTTCTCAATATGCATTCTCTTCGAGAGCGATGGAAGTATATCAGCCGACCTTGAACATTACAAAAGGAAAGAGGAATGAAAACGAAATACGCTTCGTATTACGATGTACGAAGGAGACGCAAAGAGAAAACTGGTTTCAGATGGCGGGGAATGTTCTGGTAACATTTGCATTTAGTGTGCGTGCATAGTTTACAAGTCCATCAGTGTTTCACGAGTCGTTGCTTCTATAATGCATCGCGGGAAACAATCAAAACGACATTTTGGAGCGAGTCCAGTTTATACGAGCGGCGAATAGCCGATCGTTTTCTGCTTACGTTTGAGCTTGGACGATTCTCGGTTTTTTTCGCATCATTGGGATCGAAAATGTCGGGATACGAAGGATTTAATCGCCCTCTATAAATGTTTTATTGCGTAAATGGCGACCAGGATGAGACTGATTGAAACTTAATGGTGTATGAGGAAGAAGGTCATGGGGAATGTCGCTAGATATGTTTATAAAAAGTGCAGAAATTATTTAATACAAAATAAGATACTCTGAATGACATAAATGTCCTATTCTGCAAGACACGTGGCTGTACAGCCACTAAAAACTGTACTTTTAAACAGGTCCTGAAGAAAAAACGGAAATAATGTTATAATTTAAAAAATATTTTTGATAACAGTGATAGTAATTGCCCAACAGGCCAAAGAAGATGTTTCTGAAACAATTTCTAAGGTATTTCAGATAGCTATACCTTTTGCTATCGAGTTCTACTCTAGAAAAATGTATGATTATTGCGAAAATTCAATTTATTGTAAACGATATGCTGTTGGTTTCAGATAACGTTGCACGTATTGTAGATGCATGCATTTTGTTGCAGGATCGGTAGAGTTGGCTGGAGCCGCGACACTGACCTTGGATTCGTGGCCAACACTGTAGAAGTTCCTCTACGTTCCTCAACGATAAGCACCCACGAGCATTCTCCATTGGCGACAGGAACGGGCAAAATCTTATTCGAATAATCAATTTATTATAGTTCAGAACTACTGATTATCCTTCGTAATATGGAAAGCATATAATAAATATAATTTTATTATTTCATTTTGCATAAGAGCATATACCTTTTAATTACGTTTAGCACGTATATATTATATTAATTTATAAATGCATGAAATCCACAGTCTAGTAAAATTAACAATAGATGACAGTAAAGAAAATTTCTCCGCAAGGGAAAAAAGCGTTATTTAAGCCTGCAGAATTTATTCCAATCATTATTTAATTCAGACGTCCATCCTCGACATCTGGCCAGCGAAAGTACGAGCAAAACTTGTGAACTCTTCGAGCAAGGAATATGTGTAACAGCGGGGCAGCCTGAAACTTTCTTTTTCCATCGAGATTGATGTTAATGACTGTTATGAATATAGCTTAGATCAAACAGAAAAGTCGGTTAAGTGCTTCGAACACTGTGAAAATTAGTTTCACCGAACCCCGTACCAACAATGAAACACTCGCTGTTCATTTCTCGAAAATCTGAGGTATTTCGCATTTCCCGAACCAACTACAACTTTCTTCGTCGTGTTATTTTTTTTTTTTTTACGAGTTTATTACAATTTTATACATTCCCAGAAAGTGTGAACTAACCCAGTAATCACGAAAGACGGGGTAGATGTAATCACTTGGGTAACTTTCGATAACCGATATCGATACCCACTTTTACCACTGTCTGCTACAAGTCTGACTGCTGTAACAGCACTATTAGGACTTGTCCCACTGGACATACGCAACTGCGACGGGATAGTCAGCGAGTTTATTCACGGTATCAAATTCTTGAGACATTTTTAGCGCAGCATGAAGGATGTGGTTAACTGCAGAGAAGTATAGAATTATAGAAATATAGAATTTAATAATTATTGCAGGCTTGACTCGTAAGGATTTATGTGGGCGACGCCATATTTAGACTTAATCTAAGTCTCTTTACTACTGGCAAAGATAATAGATCGAACATCCTCTTTATAAGGTAGACATTATTCTCGCCAGCGTTTTCTCTTTACGACCAATTCTTTCCAAACCGTTTAATTTTATTATTAGAGCAACGAGTTTGGTGTCTTACTTAAAAATATTTGTAACCGTGTTTTTTAGAGTTGGATCAGGGATGTTGACGTACTTGGTCGCACAGAAATGATTCATCGTGTATCGTGTACAAGGTCAAATTTCACAGTTTATTGTCACTACAAGAGAGGTGCCCACTTGTTGCAGAACATCAGCCCTGGAAATTCCTGCAATAATCGAGGTAACCAAACCATTGAGCTCTGTAATGGATATCCCTTTACCTGCCGCTCAGCTCAAGTGGAGGGAGCCACTCGACACCACGCACCGATGGCTCTCGACAACTAATCGAGGTTCTACTCTATTTCCCATAAGTTTAAACCTAGTTCATATTACTCGCACAAAAGTTCTTCCTTTTATAGAGCCATTTTGCGAATAGATTGGAAACCACTGGCGTAGAAAAATGACAAGGACGCCTATCCGAGTCCAGGGATGTTATTCGACCCTCTGCAACCTCGCGCGACCCTGAAGTCGCATACCTCTTACCCACAGCCTCTATATCTGATTTAATCCTATTATTATCAACGTGTATCAGGTGTGGTCTCGAAGCAGCGATCTCACAATCCAACGGCAACTACTTTCCACAGGAGAGGGATCCTTTCGTAGAGGAAGAAGATCTGGAAAGTCTGAGTTGGTAAGCTTGAAAGTTCTTGGAGACCTGGAGAACGTTCGCGCAGAGTTGCAAGCAGGATGCTGCAGATTGTACGGTTGAGGAGGAAGAAAATCTGGAGAGCCGAGTTTCTGTTGCGAAGCTTGAAAGTTCTTTGAGACCTGGAGAACGTTCGCGCAGTGTTGCAAGCAGGATGCTGCAACTCTGAAACTCTTTAGTGTTGCTGTGCTTGAAAGCTCTTGGAAACCAGGAGAACCTTCGCGCATAGTTGTTCAGGGAAACTGATGAAATTTTTCAAGGAGGAATTAAAAGGCGCGTACGACGGTGGCGCGACGAAACGGCTCGCGGTCTCGTATTCGCACGGAGCACAATTCCTGCTGGCCGATGGAAAGTTGGCCTGCGTGTTGCTCGTACCATAGGAATTTAAACGGGGATATAGGTATAAGAACACGGAGACGGGGAGTCGTTCGCGGTAGTGTGAGGCATAAACGCGCCGGCACCACACCCAGAGTGACCACCATTACGACACGGGACAAGGGACACGGCCATGCGCGTCGCGGTGATCGTGAGTACCCAAAAGTGTTCTCCTTTTTGCAAACCGATTAAAGACCTTCCTCCCGTAGCCTTTACTCGCCCGACCTCAGGATTCTTACGTCCAGCAATACGAGCCTCCAGCTCTTCAAAATATGCAAACCTATATCTTCCCATTTTATTAATTTTAAATCATGAAGCATCTTAAATGTAGGAACGATTGGGGAAACAAAATATATGAAATTTGAGAAAAATGGAATGGGAAGATATAGGTAGAGTGATCAAAGAAATGATTGGAAACAAAGTATATCAAATTTGAGACAAATATAATGGGAAGATATAGGTACAGTGCTCATGAGAATGATTGGAAACAAAATATATCAAATTTGAGATAAATAGAATGGGAAGATATAGGGTACAGTGGTCATACATATTGCATTGTCTTTAAAGTATGTTAACTGCCTGTGATATGAGGCATTGAAAGTTCTATTTACAGTATAGAAATTGTAATTTATTTCAATGGAACCATCCAGCGTGAACAAGCTGCCTTTTTAAGAAGTGGTGCAATTTCTATGACCTCTATTGTAGGATCTCAGTTGTAACTCTGCTTTGCTTTGAAATTAAGGAATTAATTCTTTAACCTACCAACATTTGAAACATTTGGTGTTTAACCCTTCTCAGAAAATTCAAATGTAAACGATTAGAAATAAAAAGTAAAATTTTAATCCATAATAGAACGAATGTTTAAATTCCTCTATCTTAGAAACGAACTAGAATTTTTTATTCCTACCATTAGTATCCACAAATTGAGATTGTTTAATAAGGATTTATTGCATGACGCAAATAGTGTGCTATAAATTTGCGAAATTAAAAGTTCACAGCACTATTAGCATTCCAGTAAAAAAAAACTATACGTTCGTATTTCACGACAACATGTTCAAGCATATTCGTAGAGAGGGTTGGGGGAAGGGAGAAATAGTCTACTCGGTAAGCACAAGTTGCAAGACAAGTTGTTAGACAATATGTAAAAAGTGTATCGAGTTGCACGTGTAGAGTTTCCTTTATACTTGACATTCCTTTAGATCAGCCCTCCTGGGGTCTGTGCGCATACGTTTAACCAGAGATCTTACTGTCTCGGCCAGTTACGTACTTTGTAATCGCAGGACATTACGCAAGAGGCACGCGTGGGGAACATATTTTCGATATCGAGTTCGGTTTGTTAGGTACTTCAGTTACAACTACACTGAACAGTGCATTCCTTCCCAACTTAGGGAATAGGTGTTTACCAGGCTTTTTCTATACTAGGCTTTGCTTTCGTTCAAGTATATTTCTCTACTTTCATGTGTATCAAAGAGATGGACCCCTTCAATTTGCTAGTTTAAAAAATGTTTCACTTAAATAACATCGTCTACTTCCTAGAGAGTCTTACTGTACATCGATTTGCGTTAATATAATCAATCCACACGCAAAGCATTGTAATACTTAGGAATACTGTCTGTAGAAATTCAAACTGAGTAATTTTCGCGGGCAACGGTTTGCATTAATCACCCTTTGGTGGTAGTTTCTAGAATCTTCATAATTTTGTGAGATTTTTAAGATTGGTAGTTCGCACAGACGGGGGAATACTCATCCAGACAAAAATTCAAATGACACGCCAGATAAACAGTAGTTATTTCGATATTAAATATTGCTCCGATTCATAAACAACTTTCATTTTGGGTAGCAAATAGTTATGCTTTTAGGGAAGCCACTGTAGGTAGCAATTTTTAATTTACCTATTCAATGGGGAAGAGTGATAATTAGACTGCGGATCTTTATGCAAAATAAAATCTTCGTGAATGTGCCTACAAATATTGCAGCTAAATAGGAATTTATTTTATTGCAAATATTATAACATGAAATATTATAACATTTACTTTCAATCTTTTTTATATTCTTGCATATTGTTTGCATTTCGTAGTTTCTTGCACATTCAAATTTCCTATAAATGCATAAAGATCCGTAGTCTAGTGATAATCAACGATGACGATTATATAATCAATCAAGACTTATTATGCAACAAGATAAATTGTAAGCTTAAAAGCAGAAGTTATTTACAAATACAATGAAATTATTTTTCACGTTGAGAAGAAATAGCTTGGTCACCCGTTCGAACAAAAATCGCCTCATTTCGAAGGTGTCCACCCGATACAAGGATGGTAAACTTCCTCGTTAAAAACAATCGAAAGAGAAAGATAGTGAAAGTAACGAAGGAGTGAATGAACGAGTGAAAAGAATAGAAAAAGGCAGGGAGGGAAGAAGGAGAAATTGTAGCAAGATCTTGAACGCATTCTTAACGATGCTCGGGCACGAAGGACGAAAATTGGTACACCGGCGCGGACAGGCGAGCAGCGAGTGAAAGTGCCGCGTAAGAAAGTCGAATAGAGTTTTCGTCGTATTCCCTATAAATATCTACGCGTGCTTCGACTTGGAACGAAGTGCAAGCCGTAAGAAACAAATCCATGTCCGCTCGATTCGCGCCAGTCACCTCCCTCCATCTCGAGACTGGTGCATTCCGGTGGACTACGGGAACCCTGGAGGATATGGCGATTGCTACAATACAGGAGGTTTTAAAACTATAGGCACACGATTAACTGGTTAACAGAATTCCTGAAACGAAACAAACGAGCTCTGAGTGATTGTCACATTCCTTGTTAAGAGCAGAAAGGAGCTTAATTATTTGTTAGAATAATTGTAAGTCAACACCTCAAGTACCAAATTTCTAGTCGAGTCAAGTAGTATATTTTCGTTTGTATGAACGTTAATACGAAGAATCCAAAATAGTTTCTGCTTGGCAGCTGTTAACGTATTTCGTATGATTCGTGACAATTTGTGAAGATAAACAAGGTAGCTTAAGATTGTAATCTGAAAGATAGGCTTCCATCGCTTTCTTCTTCCTTCTCGCGAGTTATTAGCCACCTGTAGCTCTACTTTTAAAACGCCTTGTATATCCTCCCATGCCTCCTGTGCGACACCTGCGTGGAACGTTGCAACATTTAACCTTAATAAGAGGTTACATAGAAGTCTCGCCGTTTGCTCTTATTAAAAACGGCGTGCCTCGAAATGAGAGCCGTGTGAAAGCGATTCTCAATTGAAAACTTAATGGGAAAACCTATAGTAAAATTGTAACATACCATTAATTCCTTTCAGAAGGAAGCCATTTACAATTAATTCGGGGGACCCCAAAATTCAGTTTGAATGATTTCACGAAAGATGTCACGTCAAGTATGCGCGCTCAAGATTTATCAAGACAAATCGTTTCAGCACCGTTGCTTGCCAAACACGACGGTTCACTCTCGCCGCGTATTTATTTTCTATTGGATAATTCGATATAACTGACGTTGCGACAAGTTGTTACGTTAATGGCAATAACATGACCGGTATTTCATATTCTTATATAACGAAAATCGAACGAGGAAACGACTGCGACTGTGGCGTAACTAACGCCCTTCTAGGGTGAGATAATCCTTCTAAATCTCGTTTAACGTTAGGGAAAAAATTGACAAATATAGTTTCAAAAATATTACGAAATTAAGTAACACTATGTTTGTTTTTATCACGAGTTCAGAGCCCTGAAATTCACCCTCAGTTACAATTCTGTGCGCGGGAAAACAAGCGTAACATTTAAACGTATAGAATTGGATTGCAAATGTCTCGCCAAGCTATCGAATAGGCCGTTCGTTTAAATTTAATTCGATTGTTCGTGTTTCTTGTTTATATTCGTTCGTTCTCCCTCGAACAGGTTTCGCCTGAGTGACTGGTTCTCTCGTATCAAAAGTGGTACCGGTTCCACATTCTGGTTTGCGTATTTCTGATCAAAAGTATGCACGTACACAGATAATTAGGCTCACACCTCGAACGAGTCGTATGTTGCGTATGCGCGTAAATTTTGTCGAATACCGGAGAGGAAGAGAAAGCGATTCGATTTCGATACCTCGAGTCGCGGTAGTATCTGAGTTATATGGCGCGCGCGTTGATTATATATTCAATCGTTTATAGCTCTAGTTTAAGTAAACATATTTATTTGTCATCTAGTTACATTAAAATACCAATCTTTTGAGTCCAAGAGTTATATGTGGTTGAATATAAAGGTGCAGAATTAATTTCTGGACTTAATATAATCTATTACAATCTATTATTGTTGTCCTGTAACCAATCAGACTCAGTAGCCAACCAATAGTACAATCTTCGTAGTTCGAGAGTTATAAACAGTTGAATATAAAGGCACAGACTTAATTTCTACACCTAATATAGTCTGTTATTATCTGTGTTATTATATAGAATTCTATATAACAATCTATGAGATTATTTTGTAACCAATCAGATTCACTAGCCAACTTCTCATCTCCGTACAGTACTTAAAACTTTATTTTTTCCCCATCACCTTATCGTTTGGATATATCGAAAAGATCTTATTCCATAAATTGACGACCTGACTCACGCGCGAATTTAGCATGCCAGTCAACACGTGAAATCTGCATATGTCCACGTAACGAATAGTTGACATTTAAGAGATAACAACGAGAAAGAACTCGTTAAGAACGAACGAGGAAATAACCGTAAGGACACTTGCATTCGCGCTGTTACACGCGCGAGTACCTTTTACTTTCTCCGCCTGTCAATGGGCGGCTAACTCTAGTTAAATATTCATAAAAAAAAAGAGAGAAAAACGCTTCCGTAATAGCACGCAACATTGATCCCGATCGATGCATACTTGGCACAGTATTAATCGGAGCGATAATTTGATCGTTAATGGGAAAGCAACAAAAAACCGTAATTGGAGATTTTCAATAAACGGGGGAACTTTTCACTGTTATTCTCAAGCTTATTATGTCAGAAAACGAGCTCGCCAGTTTATGGAATCATTATTTATAGAATGTGGAGAAAGAAAGATCAGCCTTGGAGAGTTGCAAGTTACACTTTGTTTTATTCACTTTTATTCACAATTCGAAATCCTTTCAGTATAAACAAAAATTACTCTTGTTTCTGATCATTTTTTTTTCCTGATATACACCGTATGTATTTACAAAATTCCCTACAGAATGAATTAACCATGAGGACTAATTGTTACGTATTTAATTACAGTTGTTAGCGTGCGTCACTGTCTTGGTTTCGGCCCAGTTTCAGCCAAACGTAGACGGAGGCCTTCCACCGAAAGGGTTACCGATTGCCCTGCGATCGGCACGATTCCAGAAGCTACCACCCCCTAGACCAGTGGGCCAAACACAGGCTTTGCTTCCTAATCAACGAATACGTCGTCCAATTACATCGTTCAGGTATTACAGACTACTGTTTACCATCTCTAGATACAATCATTCAAGACACTCTTCAACACTGCTGCGTGAAACTTTTCGTATCTGTTAAGATATACACAAGAATGATACATACCAATCCTGCTGTTCTGCCTAGAGAGTTATATAGTAGTTCTATACGAGATATAATTTCTTAAAAATATTTCAACTTGAACTTGACTCCCAATCCCTAACTAGTTTCGCTATATTCGATATTGTATCTCACCTAGGACTTGTAACTGTTCCTCGAGTTACTCATTCATGAATCTCTTCCTCCGAAATTAGACCAAAGGGCCCCGAGGATGGATTTCCAACAGGCCCAGGATCCTTTACACCGGGCAGACCGCTACGACCAAATCTGCCCACGGGACCAGGGCCACAAGGGCATCACCAGGTCAAACCTGTAAACGAGGAACCAGAAGACCGCGATCCACCGCGAGACGACAGTCAAGACGACGACGTGGAGCTGAGCGATGAACAGTTGGACAGCGAAGAAGAGAGCGAGGAAAACATACCACGTCCGAATCCTGGTAATCCTGGCTCGATATCCAGAAACTCGAACCTAGGTGGCCCGAGTCAGCCTGGCCAGTACCGTCCTCAGCAGCAAATACCACTGCCAACTGGTAGAGGAGGAGGTAGCATACCAACGACACCCTCTCCACCACCAGTTCAATATCGTCAGCCACCAAAACCTAGCAAACCGAGGAAGCCAGTGGAGGAGCCCTTCAGACAACCAGCGAAGGCACCACCTAAACCTGGGAAAACTCCTTATGACAGTCGTGGAAAGAAACCAGTTGCGCAGGTCAGTCTGAGTCTGCTAACAGAGAAGAAAGATTATGTTAGGGAAGTGGTTGCTTGAAAAATGAATAGTATATATCATAAATTATTTGATATTTGGACTGTCGTAATTATACACGACACAGTACCTATTGATTTTGAATGTCAACACTTTAACCACAGGGCTGTTTAGAATCAGTCTTCAGCTTCGAAGACGATTTTATATATTAGTATATATTAATCTACGCTGACATTCATTTCTACGTATTATTACGTAGGTGAGCACTGAAATTAAAAAGTATATAAATAGACGCCCACTAGATACAGTAGTAAACTGATAACCCTGTAACAGGAAATAGTTTTCAGTGATTTATCTCATTCTGTCGCATTAGTCGGCTGAAACTGGAGCATGAAACTCGTAGCAGTTATATAATGTTAAGAGAGAGTTGATCCCATATGCATCGCGTATATGGAAGCGGATCAATGTTGAGTAAACGAGAGTGTACATTGAATAATTTATTAGAGGCCCAGAAAATATCGCACGTTTCAAAACCTTCATTTGTCAATATCTCTGAGATAATGATTTGTAGTCCTCTGCTATTGTTTCGAAAGCAGGTGCATTCCTCTGGAGCATCATACTTGCTTTGAATTGTAGTTGATTCTCAATGGTAACGCGAAAGCAACAGAATTTTAACACGAATCTTATTGTGATAAACAATTATAACGGGTAATAAAGAGACTAAAATCTTACAGTTTAAATGCATTGTTTTGTCACAGATCATCAGGCGATATCGTAACGATAATCCAGACGGCTCGATCACCTGGGGCTTTGAGAACGATGATGGATCGTACAAAGAAGAAATTATTGGCATCGATTGTTTAACAAGGGGCAAGTATGGTTACATAGATCCAGACGGTCTTCGTCGTGAATACACGTACGAAACGGGGATCAGATGCGACGAAGAACAACGAGAATTAGACGAACAGAATGGGTTCGTTGATTACCAAGAGAACAAATTGGTTCTTCCCGATGGCAAGACTATAGATCTGTCAAGCATGGGTAAAAAGCAATCTCGCAGGCCTCGTCTTAGTAATCAATAAAAGTTAAGTTTTCTCGTTAATTAACACGCTTAGATGATAGACTTGACAAAGATTTACCGAACAAAGAAAATATTAAATATCAATAATACACACCTTTTTCAAAATCTCATGATCTCTGTCTATCTTTTAATTTAGACTACGATTCCAATAATACGCCAGAAAAAATTGAAACTTTTATATAAAAAAATCATGTAACACAAAATCATCGCGTATGTCAGTAGTCAGAAGAGCTTGTAGGTTTACGATACTTTGCTTGCGAGGAAGCTTGAAGGGAAAAACGTTACATGAAGGAAATAACGTTGAATGATTTGTTTCGTTAAGTAGTGGTATAGTAATGCGAGTTTTATTGTCTCGATTGTCGTTATGTTTGTATTCGTGATGTTCTAAATTTGTAACTATTATAGATTATTTAGAATATATATATCGTGTACATATGATTGTAGGTACCTGTACGGAGTTGATCGAATAAAAATGACAAAACATGCGTACTACGTTGCGTTAATACCATGATAATCGATGAATTATAACAAATTATCCTTACGTCTAGCTTCTAACACTATAGAACACATAATGCCGACATAATTCAGACAACTTATACGTAGCAAGAACACATTCGAAAAACAATAATCCCATTTATTGTATTACATGTTTTAACCGCCTTCTTAATTTGAGACAATTGTCCGCCTAGATGCCACTATAATTAAGATCCGACACAAAGCAATCGAGTTGCCATCGTATAAAATTAAATACAAAATGAGTACAAATATAAAGTGTCAACGTTTTGTAGCATAAACACAATACTGATTAAATATATATTTCTTGTACATGTATACAAATATATGTATATGTATATACTACCTGTCAAAAAATATTCAATATTAACAAACATTAAAAACTCATAATGTACAACTATATATACGATCAATTAACATATATGTATATGTGTGTATATACATATGTATGTATATATACATATATTGATTCAAAAATACGCGTATATAGTAATATATATATCGTCTTTTTATAGTCTTTTTACAATGATATGAGGTTACCGAATACCGTGCACGAGTGAGATTACAGGCATCTACATACACGCGAATATATACGTACTTCAATCAAGATAGCAAACTTAAGCGTTACGAAATTGACAAATCTGTTGTGCCCAATTCTTATATAGTGCGTTTCCAGAAACGTACGAATACATGCGTAAGATTTAATTAAATCGAATGCGTAGAAATGACAATTTTTTTATTTGGATTTACGTTGTTAATACGCAGGACTCGTCACCGTGGAGACTTGTTTGGGGGAGTATTGGCCTTGCGCTAAGGCACCGCTTCTCACCCCTTGAAACTTCAGCCATGCGTCGTAGCCATAAGCTACCATAGCGCAGAATCCAAAGAACTAGGAAAGAAAATGTATATAAGGGCATAGATATCCTTATTCTCTTTAAATATTAATACTATACGAAACTTACCGCAGCGGCTCCGAAAGCTTCCACAACTTTAGCGTAATCTGCTGCAAGCGCAGCGGCCAGCAAATAGAAAGCTGTCCAAATTGCGCAATATATAAACTCCTGTAACAATGAATAAGAATGTTACTGTTAGTCAAAATTATTTTATAAATCTAAAGATATTGTATCGAATGTCCCTAATGAATCATCATTCAAGATAAAAGGAACGTTAATCCGCCAAACATCGATAATAATAAGAACAGTCACGTTACTCGTACGTATATCATGCTATAACACAGAACGTCCCCATTACTTCGCGATCGATATTTTAAACTTACATTCGACAAGTTTCATGGGACGTTATATTTTTAAAAATGACACGATATACCGCATCCAGAAAATCATCATACTTTTATTTTACTTACAACTTTCAGCCAAGGAATTTTCGAGAATTTCTCGACTATATGGAACAGGTAGAAGACGAGTAATATTCCCGTGCACCAGAAGCCAATCATGGCTACCGTATTGAACCATCCTCCGCGACTCGTATTACCTTGGCTCGATGCTGTGATGCATATGAATCCCAAAAGATTGAACGCCTGTGATAATAAAAAGGACTGAACTGTAATTAATATTGATCAGGAAAATGGTAAACTTAAATGTTTAAATATTGACAGAAGAAAGTATGAGTTGATTTCAGCCTGTGAATGACACAACACTGTTTGACTTATGTATATAAATGTATCATTAGAATATGGGATGATGCATCAGAAACAGAACATTTAATTATCTCTCATTATCACTCTTCGTTTGAGATTTAGAGGGCGTACGCCTGCGTGTCTGCGCGAAGAGATGAAAGATGGCGCGATGGAGATGGCTTGTAGTGGGGATAGCGTTTCAGGTGCCCCAGAGTGGCTACTTCATTTTGTTCCAACGGCTTTTATTTAATTTCTTCTCGTAATAGAATTACTCTTGTATCTAAATGATACTGGAAATTGTTCTCACTATCTTTAAAATAGCTTTGAACATACATGTTCAAGTTTTCCAACAAATCAATAGTATATAATTGAATTTTCGTCGCGTTAGCATTCCGTTGAACTAAATGTCTCCTTCCTCACACTCTTTTTCGACTCTCCCCAGCTGCCAACATTGTCCATGCGGCCCCCTAAGTGAGGGCCCTTTGATCCCCTCCACATGTCGTATTGTGTTCAGATAGGGCACGCAACATAAGCCAGCGTTCCTGTACCAGTGTTTCTCAAACTTGATCTTTCCACGGAACAAAACAATAAAGAAACTTTGTTAGCAGACCTAGAAGTAGAATTAAATACTAATTTTTGCAATATAACTTGAAAGTATTATTTCTCTTCAATTATTCTGATTTATTCTTTGTAATATGCTTTTTCTGCAGGTTCCACTCTGACAAACACTGATGTTAATTAATAATATTTGACTATTCCGAAGGAAAATCTACCTTGGAATGTGTGACTGAAGAAAAATTCAAAGTTGCGCGATTTTTCTTTGTAAATAAACGGTTAATTTTCTTTAGAAAGGCCTAGAATGAATATCTACACCTAATACTTAAATTTTGGCTTCGACACTTTTTCGTATCTTCAAACCGTTAAGGTGTTCTGTTCCGGACGGACTATTCCATCTAACGAACGCGATAACTGAGCGATAATAAATGCTAATGTTTACTTTCATTAATATCACCGACTGGCGTGTACATGGTGTTTTAACTTTCCAGCCCTCCCCCTAAAAAACCATATTGTCATCAAAAAAGTCATGGAAACAATGACTCTTGAGAAATAAAACACATTTATAAAATGTTTATGTATAATCTGCAGGCTAGAAAAATTTTAATTAGTATATTTTTGACTCTATAGCTTTATTTAATTAATTCCTTTCTTTGAAATAGCATCGACGTATTGCAAAATTATCATGGCGTACTTATTTTCTGTTAATTTTAGTAACTGCTCGCGTGCAATTCACTCAGAAATCACAGGATACGATTAGAATCTGAGCGATTAAAACGCATGCGAACGAACTTACCACTTGAGCGACTTTCAGCATACCGGGCACTGTTCTTATATACGACGTATCGAATCGAATATTTGGTTGCGTGGTAGTGCTTGTTGTTGTCACTGTTGTTGTGGTGGTATGCTGTCCAGGGAATCCTTGATCCATCATCTCTGGTCGCTCTGAAATCGATATTTCATCGGTTAACGGAATATTCGAATTATTCGAGTATTCTTTTTCATTTGTATATTTTAATTTACTGTACGTTCAAGTAAAATGCAAACAAATGCAATGATCTTAATTTACACGGTACTCCAATTATGTTAGGTGGAGAAATTAATTCCGTGCCTTTCTGTGGGTAAACTTACATATAGTTGTAAGAAGGATTGCCGAAACAATTTTGATTTTTTCGTGAAAGTTATAATAAAACAAAATAGCGGGTATATGTTTTTGTTTAAACTAGAGTTACAAATAATTCAATGTGAAAGTAGGAAATTAATGTCTACACTAAAAAATTGGCAAATACTCTTGTAATGGCAATCAGGTTGAAAGAGCTTAAAAGCATAATAAACCAACGTAACAGAATGATTTCCAAATATTTGTATGCAAACATGAACTATTTCAACGCTACCGAACACGAAGACACAGAATTAATTTCAACGCTTAATGCAAACGATCGTCCTTCGTCGAACGAATGAAAAACCACAATCGAAAGTGAACCAAGGATGAAAAGAGAAAAATGCACGCCGGATCGATTACGAGCTATCGTCCGGCGCAAAAGGCGTATACGCGTTTGCGTCTCAGATAAACGCAGATCATGTTCGCATTTGGTCCTGGATCGAACCTGCTCGAGGAAATTATGTCATACAGTCGACGTGCCACGGGAATTACTTAATCTTATGGTGTGAAGTCATCTCGACTGAAAATAGCGAATGACAGGGTTTTCTATCTCACGAACAATGAGTGGTAATACGCGAGAGTACGTATCACGTGCCATGCATGTACTCGCGAACATATCGCTATGTATTTACGCATGTGGGCGGGTAGATTCGAGTATGTGGCACGTTATCGGTGCATTAACGTTCAGAACTTACTGCTAACGATAGACGATCGAATAACAATAGGGAAACACGCAGCGAGATGGAACTTGTAAACGAAATGTGAAACCATGGTGAAAGATTTAAAAATATATTTACGAAGTCGAAGAATGTTTTTTGGATAGAAATAATCGTGACGGGGACTCATCGTTGCTTTCACGCACGGCAATATGGTAAATGTCAGTTTTCTTCGTGGACATTTACACTTCCACGTGGTTCCATCGAGTACACGACAGAAATAATCGTGACCTACAGCTTCTACCGCTCCGCGAGTACGTTAGCACGAAATAGCGGGAAAAAAAGAGTCACTTAGCATTCTCAGAGCCCAATTAATATACTGTTATCGTCATCCGGTTTATTCCCTCGGATACGAGCCGGTCGAATGTACATTCTCATCGTATTTTTCTCAGTTTACCATTGCTATTTTCCACGAAACCGAACGTTGGAATGCCGTGGCATTGTTTCTATGTATGATACATAACATACCTGACTTGACAGACTGATCTACACGCACGATTACTTCCCAATTCACGTCCCTCTCGTATACACAAAAAGGCGTTTTTCTGTCCTTGAAACACCCAGGAACAACGTGAACTTCTTCTTTTCACCGAAACGGAACGCATGAATATATAACAGTGAAAACAACACCGAAACGTTTCGAAACAAACTACACTATTCCGAATGGATCTATACAACCTGGTAGGTGCGTTACGAACTGTGCGATCCAGCCCCCACTCCGTTTCCTCGATCATCGCGATACTCTCTAACGGAGCAGTCGCTAACTAATTCCGTCGACTCGGTCGATAAGCCGTTATTACAGAAATAGATGTTAACTACATCAATCCTAGGCGCGGAATGTAGGTCGATAACGTATTATTCATAAAGGAATTCTTGGTAAGGGGACAAATGTATTGGACAGTACATCTGAGGTGAAGTGAGACTGTTATTCTGGGAATCTATTAGAGATAGCAAGAGACAGTTTTAATTATATGTTACAGGCACTAACTAAATTGTATTTGTATTATGTATAGAGATAGCGAAAAACATTTTTAATTATATGTTACAGACATTAACTACATTTTATTTAAATAATAGGCAACAAAATAATAAAATAAAATCAGCAATTTATTATGCATGGCGAACAACATTTTTAATTATATGATACAGGCATTAACTACATTTTATTTGAATAATGGACAACAAATGAATAAATCAAAATCAGCTAATTTATTCGTGACGTTTACTCAAGTGTTGAAAATACAATTTTAAAGGTCTTTTTCGCGCCTATTTGTGCGTCCATTTTCTGTCTTAATGCGCCGGACCATATTCAATTGTCATTTGCTGTTTCATGGCGCCTGGATCCCCGTGTTAACAGTGACGCCGTCTATGTTTCTATTCCCACTACTTGTACACAAGCCTATGTCAGTGGACGGCGTTTGAATCGGACAGCGGGAAAATAAAACGGCACGGACTTTATTCGTCTCCTTTTCTTTCTTTATATAAGCGATGCGAGCAGGCGCATCGTATACGTTCGTAATCGAATGGTTGGCAAACTTTCGCGTTGGAATAAATATTTAGTAGTAGATACAAGTTAAAAAATTTGAAAAAAACTAAGAATGTAGTCCTATTTCTCCTCTTCATGATCAATTAAAAATCCGGAAGCATTGCGTGCCATTCTTGGTTTATTTCGTATTTATTGTTTTAAATTTATTCTTTTATTGATTTATTTCGTCACTAAAGGATGGCAACCGACTTTTCAGCCCAGTCACACACTACACTTTACACTTTACACTTTAAACTTTACACTTTTTATATCTAAAGATCTTATTACAAGTTCGCAGCCATTAGAAATACAAGGAAAAAAGTAGGTGGGACACGAGACGCGGCCGCGCGATCGCGAGATCCATACCGACCGAAGGATCATTGAAGAATGCGTGCCGCCCCTCGTATACTTGTCCGAGTCGTAGCGCACTCGTAGCTCGTTTTTACCTCTGGAAGTAGAGAAGGGGTAGAACGAACAACAACCGCGCGAAACATTAAATATTACAGAAAAGTCATATTCTCGGTCATTGATCAAACGATTATTGTTAACAATTAATTTAACTATTGTCAGAAATTATTATTTAGCTGGTCCAATCAATAGATATTAAAATATAGAAAAATATCGTACGATTACTTTCTCTCAACTTTTCATGTTCGGAAATATTACTTTCTCGAAAAACATTGGTATAATAATCTGAAACATTAAAATGCATTAAATATGTACATCTCCGAAGTAATTGGCAAACATTTGGTATCATCAACTAAATATCCGAGAAGAATCTATAAAATGTTGGTGCTACCAACAAGGTTTACGAGAATTTACTTGAGAAAGCACTTTCCAAGTTTTGGATAATGTTTAGGATAGCATTAGTGACATAGTTTGCATCGATGCACTCTGCTGTTTCCCTCAATTGTTAATCGATCGTAATAGGTCGCCATATACGACAGTGGACACTGTGGTGTCTGCAGTTTCAGGAATAGTTGAACATCCATGTTACCAGTAATATTTACAAACTTATAAGTTAAGAAATGTAGATTGAATCTACGTAGCCTCAATTCTTAGGTAACATTCACTATTGTACGTAAATGCTACCAGTAATGTTCACGAACTTATAACTTAACACTTAACCGATCGGTGGTAAAGTGAGAGAATTTTCATTGACAGCGTCTAATTGTCATAACTGTCGTAAGTTTTCGGAAAGAGGAGGTGAACTAAAAAGTTTACTACAATTTTCGTATTTATCAGTATTTTCTGTTAATATTTCACGCGATTACTCTTCACAATCCCTGACTGAAGATTGTTTATATCTGCATTCATGATGAACAATTACACATCGTCTATGAAACCGTTATATAATCCCCAACTTAAGGAATCACCTTTTCAGGTCCCGCTGTAGCTAGAATACGATCAATAGGATAAAATGAAAGTGACTGGACCGAGATACAATAATCTCTTATCCGCCGTGTTCAATCAACTGTAATAGGGTCGCGATAGGCTTCAATGGACCCGATGATGATCGTAACTTGGAGACTATCTGGGTATCGTCTCTACCAATAACGTCGAGTAAAATTTAATTGAAATAGACAATTTGTAATCCTCTGGTAGTTATATCTAGACGAAGAATTCGATATCGTTCCTATGAATGTTAAGTAATAAGGAAACGTCTTTCCAGGTTCCACTGTACTTAGTGCTTGATCAATTAGAGAAAATGTCTCATGCATATTCTCATCCGTAGTTATTATAACATGAATGACAATTGGACGTAGTTCCTATCGACAAGTTGTTCCCAATTGAAGCAACCATTCTTTCAGTGTAGTTTATATACCTACGATGCGATTAGGGGGTGAAAATGAAACACTATGTTCCGAGATAGGGTAATCTCTTATCCCTCGTGTTCAGTCCAGTGTAATATGGACGCGATAAGCTACAACGGACACCATGACGATAATAACTCGAAGGATAATTGGACATCGTTCGTATCAATAGCGTTAAGTAACTTTCTAAGTAAGAACGCGTTATCTCGATTTACATAGTGCTTAGGATCGCTGGACCGAAATAGACCGGTTTACACGTGGACACGATAATTGTAGGCGACTGCAGTCGAGATAGTCGTCAGTAGTTGGCGAAGGTACGAAACAACTGGTTAGTCGCATTATTTTGGGCGTTCTCCAGAAATTATTATCGTGGCACTTAACATACACCTGTATATCACCGTTGGACCATCAAGATAAAGTAGACGAAGCAGCCCGTAAGTCACGAAGCTCCTCGGGGAGACCAACGCCAACTAGGGATGATAAGGGGTAGCTATAATGTTGGATATTTCATCGGTGGTAAAAAACGCTGCGGAAATTTCGTTCACGCGTCAAATGTACACCCTCACATGGGTAGCTTAAGACGTGGGCACACACAGATCGAAAGTGTGAGTACCTCGACCTCAGCAACGTACACAGGGTGGTCCAGTAACTTTATCGACCCTAACGTCTTCGCTTTTGTAACCCTTTGCACTCGAATGTCCTCTCTGAAGGGACATCGTAAGTCCAGCAAACTGTGTTAGGTATTATAAAAGAAAAATTTATGTAAACCTAAATTTGTTCAATGCATATTTCATGGAAGCTTTCTATTCGAATGACGCGAAGAAGTAAATCAAAATATTGTATGTATACTGAGATATACAGAGTGTTTTGTTTAAAATTTGTATTTCCTGTTATAAATATGTTCCTCAATGTCTGAAGATATAAACTAAATATGTATATCAAAGTTACACTATTAAAAATTACGCAATTCCCGCGTATTTTTCAACTACAAAGTATGTTACAAATAATAGGAGAAAGTGTTGCTTAAAGGTGTTATATGGTTCCAAGGAAGATACTATATGGCTAGTTACTCTGCGAGTAAAGAAGGTGCAGAGGAAATATAAAGAATGTCGTCATTTTTTAAAGTGAAGTGTCTTAATCGATCTCTGGAGGAAAAACAACGACTCTTCTTGGAAATTAAAATAACAAAGATGTGAGATCCGATAAAATAATTTATTGCAAAAGAAATAAAAATTAATACACTTTTATGTCATCCGTAGAGAAACTGTATGTACATTTTACTTCTTTTGCTTCAGACTGAGTAAGTATAAAATGTGTGTTCGTTATGTATGGAATGTAAACAAAATTTGGAATACATGAGGAATGCGTGCTGGATATGTGTGGAATCTGAAAAAGCTATGGGTAAGTGTGGAATGTTCGTGCAATGTGCTGAAATGCTCTAGTATAGGTGTGGTATTTGCACGAGATAGAGGATACAACACCTGATATTGAAAACACGTATCATCCGCTCTACATATGTATATCCCACACGTTTCACACTTCCTCTAGAATTTCGTTATACATTCCACACACGTTTCTAATTCATTTTAAACTTCTTTTACGCATTCTACATTTATTCTACACTATTTTTACAGATTCCACGCATATCCTACAATTATTTCGTACAAAAAGGGTAAAATTTCAGGGTTCGCTTTAAATAACGAATAACTCCGCGAAAAAAGATGGTAGCCCCTTTAAAAAAAAAGAACTAAAGGCGCGATTTCAAAGTTTAATGATTCATTGTTAAAAGTGGAGAGACACTATGCTTTTACCTCCGTGCATTGCCTCAAAGTTGAGAAACTAAGTTAGTAAACTATTTGACACGTTCGGCTTGGAAATGGTGCCATTGGAAAAGCATCATTGGGGAATTTGCTCGATAGAATTTAAAAGCTGTGGATTCGATTGAAATAATTGCAGAAATTCAAAGTTCGATGTTTTTTTTAGATGATCACAAGGCGATCCAGTACTTATTTTTCTAAAGTGTATCATTTTCAAATTCGTTTGAAGACCAAGATTACAAAAAATGTTTGTTATTTAGAATAGGTCACATTCAATAAAAACTATAATGATATTATTCAGTTGATACAGTAAATGTAGTGGTGGGTTACATATAATAATATTGAATTGATGAATAGACTACATAAGCTAAAAAAATGTGTCCATAGAGATATTATAGTTAGGGGAGGCATACGCGTGGCTGTAAGTGGAAATATTCCACCGTCAAAAAGAGAAAGAAAATTACCCTATCCATCTCTGTGCTGTTATTAACGCAAATGTAAAATGTATATACAATTAATAAAAGAATAAAAGATGACCATTATGATTAACATAAAAATGATATAAAAATACGGTAGTAGTTAGAGACAGTTAGGGTACTGCAGTTTTGTTCTCTTTTTATTTATTCCCCTTCTCTATCTGTAATATTTCTACGGTTGTACCTAATTGAGCAGAAACGTTTGTTCGATGTTTGCGTACGGAAAATTAATGTCCCGAGGCACTCGACGCGCAACCAGCGGTGGTCTTTCGCACGGAATCGATCGGCAAATCAGGAGCAGCAGCGAGTCGACAGGGATGGTAAAATGTCACACTCTGGAATACAATCTGGAAATATGGATCACTGCGATGCCGAGTCGCTTCGAGACCTCCCGTTTGAATCGATCGCGGAATTGAATGAAATTGCACCGCGTCACGCTGCGCGTTCGACGTCCGTCTCTCTGTGGAATCTCACCAGCGTTCTTCCAACGTCTAGGACACTCTTTCCAAGCCGAAAGGCCGACGCGACAGGTATTCCAGGCACGTGGTGAACATTTTAGCGGCTCAGGGCGGTCGCTTGAACACAATCTCCGCGCGATCGATACTTCAGCGTAATAAAAATTTCTTGATTACGCTTTGACAATCCCTCCTGAATAGAGGGCGAATTCTTCCGAGGTACGCCTGTAAATCTCACGACGTCCCGTTCCATGGAGGAGAGCCGCTCGAGATTTGTACCGAGGAAGCCGACGTGGGTTGAACCAGTGCTTCCCAAAATGGGCGAAACCGCCTCCTGGTGAGCGCTAGAACGATTCAGGTGGTGACAATAGCCTCAGGAGCAATTTGTAGACGTTGAATAAAAATAAGAGAGTGGTGAAAGAATAACAAAGAAGGAACAAATTAATTTAAGATATTTTTAAACAGAAAAATTGCGACATATGCACTAAGAAGATCTTCACGCTTACAAAATACCTAAATAACGCAAATTTGTCACCTTATCTATCTGCCTGTTCACTCGGAGAAGCTAAATTTCCAGAAGGGCGCCGAGTCATTTTTCATCCGAAAAGGAGCTAGGCCAAATAAGTTTGGGAAGCTCTGAGTTAGACGGTACGTAGCTCTGATTGGATTCCCCTGGGATAGACTTCGTGGGGCAGTCTTTTCTGGACGGTCGTTGGCAAGTTTCGAACGTGGGTCGAGACGAACGGGAACGAGGATCTCGTGCTGTTTTGGTTCGTCGAATGGATGAGACTCGAACCTTGGCTCCATTGTTCCCAATGTCAAAGTGACTTATAGAAGTCACTTTTTTTCTTCTAGAACGCTTTCAGACCAAGTTCACCTGGTAATTAAGTCTCACGGACTTTGTTGGAGTTCTGTCGCGATAAATACGCCTGACAACGCGACTCACCCTTATCATAATTGGTTCTCGAGATGGTGCGCGTCTGTGCCGCGTTAAATGCCGACGACTGAATCCTGTTTTGGTCATTGTTGTTTCGTTTTCTCGGCGATTAACTTCGATCCTTGCTCGTTTAGTCGCCGATGCGAACGTTGCGACACTCGCGACGGAATAGCGAGCCACTTGCCGAGGAAGTTTTAGTGTCGGGTGAGAGATCGTCGAAAATGAAATTCGCAGACAAGTTATGATCCAGCATCCACGCTTGACGTGGGAAAATACGAGCTGCACGCCGAACGAAATTTCTGCGGTCTCTTTCCATCCGAGGAAGATGTCCAACGTTATGGGTATCTCTTATCGGGTAGCCTCGAGAAACGATAGCAATAGCTTTGAGCTTATCTGAATCATTGCGAGTTCTTTGGGAAATAATCGGTCTTCCACCGATGTAAAGAATTAAGAGTTTAAAACTCAAAATACCGAACAACGATACATCATGGGCGCTGTTTTAGAAAACGTAGTTTCGAGAAAAACGCGTTCAAAGTCTTATAAGCCGAGAATCAGTATGTAAGTAGTGTTTAAATATTTCTACTTTTATATTTCGTGCATTTAATCTGAAATTTCGATCATTTAAAATCAACGATTCCCCATTTTTCACCGCGTGTACTATTTTGCGTACTGTTAACTATTACTTGGGATACATTGAGTCATGCTTTCGATAGAACAATTTTGACCTCAGACGTTTAGCATTGGCGTTTATTCTCATTGACACGCCCGTCCCTAAACCGAACACAAGTTTCCAATTGAATTGTAATCAGGGCTGTGCGCTGACCAATCCAGTAAGTCGATACGATTGGCGTTAAATCAGGCTTTCGTCGCGTTGCTGTTGTGGATAGGAGCATCATTCGATCGATACATCAATGGAAATTAATGCAAATTGTTCTGAAGAATTCGATTGTTTCATTGCAAATTTGACACTGGCCGCAATTAATGCCAGAGATTGTTACGAAAGTGATATGTAGTCAACACGAAATTAACGAATTCAAGCTATTAAGCTTGATCTCACTATTTTCATTTACACGCTTAAAGTTCACTGCTATAGAAGCTCACGTGAACATAAAATTTACACGTGTTCCTGTTCGTATGTATTTTATATGGAACATTCTAGGAAACTTTTCACAGACGAGTTAAACAATAACGGGAATATAAAATCTTTATTTACATATTATAAGAAAATGCCATTTCCCGAAACTTGGTCAATTTTCATGCAATTTTATTCGCCTGATCAGCTGAATTGTACGCGTTTTATATACGGGATTAATATGAGCACTCACGTGGAGTAATATCGATAATATACATTTAATCATTTTCCTGGATAACGGTATGAAATAAATTTTGCTATCTATTTTAATTTATCTATTTATCTTCCATCAGAAAGGGACATTTTACAAACGCCTGGAATATGGAGATATTGAAAGTTCGGTAATTCTGCGAAGTTGCCGTACACAAATTACCTAAATGGCCGTTAGTCCCTTGCCGCACTTCGACAAGTATTATTTGTGTTCGTTAGGGTGGGAATGTTCACGCGATTATGGTAAATGAAAATATGGGAAAATGTGAGAACGTGCACAAATGCAAAACAATATACATGTTAAACCGTTTAGAAGATAAGACACACTTTCATTTAACCCTCTGTTTGATATTTCAAATTGATGGTGCTGGTAACCGTCGTCATATTGTCATTGGTTATCAGAAACATTACATAATTGATTACTTAAATTAATTTTAATTTCCAGATTTATACTCTCCATTGAGTTTACAATTTTCGTTAAAATATTCTAACAATTCTCACCCTATATAAAATATTCTCAAGATGTAATTAAGACGTATACATCATCGTGTGAAAAAGAAAACTAAAATTATTTGGTTAAGTTTCAATTCTTTTTTTGTATCTTCGAGAATGCATCTTCACGGTGACCATTCTCGATCCCCAATCTTGAATCACAACATAGCCAACTTACAGCTTTACCTGAGGCTGCTGGCGAATTCTAGAAAAATATTTGCAGCTGTCTCTAAAAAGCAGCGTGTCCCATACAACCGTATCCTAAACCAAAGCTGGAGAGGTCGAAGAACATTCGAAGTAGAAATGAAAAAGATCAATACCCGCGTCCCATTTGTTGGCACTAACCCTACGAGGTAACCCCATAAAGACACCCGGTGTTTCCTCCTCGTTCCCTGCCCTCGGAGAGAGATAGTTGGGACGCGAAAGTTGGAACGGCCTACGGTAAACTTACGTTACCGGAGATCCGTGTAGACTGCGGATTTGCGTTATAGCATGAGCGTAGCGTTACGCTGCTGCCGCGCGATTCAATCACGTACCATAACATTCGGAGCCATTAACGCGTGCGCGCCGCTGTGCGGAGGCTCAAAACTCGCGGACACGCGGGGTTGTTGTTGCGTAACGCGCACCTGCTGTAAAGTAATTAACCAATTATTTCGTGTAAGCGGATTTTACGATGTATCTCGTGGCGAGGCTGGGTTAGGTCTTTGGTTACGAGGAGCTTCGCTGCGATGGAAATGTACGGGTTGTCTGACAGGGTGTCTGGTCAAACTTTGACAGGGTGTATTCGTGCCTAAGAGGAAAATGTTCCGCTAAGCGTTCCTGATGGAGGTAATCCATAATCCGAATTTAGCACTGAATTGGTAAATACGACCGATCGTGTGGAGATTAAACGGTTTGTCCTTTAGGCTCTGGCACAAGTGCAGAAAGGGGTAAGTTTATAGCCTTCTGGTTTGTAAATTTTCTTTTTAAAACAACAAACTTAATATCACTTCTTAATATCAAAATAATAACCTAGATTACACATCTGTATTAAGTCTTGGCGCCTGAAGCAAAACGCTTTAAATTTGCATGGCAGTGAATGGGTTAAGTAAGATTGTTGGAATATTTCTTTCTGACATATGTCTACCTTTTTAAATTACATGTACAAATATATATGTATACACATAACCTTCATACAGAAAGAATTTACCTCGATAATTTCTGTCTACGTTTAATTGCAACACTAGTTACGAAATAATAAAGCTACGTATCAAAATTTGAAATGTGTGTATATATTATCTAAGAAGATTCTTTGTAACTCGATTATTGTCTCACCAATGAAGTGTAAACAAAAATTTGAAAAGCAAATTCTTTCTATATAAAGATTATGGTTTCCAGCTACTGATAAATGCTGTAGCTAATACGTATATACGAAACTATACCTCGAATTTTACAAACTGCTTGGAGAGTAATTTAATTATCATAAAAGCAACCCTTGTGACTGTAAACAATTGCAGTTGCTATTTAATATTTGAAATCTTGATGGTTACTGGTGTTTTGGATGCTCATCCACTGTATTATAATGTGCTTTTTCATTAATTGAATACTCTTTTGATTTTGTTTTGTTGCATCCATTTTAATTATACGGTTAACGATTCCTCAAGATTAGGAACTTGCTGCACTGCTAAAACAGTTGATACTGAATTTGGAACGCGGCAGACTCAAACGAAGAGAGATTGCAGGTCTCTTGGGAAGATTACACAATGTCGTGAGTAATTTCCTAAGAAAGGAAATTGAAAGTGGATGTAAGCAGCGTGTGGACCTTTGAAATTTTCGTTCAAGACGATAAGGACGAATTCAAGGGAAATTCTATGAATTTTGAATTGAATAATTTAATAAGTAAGTTTACCATGTTAATTATTCAAATTTCTTAACATTAAACTACTCGTGACAAAATATTCAAACCAATGTTCGACGAAAGTAATAATGTGGTGTCTTCTACAAGAATTCATTTTCACAGAGTAATAATCAGGAATTGCACGTCGTTTTTGGTCACGTGTTCTAGTCAGGTCTCGTGAAGCTCGCGACTAACAAGCAAAAATTACTCGACAGAGTCCACATTCTACTTACTTATGCCACCACGTTTCCCTCAACTCAGGACTGCTTTTTCCTTTTCCTACAGTACAATAACGCATAAGAAATAGCGCGAAGCTAAAATACGGTTATTGAAACCGACATTGAAAAGGATACCATTAACTTCTAAGAGATACGATTGTTTATTTAAATTAATACTGCTAGAATAAACAGCTGAGTCGTGAAAGAGACTTCTATTATAATTTCAAGTGTATCGAACGCTGCGTTTTTATTCCACAAGTTTGAATAATCTTAATACTTTTCATTCATTATTATTGCGAATTCCATATATATGTTTTTATTATAACATCAATCGTATAACCTTATAATATGGCATCGCCATTGAATTAAATATCGTAATAATAATATTATAAACTTAATCGTTTATAATCCCAACAAAAAATTGCACCTCTTATTAATCTATCATTGCTCCAGTAAGCTGCCAGCGGATTTACGCATTAACGGCTTACGCGAATGTGGAAAACATTCGTTAAACGTATCGAGAATACGTGCATTTCGATGAAATGAAATATTAATATTACTATATTAATTCACGATATGTGTTCTACAATAACATACTTTCAATGTCAATATGCGGCATGAATGCAAACAATTCATATTAATTATTAGCCGACAACGCGATACTCGAAATGAAATAAAAGAAAGTTGAACTGCTGGAATTCAACAGAATTAGAAGGAAATTCGTTCGACGATAAATTACTGTTATATCGCTGTCAGACGTGACGGGCGGCATTTTGAAATGTAAATTGTGGTACAGCGTTTCCTTCGCGAATCCTATTTTTGTTACTACTTTTTAGCGAAACATTTATACAGCGTTGTTGTTTTTTTTTGTTTTTATTTTGGAACATTGTCAGACACCCTGTATCGACTATTATTCATCCACGGTCAGTAAAAGGATACGTATGCATTTTACGCCGCCGGCACCATCAATTCTTCCTAAATCCTATATTAATCTATTATCTTATATTCATGCACGGGCATGGAGGGAAGCGTTATAAATTCCACGCGCGCGATGACGCAGCTGGCGCAGCAAAAGTCGAGTCTTTTAGCATTTCCAAACATTTGCATTACAGTGCCTTCGCTTCCAGCAATATTCGTACGGTGCAAATATCGATGTTTTGACGTCGATATGTTCTCTGCTCTCTAAATAATTCATCTGTAATGTTTGAACAAGGTGCAGCAACATTTCCTGATGAGACGAGAAATCTCTCGAAGAGCTGTGGTTTGTACGACGTTAACCACTTTGATGTATTCGCAAGGGCTTGAGTCGTCATTCGCTAAAATTTCACGAATTCAAATATTTCGATGTGGACAAAAGATTAATACAGAAAGGGACGAAAGAGAGAAATTATAAATTTTGTACGAAAAACGCGTGGGTTTGAATATATGCGATACAATATCAAGGAAAAAGGCTTAGAAGTGTGCATAAAAGACGAGTTTCCGATGAAAAATCACGGAAATGTTCTTGTTTTCATACAGTTATTAGTACTCTATAACAAATGTAGAAATGAAATTATTCGTAATTAATTTTAATGTAATTTCCGAGGCAAATTAAGAAAATTGACAAATAGAATTGTACAAAGCAGAACGCAATAAAATCTCAGTTTAAGATGGAAGAACATTGCGGATTATGTCACAAGGATACACAGAAGTGCCAACTAAAATGGTTCCGCGAGTCGTAGAACAAGGATCAAGGATCCAGAGCTTGATTGTATTTCATCATCTTAGTAGTAGAGAGCCAGAGAGACTATGTTTGCGAACATTGCGCTCCACCCAAAGACAACTGTTTTGGAAGGGTTCAGCGCATGCGACAGGGTTTACGCTTAGATACAACGCAGGATGAAACAGGTGCGATCGTACACTTGCAGACAGTTATTACGTATTCGCCTAACAAACCAGGTAGCACGAACTTCTAAACATAAACAGTAGAGTGCATCAACGGATTGGAAGTTACCACAAGTTAGAGACATTGTTCTGAAATCACGAGCCACTTCGCATTCGTGCAACTTGCGATTGAATCACGATCGGAAATAAATATTCTCCCACACGAGCAGTACGGGATGCTCGGACTATTTGAATGTACGAATCATGCCTGAATACGTTAAAATGTCTTAAATCGGAAGCTGCCAAAATATGTATAATTTTTTCCAAAGAAGAGAAGTATAACCACTTGGGAACACTTCTTATAATCATAAGAAAAATTAAATGGGACTTGGAGCATAAAGTAAACACGATCGTTTACATGCAAAGCCTCATTTCATTTTCGTACATCTCTAACGAAAAACACAAGAATTGCGCACTTTGTAACACGTGCGAAAGAAAACCAGGATTGCATCTTGGAAATTCTTTCGGACGATATCATACACTTGAAAATAACAAAATACAAATTCTTTCTTTCTTTATTTAAATTGCCTTGTTTTTTTAGTTAAAGTATTAGGTTGTCCAGAAAGTTCGTGCCAATTTCTAAGAAAAATTCAAAAACATGTTTGACTTTTAATATATGTTTATTGAATTACATAGGTGCCATTCTGTTCCACAACCTTTCCACCTTTTAAGGGAATGATACATGTTATTTGTTTTCAACCACTTCGATATATTCAGACCTGTACCACCTATCAAAAATCGACATGGACTTTCCGAACAACCCAATAAATTTCAAATCAAACACTTGAAATCTTTAAGCGCTGCTGGTAACGAAATTGAAATATAATTCGGAGTGCAAAGGGTTATATCTTTCCTCGTAAATGTATAGGAACAAGGTGTCCAAATCACCTACCAGCGTTCAAAATAATAAAGCATCATCACCACGAACACATTAAAACCATATGGCAACAGAACCACCTACACACGTCCAGAGCGCTATATTGGACCGATCAAATTGGAAAACGATTAAAAGCTACCAACAAGTCCCTGACGAGCGCGCCAAAGATAACATCTCGTACATCCGATTGGCCATTTCAATTCCACGCGTCGCTTCATCGAACCATAGGTAAATGGATCTCTTTTTTTCCCCCATACAGAGAAGGCGTCGAGTCGGAGCTACCCCAGCAGGATCGAACGGTGACGATGGTCTGACGGTCGCCCCCGCAATCCAGCATCTCTTCGCAACTCGTGCGCGACCCCAAAGAGAGCGGTATCGAATCGAGGATCTTCGCAGAATTTCGGGGAGCTTCGTTCACCCACGGGTTCTCCCGGGCAGCCGGCACGGCTCAGTATACTGCGTGGCAGCCTGGACCGCAGGCGCCTCCAGTCGAGGGCACGTAGTCGCGTGGGTTGCGTGTCTGCGCGGACGCACACACCAGTTTCCCCTCAACCAGAAGCGCCTGTACGTGCTTTTCGGGGACACGCTTCCGCAGTTTCCCTCTGCGTGGCTGTGGACTCTGGCAACAGCTTATATCCAAACGATCCACCGCGATAAAGTTTCTGTCAGGCAAAATGGAACTGTCGTGGAAACAAACGGAATCGCCGTGTCTACGAAACTGATTTGAACTTGGTATCACCTGCTACCCCGAGCAGCAGCTGATTCCCGCTGACCCACTCCAGAGAGATCCGACGCGAATGGAGTTTCAAGGGAAACGCGGAGGGATTCGGTGATCGGCGTGCCAAGGATCGTAGACCCAGATTGATTCGACCGAATCGATCGTCGTCGGCGTTGGATCGAACGACGTCGATATTTGCGGGTATCATGAGCGCCCGTTCCACGATCCTGTCGTTGGAACGCGTTTGGACAGCCGTCTGAGAATGGTCTCTATAGCTCTCGACGCGGTTCCTGGTGTCTGCGATTTGTGGTGCACCGAGAGCGCCCGTATGTGTGTGCCGTGTATGCCAAGGATGCACGACGACGCATAGACCGCCACCGTGATACGTCGTCCCGCGCGGTTTCTCGTTGCTTACAAGCGGTTGGTACACGGTGTTTGTGGTCGAAAGAGTACCCAGGGATAGACACAGACAGGGGGAGAACACAGCGTGAAGTGTGAAAGCGGAAGAAGCAGAAAGAGATCCTCGAGAGAGTAATGATCGTGACGACGGTTGCGCGGACAAATGAACACCTCGGAACAGCGTTTGGGATATTCCAAGTGAGTAACGGACTAACCGATCCCCGTAGCTTTTAGAGCTCTTTCATGCTAGCGATTTTCTCGTGCGCCAGAGAGTCTGGTCGAAGCGCTAAAAGGCATGGAGCTTGTAGCGCATACTTGGACAACCGCTACTCCGCTATGCGACGATACTTTACCACCCCTGCTAAACCGTACCGATAGTTGAGTCGCTGGAAAGTCGCTAACATAAACGAGCCTTTGAACTCTCAGATTTAATCCTATAGGGAGTCACTTTTGCTGAGTAGTCTGTAAGTTTCGAAGTTTGTGACATCTTCGGGGATTCAAAAGGGGATGTTGTTCCTCCGCATTCGCGAGGCTAATCGAGGTATAGAAGGGAATTCGGCGAGCGAATGAAATTCTTCGAACCGAAAATTGAGACGGAGCCCATTTGCTAAACTGGTTCGCCGAATCCTCGGGGGAAATTCGATGAATTTTCCCCGACTCTCGGCCGCCGTTCGTCGCGTCGCTACTTTGCAATCTTCGTTCCACTCGAGTCCTCCCTTTTGGCCCCGGCTTTGAATATGCGATAAGGAATCGTTCGAGCGTGTACGTTTCCTTGGCCGGCGCATTTGGCGCGAAATCCAACGTGCCGTTGGCACCGGACCGGCCAATAGCGCGCGTCTTCGAGGCCAGTTCGTGCTTAACGAGGGCTTCTCGCTGAAACTTGTCCAGGAAAAGTCTCTTTTTCCTTCTCGACAGACTTGGCCGCGTTTAAATGTACCGCAATATCGCGCTGACCTTCCCAGACGAGTTGTTCGCTGAAATAGCACCGCGATCGTCTTCGACTAGTGTCATTCAGGGTCTTTCGAAATACTCGCGCCTCTTCCTCGAGGAAAACGTCCCGTTAAAAGTCGCTTTGCTCGGAGAAAAGATCGAACAGAGAAACCGATGTAAACTTGATGATAGGACGCGCGGTCTTATCAGACCTGAGGGGAAGCTTCCGTAAAATGGAAATTGAAAGGCAGAACTAAGGGTCTAGAGGACAGGATGAGGACGTATCGAAAGGCAGAAACGATCTTGTGATAAGAGTTTTCTTCGTAGCGGGGTTCACGATTCCAGCGGATTCCAGGGGAATATCCTTGGACCAGTTTTTGCTTGTAAGATGGAGAAATATTAATAACCGTCCGCGAGAAGGTGGCGCATTATTTACGCGATAAGAGCGCCACGGGATTCTGGTGCGAGATCGATAGTTAAAAAGGAACGTTTCACCTTACGTGGCCGCGCGTTATGGGAGTTCTGTCCGCCCGGAAATTTGCGACTTCGTTTTCCCGAACGAAAATTTTTAACCGTGGCCCCCGCCGGCGTGTAACATTACCATTTATATGAAGGGGAGTGGGTACGACGGCGGACGTCGAAATCCAGACAGGAGATCCGATACGAGAAGTGTCGCGAGCAGAAGCGAAGAAGCAAAAACGGTGGAGTGAGACGGAAGTAGGTTTCGAACGACGCGGGGTAGAGAGGATAGTCGACGCGCTTTTTATCATCGCTCTAAAGTGCACATTTCTGTAAGACGAATCCACGTCGAACCGGGAAAAACTCGCCGCTACTGTGTTTCCTTCGCTCTCGAGCGATATGGAAGAGAAACGTTTGTCGTCGATCGCGAGGACTTACCAGGGATGCTCGAAATTCTCGGTCGCCTTTAGAAAAATACAGGAAATACTCGAAAAAGATTTTATCACTGCCAGATGTCGGTACGTACTTTACTCGGTTGAGTCACGGCTGGAATTGAAGCGTATATCGTATCGGGACGTTGACCCTTTTTATTCCTTCAAGAACCTCCCTACCAGTGTCCCCAGCCTCTGTGTACAGATTTTGTGGTACTGTAACTTTTCGACGGGAGTTTCGTGGAACACTGTTCGCGAACAAAAAACGAGAATTTGACTGAGTAATCGTGAATATCCGGCATGCACGAGTTTTCAACAATGCCTTCGTCCACCAGCCACCTCTCTATTCGTTAGCCTTTCCGCTAAAGCGGCGTTCCCACTTGCGCAACACGTCGCGCGGTGCCCACTTGAAACACCTTTGCAAGGCGCGGTTAACCTTTGGCTTTGGTAAACTTTTTTAAGAACTTCGGCTTTACGAGTATAACCCTAGGAGATTCAAAATCAAACTCGTAATGACGTGCCAGTTACATATACCATGTTACATTCTGAAACTGTTTTGTTACGAACTGATTCTTTGTATTTTTCATAAATATAGACAGGTAGTTATTAAAGATTGTAGTTCTATCGTTTCTTAACTTTATTGCATTCTGAAGACAATATCACTCGCAACGAAACACATTTAATCATCTTCTCAATACATGATTATCTTTGGAAAGAAATTTGATCTTCTATGTCTATCAAAGAAGTCTGACTAAATTAAATGATGGGTTTGATATTTACAAATAAATATTTCATTATAAATACGTACGTGAATAAATATTACACTTATTTGTATTTATAATGGAATATTTATTTGAAAATATCAAACATATCATTTAACTTAGACAGATTTCTTGAATAGACATAGAAGGTACGAATATTTATGGAACTGACTGTATATCTCACATCGTGCAACGAACAAGTGAAAATGTGGCTGAAGGAGGTCTTGTAACTCGGAATGCTTAGGCATATTCTTTAAAACAAAAGTATTAATTTTCTAAAAATATGTATGAAACGAAGTGCTTAGACGAAAACATACGCTAATAGTATCCTGATTTGTTCAGTTCTCTTTTGAAGCAACAAAATGTCATTGTTTCGTGTTCAGTATTTCGACGCTTCGAAGTAGAATAATAAACTTACAGGAAATGCGAGACAGTTCCTTAATTACAAAAAAGTGGCAGAATATATCATACTGGGTAAAGTTCTGACGATAAAGAGACAATTACTTTATACACGTGTCAAATTTCGTCAAGATTGGTTCATTAGTGTCGGAGTTTTTAGGTACCTCGGTTGGAAGAGAGTAATTATGAGAAAAACGGCGTTAAAGTTGGAGACCTCGACAGGCGACGGTTTCATTCGCGCAAGGAAATGTATATACTGTAACGAAATTCCCTGGTTAATTACTTTGAATATTTCACGTAATTCGCCGAAAGAGAATAAAAATACCAGTTGCCAATAAACTGAATTCCCTTTGCGTTGTTCGAATATTAATAAATAATTACTGTTTCGCAATCGAGTGCAAAATCAGTCATATCATTTCATTATTTTCACGATGCGGTTAAAGTAGTTAACATTCGTTGGAAATAGCAATAATTATTGTCAATATCGATTTAATTGCATACCTGGGAATGTATTAATAAATATCTCACATTAAATCATTTAAAAGTATATTTCGATCAATCGTATCCATTAATGCGTGTAATTAAGAATATCATTTTATTTCTTTCACCTACCACTGTCTCCATATGTATTTTATTGTGTAGTTAAATGCTTGATATTCATGCTGCTTTAATTACACCTTATATCTTTTATCATATATATTTTTATCTCCAGAAAAATAGGATTTACATAGACAAATTTATTGACTTATCATACGAAGTCAATTATTATAAAATAAAACCTAAGTGCCTTGTAGCTCCAGTTACTACCTAACAGCTTGCGAACAAGTATTGAGCACTACTTTCCTTGTTCCTTTCGCGAAGTCTTCCTATTGTTTTTCTTTCTCTATAGATTTTCCTATTTCAAAATAAATTATACATATCGCTACGGTTCTCACATATATGAAACTATATGTAAATGTAAACAATAACGCTGCAGCAGCTTTGCTAATTTAAAATATTCTTAAATACAAAAATTGTGACACATGTACTAAGAAATATTCCTTCGAATATCCTAAAACTTATTAGCAGAACAGTTTCCGTTTCTTCCGAAAAAATTCGTAAGTGTATTCCTTTTTCTGGGCTGTCCTAGGTAGGGCTCGCTCCTTAATGGAAGACCCTATACAAAAGCCTTTCCTCGCGCGCGTTTCATTAATGCACCAACGGAACTCCGACATGTTCCGTTCCTTCCAACGAAACAAGCTCTTTTCGGAGAACTCTTTCCTTCTGCCAACGTCCCGTTTCTCTAGCGCGTCACGTCCCTGCGCGGCGCGACGGCACGTTTAGATAGACGGAAACTCCGTTCCTTCCAGTGTTAACAGCAACGTCCTCCGTTGATCGCGCGAGCTTATTTCTCTCGAGACGGCCGCGTTTCCTTTCAGAAGGGACAAATTTTTGCGAACACGCCACGGAGCCTCCCAAGACGCTCGCACACGTTCGAGCGAAGACGGCATTAGCATTTAAATGGCGAAGGTAGGGCCGAGTTACTCGCGGCAGTCGCGCGGATTTTACGCGGGATCGTACGTGCGAACAAAATTCACCGAAGGAACCAAGGAACGCTAAGTGGCGAACGTGGGGAAAGATAGAGCTTGCAAACTTACCTTTACGACATTTTTAGAGGCGGCTGCAGTATCCTGTTACTGCAGCTTCGATGGTTTTTCGTATTAGCATTTACACAGAGTTAATTGGCTATATCGTGCGACGCGCCGCGGAGATAAAAATACGAGATGCCGCCCTTGGGAGCCGCTTCGCCTAAAAATCGAAGGAATTCGGGATGGAGAGAGCGGTGGTTCGTCGAATTCGCGTTACGAGGATCATCCTATCATGCGATCGTAATTTTCGTTCGTCGTTTTCTTTCGGTAGCGTGATACCGTGGCTCGAGGGAGAGTAATCGACGCCTCCTTGTTCTTCGTGGCTCAATGAAAGCCTTGGACGAAGTTAAAATGAAATCTAAATCCACCTAGGAGTCGAAGTCGATGGTAGATAGAGGATGCGGTAGTGGAGGAACGGTATCTTTATGGTCTCAAGAGTCGGTTTCTTTTTCTTTGTATTTTCTTACAATTTAGCATCTTAGGAATATTGTCTTATAAAGGAACTCCCCCAGTGGCACAGCGAATATTTAAATGAGCGTATGCACAGTAACGGAGTTTGGAATACTTGAAACAATGATGTGTAGGGTGATTCCGATTAATAATACAGAAGACGAATGCCCAAAGGAGCAGACGAGAACGGGAGAATTCCATAGGTTTACTCGTTTTAAACAGTACCTGGGGGACAGCAGAGAGCCACGACACTCTACGTCTCACCGCCGGGTCTCAACCTCAACACTTATCATATCACACTGAGACCATTACCTGAGTGACGTTTTATTAAATTAAGGAGCTACGTCTTAGATCAGAGACAGGGAACCTACTTACACTGGAAGGCTGTAATGTACTTAACCGAGTTCCTATTTGGGTCCTAAGTAAGAGAATATCGGCTAAGATAATCCTTCGAGTTGCTTGTATTCTATTCAGCAATTACTTCTGCCAAATAAGGAAAGTATTCGTTTTACGACATGAAAGATAAATTTATTATTCGCTGATAAATTCCTAAAAGGTTATAGATGGTATTAAAAGTACGGGCTTCTCATTTTTTATTTAGGATTTAAACTACTACGACGATTAATGTACGAATTTCGAAGGTCTTCTTGAAGCCACTCAATTTTAAATACACTTACCAGAATTATTGAAATAGGTAACTTGTTTAATTTCTGGTGCTATTCTTTTGTATTAGATAAAAAAATAGATTTCATCTATAATCTTCTTGGCGGGAATTTAAAATATTTCTACCAAATTATATTAAACGAAATTTTAAATTTTCAAAGTTATAGCCGCTTATATCACGTGGAAATCAGGGTCAATTCAGGTAAACAAATTAAACAAGACAACTATAAATGTTGTGTGTAAATAAACGTAACAAATTTCATAAGTTTATATCCAATTCTTTGATTGCAAACAAATCATGAAAATTGACTCAAAACTGATGAAAGAAGAAGTACCCTTTTAAAAGATTAGAACTACTTCTGTTCCCTCTAATTAGAATAGACATGCGTTGGCCATCACCAGATCAAGTGATAGAAAGACGTATAACATAGAGTTTTATGGAATGTAGGATTTCGTTCACTTTGAGAAAGAAGAAAAGTCTTAATATCATAGTCGTAGAAGCGTTTCTAACTGTAAGTTTAAATAGTTTTAATAAGACTGCCTGATAAGGAATAGATTTGGAAAGAAAAGTTTAGTTGTGGAAGAAATTGCAAGTCGCATTCAATCAGATGTTTTAGTCTAACTTCGTGAGGCTAGCGACTGGGAAAAGTTACGACGCTTATCGTATATGTAGATGGGAAAACATAAAATCAGTCTTAGGAAGATTCGATAAGATCTTTAATAAAAGCTACGGGTCTGAGATTTAACATGGTAATAGACTATTTATTACTGATATACTACCTTTGCTTGGAATTTATTTCAAATTATCTGATTTAATAGAGCTACAGGTTCTTGCAATTCTAGCTATATTATATGTAGTTAATAACTGAATGCATATACGCAAATGCTTGTACCCTCGCTGTATACTAAGTAAGCTAAGCCTAAATTCAAATTCATATATTTCAAACAGTGTTTAGTTATACACACATGTACATAAGTTTTTTTCATGCTTTCAAACTTATCTTTACGAATTCTTTTTTTACAAAATATAAGATTAATTAACGTAGTCGTAATTGACATTCAAATTACATAATCCGTTTTATTGTAATTAAGTATACTTTCGTTAAAAATGTGAAACGATCGGATACACGGTATACTATTTGAGCTGTATTAAAAGAAAAAAGAAAAACGTTTCATTTGGAAAAGTGTTTAGTTATACAGAGATTTCGCGTGAATCTCATTACATCCAACACAGACTAATAAATACCATCCCTTGTGACGCCACGAAGAATCCGAGCTTCAAGTTTCACGACTCGCGCCATGCTTGATCCCATCGCTGGCAAAGTGGCGGGAGGAGGTCACAAATGGTAGCAGAGAGAATCAGGTGGGAAACAATGGATAAGGTAGAAAGGAAAGCTGTGGGGGTGGTGGTAGTGTGGCAGGTCGGGGGCGCGGAGGTGTGTGGTGGGGGTTGGATGTAACTGCTCTTATTTCTTCTCGCTGCCGTCGCGGCCCAAGCCGGAAACAAAAGGCGATCCGACATCAAACATTCAAATTAGAAAACTCCCCCGCCGGTCCGTCCGTGGGCCGGATTACCCCCTTTCAGCAACCCCCACCTCCGTCCCAACGAAAAGGATCAGGCAACCGTCCCCCCCCACCCCCTTCCCTCTTTCCGCGGCGTTAAAACCTCCATCCTACTTTCCTGGAAACCACATACGATTCCGGCGGTTGGTACAGTTGCTTGAGCCGCGTTTAAGCTTCCAGCCTACTTTCGCAAACCCGCCTACGATTTTCGAGGCTCGCGGATCGCCGTGCACGGGCTGCTGTTTGCCCTTGCTAGCTTGCGCGCCCACACAACCGCCCCTTCCCCTCATGAACCTGTACATATTTGCCCGCGGTCGGAGGCGTGGGCGAGATTGGCCGCCCGCGTTAAAACAAGGAACACGAGTGCGCCCGAGCGCGATCAAACAGAACCACCGGGATGGGTGTACTCGTTGAAATTGAAACGATGGAGGAAGACCCTGGTGCAGCCGTTTAGATGTTATTGAAATAACGGAGGCGTTAAATATCCCTGGTTCAAATTTCCGGGTCCTTTGTGCGAGATTTGCTTTCAAAAGGGCGTGTACAGCGTAACAAGCTTGGCTGGACCATGATTTTTAATCTTTTGCGCTCGAACACATTTTCGCTAGGACGATGTAGCAACTCTCGACGATTTTGCGGATATTCGACGAGCATCTTGCGTAGCCGTAGTTGGAGAGCCAGTGACGATTTTACTTATGTCATTTTGAAATGAAGATAATGACCCTTTCTTTTGTGATCGTTTCTCGCAATTTGAGTCGCCATCTTGGATCAACTATTTTGAATTTCTAAATTCTGAGTTCAGATGTGGGATCAGCGATCCGAGAAACCCCTGTATACCAAGTTTCATCAAATACTAATCGTTTTTCGCAATTTGAGCCACCATCCTGGGTCCGCCATTTTGAATTTCTAAATTCTGAGTTCAGATCTGGTATCAGCAACCTCAAAACCCCCTGTACATGAAGTTTCATTGAAATCGAATCACTTTTCGCATTTTGTCCTGCCGTATTAGATCCGCCATTTTGAATTTTTAAATTTTGAGTTCAGATCTGAAATCACCTACCTCAAAAACCCCTGTATACCAAGTTTCATCAAAATCGAATCACTTTTCGAATTTTGTGTTGCTATATCCGGTCCGCCATTTTGAATTTCTAAATTCTGATTTCAAATTTGGAATTAGCGACCCCCAAAACCCCTGTATACCAAATTTTATCAAAATCATTCGAAAGGAAAAGTAGATATAAATGTTTCTCTTTTAAAGAACTTTAAGGGGTTTTCCAACCAGAAAATACTACAATGTTTACTATTATTTCTCGGAATTTAGAGGGGGTTTCTTTCAGGAATTACTACTACAATGTTTACTAGTATTTCTCGGAATTGGAACGGTCTTGCAAGGACGCTGTATGTATATAGGTCACTACGTGTGTCAGTCATTCGTAACTGTCTATAAAATAGGAAACTTTGAGATGTCGTAACTTGGCGTAGAACCGTCCGATTTTATTCTAACAAAATGCAAATTAAAAAACGGATTTTCTACTATCTAATGGGTTATTATTATCATTGTTGGGTACTCTAAAACATTTGGTTTGTTTTTATAACAATGGCGTGGAATCGTCCGATTTGATTCTAACAAAATGCAAATTGAAGGGCGTAATTTCTACTTTCTAATAAGTAGTAATTATCATTGTCAGATATTCTTAAACAATTGTTTATTTATAAAAATGAACTCGGGGTGGAATCATCCGATTTGATTCTAACAAAATTCAAATTGAAGAACGGAATTTCTACTTCTGATTAATAGTTATCATCATTATTAGTTACTCCTAATTTTTGTATATTTCAAATTACTCCGTATAAATAAATAGTCAGTTATACTTTTATACAAAAGGGGTTCGTTCATAACTTCGTACTTCTGTCGCTTCTGAAAAACAAAGTGGAACTGGGAAAAATTGAAAATCATAATGTATAATGACAGTAAAGGGAGCAACTGATTTTACATCATTATGAAAAACTTGATTATGAGAATCAATGATTAAAACTGTAAAACTGATTAATAATTTTGCGATAAACAATATTATTTGGAATATTGAGAACAAAATTGTATGGGCTAGGACACAATTACTACCGAGTTATGCTGGTAACGTTGTTGAAAAATATTGTTTCGAGAAAAATGTAATTAAAGTTTCGCCGGCTAACCCGGTATGATGTACTCTTCAAAAAGCTCCACATTATTTTTAATTAAAATTTTGAACAGAGCGTTTCATAAATATCGATATATTGGTGCTGAAATACTTTGTCCATATTTGCGTCACAAATCAAATTATTGTTTCCTCGAAGCTGCTTTGAGGTTTAACAACAGCTTTGACTCGTGCTTCGTTTGTACGCGCTACTTCAACAGCTCTTTGTCCGTTACGTGTGCACTATCTTCTAATTAGCGTAATAAGAGCATTAAAATGATAATAATAATACACTCGGATTACTCGGTAAACGCAGAATAATAGCAGACAATTTAAATCCCGCCGATCTCCCTGCTTTTCGCGGAACCAGCATTTTTCGCGTGACGCTGGTGAAACATGCATTTACTTTATCGCTACATCCGCACGGTTAATAATATGCAAACAGATACTGTGTTATTCCTCTTTTTACAGCGAATTTCGGTTGAGATAGCGTCTATGGGTGCGATTTCTTAACAGTGGAGTTCCATGCAGAGGGCTGAAGGACCCTCGCCTGTGACGGAGATAGTGAAACATTCATAAGAAGCTTATAAGCACGTAAAAAGTTTCATTACTCTTCCAGACAGCCGTAGGAATGCGTCTTCCAGGGGATCGTGCCACATAACTCACACCAGCGACTCCGAAAGCGAGGTTTTGTTTCCTCGAGTGCGTACAGGGTGTCGCCTGCGGAATTCCTCAGCTTTACTTTTTGCGCACGGAAACAGATTTAATAGCTTTTTGGGATGCACGGTTCCACGTGTACACCTTTTAGCGACATGGACTGTTTTACTAATGCAGGTGAAATTCTACATCATTGGGATCTTTATTATTGCATGAATAAATGTAAACGGTATTTGACGTTACAAATACGAAATATATGACATGCAATCTTATTTAATACAATCTACATATATTTAACAAAACCTGGTCGATTAAAAATAATTCAGGATTAATTTAATTTAGTTAATGCGGTTGGTTCGATGTAATTTTTGACCAATTTACTTTAGCTGATTGTAAAAATGTACATTTGATGAAATCTGGTTTTTTTCTGACCAATTTAGAGTAGTTCATTACCAATATTAATATTAACATTTATTAATGTCTAGTTAGTCAAATGTAACTTCAATTGATTATACTCTAATAATATGGTTTTCGTTCATATCTTATAATTTTTCGGAAACTTGGATTACTATAGAATTACATTCTTTTACATACAGGTTGACCTATATAACATTTACATCCCGATATCTCGAAAACTATTTGATCGATTTTCATATTTGGTATCTTGAATTGTACGTACCTGAAGAGTCTTCAAACTGGAATCGAGGTTGATCGTCTAACTTCTGTTGCGTGCGTTAACGAGGATTAAATTAAAAACTTCTACTGAAAACCTCATTGAGGAGATACATTTTTTAATTCTTTGGACGAAAGCAATTTCGCTTGTCTGAAATATTTCTTTGTTGGCTTCTATTAAAAAAATATAACGATTAATATTCGAACAAATTTTAATTTAAAAACAAATTTACTTATTCAAAAACGACACAATAATTGGCAATTAATAATGATGTGTACTTCTCTGGAAAATAATAAAATAATAAAAATTCATCGCATACTCAGGAATAAGACAGAGGCGTGAAAATTTAAAAAAAATTCTCTCAACCTGATAAATAGACAAACTTTGGTCTATGTAGAAGAATATTCTACGAATGTAGACGTCGACTTTTGAATTCGGCGACACTTACACGGTTCACCCTATACATCATCCCCGTATGAGAAATAAATCTGGGGTCCAGATGCTTTCGTATACGGACAAGCAGTTTCGGAAAAGTTTCTCCGTTTTCAGCGGAAAGAACCTTTTCCGTGAAAACCCTTCATCTTTTCCTCGAGAGGCCTACGCGACGAAAATGCGCTCAAAGCTCAGTGGTGCGCAAAGTCTAACCATTTCATCGACTCTGGTCAGACTATCAAATAAAACTAACAATAAATTTAAAAATTTATACACAAAGTATGTAGTTCAAATATTATAAATACGCAAGTTGTTAGAATCATTGAAAAATATATCACACAATTGTATTCCATGTGATGTCACGTGCAATTGGGAACATGTTCAAACGTGGAACTTTGAACATGTTCTCCGTCGTACGTGACATAACGGGAGCTGTCGGTGTCTCTGAAGCACATTCCAACAAATTGTATTTATAACAACTAGCAAGTAACGACTACTACAATTATTCAAGCCTTTCGGTGTATGATTTTGGAAGGTTTTCAAACAGGAATTTGTCTTTCTACTTCTGATCTAAAAATAAAACGGAGGGTAAGTTAAAAATTTTAATTGAATACTCCTATAAGAAAATATATTTATGAATTCACTGGACGAGAACAATTTAGTATTGTTTGAAACATTTTATTTGCCATAATGTTCATACTAACAAATATGTCTAAAGTTTTCATTTGAAGTTTTGGTAGCTATATGTAAAAGTAATAAAATTGAAATTGATAATTGTTATGCCATCTTTGAATATATCTACACATAATTCTATTTTTATTGTATTCGTTATAATTTCTTCTATTCGTTTACAGATTTAGGTTCAGTAACTCTCCTCGTAACATAAAACTTGAAGAATTATTTCGTCTCTTTGGCCCACTACTGAAAAAAGTTGTGCACCACTAGCCTAGTAATTCGAGAGGGGAATAAGAAATTGTTATACCCGGTGGCAAACCGCGTACCATACTTTATTTATCAAAACATAACTCGTCTTGCCTATTAACATCCACTCCACCGAAGAAGCGTGAAATTTTTAATTATCCGACACGAACACGAAATGTTTTTTAAATTCGTTCGGCGAAAGCAGCTTGTTACGTACAGATCCATACTTCACGAATGATCTACGTACTTTTTAACACTTTCGCAGCTGACGATTCGCAAGCGTGACCTACAATTGAGATACCCCATGGCAATTTACGAAAATTTATAAACTAATGCTACAGGTTTCTGGTAAGAATATATTGTAAATAAAATGAAAATGAAAAGATTCAACTTTTCCACTTTTCTGTTGCAAATTAAATTCTACTCTATCCTATCGAAAATTTTGTGGATCACGAAAGCTTATATATTTCATTTCTAGCAATTTATGTTCTATAGGTTACGTTTACGAAGAACGAGGTTTCTGCTGCAAGAGTGTTGTTAAACGAGATGTCGACACATAAATCCGTCTTGGAACGAGAAAGTGATGTGGCTTAGATTCGAATTGGGTGCAATATGTAGAGCGCGATGGTAGACGGATTCTCTTGGATGCGGGATGATTCGACGCGTAAAAATCAATTGAAAACACGCAATAAATTTGTTTCATACGTGGCTTTGTTTTCGAGAAAATCGATTTAGAAAATTGATGTGGTGCGCGTGCTATTGAATAGAGTTTGACGGATGCGTCTGACTATTATTCGATATTTCTACTTGTGTTGGAAGTGAACATCGACGGTGGTGTAGCGCTATCCATTCTCCAGTGGTCTTACTAACTTCCAAGTAACTGTAAATGTTTAAAGTATCAAATATTTTAATTAATTTATTAATATCTTCATTGTACGTTTTCGATTTACTTTTATACAAGAAATTATTCTACTGAGCATACTATTCTCTCTCAAACAAAATAAAGATAAGCAATAACGCCAAGAGATTAAAAGTGTAGTTAAAATTCAAGTACTTCATTTTTCTTGAGGTTGGAACTTTTTTAATTGGATGTGAGCTTGTTAAGGGTCTCAATTTATATAACAGAAACAAGGACCAGGCTTTCGGTTGAATACATATCGCGATGGAGGCAAATTTTTCTCAAGAAAATCCATCTGTCTAATAAATTTTTGCATGTGAATCTCTACTATTTATTTTTTATCTTTATTTCATCTCTTTTGATGATATTCTTTTACGAACATTTACGTAACTTTTGCTTTATTTTAATACTACTGTTTTCCATTGCTACATGAGCATGTATTTCAAGTTAATAGAATTATGCAATCCTTTATCTCGCTTGTTACATTATTAGACAATAAATTGTTCTCCACCTTCTGGTTTACAAGCGCTTACCGGGCTGGGAGAAAATTATGACCGAGAATAATTGATAATTCCATGTTCTTTAAATGGGATGAAAAATGGAGCTTGTAGCTGCCTTTTTACTACCATCGGACCAAAATCTTTTAGTTGGGAAAATTCCTACTAAAATCCTCCATAATGTATGCGTTCTTTCCTTTTGTATGTAATGAATGGAACAATTAGCATTACCAGCAATTAAATTTATTAAACGTTAAGTCTTTTCATGCTCCCCTTCAATTGGCTTCAGTTAGAATTTCTACGTCATTAGTTAGTATAAAAAATTTTAATAGGCATATACTATAATTTAATTTCCAAAATAGAAAAAATAATCTAGAACTTATAAATCTATGCTTAAACTTACATATACTCGCTTCAAAGGTTACAAGAATTTGGAAGTGCATTTTAATCACTTTACCACTTTTCTGTTTACAATATTATCATGGAAAAGTAGTCCTTTCTGCATGTTGAATTAGAATAGCGTGTTCTTTAAAACATTTAGGTTGTTTCACACATTTCTTTAAAATAAGCTCTAATCATGTCAGATTCGGAACATTCAACGTTCAATAAGTTAAAACAATAAAGTTAAACAATTTCTTTCACTAAGTTTTTAATTTACTTGATTAACAATGAAACAAGCAAACAGATGCTGAAAAAAACCTGCACGACGTCGAGAATTTTAACGAAGTTTCCCGCCCATGGAGCCAAATTTGCTTGCCACAAAAGGCAGTAACCAGCATTTTTCTAATTTAACTAAAAAATTCTCACGTACCAGGGACACATCTGCGAAATGAATCGACCCCACTCGCATAATACCTAGCAGCAAGAATACATACTCTAAAATAGCAGAAAGATGTTCAATTCATCTTGGAGCCGATATTATCCTTGGTCTGGCCACGTTCGGTCTCATGCTACTTCCAGTAGACTCGCCGCGTGAAATTCGAAATATCTCGCTGTTAAAGTGAAACGACTTTTAGCAACGGCACCCCATAAATTCCCCTGTTTGAATTCCCTGTCGCAGTTTCGCTTTTGAGTCGGAGCCAGCGCGACAGTAGTTGAAGTCGATAATTTCTCTCGCGGACGGTCGCGGTTCGTCGGCTCTTTTACTTTCTCGCGCGAGAAAAAAATTCACCCCCAGTCGATAAAAGTAAACGTTAGCTGCAAGCCGGAGTCGACTTCGCAGCCGGATGGGAGACGTGCCGATAATTAATTCCGTCGAGTCTAATGCTCGTTTCGACGTTGACGAAGCGATGGAAGAAACGTCCTAACCGATACGCGCGTTTCCATCGCTGTAGCGAAAGAAACCAGACTCGCGAAAGAAATCGACAGAAGTAAGAAGATTACTGGCAAAAGTATTGGTATATTTATCGCAAGAAAATCTATTTAGTAAGTGAGTAAGAAAGTTTGTTCTGAGGTTCTTTCTTATGCGAAAAGAGTGATTAATTTATTACAGAGTGTAAGAATGGCGTTGATATAAATTAATTTTAAGATACATTTCTGTGAATAATCTTTGAAGTAGCGATGATTGAAACTCAATAGAGTAATTTGAGACGGTGTAGTTAACCAAACAAACATTTTTTCTATGAAAAATCAAGATCACCTTGACTTTTTCGTTTAGTCCAATATCCATCCGTTATTTGTTAGAAATCGCCAGAATTCTGCCTTTAAGAAATTTATTTGAACGAAAAACTGATCGAAGCTGGTCATTTGGCATGCCTCCATTGTAGTAAATTTCGACTATGAATAAAATTTGGACTAACCAGAATTGGCAATTGTTCAGTGGTGCCAAATTCAGGTCAACGACCCGATGAGGAAGAACATTTCGATCTGAGGGCAGGTACGGTAAGTATCGGTTATAGTGGGTTTACAGGTGCAAAGAACCGAAAGCAATTTCCTTACTTAGTGGGAACGAGGTACTTAGATTCAGAAAATTTAGTGGGTCAAGTTTATTGTAACGATGCAAACAACTTCGATCCTCTTTTTCAGCTTTCACCAAACATTCTATTGGTAACATTGTAAATTTAGGTAACTGGTCTATCGAAATTACTTTCTTTCATGCGAGGTAAATACTCCAACTGCACTATATGTATGTAAATATTTTATAATAGATAGGAGGAACTGAGAATAAATTTATCAATTTTATATTTGCCTAATACTGTTTGTAAAAGAGAATAACTTTCCACTGTGTAGCTGATATCCATCTAAATAAAAGATGATGACATACACAAATCTAGAACATGTACGAATTTATTGCTTATGGTAACAAACATATTTTTCCACGCTTAAAATTTTAATCTATGCATGAGTCGTTTATATTAACCAGTAAGTATCAGCATAGAAAATTCTTGAATGCCAATAACTTTCTCATTCTAAATAATAGTAACTAGATTTATGTATAAAGACGACGTTACTTTTACCATTTCAACGAATCGAATTTTACGTGGTCTTGGTATGTTTTATTCATTTCATTCTGAGTTCCAGTTTGCTACTGAAATTACCGAAATTGAAGTGTCTAGTAACTTATTAGTTTCTACGTCACTCTAATATACTCAAGTATATCAAAGGTAACTTCCTTTCAGCGCTGCGTAACTTTTACATCACAGTACCATGCCAACTACAAAGTAGGCGAAATATATAATTTAGTAGACAAAGTTGTTCTTCTCTCAGATCCCCGACTTGAAGAGAGAAGTACATCAAACATTTCGAAAGACTTCTGTTTCTATTATCAAATTATCCGTCTGTTATCGTCGACCAAGTTATTACAGAAAAATATATTGAGAAACAATGCTATGCAAAGTAATTGTAACGTAAAACAAAATAACATAATATAAATCTTTTTTCTATAAAAAATCTGAATTAGAAGATCTCCCAAATTGTATTGCAGCCTGTATGTATTAGCTTATTGTTAGAGAAACACTAAATGCCTCGGGGGTGCGCTACTAATTTGTTGAGAAACGCAGAATACTGCTACCTTCGCGACATGTTTTCCTTTCAGTTCGAGTCATTAAAAAGGAAAATTGCTGGGAGGGGGTGGGGATAGAGAAACGAAGGGACGAAAGATAGGTCAATTGCAGACTCGACGAACGGGCAAGGAAATGATGCACCGGCTGCGGAACGAGCGCGGGACAAGTGCGTTCGTATCTTGGATTCCTTTTAATTACTGCCACCACGCCGGATATTTGTATCGCTCGCGACGCTCGTCTTTGTCTGTGCGCGCGAGAATGAGACTTCGACGAACAGCTGGAACAATGGGGAGGTCGTGGTCGTGGATAAACAAGGGTTCGAGGGGAGAAATTGCGAGCAGTGACGTTTCCTTCTCGAATTTTAGTTGCGACTCTACTGTACGCTTGGAACTACTATTCCAAATCTGCATTATAAATAATGCGTTACGTAAATAAATCAATACTGAAATAATTAAAGAAATTTTTAATGAACATAGAAGTATCGTCTTTTCAAGCTGCAGTTTTTCACAAAATAACTAGAAATAATTGCTGCATTAGCATCATAAAATGACCAAATAAAACTAAATTAACTTATTCTAAGATACCTTCTCGTTATATATTATTAATTAATTTGCAACAGAGTGTACGTATACCTATCACTTCCCGCTTGTATTATTCGTACAAAGAAAAGAGCACTGCATTCCGACTACAATCGACGGTCGAATATGTCACCATTTTATTGGAAAAAGGACAAGGACAGAGAGCGGTGAAAAGTGCATCGTCCTTTCCAAAAAATGGACTGCCGGGAAATCTTGTTGTATCACTAATTGCGGGACACCGTGTATGCTCCATACGAACGTGACAGACGTCTGTAACGAGAGCCATTGAACCGAGCACGCGCGCGCCACGCGTATTATTCAAATCGATTTTCCAGTAAACGGAAACTGCTAGAAAAAATTGTATCCGACTACTTCCAGAGAAATCTCGTCTTTATCGCCAATTTTAGGACATTCCGTATAGGGGGCGGGTATTCTTCGGGGTTGTTCGAAAGTTCACCGAGCGAATAAAACCGAATTTAGAGAAAGGAAGTTCGCTGGTGGGTAAGGAAAAAAAATAGCGAAAGTTCAACGGCGATAATTTAAATGGAAGAACGAAGATGGCCGTGGGAGGCAGAGAGGGTCGGAAAGGGCGCCGATAGGAACCAAGATGAAAGTAACTCCTCGGTTCGGTTTCATTTCGTCGTTCGAAGAGGAAGACTAGCCACGCATTTCTTCTTCGTCCTCCACCTCCTTCTCTTCCTCCTCCTCATCCCTCTCCTTCATCCCGACCCTACAGGCGAAGGACCGCAGTCGAAAGTAACAATGCAACTTTGGAATACTGTCTTGTGAGAACTGCTAAGTTTTAGAAAACTCTTTGTATACTAAATCACAAAACTATTCGGACACTGAGGTATATATATATTACTTAAACGGTTTATAGCAGATTTTTTCAATCGTTTTGGTTTAGATGCTCAATTGATCAGATCCGTTTTTTAATTAGTTCCCATTAATACTTTCAGTGTTAGATAAATACTCGTGAAAATATTTATGAGGCTAAAAATTTTGTTCACAGACTACTCGAAACTATATAATGCAACATTTGCAATAGTATTTACTGCAAATTTTTAAATATCTTTTGCATAATTTAATAATATTTGGTTCTTATTTCGAGATGTAAATCACTTTGTTCACAAATCTTTAGACAATTACTTTGCTTAGATAGTATTTGAGGAAGAGCAGTGAAATCCTTTTCAACTAAATGCAAAGTAAAACTGCATAACGATAATAATTTACATTGAACACCAAAGATTTGTTGAAATCGGCAAGCGTTCGCATACTTTTTAGCGGAAGTGTACATATACCCTAACGGTACGAATTCCATCGCAGGTGTCGCAATAATATTTCCTCAGCTCCAGCCTCGTGGAATTAACTTTCGAGCTAGAAATTAAAAATAAATACATTTCCATTGGCTGCCATTTATTTCGGTGGAATCCACGATTGACCTTTCCACCTCTCGTCGTCCCTGCGACGACATTTGTCCCCGGTTATTTCGAATTCAATTCCACCTTAGCCGGGTGAGCCTCGGCCAGAGATAAACGCAATCAAATTCCACACCGAAGAAATATTACCAGCGGGTGTATATTCAACGAGGGTTGCTTCGCTAATTCTATTGCGCCAGTGCTTTTGCGTGGTAATGTAAAGTATATGCGACAATACAGCGACTCACAGCAATTAAAAAAAAAAATTATTTTAAAGATTCGTCATTTATTCTACATAGACACTTTATTGACAATTCATTTTCAAATATCGAGTTCAGTCTTAGAACCAGCGCTCTCGAAAAACCCTGTGTACCAAATTTCATTAAAATCCAGTCACTTTTCATATTTCTCCCGCCAGATTGGATCTGCCATTTAAAGTTTCTAAATTTTGAGTTCAGTAAAATCGTGAAATAAAAGCATTATCTATAACATCATGACCAACAAAAGAAAACAATAGTTGCTCGACTCCCTAGAACCTTTAATTTTTTCTTATCCCAAGATGGTTTTTGTATCGACGATGATTTATAAATGTAAACCGTTTGTAAAATGTTTAACTGCTTCACCCTGTCTGTACACTGCAGAAATGGTAGGTTGGCTTTTAAGTCTGATTCATAACACTATAATCTCCTGAATTATACTGTAGATATAACATAGATTATACTATAGAATCGTGTAGTATAATCTAGCTTAGGAGATTATACTGTTATCAATCAGACCCGTTAGCCAACTTTTCATCTTTGCATAGCACATACAAGCTGAGCGTATAGATCTTTGAAGCGAGTACTTTACCGAACTACCACACCTTGCGTCTTTTAAATAATAGAACTAAGAGAAGTTAGCTAAGGGTAGTTTCGTACTCGAACTTTGTCGATAAAAACTTTAAAAGCGATCGCAAGATCGTCGAACATTGTCGAACAATGATGGCATTTAGGGCAAAAGTCAATTTTATATCTATTCCCTTGCGTTGTAAGGACATCTTGGGTATTTTCTTACAAATGAAACTATGCACGAACAACATCAGAGGATATACATTAATTATTGATATACAGAGTGGACCACGCAAACTTTACACCATTGCATAAAAAAAACTTTGTAAACAATTATATGATTTTCGGGGTAACAACATATATCGAAGAACGTTGGATTCTGAGTAAAGAATTATTGGTGTTTCGTAGTTTTAAATGTAACAGTTGATAAATACAATAGTTTCTCTTCGGTTCTCTATAGTTTGCGCACTATCGACAACATCGCAAGTGTCTATCATAATCATAATCCTGTACTGAAGTTGCTGTCGGTGTTTGAACACATTTACATATTAGGGAGGTATGTTCCTGATCAATAATTACTAGCTATATGCTCGCTGTAATACCTTGCCAAAGGAAACTAATCACAGTGTAGAATGAATAATTATTCGTTACGAAACTCAACGCTTTGTTTAGTGTACGACACGATGACCAACTACTACGATTTTCGCTTAGTAATTACTCCAGTTCTAGAAACATAGTTCTTGCAACGTCTCTCTCATGGTAAGGATTTGGTTAGACTGTGGTTAGGCTTTAGTTAGACTTGGTTAGGATGTTTTGGTTAGAAAAAAACTCAAGAATAAATGTTCTCACAACCCCAGAGGCTAGAAGGAGAATTTACCTCGATGAATCCAGTAACGAAGGGATGGCTAGTTATTAGGATCATCGCTCTCCTGGTTTTAGTTAGCTTTGAGGATGGATTAAACACAGGTCGGTGGCCTTGGGACCTTTGGTGAGATAAGTATTTAGGTACCTTCGCTTAGAGCTTAGAGGTCTGCGTAGAATTATACTGATTATATATCAATAATATCTATCTCAGTATCATTCAGATAATTTTTTGAATTTCATTGGACGCAATCTTATTGATAAAAAGTATCTATAATCTTTGCCTAGACAAGTTCTAAGCTTCAGTCCTCTGACTGTGGCATTATTTATGAAAAGAACACATCCATTTTCACATGAATCATAAATCAGAAGTTATGCGTCTGGGTAAAGAACGTATATACATAGTTAGAAATAAGCTGTACTCTCGATCGCGAATCCTTCTGTACCGTTAACTTCCTGACGTTCGCCGCGTCAGCATTCTCGCCCTTTAACTCTGATAAAAGGAGGAAAGCACAATTTCTCCGTAATTGAAGATCGAAGGAACGCTGCAAATTCTGAATCGTATCAGCTCGATTCCCGCTCTTGTCTGTATAACTCCGTTTCAAATTATCTTTCCCCGAGTTTCTTTGTCCGCGTTTCGGGCGGCCTTCCTTCTTTTGATCTTCTATCTCTGGACACTTCAAGGTTTCTCTAATCAGAAATTGGAAGACTGCGAGAATGAAGCATTGAGTTTAATCTTACGGGCGTAGAATTTGGAAGAATTTGAATTTTTATTAAACGTTATTATTGAATTTTATTAAATGTTAAATTATTACACAACAGCTGTTCGATATTATGTAGATTCAAGTTAACCCTTTCAGGGCAACTATAATTTATATGAACTGACATAGTTCGTTGGACATGGTTCAATTGTGGATCCATTAAGACATTTCGATTTTCGATCGGTTGTATGCCTCAAGCGCGTGTGCCAAATATACACAGATTACCTGGTTGTGGTGGTAGTGCCAAGATCAGTGGCTGTAGAGGTTGTGCAGATACGTCTACATGTATTACATGCGTCCACGTCACTTAATCTATCATGTCTACCCGGGATCACGAAATAGGTGAGACTTGGTCATGATATGTAACTAAAAGGTTCCAATTGAAACTAACGTTACAGAACTGTTCGAATATAAAAGTATTCTTTATGTTAACTATTGTTAGATAAGAAGTAACAGTCCCAAAAGAATCAACATAATAATCTACCAAACATTCAGCCATTCAAACTTCAATATTTAGAAAAACTGATCGATCAAGTACCATCTGCTAAAGAAAATGTATTCACCTTACTGCGACTCCTGTGATAAGGAAATTACATCTGACCACCTGCTGGACGATGCAGAAGATTCGAGCTACAGAGACGAGACCACATCACCCAGCAACAATTTTAATATCACAGAAACATGCACTAAAAACAATGAACTATTTAAAAAACACAAATCTCTACGATAGGAACTAGTTCTACTATCTAAAAGAAAATCTGCTAGTTATTATCGAGCTGTGAACCTTTAGACAGGTTTAAAAAAATATTATCCATGTTAGATGAAATTATAATATATGTATATAAAGACATTGTATCGCATTGGATCCCTTTGGATTTTTTTTCATATAAATCATAGTGCGGTTAAAATATGACAAATGAAATTTAAATCGTTGAACACACTAATAATAATGAATTAATTCGTAAATTATAACATTCTAATTTTCGGTAGAACGATGTCATCCTCTAATAGATCCTTCGTGAAATTTTATGCTATAATTCAAAGTACTCTATTCACTGGATTAATGTGTGTATTTTCCGAAAGCATAATTATTTTTGTTTCTTTAATTATGCTCAAGTGTTCATACCGTCTAGCGTATTCAGTGTGTTCGGAACAATCGTCCTCATTTTTCATCCTCATTTTACATTTGCAAATATGATCACGTTCATCCTTCTTCGCATTTCCCTGGATGGTTAAACAAGAGACCGCCCTGGATTCTTCATATCCATCGCTCCAAAGTGTATTCTGCTATTTAGCTCAAGCCTTAGACCGAAGATCGAGTCCTTGATACCTTATGTTTCCAACTCGTCTGTTCCTGTTCTCATCTCTTCTCGGAATCTTGAAGCTCCTCTCCCTATTCTAATATTTATTACGATTCATACGTTTGCTTCCATTCGTTCTTCGCCTTCATAAATTATTAAGACGTTCGAAACATTCCTCGCATTGCTTCAAGTTTCCGATTTCTTATTCTACTCTACTATTTATTGTGATAATTTTTTACCTAGTCTCCGGCAAAATCGCAACGATCTCTATACGGTCGAGATTTCTACGAACGATTGCACGAAACGCACGAACTCTGTTATTGTCGTATAGTTGGATATACAGCAGCGTCTTGGTAGGACGCAATTTCTTTCTATCTCGCGGATATATCTTCGAATTCCTCGTACAGGGCAGAGATGGGTAAAAGTTTGTTCGAATAATAGATAACGAATGAAACCGATATACAGGAATGTATGTATTAGCTACGTCCATTCGTTGTATTTTTAGTTGTACGTTTCAAATATTTCGATCCATTATTCAAACTTTACTTTTTACTTACGAATGGCTGAAGCGGGTTATACCTCATGCCTTATTAAAAATTTGTTATTTATATAAGAATTTAATTCTTATGTGGATTTTTATTCAAAATAAAATTATTGGAAACGTTCCTGAAAAAATTAAAACTACACAGGAATTTATTTTACTCTGCAAATAATGTAATATAAACTTTACTTTTAATATTTTTCTCATCTTATTGCACACTGTGTGTATCTTTTAGTTTCTTGTACATTAAAACTTTCAATAAATGCGATACATTGTCTTTAAACACATCTAAAAAAATTCAATTTTCAATTGTTCACAATCTCAGAAAACGTGTCAACAATGTAAGAAAAAAGTTTTAAATAACAATTTCTACACTAGAAATTCCCATCAACAGCAGAATCGGACGAAAACTTGCAATGCTCAAAAGTATTTGTGTGAAATGAATTGAAAAAGTTACCAAACGTACTTTAGAATATACCTAAAATATTCTCGAAGTTGAACAAACATAAGGAAAATCTTGTTCCCCAAGAAAAAATCACAAATAACACTTAATATTTGGCCTCCTAATGTGATTTCCTCTTTCAAAGAGTAACTACACCGACAGGCGTGTTTTATCGTTAAAAACCAAAATCGCGAAGCCTCTTTGGGAAAATCCTTCGTACGGATCACGAATGACCCCCGAAATAAGCCGTAGGAGAAGACATTCCGGGGTTCAGGGGTGCACAGTTTCCTGAGTCAGCCTGCATGATAAAGACTCCATTATCGTTATTTCATCTCTCTGTACAGGGTCCCTGACCCGTAGCTCGTTTGCATTCAACCCCATTCGACGAGTATAAATTCATCGCGGATAAATCCGCGACTGGCGTTATCGAACGCCGCTATCTCGCCGCTCGAGTCCCGTCGCTTTTATGCCCGTATCGCTCTCCTCGCGTCTAATTGATTCGTGAATATCGAACGGACAAACACGCTTGCCCCGTTGAAAGAAACACAGGTCAGGGTTCGTTTCTTTAGGTAAAAAGATCCGGGCTCTGTGATCGGCCCCTTTGTGCCTATGTTCTCCCTGTCCCGCTGCTTTGCATCTACTTTAATTCCGCTCTCGTACAGCAAAGTGCAATCGGTAGTCCGCGTCTAAATGGACTTTGGCTTTCGCGGATCAACTTGTTCCGAATACCACCCACGAGGAGAAAAAAAAAAAAGAAGCACCGAGAACAAGTCCACGACGAAATGCATCGAAGAAGTTCTTTATCGACTCGTTCCTCTTTCTTCGGGGCCCCTGCGCTCGAGTTATCGGACTTTTCTCGTCTTCTTCAGCCTGATATCCCGTTCGTCGAATTATCAGGCCAGGAACAAGGGACCCGAGCCCCTCGTCGCCGCGGGGGCTCGTTTCTTGCCATACGTTTGATTTAATTCGATCCCTACCAACCATCCCTCCTGTCGGGGCCACTTGGCAATCGGCTCCGTGAATTCAACGACGTACTTTTTGCCCCTCGCTCTCGGGAGTGTCGCAATTTTTCTGATTGATGCGCATGCAGTATCGCTAATCTGAGATTAACGAGCGCAGTTGTAAGTAGAATTGGCTCGTTTGTTCGTTTTAGGGGAAATTATTCAAGCTCGTGCTGACTCAAGTAACGACCGAGTTCATGGGTACTGAGCATGACAAATGTGTCAATTATGTAACATTATACGGCGCCGCTTGGAACTGCTATCGGAATCTCTATTAGACCGTCTATTGGAAGCTGCGTTACAACTGCAACTGGAAACTGTATTACAAGTCTTGTTGGAACTTCTATTCAAAGTTTTATTGGGACGTCCGTCGAAAGCTCTATTAGGATTTCAATCGCGATTTCTATTCGCACCTATTTGGTATCTCCGATTAGGTCAACGGTCGGTGTATTTGTTGAAACATCTATGGAAAGCATTGTTGGGAGCTCTATTACGACTTGTATTTTTAGAGTAGTATCAAATTTTCTTTATTATTTTTATTTTATACTTTTATGTCCGTTGACTAGTTTAGTAGTTATAGATGGTAGTTAAGAAAATTTGATATAATAGTTGGAAAGAGGTAATATATTATTAAATATCGCTAAAGAGTCAACCCCATAAATATTAATACTCTCTGTGTCTTTGAAGAAGTTTGACTAAATTAAATAATAAGTTTGATATTACCAAATGAATTTTTCATTATAAATACGTATATGGATAAGCTTATACATGTACATTTATATATACAGATCAACATATTTATGCGAACATACACTAGGAGACATCAAACCTATTAATTAATTTAAACGAACTTCTTCAATGAGCATATAAGGTACGATTACTTATAGGACTGACTGTATATCACTACAGAGTCGAACATATTCAATTCTGACCCTGTATGATTATTCATACCGAACCTTTAAGAAAACAACGGATGTAAAATATACCGTATTTCTCGAGAAACGTAATAATAGTCATCACCTTTAATGAATTCGGTTTTATGTTTGTTCGAAAACAGTCGCTGCGAATAAATAACATCGGGTAAATGTCAACAAATGGAAATTAACCCCATATTGTACACTCCATTAGTACGCCGCACATTTGCAACGTCGCGCGATCGTTCCTCTCGTAATACGGACGGAATTTCTATAACGTCGCATTCTAAAACGCAGCGAATGGTTGCAGCGTGTTTATTAAACACGGCTCGGGAGACAGAAATTACTTTCCATTGCGCCAAAATAAAACCAAAGAAATATCTTGGAAGCTCATTGCATTCACAATAAAGCGTAATTTACAGAATCTCGCAGCTGCGCGTTCTTCGCGATATTTTCTCACCCCTGCCACTCGAAGAAACGATGATTTCATGGTATCTCACAAAGGAACACGATAGAATCCAACTACAATATTACCGAGCAGAATAGACCGCGGAGCATTCCGAGAGCGCACCGGTTGAAAATTACCGATCACCCATAGAGTTGCGAAAGAATCGTTCGGAAAAACTTCTATTCTTCCGCGGAAGATTATTTCTCCAACGGGAATCAATTCTCCCCGCGTCCGTCCAACTCTCAATGCACCCAAGGAAAGTCTTTCTAACGAAATTCAACAGCTCGAAGTACGTGCACACACGGGGGTTGGCGGGTGGTCGGCTCACGTGACACTCCACCATCGCGGGCGAGAGGGTAGATTTTTATTATTTTCCCGATAGCGGACCGGCGCTCTAGCCAGCATCGACCAAAGTGGCCGAGCCGGCGGTGCCGTTAATCCAATTTCTCGGATTAATTAAACGGAGGTTGGTCCTCGTTAAACTACTTCGTGCCGGAATCGGGAGGTGTCGGTTTGGTTATACACCTCGTTTGGGACGAGCCACCGGTCGTTTCTGGTGGTGTGCAGTATCGTGCTACAGTCCGATGGGCCACAGACTTAACTCGAATGAAGCGTGGCCCTGTAAAGAACAATTTCGTCGAACAGAACAACGTCGATGCTTGAGGTAGTCATGCTCAATAATATAATTGGAAACTTTCTGAAAGTACAGTTCTACTCGAAGAGTAATTGTGATTGTAATTGATTGTACACCAGTAACGGCGCGGTCATTAGTTGTTAATTTTTTTTAATGCTTTATAATATCGGTTTCTATAACATATCAAATTTTCAGGAACTTCCGGAATTGCATTTTGATTTAAATTGAAAAAATGAAATCTGTATGTTCCATAAGGATCTGTGTTAAAATTACAAAATCTTGATATAGTTTTTCATAAAATTGGTATGATCAATTTAAACCAAAGTAGACTCAAATGATTTATATTTAATCAATGAACAATCAAGTGAAGGTTAAAATAAATTCATGGAACAATTACCTTAAGTAGGTATACAAAACCCACTCGGAAAAATAGGTCGACCTTTTAGAATTTTTCCAAGGAAAATTATGAATAGGAGTTCTTCTTGATTTTACGTAATTTAAAAATATAAACTTCCAGGATGGCTTATGAAAATTTGTATAGCCAAATATGAATAAATCGCGGTGAAACGTCCATCACGGTGAGATGTGTTTCGAATGCAGAGCTTTGCGGTGACAGCTGTAGTGTCGTTTTTGGTGACAAATATCACTAAATGGTGTCGATATGTCCATCATCTTGAAGCATATTTTAAAAACAGCGATTTGCAACGTCAATTGCAGTATGTACGGTGTACAGAAAATATGTAGAACAAACTTTTAAATTATTGATCTTTTACAAAATGGCATACATTATGTAAAGCACAAGTTTGTTGAAGTTTATTGAAAGTCAACCGCAAGAAAGAATTCAACCCTTGAAGCCTTTAACCGTAGTATACTTCTTTTTGCTCTTTTTATTCCAACCATACGATACTCGCAAAAATTACTTTCTAACAATTATCTTTTACAGAGGTATTCCAGAACTCCATGTACAATGTTAATTAGTCGACTAAGCTGGTAAAAGGACAAAAATGGAATTGGAAAATTTTTGTCTGCCAGCTGAGTGCTTAAGAGATACATACATGGTTTTCTATTTTGCAAGACAATTCGAGATGGAATGAAAATTAATTATCGTATCATTTTGTACAAAATTTCCCAAAGTTTAATGTTCTCAAAGTATAGTAATGAAACGTATTCACATTTATGAAATTTAATTATATACCGATTTCATTTCATTACTTACTATTATGTCATGATGCCATATGAATGGTGATAATTTTATAATTCTTTAGGAAGACTAACAAACGTCGAAATGAAGATTCACTTTGACATAATTCGCTTTTAGTAATTCATACAGAGAGCTTATCTTTATAATTTTAACGTGTAATGCATTTTTTTGTTCTGCGCAGCTTTGTATGCGATATATTCAATTTGGAGGACTTTTTGGTTCAATTCTTTGAACATTACTCGTTATTTCTATTTGTGTTAGTTGTTGCAAACATTGATGCGGTACGGTATTATCCATATCTGGTCAATATTACTATCTTCCAATTAGTTTGGGTTAGTTAAAACATGCGACACCATAGCATTGTCATCGTAATCAAATACATGCATCAGTAGAAATAACGAGCAATGTTCATCCATGTCAGCCAAATTGTATTCAATTCCACGAATTTTCAAAATTCGTTTTGTCGAAAGCAAAGTTTTAAATTGGAGAAGTTTTATTTCACATTTTTAGAATATTTCTATGCAAGGAATAATTTTATATACGTATTGTTACGAAAATTATATATTTGACTCAACCACATTCACGTAACCACTCCGTATTTAGGCGACGACACAGCTCCAAAGAGAATATATTTCCTTTGTAAGGATAACGAGATTTCTAATAACTCTTAGAGAGAATGGAATTTCGTATTCACTTAGAAAATGCTTTGTCGGTAAATATGGTGTACTTTTTAAGTTTCACTTGCATGAGCTCAATAAATATAGAAAAAAAATTAAGATTTCATAAATACTGCTACAAATATCAAATGTCTGGAATCGATCGCTGAAGGGGACATCGTATCAGATGTAATTTTTATTATGATTTTCATATAAGAAGTCAGGTAACACCGCAAAACAAAATTAAAATCAAACATTTCGTCAACGTGTGAAACTCCATGAAACCAAACATTTCAATGATCTCAACGATTCAATGTCACGCAAATATTCTTATATATAATACCAATTTTAAACAAACTAAATTTTTATATGCTAATGGGATAATTCACCTTACGAATGTTGGAGATATTTAGGTGATCCCATCTACGTGGTCCTCCACCCTGTATTCGACGAGTGGCATCACCGTGGTCGATAGGCTCATAGGTATGCGTTTGGCGAACACCTCTAGATTACGCTCTCGACACAAGCAAAAATTATCATCGTCCGCTACTGACAATCCCCATAGCAACCGTAATAAACTCAATTTTATCTCTATTTGCACCCGTACCTGTTTCCTGTCGCATTTTTCATTGAGGTATACGAAAACGTGGTCTACAACGAAGACTCGACTTTGAACTGTTACGTTCGCAAAAGGTAAATAAACTTTCACAGAAGCAAATTCTCGCAAGAATAAGTTTTTACTGGAAAAAAAAATATCTTCATCAGAGTAAATTTTTATTCGACTACAGGCATATTCGTTAGTCGCCGTACGCGAAGTTACTTAGTATTTGCGTTCGTTGCTCGTTGTGGTGCGTCCAAAACAAGCACGAACAGATTAGACTTTGGAGTACGCTGAACTTTTTTATTATAATATCATTATATATTATACTTTATTTTTTATTACTATTTACATTTATTTATATTACTATTTATATATATTATTTATTTATTTATACTATTTATATATACTATTTATTATTATACATTATACTTTCTTATTATTTGTAAAATGTATTTACATCCATGCCCTCGCAGTAATACGAAATCATATAATTGCGAACTTTATATTAGGATCACAAGTGTAGAAACACCTTTTTGAGTACAACATTTTTCTTTTTCATTTCTTGTTCCTTTCAAACACAGAAGAAAGATGACCTACTTCTGTACATCACAGAAGACTAGAACCTACATTTTATATTAAAATACTATCATTAATACATAAAGATATTTCATGAAAAATGACTGTACCAGTTGTTCCACCCACCGCACATTCTCGCATAATTTCGATATTATATTGAATAGAAATAGGATATTTTCCACGCAGTCCCGATGTTTGACCCCTCGAAACATACGGTTTTTATTCGTTCGACCCAATAACAAGAAGATTATGCGCCCTCGCGAATAGGACGAGAAGGAGAGACATTGGGCCGGAGTTACAGATTATTCGTGCACGATTACTCGACAGCCATTTCCAGAGATGTTTCGCGGTGCTATGAACGCGGGCCGAATTCGAGCCGAACCACTATAATTTCGCGAGTTAAAGGGTTGAACGGGGTGCAGAATAGTCGGCGCGAGACAGGTTCAGTAGACGTCGTCGGGTGGAGGGGGAACACTTATGGCCCCCAGAACTTTGGTCGTATATTATGGGAGCTCGTGGTAATTGATTTTGCGGAATCGCGTTAAACTGGAAGTAGGTTTCGTCCCCGGAAATCACGGTATTGTAACGCGTGTTCGTGACTCCCGGGACACCCTGCTCTCTTTCTTTCGACCCGGTTTGGAAATACGCCCGAGACGTTATTGCCAATAAGAGCCCTGGCATTACTTCTACTCTGAACGTTCTTCTTATTTATACTACGAACGTTTCGCCATTTTCTACCGCTCGACGTTAACACTTCGAAACCAAATCGCTATGCATTAGTCTCTAACCCAGGTAGCATCAGTCTACTTTGCTGGGAAATCATGGTACTCCTGGAAGGAATGTAACGAAATGCGCGAAACGTACAACCGTCAGCTACGTTTTTTCGATGCACGGCAGCATTTCGCGTGCGCCCAATTTGTTCCTTCGAAAGGTTAGGTCTGTGACGTCGTTGAATTTATTTTACATGGGGTGGCTTGGAACTGACTGGCGTCTGAAATTATTTATTTAGTGATATTAGAAGAAACAGGTCTGAAGTGTAAAGAATTTTCCACACGAGGCATTAGATTTTTCTATTTAATACTGCTTTATTAGTGCTTGCTGTCTAATCTATGCACACAATGTTTAACCCTAAATAATCGTGAAATCACAACACAAGAAGTTATTTTAAACGACATTTTTGTACCGGTGCATCTTGTATTCTACGAGAACAAATCGCAACCAGGAAAATTTCGAACAATACTTGCACAGGTGTCTTCTCGGAAATAAAACCGAAATCGAACCGAGGTCCCCCTATGCGCACTTACATTTTCCATGAATTTTAAGCGAATACAAAGACGTCTCCGCGAGTGAGGGAACCGTAGATGTTTCCGGTTTTCGCTATCAAATTTCGAGAATGCACGCAAGCACTCGGAGCAATAAAGCTCGCGTAAGCATTTGGTTTATCGCGAATACATTTTCTCATTCCACTTGAACTTAACAGAAGGATATTCAGAGGATTGGAGTTTACGGCGAGATAATTAGAACAAGGGGACGCGCTCGTTAACGAGACCGTGAACGCCAAAATACGAAATTAAATGGACAACAATTAGGAACAGTAATGACGTCAATGAGCGAGGGTTGTGAATTATGTTCACTAGAGGACTTCAGTTCGAGAACTTCAAGAACGCATTTATTTTGTCATCTCGTTTCAACGGTACGTTGTTGTTTAAATCAAAAGGCGATATCGTTTATGTCTCCATTAAAACTTGCTCCTAACCCCTGGGACAACCGCAAATGAATCGTTGTCGACGGCCACATGAGTTTCTAGAAATATTTTGTTTGAGATTGTTATTGATAGGAGGGATGGGGAGCATAACTCCAAACAGTAAAACAAAATTATCACTTATCAATATTCAAGTACAATATAGAGGGTGTCCCAGAATTAGTGTAAGAACCGAAAATGGAGGGTAGCTGAGACGATCCTGAAGCACAATATCCTTTGCAACAATGTCGAATGATGCTTCGTTTTTCGTTAGTAATTCACATTAACTAATTCTGGGTCACCCTGTATATCAAAGTCTTTCTATACACTTATCAATAAAAAAATCAGATCTTCAATTACTTTTTCAGAATTTACTATCTATTCAACTCTTCACATCGCAAAAGAAAAATTTGTTTATCAACATAAGACAGAGAGATATTAATTAAAAGCAAAAACACTATATGAACTCGCTTTATTATATATTTATTATACAAGAATTACAAAAAATTCTCGCATGTCAATGTTTTAAAAACGATGTGTCTTTTCAGAGAACTCTATTGGATTCCAATGAATCCAATTTGATGTTTAAAAAATAATTTAGTTTATAGATATCACGTTGTTCGTATTACGTGCCATGGAAGATATCTATCTTACGTCTACACTGTATTTCGGACTCTTTTATTCGTTTTCTCAAACTCTTGTAAACTGGCTTATTCCGATACGAATTTCTAATGACGTTATTTCTGTAAGCAGTATTATCCTCCTCCGTCATGTGTTACGGCCGTCGCATCAACGTTTGGGCGCATTAAGTTTGGGATACATGCTCGTTATGTGTCCTGCGCTTTACACGTCTCTTTGATCAGCAAAATTGCTCAATTGCGTCCCAATTTTCACTTCCATCGCAGTCGAAATTCGTAACGTTATATTAAGCTCCTCGTCAAATATTCGTCATTCTGCATACACTCCCGGATACTCGGTTGCTTACAGCTTGCATAAACGTGGTATTTTCGGAAAAACAGAAAGTCCTATGAAGCTTCTCGCATTGCGCGGATGTTCGATCCGCAACGTGTAAAACTTTCAACGCACGTTCTACTCGAGACAATATTTCCAAAAATGGTGTCGATGATACCTCCTGCACGTATCATGTTTCCAGTTACATTGTTTCGTTTGGGTGTAGTGTTTCTTCCATTGATCATACTGTTTTCAAAATAATGAAGAAAAAAAAACTATATACATGTCGGATTGAGTAATCTCCTCCTTTTCGAAGTCGGATAAAAAATCGGTTTTTATCTATAAGTTAAAAATGAACGAAAGTTCCAAACTGTTGTCAATTCAGTATTTTTCGACATTTCGACCACAGTTTCCATTAAATACAGATGAATATATTCGAGAATCTTTTTATAAATTTATACAGGAGAGTGAAACCCCCGAAGGCAATTCCTCTATATATCTTATATTGTTTGCATGTCATGCGTTACTTATTAAGGAAATGTCTCTGTGATTTTTTGATAACTTTTAAAAAATTGATAAAGGTCGACTGAAATTCTACGTTGCTATTTTCCCTGTACCGTCGCATATAAAACTCTAATAGGACATGGAACTGACTCGCCGTCATTTATGAAAGTTCACAGGAATGTTCATCGTAACGAACATATTAATATTAAACACGTGCGTGCGACTATTTTCCTACTGTTTGGAACAACTTCTCCAGGAAGAGTAGGACTAATAATGTAAGTAACCCTGCTGTAACTCAGACTGAGCTGTCTTAATGGCTGAAATCAATGATGCTCGATCGCCAAATTGGTTTCTATTTGAATAAATTATTCTCGGATAACCACTCCCAGACGATGTCAATAATATTCAGATCAGAGAACGCTGCTGGTCAGTTCAAAGTTGGAATAATTTCATGATTAATCGAAGTTCGAGCTGTAATTATCGCATTGGAATTCTTACTTGGAATTCTGGAGATAAAAAGAAAGTAACAGAAAATGAATATGTTGAATCCATTTTGCTATTTATTTACTTGCTTTATTTATTTATTTGCTTTCGGATGACCGTGGGAAAAGGACAAAATTCGCGTGGCTATTTCACTGAAAGGTTTTATTAAAAATAAACAAAAAAAATATGTATTTATTAGTTTAACACGTCTACTATTAGTTATAAAAGCATAGACATTCCACAGTTATTTCTTACGTGAAACAAAAATTTCTAAAAAAAATTTATTTCTCTATTGCGCGTACGATAGCCTGTTGAGAGTTCTAGGGGAAAATAGGTTTGTCACGCCAGAGGCGACATCACAGTACAATGAGTTAAACGAACGAAAATTTCACAGAATGATCCAATCCGAAGCTCGCGAAACGTATGAAACGATGCGTCAGTTTCCACGAGCAGTGCTCGATGCTGAGGGAGTGAACCTTGCGCATCGAATCGATTGATATTCGACGAGTACGTGCATGAACTTGATCCCACCACTACCATTGATGCATTCACCAGAGCGTAGCGGGGAGTATCGCGCAACGCGTTGGAACAACGAATTCACGGAATGATTGTTCCTAATTATCGGACGGATCGATCGCCGAATTAGCAACGTGCCCCAGAAATCTTTAAAAACGGTGAGCATTTCCCCGAGGGCACGGCTGATACCGTGTCCATGGGAAAATGTAAGCAGCCTTATCGCGGCTTTCCACCCACCTACGATGCAAGGGAAGTCCCCGACAGGAAGGAAAGCTGCGCGGTAATAAACGCGATAAAATCTGGCAACGTCCAAATTCTCTGGCGTCGCGGTCGTAGGTCGTGGGTGAAAATTACGATGTCCGGAAGGAACTAGAACAGAGTCGGTGTCAAGTCTCGCGTTTTTCCATTTAGCTATGTGTCCCGAAGCTGGAGGAAATGAATGTTTTAATGTTTACGAATATTTACATTAGACAGGTTTCTAGTGATTCTTTGTTTTTATTTCTAACGATATATACAGTGTGTGTTAGAAAGATGTGATCACATAGTTTCTTCCAAAATCCTTGTATGTGAGTATAGAAATTAAGTCTGTGTGTTTGTATTCAGACATTTGTAACTTTGGTTTAAGTAGAAATGTTTACGAGTCATTTTGTTATGTTTGTTGTATTAGAGTACCAACTTTGTAAATCTTCTAGATAATTTTATTTATAATGGATTTTAGTACATGACTTACGTAAGTCTCGACCTGATGGCCATTACCTTTTAAAATTTCGGCATTTAGACAATAAACATATTCAATAGAATATTATCTCTGCCTCTCTTCAGATATGTACGGCCAGTACAGGTATGATTTCATATACTTTCGAAGTATGTTTAATTTCCATGGTCTCGTCAATTCGTGAAAATAATAATAACGCTGATTAAATTAATTACTAATATGGGTAATGATTTATTTAGCTCTCTGGTGCAAAATTATTGCTGAAACTGGTAAAGTGGTTACACCGCAATTGAGGTTGAAAATCCCAAAACGTTAATTAGCATTATAAACCACAAAATCTGAATTTACTTCCAATGATAAGAATGATATATCAGGAATTATTATTTAAACTCACATTGACATGTCAAGAATTACGTTAGAGAAACGTGACTTTCTCGAAAACGAGATTAAATATTTCGTTATTTTAATTTTGTTAGGATATTAATTGAAATGAAAATTCGAATAACAAATTAGAAATAAATAGTTTTTCATAAGTAAACTAACATTCTTATCAAACTGCTAAATAATATTTTTTCTAACCATGAGCTAAAATTACTTATTCTCATAAGTGACGCAACATTCGATTTCATAGCAATATTTCTCACATATCTTCACACAATATTGCCATAGAAAAAAAATTGATAGTCTAAAATATGGATGATAAAAAAGCCTAAAATGGAGCGAAGTTATACGTTCGTCTGTATCGAATGCCTCCACCTCTCGAACCCCAGATATAAATTTATTTTTCGTTGCTTGGGAGTCGTCGATGCAGCCCGTATCTGCTCGTAAGCATCCATATTTGATAAGGACAACGCGTCCTAGAGCGGCGATCGTATATCTTTCGCCCCGCGAAAAGTCCCGTCGTGCTCAGGTCGAACCTGCCAACAACTTTTCCGCGTTCCACGCGCGACCCTGTTCGGCTTTTACTTTAAACTTTGGCCCCCCGCTGGTCCCCGGCCTCTCGCAACTCCCGCCACTTACCCTAACTTCTACCCTCGTCGTTCTTTTTTTTTCTTCCTCTTGTTCGCTGGCTCCGAAGGAGGTCGGACGCGAGACATATTTTAATATCGGCAGAAACGTGTCCGTGAGCTCTTAACGCTCCTCGCGAACTTGCGAGTTCGGCAGGGCGTGGCGGTAACCATTGTGTAAACACGTTACGGAGCGATTCCTCTAAAGCGAGACGAAAAATACGTCGTAAAATTGCTGGAAGCTCTAGTTCACTCTCGAACCCTGAAGAAAACTTGGCTGATATATTTTCAACGAGAAAATGTTACGTCTATTTATTTCATAACATAACAGTGTCGCGAGTTATACAAGTTTTGAAAAATTCTCATGTAGTGGATTGAATGTGGTTTTAAATAATATGTTGGTTCAGTAAACCGCTGTTTGTTGTTACCAGTTTGCAGAAGTAGAATCATGGGATGAAAGACACCCCGAAGGCTTGCAGTCGTGAATAAAAGACAATAAAAATCGATAGTGATATCGAACAATCATGTCTAGCAAAAAAAAAATACTATAAATAAAAACGAGAGATTTTGTTGTTTAAATGATCTGTTGTAAAATACAGGTCAAAAGGAAGTTGTGCAGTAATCACGAGGAGCATGAAAGAAATTAAAAATTAACAACCATTGGATACTAATTATTATAACGGACCAAGAGTAAGCTTTCGCATTATATTCCAAGCGAAACTTCTATTGAAAGTCAATCTTTGAGGAAACGCTGCTTTGGTTACTTAACAATACACCAAAAACTCAGTAATATATACGATAACTTTATGTTTACTTTGAAACATTCCCCATCATCTCTGTGATTTTCTCTCTTACCCATAGTTCTATCACGAAGCTAGAATATTATTTCAAATAATAAATGGTAGATAAATAATCTATTTAATGTATAATTTAACGATATTGAATGTGAAGGATGCTAGAAATATTGAAACTGTATTAATTATTTATTTATTTTAATTTATTTCCAAACGTTCAAATTACTATTTAATAATTTAACGTGCATAAATACTTATCTAATTTCCTAACACATATTTGTCAATGCAACAAATTAATTAATTTTGCCAAATATCATGGTTTCTTGTATTATAATATTATTTCTATCTTAAGTACATATGTATATGAAATATGCTCAAACATCCTGTGAACAATCAGGAGTGTTTACCTTCTTATTTTGTCCAATATTACATTCGTATATTACAATTTTTACAGTGTTTTTGTAGTGCTTTTGAAAGCCATAAGTCTAAACCTTCACGTTTCGAATACTGCGCAACCTCCTGTAACTTCCAATTGTGAGGCATTACCTTAAAATATTTCAGAAGTTATCCGAACAGACTACGAGAACTTCACTGTGGATGGTTTACTGGAGCGCTAAAAATATTACATACATGTTCCGCGAACTATGGAAAAAATCACACACCATAAATATACGTATAGAGGTTGTTTCGGGATGAGTGGTACAGCCGGACAGGGAGCGATTCTACGTGTAAAAATAAATCGCCAAAGTGTAGAATCAAATTTTTTTGTGCCAGACTTCGTTTCCCAGAATATCGAGTTTAAATATTTGTGACATATACATGTCGCTGAATACGGCTAAAGCTCATGTGTCCGACTATTGCATGACATTTCTACTTACGCTATAATTTGTAACATCAACAGATGGTATATTCTCTATTTTGCGTCTTTAATATGTCGCAACTATTGTAATTAAAACTGAGTGAAGCAGATGTCACGCCACCAGGAATATCTGTAAACTGAAATTCAAGTAGAAATGGTAAGCTATAGTGAGACACGCGCAAAGTTTTACTAATTGAATTTCAATCGCACACGAATTTCATATATCAGGTGTAGGTATTAATTCGTAATTAATTTGTGTAACAATATTTAAATTATTTTATTGTGTTTAATTATTACATAACCTTTTTTGGTATGTTAAATTACTAGCTTCCTAAGTTCGCAACCTGATCTCCATTATAACGAATTTGTATACGGAACCTAAGTTTCAACTTTACGATCATTGCGATTTATTTACTGTATTCTATACCATTTGTCTTCTATTAAAAAAACAAAATTTTAAAGATTCTTTTAAAGAAACTCTTGGGAATTTTTGAAAATTCAATTGAAAAGAGGACTTTCTTATATTTTGTGTCCTCCATATGTTACCACTCACTCACGATCCCTTGTACCGAATTCTAGATATTCCTTTAGCGGAGATTCGCGGAAATCTTTTTACGTATTCCGTGACCGTGTCCGCATCCCTATCTCCAGAAGCGGACAGAGTCTCGTCCGATAAATCTCAATTTTTATTCAGCCAGGTCGTGAAACACCCTTTATCTTCCGGTGGTTTTCTCCCTTAATTTATGTAAAAAGGAAAAAACCGCCAGTGAACGGCCGCTGCGCTAGCGCGAAGAAGTTTCGAGTGTCTCGCGGAAAACTCTTTTTAACCTTCGCCCTTAATTCTCCACCCGAGTCGGTCGATGTACATACAGGGTGGTTCAGATTGGTAAGAAATTCTGAGAATCAACAATTGACATTAGTATTCGAAAAAAATTTATTAACGAAAACAATCGATGAAATTAAATAGCTATTACCATCTGTTTACTAATTAATTTATATCGAAAGTTATATGCACCGTATAAACAATGGAAATTTGTTTGCCTACAAATTCACAATGATATAGAGTACACATGCGGCGAAAACTGAAATACGAATAGAGATAAAAATAATAGTAATAATAACACCTCAAAACTAGTTATAAATTTAATAATACTTGCGAATGAAATACACAAGTGTCAAATAAATCTATAAGAAAAGTAACAAGATAAATAGCTATAAAAATTAAACTTGCAATTAGAAAATGAGAAATTGTATAATACAGTTTTATACAGCTTTACAAGAAAATTCTGCTTTCGAGTGATCTGGTGGTTCCAATTTTTTGACATCGAAATGGGTATTATTCTATCTTTTTGATGAAACACCCAGTATAGACAGAACAACGATAACTTCTTTGAAACTTTTTAACGAGACCGCTGAGTCCGTCCGTGATAAAAATGATTAAATCCTGACTTCTCCTTTTTTTTAGCCGTCCAGAGAAAAAGAGATTTCATAATAAAAAAAAAAACGAAAGAAAGTCAAGATGTTTATCCCCACACGAGGGACTCCTGGGACCTCGTTACACGGTATTAACTTAGGCCAGCATTTCTCAAGCATGGGTCTGCGATTTTCTGAGCGGAGCTGGGCAGAATTTAATATGAATAATAAATGACGAATAAAAAAAAAGTATATACAGGTATTTGTTCTCGACGTTTATCCGATTAAACAGTTGCTGAGATAAGTTTTTGAATTCGTTCAGCATAAAGCATCATTTAACCGGATTATTCGGATTGTAACTTTTATTGGACAAATGGAATTATTCACCATTATACGAGATTGTTGATTAAATGAGAATTTTGCCCCGAGGATCCGTAAACATTTGTTGGGAATCTGTGATCCATCACAGAAAAGAAAATGTATTGTATGTGTACTTTATCCTTATTATGGAGGTTTTTTTAAACTAAAGTTCTACAAGATTAGGGTTCCCGAATGAATTTTTTGCTTAAACGTTATTGATATCAGCTTTTACAAAATATGCATACATGTGTATTTCTTTCATAAAGAAATATGTTATTAAAACGCAATTAATAATAAATAACAAACAATTATAAATTATATATAAAGCTCCACCTATCTCATTTATATATTTAATTAATTTATTCCACTCATTGTATTTATACATTATGACGCTGTAATTATGTATTGATGAAATAACATTTTCTTAACACTATTTTGTATTCGTCACGAAGAATTTAATACAATTTTTCACCACGACAACCTTGCATCTCATACAATTGATTTCATTGCTTATCGATTCAGAAGTTCAAAATACATGTTTGAAAATATGGTTGGTACTATAGCTTATGAATATTCCCTGTATCCAATTTCACAGCAAGATACATCGTTTCGCTATTCATCAAATAAATGCTAGTCTAAACACCAAGATCACTCCCCCGGAATTTGTTCTCGTCTTCCACCTCGCGCCACTGTGCAGCGGTTGCTCCGTTTCCTTCATCCCCTATCGTTCGGTGCTACCTGGCTCATCCCCTATCCCCGTGCGCGGCTAGTTTTACCGCAGGATTTCGGGAACGTCTCCAACCGTTGTCGAATAAATAACAGTAGAGAAATCCGCCACGACTCTTGTCCCGAAACTCTGTATACGGCTGGAAAGGATCCTGAGAGAGGGAAGCACACGGACTCCTGGGCAAAGAAACAAGATTGGGGATAATAGGGGAAGGCATTTTACTTGGCCGCGAGTCGCTTTTGATGATTTCGTCGCTATGGCGCTTCGACGCTGAGGGACATCTCGGTTCTCGTTAGTGTTACGGTTACAGAAGCTGCGATTTTTCCGCGACAGTGATTCAAGAAAGCTTTCTACTTTGACGACTGGATAAATAGACAACGTTTGGATCGTTAAAAAAAAAGAACTACTCGATAAAAATATTTGAAACTTCGCCTACTAAATTACTTGTGGTCCGTTAATACATGGGAATTTTCTCAAAATTTTTAATAAAATAATATATTAGTTGTCATGTACAAGAAATTTATGTGCCCTTTCACTGGCATAAAAGATTCTAGATGTTTGGTGAAGCTGCAACAAAAAGTACGAATAGTCTTTTATTCAGATTGAATGCGGAGGAACTAGAACGAAAGAAAAATTTAAAGATTGTACAATCGCCAGTCACATTTAATTTTATTTCGTGAAAATTTAAGTCTAAATATTTATTCAGAAAGCAGTTTACTCGAGAATCTTTAACGGATATTGTGCTCGGAAACTTGCCGCCAACTGTGCATATACAAGATTCTGTTATAATTACAACAGTCCAAGTTGTTTCGAAGTTAGGTACGTACAGTGTTTCGCGTCACGTCGGACGAAATGGGTCCAAAACGTTAACGCGATTACGTCCGCTCTGGTGGTTCGAGCCAATGAAAAATGATTTCGCTTTGTCCATTCGGAATGTGGTTATCGCGTGAACTAGGGAAATAATATTTTTATAAAAACTTGACAAAATAGCGACACTTGATTTTAGTGGTCGGAACAAAACAGTGTTTATTAAATCAAATATATCATTAAACTAAATCTAAACTAAAATTAATCTTATGTTGAACTTGTCGTGTCTTATCATTAGAAAATTTAATTATTCATATTCAATCGCAGTTTTGGTGGTCATTTCCATGTTATGTTATTTAAAGTGCATATAAAAAACCTTAAGAAAATGTATATATTATTTAGGTATATCATTCATCGAGTATTCTCACTCTTAAATTTTTATTGAAAATATAATACAAATATACTACTTAAATTTGTATGATTATACTTTAATCAAGCATTAATGTGACTGGTGTGCGTGCATTTAATTTGTTCAGTAACTTAAACAACTTCATATTTATCAAGGTAAAACATTCTCTCAATCGACGTCAATGGAAACGAGATAATTTTGAATTAATCAATTCCCATTCCTATTGAATCAATCAAAGTCAGTAAGAATGACTTAATTTTATATTAATCAAGGTCTATGGAAAATCAATCAATCAAAGTCAATGCAAACGATTTAGTTCTGAATTAATCAAACTCCATTAGAATCGCTTCAGTGTTGAAGGATGCTGTTATTGAATCCAATTGATTTAATATTATAATTCGATTACTTCCCGAAGCCATTATATTTGTTATGATAATAAACTTAGATGAAGCTTTAATATTTATTTTCTTTGGGAATTTTATAGCACAGTAGAGGTATTAACAACTAGCATCACAAAAATACTTACTATAACATTGACAGCTTTTTAAAATAGTATTATGCTACGTTATTTTACAATTCGATTTCTTTATGTAAAGTAACAAAATTTAACTTTGGAGGTCTTTTATAAAAGTATTACGTAAATCGAAAAGTAAATGGTATATGAAAACCATAATAGGATTTTGAGTTTGTCATGTGTCACGTTAGATACTGGGGGTGTCTGACTGTATACGTGCTAATACTACTTGAGAGATTTATGACGGAACAAATCCGCTACTGTTGCTACTGTTGTCTGAAAGAGAAGAGTGACACTTTATGCTTGCTGTAGTTTATAGATAAAACCAACGTATATTGATTTAGCAGTGATATTTTTTTAGCTGAACTATTAGATCGTTGTTTGTTCACAAAAAAAAATATTTCATTTTGTATGTTACATTTTAACTTGTATACGAACAGTAGCGTACAAACAGTTTATTTTTTAAATTAACGATCACATATTGCTCGACTAAAAAATCAATTTATTTGCATTCTAGTATCGTTGATAAATATTTTAAACTGAATTTGTAACATTGGCAAAGTTATGATTGTTTGAAGGAAACAGCGTATCATGACAGAATCGTGATAGGATCGTACGCTGAGCGATATTGAAACTTTAAAGTCATTTTCCTCGGAGCTGCATTTTCTCAGCTTATGGAAGTGATATCTCAAAAACTCGTATGTCTTGCGATTTGATTGTTACGTGCCGATATTTTCATTTTTATTTTTCTTGATTTCGTCGGCAGGAATGTGTTCGAGATGGTTTACCATCCCGAATTCGTTCTAATCGAACACAAACCTAGCCTTTGACGGTAGTTTATTAAATTCGTTTTTGAACAAAGTTACACATTCCTTCCTTGAAATCAACGTCGTCACGCCATTTTCACCCTGCTGGCAGTGCCGCACCTTGTATAAAGTTTTGTAAATATGTTCAATTTGTTAATATTTTAATAGGTTTAGTATTGTAAATATGTTAAATGCGTTGCTTGTTACGAATGAAAGGCGTTAAATCATGTAATGTAACAGTGGCGTATACATGTATAATTGTTGGAAAGATAAGCACACCGAATATTACCATCACGTTCAAATATCACGGTTACAGATATCATTGGAAGAAGGACATGTAAATATCGCGCATTTATGTTAAACCTTTATTTTGCTATTTCTTCTTTATGTACGCTCCGAATACTGAAGCCGTAACTCAAATAGCAGCGTGGTTCGTCCGCGCGCACGTTGTCGCTAGGACGAATCGAGCGGTTTGGTGAGCGCGAGGCGCGAGACGCGGTACAACTCGTAAACACCAAATTCTTGCGTGTACCGAGTCGCGAAATCTCGAAGACTTTTTCTATAAACTGGCGACGATCACGTGGTTCTAAGATCCTTTGTCTCCAAAGCTTCTAGAACGTTCCACCGAGTTTATGTGGTCGAGCAAGGCACGAGCCTTCTCACTTCTCATCGTACAGTCGCACGAAGCGCGATATTAGTCCGAGTGAGCTAAATTGAGCATAGTTGTATTACCGTGAACTTAGTAGTATTATACGAAGTGAGTGGTAGGCAAAGACTCTAGTTCCTCGTAAAACAACTCGTTTTATTCAATTTCTTTTATTAATTTAATTTATTTAAATACTTTGATATTAAGTCTTTTTTGTTGTAAATATAATTTAGCGTTAATTATAACCTTAAAACGTGTGCGTGTGTTTTTCCTTCAACCACAGGGCGACTAGAACGACTCAGAACATCGAGACCAGCGTTTTTCTCGATTTGTATTGTAAAGATATTTAGTGGTGAGTTGATTTTCTTCCAATCAATATTTTTGTATAAATGATTATGAATTTATTTTGTTGTGACCACTCGGAATATCAATAAATGATATTTCATTTCCAGGGAATCCCTAATTGATGTTCTCGGGTGGTATTTCTATTGATCTTTCATATAATATTATTCCGACAATTTTTATTGTATTTCTTTATCATATGAAATCACTGTTGTTCAAATTTGGGATATTAATAAATGATATAATTCATTCCGGGGTAACCCTAGTTGATATCCCAGAAACGAATAAATATATATATTTTCATTGTATTCTTCTATACAGTTTATGTTCAATTTTATACGAATTAACTGAAAGAATGAAAGAGTGTGATCTATTATACATATGTAAATTTCAAGGAATAATCATTAGTTATTAAAATACACATCAGACAATGATATTTCAATAGTAAAATAGCTTTCAATATTTAATTTAAATTCACCGTTCAATCCGCTCGCATCCTAATCGTCCATCCTATTAAATACGAAAGAGAAATTCACATACGAGCCAGGGCCCGTACGGGACTGCTGTGACAAAGACCTGACCTTGCCGATAGGCAAGTAAAATATATATAATAATAATATTTAAAAATTATTTAAGCTGTGACGCAGGAATCTGTCACATGATATTCTGAATAGATTTACTAGCATTTTACATTGCCAAACGTGTTTGTGAATTTTGAACTTGAACACTGTTGATGATAGCTTTTTCACATTTTGCATTAATTACATTTTTTTAAATTTTCTTACAATACAAAAACATATTTTTACCGCCTGAAACTGAAAGATAATGGGAAAATAATGTAATGGTTTTTTTTATAAACGTTCAGAGTTGAAAACCTTTGTCAGATAGCATTATTTGTGTATCTTTTTGCAACTTTTGCTCTTTATAAATTTGAACTTTCAGGATGATTTATATAAAAATTTTGACGAAAAGTACCAAAAACTGGCGGAGGAACATCCATCACCCTGATGCGTGCAACGAATGAGGTACTCTGCAGTGACAGTTGCAGTTTTCACGAGAGACTCTATCATGCCTGATTCTAAATATACTAACTTTTTAAAAAATGGACAGCACTCTAATTCAAAATAAGAAATTTCGTCGAAAAAAATTCTCTCAGCTCAGAGGCAAATTATGATAAGTTACATAATTATCATTAAATTTTTAGATACAGATTTTAGATTTAAACAGATTTTTCTAAAGTAATTTTAATTAATATCGGATATAAAGGTATTATATTTGATATAAAGGTTAAATAAATTCAGAAATTTCCAGACACTTTGTTTCATATAAAAAATTTGTACTCAGTTATAAATGTTACACTTTTCTATCGGGTTTCTTATTTTATATGCAGCTTTTTCACCCTTTCTACCTAAATCGTAGCACGAGGTGAGAAAATGCTTCTTGCAAAAGTTTATTAGACAATAGAAACTCGTGCTTCACTGCAGTTAAAGTTTTGAAACTTTAATGGTTACAAGTTAACTACAGGCGTGATTGTATCCCGCCATCGTAGAAGTATTTGTGAATGTATGTTAATGAAATTCAATTTCTTAGGAGCATGCTCTGCATTTGTGTACGACTTCAGACAGCATATAAATGATTTTAGAGAAATGAAATTTTATTATAAAAGTAAAGGGTATTTCTAAAAACAAGGTGATATTTTTACATAAAATAATAATATGTTTTTTTGTATTTCTTGAACGGAAACGTTGAAAGATGTGTTCTGCTTCTATTCTTCACCGTTTTCTTCACAAAGAGCTTAATTTTGGGTTTGGGACGAATTTACAGCAAACAATGGTGGAACGATTTATCCTCTGGTAGAACTTGAAATCCTACGGTATTTCAAAGATAAGCGGGAAGACACGGACACGTTGAAAGACCGTCTTTAGATAAGGAAAGTATTCGTTTGTCACAATACTGTTCCTTTGTCCAGTCGAAACACTGTACCCTCTTTGCCACTATGAGCAATGAGTCTACAAGTCAATTGCTCAGTTAACCTAACAGCTAATTGTTTGCAGTAATAAATATTTTTTCCTTTGGCAGTCAAAGATGTGTTATTATTTGATACATAAAAATACTCCGCAATTGGGACAAATAAAAATAATTTATTTTGAAGTTTATTTTCATGGTTCGTCATCTCCGATAAATTTAACTGTTATTTTCATTTGAGGTATTATTTACCGCTAGTATTTGTTATCTTTGTTTAAAATAAACAGTGCCCACCTCTGGATGAATTCAATAGCTGAAACGTTGAGATAAATATGAAATTTATTTACCTCGCCAGTGTTTGCTCTTTACGACCAATTCTTTGCAAATTATTTTTAGTTTTAATTCTCTAATGGATACAATATTTAAATTAAAATGAAACTTGAACTGCATAGAATTACAATCTCTTTATTTATTCAATTATTTAATTAGGTTAAAGCATGAAATGGCATGCTTTTCTTTATTATAAAACTTACTCATAATAAATTTATTCCAACTTGAATAAAAAGCTAAAGAAAAGGTAGGATAGTTATACTTGCAATTATTTTTTGTCAATATAATTACCTTATTCTACACAAAGAATCGATCTGGCAAAAAGTTTCTTATTTTTGCTATTTTTGAAACCCGACAAGACATCAAGGATATCATTATTACATTGAACAAGTGTCTTACGTTAAAAGAATAATGTTGTTTGCAAACATTTTACCTGGATATTATTGGCATTTAAGATTAGTTCCATTTTTTTTAGACAAATACAATTTAGAACATTTATTACAAATAATTCTTGAAATTTTGGTCCTCGAGTATATTTAAAAAAACTCTATTTACGAATATTTTTCTTTATGAGTACATGTACAGTGTCCTACTCAAGAATATCATCATTTTCACCCTATAATTCGTTAACAGAATCATTGCTCGCATAAACAAACTGAATTTCATAGCCATCTTCACGAACAAAAAAAGGGATTTTTCTCCCTATCACAGTCACCAATTTATTAACGAAGAGCGTGCATGACGAATAAAGTGTAGAGAAATACCACATCGAACACTTCAAAAAGCCGCAGGTCCAATCCTACGAGTTGTTTTGGCAAACAAAACCGAAGCTATCGTGGCAACATTTTTACCCGCGCTACCGAAACGTCCGTTATTCGCGGTCAAATGTTTTTACCCGCGCTCTGTAACGAAGGATTTTTTCTATCGTGATTCGATAAAACCGTCGACTAAATTAAAATACTCCACTGAAATTGGAGGATCAGCCGGATACCGCAGCTAAAACATTCATTTCTCTCTATTGTGCTCGGCCTCGAAACAAGCTTTCTAGGATGCACATTGATCCGTTTCCGCGAGGATACGAAATACACAATATTACCTTGATTATTTATAGAACGCGATTTCGGAAAACAATGCACGCCGGCCTAAGCAATAATTAGTGCTATGAAATTACTGTTTCGCCGACAAGTAGGTTCAGAGATGCGATTCAAAGGGTGGCGAACGGTCGGGAACGCCGCTCTCGCGATAAAATGCAATTATCCCGAGGCTCTGATCGCGAAAACAGCGTTTAAATTATTTCTGCGGATTAATGAGACGATGGACCGAACGTAAACCGGGTGTACTCGAATTACTTGCCGGTTACTCGTTTCCTCCATTATCGACAACGATCGGGAATCGTTCGTTCGCCTGCATGGAAACACCCCCCTTTAATGGACCAAGTTAATTACGAGTCCCGCGGTTCCGCTTGGATTATGAGTAACGCGGCATCATAAAACGACTGGCAGCGACGACGCGCTCAATGAACTTCTAAACCTGCAAGCGTAAACGCCCATGCATCCTTATTTAATGTAACCTCGTTCGTAGATGAAATCGGAAACAAAATTACGTTACTCAAAATAGCGAGCGTGAGATCGATCTGGATAAAATAAATTGGAAGTGGGAGATGAAAATTGTGTAAATAAATCAGAGGAAAAATACTTCGAACGAGTAGGCACTTAATAATATGAACTAAAGCGTTGTTTAGAATTATATTTGTATACAAGGTGTCCCAGAATTAGTGAATATGATAAATGTATGCTAAACATAACCAGAAGATATTTGCACCTATGCAAAACGAAATATTAATATTACTTACATAAATTAACAGAATATTTTAGCATGTATTGTGCACATTTTGTACGTTTTTCACCATTCATAAAATCAGCGGTTTAGTTAAGTACTGACATTGGAACATAAAGCCCCTATCGCATTTGGAAAACGCAGTCTTGTAATAATTCATCGAAAAATTGCGTTTGAACGAAAGATCGATCCTTCGTAAGAACAAAAAATCGGAACAAAGATCGAAACTTTATTTGTAGCGATTTGTACGTACTCAGAAATGGGAATATACAATTCCAGTTACGCTTGGCGAAGCAACTTTAACGTGCTCCGTCATAGAAAATTCAGTTGAACCTTTGTAAGAAAAAACCCGGAACGTAGAACGAAATTTCGTTTGCAACAGTTCGTACAAGGCACAGTTGCAGGAATAAAGCTCCGATTGCGCTTACTAAATCCAATCAAATAATGTAGCGCGTTTGTAAATTGCATTTCGATGGAGAAAGGGCTACGTAAGAAAAAATGTCAAATAGAAAGAATGAACTTACGTTTGAAGCAGTCTGTACGAGACACCGAAGTGGGAACATCCTTCTCATACAACGTCTGATTCTTCGTAATAAAATGAAGTAGGACAGAGGGAAAAGATTTCATTTCCAGCGTCCTGTGTCTATGACGAAACCGAAAATGTTGCGTTCACTATTCATTTAAAGAGGACCATAACTGCGTAAGCGTTCGGTAAATGCAATTTTATGGTACAGGATGATTGAGAATTTTATTTGAAATGAAGGTAGTGATTCGGAACGGAAGAAGTTAAGAAAGGAATATGAAATTTCGTTTACGACAGTCTTTATCTTCCCGAGATGGGAGTCTGAAAATCGTTCGCTTCGCGTCTACGGAACATAAAGCTACATTCCCGCTTGATATATTGGATCTTGCACTGTAACCTGTAAGATAATAAAGGATTTCGTTTGATTTGTCAGGGATCACCTTTAATACAAATATGATCACCAGTTGCTCAGAGTTCCTCAGACCTTTATGAAAATTTGTACAACTGTTCGTTGGTCTGATCATAAAACTATGTTTTTTTTTTAATTGAACAGAAAACTACATTTATTCGTAACCTTTATGGCTCTGAAGTTGTACGAAGAAATTTAACATTTTTTGAAATTAAAGATTTTCTCTCATCTTGTATATTTCTGATTACATTTTATTCTTCTTTTATTTTTTATTTTTCGTTTTTTCGTGTGTTCGTGCATTTCTCAGAGCGCCCAGTATTGCATATGTTTCGACCAAGAAAATTGACGTGAAATTAGGAAAGTGTTTCTTAACTATCAAATAATCCATTAAAGTTCTACTTCTAACTGCACTTCTAATTCTATTTCTAAATCTGTTTCTGTAACTGCTGTCCAACTCCAATAATTTTATTTGCTGCGATAGCCCGTTGAATTATTTTTTCATCTTATCAACACGATGTATTTCGATTGAAGAATAGCGATAAAGTTATTTTGCCCACTCGAACCAGCTTTACAATATTCCCCGCAAAAATTCCGAAATCCCGGTACACACGAATACGATTCAACGTTGAAAACAAAAAAAATGCAATTTAACCGATGCATTCACGTCGATGAAACTTTGTCGAAAATTCGGAACGATACCCTGATTAAAACGATCCGAAACCCGGATCGTTCCTAGCTTCAATCCGGCGCCGCGGCGAAACGAAAATATCCCGGAACATAAAATCCAGAGACGTTTCTCGTTCCCTTTGCCCGACTGTTTCGACGGTTCGTTCAACTGACGAGCGTAATCCCGCGGATGAACCGTGAAGAGGCAAAAAGTAGCGCAGGAAAAATACGACCGGCCTTTGTCTCTATAAAAGAACAAATGTGCCATAAAGGGGAGGTGCCTACAGGCCGTGCAAATAGTATTGGCAGCCAGTGGAAGCCAATATTGGCACCGCGAACGGAACCGTATCGAAGATGCGTGGCTCCGACCGGCAATTCTAAAGTCGCCACGAAAATCTTGCCAACCGTGAAACACGATTTCACCGAAATATTTTCCACGGTAAATGCATTCCGTTCCCGTATTTGTCGTCCCGTCCCGTCGTCTATCCCTTCGTCCGTCCGTCGCGATGGGCTTTCGCGCGCCGGCATTTTCATCCGGGCAAAACTTCGTTTAATACTTTACTCCGGCTCCTTTTTCCACCGCGCAAGTATTCGGCCTTTTAATTCCCACGGTGGAACCTGCTGTTTATTCATACGCTGGCGAGAAATTATTCATTAGCCTCACCCGTCCCTCGATTCTTCGCGCAACTGCGGTCGCCTCCGTATTTTTGCGGATGCGAGACCATCTCGAGATTGAGGATAAAGTTCGCTGCTCGGATGCGTTGTGGTCGACGATAGTTTGAGCTGGTTGTTTCGAGATAAGTCGCGTTCAAAAGTCGAAAATTCACGAATTGGAAACTTTTGGAAAAGTACCTTACTGCTCTCACACACGTATCTCACTCACAATCGTAACATACAGTCAGTGTAAGAAGTATTCGTACACCAATCAATTCAAAATAAATGGTTCCTGTACGAATGCTTATTACACTGACTGTACATAGATACGTATATCTACACATACGTTCGTAATATGTAATTCGTAACATTCGAGAAATGATTGGGGCAACAACGCTGACTGTTACTGTTTACAAGGACAATAAAAGCAATATTTCTTTTTTTTTTTCATTTTCACTCCAACACCAAAAACCTGCAGGTATTAGCTATGGATTTTTGCAATTTACACGCCAGTTTTGGTTTTAGCTAGGAAACCCGTGCAACCTAATTTGCGTATAGTAATGGCCGCCGGAAAACGGAAAATAAATTGTGATCTCGGGGACATTTCTCATTGCTTCTTTTGTTGTTTAATGAAGAGGAATGGTGAAGTTGGAAGAAGAATGATGTGAGAAGGAAATGTGTGGCGTTTTGTTCAGAGTCTGGTACAGGACTCGTCTGTAAGGCTGTCCAGCATATCCCGCCTTCGTCGTCGAGACACGTGATGTCCGGTAGAAAAAACACACATACAGAGTGTTAGTGCAGCTAGGAATCATTATGCCTCACATTTTCCTTTGCAGTAGGTGCTTCTGAACCTGGGACCGGAACCTTCCTAGCTTACATCATTCGTGCCCAGCGTCCAGAAAACCGCGAACCCGTGGGATCTGCGCGAGAATTTAGAGTGGCTGTCAACGTGTTAAATGCGAGCTCAACGATAAAGTAGTAACAAGAAGAGAAGCGTTCATCCGCATCATAGTACATACATATGTGTTTAAAGGCGCGAAGTACATATGCTACCAATTTTCAGTGAAACACTCCTTATATTTATCTGGAATACTCCTCCAATGGTGTATTACTAAAGAAAATATTCGTAATATTAAAATAATTAAATAATTTAACACATGCGATTTTGTTTACATTATTCACTGAATTATTAGATATCTACAGTAATTTGAAAGCAATATTTCAATCTAGAAAGGAATTTCTTCGATTATTTTAAACAATTTGGTTTCATTTTTCGACGTAATTGTTTACCTTGAATCTTATATTCTCATCTCAAGATCTGATTAGATTTTAAGCAAACCAGATCGAATAAAAATGATTAAAATGATTAATGATAATTGGAAAAAATGATAAAAACGGAACCGTAAATATAAAAGCTGAAGCCTATTTTGGAAAACCCTTTGCTTTCGAATACCACTGTACCTCTCAGCTGGTATAACAGACACATTTACACGGCGATAATTATCTTCTATCACAATACGGAAAGCATTTAAACAATGGTGTCGATATTACTGTGAATTTTCTTGTATTATATCAAAACGAAAAACAATGTCCTTTCCCGTTTTGGAATTAGAGATTTCGTTCTCGAGATATACACAGTTGAAATTTGCAGATGTGACTTTCGGAGCGTGTTGTTTAAATCACAGTCAGCTGAGCGCACTTATATGTGCATCCGCGCACGAAAAGTATGCGTCGATGAACGTTCACACGCGCGTATACTCGGTGACGTCGATTCCGTGCTAGCTGAGAGAAACACGGTTCGTTTGTCGCTGTCGGTCCTCTTGCTTGTCTCGATCTCTAACTAGGAGGACTATTCGATCAGTAATGCCGTCGCATAAATACTTCTACTTGTATCAAATGATAACACTATGTAAACACAATTTATAAATTTTTAATTCATCCTGTTCATGCATTAAATAAATATGATGAAATCCATCAATTTATTTGGTGTGTCGAATAAGAATTTATTGGTTTTTAATTAATTCTCACAAAAATTACGCCGATTTCTAAATTAGTTGTTGGTCGTATTTTTAAATTACCTCTATTATTAATATTTTATAAATACTATAGGTGTAAATATTTATTTAATATTTTCGTTGGAGACTTGCCAAGACTATTTATTAGCTAATTGTTGACTGAAATAATAAGTTATTAATGCTCAATCGATCACAAGTAAAAATAATTGAATCTGTTTTCTGTAAACGAACCTATAATTAGGTATTAACGTTTTAGTTACTTAGCTGAATATTTGACCGCATTTATAAGCTTGTATGGACTACAGTAAATACATGTCTAATGACAAAAGACGTAAAAAGAATAGGAGAAACGAGGGAATCGACCTGGGAACTAGAATGATCTAGCTTACAGAAACGATGGTACTCTGAATCTCTCTTCGGTTGTATCCATGAAGTACTGGGGGTTCCCACGGGCACGCAGTTGACCTTCGCCTTTCCGGGCACTCCAAACAACTTGGCCAACCTCTGACAAGGCCCACTTGTCTTACTTTAAAAAAAACCCTTCTCTCCTTACTTTCCTTCCTTTCTTTTTCTCTCTTCTCACATTTTTCTAACCATTTGTTCACCGACTCATGTTTTAACCCTTGCAGTGAAATTAACACTCAGCAGTTAACACATTCGTTAGAATATTCTAACAAATAATTTACAATGAGTGGACAATTGGAAAAATAATTGTAGTAAACTTTAATGTAGTTATAACATTAGAAGAAACAATGCAGGCTTGTTATTTATATTTATTTAAAGCACGTTACTTTTGAAAACAATTTTCTCTTATAAAATAAATAAAATCCAAATCGAAGTAAAACTGTACATTGTTTGTTTGTTGTTTTATTATAGTGCATGAATTTAGAATATTCATATTGCACTCCTCTTTTAACAAAAATATCTTAATTCTGATTTTTATAATCTAAATTTTTTGCGTGTTACAAAAAATGTGTACATAATATTTAGTTGTTATCGCATTTCTTAGTAACTAAGATAACATTCCTTAAACTATAATGATTAACATTTATGAAATATTTATAAGAAAATACTTTATATGATTTTTCATACGTTAGTAGGAGCTCTTATTAAGTGAATACTGCTGATTGTATTGAACAGCCTTATAAAATAAATTTGATGTGTAACATTTGAAAACTGGATATTAACATACATTCCAGATTATTTAGAAAGATCAATTACAGGTGCAGCTTGATATAATTGTACCTGAACATTTAATAAAAAGCTGTAATATTATTATGATGAGAAGTGTATAGTAGTAGACATTAATTATATATAGATACATGGGCTTTCAAACTGTATTTTTGGATAAAGCTGTGTCCTACTAATTTGTTTTATTAAATATATAAGGAAAAGTAGTTCCTTCATTTCATAATGCACAGAGTTATATATCTACCCCAACTGTACTGACAAGCAAAAACAAAATCTGGCTCTTTCTGTAAACCCTTTACATATCGAGGACAAGTTAAAAGAAGCACTAGCTACACACCTCGCCTCGAACGGATTTATTCCGATCGAGGTTAGTTACAGCTTACGTTTTACGTATTCTCGTACGTACCGTTTAAACTATATTCCCTCGTTGCGACAAAGACGTCGTTCAATTATTTACACCGCAAGACGTTTCCAGGGCCGAGACTTTCTCGAGGGACCGAGGAATGGTTATACAATAGATCTCAGTCAAAAAAATTCCGTCGCTGGTACGGCAAGAAAGACCGTCTCAAATTGACTACAACGTGGTCGGGGTTCTTGCTCGACGAAATGCACGGCTGTTCGCGAGTTGTCGGGAATTAACCGTCGCTGTTTGCCGAGTTTTCGAAATTATTCAACCGTGGAATCGTGGAAACAGACGTAAAAAAAAAACAAACGAAGCGGAATATCTAAGCGAAGACGGCGAAGAACTCATTTCCAATGAAAATGAGAACCAAGATCACGCGCGTCGACCCCGAGTTCCTCGCTCTCGAACTTCTGTCTTCCGAGTATATAGAGGGTACCTCTGGAGGGCTAGGGTTGCGGAGCTTAAGTCTCTGCCAGCGTTCGAGCTGCTGGAACCAGGTAGTCGCGAACACGCGTGAAATTACGGTAATTTGCAAGTTGCCGAGCGCGCCGAGGAAAATAACTTGCGTCAATTCCCCGCAGTACTTAGGCTCGATTGTTCCCGTCATCTTCGCCAGAAGCACCGCTGTCTTTATGAAACATTCGCAGACATGTACTTGTCAGGTTTCGCTCCGAATCCAGTCGAATCCCTCCAGCAAACGATGTTCGTCGGTGGCTGTTTGATGTCTCTGGAATATTACTGCAGTGCCGGAGACGCGAAAGAGTTTAATGGTGCTTCGGTATCATTGTTATTACCCTACTTCAGGTGTATACAGACACTAAGATGAAAGAGATTTTATGTCTGGAGGAATTAAAAGAAAGTTTATTTTATGGGAAGGAATGGTAACCGACTTTAAAAAAGGAGTTTCGTCCTAGGTGGTTGGTGGACTTTTCAGTAAGTTTTTATTGTTAACGATGAGTACCCCATCTCGTAAAATAAACTTGCTTTTTAATTCTCCTACACGGGAGGAACACGGTCTTAAAAAGTAGTTGCTATTAATATATTGTATTAGGTCATCTCATAAATTCGTGCTGAAGACTGTGCGAATATTTAATAAAAGAACTACAGAAATCCCATAGCGTCGGTATAACGACTATGTTTGAAAGGTGAGAAAATATTGTAAAATGATAGAGATTACCTTCTTTCATAAAACTTAAGAGTATGTTTCACATATTAATTTGAATAATAGAAGCATAGGCATGAACTTTTAGGACCTAATATTTTATTGTTTGATAGTTTGGTGATCACAACGCCACGTGCTAATTTTTAGATTAATTGACCTTCTATAGACTTTGAAGATGACAACACAAGTATCAGAGTTGAATTAAGTTAAATTTTATATAGATATTACGTAGAATTTACGTTTCAACCGTTTCAATCATTTCTTCCGAAGGATTGATTATTGATTGAAAATATCAATATGTTTTTATGAAATAAAATTCTGACCTCTGTCAGAGTAAAAATACGTTACATAGCGACGATGGAGTTGTCAAAACAGCAAAATGATAGAAAATATTTCAGGAACTCTTGACACGAAGAATTTGCATGTATATGCTTATCCTATTGGGAATTCTTGATGTTATTTCAGGAACCATATAGTTCTTTGAATAAGAATGAACTGTAACATATCTTATTGAACGCACACAAAGACTCGCTTTATATATGCAAATAATTCAGTAGTCAAGGAGCATTGGTTATCATTCTCAACGAAATCGTTGTTTATTATAAGGTTCATCTTCAAACTCACGAATATTAGAATATATAAATATTCAATTGAAAACTTTGAATATATAAACGAATATGATTAATATTTTGTCTGCAAGTAGAATATGTTTGTAGTAAAATTGAGAGTTTTAAATAAATTTCAGAATTTTGAAGAAAATTACATAATGAAATAAAATCAATTGGAATTTATTTAAAGTTACAGTTACTGTAGAAACTAATCGAGACGACTTTAGATTTCAACGACTAGAAACTGGTTAGCAACGACCTGTCGATAGCATTTTGCATGTCAAAGTAATTATTGCAGTGTGATTCCACTCCTGAAACTTCCAGACAGTGATCCTTGTTATTTTACAGTTAAAAGCTTCTTTATTGATAAGTCGATAGACGTCATCGAACAGAAGTTTATAGACATCTATCGACCCCAATCATATTCTGCACTCTGGTCTCTATGGACTCTTTACCGCGTGCTAATTTGGTCACCAATCTAAATAAATAGATAAACCAAAAATAACAATATAGGTCAACAACGACCGCGAATTTAATCGATCGATGGTAAACGAAACGCGCGGTGAGTATAATTAATTCGCTTTAAAGCGACTTCACGTTCCAAAAAAGAGGATTTGAAAGCTTAATCCCTTCGGAATTAATTTCCTTTAAAGTTACCAAAAAGTTACTGTCACTGTAAACTTTATTGTTAATTGTGACTTTAATAGTATACAATTTATTATATTTAAATGTTACTAAATACACGTACGAAATAAAATTTAACAACCAAAGATTGTATAGTAATAATTTACGGTGAAGATTAATTATTCATTGAAGGTAGTAAGTGTTCGCATATTTATGGATGAGGGTGTACGTGACATTATCTTTTGGACACAGTAAACGTTCCATTCTCCAACCAAAATGAATCTTTTATCATATAAAATGCAAGACACATACAACATTTTATTCGCGCGTTTTACGTGAATATTAATAATGGAACGGATAAATTTGATTTACATTTAATATGCATGTTGCATTTATTATTCAAATTAAAACAAAAAAAGAAAGAAACGTTATGTACACAAACTACCTTAAGTTTTTCAGGAAGTAATTGAACCCATTTAAAAAGGCATTATTTAATGAGAACTTATTGGAAGAAGCTTAAGCAGCTCTTTACAAAATAATATCGAGAGTCTGAACGCGAAGATCTGGAAAATTACCTTGTAAGAGTGTTTTGGCAGCCTCCGTATCGTCGAAATTGCAAATTACAATGCTCCAAGAGCATTCAATGGTGGAGGTAATGTATACTTACGCGTTATGGGGCTGAACAATGTACGAATTAAAACGCTGTAGGTTAGAAAAGAGGTTTAATTTTCCTGTAAAAGAAAGCTCAACGGAGAAGCTTTTTCCAGGAAGTACAAAGTGCAAGAGAATGCCTGTTAAGACTCGGGGATAAGTATTATAATTAAATGTAAGTTCAGATTGAAAGATCTTGAGAGACTCTTTTCATATTCTAGGAGTCTCTACGAAAAGTAATTCACGGAGATTCGAACCCCCGATCTTCGGATCTACAGTCGACCGCTTTTCCTAGCCTTGTTCTTCCGTATGATAGGCGCGATACTACAATATTGAAGTCTATCGAAGAGGTACAGTTGAAGAAACACTTATCGAACCAATGACTGAGAAAATAAACGCAACGAAACGGTGGAGCCAGGAAACGCACGACGGTACAGAATAGAAGCAACAGAATTTCTTTATCCGTTTGTGCCCTCCGTCGCGGAAAAGTGCGCCCGATTCCAACCGCAGCCGCCGATGTTTTATCCATAATCGTTTGCGGGGAACATTATCAGCGCGTCGCGTTTCTTCTACCCCTGGTTTCGTTCGCGGTTGCACAGCGTCAAAGGGACAAAAGGTCGCGGCGATGGACTCGCGCGCGTGCTCAGAAGCGAATTAAATACCACGAAATGTCTCTTCCGGGTTGGATGGGTCGAGGGGAATACGCGGCTGAAAGGAGTACAGAGGCTGGAGAGGCTTGCTGGCTGCAGGTGCAGCTATTTTTTCTGCTAATGGCGGAGAGAGAGGCTCGACGCGAGCTACCGCGAAACGAGAGAGGGAGGAACACCCTGGAGAGGCAGAGAACGAAATGGAAATGTGTGTACGGGAAGAAGAGAAAGAAGGGTTAGGAGAGAGGGAGAGACGGAGATAGAAAGAGGGAAAAAAGGAAGAGGGATGATAGGCCGAGCTTAAATAACGCCGCGGGAAGAGAAAAAATGAGGATCGCTGCAGGGTAGTTCGACTTGCCTCGGCGCCGTTGAATGATACTGGTCGAGAGTTTGACGACCGGTAATTTTTAATCAGTAATGCCGGCCTGTGTGTTCGGATTTCGATGAGCCTCCTCGAAAAAAAAGCGCGCGTCGCTGATAAACTCACGCTGCCTACGTTTTGCCACGGTACCCTACGCCGAATGCGTTCCATCCAGCTCTCGTTCTGTTTCGCCGGCTATAGAACCACGTTAACCACTTCAAATCCCGCGCTCATTATCATATGTACAAATAAAAGTTATATTATTTCTCCTCTTTCAAAGGGATGTTAATAAAATGGTCGACTTTGTATCGATACCTAAATTATTGATAAGGCATCATTGAAATCGAGAATGTTTGCTGTAGTCGTAAAAATCATTTTTTTTTTCTGTTGAACGTTGTTGAACAACGGAAGTTATAGCAAACGGAAAAGGAAATATTTTATTTAAAATACTTTCAATTTTTCCATTTTCAAACGAAACATTCAATTCATTTAATTAAGATATTTTTTATTTTTTTATTTGAAATTTCCATTCTGTATTGGAAAACATTTTAATTTTTCTCTTTCAGAATAATACATATTTTACATTTGTGAACTGTTTTATTTTCCGATTTGAACGCAATCGTAAATTGTTGATCGGGAACGATACATGGTACAAAACGGCTACACCTGTCATTATCCTGTGTATTCCAATTGTTTTTTAATTAAACAGAAATCATAACAAGCACGTCATTATTCAAAGCTTTCAGTCATGGGTGTGCCCATTATTCTGAATTACCAAGATATTTCTCATGTTGTATAACTCGCGGACGTTTATTATTACCTTAAAACGTTTCAGCCGAAATGACATCACCCTTTGTTTCATCAAATTGAAATTATTATAACATGTGATTCTATTGGAGTTATAGTTTAAACAATTAATTATTTTTGAATGAGCCTTCTGTTTCCATTGGAAACATTTACGGATATAAATAAATACTAACAAGATATACAACGTGAGATATGTTTAATTATTGGCGAACATTTAGATCCCAGGCATTTAAAAGGAAGATTTTTCTCCCTAATGATACATCAGAATTACATGCAAAATATATAGTTTCGTATTATTTTTATCATTATTACGATTATAAAAGCTTTTTTAAAGGGAGCTTCAGGATTTTATGTCTTTAAATGTTTATATAATTATATCAAACGTGAAAGATGATATTTGACCACTAAGCTACACTGTCAGCCGTGTTTTACTATTACATTTGAATTTGAACGTATCAAACTCTTATTTAGAAAAGCTTGCACGTACATTTAATTTTCGAAGTAACAGAAGATTCACTGGAGTCAATTTCTAGATATCAGCTTTTAAAGCAATCGCATTGGAAAAGGTTTCTGAATCCCAATGAACAAACGCGGCAAGGTGTTAGCGATTGCAATTTAATTAGTGATTGCGCAAATGCAAATTTACACCTCTCTCTTGGGAAATTACATTATCCGAATATGTTATCATAAAATTTGCCGATGTTCAGACACGTCTGAAAGCTGAATAATGCCCGTCGGTGTTTTTTAATGTGGTAAAAATGTTAGATACAGGTTATCAAAATTTTATTGGTCTTGTAAAGCGTATATTATCGATTTCTTGCTATTGAGATATACAGAGTGATTCGCCAAAAACTACTAACCCCGGTTTACGTGAATATTATCATGGATAGCGAAAAATATTTCAGGTATTTCCTGTCTGCCCATTCAGTAATAATCCAACGACATTTAAAGTTGAAGGAAAACATATCGCTAAATTAATTTTTAATTAAACTTAAAAAGTGTTTGTAAATAAAAATGTCAAGAAATGTCTTTTGACATCTTTGGTAAAAATAGCGTTGTTAAGACACAAGTGTTATGAAATAAATCCAACTTATAAGGTTAATATAATGTACCATATTTATACAATATATTTAAATATATTTATAGCACGCCTTGATAAATATATGTATATCATAAAATTACTGTTTTCTATGGAATAATGTGTCTAATATCGTTCAAAATTATACACATTGGTCGTTCAATTCGTTTCTTTTGTAAAGGTAGATTCGCCAATAGAAAGTTTTTATATTTCCGCTTTATTTTGCTAAGTAGATTGATTCCGTGTTTGTTCAGGCCGCGGATAAACATAATGCAAATTCTCGATGGCCACTGAAAACCGTTTCATTTGAGAACGCAGCTTCCCGAATGTAAAAACTTTTTGTTTCTCCGCCTCGTTTTCCTGAGTAGATTCATATCGTATTTGTCCAGCCTGCTGAAAGGGAATATTCAGTGATATAGCTCGACGATTCATGCGCCATATTTCGATCGCTCAGCGGTGTTTTTGCACGTTAAAATATATCGAGGTCAGTCCTCTGACCATTAATCGTCTCCCATTTTGCGCATTCATTCTCATCCGAGATAAACGTCGGTAATTCGTATCAACATCGACACGAGTTTGCTTCTCATCATCTTCTGTAAATATGACGTAGAGAATCGGCACGAAGCTGATTTGATCGATATATCTCAATTAAGATGTCACCAATAAGAAGCTCTATTATAACGTTACCATTAATTTAAAAAGTTCTATTAAGGGGTTGACAATAATGTTTAAGAAGGATCATTGTTATAGCTGTATGGATAATCTTTTTAAATCTTATAATAAATAAGTTTTACGAATACATCTCGAAAACTGTTGTGTTTACACCAAAGGTATCTATAGAGAAAAAGAAATTTATTACAAATAATGTATCATATTTTGTTCTCATTTGCAGAATCAAGTGATTTATGCTTAGAATTGGCATGGCGTGAAAGCTCTCAAGTTTAATATGTAAGAGTGAGAATTTTAATGATAAATATAAGATTCGAAAAAGAACTGTGCAGTACTTACTAAGTACGTACTAAATACTTCACAATACTCAACAATACTTATTAAGTACTGGAATGTTCACATACTGCGTGCGAAGAATCAACTAACATATGTACCGGCCTCTAATTTTCTTATTTTTTCTAAAATTTGATTGGAAAACTTCAAGGACAATAAATGTCCAAGCGCGTAAGACTTTATTTATACTTTATTTATAGAAAAATGTACGAAAACACAAGAAATTATGTCTTCTACTCGTCGTATTTGTCTTTAAAAAAAAAGTATAAAATTTGTTGAGCGTAAAACTCTTTTTCAGTGCTCGCTGATTTTCTAAAGGTCTGTCCACGAGTGAATGCTCGCGTAAAGTACTTTCTATCGCGACCAATTTAATGCTGAAAATGCGTACCAATACATCGTTCGATACTCGACGACTTTTTTTTTTGTAACTTTGACCATTGTTTCCTTCGTAATGGCAGTCGTTGGACACCCACTCCTCTCCTCATCGCTTAGTCTCATACGTTTTGTTTTGAATTCACCATACCGCCGATAAACACTTGATTTAGAAGTGCTCTTCTCAGCGGAAGCTTTGTTCAAGCTTTCCAAACACTCCTCTACCGACAAACCGCTCTTAAAATCATGGAACAGAAATGTTCGCGCTCAAACTTCACGGCGACGATCGATCTTCTATTGCTTTATTGATTACAACTTAGGAACGCAGAGAGGTATGACGCCACTGCGATGCAAACTTTGTGATAGAGGATCTTTCCAAATGAAGAACCCAAGAACACCTAACATCCGCTGTTTTTACTGTCTTATACCAAAAACTTTCAGAATAGACTACGTAAACTCCTGCTCACATGCATCTGGACACTTCCTCAAGTAGAAGTATCCTCAAATAGAAGTAGAATAAGTACGTAAAATAAATTATAAATCTATTATTGAATATCACACGTGTTTCTGTATTTAGTTTGTGTTACCAATAGTTTAATTAATTTTTCACTAGGAATAATAAAAAGCAATTCAATTGGAATGATACCATTGTTTTAAGCGTTTTTTCTTTAGCAAAAAGTGGCACAAAATACGGTAAGAATTGGTACTTTTTAATTAACACTAGGCTATCCACGAACCGTTTATATTTTTCGCCAATCATTTGTGCTGACTTTCATTGCATGAAATAAAAAAGAAATGTGATACATTCCGCGCCATTTACATTTAATTAGGAAACCACTTTTTAAAGCCCCTTTCAGAGAACCCTTTGCTTCCATTAACGTCGTAAATTAACGCCTACTTTTAATTATGGCGTTATTGTGTTGAATTTTTCGCCTCTGGGGACTGGTCTAGGTGCCATTCGACGGGATTGAATACACGCCGCGTGTCGAAACGACTCTTTGTTGCAGGGCCGCATTACTCCCGATGGGAAATGAAAATTTAAACGACGCTCGACGAAACCGGCTCTTTGACGGCGCCGCGGGTGAACTCATTGTTTTTGCCAATTTATGGCACGGTAATCCAGCCCAGCGGCGTTCGATCGGACGATCACTTCTGGCTTTTCGCGAATAAACGACGTCCCCGAAGACGAGAGGACCAAAAAAGGTGAAGAGATTGCCGATGAAAAGGCTTTGATACCGCGATTAAATTTGTTTTTCGCGCGGTCACACCGTTCTCCTCGTCAAAGGGAACAGGCGCGCGTTCTCCACCTTTGCCTGCGTCATCCAGCTTGGCTGTCCTAATAAACGAGCAGAAAGGCGCTCGCCGCCTAAAATATCGTCCTCGATGCCCTGTACAATAGTATTTTCCGTGCTCCGCGAGCTTAAAAGCGATCCTTTGCGAAACAGGCGAACCAAACCGCGGGGAACCGTCCTTTATAACAGCCGCGAGAACCGCCACGGGAAAAGAAGAAACAAGCGGGGTTTTCGTCGACGAAGTTAAGCTCGATTCTCGCCTCCTTTAAATACATTACCCTCGACTACCGCGGGATAGAAGCAAATTGCCTGGGAAGTATCAGTAACTGCCTTGGAGGAAATTGAATTTTTTGTTTTTAATATTTCCAAGCGGCTCATGCGCCCACTCGAATCGATTCTCATCAGCGAGTAAATACTTGCTTCGAGTTTCTTGGAGCGAGAGGTAATTACTAAGAAATATCGAAGCAGACCGGCATGGCAGAGCGAAATCTTTTTAGTTTCAAGCGACCCGAGTTTCCCGAGCATCGACTTTCTTGAGGGGGTCCCCCGGTCTGGAACTTCAAAGTGTAGTAGTAAATTGAAATTTGAAAAATAGTCATGGCTGTGGGAATTGAAACGTAACCCCGAGTACGGGTAAAAATTGAAGCTCTCGGGGAATGTAAGACGCTCGCTGTTGGGATTGTGTGCAATGAGTTTTCCAGATAGGACTTTGAGATTTCGTTTTTTAACGCTATTTCTAAAGCACTTTTATATATACCTGTTTTAGTCGAACGATGTCTTTTTAACTCCTTTATTCTTGGATGCAAGTAACTAGAAATAATTGTTAACAAATATTTAATTTCCCATGTTTAGACTTTTAGTTGACAAACCAGAGATATAATGAGAAATTGTAATATTACATTAAATAAACTTTAGTCTTCATAAATAAAAACTCAATCTTTGTAATGAATGATCATAAATATTAGGGTCGAATACAAAATATTTACATTCTTTTATTCGATATTCATTAAAAAGAAATGAGCCAAATTCGTCCACGATGATCAAACACCCAATGCAACGCAAGACAAAGCCATTAAAAACAAAAAAGGAATCTAAACAACCCATTTCGCCAGGAATCCGTACGAAAGATTGCCCTTAGGAATACAGCTACTTCATCTGCAACCACCTAATGCCACGCGAGCTCTTCGCTTTCGGTCATAGGAGATCGCGGCGCTCATTACTATTCCATGGTGTCCCGTGCCGTCGAGTCGGAGATCACGTCCCGTTCTTTCTGTGGCTCGCCGACCGCGTCTTTGGCCTTTTGTCTCGGAATTACGAGCGCGAATAATGCGCGGGGAACAGAAGAAAGAGACCCCGGGAGAAGCAAGAGGAGACCGGGAAAGAATAGAGAGTGTTAAAGGGGTCCGCCGCGAGAACTTTTCTGCCGCGATTCGGTCGTATCCGCATTGCAGCGCGAGCACAGGGGTCCGAGTGAAACGGAAAGAGGCAGACGGAAAAGCTCCGGGAGTCTCTTACTTTGTTGCAGCTAGACGCAACGACGGGGAAAATGAGCACCCCCTGATAATTAAACCCTCGCCTCGTGGGAAGAGAAAAGGCCGGTTTTGTTGGGGAATTTTGATTAATCGTACACAGAAAATTAAACGTGCTTTCGCGTGACACCGCCGACGCGCGGCCACGCGGCTCGGCCCACGGCCACTGTAACTAGCGGCGGTAAAACATACACTTCGATAAAGCTACTTCATTTTCCGCGGCTAAATATATTATTCCTACGCAGAGGATAAAAACGTCCATCGCATCGTTCTTCCTAGCCCCTCCATTATTCCCTTTTTATTTCGTCACTCATCTTTTCTGTTTCGTCGTCTTGCATTTACTTTCCTGTCGTTTTGCTTCCTTTCGCCGGGGCGCGAATTTATGGTTCCGCCATCCCCATCCCCAGACATCCTCCGGAAAACCGTCCGCTCGCTTAGATGCTTTATGCACTTCGCGGAAGGAATTTTAAAAAGAATGCGTATTAACACTTCCTGGCGCATTTCCGTTCGCGAAAGCGTTTGAAGAGCGGTCAGGGAGGGCGCTTCCGCGAGGAATTCGAGAGGCGTTTTCCGGTTATCGAGTGTTCGTGTAATTTCGGGAAACCACGACCTCACGGTACGATTACTTTCGAATCAAAGAGCAGATTGTAACCATTGTGGAACTTGGGAAATACGGCTATTTGTCCGAACTGGGCTTCTTCTTCCTTGTTCTACTTCGCCGTTAGCTCGGAAAGTATTGAATAATAATTTTGGTGCACTCTTGTTTAGTGAAAATGAAGATACACAATTTGCATTCGTATCACTCTGCAAGGAATGCTTTACCATCATTTCCATCCTTTTAATTAAGCTTTTAATTGGAGCTGTTAACCAGTTACCAGTGTTTTTTTCGAAGTGCTGACAGGCGCGTTGTGTAATCGAATAATGGCACGGTAATGACATAATGAAACCGACTTTTGTTTGTTCATACGTTCAGTAGAACGTTCTTTATAAACGTTTGCTGAACTTAAATTTCACAAAAGTGCCGTTACAGTGCTGTGCCCTCTTGAAACAACAACTCGTTAAAGTAGCGAGCGCAAGGTACACGGTTTTTCCTAATCAAGCTTGTTCCCTACTAAAATCTGGCTTCTAGGTCACTTTCTACGTTGGTAACGCCTTCCAGTGGCCTTGAGCAGCCACTTAATGTCTTTCCGACTCCTGAATGTCGCGTTGCGCTCGTAAATCCCGCGAAAAATACATGATACACTCGTGCTTCGTATCAGCGCGTGCTCAAGGACCCTTAAAATCATTCAGACGGCCACTTCGCTCATCATCGATTTTCGCATCCTCGACAGTCACTCTGTTACACGATCTCCACCTTATCGAGTTACCATTCACTCTCCAGACAGGAAAAAGTGCACTCATCCGTGTAATGCTCGTCGTTTGGACTTCCATGCATTCGCACGGAGAATAATAGTTTCTCAAGAGGCCATCAACAGGTTCGTTAAAACTTCTGCGATTCTTGAAAACGCGCCCATATTTCAGCGAATCCGTCGCCACGACGGCTAAGTGTAAGGGTTTGGTGGCCCCGAAACTGCCGCTACTTGTCACGTTTCGACTCTTGGCTTTGAATCATCGCCAGAACTCGCAAATACTGCAACTGCATGTGAATTCACCGAATTGGTAAAAGTGTTTTGTATTTCCTCAAGCAGAAACCATAATAGGATACGAACAGTTCGTGAAAATTCTGTAGAATTAAATATAATATACTAAATGTTGGTTTGCCAACAAACAGATTGGTCAAACAATGAATTCGTCTTTAAGAAATATGATTTCGTACATAGTATTCTTCAGACCACACAAATAATAATATTACATTTAAATTTACAGAATCGGTAGATTGTTTGATATTTTCTGCAGCAAATGGGTATAATAGGATACAAATATTTCATGAAAAAAAATCATAAATTTCGATGAAAATTGTTGAATAATCAATTTTGTACGCAAAATTGATTGCAATTAATTCATTATTGAAATAAAATAGCAAAGACAGTCAATATATCGGAATATAATAAATAATATTTATTTTTAAACTACTAAATATTAGTCGTTGTTCATTTTTATTCAATTCGTCAAAGCATTGGTCTTGAACGCAACAAACCGAAGGATTGAGCGACAAATTCAAATAGAATTGCAAATGGAAATGAAAATACCAATTTTATTTACACCACAGTGCATGATGCGTATTAGTGTTTGTGTTGATATTTCTAAATATCAGTTCGTGTTATCTTGCATTTTCAAGTCTCTCTATTAACAAAATGTTAAGCAGAGAAATACCAAGCTCGTTTACAAAATCGCTGTCTAAAAGCTACCCATGCGGTGCAATGCAGGATAAGGGTTGCGTATTAGTTTTATCAGATGATCATTACTTCACGACCGTGCAGAGACTCTCGCGTGAAATTAACCCCCGCTGTCGAGAGTTCGAATAGCGTCTCTAAGGCAAACAAGCTTATCGAGCCGATTTATTCCACGCGAAATTTAGCAAAACAAGCCAGGTGGCATTATTGCCGCTTTAATACCACGATGTATTAAAGTACGGGAGCCAACAGTGGTATTTAATGACCCTCGGTTAGATCAACGAGCATTAACTACGAATTATGTAGGGTGTGTACACACATACCGAGCGTCGATCAGTTTATGAATCCACGTGAAAACGCGTGGTATCGTCCTTGGGACGATTTCATAAATCTACGTTGCGAAATTCTTCCGTGGATAATGGCGTGGGACACAGATAATATTAGGTCGGTAAACGCGAACTGGTCGAAATACAGAATGGTTTCAAAACATGGGACCATAGCAATTACGTATATTTGATTGTATGTCTACATACCAGTTACTTCATTGGCCGTGTAAACAAGTTATTTCATTACTCAGCTTAGTGTTACATGTTTCATGTTTTTAAGTATACTTACAATCTATTAGAAGAAATTTAATGTTTACTAAAATTCGTATATATAGATATATTGTAACGTCCATCAGGTTGTGCCTTAGATTAAGTAATTAGATCCACTGTAAAGATGTTTAGATTAAGGATTTAGAAGGTCGATACTTTGACGTGACAAAATGACGAGTAAATCTGATATTTCTACTTGAATTAGAGTTATAAATGCACGAATGCGAGCGCACGGAATTAATTTCTACAACAAATAGTTAAACTTGCCAGAACTGTAGAGAGATCTGAAGCAAACGGAACATTTATTCCCCGAATTGTAACAAACGTTCGACGTTCCCAATCCTACAACTTGGTTACTCCCTTTAATACACTTATAATGACAATAACTTCAGTCTTGTTTCCACCCCGGAGAACCAACGAGAGAGATTTCACGTGAAGTTTCAGTGGTTAGAGCTTACGATCCGACCGAGTACTTCTGACAGCATCGTTCCGTGATAGTTCGATCGTTTCCCGACCACAAAAAGTGGATCATTCCGCGAACTTTGCTCGAAACGAGCAACGCAATCGACTCCCCCGAATCCACCCCCATCGATAACCAATGACGGCTGCGTCCTCGAGAAACGTCTTCATCATACTTCTTGGTCTGCGACAAAACTGGGCAGCACGCAGTTGCGAGGGCCGCGAAGTAGGCACTTTACGAGCGTGCTTAATGATAATGGAACGACGGAATAATTTCAGCGAGCCGCCTTGAAGAGGGTATTCTTCCAGTATTTATTCCAAGGCAGCGAGGAGGGTCTGGCTGCTCGGGATCGATGCACTCAGAGCCACCCAAAGGCAGATGCTTTCGATGGTCGTTAGTCGGTCGAGAGTTTCGCGCTGAAAACTTTCTCTCCTCATCCGGGCTTTTTTTTCTATTTTCCATTTCACCCAGTCCCAGCGTCGAAACAATTCCAGTTTCCTACCTTTATTCCCCTCCCTGTTGCGTCCCTATTGTTCGGCCGTCTTCGTTTCTCTTTGCCCTGACCAGGCCTCTGTCTATCCTCTTTATGCATCGATTTGGAAACTACCACCCACGCTCGATACGGTTTTCTGTTTTTTTCCCTCTGCCCTCCTATCCGTAGTCGTTCTCCCGCTGGTCTTTTTTTCGGCTTTCTGTTTCCCATTTTCCACGCTACGAATCGCACGTTGCATCGCGTCGTAAGCGCAACGACAATGAGAACGGTGGACGAAATGCGTCCGTAGTCAAACGCCGGCTATATATGCGTGCCACTACCGATGGAACTAATCTAATTACTCAACGACTCGTTAGATTTGACGTGGTATACTCATGCTTTCGTAACGTAACAATTTTCCGTCTTCAACAATGGGTTAATTCAGGTAGTTTATCCCTTTAATCCATACACTGCTAGACCTTACAGCGTTTTACCCTAGGCGCCAAAATTTAATACAGATGCGTAGTCTAGGTTATTATTTTGATAACAAAATGTGATAATAAAGTTGTTGTTTTAACAACGAAAATTTACGATCTTCTTTTGCGATAATTCGTGACTCGAGTAATTGCAATCAATTTGAACTACGAAACGTCGCGTAGTAGGATTTGTCAATCATGGGCTCGAAAGTGTGATAATCACATACTTAGGACCATTCCACGTGAAATTAAATACTTTCTCGAGTAACATCTCGGACTTTTATGAAATTTTGATATGCTGCAGTAGTTAGTGCTATTTAATTAATAAAATATTGGTTAACTATTGTTTTTTAAATTGTTTTAAATTGTTTCGTGCTTTTGTTTTTATGCTAGTTTCAAAAATTGTGATTAAAGTACCATTTATTTTCTATATAGGAAAACTTTCAAAAAGACGTCTTTGAGACGTGGTTCTTATTTCTGTATCACTGTACCACCGATTTTGATTTTTAATAACCAGCAATTCTTTATAAATGTCATAATTAATGTTTCTGAATTTATTTACTTCCACAAGAGTATTATTATAGTAAAATCTGTAGTGACTGAACTAGAATCGTCGTTGGGGCATTCGACGATTGTTAGCCGTTCGACGACTGCAAACTTCTCTACGGTTCAAGCCTTTTCGCGGACCTATCGGTCGTTTCTTTTTCTTCATTGCCTACGCGAAACGATTCCGTTATCGTTTCTCTCGTCCCCGATTACTCTTTCTGTCCCGCCGTTTCTGTCCATTACGAATTCCACGATCGAACGGCACGGACGGGGCGGACAACTTAAGAAAAACCGAGCACTCTCGATGGTCGTTAGTCGGCCGAGAAGTTCGCGACGAGTGGTCCTTGCTCGAGCGATTCGTCTTCCTTTATTGTACCTTGTCGAGCGCGGCACGGGGGCCTCGAAACAATTGTCCCGTTCGATTTCCGCGTGTCCTGGAGGAAATTTATCCGTTGAAATATATTCGTTGCGTCGTGGTACTTTTCTCTTTCCTCCCTTCGTTCTCTCTGTCGTGGGATAGCGAACAAATGCGGCCGCCAGTCGAAGGTGTCAAGCCACATGCACGCTTGTGGAGTCAGAATGTAACGCGAACGTTATTTGTAGCAGTCAGCGATACCATAAAACATTCCCGACTCCATTTCACGCAACAACCTGCGTTTAAACATAAAATCACACTTTCTGATATAAAGCGAAATAATTACTATTGTTATTACAGTAACCATTTGCAACGTGCATAGAAGGATAAATTCGTGGTCTTTATAACGAGTATTTGCTGCATTTATGTTTTGACCTCTTTGGTTTTAATTATATTTTATGTTTGTCAATAATGACGGATTTTGCAGATAATTTTACGGTAGATTTATACACAATTTAATTGAAATTTATTAATTATACACATAGCATGATGAAAGTTTCTAGAATAACTGAACTCACAGAAAATCCGAAGTCCTCGAACCCATTTTGAACTTCATCCGAGCGGATAGACGAGTATCCACCTTGAAATAAATGTAATTTTCAGACAATTTTACGGACGATTTCAACACATTTTAATTGAAATTTATTAATTATACACGTAGCATAATGAAAGTTTCTAGAATAACTGAACTCGCAGAAAATCCAAAGTCCTCGAACCCATTTTGAACTTCATCTGAGCGGATAGACGAGTATCTACCTCGAAGTAAATGTATTTTCATAACATTTTACAGAATTTCTTCAGAAAATTTTACCGTGGATGTATACACAGTTTAATTGGAATTTATTATAATGATACACATACCATGGTACAAGATTTTAGAGTAACTGAACACAAAGAATTCAAAATACGAAATTCTCGTACCCCTTTTGAACTTCAAATATCCACATGAATAGACAAGTATCCACGTCGAAATGAATACAATTTCCAAGAACGGAGCAATTAAAATACTGGTCTTTCGGTATGCGACATTAAGTTTCGCGATACTGGAGATGTGTACGTGGCTTAACCCGTTAGTGGTAGCGACCGTGGTCCAAAAAGGAGAAAATTACATGCATGGTTGGGCAACGAGAATGGATGGCGTGCGGCTCGTTGGCTCCCCCAGTCGGAGAAAGAACTTTGACACGAGACAGATGCTCGGGCAGGTACGCCCTATTTTGTCACGCCGCGTTTTGCATAAACCGACGGCCCCCGCGATTCGTCGGATGGCATCACAATTGAAATATTTACGAGCCAGACCCAGCATAAGGACACACTTAGCAGCTTTTAATATCCACTCAGATTCAGCTTGAGTTATGCGCTCCTCTGAACAGGATTTTTCCCTGGTTCGGTTTTTATTGTCGCCACCGACGCATAATGCGGGAATCTAAATTGAAGAAAAAGCATCGCAACTGTGGAATTTATTTGTATTTCCGGAAAAGTAGATTTACATTTTCTCTTAAGAGTATAGCATAGTCGAGGTGTATTCTACATTACCTGGTTTATTGTATTAACACATCGTTGTCGAGTAAACTCGTGTTTGTACTTGCATTATGTATCTAAATTTATGAAACCCAGGGCAGTGTAGAATATTGCAAAACCTTTGCTCATCGGTGTTATGTATGTAGAATATACATAAAGTTCATAGGAGTTTATTTAGATTATTTTAATTCACATTAAATTATGAAATAATATCCTGTGGCATGAAGTTGCTTCCGTGTGAAATTGCCGGTCAACAAGTATTAAAATACAAAATCCTAAAGCTCGTTTTAGAAAACCCTTTTTAATTACAGATATGATAATATGTCGAAACTCTTATCAAAAAATTCATAACAATCCAGGTATAATGCTGGACGAGAATTCGTTGATTTATTACCTATCATAGAACACAGTGATCGTCGAATGAAAACACAACTTTCATAACTTAAGCGTTTTGTCCGTATTTCGACCACTGTGGGGCGCTTCCTAAATCGCAGTTACGCGGAAGTCGGTGGAAATTCCGATGAGATTATTGCGAAACTTCCCGACGAGGAAGACGCAGCAGTGCTCGTTTCGAAGTTAGAATTGATTCGATGAAATGTCTTTCATGAATTTTATGTTAAATCATCTCCCGCTGTGGAAGTTTGCCAAGTCTCGCGATCAGTTTTAATCCATGGCGTCAACGCTGGGCGTGAGCTTTCCTAGCTGCATGTAAGACGGTCCAAAGTTAATTCGAAGAAGCAGTTCGTCGACGACTGAGTCATATTTTACCGTACGTTTCTTCGTGTGCCTCCGTTCCGGGATCCGATCCACTGTGATAACGGCGAAACTCGTGTTGAATAATTTCCCTAAATATATGAGATCAGAGGATGAAACGAGTCTGTATTTGAGCAGGGAAGATAAATGTAACGGAATATTGTCGACATAATCGCAAAGACACGACGTTGCTTAACGAATTAACTATTGAAGAAATGTAATCGATTGAATACGTTGAACCTTCGAAGTAATTTAAAATAAATAAAATTAATAAATAAATAACATGAAAATGTACTTGGAACGGCACTTTGCTATTTAACCATAAAATTTTTGGAAAGATGACAATAAACTGTTTCCAGAGAGATGGAAGAATATTAATGGAATAAATTAAAAGGTGTATACAGAATGTAAAGACAATTACTTACTAATAAAGCGAACAAACTTTTAGGACAACCGAATTTTGTTGACGCAATTAAACCTTATTTCTTTTAATTGTGACATGCACTATTTTTCGATTGTATGTATGTATTATGAAAAATGCACAAGAAGTAAGTTTTATTTACGTCTCGAATATTGTGTTGAATTGTGTAATTTTATCCGTAGTATCCGTTATCTACAGCCAACTACCGAGATTACTATGAAGAATGCAGTTAGCAATTATGCGACGATTCGGAATAATTTAGATGGATTGTACTCCACTGAATAAAATCGTAAGAGCTATCTCCCTGCCAAGCACCTTGTAAGTCTCGTTAATATATTCGGCGCTATCCACTAAGCTCTTGATATTCCTTAAACAACGCTTGAGAAGATCATAGTTGCTTGAATTTTCATGTACCAGATGAACAGCTTCTGCGACACAAGGATCTAAAGTTGGTTCATGTTGATGTAACGTTAATGTACCGCTTGCTTTAACTTTTCTTCGTTTACTTAAGTTAATAAAAACTTCAATGTTAAAGTTATTCATGGATGTAAAAATGTTGAAGCCATTTATGAAAGTAGAAGTATTAAAGTTATTGGAGAAAGTAGAATCCTGTGAAGGATATGCACCTTCGTAATTACAAAATAAATCCATAATTTTCTCCATCCATGGATTGATAAATGTCTACATTGACTTTTAATATAAAGTTTCATTCGCGACCCCAAAATTATATCGAATCGCGGATAATACGTTTTATTACTATATTGATAATACTGATATTACATTGTACACTAATAATAACTGATAATACAGGTTTCTAGAATAATCATCTCTAAAGAAAATTTGATAGCTCTATTTATAATCTTTCTATTAATATAAATAATTCAAATTAACATTCCTATTTTCACGTACGATTCTTAATTTTACAAATATTATTCATATTATCATACAACATTAGACTAATCTTGTAAAAAAGAAATTAAAGCAAGATGATAAGAACAGTGACGTGGACAGTATAGACATTAAAAGTTTAGATCATTGCAAAACCAACAGGTCTTCTCAAAAGTAGCTTCGATATTACACATAAACCTTGTTTGGAAAGAGAATCCAATACTTGCGTTAACTTCCTCGTAATTAATTCCCAAATAAGGGACTTCACTTTGCAGCAATTTGAGTACCTAGTCCTCTTAAGTCAGGCGAACTTCCCATAAACTTCTTGGCGTCTCTCGGACGAAGAGATTCCTCTCGAACGCTCCACGCGTCCCGATGTTCGATGCGGTTCGCGTGTTTATTTCGCGTTTAACGACGTTACTAATCGGCTGGTTCGGTGCTCTCGTTCGCGATAAAGTGCACCGATAACGTCGTTGCTTCCGTTATTAAGTTCGTGCCCCGTCCCCCGTTGGATCGAGGCGAGAGGCAGGCAGTAATTAAAAGTTGCGAACCTGCGACGGGAATATCATTTACGGGCTAAAGCTAATTACGTCGCGGCCGAATAAATGGCGGACGATGAATGAGAAACGAGACGACCTACGAGCGAGGTGTTCGCCTCTCCGCGAGCTGGAGCCTTTCCTCTTTGGACTACTTCCAGTATTACTTTTCCGGTTCTCCGGAGTTGAAAGGCATTACACGATTTCCCTTCTACATTTTTTTCTAGCCAGCCCTCCTCTACCCCTCAAGGAAGGTGACGGTGGATTTGTCCCCAGGTGTCGGTGACAAGTCCAGCGTTCGCGGCCCAACAGCCACCCTTTCTTCCCCTTCGAAGTGTCCACGGAGTTTCCGTTCGTCCCTCCTACGTTTCTGTTAATTATACACTTAGCAACTTTCCTTTTATCCGTGGTCTACTTATGCACCAACTTTCGTGGGCGTGAGGCTGACCCCACAGTGTTCAACCCACCCTCCCTGCCTTTCGATACTGTACAGCAGAAAATTTGCTTTCATGTAGAATGAGATGTGTCCTCGATGCCACGGTTCTGGGGTAAGTGCTTCCAGTAGAGATGAAGTCGAGAGTGTTGGGGAGTACCAGCTAGATCGGTTGCCTTCTAACGAAGGACGGATAAAGCACAAATGCAAAAATAAGAATCGTTTTCTAAATTTAATTTGAAATATTCGAGTAGCAGAAATGTCACGTACGAGAAAAGATCATTCCACATGAGGCCATTTTTTTAATAAAACATCGACTTGCGATCAAAATCAACATATTGATGTACTTTGCAAATAATGTGTATTCATGGACTGAAAATACATACTACTAGTAAATCAAATTCCAATTCGATACATATTTGAAAAAACTATGAACAATTTAGCTCTTCAGTCTGTTGTAACCCATTAATACGTATCGAGGCATGTATGCAAATGTCACAGAGTCGAAGTCCCTGGATCGTTTCAAAATTTTAAATGTGACGCTATTCTAAACTAAAAATGCGAGAAGAAAGAAAATCCATTTCCCAGCTGATGATTTAGTTACAAAATGGGTTGGAGATACTCTCGAGTACAAATGACAATATAAATGTGGTAATGTAGCGATTTACTTAGAGACATATACAGGATGAGACAATATTTCTCTTATTTATTCTGACCTCAACGTTTTCAATCTCAGAGGTTGAAATAATATTTTAATTTAAAGAAATTATTTAAATGAAATAATGGCCCCCATTTTATCATTGAAAGAAGTAATTACTGGAATAGCATATGCGATTTATAGGCTGCCATGTCTTGCATATCATTATTTCACTTTTGCAAGATTTTTCTTCTGAAAGAAGTAACGAGAAGTATTTTCCTAGCATATCTATAAATTGGTCTCTCGTTCTATAGAAAATTGCATTGCGATATTGGAAAAATGGAAAATTGCAACCTCGCGTAATTGTGCCGAAGCGAACGGATATGCAACGAGTGGGATCGTACAATCAAGAATTTCCTTCCACTCTTCTGAGCATTAAACGACAAGCTAATCACTGTTACACAGGGTGACTCCCGAGAAACAGAACAGCTAAACATCTCTTTTCGAATCGTAGATTGAAGAAAATGACAAAGAAAAGAGCTGCGCTACTCGAAGTGGCAAATGCGATTAGTTCAACGATATTAGATACTAATTATTAGTAATTATTATAAATACTGATATTGACATTAACGTGAATTCAGAAATTGTTACTAAAGCAATCATAATTTTAAAGTGTACAATTGCAATCACATCTCGATATAAATAGTCTCGCTTTACGTAGTTTCGTTTCGCGTAACTTTACAAATTTATTTTACAATTTTTGTCGACGTGTAGAAAAGATATTTAAGATATTCAAGATATTTAAAGATTTAGGTTTGAACATATTACAAAATATTTTTATAGCACATAATAAAATGTTTCAGAAAGTATTTACTCTTCTAAAATAAGAACTTACTGAGATGATGAAATTTTTTGTGTAGCATATAAAGAAATATGATTTTTAATAGCTGAAATGACGATTTCCAGAATTAACTGAATGTTTTAAAAATGGATTGTATCTTTTTATAATTGGACAATAACGAATTTCATTGAAAAAAGAGTTAAGAACAAGAATGTACATTTATATTTACTCTTATAGTTACTTTAAGAGGAAGTTGGATAATTAGAATCAGTCTACGTATTTCCTGAGAGTGTTGAGTGAAAGGATTCATGATGAAATCATAACTGTGATTACTTCTATTCATTAAAATTTCCAATTTGCAGTTCTCAAAAGATAGAACTTAATGCTCTTTTCAGCGGAGAGAGTTATTTTGCCTCGCGCGAATCACATATTTCAAATTCGGGTGCAATAGAGAGTAGCGCTAGCTTTCCCAAATTTCGCAATTTAAAATTCTCTTTTTCTGCAAAAGGTTTCTCTCAAACCTGCAAAAACAGAATTTATTTCATGAGAACAGTTTCGCAAAACTAACCTTTTTAAAACTAGAGAATTATAACAATCGAGGAAATCGACAAGACAATTGAGTAAACTATAATCCGTTTACATTTCCACGATTAGTAATCACGCGATGATTACACGTTATTACGCGATGATTGCGACGATTCAATGATTCACGATTACAATTACACTGCAAATTACACGCGATTCCAATCCAATTTCATTCCAATCTTATCCTGCAATTGTAATCAATTTAAAATATGCTCAACTTTCCATCCTAATAGTTTTGGCATCACTTGACGTCATTGATAAATCTTGTTCTAATGTTCTTCGCCATTTCAACAACAACAAAATTCCAAAAAATCGGCTATTTTTCAGTCGTTCAAACCAAAACAACCCCTTGAGTCACGTTGGTTTGAAAACACGTCACCCGGTACACGACGCATCAACAGCAGAGGAAGAAAGCGCGACAGCGGCCAGGGGACCGACGTGTCTCTATGTTTCCGAGGGAAACTGTGTCTCTGGGAAAGTGGAAACGATATCTTTCCGCGGCGGCAAGCCCTAATGACGTTCGAGAAAGTCAGGAACGCGATACCGGCGAACGGATGCAGCGCGATGAAAAATTGGATGATGGCTTCCACCCCTCGGTTGTGCTTGTAGCGGTGCACCAGAGACGCTTACATCGTCGTTGGCGTCGTTCGCGGAAATGCTACAGCGAAAAAGCCTTTCTCTTTCGTGGTGTCGAGACCGTGGTGTGCGCACGAGAGAGAGACACACAGGGAGAGAAGGGGCTAGGTGAAAGAACGAGACGGCTACAGCGGAATTCACGAGTGTTTCTCAGCGAGGAACGCCACGGTGAAAAGCCCCGTTGGATCTCGAGGCTTGCCAACCGCCTCATATTTTATGAGCCATCCCCTCATTCGCTGATGCTTTCACGCGTACCCGTATCGAAGTAACACGCCAAACGACCCGCCTTCACTCTGAATTTGTAATTCCGCGGATCGCGATTCTTTTCCCACGCCGACGCGCGCAGTCAATTTGTCCGGAATTGGGTATCTCTGGCTGGTTTAAGGGGAACCCTGATTGACTCGGAAGGGGAGGTTCGTTAACCCTCGAATAACGTTGAGGCCCCTTTAATTACATCCCTGCTGTGATGGAGATATAATACGGGAACACTAGGAATGGGGTCAGAGTGTTCTTGATCCTTGAGGGTGTGCTCTTTTATCTAGGGTCAAGAGGTAGATTTTTTTATATTCTTTTCCTGTTAAATAAGTTTCCTTAAAGGCACTTCAACGATAAAGGTTACTAACGACTACTATAAATTACAAACTGGAAATAACATATTTTGCTTGAGTCATTGTGGTATATATTATTAGATGTGTTAAATTTGGTCAAATAAGTTGATCTTTTTAAGAAACTGGATAACTTTTTTGCAGCCTGTAATTAATTTATATTATTAGTATTATGAATGATAATTTTTGTCTTGACAGATACCTAAATTCTATATATATATATTTTTTTTTTCATCATAACGTTTCAATATCAATACTTAATTTAATGCAATATTCACACAAATGTCACCGTGATTATCAAATGTTAACAATCTCTTGCATTTTCAATCACAGATCTTTGCTTAAAAGGGATTACTTGTAAACGTGGTAACTTGTTTAAGACTATAAAATTCTTATTCTTTGAAAATAATTTTTCATTAGCACTATTTGTTAATAACCACTATAATTTAATAATTACTTCTTGAAATCGCAAGTTTTTCTATTGGATGCTGTATAATTTGTTAAATATTGTGGCAGAGAATTTGTAGACGACGAATATCATATTTGCCGAAGGAAACCTTACTTTATAAAATTCATATAAAATGCCTCGTATAATAAAGTACAAACAGCATGGAGTGTTTCTTCGATCTGAAAAAGTTGATAAAGTATAATAAAATTTCTCTGTGCGAGACTTCGTTTGGGAGATAATTAATTTTGAACGTGTTTGATGTGCGCTTGAAACTGGCTAACGCGTCCGACCAATGGCTGACCTTTCTACTTCTACTATCCGCTCTAGTTGATTTTAATCTGATTAAAAGATTACGAGTCGATGCGATACGTGATACGTGATAAGTCGGCGTAAAACAGATAACACCACACCACCGTTCATATTCACCAGCACAAACATGAGTTGAAAAGGCCTATAATGGTCAGACACGTTACCAAATCATATTCTATCGTACGTGTATTCCAACAATTTCTGAAAGCAATGTTTTAAGATACGAATTCACGAGTAAAAAAATTTCATTGTACGTTTTACAATTATTTTTAGTCGTGGTATCGTCCCACATCCTGCAGAACCCACCCCATCACATTGTACCCGACGCAGCCTGCTTTAAAATTTAACGTAGTACGTGGCGTCATGAAATGCTTGCCGAGAAATGAAGTTTTGAGACGAAATCTCGCTTACCACTACTTTTAGGGAAAAATACACAAAAGCAATTTTCATAGAAAATTTTGTTGGTATCAATAGTAATCAACATAATGATAAATATCGATGAAATCCTTTTTCTCTTTGAAACGGTGGTTCCAAAACTTTTTCGTTGGTGTCTTCTGAAACTAAAAAACTATGTAGCTGCTCCAATAATATACAATCGTCCTGTTAAAAGAATAAAATTTCAATTTTAAGAAATGAAATATCATGTACAAGTATAACAATCAAATTAAGATCCTGGACATAATTCATAATATTTCTTTAAAAAACAAGTAACTGCATAGGAAATCAAATAATAATACCAACATGAAAAAACATACTAGTTCAAGACTATTACTTTTTATCACAAAGGTATCACAAGTTTCTTAAGAAAAACACATAAATATATTAATTAAATATTTGAATAATTAAATAAAATAATTTATTCAAAGAGAATATTGACTGTAGCTATCAGTATTATTTCCAATCGCGTCTAAATGCGCAGGACGTGTCCAAACATTGTATCTTCTACCTCGATAAAGCATCGACGAAAACGACTGTAGGTAAATCGGGGTGCCCTTAGGAACGGTTTAATCGTCGCGAGTTGTTTATGGAAATCATGCTTCTCGCGTTGGCTCCATATCCTGGAGGATTTTCCAGCGCGTTAATGCCGTATTTACGAGAAAGATCACTTATGGAAATTTTGTGTAGTGTCTGTGCATTCGACAAAGTACTGCTCCTGGTGTGTTTGAATCTCGCGCACAACGCTTGAATAATAAATCAAAGCGAAGTGGCCACGTAACTGCGCGTTACGTCTACACGGATCCTATATCCGTCTAAATATTATATTCGCGCGGTGTACTGGCGCGAACTGCGCCCCGGAAATGCCGTAGTTTATAATAATTCAGGCGTGCGTTAATTTCGTATTCCGGACGAGTGTACGGCGCGAAGGACGAGACCCCTTGGGCGGATTAACTTAATACGTTATATACCGTGTTATATTAACGTGCCCGTAATATATATAATGGGAATGATTAATACCGGCTCTGGCTCGAGCGAGCCTGCAAACCGTGCCCCATATTTTACGGGACGTCCCCCATTTTGCCGATGCTTTCAGTCCCGGGGCCATATTGAAGCCGTACGCTAGACACTGCCGTTCACCGTAAATTCGCGCCACCATCGTAAATTCCCCCTAACATACATAATTTTACCCCGTGCACGTGATTGCTCGTCCCTCGTGACGCCATATATATTTTCAATTCGTACCGCGTCACTTTTAATATTAATATGTCGACTCGGCTCCCGGCCAGAAATTGAATGTTTTATGTCGATGATCGCATCCATACCGCGCGCGATTCGAACATCAATTACACCTATCGATATTCAGAACAACTCTACCTGGTCAAAATTCAAGATTAATTTAAGTGTACCGAGTAAAGGTGTCTCAACGGTGCGGTACAGATAAATCATGGCACCATGGTATCGTCCAATCTACGAGATATTTAATTTCGCTGAAGTAACAGATTGACTTCTGAAAATTCCTAGAAGGTTGAAACTTCGTTTTTTGAATAATTAGAAACTACACACACTCTATCATTCGTCGCAGTAATTATTTTTGAAATCTCATAGAAATTTACAAATCCTATCTAGATTTATTTTTATTAATACCTCACCTTCAGAGTTAATTTCTTTGAATTTTTTTTCACTCAATTGTGGACTTCTTAATATACATACTCTTAGTACACAAACGATTTGTATAATTTACTTGAATGAATTTTTACGAATATGAACATGTATTAAGAAAATCTAAGACACACTTAGATCGCATTCTCTACTACCAGATGCACTGGACTACGACGTAATTGAAATTATTGAATATTGTATAGAGAGAACTATTCCTGAACCAGATTGCAGGCCACGATCTAATGGAGATCACTTACTCGAAATTCATTATGAAATCTGTTTACGATTCTATAGCCCATAATGCAATCCAAATGGGATTGTAAGTGATCATAAACTAATTCAAATGGCTGAGCCAATCCACAAAGTGTTATGTAGATTATAGGAGAGGGGCTGTGATATAATTCCGATTACACTGTAATATAATGTAAATTGATTAATGACGAATAGGTATTCCGACATAAAAGAAAATTTAGTCATTACTATTCACTGGCTTTCATTTAAATGTAAATATCTTCGACTAATTTACTGGTCATCTTCAAACGTGAAGGAATTATAATTCACCTATAATAATAATAAATGTTTAATTATTTGTCAATTTGAAAACGACTTTCAAATTTCGTCATTCGAATATAAAGTTTACTTACCTTTACTAAACTTTACTTACCCTTCTCATTATACACTCGTATAGACAGTGTTACAGATGATTTTGTAAGAAATCATGATGCAATTCATGTTGTGTCGCCATAATCCGTAAAGATGTTTAGATTATACCCCCATAACTGATAGTGCAATTCGGATCGTTATGCCGCAGCCCATAGTAGTATTTTGATCGCAGAACTGTAGCTAAAGCTATAATCCAGATCACAGCTGGAGTGGTTCAGGTGCTTCAGATTCAGTATCATCATCAAAAGTCAAGCAGTTCAGATTGCTAGTGCAGCTATTTCAGTTGCCAGTGATTCATCGGCATGCGTCCAAAAGTCAAGCGGTTCAGATTAGTGGCGCAGTCGAATTGGTAATTCAAATCGTTACATATCTAAAAGTCAAATACATAATTACAAGCATTGTAATGAATCGTACAGTCCAGAGTATTTTTCAGATCTTGATAGCCACGGATCGCAAAGACGCTGAAATATTTACTGATTAAAATTTCTATTTTATTTTTACTTAAATCACCAGCAGATAATACGTAATTGTTTCTACGTGTCCGTAACGAACCTTAACGGTAACGAATATAAATTAATCCTAGTATATATGTAGCAATTTTCAAGTAGATTTTACTAATTATATTTTTGGAGAGTACCGAGTATAGCTGAATTTTAAAATAAATTCGTAGTAAATTTAAATCATGAACTCCCTTATGGCCAAACAACTCTATCGTCTCAAATTTGTTAATAACATTACTCTTCAATATTCAACACTAGTAATCTTTTCAAAACTGAAAATCCAATGATAAACCAGCATCGATCGGAAATATCACCGAATTACCATTAATTGAAAGGCAAGGTAAACGGGCAATTCCCATTGGTCGCACGTTCCACTCGAAAGTTATCCGCTGTATCGCCGCGCAATCGCAATCCCTTCTTCGAGCAAAAAATTACCAAGCTCCCGTGCGTAACACCGTAAAACCTGCAACGCGAATTTATGCTCGCTACGCTCGAGAAAAACGTGGAAAGGTAGCAACGACAGACCGTTGAATTAAAGTTTACAAGGGAAGTGCAAAAGTTCCAGCCGACCGCCGGCCGGTGCGTTTCAATTAAGCAACAACGAGCACCGTATTTTCTCGCGTCGATGAATTTTTATGTACGACTAGCGGCGCGTGCAAAACTCAACTGATTACCGCATTACACGGTCAGAAACGAAGAACCGAGGGGGAAAGAGGAAGAGAGAGGGTGGAAGAAGAGTCAGGAGCGGTAAATCCGTTTACGTGCCGCTCGTTTATTCTCATCGAGGGATTAAACGGTAAATTGGCCTTGGCACGCGCCAATTACTCGACCGTTGGGCACGGGCCCACCGGAAACATTGTTTTTAAACTTTCACGAGCAACCGAGGAAGGAGTGGTTGCAATCGGAACGAATTAATTTTCGATGCTCCGAAGGCAAATTCTCGGAGGACCATTAAATTCGCTATCCCCCCGCGCTTGCAAGTGGGAAGGAGAGGAGTGTTAATTAAGAAGAACCGAAACTCGATCGCTGAAAATTTACTCCTTCGCCGAATTAAACAATATCCGAACATGCCGCAGCACGCTCGTTTCTTGTTTGGTGCGGTGCTTTTTCACGTGGTTTCGATGGTTACTTGATTGGTTAAAAAATGTATTGGCACTCGTTCTTCTTCATACATATGTACATTTAGTTTTTCACATATAACATCGATACACCGTTAAATATTGTATTTAAATATTTTGTCAATATTTCTTGCGGTTTCGACATTAAGAACAAATGTAATGTAACTAATTCAATTACTCCTTATCCATGTTTCAGTTACTAACAGGTATTCTGAAAATGATGTATTAAACTTATAATGACAAAAGCATTGTATCGCAAGACCCATTTGCATCATCTTCCAAATATCTGGGAAGAATTAATAAAATTTCACCATTGTGTCCAAGAATACTTTTTTTGTTTTCTTTGAATCTCTTTTGAATGATGCAATATTATTTCTCTGCAATAATTAATACAAATAATTCTAATTAAAATTTGAAATCTTCTAATCAATCTTTCTCTAATATTAACTTTCCATACTTTCAATTTATGTAATGTTTGGAATTTCCTGCATAAACACAGTAATAATCACTAACAATAATTCTGAATAAGAGTTGAATTCTTCGAATAAATTTTCTCGAATAAAAAATCTCGCATTATTCTCAAGCTTCCCACAAAGCTTTACGTATATCTGTATTCGAAAACGGCTTGCCAATACTAAACTTTTTCCATTAGAGTACATTTAAAATGCAACGAGTTTAGTATTCGCGAATACCTTGCCAACCACAACTACACTCGTTGTTGGCAGCAATTGGATTAAGCAACGATGCAGGTATTGCGTAAGCGAAATTATGATACCTTAAAAAGAACGAAACCATCCAACAAGCCCTTTAATACCAACAACGGGTAATCATTTACACTTTACCCGTTGTTCAAGGCGCAGGGAACGATGAAATATCACTGTACGTAAAAAATGTTCGACTAAGGAATACGGGCACCACCATTCGAGATAATATGGGGCAACGGGGTTGAATTAAAGGACTAGGGACTTTAGGGGCTCGAGCTCCAGCTGGGGTGACTCCAGAGATTAATTTGAGGCAATTTGATGAATTCAGCCGCAAGCATAAACCACTACAAGCTTCTAACATCTACACTCTTGTAGTAAATGTTAGAAACCAGTAAGTGAGGAAGAGATGAGAATAACAGGCTGATAATGAGATGCAGCTTTTAAGGTGAAAACACTATAAAGGTTTATTGTAGTTATAATAGTACAACGTGATATAGCGGTTACACACAAGAGCTTCACAGGTGAAGAAACAAGCGAAGACAGAAGAAACAAATGACACATACATAATGCTTGCTGTATGCATTGATACTCTCTCAACAGTAAATAATGTATTAACTTCTTTCAATTCCCTAATGGTGAAATAGTTCTATGGATTTACTTGCGTTTAATGACAACTAATGCGATTCACATGAGGGAATTTCACGACACGAAAGTTCTGATTTCAATGATACTTCCCGTGCATGTAGATGGTACAAAAAACAATTTTTACTTCATACGAGAATTAACTCTGAAGGGGTGGAATCTGCTCTTAAAGTTTGTACGTATGTTTTTTTCATTTATTTCAGATAACTTTGTAATAGGACAGCTAGAGCGAAGCTGGAAATATAAACATTGTTCAACTTTTTATGCTCTGCCAGACTACTTACAAGAACTTTTTCACGAAGCGTCATTAATAAGCAAAATGATTTCTATATGAGTTATTATGAGTAAAATTGTATAAAGTTTCATTTGCCCATTTGATTCAAATACCTTTTGTTCAAATATTTTGTTAAAAATTTCGTTCCTTCATGCGATATGGTACAGTTCATACAAATTATGTAATTAATAAATACTATACAAACAATACAATTTATAAGTATCGTGCAAATCATACGAATTATTATAAAATTTCTTCAAGAAATATTGCATACATATTATACAAGTTATTCAAATTACACACGTTACATAAATCGAACAAAATATGCGTGTTCCGCAAAAACTATTTCTTAACGTCCAAAGCATTTCTGACTATAATGGCTTCCAATATAATTTCTCGACGATCGTTCGTTCGAACTGCACGCGGGTTTAATGCGTTCCGCAACTAATTTCCGGACGCTATTAATTTTTTTCCTCTCGACCGCGAATCGTTGCCAAGAAATGGAAAACGGGAATGCCGCCGGTTCCGCAAACGACACGCGTCTGGCCGCGTTCACTTTTTTCCGCTTGCGGACTGACGGTAACGAGAGCAAATGCGTTCTCGCGCCAGCGAGAAAGAGAAAGAAACTCCTGCTGCCCATTTGCATTCTACTGGATAATAATGTTCCCGCGTAAATGCGTCTTTTGAACGGTTGGCGTGGAGTAATTAACGTCTTCGCGAATTCACGACGCACTCTTTTCGAGTTCCTTTTGTCCATATCGAGCATGTTGCTGAAATTCAGTCTACAATGTTACGCGAAAATGAAGCACGAATGGGGCCGGGTCCATTACGTGGGCCACGCAGTCGCAAGAAAATAATATGCTTTAGAAAATATTACACCGATGAAAAAGCCGTGTGTACTATAGCGCCGTCAGGGATCGCGTAACCGTGCTTTTTGCCCGTGACAAAAAAAAAGAAAAACTAATTACACATTTCCATTTTCCTGGATACCGCGCGCTCGCATGGATGCGTTCGTTTTTCGAGCCGAAATATACGGAAATTAAAATAGCGTAATGAATTTTCCAGTGAATTTACAACGCGCACTTCCGACGCCACTTTTTGCGACGTCGAACGAATGGAGCATCAAAAATTGTCCTACGACGATAAGCGTAAACGGATTACGTTCGTGCTTCACGCTCCCGGCCGTCAAGTAACTATATCTCAGGAAATATTGCACCAATGAAAAAACCATGTGTATTCCATACAGGCGCGACACGAATTCCGTGTCCACGTAAGTAGCTTATTTACGAGCGCTTTATATCTATGGAAATGGGCGGCAAAAATCTGGAGAAATAGTAAATATATGAGAGCGGTGCGTACACGTATGCGCCGTACCTGTGGGACCTGTACATTTGCTCGGATTTCATAATCGCAGCTGCGTTTTGTGGCTACGAGAAGTCCCATGCTCGCGACAAATTGTTATTTGTATCGTGTCTCTATTACGTAATTGCGAGCGAGTATAAACATCATGGCAGGAAGTTATTTCACGAACGCGTAAAACTGTACACCCAGAAATGTATATGAATTAATATTTAATATTGTACTTTTTAATCTAGAAGTGTTTTTGCTGTAACTTCTTCAATTTTAAACATTCTTTAAAACTTTGTTCTTTTCCTTTCAAGGTTGAGGTCTCTTGAGATAATCATAGTATCGATTACTTTGGAACGTTCAAAAAATCACAGGAACGAAAAATAAAACTGAAATCGAGATTTGATATGATTTCTTTCCTTTTCTCGTGTCGTATTTTTCATTTCTCTGTGTGTTTATTATTGTTTACTGGATCCAGACAGCTGAGAAATCCGAAGTGCTTGAATTCTTTTTTATTAAAGTCCTCACTTCAGTGTACCCTCTGTAGCTAATAATAAAGAAATGCCATCTGAGCAAGCAATTAAGAAATTCTTTCTTTTTCATTCTTACTATGGTACAGGTTGTTACAAATCTTAATCCTAGCTGCTTTTTTTAATTAAATAAGTTATTGGTAAATAAAATAGAGACAAATTGCTGCGTCCTCGTGCCTCGCGAGGATGAAAAGCGTCCTTAGAAATTCTTCTGGTGCTCTCGGTTGTCATTTCTTCGATATTAGCCGCATGGGTGTACACTCGAGTAAGAATTTTAATAATAAAAAATTCAAATAACTCGGCTTTCTCATCCGTTCAGTCTCGCTAAACAACGATAAAACCATATTCGATTTCCACGTTTATATAAAAGGACTCTACCTAACCATTCCTTGCTTCAACTGGTTTTTTCACTAAATTAAATATTTCTCCTCATAAATTCTTAAATCTTAACCTTTGAATGCATAAGCGGTAATAAATAATATTTTCAACATATTTTCCACGAGATAGACAACAATTTAAAAACATATCTCGATTGGTATGGTTAACAGATTCCAAGCTTCTTTTCGAGTCATGGTATTTGAGTAGGTCCGTATTGCTTGCATTGCTGATAAGTGGAAGGTATGGTCACTTAACAACGAGTGAAGACCGAGGTAAATTGAACAGGTAGCAGTGATCATAGCTAGTACAAATGCACGTGTAAATGTTAATCCCTCTAATTGAATTGTTTCCTTAGTAATTGGACGAGTCTGGATACTTGCATGAGAACCTCACTACCTGCATTGTATTAGGTTATATAACAATTTCATTCGCGTTTTGCCGTAAGAATATTAAATACTGATAATTTTATATAGAACTTACCTAATGTTATATACATAGAATCTACCTCTTATAAATCTACCGTTAATTGACGCAGTTGTGAACATTAAAGGGACATTAAAATCTTTTTAAGGTGTTACTTAATGAAGATTTCAAATCAACTCCCTTAAACGTAAAATAAACGTAAAATCCAATAATTACACAAGCCAATACTAATAAGGGGCGAATAGTCATTTGGCACGAGTAAAGTAGAAGATGAAAGGAACAGGTAGCAGCAAGCTAGGAAGGATAGGTGGATAGAACGGTGCTGCTCTATATTGGATTGGTTGTCTCGATAATTGCACGATTCTCGATAGTTGTAGGAACTTTAGCTCCGTTTTCTTGCTATTAACGATGTTTCACTTTAGGAGTGTGTTCCATAAAAGGGAAGCGCGCATTGCAACTTGCAGCTAATTAGTTTCAGCGATAACGTTGTCTTCCTTTCATGTGCATTAAACTCGTTCAAGTATTCCGTCCTCCACCGCTACTTGATATAATTAGCTTCATAAGTGTATTCATGCATATATTGCAATTATTAATGCGGTGTCTTTGTCTTCGTCATCTGCATATTTGTTTAGTAATTATGTTAACGACTAACTATGCCTCTAGTTTGAGAATACTTGTTTCTTTTTCTTCGTAACGAACACTTACTATGCCAAAATAAATACAGTGTAAATAAACACAAAGGATACAAGAAACAAAAATTAGTAGAACAAATTTAATTTCGTGGAGAAATTTATAAACGAATAATTTTGGTTTGTGGGATATATATATAGATTATAATATGCGGACGATATCATATAAAGCATGGAATATAGACTATAAGATACAAACTATAAAATATGGACCACAGAATATAAATATAGTATGTACTATAGAATCCGAAATACAGAACATGGACGATAGGATACAGATTTTAGGATATATGCTATAACACGTGAAGTATAGTAGACATAGACTATAAGACTATATGCCAGATAGACTACAACAAATTATAGCGTATGGATGCCCTGTAAGAATTACTTTTTTCGACAACTGCCAAGACTAGCCATTTCTCCGCGTTATCCTTTCATCCACGTAAGCTGTAAATAGGAACATGACTCTAATTGGCATTTTTCGTTTTCATTCGACTGAATTTCGCCAGTGGATTCGTAATCGCCGGCCACCTTTCGTCCTTTATCGCCGGTTGTAACCGGCGTTTCATTACTTCCACGGACTTTATGCGCACCGAGTCCTGCGTGTGCCGTTTAATCGCGCGACAGAGGGGCGACGGCGCGTGGGACAGAGGGCGTACGTAATGTTAATTTCGTGGGCTGCTCGAACGACGAAAGTTCCGACTAGCATGACGGACGATGCTCTGTAATTCTACGGGGCAGCCTTTTCCCGCGTGTTTCTCGTCGAAATGGAAAGTTTAGGGAGATCCCCGACGCTCGAGTCGTCGCTCGCCGGGGTCTTCAGCTTTACGTCGGCGGTAAAAAGTGAAAAGGCGGATGCGAAAAAAGTCCCTGGCGAGATAAGCTTTTGACTTTTTTATCTGGCTGCTTTTTACGACCGCCGGATAGGCTCGTTTGTATTATTCAGCCTGGAGAAGTTCATTTTTTTGTTTCGGGGAACGGTAGCGAAGAAGTGCCGTTGGTTCCGCAGTGTCTTGGCACGATGAATAGGTCTAAAATTTGCGTTAGTATGGAAGAAGGTTGTTAAGGTTGTTGTTAGGTTCTACTTACATTTGGATGTACTCTCTAGGTGGACATTGCCAAGAGGAAGCCATCTTGGGCGCGTGAAAATCATAGATATATTCAACAATTTTTTGTTTGGAAAACAGTTGAATTAACCCTTTGCTGTCCTGTATCGAGTGAGACTCGACAAAACTGTACTGAGATCAGGAAATCTTGAGCGCAAAAGATTAATAGAATATCAGTTTTCTGGGATTCTTGTTAAAGATATAATTGAATAAATTTGCATCACTGCAAATATTTCAAAAATACATGTCTTTTTGAAGGTTTTCATTCACCTGGCCGAAAAAGCAATTCAAAATATAGTGCATTTTCGTCATCAATTTGAAACACATTTTTATTTTCCTTCTATTAAAAGAGAAAATAGAAAAAGTTTATTTAACAGGTTTCATGTAGAATTTAATTGTTTTAAGTTTTATTTTCCATTTCAGTATTTCTAAATAAAACTTTAAAGTGATTAAAACACCCAAGAAACATTGGCACAGCTTTTATGTGTGGTGGAAGTCAAATACGTTTCGGACACGTGATGCGTGTGTGTTGCGAAAGATTTACGAGTCGTATTTATTCCACACTCTACGAATTTTCTGCCATTATAAAACGGTCTAATCAAACTGGTAGCAGAGATACTGAAAAACGTAACAGACGGAGGACCGTAGCGTATGAAGAAAATGCAATTTGCGTTGTACCTGCGGTCACTCTTGAGCCGCATATCCAAAGGATATGAGGCAAAGAATTACGCAACATGTGCTTCAATTACGTAGCAGAGAATGCAAATATATGTATAAACCTCTTATAACGAGGCCAAATGATTCCCTCGATACTAGTATTTACTGATTATTTAACCTTACCACATTACCTTAATAATTAATTTCACGTAAAATGAGGAAAGGATTCAATCTACGCGAAAAAGATATGCATTACTATTTTAAAAAGTAATACATACATATACCGTTGCATTTACGAAAAAAAATGCGGTGCTATAAATATAGCACCACTCTTTGAATCATTCGTCTCCTTGATTTGACATTTTTCTCTAACAGCACCAGTAATGGAGTTATGATTTGTTACACTTACTTGGTCCACTCTATCGATATATCATATTGTTAGCAGACAGTGAGAAGTAAGGGCACGAACCAATATTTCAAACCGTGTACTCTACGAGCCATTTTCGACACAGAGAGGGGATGAGGCAGGTAGCTTCTAAATTTAATATTTTTGATACACTATATTCTTGAATTACCTGACAAAAAATTTTTGTTTATGAGACTTTTATATAAAATAAAGTTATATCTAAGACATTAAAAATAATATTACAAAAATAGTTTAAATAGAGAAAATAACTTCATATTTACTGGGATGATACATAAGGAAATAATTAAAATACAAATTTGAAAATAAGCAACTGATTAAAAAAATTGCGTATATTTTCCATTTAAAACTTTCGAAGATTTTGGGGTACGTGTTAATGTTAAAGTTAAGGTCTCAAGGGGTACTAATAGCTCATCAGAGGGATAATAATTATTAATATCAATATAATTATAAATATTAATGAACTGTTAGAGCGGCAGCTATAGGGGTTCTCAACAAAATATTTTTTTAGTTCTTATTATTTGTTAAAGTTTACGTCTTGCCACGAAGGTTCTAGAGTAACTGTCATGAGATTCCTCATACTCCTCTTACGAAAAGGCATTCTACCTTTCCCATTCAGTGGCCAGATGCTTTAGGAACACGACCTCATTCTTTTGCAGTGCGATATCGAATTGCCTACCATCCTTTCTAACACGTAGGATCCCTGAAGGCTATCATCTGACAACCAATAATTACACGAATACGTCTCCAGTCATCCTTTAGCGCACATCCACGAAAGCGCATAACTTACATCAAGGATTTATTCAGCCCTTAATCGAGCTTTAAACCTTCACGTGATGAAATGGAGTTAAGCTATTGTATATGCCTTCAAAACGTCATCAGTATGTGTTGAGTTCATTTTTTTAAATTGATCCTTTCCCATTATTTTCGTTGTTAAATAAGAAACATCATTTCGTGAAATACAAAATTTGTTTTCAAATATCTGTGATTATCCAGTTTTGTGAGGTATCTACAGAATCTTCGTATACATAGGTATTCAGTTGAAGAAAATGTTTTGTTTTTTTTTTTTTTATTTTGAGAATACACTGTAATCATTTAATTATACCAGTGGTATTTTTTGGCAGTGCTCATTCGTAAAATCGAATAATGTTAACGACGTTATGAGACAGGTTTTTGTTCGTTTAAATACCCAATGAAACATAATGGAAAGAAAAGAATTCATCGTACAGTTTTTTTTTCTACAAGAAACTCTTTTTTTTAAGCCATTATATGGTCGCTTAAACCAGCCGCTAATTGCGAGTTTTATCGCCGAGTATCTCGTAAATTATTATGCATACGAGAGACGATCCGGGAGATAAATCTTTGTCCATCCGCGAAGTCAAGAGGAAATCGGCGCGTAACTTGTCACGTGGCCTACCTCGTGAGAACGGTAGTCGCCTGAAAATTAGATCAGAAGCAATTTCTCGGGCTCTGAACTCGCTCAAGGAACTTCCTGGACTTTGAACTTGCCGGACCCTTCCTAATTTAACGAACTTTAGAAGTTTCGAAGTTTGGAGAGCCAACGAAAGTGTCGATACTGTTATTCATTAAAGTGCTGTTTGCGAGACGGTGGACCGCAGTCTGGCGGTATATGGCCGGGCCAGAATTTCAGCGCTTTAACGACGGAAATGGGAGTTTTCTGGCGCGGATAAATTCGTCGTTATCTTAACGACATCGTCGGGCTATCGAGGAACTTGGTCGCTACGGAATTGAAGGCGTGGCTGAGGTCGAAACCCTTGGCTGGATTCGGCTAAATACAACGGCGGGCGGTTCTGTCAGAAAATAATTAGTGACGAAGATTAAAATGAATCGTCGTGGCCCGGTGGCCGGCGGATTAATTGGACGAATTATCCCAGGATAAAGAGGATTAAAAAATTTCCCTTAATTGCGTGCGGATACGAAGATGAAACTTTGAAGGCGAACAATTAAACAGTAATTAAGTGAACGCAGGCCTGCGCCTCTGGAAATTTCAGCGAGAGAGGTTCGCGGAATTTTGCTTCGTCGTTATAGAAACAGACGAATCGAAACTTTACGCGTTCGCAGATAGTACAAGGGACCATACCCAGTACTCGAACACACTTCGAAATATATCATCTTTTACTTCAACTTTGGCAAATAAATGTTAACATGTTACACAAAGGAGCCTAGTAACTGGATTTAATATTTTTTAGAAGCTGAACAAGCTAAACAAATAATAATACTTGAACAATGTATATTATAAAGGATAAAGGTTTGGTAAATGGCAAGCAATCAGAATTTTAAAATGTATACGAGTTTAATTTGAATTAAATCATACAATAATTGTTGTGTGGAATGACGCTTGTACGAAGACATTTCTACAATTTATATTTGTCGCAAATATTATCAAATAATACCAGTATAACGAAATTGTTCAAGTACTGGTCCAATTTGTTAGCGGTGTTCAAATACTCGGTAATTTACTTTAGTTTCCGTACGGATTTTTAGCGTAATTGTCCGCTGGCGCATTGTTGTTATTAATTGGACGTGCAATTCGGGTGCTTCAGGATTTGTTGAGGGAAGGAATTCCACGCGTTACGAGTACGGCGATGTACTTCGAAACGTATAAACGAGAGAACGACGAGAACGACGAGATGGAATCGACTAACGAATAATAGAGAGGAAAGATTGCAAATCCAACAAGTGTTTGTAAGAGAGTAAAAAATAAGTCTTTTGAATTAAGCAGGAAATGAAATGATGCGGTACTTTTATTTTTCTCGGTGATTTTTACTGAATCCTGCTGGAAAATGTGAAGTTTATATCTATCTTTACTGATACGAAACTTTGTCATACACGTATATCTTTCTATCGAAAATTTTACTTCTTGAAACTATAAGAAAATATAAAGAAAATAACTAACTTTGTTCTGTCTTCGTACTAAACAATGCATCACTGTATTGAAATAATAATTTTCTAGCGATATTACGATGATAGATATTAATTACTATTGAATGCCAACGTGTGCATTCGGTTTCTCAACAACCTATCTGTAATTTCATGTTTCATATGCTAAAGATAACAATTATAATTTCCAATCTGCGTCGAAGCAGAATGACTCGTTACACAAATGTAAACCCGCACGCAGTAATAATTAGTTTGTTCGAGAGTGAAAAATCAGCTCATCAAACTCCTAGCTTGTTATCCGCTGGTAAAGCAACAGTAAATAACATCATTAACCCTACGCCTCTGGCGCCCTGTCTGATGCACCGATGCATTTTTGCTTTTGCGCATATTACTTGAAGAGGATGAGTTACTCTGTGAACAACAGAGCTGAAATTCTGGCTCTCGTATTTTTCAGCCTCCATGAAAAACCTCGTCTTGCGAGAACGACGTCCTCAAACGCTTTTCAGATTTCTTTTTAAATCTATAAAATCGTGGCACGGTTCCCTCGAAATTGGATCTCAATTTTCCAAGATTCCGATCTTGAATCTACGGAATCGCGCGTGACTACCTTTAAATGGGATCCGATATTCCCAACATTCCAACCTCCTTTTTGAATCTATGAAGACGTGACTGGTCCTTCTAAATTGGATCTGAAATTCCGTTTACAAGCTACCGCACTACCTCGCACACTTTAATAGATATTCTATATCCGAACGTCACCTCGTCATAGACTTGGTCGCGAAACGATTCATCGACCGTAACATGGGAATATTTTGCTCCTCGTGGAAAATTTATGTACCAATCCTGTTATGAGTTGGTTAGGATATTCGAGGCTTTTGGTTCTTCATGGTTGATATTAGCTGTACTTCGTTTCGTTCCATTGCCGCTAGATCAATGTGTTGTTTATAACCTTGAAGAAGCTAACTACAAAACGTCATGTTCCAAGTTCATATATTATGGTGAACTAAAAGTTCGTGCGTTTTTTACGTTTTAGTTTGTGCAATTTTTTGAAGTCATTAAAATTACTTTATATGCAGGTTAATAACGTTATTATTATTTCGAAGTAATCTTTCTAAGACTATTTTTTCTGAGTCTATCCAATATTGTCGGGAAACATGTTACACTTAATGAAAACTGCTTTAATATGTTGTAATAAATTGTAATAATTGTTGTAATAAATTTTAAAGTACACCGAGGATAACTCTCGTTTAGCCCTCGCATATTCGAATAACGTCGAGAAACACCTCGCAGATCGTCAGGCAACGTCTTCGCAGGCGTTACCACATGCTGACACTGAGGTTTTGAGTGGAGCCACTGAACAGCTTTTCTCTTAAGCTTCATGAAACACATCCTCTTCCTCTGCTCCTCGTTAAGTCTACAGACAGCTTAAAGCAGTCTTAATTGCGTCTCCTCAGTTATCATACCTATTCTACATATAATCATTCCGATACGTAGTCACTGCTCGCAAACGATATTAATAAGAATCACGGTTCAGAATAAGTATCCATCGAACACAGTAATCGTGAGAAATTTTTACATATCGTTATATCTGTTAGCTGGAATAACTAAAAATTAATTTCTGACAATAGTTGCATTGATTATTAACAATATTTGTTCGAGCAATGACCGAGAATATGACTTTGCTGTAATGTTTTTTGCTGAGATATTGGACCACATAAGTTATGTTCCGCTAGATCGCTGAAATATCACACTGTGCGTCGTAAATATCTCTCATCCCTTAACCCTTTATAGGGCAGAACTCCCTGGGCATTCCTTTTCACTTTTTTTTGTAAAAACAAAGTATGAGCATAGAAACTTAAAAGTACAAAATTCCCGTCTTTTCCTTAGTGATAATAGCTAGTACCAGTGACCTATAAAGGGTTAACTTCTGTACTCTGTTACATAAAGTCCAAAGTCGTTTGTCATGCAGTCTCTTCCTTGGTTTGCTGTCTCTATTCCGTCACTTGACATCGTCGATTGTGCTCCTTGTCGTGATCTATTCAATTCCCATTGCGGTGACATGCGTTTTACCATCGTTTTACCTTCTACCCTCTTTTTGATGTCTTCCGTTGATGTTCCAAGTGCTCTTCTGTCGAGCATCTCTAACGACACGTTAATTTCCAGTGCTGTCAGAGGTGCACCACCTTCAACATTTTTATGCTCAGTTTCTTATTCCTCGAGTAGGTAGTACTACATGCATTCATGTTCCTTAAGCATTTTCAATTCAAGTTATCGACTCACCTGTTCGTCTTTGTTAAGTGCTGATAATTGAGTAATTTAACAAGAAGTTCGTGCCACAGGCATAACTTTAAATTCTTACAATGTCCACTATTTTTATCTGCGGTCTTAACCGCCTGTTTCTCTACTTCGCACGTTCGCCTACCGTAACCATATTCTACACGTGCTGTTACGGTGATCCCTACTGAGCCCTGAATTTATGTAGGGATCATGGGTCACTGACAAGTTTAGCAAAAAGAGAACTCTTTCTAACAATACAATATGCAATAAAACGGAAACTGTAACGCGCTAAACTTTAACTTTAAATCTATCTTTATCTACGTCTCCAAAACGCTGATCCTAAAAATTCTTTGTTCTTGATGCAAACTGTTTTTCTTTTTCTCCACATTTGAAGGCATATATCGTTGCACACTTCTTCCACACGAAACCTCAACGTGCTTGGCATGTACTATAATAGTATTACATATTTATATGGACTTTATTAATGGAGGGAAACTTTGGAAGCTGTTGTAGATAAAAATAAAAAAACTTCTATTGCATATTTTCTGTTTCCTACGGTGCGAACGTTCATACTTTTGTAATATCTCAAAGTATACAAATAAAATGTATAGAAACATGAAATACAGGAACATATACAGCAATTTAATGAAATAATAATTAGTGCGAAACAATATACAATGATAATGGAACCTTTACCATTTACTTGTTGTAATTTAAGTTATAATACCTTAGAAGCATATTTTCTATATTCACTAATGTAGATTTTACATTTATAATTGTTATGAGAATCTTATACCTCACATTTGTCAATAAAAGCGATACTTTTTGATTTCTATAAATCGCTTTATTTCAGGACGTTTTAAATTGTATTAATTTTGGCTACGAATTCGTGAAAACTCATCCGTTCCATGTGAAGCGACGCGAAGCAGTTATTTGGCGCAATTGTCATCGTTTACACAAAACGCTGTGTCAAGCTTTGTCACTCTGGACTCAATGTGCGCTTAGCCCGAGGGTCGTTCAATTCCAAATCGCTGTATTATTTGAATGAAATCTACTAACCGAAACGGTAGCTCTCGAGCCATTACAATATTGTCATTTGTACCCCTGAAACATTTTACTATCCCACTCTCGGTCATCGACATTTTTGCCGTAATAAACAGATGTGTAAATACCAATCTTATAAAATAATTCTCTGGATAGCGTTTCTATCATAGCTGTTAAAAATACATATAACTAAAAATAATATTTGGAACTGTTTTCCTTCTCCTCTATGACTATTGAAGAAAATCTAAGTTTAACGACATATATGACGTCTTCAAATAACTTATGAAACAAAATCATTTATATGAAATGAAAAGCAACTTCAAATATATTACCACAAAACAGTCAGTATCATAAATATTCGTACCCTCTTTGACTATCGAAGAAATTTATTCAAGTTAAACGGTTTATTTGATGTTCACAAATAACCCTAACATAAATCAATAAATAATTTTTACAAAATTCATGCAAAAATATTTGAATAACTTCCTGAATGGTATTATAAAAAAATTCCTAAATTAGAAACAATTCATAACCATCTTCGTTCTACCAGGGAGATGGCAATAGAGTGCTGAGACGTTTCACCAACTAGTAAATCAATCGCAACGATCGGATGCGAATCAAAATCGCGCAAACAATAATGTGCTCGATCTGAATTCCAAACAAGCCCCGGTTATCCCGTATCCTGTGCTTGTAACAATAAATCCCGCAGAAAAACGGATATCTCCCTACGGCGCGAGCAGGGAATCGCGGTTACTCCGCGAGATGAAATTGAAAAGCAAGACGACACGGAGCGGTTCTCGTAAATATCGGCGAACGCGAATGGCGTAAATTTCCCGCATGTAACACGGAAATATCTGCGCACGCGACACGACTGGCACGCGTCGCAACGCTGTAACCTCCTCGGTCATGAATTTTTTCCTTTCGATAAAAAAGGTATTCTTCGCGCGTCCCAGGGTTCTTTGGAGTCCGATAAATGTAATTGAATTAAAGAATTACGATGCACGCGTTCATTCGCACAAATTACAATGGCATATATACATATTCTATACACATACATATATGTATATACAATAAATATATACAGTGTCCCAAGTAACTCTTGCGTCTTAAATATTTCACGTGTTTTTTGTGATAGAGATAATATTTCCGGAGATTTCACGGTTACTGGGTCTTTTTAAAATAGGATGGGGTATTTTCATTATTCAGATATATATAATATGTTGACTTTTGGAGTACGATTTTGTAAAAATAACGTCTTACAAGGTCATCTGAAGGTCAACACGTTGGCATTCACTTGAACTAATTTTCATTCAGGCAATTTAAATCTGTCCATCTTTTTAATAGTTTCGCCATAAAGAAACTAAACACATTTATTTTTTAACTGAAATAATTTTCGATGATTTTCAAAAATTCGAAAAATCGTTTAACGTACGTTCAAATATCGCTGAAGACTAGAACTTACGAAAATTTCGTTAAAATTTGAGATGTTCCAAAAAATGTCCAATTTCGCGAGGAACAACCCAAGTGCTAAAAGGTGAATTTCCATCGACTGTATCGGCTCTAACAATAAGATAGAGAATTAATATCGATTCGCCAACGTGCACGCCATTTTTCGATAACGTCCGTTTTTGATTCCCCTTTCGGAAAAGCCTGTGCAATAAACTTTAACGTTCTCACGAATGCCGAAAGACGATAGCCGCCGAAAAATCCCATTTCAGAATCGCTGTAATAACGAAATTCCGTCCAGTCGATTTGAAGTTGTCCCTGGCCAGCGAACGGGCCGCGGTATAGAAATAACGTTTAACCGGGCAAATCTAACGACTGTTCTGTTCCGTACACCGAGAACAAGCCGAGAGGCACGTTTTAGAATTGAGTTACCCTGACCATTGGGAAGCAATGAAGCATCGAGCAACCCGTTCCGAGTTTGCGCCAGCTTTTCTGGGCCGTTGCTCTCCGGGCGTTTCCAAGGTTGCGCAAAGGGCCTCCAACGTGATGCCAGATATCAACTTTTTCCCAACAGTTTTCACGTTGTCCGGGCGTTGAGTGCCGGGAACGATTTGAAACTGAACATGGGTGGTGTAAAAATTAAATCCGACGTCCGTCCGAGCGAAATTGCGCGCTTTTTCAGACAGTGGAAAGTGTTGAACAGATTACAAAGGACGGGAGGTGTGGAAAAAAGGGAGACATCAAATAAAATGAATAAACCATAGGTGTATGTGGTCGCGTGTGATAAATAAATTGCGAATTTTATTCTACGATTATATGAAGAATACAATGGATTCACTAAAACGTTCATGACGATCAAATAATCCAAAAATTGACATCGAATTAGATAAGTTAAAAAGAAACATTTACGATAATGTACCAATCCAAAGTGAGTGAAATTGGTAATAAATATAAAAATTATGTCTCCCTAAACAATGAACAGGGTGGGTGTGTAACAATAACAAAGAAACAAGAACCGATCTACAAAATTGCTAATGGTATTTCAATTGTCACGTGTGACGATTACGCAATCTTACAGGCCTTACGATAGATGAAAACCTCAGAAGGCAATTTTCTTCGTTATATTTACTGATTCTAAATCAGTTCTGCTAGGTATGAAAGATCTTACAACCACTCCAAAAAGAATACGTATTTTTTCATTTGGCATTTTTCTATAAAGGCACTGACAAGGAGTTATGACTTGTCACGTGCATTTGGTCTACCCTGTATAACAGTTTAAAACAGTTATTTTTTTAACCTTTCAAACCCTAAACAAAAGTAGCCAAAATTGAAACGTCAACGCTGAAATTGCGTCATGCTTCCAAGTAAACAGGATATATATTTTAAAATTACATATTTTTATATAACATTCGCGTATTCATCCTAAGAAATTTGAATTTAATACAATTAGCAAAAATTGAAACGTCAGCGTTGAAACTATATCCAACGATAAGTTAATGTAAAAAGGATATATATTTATTAATGACGTATTTTTACATAACGTCCTAAGAATTTAAACCCATACAATTTAACCAACAAAATTACAATAGGCACAGCTAAAGTTCGAAATGTCATAGCGAACACCATTCACCCTTATTAATGTTTGTAATTTTCCTTCTCTTTGTGCGACGGTTTGTTTTCGAACTAATTAATCAGGAAACCATTCGGAAAGTGTGCGGAAGTTCCAGTAAAACGAACAAATCATAAAACTGTTGCCACAGAGTTGCTAGAACTGCTCCCTCGTTCGCCAAGAATACGTTCGCGCTTAATGGCAAAAATGACTGCTTTAGGTGCTTTTCCGAAGAGTGCAATTGTTATGGAACACGTATGTTTGGGAAGTAAATTGTTACGGGAGAGTGAAAGAGTACAATAGTCACGAAACACGTATAGATCCCAATACCCACGTACGTGTACATGTATCCATGTGTGCAGTAGGTCATTGTATAACGCGAAAAATACGTTACGTGACACAGGAAACTATGTTACATAAGATTCGTAACTCGTAGAAAATGTGAAAATACGTTGCTCGGTATAGTAGAAGACATAGTTAGGTTACGCTGGCGAAGAAATGCAGCAACGAATTGTAGAAGAAATAACTACCTACGACACTCTTATAGTCACATTAAAATATTGCGAATTTCTGTTATAAAAGGATAAAATCATTTTACAAATTCAAACTTTTCTTTGGTTTATAATTGTGTAGTAACATTAATTTGCATTTCTTTCCTGTGTGACTAAACAGTGTATATGTATACTTCAAGTAGAATAGCACCTCGCTTGGTTTCAGACCATTAATTATGAATGGTTATTGTGTGCAGCTAGCGATGGATTAGGTTGAACTTTAATTACTCGTTTCATTGTTCAGTTTTAGATCCAAATACGCTTTTGTATCGTATTTAATATTTATACTTATTTTTCGTTTGTTACTTTATGAATCTTTAGCAAACTTAGATTTAAATGTTCAATATGAAATATGAAATATGAAACATGAAAAATGAAATATGAGTTTTAAAGCATGGTTCATCCTTGCGCGTGTAGCACTTTTATATATAATCGGGCTCAAATATACATCTTTTGAAATACTTTGTACTGTGGCAGAATAGCTGAAGCAGTTTCTACCATTACGTGTAAACGCATTCTTGACAACGCAGAAGTTTCCGCTCTCCTACAGCAACAGTTTTATGATTTGTTCCTGTAGTTAGACGTTCCATAAACTTTTCGAGCGATTTTCTGAATTACTTCACAAGCCATCCATCATACCAAGAAGACAAGAACGTCACACACTAGATGAGTTTTACTCGCTTCGACGTTCCAAACTTTCCGTGTGCTTATTAAAACTTTCCTATGGCCACGTCGATTAAAGAATAACTGTTTCCTGCTTCCTTTGGGTGGACAGATACTTGTAATATGAAACTTTCTTCTATCGAGAGACAGGGATAATAGACATTTTCGAAAGCTGTTATCGATGCTATAAAATCGATATTAACCCTCAGTGCGAAAAAAACTTATAATATCGTTTACTACGATGTGATTTACCGAATGAGAAAGTAGTATGGGTAAATGTAGGACGTTCGATACAGTTAATAAAATCTTACAAAGTATAATTGTACGTGTAAAAATACATAAATTATATAGAATATAAAACTTAAATATAAAAACCTTGGCTTCCTAGAAAATCAGCCATAAGGACTTTCTGAGAATGCCTGCGATTGAGTGTGATTTAACTGCATGTCTGATCATTATTCATTGTTTCTACTTGAATTTATTTCTATATACGTATATCCGTTGACTATGGTATTATGAAGAGTTTGGAAAATACGCAAATAATGAGATATTGTTTTTCGATACAATACAAATAATACGGAATGTATCCAATTATTTAAATTTAAATAAAAATAATATAATTACAATGAAACAGTGTCTGCAATTCAGTGTGATTTACATGACACGTCTGACCATTAGTGATTGTTTCTACTTCAATGTATTTCTATATACGTATATCCGTTGACTATGGTATTATGAAGAGTTTGGAAAATACGCAAATAATAAGATATTGTTTTTCGATACAATACAAATGATATGGAACATATTCAATTATTTAAATTGAAATAAAAATAATATAATTAAGCATACTTTAGGAATCTTTTTCTACATCTATATGATATTGAACAATTTTAATGCTTTTTCTACTAATAATATTCTACATAAATGAAAAAAATGGTTAAAAATTAACAATAAAAATTTTTTTTATTACTTCGACTGTCGATTATTATCGGTAAAAACGCTAACATTCCACAATTACTAGCAAATTGTAATACTTAAAAATAAAAATACTTAAAAAAAAGATCTGAGATTTTTTCCATCTGCGCGTACGATAATATTCTTTTAACGAGGACTATCAGTCTGATCATACTCATCCGAGATCAGCCAGAGTACAAACAGCTCTACTATCAGGAACAATCGGGAATCGAGCATTGTTTGTCGAAACGAGCAATGTGATTGCGCGATAATCGTCGAAAAACGAGATTAATCGCAACACGAATTTCAATATTTACCTCCAATCGGACGAGAAATTTCGATGGAAGTTTCAGCTGAGAGTCGATATCACCGATCCCACCGAGGCGGATTCCATCATCTGACACGGGTGACAGTCTATAAATTGCGATTTGATCGATGACCTTCGGAGGTAGTAATAACTGCGCGGCCGATGTTTGCTCGTGGGAGTTCGAAACCGTCACCGGTTATAGACCGCTAACCTGAACGGTCTCCGCACGAGCGGAAAGAGCAACCTAATTCCCAGCTGAGGTTTGGTCGAAGTAGGAAAATAAAAAGTTCTCCCGGTTACCCACTGGGAGAGGGCGCGGGGGGGGGGGGGGAGAGAAGAACAAAGAACGGTTCCTTATTACAACGGGGAAAAATCGTAGATTGCCGCTGTAAGCGCCATTGATTGGGCGAAATTAACTTTCATTGTATTTTCGCGTGACGAAAGTGTCCCTGAACGTTCGAGGAACCAAGAACCGAGCGCTCCATTATGCTATTTGAGTGCATGCGTTCGCCCCCGGGGATCTTCAACGTCAATTTTTACCTTTCACTTCTTTGCATTGTAGCTGATGGCGTAGCTAAGTTTTTGGAGTCCCCGGGGAAGGAAACGTTTCGCGCTGCTTACTTTTGTTCAAATAAAGTTTAATTAAACCGAGGATTTGCGGAAAGGTACTCGGGGATTCTGGGATCCAGATATTACAACATTATTATTACTATAATTTTATTACTGTATTATTGTTATAGCATAAGTATATACGAGGTGTGGCAATTAAATAATGAGACTGGTGTGAGAAATATGATTTATTGCAAATAAAGTTACATTTAACTTTTATCCCCTTCAACATACTCTCCTCCCCTATCCATACACCGCTGTATACGTGTCTTCCATTATTCAAAATAATGCTGTAGTTCATCAGTTGTTAGCCTCTTCAACAACTTTGCCGTTTTTATTTTTACATCTTCAACAGACTGACTGACTGGGTGCTTGAAGATCAAACCGTGAATCAAAAATACTACGAAGAAGTCCTAATCAAGCTGAGGGAAAGAGTAAGGAAGGAAAGACCGGATTTGTGGAAGAACGACTCATGGATTTTGCACCAGGACAACGCACCAGCCCACAATGCCCTATCTGTAAAGCAGTTTTTAGCGGACAAGCACATTCCTGTGGTTGATCATCCTCCGTATTCGCCAGATCTCGCACCGTGTGACTTCTACCTGTTCCCAAAAGTCAAAAGTGCATTGAAGGGAACACATTTTCAGTCTGTTGAAGATGTAAAAATAAAAACGGCAGAGTTGTTGAAGAGGCTAACAACTGATGCGCTACAGCATTGTTTTGAACAATGGAAGACACGTATGCAGCGGTGTATAGATAGGGGAGGAGAGTATGTTGAAGGGGATAAAAGTTAAATGTAACTTTATTTGCAATAAATCACATTTCTCACACCAGTCTCGTTATTTAATTGCCACACCTCGTATGTATATGTAGTAAATGTGTACAGTAAAGCATACATCGTTATAACTGTTATACTATAAAGTATTATACAACTCGAATTAAAAATAATAATAATAATAAATAATACAAGTATTATACAACAAATAATATTAAATACACTCTAGTTGTATCACGAGTCGTTATAAGTTTTAATTACTGATAAAGCTCACAATTTCGGTTTATTTAAAATTTAACAGTCGGCATTTCCTTTCTTAAACGCACGAAACCGACACGCTGTGTATCGGTATCATTCGGTAGTGAAAATGTACAATACTTTCATTGTTCGTCGTTAGTGAAAGCTGTGTCGTTTGAATATTCAATCACGTTTGTATTCAGAGTAGCAGAGTTCGAGTTATGATTTCAATAACGGGGTACGTAATGGCTACAGTTAACCTCTACAGATGGTGCGCTGAATAAAATGGTTCAGGGTTTAATGAAACAAGAGAAGTTTTTGATTAAATGTACATTATCATTAAAGATTGTTTCAGTCTCTTCTACAAAGTGACAAAACAAAATGTTTGAACTACTAGCTTCACCTTGTCGTTTGTCTTTAAAAGGATCTACCAAGATCTAATTGGCAATTTAAGAGCAAAATATTTGCATTGCGTGTATCATCTATCTGTTTACTATAGTGTAATAGGAGCTGCCTTTGCTTACACTCGGTTATGGTTCTGATGCTTCTTGCTGACGAGCCCCTAATTTACTAGAGTTCCTTGTAAAGGGTTCTTCAAAAGAAGCTTAAGAAGTCAGTATAGTTGTTGCGAACAATTATTATAACACGACATCATTACCTTTCACGTTTAATTTTAATCGTATCTACTTTCATTTGAAATAAAATCTTGATTATTGAATCTTAATTATTAAAAAATAAAATCTTGAAGACATTTAAAAAAAAAAACGTCTCTTGTAATACAGCAAACAGTAACATTTATTCATTGAAAAAAAAAAACAATACTTTATCGATCCTAAACAAAATATAGAGAAACATTTTTGACGTTAAATAAACACCTCGAAAATTCCTCTACTCGCCCACTGATGTCGTACAGCTAGTTCAGGTCTGGATAACAGCGCGATAAAACGTCGAATTCGGGCTCCCGATAAATGTATTTAGCAATACTACCGTGTCGGAATGGCCAGCAGCGTCGTGAATTCCAGGTCGAACGTGATTTATTAATGAACGTTCACGTTGTTTCCATTATTTCGATCGCAACAGGGCGCACCGATAAACCGTCGAATACGCGGTGTTCCCCTAAACGGGTCTGCCATAAAACGGGAGCGATCTAATTCCGGGAGAGGTCCAGATTTTATTGCAGGACACCATCTTAGAAGTTTACGTTCCACAGGAACGCCGGCTTCCTTTCCAGCGAGTTCAATCAAGATTCTTGGCGGTGCGGCATACTTGGTGTGACGCACGACGAACGTCGGGATCAAGTTTGACCCAGAGTAGAATCACTTCTACGCACACTTTGAGAGAAAGTTTTGATGCATGTGATACAAAATAAAATTATTTAGTTGCTCGTTTTAAATATACAGTGAATCACAGATGTATTGGTATTATGTCATTTGAGAATATATATAATTGATATTCTTTTGGAATGAATTTTGTAGGATTATTATTGATGCAAACTTATAACAGTATTAATATTAAAATCGTATAATTATAGGAGTGCCATCTTAATTATATCTTCAATATGAACTTTCTTGAAGAAGCCAAATTCCTTAATGCAACAAATATTGAGTCAGTCCCATAAATTTTTGTATATCATATAGAATAGTGGCTAAATTTGTAACTAAAAAAATAGAATAATAAGTATATATCTATTTTGTATTATATTATCGTTTGACGTTCTTCTCAACTTCACTCTTCTTCGCACCTGTTCTCTCTGTACTATGTAATTCATGTTGTCCAATTTCCACACTGACTTTCCATTTGTTATTTCACTTAATTTATTAATGTATCACCGTCTTTGCAAATCTTCTCAATCTACTCTCTAATAGTTACAGTCACAACAGCTTCGATCGATCCTTGAACGAAAAATGTTCTTCCAAACACTCGTACCGTGTAAACACTGTTTGCATTTTCTGTAAGACGTCAACAAGCAGCTTTTAAACCATCGGTGTGTTCGCACATGGACGAAGTAGCGATTTGACAGTTCGTTTGCATTTTATTGGTAATATCATACCAATGAAGTCTCACTCGGTTGGTGTCTCAGCGTTTTTGCTACGAGTACCACTTCTCTTTTCCTTTTACGATACCATATTTGTACACCCCGCGAAGAAATATCGTTCCGCCACTGGAGAGACATAAGAAGCGTGTGGGCATGCATGTCCCACAAATCTCACCTTTACCCGTGCACATGTATCGTGCAGCTGTAGTGATGGAACGATATTTCTTCGCCAAGTGTCGCAGGAAAAACATTGGAGCATCTAGTAAAGAAGAAATCCTTAATATCATTTTGCCAACGTGCGACATGCCGCGAGCATCCGAAAGATATTTTCGCATTGAATTTGAAATTGCTGAAGCTTTCGGAAGATGCAGTGGTATTGTGTAGAAGAAGGATAATTCGTTCTGTGAAAGAATCTAAAATAACAAGAAACGTGAAATAAGATTAAAAAAGAGTGTCATGGCTTTGTATAAAAAAATTCCAGCGTATGAAGCATAAAACGTCAACAAGAAATTGTTTTTAAAACAATTAATGAAATTGGTTAATAGTTATATGGATCAGTATTGCTATTATTCAATTGTTACTATTGCAAGCTTTCTTATTTGCACATTCGAACTGCACTGTGTCAGAGAAATTTTAGATTTGTTAGATAAGTGTAAGAAACATTCCTTCTGATATTAAAGATTACTATCTTGTTTTAATTTCAATAGTTTTCATTTTTTCGACCGTCACTTATCAGCAATGATGAATACAGTAAGGTTTATAGTAAGAATTTTCCACAAGGTGGTGGAGATATCAACACAAATATATGTAAATATATTTTATACCATTTTACTAGAAAACAAAACTCTAAATGCCATCCGGAAATTTATTCCCTCAGAAGAACCAACCTACCACTATACTCGAATTTATTTACTTAGCATGAATAATGCATTTATTTATACTGAAATTACGACGTTCTGTTGCTGAGATAAACCAGACCCAAGGAATAGGCGATAAAGGATTCGACATCCATCTCTGGAAGGTTAGGATTCGAACTGTTTTCCACTAGAATTGCGAGAAAGTCCAACTGCCACCCTTGAAGGAATATCAGATCTTGCCTATCTGCAATAGGATCTCAACATCCTCGATCGTCGTGAGTTTGATAGGACACAGGACTGCCAGTGATAGGTCAACCGACCCGTAGAATTGAGCCTTGATCTACCCCCGAAGAACTGGTAGACATCCCTGGCATGGAACTGGGATATCCATCGATTGACATGTCCAACGGTCGAGTGGATCAGTTTACCCGCGGCCGATTCTCGTGGACGACATGTTCGACTAGGATTTAAACCAAACGGGATTAATCCTGCCCTCTGAACGCGGTTAAACTCGACCCTGCGTCGTCTACGTATGTTCGTTTGGTTTTCCAATTAATTGGCTGCTGCCTCCAGCTTGTTAAAAGCGACGCGTTGGAAGATCACTCGCGCGTGAAAGGTGAGCCGCGTTTAGTGTTGTTTTTCAATTTAAAATTTAATCGGGCTGGAACCACAAAGATCTTCGCGTCCCAGAAATTAGCCTTGTCCCGTGTTTGTCTGGATCAGTGGTTCCCGTAATATTCGCAGGCTAATTTTCAGGAAACCAGAGAGAAATTCGAGCGAAACGCTCCGTCGCTACTCCGTAGAAAACAACCAGTAGAAAAATATCATTGTTATAGGGCTATCAAACAAAATTTGTAGCATCTCTATTTGTTTGTAAAGTTAAAGTTTGTTTGTCCATATTCATTTGAAACGTGTTCATCAATAAGATGATGCTATTAATAACACAGGTTACTTATTCACAATAATAATTTATTCATAATTATATTATAAATATAAATATATCAAACGTGTGATAAATATTTATGATATGTAAACATTTTTAAATCCACTTTTAATAGTTTGGAATTGAATTTTGAAGAGTCCTATTTCTTTTAACTTTTTTATTGGGGATCCTTATTACCCTCATTTTGGTCAGAATTTGTAAAATAATTTATTTAAAGAAACCATACTTTCACAAATTGTCTACTATTGTACGACCAATAGCCTTTTATAATACCGAAGAAATTCTCTGTTTTTAAACGTTTAACTGGAATGTATCCTTGAAACGAGAAGACCATTTTTAGTAAATAAATTCGAGTATAATGGTAAGTTAGCTCTTTTGAGGGAATAAATTTCCGGATGGCCTTTAGAGTTTTGAAACATTCTGTCAGCATTGCTCAAGTGTTAGAACAGCTTCGTCAGCTATAGAACCACGATTAAATTCAGTACAATAGCATACGTCATGATGTTCGTTTTTGTTAAAGCAATGCACCATACTTTTTCTACGATTGTTTTATTGAAACAGACCAGAAACGTACAAAATCACATAACAGAAAAAAAGCTGAAAGCTATCGAGTGATAGATAGCACAAAGCTGGTGGGCAATTTTTCGGTATAAAAATAAACCCACATGGCCTCACGGAGCCGATTCAATGCGAATAATGCGATCGACGTCCATCGGGCGATTCCTGTCCCGCGACAAGCTTACCAACCGATCAATGATGAAAACTGAATAGGAGCAGAGAGAAGTAGGTGAATTCGGTGATCTGAGAAATACGAGGATACTTTCGTATAATGGCCATTACCATTCGTCATTCCCGAAAAAGATTAAAGTTAGCTCGTGTTGGATCCAGCGATCCGGCGATAAAGGGGACGAGGTGATTCGAGAGCTCGTGAATTTCTTGGCGGACGTACGCGCTGGGATGCGGTCGAAATACTCGTGTTACCTCGGCCGTGATCTACCCAGAGAATTCACCTGGAAATTCTAACTATCGATTCGTCGCGATATAATCCCAAACGCCGACTGTCGGATGCCGTTTCCGGTGGCTAGCGAGGCTGCGCCCAACAATTGTTAACAGAAGTGTGTATTGAAAGGATCAGCCTTATCAAGCTGTTGATTGACGTTTCACATCAAAGTACATGAAACGGCCAGCGTAACCGACTGAAACGGTTATATTCATCGATCTGTATTCCATTGATTAAGTGGAACATGTCCGCTGGGATTCCCGCCGGCCGGATCCCGCTACGGTTTTAATCGATAGGATTATTCTCTTCCACGCTCGAACTCGCAATCCTGTCTACGATTGTCCGGCCGCGGAGCCTGTTATTGATCTAATTTCGTTCGCTTTTCGATCGAATTGTCGCCGTGCACGGTAACGAGGCAGATTCCTCGTAGAGGGGTCGAAAGTATTGGATTATTCCATACAAGGTGTGTCTAAAATAGATGGCGAAGATTTAGTATCCTGTTCTACTCGAGCTGGCGATGAGAAATGGTTATATAATTGTAGGTTCAAAAACTCTTGTTTATCGAGATATAAACACTTTTCATTCGCTACGAGATTTCTACGTGAACTGTTATGACGCGTACAATTATGAGCTCTATCGACAAGGTCTTCTGTTAGAAGTTAATATTTATAGTAGAGCAAGTGATACTGATATTGATCTTATCCTATTGCAGGACGTACCACTGACATTACGTTCTCCAATATGGTTTATGCATGATGGAGTTTCAGCCTATTTTAGGATGTACTCTTTTTTCTGTGTTGGATAATGCAATTGGATAAACTTCCTTTTTGTTAATATTCTTGTTACTTAAGGTCTTAAAAATAGTTTTGCCAAATTGTATTAACAAAAATCTAAAAATTATCAAAGTTATATTTGTTCATATCGTAGACCATCATGAAAAGCTGATTGAACAGGAAGATTTACAGAGTATCCTTTTATTTTGAGTTAAAAAAATGAATTGGTTCTTCTTTTAAAATCTTTCTATAGATCGCGAAAATTACGATATTGAGTGCCGCCATTTTGTCAATTTCACATTTTATCGGAAATGTTATAACCGTCCTTATTCTATTAATTGAATTATTGATCGAAACTTTAGTTGCAATTGAATTCCACTACAAATTAAAGGTTAATTGGAATTGGTAACTATCTAACTATCCTTTGAACGCAATGACATTCAAATGCAAGTGGAATGTCAGAATTCAGTTGCAATCACTGTCAATTTCAATAAAATTCAATTGCATATCAATAGCAATTAACCTTCAATTGCAATAAAATTGATTTGTCAATAACAATGACCCTCAAATTACAGTAAAATTCTGTTACAGTTGAAGTTTCGGAATCCAATTTCAAATACAAATTTAACTATCAATTAAAATTAACTTTCAATTGCATTTAAATTCAGTTGTCACTAGAACGAACCTTGATTTGCAATAAAATTTAATTGCATTGATGGATTGCCCCCAATTGCAATTAACACTGACCTAATTTACACTGGAACACTATAGAATCTCCATTCATAGACGAATTGCAATATGAACTAAAACAATTTTAATCCCCTTAACAAATAAATTTAATGTCTTAGTGCGACACATTCCTCGATTATTTTATTCAACGTCATCAAACAAAATGATAAAACGATAGTGACAAAATAGTCACAGATCGAAAAGAGATCGCGAAGGATTTCGTGTTTTCACGGTTCCCGAACCCAGTTTTCTTTTCGTGGAGCGTTAAAGCGGAGCGTCGCAGAAGGGGTACAGGTAATCAACTCTGGGAACATCTGTAACTGCCAGAGTCGAACGTAGCTTACCAGAGGCTAGCCCTTGCGGTCCTCGTGTTCTATGAGGATTTAAACTAGACGTAACCTCTCTCAACCGTCCCTCTGTAATTCCTGATCCGGATTTGAATTCTCCCGTATTCGTCGATCATGCCGGGCTTCTCTGCCGAAAGACGTTTCCCCGTGCCGCCCATCCGACCCGTCGTAAGCCATTTTCATTCCCTATAAGACGATAAATCCTCTGATCAACTGGCGCAAATTGGAATTCCAGGTATCTCGGGTTTGGAGCGCGGCGACATCGAGCACCATTTTTCCCATTGTTGGCTCGTCGATCCTACGGATCGCGCGACGTCGTTCGACGGAACACCGTGATCGTTGATTCTTTATTCGGCCATTTTTTAATCCGGTCTGCCGTATCGCCCAAGCCGATCGTGCCAGCGATAAGTCATGCATCGAAGCGTGATAAGAATAATTTACCGGGCTGCGCGATAATCCTCTGACGCACGATGTCCATTTTTTCCTCCCTCCTGCGCGCGATATCGACGAATTACGATCCCGCTGAAAATCGATGGCTCGAATCACGGAGACGATGTTTTATAAAGGGTCGCGTGACTGCGATAAACCTGTAATTGCGATCACCTTCTACTATTTCATTTTCTTCGCGGAAAATGATTTTCCCCGTTCTTTTATCGACAAAATTTTCTTTAAAATGATTTAGCTTATAACTAATAAAAGAAACATGTATTTTAACACTTACCAAAAATAAGAAAATATCTGGTTTAGAATAAAAATACATATCAGTACCGTCAATATTTCATACGAATTATAAATTGTTTTCGAAAAGTCTTTAGGATTTTATTCTTTAATCAAACATAAATAGTATTGAATATATTCAACTATTTATTCGAAATAAAAGTATGCACGGTTTCGATTGAATACAAAATATACCATAAATATTTATCACGGTTAAATGCCTATCACAACCACGTTGACAAGCGTATTTTATTATTAAAAAAACAAAATCCTGAAGTTCTTTTTGGAAAAACCTACCAGTTCATCGCGGTAGAATCGCCGTTTTGAACCACCGAACGCGTTACCACGGTGTCGTTCGAGCGGCCGATTCTAAGCTGACCGCGTGAAAGGCACTGAAGTCAATTACGTAACGCAATGCCTCGTTTCTGTCGTTTCAGAGATGTGAGGAATGATCACGTGGGTGATGGTCGGGCTGCTCCTGGCTGCGGAAACTTGCGGCAGAAACGTCCTCTCCGGAAACGGAAACGGGAAGGAGGAGACCAAGCAGAAGGACGACTTGAAGGGAGTCACCGCGGACGAGGAGGACATCTACCGTGGGTATCGGTTGACGGAGAAAGAGAGAATCGAGGTAGAAGGGATCGAGAAAGGGCGGAAGGAGGCAAACAGATCTATGATTTACTCCAAGTAACTCGAGTAGCTTATCCCAGCCCCCTCGAATCCTGCAATTGAACCCCACTAATCCTCTATCCTTGCCTTCTGCAGCTTACTGATCTCACCGGCCACTTTAACTCTTTCTCCTTTCCTGCGCCGTGTCCCTACAAATCATTTTATGATCTACACACCCGACTCGTAACATACTGTTGTGAAATATCGCCGGGCATGTCGCTGCCAAGCTTCTTAAAGCGTCGTCTCCCGATAAGTAGTTAAGGTCTCGTTTAAACCAAGCACTGGTCTTTCGTCAAGCCAGTCACGTAACCACGGGATGCGCGAGGACACGCTCCGACTACCCCGAAATGGTTCCCACGCGATTTCACCCACTGCACTTGGGGAAATAAGAGGACTTGTTTGCACATCCCCTTCATTATCGGATTGTTCAGGACGAAACGCTTCTGTATAGACCGAATCTGACTGAAACTGAAGTGAGGCATCTTTTTCACGACTTTTGAGAAAATAATGGGTGTTCATAAAACATCCGAGGTCTTTTATTAGTTACTTGATAATATCGAACAATTTCTTTCATACAGATTATGGCAAAATTATTTGCCAGAAGCACATTTTTTCTTTCAACGTTTACTACTTTTTCAATTTATGTCCGATCTACCGTCTCTGGTTGAAAAACGAGAGAAATATATTACCATTTTAAAGCTTGATGCTTCGGCTCTCAAATCCTATTGAACGATTTTCTCGACGATGCTTTTCCAAGCAGTGGCAATACTTCAAAGCCGATCATGTCAAATCGTTTTAAATTCTTCAAGTTTGAAATCACGAATAGAGTTTGCCAAATTACTTTCACGACTTTTATCAGCTGAAAGAGACTTATCATTTTTTAACTTTTCCGTCTATACAAATCCAGAAGTGGAATGTTTAAACTTCGGATTTAACTTCAAAATAGAACAATGTTAAACAATTTTGAGAAAATCAGCATGAAAATGATGCAACTGTTTAAAATTTGAAAAATTCAGGTTCCATGCTTCAGAATGATTTTTACGTCGTTGAGAAACTATTCTCAACAGAATTACAGAAGTTCACCATTTTTCAACCGATTACAGAGCGATTGCTTAATAGTGTGCAGGAATGTATTTAAAATGTGCTACGTTTTACCAAACGAAAAAGTTCCAATTGTTAAAGTCTTCGGCTACGTCATTTCAACCATTTCCTCTGGAGTACGCTACTCCAAAGGAAAGAGCCAGTGAAAACAGCAACTAAAGATTTTTCAACTGTCGACAGCGCCCGTATAATGAGGTTATTTGATCGTTGGGGAAAATGTCAAGCATCGCGCAGGAGCTATTTCGATGGAATATATAAAGTTTCAAAGACGTAACGGGCCTTTGAAGTTCGATTGAAAATAAAGAACGACATTTCGCTTCCATCGACCTAATAGATCCCGGGAACTGCATTTATTTCGCTTCCTCTACGAGAAAGGGAACGTTCATCGCGAGAAAATTGTCACACAGTGGGGCAATCATTCAAAAAATCAGCCAAAAATAGAAAAATGAAATTTGAACATTTTCGGATACAATATAGTACTTGAGGATCTACTGCACCAGAATCAAATATTATTAAAAATTAGTCACGTGTTAAATCACTCTGTAGCTGTGGAATTCATTTTATATTATATTTCCTTTGTGTTACTTTACTTTTTAATGGAAATTTATAATAAATTGTACGTGACTTATACGTCAAAGGCAAAAGTAACATATAAAAGCATATATCAATTTGTCAAAATATATCAAAATAATTATAAAAGTTTATTTTAATATTGAGTTAGCTGTTATCTAGGAAGATTTTTGTTCATAATTCACAAAAACTGTATGTCAAGAAAGCTCTTATACATAAACTTTCTGAAACAAAATTAAACGGTGTTCAATTAAACTGAGCAAAACAAAATCAAGCTGATGAAAATGGAATGAAATTCTATCAAATTGAACAAATCTCATCAACACTGAACAGGACTACAAAATACTGAAAAAAATTGAACAGACCTAAATAACACTAAATGGAACCGAACGAGACTAAACGAAATTAAATAAAATTAAATAAACGTGAAATTAATCAACGCTAAATCAAATTGAACAAAACTGAACGCACCTGACCAAAATTAATCAACATTGAATAGAAATGAAAAAACTGAGCCAAATTGAACAAGATTGATGCAAACCGCTAGCTTGAGACAGCTTTCGAGGCGTGTGTCGCTGCCCTACTGTGCCTGGTCCACTTTGTGTTGGCTCGCTCGTAGCTCAAAGCGACCAAGAACTACTTCAATTCGAGCGTCGAAAGTATTAATTACGATGGCTTACTAGGGCGCAATGTGTCTGGCGTGGCCCCGGTTAACGATGCGTTCCAAGGAGGAACGCTTTGTCGTTCGACCCGACGCGCGACGTTGTGAGTTCCATTCGACGGGACAATCCATTTTCCTCCGGACGTTAAATGTACGGCGCGCAGAATTATATCGAACGAACGCCTAAGCGTGTTTAATTGTTACCACTCTCCGCCCTTTGTCTCCTACTTGAGCCAGCCCGGGCGTCTCTGAAACCCTATTACTCACTCCAACGTTCCTCTGTTGTGTTCCAGGTCTAACGTGCTACACTTGCGTCAACGTCAGCGATAACCAGGTATCGAGGAGTCCATTAAACGCTCTCTTAAGAGTCTGTAATGCCTGTATCGTGCCGGGTCCAGCCGCAATTTCGTTTAGCCCCGAGGATCGTTTCGCCATCGATCTTCACTTATTTTCGCAAACTCCGCTTCCGCGTTTGGCCCGGCTTGCGCGCCCAACCCCTTATCCTTCCTTCTTCCCTTAACTTTTCGCCACTCCGGTAGTCGTGGCTGAATTGCCAATATCTGGCGATGGGACTGAGGCCTTGTACGATTTACTGTCGATTTTTGCGGATTGTTGGTTTCGCGACGGGACGAACACCAGCAGCTGGCACTATCCTAAATGAAATTAATTTAAATTTCATTTACATATGTTCTTGATTCAGCATTTAAATTTAAGTGATCGAGATAAATCGTTTTATCGCATTCACTGCCAGGCAAATTTAAAGCGCTGTGCCTTGGGCGCCAAGATTTAATACAGATGTGTAATGTAGGTTATTTTGGTAATAAAAAGTGGTATTAAATTTATTGTTTTAAAAAGAAAATTTACTTCAATTGCAATTGAAATTTCAGAATTCTATTTCAATTAAAAATTTAACCATGGAAATTAACTTTCAATTGCACTAAAATTCAGTTGTCACTAGAATCGACCAAAATTCTCTTGCAATAATTCGTGACTCAAAAGGCTATAAATTTATCTCTGGAGTAATTGCAATACATTTGAACTGGAAGGCATCTCGTAGTTGACACTGAATGTTTTGAGTAAGTAAAACATGGCAGTAGTGATTTTACTAACACTAGCGACTAAAAAGTGACGTCATTAATACTGTATCCTAAATCAATTTAATGTAAATATAACTTGAATATTTTTTACTTAAGACTTATTTAATATCAAAATGAAGCCAGAAATAGAGATCATACCGCGAAGGGTTACGAACCTTGGCCATTTTTTAAATATATCTCTCGTATCTCAAAATGTAGGAAGACTCATACCATTTTCATAATGAACGGCTTCTATGTAACGTTTTGTGTGGTTCCGAGTTAGACCCGGATTCTCGCATAGAATAGGTAGACGCATCGTTTGGTACACAAATGACACATGTTCAACGTCCCTTTCCATGTTAATCTATTCAGGACTAGCGTCATGCATTTCCACTAGACGAACCAGGATGAGCGTCGTATATTTGGGCTGGCCGTCTAGTGTAAATGTGCGGTGTCCACGCCGAATGAGTTACACAGGCCCTCAAAGTTTTAAGTCAACGCAGAAACGACATTTGTGAAAATGTATGCATCGTTTCTGCAGTAAAAGGAACTTTTGTTTTGACCTGTTTTAGAATCAGCCGTTTATCGCAACATTTATATTATCGTCAAGAGGATATTCTAGTTTGGAATTTTCAGAAAGTCTATCTCTTTCGCTTATATTAAAAAAGAACTTCAGTTACTTAAAGAAAATACATAACACGAATAGGATATTCATGTTTCCCAACAATTAACATTTTTCACGTATGCCATTTTTTAAATATCCCATTCATATGTGCATAATATTATTTCAGAGGTACCATAGCAGTACATAATCGAAACAAGCAGTCTATTTAATTTTCACTCTATGCACAATGGTATGAATGTGATTGTGTTATCTTTATTTTACATTAATTAACTAATAGCCATGTGTATTCAACTGAATAGAAACTCATGTGTTAAAATTATTGTGTATATCAGTTTGTACACACACATTTCCCATTTAATAATGTTTGCACGCGTATCGAGAACACTGTATCGATTTTCTATGGTATATTGTGAACTCAGGGGAGGTCTATCAACTTTGCCGTAGACTTTTATTATAAGAACAGTCGATGTAAAGCTTGGTGCGAGGGTTGCTAACGCCCCGATGCTAATTCCAACTTAAGCATCCCTTGTACATAAAGGTTTACTCGAAATTGTTGGAATATCGTTTAACTCTGATAGTAACTACCGAAATTGCAAATAAGTATTAATAATTAACTTCCATATGACTGATAGACTGACTTGACTGATAAATCAACGTCAATTCGGAGTTTATGTATTTTAAACAATATAGTTACCGAAGAGGTTTATGTAATTATTCCAATTATTACTTTAAGGCGCGCTACAAATACGTTGATTCAACCTAGACTTTCCAAAGAACGTTGGCATTTGTGAACCAAAACATCTGTCTGCAGTTGCTTCTCGATAGTGACGAGACGAGATTTCTACGATCTCGATCTTCATCTCGAAAAGTCTCGAAACATGCATATCGATCTCGATCTCGATCGAGATTTGTCTCGTCTCGTGCGCATCACTATTTTTCGACGATCTAGTGGTGCTCTTAAATTGGAGCAATGTCGACGTGCACTTATGCTAAAATGGCGGACATGCATTTAATGCACGGTCGAGCGGATGACAATGAAAGCGAAGTACGTCGTCTGGACCAGGGACACTTTTCACAGGAGCTTTGCAGCAACCCCAAATCATCCCTTTCACCTCGCTCGAATCGGTTAAATTTTCATTCTTGAATCGGAGATTTATTTGGTCGTAATCGGGCGTGAAAAATACGAAATGGACTTGAAAATTAAGGAGACACTCTTTTTTCTGAGTCAAAAAGTTGAAATTTGTTTATATACTTAATGTTTAATATTTAAAAGATATTTAAAATATTTCTACCGAATCATGTTGAATATACTCCAAAATTGGAATAGTTGTAACTAGCCTATGAATATTTATGCATTTATGGCAAATGAAAATATGAGTAAATGTATCTGAATTTTCATCTTTAATTTTGAAACTATGATAACAATGCCATGGAATTCAAATACTGAGTGAATTGTACAGTGATGTGCAGTCAGTTAAAACGTTTATTCTGTTATGCAAAATTTGTTTAACACATCCGCCATCGCCATTCAATTGGAAAACCGTCGAATGCAAAACCAAGCTACATTAATAGTAATGTTGTTTAATGTCGTGTGCGATGTTGCCTATCTACCAATAAAACGTATTCGATAGATTAACTGAATAGTTTGAATATTATGTCTCACGTGATGTGACACAGTTCATTAATTTATATGGACATAAAACATCATCACTGTCACGTATATGCGATATTAGTCTATCGCGAAAATCGGATTGTGACACATATGCGACATTTGGTGGTGAACGCGCTAATTTTGATATTATTGTTATAATTTTCAACTACCTCGTCAGCCTGTCACACTATACCTTAAAAGATAATGAAAATATATTATACATAAAATTTAAGTAATTCATTTAAAATAGTATCAGTGACGTTTCCGATTAATATGAGTAATCATTACTGTTAAATATTTGGTTCATTTTTTTTTCTATAAAAATTACGATATCAATTATACAATGACGTTGAAATCAACTATATCTTGTAAATAAATCGCTATACAGAATTTTCATTCCTCATCTATTATTTCAATAAAATTTTCACGAATTTGCGATCTTGAATTTTTTAAGCTGATTTGATTCAACGATTATTCGTTTTTTTAGCACAATGGCAAAATTTAACAAATTGAAGTTTTCAGGTACACAATATTTTTTAGGACATTTCAATGTTCTCCAACAACGCTCCATTTTTCCTGAAAATAGAAGTTGTTCCTTTTTGCGATACATAGCGTAGGTCAATTGATTTTGGCTCCACTATGGATGTAACGTATCGCTACTAACAAGGACAGGCAGAGAACACAAAAATTCAGAAAATTTGGAAACATTGCACGCAAGTAAAATTGTTCGTCTATAACTGAGCTGCATTTTTCGCTGATGTCATAGTACGGTTTGGGGATATAAAATCATACCCCGAGAAAAAAATGTAGATTTCTCTTTTTCGCAAAAAAGATGCAGAATATCTCTTTTTCAAGGATCAAGTTTGTCAAATTATCCTTATAATTAGACTTTATTAATTCAAGCAGATAAACTTTTACACAATCTTTCTTTATAAATGCAATCAATTTATGTGTTCGATTTTATTTACTGAACTCTGTTACTGGAGGCAACTTGAAAAGTATGCAATTTTCAATAATTACTTGTACGCAGTTTATTTCTAAAATATGCAATCTCTTTTGAAAGTTTTCTTGGATATTCCTACCTCGAGGTTGTACAATGACTTCACGAAAACAAAAGAGAAATATCTGTATAGTTTTCAAAGAAAGGAGTTTGCACCTTCAATGTGTATTGTTATGGCATGTGTACTTTACTTACATACAATATTCCAACATTTTCTAAGTTTCCAAATTCTTGAACACCTCTTTGAGACCAAGAATTAACGTTGAAACTTTAATACTCTTCCTTGCAAGCAAGTCAAGAATTTAAAGTTTTGGATCGCTTTGAAATTGTCTGAAAACTTAAATAGTGTCCAAAATCTTGGGCATAATGAGAGTCTTGGAAGTCTTGACTGCCATGAAGATATTTAAACTTCTGGCAATGATAACCTTGTTGTTAACGATACAACTAGATTAAAAGATGACGTTGTGATAATGAAACCTTGTTTCTAGATTTCTTTTAAGTTCTTTATACTTTCTTCTACTTCTTCGCCAAAACCTCGCGCGACTCCGAGATGGAGTGGTGGATCTTATTTTACCCTCCTATCACTACGAGCTATTCTGCTTTTAACCCTTCGCATATAGCATGAATTCTTTTGGAAAGACGTGTATATTAAAATTTATTTTATAATGTGTATCATTAATGCTTATCCATGTCCTACTGTATAATTCTTTTCGCAAGTAAAAAATATTTAATATTTTAGTGAATTAAGAATTTTAAGAAATTCAACATTTCTGAAGCATTCGATACATCCAGAAGTTATTTCATTTTCAAAACATTTGATAGAATAAAAATTTCCCAAATATTTGATACTCTGAATTTATTTCATTTTCAAAACATTTGATAGAATAAAAATTTCCCAAATATTCGATACTCTGAATTCATTACATTTTCAAAACATTTGATAGAATACAAATTTTCCAAACATTCGATATACCAAGAATTTATTAAATTATCAAAACAATCGATAGGATCAGTCTTGCAAAGTATTTCGAGGGCTCTCCAATTTTATTTCTTAACTCAAGATGTCTTGAGACGATTTGACTTCCATCGTTACCAAGAACTATCCTAAAGGAAAGGAAAGATCAACTTGAAAGGAAATGTGATACCATAAGACCCTTAAGTCGACTGAATAGAACGTCTGACCCAGTACAACTCTCAACTCCTACTACGTATACATTCACCATAATCTTCGTCGCTCTGTATCGATGATTAGTATCGTATCAATACATCAGTTGTTACCGAATCCGTAACTAATCAGCGCCAACGATCCCCGTAATATACGTTTAATGCCATAATACAATTATCAGGAATTAATACGAATCAGCATTAATGCACATAGTCTCGCTATCGATTCTATTAATCACTTAAAAGGATACTCATTCCTTTTTTATCTCGAAACAAATATTCTTTTATATTCTTACTGCTTTAGGTTCTTAAAATATTCCTACCCAATTCAATTTAAAAAATTATAGTCACTTACAGAATCATCCTTCTAGGTTGATCGAACAAAACACTTGAAGGGGATACTCTTTTTTCTCTATATTAAAAAATAGATCTTAATTATATTTCCGTTATTTAAATACTTAAAAATATTTGCATGAAATAATATTAAACAAATTCAACCCACGCCTTATAAACTTGATGGGAGTTCGAAAGATAATAATGACCTCAACTGACCTCAAATTTACAAATTATGTACAGACTGTCTCTCAGTCAGTTCCTTACAATATTATTTTTGATTTTAGTATAAGCACTCATGCTGTGTATATTTCATGCAAGAAAGAGAAACCTTCCCAATCGGTTGACAATGTGTTAAATAAGAAAATCTTAAAAGCTTCCCCTGGAACATCGAATTAATCCCATTGCTATCCAATATCTGTCCATTTGGTGATTCTTCTATCCAACATGGACGACTCTCAGGGCTATCGTTAACCCAGTAGTCGCTTTCTACTTTTTTCCTTTGCTCTTTTCCTTTCCTTGAGTTCCTATACTCTGTACAAGGGAAGTTTGCAACAGCGATACAGTTGTCGCGAGCGTTCGACTGGAAGAAACCAGTTCCCGGATACTCTTTACCTGCAGAATTTTCGGAACTCTAACGGTTCGTTCCCCTTGATCTAGTCGCGGCAAAGTACGGGCATCCAGTTTTCTTCTCTTTAACGAAACCCATTCGTAAAATTCTTTTCCTCCTCCCACAGACATTCCAGGATTCCTTAAGATTGCGATGGAACCGATACGAAATGATTACGTACTGATAATATTCAAGCAATTGCATTGGATTTCTCTATACATGGAAATTAGACTAAATAATTCAAGTCTCTACTTGAATACCTCTAAACGCAGATTCATATTAAGATTTGATTGCATTTCAAGACCACTTATCAATTGAATTCTGTTATAATTAGATATGAATAAATGAATATTCCAAATCATTATATCATTCTCATGATAAAACGCATGGTTTTAATGCAATAATCGAAATTAATCCTTGATTACAGTGGTTTATTTGAATAATTTCCAATCGTTAAAATTTATCATATCCACTTCAAAACTTAATACTAATATTTTCTAGTATTACTTTATCACTTCCCTACATTTAAAATTGTTGATGAATATATTAACGTAAAATGTCTATACATCCACGTTCGCAAACAAGGTATCGTTCAGTGAAATGCCAAATTATTTAAAAAGCTTTCGTACGAACGCAAGTTTGCTTCATATGATTGGAGCAAATTACCCTTGTGTGGAATCTCCTTTGGAAAAGCCACAAGTTGGCAGCTATCAGTTTAATTCGATTATGGTCGACGCTAATCTGAAAATACGTACACGCAGACATCGAACGTTCCGACAAGAGTTTCGCCTTTGTAAAATTACTCTCTAGCTGAAAGTTACAATGCATTCTGCATTTAGCGAATACGCGAACGTGCTTTGGTGAATGTTCCGGAAACAGTCGGACGGCACGTAGGTGGTACGCTAAACAATATCCTAATCGTGTTGCGCCGAATTACGAAACTCTTGATACTGTAGATCGACGAATATCGTTAATGTGGAAAAGCGATACCGAGAGTTGTGGATAAAGGGATTCTCCGTTGTATAGGCACTGTAGGAATAGAAAAATATTGTATATCAATAGCCCGAAGCAAGCACGAAATGTTTATCAATATGTTTATCACATCGTTTCGAAACAGTCCAAAAGTTTCTTCTTAGCGGAGTTCTTTTATCTTTAACCAAAGTGAATCACCTTATGCATTTAAATAATATTTCTATTCACTACTCTCGGTCGAAAACTTGCTATAGGAAACAGGTGACACCTGAAAAATTTCTGTGTGAAATGATAGGGAAAAATTACCAAATGTACTTTAAAATATACGTAAAATATTCTCAAAGTTAAAAAAGAAATTAAATCAATTTTCATTTGTAAAACTAATGAACACGTGATGTTTGGCCATCTAGTGTGGTTTTCCTTCATAAGTGTACACCACGATTACGTTATTAAGAAACGAAATCCAGAAACCTCTTTTATAGAAGCCCTCAGTTTAATATAAAAAGGTATTTGGTTATCTGGAATCGATAGTATCAGTATGGCGTTAGTCCCATCGCTGGCGTTGGTGCGGGCCACGCGATCACGCGGAATATAAATGGTCGTCTGTGTCAACTGTCTACTAAAATTCCTACTAACCAGCGCCTATTTGTTTTTCTCTGTCTCTCTGTCCGCAGATGTGCAACGAATGGGCGATAGACACACCGTGTCCGGCGGGTGGCCGAGACTTTTGCAGATCGCTGCACATTTTGGACAGCAAAGGAAACAGCGTCTTGGCAAGCAAACTTTTTTCTCCACAATTGACCCTCCGATCGAGGCGGAAGGAACGGCACGATAAGCTCGCCGGTTGCCAAGAAATATTTAGAATCGTGGCCCAGAATACCGTCTCGATACCTCGTTGCAACGAGTTGGAACGCAAATTCTGTGTTCATTCGTGTCGCGATTTCACGGGAACGGGAATACGTAATTGAAGTGGAATTAATTATCGACGCAATTTTCCTGTTTCACGATATTATTACCCGTGTAATTATTCCTCGAACAATCAACAGTTCCAGATATAAATTGGAAGATGAATCACGAAATGATTAAAAAAAAAAAATTTGTCCGTAATTTTTACATTTTCTGTCCTCAATTGTGGATCCCAGGTCTGAAAGAGTTAACCACGTCCCCTTAAATTGGACATCCGTGTGCAATGGGTTCAAATAGCGAAGATATTCGAGATGGGCATAATTATCGAACGAACCTCTATAAATTTCAACGGTTCGAGCATTCCTCGAGTTTTTCAATCTCACGTTCATTGGAAACTGGCTAGTTTCGAGGTAAAGCACTCGAAGAAGGGGGTAAAAGAACGAACAGAATCTGCGTTCCAGCGCAATACGATGCTCCGCGTTCCTTCGTACTCGTTTCACGGTTGAACGTAATCACGTCAGGTTGTAACGATAAAATCAACACGAGCAACATGTCGACGTCGATGTGTTGCTTGGGTAGCTGACGAAAATCAATCGCTGATTCCGCCGCGCCGTGCTGATAGACGCTGAGCGTTAAATGCATTTATCGATTTCCCGTTTTGTTAATGGACAAAGTTGCCGAACCTAGTTTACGCCGGAAGGGCGACGCTGCAGGATCTCGTAAAAGCTCCCCCGCTTAGCGCTATCCCGAACTCTTTCAATTATGAACACGATGATCAATTAGACTCCCCCGCTCCCGCCCCGTGGGCTTTCCAGTTGCGAGAAGCCCTGCTCGTTGTTCGGTTAATTAATGCCTGAATATCGTATACCGCGCGTGGGAAGATCGACAGATGCCGCGAAACTGTATTTTTAAAGCACAGTACCCAGTATTATTGTCTTATTCCGTAGAACCCTGCTTTTTCTCAGTTCGCCGAGATACGTCCTTCCAGTTACTATATAGAAACTCTGGCTTATGTCGGTTTAGAGTACAACGGATACGTGGTCCTTTCAAGACGTTTCCTAGGAAACCATCCTTTTCTTTTTACGTAACTTGCGTGGAAAAATATTTTTCCTCGTACGATTGCCGTGCTCGACCACCCCGAAGACACCTCATCTCGCTTGGAATCGACGAATCTCGCGACATCGACGTCCCGTTTCGGTTGATTACTTCTTAATACGACTGGCGATACGTGTAATAAACTCTGATTTCTCGAAGAAATTGCCTGGTCTCTGCGGTGTACGTATAACATGTACGACTGATTGCAATCGGTGATAGGGATGGAGAAGGAAACATTTTAATTGACAAATAAGCATAGAATTATTGAAGAAGATTACGGGGATATATAACTTGGAATTAACTTGAAAATAACTTTCCTATTACTTATAATTATACAAGGTGGACCAAGTGTAACAAACTATAACTTCGTTATCGGTAAATTTAGAGTGAGATGTCAACAGAAAATTCGTGGCAATCCATAAATGACATTTTATCCAAATAATCTGTAATATGATTTAAATGTTTAATGAAAATTGAAAGAGAAATCGATGAATGTTACGAGATCACGAACGACATTAACAAATACGAGAGGAACAGTATTTATTGAGTTGTTGAATATGATTGGACATTTCCAACGGGGAAATCTAATTATGTGACATTTATTTAACTGGAACCAGTTTCCGAACCTGTAAATACCAGATTGTATTTAGATAATTATTTGTAAGATTTTAAAATCGTCAGCGAATAACAAGCAAGGAATATCTTTAAACTCTTAACCTACATGGTTTATAAGAAGCATGAAAGGTAATGAGCTGATACGTGAATCTGGAAAGACATCAGGAGTCACTATAACAGGTCTAGAACATGAATTATTAATTTTGACTATTTATACGCGATCAATAAGATAACTCTTGAGCAAGTCCGATAGAACCGCACGAATGCCGATAGAATGCAACTGGGATACTAAAATGTAGTGATCGATGGCGTGAAATGCTTTCTTGAAATGGGTATTAATGGCATCAACTTAGTAACCATCATCAAGCAGACAAATAGTTGCAGAATGTTGCAAGATTAATGTTGACCTAAGAGAAATCAATTTGTCCATCGCAACGCTCTTGGCGATTTTAGGCATGATGTATTTTCATTTAGGCTTACCAATAGAAAGGTTTGTAGAAATCTCGTTATAACAAATTAATATTTTTTTTCAAAAATATATGGGTAGATAAAAAAAGATCTACTTGTTTCTGGAAGAAGAAGTAATAAAATAAATGTAGACGCCTTATCATCAAAAATTCTTGAAAATCCACTTTTCCCATATCTTTTGAGTAGGAACAACCCCTGAATCTAGAATACCTAACGAATACTTCTTCCAAGCCCTGTACGTCTTTCATACGTCCCATCACCGATGTGTTCGAGGTTCGCGGCAATCGAAACGACGAACATCCTTCATGCGGGAAATCGAAGAGCCATGAATTAAACAGACGAACGTCGTAGCTTTCTAACGACGGGCGGAAATCAATAGCCCAGCCAGGAAAACCGTTCTACCGCGAAAGATCGGGAATGAACGCACGAACAAGCACATATACGGAGCAACGGTCCGCGTCCCCCAAAACAAAGCAGCGCGAAACGATCGACGACAGAACGCGTTTCCGTTTCAGGTGAGCAAGAGCTGTGCGAGCAGCGAGGAATGCGGCCCAGCCTCGGTCGGATGCATCCCGGTGGACACGCAGCAGGTGCGAAATAGCGAATTTTTCCAAGTACCTGGCCGTTATTCTCTCCCTCCCTGGACCCGACTATTCGCCACCGAGTCGACGGAGAGGGGTTGGGAAGACAGGGTCGTTGGCGGGTGAAATAAATTCGGTTATTTCGTTCCAGATCTGTATCAGCTGCTGCGACCTGAGCTACTGCAACATCGACTCGCCTACCAACGCCACCAACGCGATTTTCTCGCACAAACGGCGTGCCAAGTCGAAGCCTAAGCGCAAACGACCTGGTAGAAACGGGGTCGAGGGAAGCCGATCCTACGGAACCGGGGCTCTCTGGCTCCTGGCCTCACTCGTCTATGCATATCACTGCTGAGAGAGCAGCATCGCGGAAGAACCGGTTAGAAGACACCAAACTTGGAGACCTCGTCGAAACGATCCTCCAACAGTGTCTCGATATGCCCTCCGGGAGATCCTGGATTCGTCAGCGGGATAGTATCGTCTATCGGCACCGTCGAAACCAAACAAGCGACTGATCAACCTTTCACCCTACTCGTACACCCGTTTCCTCCTTTAATCGCTGCGTATGCACACTTACCGCCTCTCGTTGTTCCAATCCACGCCAGGACACGCTCGTCACTCGAACATATCTCTCACGCGAACCTCGCGAAGCTTTCTTTCCGCAAGGCTCTAACTATTAGGGTGTCCCAATAAATATCGCTCATTTCCGAAACTTCGTCGAACTCTAGGCGTTTTGTTGAGTTTATCGATTACTGCGCAATTTCAAATATTTTATGATATTTCCCGAACCTGAATTCCCCGAGTGAAACGAGTTTTACCTATAACGATGTTTTCGCACATAACTGTAACGAAAACGTTTTCAGCGCCGTTTGTTTACTCGGTAGCTCGTCGACTCGAGCAGCTCACTGTTTAAACGAATAATTTCTCAGTGCCTGCAATAATCGAGTCACAGAATATCGTGCATACGAATTCAGTCTTAAGTTTGAGAGAATACTTTACGATTTGTCTTTCTCTAAACTGTCTCTAAAATCAGTTTTTCTTATTTTCTTATTCGTCATTGTGTGATATCTTTGAGCTAATTTTTAGCACATAATTTCCTCGTAATGTTTATAAGATCTTTTTTTTAGATTCTAAACAACTTTCTGGATTAACTTAACATTTTTGTTTGTTATATTAATATTCTGAAAATATATTAACGAATTTTTACTAAACATTAAATATTTTTTGTTCTATACTTGATGTACAAATCTTTGTCTATATTTCCCTATATTTCTTAATATTTTTATCGTAAAATTCGTGCTAGCAGCTATTTCCTTGAGAAAATTACATTATTGTTTCTGCGTTGTGAGAGAATTACGTTATTATTTCTGCGTAATGAGAGAATATTCTAGAAACACAAAATAAATATACAAACACCTACGAAATCTAGTTTAAAATAACAAAGACACGCTATAACAAACGTTATTATTTCTGAATTATGAAATAATATTTCACACATGTAAAATAAATATTAATACGTCTGCGAAATCTGGTTTAAAAATCAAAGTCAACGTTGGGTTAATCCATGTCGTTATTATCTTTTATGCTGAAAAATTTCATGAAAGGCATACAACAAATCAAGAACAAGAATTTAAAGGTCGTAACAGTTTGACACGGAGATCGTGTATCAAAAAAATCGGTGCTTGATCCCATCCGATAGAAAACTGTTTCCTTAAGAAAACAGAGACGAAGAGTAATTCCCAGTACGACGATCTACGGCAGGGATGCGCCACTGAAATGTTGCCACAACCTGAATCGACTTGTAGTCGTAGCTAAGTGGGTCGCAGCATTTAAAACATGGATTTTTTAAGAAAAGATAAAATTTGTATACAGATTCTCTGGTTAAGTGAAACGACTTTCACCTGGAACGATGTTTTCATGGAAAACTGAAATGAAAACGGCTTCACCACTGTTTGTTTATTCAGCCCGAGTAACCCGTCGACTCGAACAGCTGACGCTATAAAAGAATAATATTATCCTTGGCTACAATAATCGAATCTCGGCATATCATACATACAAATTTTCTTTTTAATCCAATAGAACGCTACTTCTAAGTCAATTCTTATTTAAACTAACTGTCTTCGACATCAATTCTTCTTCTTCTCTATTTGATTCATATTTACGGGCACGTTGTCTTCGACACAAGAATCTGTTTTAAAAACTGCGCTACAAACTGACGAATTGAATTTTTTACGATCAATTTACATAAAACAAAATTCCTTTTTATATCGCTGAAAATAACAAAGCATTCTAAATCAATTTATTCAGAGTAGAGAAATTGCTTGAACTACTCGACTTGCCCATGTTATTCTACGAGAAATATTGGATTTCAATATTTGTTATGATTATTTTTTGAATTATGATTTCATGCATTTAATTAATAAAGTTGAACTTCGTTTAAAGAAGATATTTAATTAATAAACTTATGGAACACTACAGAAGACCATAGGTGCTCTATCCCTGGTATGGACTAGCCACCGGGTGACTTATAATTTTAATTATAGAATTATAATTAAAATTTCAAAAACATCACATTTCGATATTCACCTGATTTTAAAAATAAGCATAGTTAATTCATTGGGATATTTTTTATTTGAAATGACAATTCGTTTAATTGTCATCTGCAATAAATGTGATTGCTGCATTTCTTACATAAATACACAAAAATTTTAAGTTTTAGCTTCTGAACAATTTGTGGCGAATACTAAACAAATTCAATTTTGTAAGACTGAAAAGTAGCGAAACGAATCTTTTTAAATCCGTGTTACCTACGTCTCTTGCTAATGTCAAGACGTTTTATATCTAAGAATTTACAAAATGACCCAACCGTTAGAGGATAATACGCCCTACTATCAAATCATATTCTATTCAAATTATGACGTACTTTTTCATAATTTGAAATGATATCTGATTTTCCAATAGCAATTAAAATTTTATAAAAGTTTTACAAACCAGACAAAAAATCATTTCCTCTATTTTCTCTTAAAAAACAGAAAATGAGGTAAATTCTTCGTTATTCCGTTCTTCTTATAATTTTATTTCTCTTATTTACGACTAATTTGTATTCATCATGAAGCTTCCTTTTCTTTGCCCACTTTCTTGTCAATAATTTTCGTTCTCTTTTCTTAATTTCACCAAGTAACACACAACTCGTGCAAAAAAACTACCACGACGCAACCGTTTGATAAATTTGTCTCGAGAAGTGGGCGTATTGTCCAGTTTCACTGTACAATTAATTTCGATAGGTGTTTCAAAGCGACTGAAATTGCGCAATGGTTTTTGGGACACCCTGACGTCTCTGTTTGTCCTCGTCGACGGTGCAAGATAAATTGCGTATCGCAGGCGGAGTCGTAGCGTATTATTACACGTCGACGATGCATCTTAGCGGCGTAAGGTAGCCGAATTAGAATCCTTCTCGTCTTTCCCTTCGTTAAACCGGGTACCGAAGAATAATCGCTCATTCGCCGCCGAACGAAAGCGCCAGAGGATCCTCCCGAATTATCTCGGAGGACGATGAAAAAACCCTGTCTGCGACACTTGTAGTCGACGTTCGAGGGCCGTTCGGAGTCTCTCAGTGATGGAAAAAAAGGAATTGTTCTCTTCTCGTAGTAGCGTAGTTGCTATGCCTTCTTAGAAACGAAAAGAAATCTATGGTGTAAGTTCGTGTTTAAGGATCGAACGAGCTCCCGTCGTCGCCGAAAGGACGAAACGAAAGATCACACTTCCGCGCGACTTACTTAATTAGTTGTATAGGCTCGGTTTCGTTTCGATCGGATGCGTGGCTAACCTCGTTTCGATAAAACGAAACATTCGGACGCAACGGTAGAGAGAAAAACGACGATTCTCATTTCGGAAGCCCTGATTCGAGAACGTCATTTCGTCTACGCGCGAGAAATGAAACGTTCGATAAACATCCCCGCTGATTCGTTCAGAATTTCGGTACCTGCCGATCGATCGATCGTTATCATCGAGGCACTTGTTAAAGCGAACCTGCAAACATTCGCAAACTGTTTCGTTTGGTACGGTGATTCTTAACCTCAGTACCCCGAAACAAACTTTCTCCAAATCGTAGTCAAAATTGACGTTTACAGGTCTGAGATAAATGGTGGAACTGGAAATGGAAACTACGCAATTTCCCCATACTGTTAATGAAAAAATTATTTTCCTCCTGCTTCCAAATATAAAATTATAGATATTATTATTATTTATTGTCGTTTGCTTTGTGAATTTACAAATACTACAACTGATTTTTACAAAATTTCAAATTTATTTGAATATATCCTCCCTTGTAGAACACAGTAAAACACAGACATCAATTTGAAAATCTTTGTTTCTTTAGATTGATGTTTTTTTTTACACTGCTTTGCTAAAAGAACCCAAATAATACACAATCAAAATGTTTAAAATAAATTTATATTCAAACCGATGCTTCTTTCAGGTCAATTTATTTCTTTTACTCGATTTAATTTACAAGCAATATATTATTAACTTTTTATTAATAGAATAATTTACGGTTAAAAACTACACCGCGGGTTTAAAAAGGTTAAGAACCACTGGTTTAAAACATAAGGTAGCAAACCACATTTCCCCATTCCCTTCCCGAGTCACTCACCATTGACTGGAACCCCTAATTGTAAGTGCTCGTACGAATCGATGATTCTCTCCTTTCCTGTGAAATGAATATACGTGTATAAACACTTTGAAAAGTCGTTCGAACATGAGGTAATTCTTGTGAATATTTAAAACGTTGCACGTGTGTCTATTAATCCTACATAATTATTTCTACGATACTGTTTAATCCCTTTGTATCCAGGGAATCATTTTTTATACAAACCAGTTTCAAACAATTCATGTTATTACCACATCCAGTAAGCTCAGTGAATACATTACTTGTAACTATGTTGAATTAACAATTTTAATTAAATTTAAAAAAAAATTTCGTTTTCAAACTTTATCATATTTGCAACAAAACAGACTGACGTTCAAAAAAGTAAAGTACAATCATCGCACCTACATCATGGTACGAAGGGATTAATACAACTTTTCTAATTCATCTTTTGAACAAACTAATTACATTTATAAGTACTTCATATGTGTTACATAACTATCGTATTATTTCTTTTGCTGAACCAATTTTAATCTGTCTAATGGACAAGACAAAATTCATAACTATTCCTAAATATTGTTTACTGCGCTGCTTATGATATTAATACTATTTATTGAAACGGCAGGCCTCGTCCAAACGAACCCCGTAATCTTAGAAAATTTCTTTGAAACAGTGAGAGCGTTTTAAGTTTGTCTCGCAACTACCTCCTCGCGATACTCGATTTTCCGATTCTCCGGGGGAAAAGTCCGAGACTCGGAAGCGACACTTTGTTCTTTCCGAAATCAATTTTCTTTGCGACTCTTGTCGTACGAGCAGAAGCGAGGACGTTCGGTTTCGTCGGTAAGAAGTTTCTTAAAGGGAAAAGTTGACGCGTCACATGCCGGCGAATCACGAGCTCGCTCCCGTGCAGTGTTTGGCAAACAGGTATGCAAATCACGAATTATACAAGCGTGGCGCGCGCTCGGGTTTGAATTATCGATAAACTGGAATTACGCGTACCTAAAAGCTGTTTACATACCTACAGACTCGCCTACTACAGACTATTTATTGCTATTACGATCACTAACAATTATATACATAAACAAATAAATGAATGAATGAATGAATATATATATTATGATATAGAAATTATACATTGTTTCGGCATGAAGATGTAAGAATACTGTTGGTAATGAAATAAAGAAAACTATACTTGTCAGACTGCCATTTGCTGAATTTTCTTGTGCGTTTTGGATATTATTTATCATCCTGTTTATGTTATTTTTTGCAACGTTATCCTCTTTAATATCGATAAGGTGCCCAAGTTGATTTTAAATTCAACTGAAGAATCATAAGCTGAAATGGAAACTTTTTTTGAACGGTCAACAATTCTCTTGATTAATCAAATATAGTGAAGATTATGAAACCTAGACATTATAATTCGTGTTCGTTTAAAATTATATCGAGCAATACAAACCATGCATTTTCACAGGTAGCATAGTTTGCTTCAAGTAAAATATTGATAGTTATACATCGAAGATACATGCTAAAAGCGCATAGAAACAATTTTTAATTTAATCATTACCCAAAATCAACTGAATAGTCTTGTCAGCCTAAACAGGAACCGTTTACTAATTTTGACGAATATCGATCGGTCTTAATATTTGAATATAAATAACTTGAATATAGTTACAATTATTATCTTCCTCTATGGTTAAAATGTAGTATAATTTACCAATTTCAAGGGTGTTTAAAAATGAAAGCAACCACGAATCCTCATTTCCACATAATTATCCTTATGAAATATAATTGGTATCTAACAAAATGATTTTTCAAATCAAATTTCATCGACTTTGTAAGCTTCGATTATTCTTATCGAGAATCGAATATCGCTGGTCGAGAATCACGTGACGTCCTGTTTTTCCGTTCAAAATCTGCCAGACGGAGCCACCGTGTCCCGCGCAGGCGCATTGTCAAAATCTATATTAAAATGGAGGAAAAGAGTCAAGTCGTGGAACGAGAGGCTAAGAAGGATGAAATTCATGAAAAAGATGGGAAATCCAAAAGGTAAGTGAATGATAATATATTTCACGTGGAACATTTACTATTCGATTTTCGAATGACACGAGTGTAATATGGTTTCCTTTGATACACTATACACGGAAGCTATGGTTGGCCGGCAGTTCTGCGTGCAATTTATAATAATTTTTCCGCTTTCGCCACGTAATTGTCGCTAATCTTGGAATTATGCAATCTAACAATAACACATCTGCATCCTGTATCTTCATGTTTTAATATAAAAAATTATATCTAGAATCTAAGATCATGATCACGCGTCACAGTAACCTACTATCAGCCGCTCCAAACTGCAGTACATTGCTTTATAAATGTTGCAAAAGTTTGCGAGCATGGAGATATGTGTTTAATGATGTTAATCAATCATATTTCATTTAACTTTGAAAAATACACGTTCTGATAATAAAATTCTGAGTATGCCTCTGACCTTTGTTCTTTCCTTCCTCTTTTCATTATTCTTCTGTGTTTTGCTGTTATGACGTGAGTATGTGGTGCGTGTGCTTCAGTATGTTTCATTGATGCTACATAAGTGAATGAAATTGAAATGATTAAAATGCAGTTCAAAGAAGGGACATCGCAAGAAGAAGAATGAAATGGCGCATGCCGCCAGTGAAAACCACAACCATACCGGTCATAGGTATGAGTATGACATGTATACCACCTGTAATCCTTCGATGCACGATTTACAAATAGCTATGGAAGCATTCAATCTACAACAAAAACCTGCTAAGACTCAGGAAGAAGCTATGCAGAAACCTTATCAATTCTGGAGTACACAACCAGTGCCAAAAATGGGTAAATAACAACATAAACTGCTGTACGATTTATGTGCTTTTGTGAAAATGAAGACACGTTATCAATTTCATGTAGACGAAAAAATTGTGAAAAATGAACCTATCGAACCTGATAAAACAGCCATAAGGCCAGAACCGTACTCATTGCCAGCAGACTTTCAATGGGATACATTGAATCTTGATGATCCTTTAGTTTTATCTGAATTATATACTTTGTTGGCTGAAAATTATGTGGAAGACGATGACGCTATGTTTAGATTTGATTATCCACCAAAATTTTTGAAGTGGTAAATAGTAACAAAAAGTACTAATTAGTAAAATACATAGGTTTATTTTAAGTCAGTAGAGCTTGAGTAATACCTTTTAGGGCACTACAACCACCTGGATGGTGTAAGGAATGGCACTGCGGTGTACGAGTAACTAAAAGCGGACGTCTAGTCGGTTTTATTTCCGCTATACCAGCTACACTTCGCGTATATGATCAGTAGGTTTTGGATATTTTTCAATAATTTGTTCTCTGTCATCTAATGCCAGCAAAATTTTAGTACTCAGAAAATGGTGGAGATAAATTTCTTATGTGTGCACAAGAAGTTAAGATCAAAACGAGTTGCTCCAGTTTTAATTCGTGAAATAACTAGGAGAGTTAATTTACAAGGTATCTTTCAAGCTGTGTATACTGCTGGCGTTGTATTGCCAAAACCAATAGCAACTTGCAGGTGGGCATCCGAATGTGATAATAGGCGTCAGTATTTCTGATTATTTAATCGCGAAATCGTTCTTATAGGTATTGGCATCGCTCTCTTAACCCAAAGAAACTAATCGAAATAAAGTTCTCTCATTTATCTCGTAATATGACTATGCAGAGAACTTTAAAACTTTACAAGTTACCAGAAAATACAAAAGTACCAGGATTTAGGAAACTGGTACCAGCAGACATACCACAAGCTCACAAAATATTAACCGAAGTAATGATCACTACAGGAATATTATATAAAAGTTTTAATATATCATCGAGTTAATTTATGTTTCAGTATTTGGAAAAGTTCGACTTGGCTCCACTCTTTTCAATCGACGAATTCCAACATTGGTTCCTTCCACAAAACGGAATAATCGATAGTTTTGTAGTGGAAAACAATGGTATAATTACTGACATGGTTAGTTATTATACATTGCCAAGTTCAATAATGCATCATCTGACACACAAAACGCTTAAAGCTGCATACAGTTTCTACAATGTATCCACTACAACTCCTTGGCTCGAACTTATGACCGATGCTTTGATATCAGCGCGTAATGTAAGTTTCATAGATTGTAGTTGTGATAATGCAAAAAAATTACGTATCTATCCTTTTCAGCTCGGTTTCGACGTGTTCAATGCGTTAGACCTAATGGACAACAAAGAATTTCTAGAACCTTTAAAATTTGGTATTGGTGATGGAAATCTACAGTATTACTTGTACAACTGGCGTTGTCCTAGCATGACACCCGGGAAAATTGGTTTGGTGCTACAGTAGAACTCTAGGTCAACGAATCGTTGTCTAGAAAATAAATTTTTCGCACGTGCAAGCTTACCAAGAGAATAAGTGGTATAAAAGGGGAATGGACGTTACAAAACTAATAGAAAGGAAGAAAAGCGACGTTGAAATGACAGCGAGCACGACCTCGATTCCTACCGATGAGCGTCCAAAGCGCGTCCAACATTCGAAAGGAATCGATAATTGTTGAATTAGACAGGGTGGATCTCTCGGTTCCACGGATGTCATCCTCGTATCCGCCTTCATTCATGATCGTGACATTAGGTCAAGGTCAAGATCGGAATACGCTTGTGCAGCGCGTGTGTATATAAGTATGTGCGTGACTCGAGCAATGTAGATAAATATCGTACATTAGTAATTTGCAGAAGCCTCGCGGCAAAAGAATTCTCTTGGAGTACATCAGCCGCGCAGGCATTTACAATTTTCAATAAAAGCTCCTGGACGCTATTTTCTGTAACCCGAAAACGGGTTATTCTTTCAGCATCGTCTTGATTAAATAGGTCGCATAAGTATGCCGAAGTGAGAGTGGAAGAGATGAAATAAAACTGGGTCGAAAGTAAAATGTTCCCTGTGTTTGTTTACCTCTTTTGTTTAACCCCCTATATTTTGCTCATAGATTTTTATTTCTGTAGTACTATATTTGGTATTCGATCACGTGGATTCTTGCCTTCTAAGGAGAAAGCCGCCATGTTCCCATTACTCATATTACTTTTTATACCGCGAAACTGCTAAACAAATCTGCAAAATTATACCCCATGGTGTAACAATTTTAACCTTTCAAAACATTCACTGTAAGCCGTACGATTCCCTATAAAATAACATAGGTCTGTCAGTAAGTCATGTAATTAAAAGTACCTTATATCGCTAGATGGCGTCATCATTTTTTAATACCGATACGATCGACACGTACTGTTTTTCAGGTCATACGAAATATAATATGCATTAACTTCAATCAGTAACTACCTAAAAATAAGTTATTAACTTATTCTAGGGGTGATCTAGTCTGGAACTTTCAAAAAAATCGATTTCTTTTTACATTTTCTCAGTGTAGACCTTTAAAAATATATCTGCCAACAGATTTTGTTGAATTCGAAAAATTAACGAAGTTGGTTACTAGAATCAAGTTTATATGGATCCTAAATTTCAAATTTATTTGCAGTTTTTACTACAATTTCTTCGTTGGTAATGATAAAAATGTACAAAAGTGACATGCATTTTCAACAAGCAATGTCTAAAAACGTGGGAGTTCCCCTTTTTACAGCAAATTTTTATTTTGAACAGTCCTTATTTTTAAAAATCTATTAAACCGAAAACCGTGTAAATCGATGGTTAGGTGTAGTTTAATCCTTCGATAAATGATCTATTTTGTTTCTTATATGATGCAAGGTCTTGATGAAAGCAGATGAAATACGATTTTGCTGTATTATTGTTTTGCGAATTATTTTCTCAACGGATCCAACGAACCCTGGAATCGATATCTGCATCGCGTAATTATTGTTCACCCTTCCCCCTGTTTTTCGATACATATACGTACACAAGCGACCTATGGCTGTCACAGGTATAGAAGGGACAATATAGATATGGATCTCGCGTCTGTCATATTTATTTCTGTGTTTAATTACTAACGTTTTCTTGATTATCGTAGCTAGGTTTTGCATCGAACGAAGACATCGCTTCCGCCGTAGGAACCGTAGCTCTAAGTCGCGTCGGTAGAATATAAATTAAACTAGCTTAAACTAAGTTAAGTTAGTTCTAAGGCCCGCGTATACAATTGTCAGTCCTCTACCAAATAATTATTAATCAAGTTCGTTTGGTGGTTCATAGGTCCATATTGGAATCGTAATTTCGATAAAAATTAATTCTGCGCAGCCGTCAATCGGTTTGGCGCGTGTGACCAAGCGCGTGCCGTAAAGGTGGAGAGGTAACGGGACCTAATGACTTTCCCCTTAAACCGCACGAATTCGTGTATCCAGGTATACCTTTTCTGCATGTTGTATGATATAAATTTATTTATTGCACTTTACAGGCGTATAGCTCTCATAGAAGAGATTTGACATCGTTCGCTTTAGCGCCGCTTTCTTTATTGGTACCTTCGGACAACGTCATTGCGTAACAAGGGACCTGCTTCCGGCGACGATTAGATAGCGGCGAGACCAAAAAGACACGGAAAGAAACCAGTTTTTAAGGAGTGTCATTAAGGGAAACACCGCTGTTTCGACCTCAGTGTCAAGAGTAATTTACGGTTATTCGAATGGTGACATCGTTACGTTGACGTCGAATCCTGAGTCGTATATTTTCGGAAGACGACACCTGTGATTTTGTTCGACGAGTACCTCGAGTAGCATCTGTTTCTTCATTACGCCAGTGTATGCCCTTAATGGGAGTCAAGGTCTTTGTACAGCCGCTGCAGATCAATATGTAATACACAATGTACGCACGAGCGTCATGCAAGGTCTCTTCAAGATAAAAGACGCGAAACGATGGCCCTGTAGCGATTAAAGCAGTTGACGTTTGCAGGCTCGTTTAGAGGCCAAATCTCGAGCATTCGTGTACGACAGATGTTCCAAATTATTAAGCATTGATTCAGTTTTCACTAGGCCCAACCCTAACCGTTGGAATCGTTCTCTTAAAAACCTTCGACATCGATTACATATCCGTGAACGAGTACGCGAAGGACTAAATTGTTATAATCTTCTATTTATACGCGACATCGACCATGGAGTTCTGTCAAAGGTGACGGAAAGCCCCTGAAAATTTATCTATATCCATCGTTAACAGCGTAGAAGGACGTTTATTGTTACCTTGGTCGTTATCGCCCTGTTATCGTGGCGCATAACAAAGAAACTCACGAAAGACAATTTTAACACCCTTGTAAAAGCGTTTCGTCTAATCAATTCGGTCGTTAAGATTAAAAGGGTACATTCATTACCTCCGGGCTCGATAAATTGCCGCGCCGTTTCGCGGGAAACATTAATCATCCTCAGAACACTTAGCCACCGAACAATTACAAATGAAATTACCGATCGACTGTAAATGTAACCTTTCAAGGAATTCACGAACGATCTTACCTCGCGAAATAGGAACACGACCTTCGTGAAAATACGTTCGTTTTCCTTATTTTTTCCTACGTAAAACTGTATTGCAAAACACGTCGCAAATTTCCTGTAAAAAGATAATCGAGAATAAGCTTGAGCTACCCGCATACGCGCACGATAATAACCTTATCCGTTACGTACCATATCAATTAGCAAAATGTGTTGCTCGCTATGATTTATAACCACTGCACAGTTTTAAAATGTATCAACCTATCGTACCAAGACTGTTGGAATGCGATACGAATATCTATCGCGTCTCGTGAAAACTACACGAAGGGTTCTAGGTGTTCGGGATACATGGAGCGACCATCAAAAAACCGACGGTGCTAAACAGAGCGTCCAACCAATCGGAAACACCACGTTCCATCCATGCGAAGAAATCTCGTCAACTCTGAAAAGGTGATCGCGACTCCATTGTCGGCCGACGTCCCGATCCAGATGCAACGTTATCGCTCATCCTCGACGAGGGTCTTCGACGCACGTTCGTTGGGCCGATTTCATTGATCGTGCGGTGCGTTCCCATCGGGAGGCCCCGGTGCACATTTATTGTCATCGGGATCGCTAACGCGCGATGCCCTTTTACGCGAAGCGCAGGGAAAAAAAGAATAAAGGAATAGAAAAAACGGAAACGAGAAATCACCGAACAATACCCGGAGCCAGATAACAGCACCAAGCGCTGACGAGCACGTAGGTGGGGAACACGAGACACACGATGTGGAATAAATAGTGGCCTGAAATCGAGCGGAATTCAGTCGCACCGCTGTTGTACTATCGTCGTTGGCGTTCATTCACGAGGAACTCGTCAGAGGTCATCGTGAAATCGGTCGATCCCACGCACCGTCAGGAGTAGAACGATAAGTACCAGCAAGCGACCTGTTCACGTTACATCGTCGAAAGACTACCACGAGAGTTACCAGTGCCGACTGCCTTCGATTCATGGTCCTGACAGCCCAGTCTGAGAATGATACCGTTTCTGTTGCCCCTGCTGCTGGCCCCTGTACTCCTGGCCGACGGATTCTTTTTCGGGTACTTAACACGCGCGTTGATCTCATTGTTGGGATGCCTCGCGAACGGTAGCCTCGTCTCTTCCCTCGCTATACGAGTCGATGCAGCCACGTGCTACGATTTTTGTGCGCGCTACGAAACAACGTATTTACAATTTCGCTAGGGAAAGACGTCGCGAACGTTTGCAAGCACACCCCGGGGCTACTGAAATACTCGTAAAGCGTTCAAGTTCAGGACTGAAAATATCTTATCTAACTCGTGTCATTGGCCGCGCTCGACTCCCGGTCCGCTAGGTTCCTCGTGTTTCTCTTTTCAGCTTCAGACCGGTCACCCCCAAAGATGAGGACAGAAGGGGGTTCGACGTTTATTGGAACGTGCCCACCTTCATGTGCCACAAATATGGGATGCGCTTCGAGGAGGTGTCCCAGAAGTATGGGATCCTCCAGAACGCGATGGACGAGTTCCGAGGGGGACGGATAGCGATCCTCTACGATCCTGGGATGTTCCCAGCGTTGCTGAAGGACTCGAACGGTAACGCTGCGTTTTCTGCATATGCGGGTTACCGTAAGGGGCGAGGTGTACTTGGAACATGGAAAAACTGAGTTTATATCCTTATATACATTTATGAAAAAAATACAGAACGATTAAGTACAAGATACACGGTCAGTCCCATAAGTATTCGTACCCTCTATGTCTATCGAAGACATTTGTCGAAATTGTATAATTGGTTTCATGTTTCCAAACAAGTATTTTATTATAAATATGTACACGAAGAAACTTTACATATGAATTTTTCATTATATAATGAAAAATTTATTTGGAGACATCAAACCAATCATTTAATTTAGATAAATGTCTTCATCCGGCATAGAGGGTACGAATATTTATGGGACTGACTGTATTTAATACGAGAATAATATTGATATTAATACCATAGTCAATCATACAGTCATTAGATCATAGGAAATATATATTTTACTCCAGAACGAAGCGTAATTTTATAGTATAAGTATTCTTGGTCCATTTATCATAGTAAATGAAACTCTCTATGTCACTAAATACATATTCATGCAAACAAATGAATAATACTAATACATCACACATCAAAATAATCATTAACAGTGCCGAATACCATGCATGAAAGAGTTAAGGGAAAAGGATACTTTTGAAAAATAACTTTGATCGTTATTCAGGAGCAGTTGTGGCAAGGAATGGCGGCGTTCCACAAGAAGGCAACCTCACCAAGCATCTGGAAGTATTTCGCGAGCACTTGATCAATCAAATACCCGACCAATCGTTTCGTGGTATCGGGGTGATCGACTTCGAGAGCTGGAGGCCAATATTCCGGCAAAATTGGGCTTCCCTCCAACCGTACAAGGATTTCTCCATGGAGATAGTTCGCAGGGAGCATCCATTCTGGGACAGTAGGAGCGTCGAGCAGGAAGCAAAGCGGAGCTTTGAGAAGTACGGAAAACTTTTCATGGAGGAAACATTGAAAGTTGCCAAGGAGACCAGGCCGGCTGCCAGTTGGGGCTACTACGCCTATCCCTATTGCTACAATCTGACACCGAACCAACCCAGTGCGCAGTGCGATAAAACGACAGTGCTGGAGAATGATAAGTATGCGAATCAGTGAGAGTTTAATGCTATATTTTCGAATGGTATTCCCAATGTTAGCGACGTCTTGTTTTGTTACATCTCCGATCGATTAAATTAGGTTGTTGCATCGTAAACGTCCCATTTTTCGATCTTAGGAAGTTATCTTTGTTTTGCTGCTTCATCGTGGTGACAAGTGACACTTGTGATAAGAGAATCTTTGTGCAGATTCATATTATCACAGATACTTTCAAAAATTCTTTATAAGGAGACTATACTATGGATTGTTTAAACTCTCGTTATGTTTTATTGAACATTTAAACAAATAACTGTTATTCTTATAATGTCATTAATAGACTGCGGATATTTATTCAAATCCATATTTTTACTGATACAGAAGAGGAATTGAAATCCAGTGTACTTGTGATATATTAATTTAAATCTTTTAAGGGACACATTATTTAATGATGAAGCACCTGTCGAAAACGTCTTCGAAGTCAGAAACAAACATGTTTATAAAAATAGAATAAACGCAGTTGTACATTGATGGCAAAAAATATCGAACTGTTAGAGTCTATTTTAATTTCTTACAAAGATTTTTTTAGATCTTCCCTACAAAATTAAACATTTCATTTGCAACGACATTATACTAGACGATCGACTGACGAATCGGATCGCTCGGTGTCGCTTTCGTCCGTCTCGTTAGCACCTTCCGCCAGGTGACCGCGTGCTCCAGTTGCCGTCAAAAGTCCCTCAAGGACCGAATGTAACTAGATTACGAGACACTCGTCGAGATTACCGTACTTAGGCCGAAATGTGTCAATGTCAAGGACCTCGTCGCGGTGAAAATTCATACTCGAGACTCTGTTACATCCGTCTTATCTAATCGGCCCCGATAAGGAACCAGCGTTCATCCAACATCGTCTGTTTCTCTTTTTCAGGATGTCATGGTTGTTCGGGCTCGAGGATGTTCTCTTGCCTTCGGTGTACTTGAGGTGGAGCCTGACCAGCAGCCAACGAGTGGGCCTCGTCAGCGGTAGGGTGAAGGAGGCCCTGAGGATAGCGCAGCAAACGACACCCAGGAAAAAGGTTCTTCCCTATTACTGGTACAAGTACCAGGATCAGAGGGACGCGTATTTGAATAAGGCGAGTTCTCTCGTTTTGAAAACATTTCAGGGGATTGGGAGATGCGTCACCTGATAACGCGACGGGTCGTCTTTAAAACGGATTTATCTTTGCAGGCTGATCTCGAGGCCACTCTTCGGAAGATCTCGGATCTCGGTGCCGACGGTCTCATCATTTGGGGAAGCTCTAACGATATCAACACCAAGGAGAAGTGCCAGCGGTTCAGCGAGTACCTGAACAACGATCTGGGCCCCGTCGTCGATCGCGTCAGGCAAACTGCTCTGAGCTTGACCCGATACGACGGCCATGCTGCGGACAATCGAGTGGCCGTCGTCGTCGATCAAGTTTGACAGAACGCGGAGATTAGGATCTTGTTAGAGAAATGCGACGGGGGTCTTTAGTTTCTAATTCTTACGTGTACGATTATCATACATGACGCGCGTGGAACAGTTCGACCTTCGATGGAGAAAGACGCTGGACGCGAGGTGTATCGCTGAAACCAAAGACGACTAGACGAGACGTTGCTTTGCAGGGTCACACGACGCGGTGTTGAGCAACGATCGAAATAAATTTCCTACGAAATTATCGCTTCTTTCATTCTCCCCTTGGAACGCGGAGTCCGCCATTGACGGTTGCGAAACTTCGAACTCGTCGCCATCTTAATATTCGTCCCCTGATCAGATTCTCCGGTTCGTCCGTAACGATGTACTCGATGGATCGATACGAGGACAAGCTTCTCATCGATCGATCTTCTGGACCTCCAAAATCTTTATCACCGTCGCTGCGAAGCACAAATGAAACTGGCGGTCGGAGCTCGCGACGAGCGCACTTTAGCACTAGCGTACGACAAGTTTTACTGGTTCGAGGTGTAAGGCCTCGGGCGATCTTGCTTTTTACAGTACACACGACGTCGTTGTAGAGGTAGTCAAAGATCTCTCTTGCTTACCGTTGATTCCTCCCCTCTCCATCTTGTTCGGAGAGTGATCCTTTCTCTTTCTGTTTCCCCGAGGATACCTGAAGGAACTGGGAGGACGAGAAAGATAGAGAACGGAACGGGAACGGCGCGGAACCGAACGTACCGAGTAGAAGGAGGAGCTGAAGGAGACTCCAGCGGTGGTGGTGGAGGTGGAGGAAGAGGAGGAGGAGAACGGAACACGAGAGATCGGCAGCACAGTTTCGTGTTCAGCTCAGCTCGGTTCGGCTCAGCCTCATATCGGATCTCCGTGTTTCGAGGCAAACCGTTCTTCAAATTTGTTGCTGCAGATCGCCCCCGATCCCGACAGTCTCCGCTGCTGGGACAGCGGCAGGGGTTTGCCCGAACACCGAGTGATATTCGCGTGCAACACCGTCGACCATTCGTTCGTACGGTCTACTGATCATTCCTCGGCATAGAGTGGTGCGTAGTTCGCGACGTCGCTGACGTACACGGAGGTGAGTGACAGTTTCTTCGGAAAAGCCAAGGCTGCTGCCGCACGCTGGCCGGTGGCTCGAGATCGTTGCCAGAGTTGCCAGACTGTGATGTGTGTGCTCCGAGACACCGTGCCAGTGATTCCGTCGGGTTATTGCCCATAGCCGCGAGAATTTTCTACCCAGGATACCTCGTAATCGTAGAAACGGGACCATGGTTATTATTCCGGTCCAGGCCTTCGAAAACGCTTCCGGCGACGATAGGCTCCCTCGAGACGATGCGACCGATCTTTTCGGTCGGGCATGAAACGAGCCAGGGGAATCTGTGCTTCCAACGAACACGGGATACATATTTTTATTTACGATTCCGGACGATGGATCGCACAGGCTAGTGTCACGACACGAGAACCCCTCGGGTCTCGGTTCCCCTCGTCGCTGATGTTCTTCTCGCGCAACGAACACCCGAAGGCAGGTCTCTTTCAGGTGGTCTCCCGAAAGCAAAAGAAAGTTAACACCAGCTGAGCAAGTCGCGATGATCACAGGCTCTTAGAAAGTGGCGAGACCGTGGCCAAGGGACAGGGATTCTGCCGGCTAAATAGTTCAGAAGCACCCTATCCAAAACGTTTTGCCCACTAATCTTAATACCAGACCCTATTCTCGAGTTAATGATAGCTCTTCTTAGACGCAACAGTTAACTTCCAAGCTGAACCGTTGCGCGGTAGCCGACTCGCCATCGGGGTCCTTTCTAATGAAGACCTTTTGCGACTGACCGGGCTTGCCACTGTGCGGTTAATTGGCTAATCCCAAAAATATCTTGGGATTAATTTTTAAAACACGGTGTATCGGTGTCAAGGGTACCTCGATCGAAGGTATCACGCGAACACCCCGGGCTGGACATACCTTTTCCTATAATAGAAAATTATATTCGTCCACGGACGAAAGAGTTGCGACAGTTTCTCGATAACCGAGATGTGAAATCGAGACTATTGTCGAACGTGTTTCTTCGTCCCACAAACATCGTAATATCGTTAACCGGTCTCGTCCCCCGAAGTGGTCTGTACTTAATTATATCTTACGGTGTGCTTCTTATTGAAGCTGCAGGTAGTCCACCTCGTCGAAGCTTGGGACCAACTCTCGCTAATGCGACCGTGTTCGCGCCTTTCGAGTAATTGGACCGCAGAAAATGAACAATAACATCCCAGGTTTAATTGGCGTTTTGAATCTCTCATTAAGCCGTTCGGTTAACCTCTTCTGGTTTGAAATAAGTTTCACGTGACCGTGCGATATTCCTATTAACCAGCTGGTTGAAACCGTAGCTCGTCTAGGCTGTGTGGGCCGTGAGGAACTATGAAAAACTAAGAGGCTTCCGGGGGGTCCGTGACACTTGATATCGATATCCATGAGGTCAGGCTGCGAGAGACGACCGAAACTAGCTGTGTCATCCTCTACGGGTATGGCGCCCGTACCCCCAGGTAACGGGTTATCGGTTACCAGAAAAAATCGTTGAAAGAACCAAGTACAAATTGCCGCCTCTCCGTGGGAGGAACACCTAGCAACTGGTAGATTGCGGAATCGGCGAGATAAAGGCCCCCTCGCTGTTCCTTTTTTCTCTCCGATCGACTTCTTTCGTTCGCGATCCTCGAGGGGGGCCCTTTTCAAAACGAGTGCCCGGTGAAACGGCAAGCGGTGGAAGAGAAAATCGGATCGAGTGGGACGGAGAACTCGCTCGATCGTTTTTTTTATTCCGTTCGCTCGTTAGAAGACAGGGAAGACGCGAGAATGAGAGAACGAGAGAGCTAGTAGCGGTCAGGCTCGAGGAAGACGAAAGGGCCCGTTTTAAAGAGGCGAGCATTAAAAACAACAATGTCATTACATTTTAACGACCTGTTCTTGGGCTCTGCCCTCCCTTTTAAGAACGTTCGTTTGCAGGTATGTGGTCCACGCTCTCGCGGGGGCCACCACACTGGGAGTGAATTCTTAAAGCGGTGCGCACACCAGCTCCCTGCTTTTTTCGCCACCTCTTCGAGCTCGAGGCTTTGCCCGATTTGATTCAGAGCCCCAATAAAAAATCTTAGGGACTTCCTAAAATAACATGTCGACTCTGTCGAATTTTCAAACGTCCGAGCTCTGCGTACGGTACCTCGCACATCGACTCCATTGACGCTGGCCAGAGACTCCCTAATCTCGGTTACTTTGGAGAGGATGATCGAATCTGACGTTCAAAGTGTCGAGGCGGCCGGGCGTTGAAATTTCGACGGGCTTAAAATCGCGATCTAATCGAGGGAGCGAAGAGGGTGCGAAAGCAGCTTAATCCGACACTGGCCGCTGCATAGGGCCCCTCCAGATCGGGCCCGTACCCCCTTCTCCGAGACGATCTCTCCCCACGCACTCCGGACACGCCGTGCAGCTCGCGAAGAATTAGTATGGGCGAAGTAACAAAAGCACGAGGAACAAGCGCGGGGGGCGTGCGGTGAGTGGCGGCGAAGGAGGAAGAAAAAAAAGGAGCCGAGATGGCGCCACACGTCCAGCGTGTTTTCGGGGCATCCTCCGGTGCTGTTGGCAAACTCCTTTTTTTTTCTCCTTCTTCTGGGTCCCCCCTGTTTCCGTCTCGCTCCTTCTCGCCCGTAGCCGGCTCCAGTCAGCTCTCTCGCTTCTGGCGCGTTGTGCGCCGATTCCTCTTTTATTTCGCTCCCCTTCTGGACCCTCACCCTGCGGGCCCCCCTATTAGTTCGGCCACGGCACCGTATTGCCGGGAAAAAAGAGGAGCAAAGGACGGTCGCGAAATGCGAAATTAGGCTAGACCAAATCGAGAGATAGGGATTTCTCATTAAAATGGAAGAGACCGTATTGCGCTCCGAAATTATCCTCTAATCTATGACAATGATCGGGACCCTCGTGTTCCTCGAGCAATCCTCTTCGGTATTGGCCTTCGTCGACGTCGGTATCCGTAACGGATGATTTCACGGTGTAAACGGATCGTAGGCGTGCACCTTTCTTGCGCCTCCCTCGGATGAGGAGTTTTGAAAAATAATAAACCTCGACCGTCGTATAGTTCGTTGTTCAGGAGTTTTCGGGGCAGTTCGATTGGCTGACGAGTAATAGCGACACCTTTACTCACACGCATTTTCGTCATTGGCTGAATCCGTTACATTTGCAAAGCTACCGCGTAACAAAGTCGGCGAACAAGACATATCGAGATAAGTTCATTGGTGCCTCGCCAACTCCTGAGCAATATACAATACCAGCGATTCTAACCAGATATGGTCACGCCTAGCTAAAGACTGACCGAAGGTGGTGGAGAAACTACATAGTACAGTTGGTACCGCGGAGACGGTTCCGCGCCTATTCGCCCGCCATTGGTCGAGAAGCTCGAACCACCACGATCCTAGCGTTTCTTCTTCTGTTTCTTCGTTCCACCTCGCGTACCTTTTGTTCCCTTCCTTTCGCGTCTAAGTACTGCAGCAAAGAGATCATGAAGCCTCCCGTGCTCGAAGAACCAGGGCCGTACAAACTCTGAACTTCGACTGTCCCCTAGGCTCCTTCGGGAATACCTTCCACGCTGACTCATCGTCGCCGTTCACCTGGCACCAGCTTCCAAAGCTCGTTCGCTTGTACCTAACAATCCTTCCTGGCTGGCCGCTAAATCATATTCCTCTTGCCTAATTGATCAGAGGCTAGAACCCGGCACCAGCCAGTCGGATGGGTCCCTAAATCACGAGGGCCCCGAGAATCTTTACCGTTGATTCTCCGCGCGTTCGCCGTTCAGTCGTCCAGTTTGCCAAACATAATTCTTCTCCCGCCGGGGCGAAAAGTCCGAATGAAATATGAATTCCTATTAGGCGCTTCCTGGAAGCGGGGCACGTCACGTCCCGCGGGCCCCCGCGCTCGCAGTTCTGTCGTAGGTGTTAAACTCGGGAGGACGGTTTTAATCCGGCGCTTTTTAAAAGGTCCCGCGGGAACAAAGGCAGCGACCGAACGAAACAGATTCCGTTCGTGGCGTGCACGGATCGCGGCGCCCTTTGTGCCAGCCCGCCTAGGCTCGGGGGCGCGTCAAATTTGGTTGAAAATCAAATTAATCTCGCGGCTGGGCGCAGGACCCTCTCCCGACCCCCTCTTTGGGCCTTGCTGCTCTCTCGCTCTCTCGCCGCGGGCCAGCCCGTCCTCGTCCCTCGTTCACGAACGACACGAGCAAATCGAACGAACGGAACTGTAAGGAAGGTGGAGAAGGAGGTGGACCGGAGGTCCTCCGCGCCACCGACACGGACCCAGAGGCGAGAAGAGAAGGTGGCGCAGCAACAAAGAGCTTTGGACTTCTGGCTGCGACTCGACCAGGGCCGTATTTATTTCGATTCCTTTTCCTTCACTGGCTCGCGACTCTTTCCTGAACGATACCGAGCTAGCTTGTCAGCTGAAGATTAGATAATAACCGTTTTCTTTCGCCTGGGTTAGGTCTGGGTACTTACCGCTGTCGAGTAACAATTTTTACGGTGGGTCCGATTGATTTTCCAGGAAACCACTTCCGACAGTGTTTATGTATGTCTATTTGATGTGAGCCACGCGTTATCTTGACGGTCCTGGGCAGGAATTACTAAGTACGAGGAATTGAATTTTATTTACTGTTATTATTGACTCTTTGCATTCGAGAAGTGACTTCCTGTCATCACTGGGCTTTACGTGAAAATTTTTGTGACGATTGAGAGATGATATTCTTTGTTTATGTTAAATTTCGTTGATCCTCAATGTATTGGCATCAATATAGCTTTCTATGCTGTTTATGTGTTCTTTTAGGAAATGTAAAATTGTACGTTTTAAAGTGGTAACGATTGCGATACGTCGCGGCTGAATTTAGGATAAAGAGTCTTATCCCTTGTTCAAGGTGAAATTTATACTTTCTGAAAGAATATATTAAGAGTTTAGGAACATATTCATCGTCCAAGTGTTGTCATCCATTATTCAAATCAAATTTTGTCCATCTCTGACGTACGAGGAGAGATAGTTCTGACGTCATTGCCCAATCAGAGGAGTGGTCCTGAACGATCAGTTAAAATTGGTGGTATAGTAAAAAATAAAATCCTCGCGCTTCTCTTGGAGAACTCTTTATCTTCCACAATTTAATTCCAAGCACCACCCTTAAAATATTTTAATACTTTATGTATCTTCGCTTCTTGAAAAACATATATTTCTTATCTCAAAAATTTACTTTAAATATATTTTGATTAGAGTCAGTTCGAAGCGAGTGTTCAGGGGATTCAGTGTGTAAAGAAGCGAAAGGATCGCGGTTTAGATAGCGCGAATGAAGTGGTAAATACTTATTGTAAGTCGTGAAACTCATCCGGATTAAGTGCGTCCCTGATGCATCCTACTCGGTCATTCAAATCTCCGCTCGTAGGAATAAGATGGGCGGCCGAATCGTGTTGCCGGACACCTCTCCTCGTTGGCGCGTATAGGGTGATTCAACAAGTTTCAGCCGAGGGCCCTAATTTTCAGGCTATCGTGTGTTTAGGCTAATTTGCGGCAGGTGTCACGTTGTAAGGAGATACCGCTGGACGTCATCGTCTCTTTAATATCTGCTGAAGTATTTAAAACAGAAGTATGTGGGATAAGAGTTGCTCCCAGTAAATAAAAGGACAGTTATTTTTGCACCTCTGGAACCAAAAAACAAAAAATGTTATTTATATTTCACGATGGTTTTCGATCATTTCAGAATGAGTATCATACAAATATAATAATCAAATAGAGCGTTCTATGCATATAGGTATACTACGCGATCCTTGACGCTGCATATTATTTACATTTGTGGTTATTCGTAAACAAATAGAAAATATATCAAATCTCATCATTTTGTCGTGTATACGAACGTACCACTATATAAGGCTGTCAGAATGATTAAAAATTTACTTTCCTAAAAACTAAAACTATATTAATTTTTATTTTATTTAATCCAAATTTATTTAGACAAGTAATGAGTATTCAGGACCAGTCCTTATAGTAAATATTTTTGGTAGGATCTTCAAATCCACTAGGAAGGTCTGTTTTAATGAAATAATACTCAAAAATATTAATTTTCTTTTTAGCTTGGAAAACCTTCATACTAAGACAGTTACCCTTAACGAGACTGAAATAGATTACCCTAGACCTCGATCAGGACTCTATTGGAAGCAATCATTCCAATCGATTTAAACACACCCTCACGCATATTCATATACTACAAGTAAAACTCTTCAACATATAGACTCGCTATAATTAATTTCCAAAGAACCACAAGTATTTAACATCTCCAACGTGACGCCACTCCCGATCTCCGAAGACCTTGATAAGGGAGACCCTCAAAAGTCCAAGCTTTCATCCAACTCAGGCTGCATCCACGCAACTGTGACTTTGTTTCCCGACCAGTTTGCTACGCGTTATGGTTACTTGATCATCGTTGGGATTCATCGGTTTCGCAGGACTCTTCTGTAATGATTTCGCGACACCCTTCGTCGTCGAGTGTCCTCCCGATGTTCCGAGACAGCTTCCATGCTTCTCGGAAGTCGTGGCGTAAGAAACCAAGGAGCCGACGGCGTGAGAATAAAGTGGGACGAAAGCCACGCGGAAAAGAAAAGGCGTTCCACGAATGAAGTGGTGGACGAAGGGGAAACAGTCGAAGAAGCGAACTACGCTGAAGAAAAGGCTGCAGGGTCTGGAATTGAAATGCATTGGAGGGGAACGAAAAGTTGATCCTCTCCTGGAAATACCGGGGACCAATTGTCCGTAGAGGGACGAGATTCCTTCTCTTGTCAGGAATTCAACTCGCGAGTCCAACGACAAAGTGAATTCCTGAAGGACGGAGGATGCACGGAGGGTTCCCCGATCCTTCGCAGTTAAACGGATCCGAGATTTCAGGGCTCCCCCAAAAAAGGGGCCCCGAGCTCTCGTAATTGGGCCTGCACATCCTTTTACCTTGTCGTTCGTGCCACTTGTTCTCGCTGATCTCCGAAGGATCAAGAAAGATCGTACGATGAGATTGACGCTTTTTTCCACCGCCATCGATCCGACCGGTCTGTACCTATACTCCCTCGTCCCTTTTCTCTCGCTGATGCAGAATTATCGCTTCATTACCAATCGCCCCTGGCTACGCTAATCGAGAAGCTGCTGTCGGCTTCATAGGTAACACGAGGGCTCGTTGCATCTTCGATTTTTCATTCAGGATTATTCCTCAGGGAGCGCAACAGTCTGAAAGCCCTAAGACGAGAGACGGTTTCAGGAATTCTTTACAAAGAAAATATACGATGGATTGCTTTCAAACTTTTTTTACGTTTTATCAAACATTTGAACAAATAAAAATCGGTCTCATAATAATATTTACGTGGCGTTACTCGGTTCGACAGATGTGCGCAAGTGAGTACCGGAAAGAACACTAGTTGACAATTTTGTGACCACGGGGTATATTTAAAATAAAAAACAACAATTTTCTCTCAAAGCAGATACCAATGGCTATATTCCAACGTAGGGATAATTCGATATCTCGAAAAATTAGAAAATGGTGGGCTTTTAGCTGAGCACTTAACACTGCTCAACACTTACAAGTTCTCAACACTCACAGATTTCTTTTCCATAATTTGACACCTTACGTTTCGAAATGTGTACCTTTTGCGACAACAACAAAATTGATTTGTAAGAAAATTTTACATTATCGTGCACCCCTTAAGCGTCGGTTGTCATGTTCTGTGGACCTTAGAAGAGCTTCGTGTAGTGGCCGGAAGGAGGGTATCCCGTATTCAAGCCTCGTATCCCCAATCCAGCGCTATTTATGGTTGGGACGTCCACAAGAAAGTCTCCTCTTTCCCTTGGTCCTCAGAGGGCATGGGGAATTCCGTTATCTCGAAATCTCGGCGACTTAAAACTCGAGCATCCCCGTCGTCGAAAATCGAGGAATCAGCCTAACGATTTATGAATGGACAGGATCGCGTCGTCGCCAATAGGCTGGCTGCCTCCCCTCTCTCGTTCTGTCAAGGGAGGAGCTCGGTTCGGGACGCTGGAGATGAGGCACTTTTTAAAAAATTTTTTTAAATAGTGACTTCTTTCTAAAAATTTGACACAACGTTCTTGAAGTATCTATCTTTTGGAGAACGCAAACAAAAATGGCGTTACGGTTCCCTAAACGTAATTCACGTACAAAAGGGGAGAAAGGAAAACGGAAGAGCAGCGCGGAGAAGCGGCACCACGACAAATCCCGGTGACGTAATTTCGGACGGTCGTCGAACCTGAGACCTCGGGAGTCGCACCACGAGACCCCACGACTTTCATTCATTCGGGGTGGGGACGAACGCATACGCCGTGCACACGTGCACGCCGCGCCTCGAATGGCAATCGCTAAATTCTTCCAACCCAACGATACCCAACGACATCTTGTCCCCGCGAACCAGTCGGAGAAAGTTTGGTCACGCGGTTAGGAGCTTGGCTTTTCTTACCTGGCAACTGCTTCACACTGACGCCCGTTCATTTGGAAAGATTCGGATACCCTCTCTCTCCTTGAACTGTTTCAGGGATCATGGGATCGACGTGTCATCTGACGGTGGCGATCCTGCTGCTCGTTCAGTCGAACCTGCTGCTCGCCCATCGAGAACACAAGGTTCATCGATCTTTCTGTTTCGTGGTGGATGGGTACCCCTACAGTGCAACACACAATTTTATGTTCAGCCACATTTTTAATTATAAGTTTGTTTCTGAATGAAAAAATTTGCAATTTTTTAGCGATATTTGCTTATATACAGTCTACCTCGTAAGTATTCGTACCTTCAATATCTATTGAAGAAAGGCTAAATTAAATTGTAGGTTTAATATTTCCTAGTAAAGTTTTCATTAGAAGTGTATGCACGAGTAAAGTTTATTCATGTACATACTTCTAATGAAACATGTATTTGGAAAAATGAAACCTGTCATTTAATTTAGGCAAATTTCTTCAATAGACGCAGAGGGTACGAATACTTATAGGACTGGCTGTATAAAGAATTGCGAACTATTAATATCTTTTTCAGCATTTGCTATATACAACCATTCCATACAATTTCCATTTTCTTGATTATTTTGCCAAAAACAATGTGTCAAACTATGAAGTATGTTTGCCAGTAATAAAGAATTGCAGGATCTTTATACATATAATCTTGTGGGGAGTTGTTCTTATAAAACCATACTCCAAGTCCTGGAAAAGTAGGTAGTATTGGCTTGTCCAGAAAGGTAGCCAATTTTTAAGATAAATTCAAAGGCACATTTGAATTTCGGTATATATTTATTAAATAACGTAGGTGCCACTTTGTTCCACAACCTTTCCAGCTTTTAAGAAATGCGTGCATGCTATTTGTTTTCAAGCACTCCGATCTATTCAGATCTGTACCACCTACTAAAAATCGACATGGACTTTCCAGGTAACCCAATAGTATGTTAGTAAGTGTTAAGATCACTAAAAACTGCAAACGATTTCATTCAGGAAAAGCAAACTGACGCTCAAAAATGTGGGTGGCTCGTGTGTCGCACTGTATACCCCGCGCATCCTCGTTTTCTCAATAGAGTGACGTAAACGTAATCGTTGCTTCCAGGTCCACAACATCGTGCTGTACCCGGACAAGCACAGCTGGTGCAAGACGACCCTCATCAAGCAGGTGGTCACATGGCCGCAGTGTTCCTCGCAGGAGTTGGACAACAACGTATGCGTCGGGGCTTGCTTCTCGTATATGGTTCCTCACAGCGAGCCATCCGCTCCTGGTGACTTGATACGACCCTACTGCGACTCCTGTCAACCCTTGGACAGCGTCTGGCACACGGTGAGTGAATGAACAGATGTCGCAACACGCTGTGAGCCTTGTCACTTGGATGCTCGCTTTCAGGTTACTCTGGACTGCAAGGACGAGGAGAACAACCCGATAACGATGCAGAAGAAGGTCCAAATCATCACCAACTGTTCCTGCAGTTCCTGCATGGAGACCTCTAGGATCAAACCGGACTACAACACCCTGCTCCAGTCGCTGACGGAGGAGAACATGGATAAGAACGTGAACGTCGTCCACGAAACGCCGGATCTCCTGCTGAATCCCAACCTAAATTCTTCAAAGAATACCACCAGGGATGGCGTCCAAGCCAACGAGAGATTCCTGCAACTGTTGAAGCAGCTGAAGGACTCGGAGAAACTGGACGAGTTCGGTGCCAAGGAGTTGTTCTCCAAGTTCGAGGAAGACGTCGATATTGAGAAGCTGAGGGAGCTACTGAAGAAGTACAGCCAAGAGGACGAGAGGGAGCATTCGCATCAACATCAGCACCAGTCGTCCGGGAAGCAGCAACAACAACAGCAGCAGCAACAGCAGCACCACTCTACGACGACCGTGCTTCATCGAGGTCCTCATCACTCGATGGTTCTGGACTCCGACGTCAAAGAGAAAATCGACGTGGAGCCGCATTATCTTCACCCAGCGGTCGCTGGTCAGGAGATCAGCTACCACGACAACGTCCTCGTGGACAAGGATAAGAAGAAGGATTTTTGAAAAGAGGGAGGACGTTCCTCTTACCAAGGAAACGCGCGACTGGTTGACTTTAGACGTCGAACTGGTCCGAGTTCATAGAAGACATTATTGGTATAGATGAAAATGCTCGTCGGACGAGATCGTTTCTGTTTCTTTTTTCCGTTAGGATCGTTCATTGCCTAGTCCAGTCTGCGGTTAATTGTTCGGTTTTTGAGCTACGATTAAACGTTCAGCTTGATCCACTGTAAATAGAGACGGTTCTTCGTTCTTCTTTGTTTTTAGTAGAGAAAAAAAAAGGGATGACGCTTTGTTTTGTATTGTATGTACTATTCGTTAAAATGTTACGCGTTATTGTTCGATGGGTAAACCGTTCGATTAGATTTGCTTAGGTTGGGTGGCAGAAGACTCGTTGGGGCTCGATTGTTCGGAGGATGCGTTAGGTAAAAATTGATTTCTCAATCGCTATTGGAGACGAGACGCTGAAAGGGGGGAGAAAAAGAGAGAAAGAGAGATGAAATTCTAATATATATTTAATTATTATTATTATTATTATTAATTAACTATTTAACATACTCGCGCGTCTAATAAAGGAATTTACGTCTGTTTATATTTACATTTTAACTCTCGAAACTAGCAAATATTGTAAACATCGACAGGCATTTTTTTTATCTTGTTGACTGCTTCGAAGCATATATTGTATCCATTGTCCCGTAAAGAATAAACAAAGAGTCAGCATGAGATGTATTCGTGGTGGATCCTTACACACTCTCCTCGAGACTTCCAAATCGCCTAGGATCTCATTAAACTTCTAACTTCAGCCTTAATTAACATCAAGTGACAACCATTGACGTTTATTTTTAATACTACTGTGTAAAACTCACTTTTCGTCACCAGTAACAATACGATCTAAAAGTGCAACATTACTTTGCCTCGATTACAATAACGTAAGGGACGAAATTACTTACGAGATGACCTGATACTTTGGAAATCCTAGAATCCTCGCCAAGAAATACTCGTAATCCCGGAGTGCTACGAATTGCTCGATAGAAAATAGATAACTGAGTTTTCTCACATTTCAGGAAGAATGGTGCACTGTAAAAGACGCGATAAACATTAGATAAACGCGTCTTAATCAATCCCGCAAATCTAATTGCTCGATTAAAAACAGATAACTGAGTTTTCTCACATTTCAGGAAGAATGGTGCACTGTAAAAGACGCGATAAACATTAGATAAACACGTTTTAATTAATCCCGCAAATCTTGTCTCGTTCGTACGTGCTTACTTTAATTAGATTCCACGCGCGTCTTAAGTGCAATTTGACAGTAAAAAAGAATATCAACTAGTGATAACCGATATAGCATACACAAGCTGAAAACGTTCATTGTCTGCAGATTCTTCTATATGGATGTCGGTACAGTCAGACTACAATGACATCGACGAACAAAGCCCATAACAGATGCCTTCATACTCATGATCGCGTTATTTTTCTCCAACTGTAGATCCAATAAGACAATCAGGACGAAGCTAAAAGAGAAAGGAAGGTTGAAAGAAACGTCACGTCGAACATAAACATTCGTCAAGCGTACGACTTGGCAAACCGTGCCATAGGTGTGCAAGGTGGAATGCAAATAAAGCAATCAAGAGCACGGCCAGATGATGGTGAAAACAGAAGAGGGCGGAAACGCAGGGAGCGGCGATTCGAAGCAATCTATCACGATACTTTCTCCTGAAACTAAAACGAAGACGCGAACGCAACGGCGAATCAACGCGCGGTATTCACCTGGTAAGAAACTGTTCAATGTGCGTTTTATTTCACATTGTATTTTATATGTCGTGTCCTATCGTACTGTAGCTAAAAAAAGTATTTAATAGTTTTTTGAAGATAGCTATCTATAAAGAAGTAATACATTAGTATGATGTACATGTTCTTCTTTTTAATGCTTCTTTATACATATACATAAACAACGTATCGACTTAGAAATGTATTGCATTGTGTTCTATCCTATAAATAAATCTTAAGTAAATTTGAGATTTCAGCAACTTTGCTGTAAGTATAATTAAAATAGAGGTAAAGAAATAATTCTTTCTCTTTCGTGCGCTGGTATTTCACTACATTTATAATCCGTGACTTTCCTTTCGAATCTAAACACGGTATAACTGTCATAGATAGCATGTACAACGTCTGTTTACATCTGTGGCATTGTACTATCACGTTGTACAAGAATATTGAAATTTACTGTCATTATACTGCTCTTCAGTGTGCAAATACTTCCTTGACTTTGAAATTTTTGTTTCCTCTCTACCATTTTCGAACAGTACAATTAGTATATATCGTTTCCTACACATAAAGGAACACTTAATGATTTATATATCGTTAACGTGCTACTTCTTTACGATCAATTATATTTTTAAAAAACTGAATGTACAAATACTTATTTAATCCACTGTATATTATTCTATAGTAGATGAAGCCGTCGACGTTGTTTACGTGCGTTTGAATTTAATTATCGATGAATGCGTAATGAAATAGTTGAAAAACAAATCTTATTATCCATGTTTGTTCTGTCGTAAGCTAATTACATTAATTCGGTTAAAGACAACATTGTCGTGACAAGCGTTTGCACGCATAGGAAGCCAGTCTAATTCTCTTTGCAAATTAAAGAGCTTAATGTATACTCTTATGTTTATAATACTGATGCAAATGTTCAGAAAGAGTAGAATGGGTAATTTGAGTAATGATAAGGCTTTCTGGAATTTCATTAACCGTAATGGACGTAATTCACCTAACGTTAAGCATGGAAATTAATGAAATTGATCAAACATGCTTTACTTAAATAATGTTTCATCAATTTCTAATGCTTTTTCTAATTATTTCAAGGCACTTTCAATTAAAAACAAATTTATAATTAGTCCATCAATTTTAGAATTAATTATTCTCTACGCTTCCACTATTCAGAAAATGCTCCGTATTACACATTGACTTCCATCGAATAGTTTATAGGAAGTCCCCCCGTAAAAATTTGTTTGGATAATGGTTATCCTCTTTCAAATATGATCTACACGTAATAATCCGAATTTATTAATTTCGCAGTTAATGGATCACTTTGCGTATACTTCTCGCTCAGTTAAATGTCCTTGCAATATGCACCATTAATTAAAACTTCTCGAAACATTCTACTATGATTACCTACCATTAAACAAAATGGTATCCATTCGTCAAAATAAACAAATAAACAAATCTGTAGTAAGTGAAAACGTTTTCCCCGATAATGCTGATGCAGAGTTCTACCAGTTGGTAGATTTGCTAGTTAATTATGCGCATGTATTAAGATAAGATAAGTTTGTCTATACGACTAGTATACTCGATTGCCGATCGTTTATCAGTTATTAGCCAATTACTTGGCTCCACGATACGGAGGGACTAATCATTTGATCCATTATAAGCTAAATAGCTGAATAGCCGATTCCCAAGATATCGACTAACCATTCAAGCGACTATTAATTCACTATTGTCGGTATTAAGTATCATTAAGATATACTTTATTGAACGCTTTCTTGATGTCACGGTAAATCCATTCTTCTGAGTTCCTTCACCTTGTTTGACCCATTTTTAAAAAATGTCACCTTGCGGAGAATAAGAAGAAGAAACTTTCTTTTATTTACAGTTTATTCATCCGATGTTTAGCTTAAAAAATAAGTTACAATTGAAGAATTTTTTTCTCGAGACTCTTGAAGAATAATTAATTTAGCATACCTCGTAGCATTCAATTTCTTCGCGAATCCTATCCAGATTTAATTTTATTAGCGTCTGACAATCGGAATTAATTTTTGTAGTTCCATAACGAAAAGTCCCGTCACCCATTTTTAGGTGACACGACGTCCAACGTGTTAACTATCAGCCTACCTAGAAGAGGATTTTAAAAGAGAATTTTCTATATTAGTATACATTAATCTATTAGGTTGTTCTAAAATATTCTTTCGTGAGTTGCATTCAATTATTTTCTGTGGCAGTGTTTATATAAATAGACAATCTAATTTCATAGATATTCATGCTGTAACAGTAATGGGGCGAAATGAATTGTACACAATTTTGTAATGTAACATAAAACAAAATATTGTGTATGTATTCATTATTAATAAAACGAAAGAAACTTTTGGGACAACCTAATAGATTGACATAACTCCTGCATACTATTAAGTTTGTTACTAGGTATACTAAAAGCCTCGTCCGTTCCAAAAAGTTGAGTATTACAAGTAGATATCAAATAACACGGTGAATAGGTTTCAAGAGGAAGACACTGGAATTATGAAGCTCCTATCAATAAACAAGCTCCCGGTCGATAATGCGTCACTCGCTAATGCTAAATAACAAACGAATGAACCTATTTCCATTATTTTACGACGCTATCTCGAAGTAGTAATTCCATTCGCCACTTGTTTCTAGAACTTACCAAAATACTTATCGAAATAAGTCAAGGGACCAACACGAGGGGTGGGGCTCGACTTCTGTCACTCTCCTCTACCCTGCAATCTCCATAAACGCCTGATTTTCAGAAGGCGTATCTGTGTACCACTTTCCGCCAGCTTTCCGTGTTTTTGTTCAACTGTGGCTCGATATGGGATCCGAGAGGCAGCGAGCAGTGATCGGTAGATCGCGCAATAAGCGGGGTCGGCGGTTCGACGACAGGCAAGAGGGCTCCAGCGGAATAATCGCCGATGATAAGAAACGATTTCGGCCAATCAGCGCGACCGGATTCGAGCGGGATCGAAAGCGATTGCGTAGCTGGCCGACGATCGGAGCGACAGTGTTGCTCGGCGCTCCGTTGCGCGTCCCTGCTGGTTTTCTGCGTGGTCGCGTAGCGTTCTTCTTGACGGCGCAGCTGCGCGTGCCACCAAGACAAACGGTCCCCCCCCGTTGGAAAATGTTGACCCGTTGCTGACCCGGGACGAGACGGCGACGCGACGGGCCCCGGTGACACGCGATGCACGACAAGTCCCCTGGTGTTGTTCGACTACTTATAAATGCCAAACTCTCCGACAACAACCGCTGGCGGGATACCACGGGGGAGAGGGACAGATTTCGAACGAGCCTCCTCCGAGCCGAGGATAAACACCATGGACGGTAGGACTCTGTTGCTTTCGATGTACAGCCGCTGGTAGGGATCTTGTGAGGTCGTAAATTGAAACAGCAGTTACTGCTTCATCGGTACAGGTAACTGATCCCTAGGACGACTGGGATGCCCCGGCTCTAAACTATACATGCCCAAGTTGCACCCCACGACCCCAAGACTAAACATATTTTGTTGCGAGTATCTCGGGTTTCCCCAATCTGGAAAAACCAAAAACTCGTGAGGATGATTGGTTAACTACAGTGGGTGTAGAAAGTATTTGTACACCGATCAATTTCCACAAAAGCTATGTAAAATTGTAATTTATTAACTTATTTTTTATAAACTATGACATTCTACATATTCTCGGAAATCTCTAGAATAGATAGATTACAAACAAAAATAGCTATTTATGTAAATTGCGAAATTAACGAGAAAAAAACAATTATTCGATAGAAATATTGAAGCAATAAGTATTCGCACAACTGTTTAATTTTTAAAACTTCATTAAAAAAAAAAAAAGAAATTTACATTAATTTATAAGTATATAATACTTCCTTCGTGGGATTTCCTTTTGATTTTATAATTATTGCAACTCTTCTAAGCATTAAATTAACTAAATTATTAGTTATTCGAAGTGGAATCTTCTTCAATTCTTCTATTAGAGCCATTTTTAAAAGTACTTTACTGGAAATTTGATGTTTTCTAATTCGTACGGAGCAATAAACTAATGTGTTTACGTTACAAACTCTACTGTAAACGATTCGATATAAGAATCGTACAAATATTAGGTTGTCCCAAAAGTTTCTTTCGCTTTATTAATAAGTAAACATGCACAATAGTTTATGTTTTATGTTACATTACTGAATTGTGCACGATTCATTTTGCTCCATTACTGTTACAACATGAATATCTATGAAATTAGATTGTCTATTTATATAAACACGACCACATCAAATAATTGAGTGTAACTCGCGAAAGAAACTTTCGGGACAACCTAATACTTATTGCTTCTATACTTTTACCCACTTTTCGCATTTTTTTGTTAATTTCACAAATTATATTAACTAGTAAATGTTGTTTGGACTATATCTATCTTAGAGACTTCCGAGAATATGTAAAATATCATTGATTATAAAAAAAGAAGTTAAGAAAGTACAATTCCACACAAAAGTTTTTTGGGAAATTGATCGGTGTACGAATACATTCTACACCCACTGTAAGTTCCTACCTACCACGGTATTTTCGATAAGTATTCGCCTCTCGAACACAAACCTTTGTTTTTAATCAGACAATCGGTACGATAAGTGTTTGGTGTACGAATCTATATTATCTGGATTTTACTCACAATTAGCGCGTTGCCTAACTGAAATTAAGAAACAGTGTTTCTTGATCCATTACAGAATCATGTGTGAACGTACATAAGGAGAATAAAGTTATTGAAATATGAATCTCCTAATTCTGATATCGTATGGAATAAAAAGTCTAGCTCTATCCTTGTCTAAAAATGTATCAGATTACTAATTACGGTCGGCTTAAATTGTAAAGATCAATTTCCGACCGATTTTCCGACCTCACAAGATCTCTACCGGTGACTTCACGTTACGACGGGTAACGCTTGACCGTTACGAAGGCTCCTTGTACTTGACGGGCCCCGATGAACTGTGCACGTTGAGCCCATCGAAAGTGCACGTACAGTTCGTTGCTCATTAGTTGGCGAGGCAGTTCAATTGGCTGACGAGTAACGGCGACACCTTTAATTTCACGCATTTTCGTTATTGGCTGAAGCCGTTACATTTGCGAAGCTACCGCGTAACGAAGACGGCGGAAGAGACATATCGAGATAAACTGAGAGAGCAATAGTAACTATTGGCGTAGATATGTAAGAAAAATGGAAAAGTTGGAGACGCATAAGATACACTTTGTATATGTCGCAGGGAAATGATAAAAATAGAGATTTGATCAAATCCCTTGACTTTTTTAGTGAAAAGATGGAATAATATTGTTTAGATATTAAAAGTATTAATTTAGTAAATCATGCGTTATTAATACAACAATAGTCGTAGAAACATAAATTATTTATTCGAAATTAATTAGCAAAAGAAATAGGTACTTAAGCTGATATTTTAAAACACAAAATGGATATTTTTAATGAAATTTTACAGATTTTTAGTGAATGTAATTAATAAATAAATACGTTCATTTATTTTTATTAAAACACGTTGTTGATTTGTGGATTTTTACACTAAAACAGTTATGGGATTTGATCAAATCACTTACTTTCTTTAGGGAAATGACCTCACAGAGTCGTTATTTTAACATCTCCCGTGAATTGATCATCTACCTTAGGGATTTGATCAAATCTCTATTTTTATCATTTCTCTGCGACATATATAACCGACAGTGGAGTATGAACTACGACTACGCAGTGTGACTGCTCGAAAGAAAGAAAGCTCCTGGAGTCCCGTTCAGTTCGTAGGTGCCTCGCCAACTCCTGAGCAATATACAATACACGTGGATAAAAATTCGATTTTACTTTGTCGATATTTCAACCAATCAGTTGTGATTCACGAGTATACTCGTCATGGAGAAAAGGCAGTATTTTGTGTCATGACGAGTTCTTGATTTTTTAATTTTTGATAGCTCAGCTCTGAGTGGTCACCGGGGAATACTTATGTAAGCAATGACAACGCCGCAACTTTGTTGAGTTAAGATATTTTTAAATAGCAATCTTTAGACTAGGAATCTTTGGACTAAAAACATAACATTGTTTGCTATATTGACAGTAGGCATGAATATATTTGGATCGCTGTTTGATCGAAGAACCATTCTAAGTATTTTACATTATCGATTGCGAGACTGAAAGACTTCATCGATCACAGTGGCTGTAGATTCAAGATTCTTAGATTAAAAGATAAGAAAATTGTAGAATTGTCAAGTGGACGTCTATTATCTTAGATAAGATTTATTGAAAAATGTGAGTTCATCAGCAACGAATATCTAGATCAGTTCGTCATTTGTTTTTAGGAACCGATACTATAATTTTGATTGTGTCTTCCAATCTATCCATCGAATTCTAATGATAAAATCTTAAAATAGAATTTTTATCCTAGCCATAGATGAATTGATTCCAATAATAAGGCGATTGATTGAATAAAGCGAATTTGGTCTTTTTTGAATGTTGAGGAGCAGCTGCAGGAAGGGAAGACGATTAGGTGGTTCGTGAGGTCGCAATTCCGCGATCTTTTCGCGAGATCTATTTTCTCTTCGAAGCGAAGCGTCCAAAAATGTTTGGAGCCGCCCTAATGGTTCCAAGAAGTACCGTCGTTCCTTCGAAACGATTTGTCAATTAGCGCTAGCTGTCACGTTGGCGACGAACAATTTTATTAAACAGCGTCCTCGACCTACGCGTCCTAATTTAACGATTTGAAAAGCTGGGGGCATAACGTTCACCGAACGAACGACTTACATCGGACTAAGGCGAGTGATAAAACATCGTTTAAATGATTCAAATTGACTAGGCTTTAACGATAGGGAAGAGTGAGGACGTTAACTTTTAATACTCAAATTGTAACAGTTATAAAAAAAATGTACAGTAGCTGTATGAAGATAAAATCCATGGTAAATCATTTATTTTTGTTTGTTTGAAGATACTCCAAGAGAGTGAGATGAGTTTCTAAAACATCTATTATATTTTTAAAGCATACATGAAAATTTCGATCGTTAAGGATCCTAACAAATACATAACAATTTTACAAAAAAAAACATTCCTTGCAACTGTAATGAAGTTAGACTGTGGTATGTCCCATGGTACGAGCTTTAATTTTTTTGAAGAAATTTAAAAGGTCAAATCACTTATTAAAAGTTATATATTTAATGTTACCAGGACACCTTGAAACTTGAATTTGATATTTTCAAATTTTTTAAATATATTGTTTTAGCTTATAGGCAGCTTTGACCAAGTACTTCATTTTCAATTCAAAAGATATTTCTAATTGTCATAAATTTCTAATAGAAACATCTAATTTAAGTAGTTTGTCAATATCATTGTAATGCAACTACGCAGCACATTGTATACAAACAATAGCTTCACTCTCCGTTTCTGAAGACTCATTAAATGTGATCCAGACAGCTTGAATTCTTATCATATGTTGCAATGAGACAAAGCAATTTGCGTTGCACATTCTACCATTATTATGACTAATTATGCATAAAGTAACATGTCTGATACAGCATGTTTTTAAAATATAAAAGACAACAACGAAATATCGTTATTTAATTTTACGAAAATTATAAAAACATTATGGATGTATCGATATTCAAATCGCTTCTAAGCGACTCTTATGTCTAGAGCCTACTCCCCCAGTAGAAAAAGAATTTCTTCCCAGAAAAGAATTTTAACTAGCTAAATTGAATTCGCTTCAATGACTAAAAAAGGAAGATATAAATAAAACAAATAAATATTTGTGTCTTCAAGAGTAATAGAAATGTACAGGTGTAAAGCTTTCAGAGACGTTTCAAGCTCTTGTTCAATGACAAACTACTAGGAAAAGTACTTGACCCGCGAAAGATGCTCGACTGTAGTGTTTAACCTTAGAGGTTATCTGGAATTGGAACTCCATGTGCTCCGTACATCTGAGACTCGATAAAACGGGCGCATGGGTATGGAAATGCAGTCGATTCATAGAAAGATAGGAACAAGAGACGCCATTTTCAACAGTTTAATCATTTTCGCACACGATAAGAAACCGTAATCTTTCGCTAATGAACTTATTTATATCTATGCGATTCATTTAGATGTCTTGATAGTGCTAGTTATTTATATCAGATTAACTCGAACGAAACTTAGCGTTCTTGATAAACGGATTCCGTGAAAATGTATGTATGCATTGCGTATCGGAGTCTGTTTAGCAATGTCGTCGGGATTGGCGTGGCAATCGCACTACGTCGTCGCAGTTTGCGTATTACACACTTTTTTCAGCCAATATTTGTCAACTATTTCAAATTATGCCACACCTTAGAGCCTATCCCTGATGTTATAATAAATAAGGTTCTAAACAATTATAATAGAAGGTACTTGGAATTAAAAAAGAAAGAACTTAGTTAGGCTTTTTTTTTAACTTGATTGCCTTCGATGGATATCAATTTTATATTAGTCTAAAGTACTAATTTGAGCAACGTGAGTTTAAATTCTTATGTGTTTGAAATACTTAAACGATTTCATGCTACATCTCAAAGCTTCTGATATAATAATCAACCTAAAAAATTATAATATAAGCAGATATTACGAATATAAAATACTATTCTTACACACCTGTATTAAGAATGTTTAATACATTTGATTTACTTCCAAAGAAAAAGAATTACTCCTAACCAAATTGAATTTATCACTATAACAAGCATACCCAATTCATTTCGATCAGCAGGCCAATTTGCACTTTACTATCAAGTTGCGGGCCGAATGTGCACATGTATTTTAGAACGGTCAAAAATATCCTGAAGTAGAGTAGTGAAAAGCTACTTTGTCAGTCTCGACACAGAGGTCACTTGTTATGGCTTTTAATTGTTGAATTTAAGTCACATCCACGTCAGAAATTATTACAATTTAAATTGTAAATATTGGAAGCTTATCAGTGTTATATCATAACGATCATTTATGTAAAAGAAAAACATACCAATATAAACTGATATTTATAGTTGCCAATATAGCAATCTCATCCTGTGTACAAGATACCAACCTCCAGACGTTCTTGAGCACACAAAAAACACATTTATTCGAGGAAGAACCAAAAACTGCTCGAAATAATATTTACCAATTCGAATGCATTTCAAAATAAAAGAACTGTTTGATCTTCATACATATACATTGTACACGACTATGTATACTTTCTTTATATCTGAATCTTTCCAGAAAAGTACCATTGTGATAAAAATTGCGAGTGAGGACCACAGAGTTTCTTTTCATTTAATCTGGAATAGAACGCTCTGCGTTTCATGAATTCGTTTTATAACGAGATTACTAATCATCCTTCCCCGGAAACGCTGACGACTTCGCGGAAAGTTCGCCAGGGACATGTCACTGGATTATTATACAGGGTGTCCCAAAAGTCGGGGAGGAGCCGGAAATGGGGGGTAGTTGAGACGATTCTGAACAACAATTTCCTTTGGAAAAATGTCGGATAGGGCTTCGTTAGGAAGATATTAAGAGAAAACCCCGACCAATCAGAGTGCGCGTAGACCGTTCGAGCGGCCGCGGTAGCGAAGGCTACGCGCTAGGCGGCAGCGTCAATGTCCTTCGATGCACGTCGAGTCACTTGTTCGCGTACAAGCGCGGCCGCCAGCGCGTAGCCTTCGCTACCGCGGCCGCTCCAACGGTCTACGCGCACTCTGATTGGTCGGGGTTTTCGCTTAATATCTTCCTAACGAAGCCCTATCCGACATTTTTGCTAAGGAAATTGTTGTTCAGAATCGTCTCAGCTACCCCCCATTTCCGGTTCTTCCCCGACTTTTGGGACACCCTGTAGAACCGAAAAGTTCAAGCAGCTGTCTGCGTTCGCGATCAGAGACGTGAGGAACCAGAATTCATTCACAGCGAGATGAAATTAATTTTTATTTAATTTTATATTGTTTATCATCTTGATTGCGATTTGCATAAACATCCGCAGTCTAGCGGTGAATAATATTTAGTTTAACAGAAATTTTGTATAGATTCGATGCAATTGTGCGTCGATTTTAAATATATTATTATTAACGTCGCCAAGTACAAAATCTTTGACACAGGAAAGCCAACAACTTAATATATCAGCTGTCGCGAATATGAAACGTGACACTATTCTGGTGACAGTGACTTACGATATTCAGAATCCTGTTTTAGTCACTTATATCATCGACAGCAATAGCGACACGCACAAAAATTGAAAAAGTTACTTATCGAATATTTTTCAACATTCTGTTCATTCTATTCCAGACGATTACATCGCGTCAGTTACTATCAGACGCGTTTTAAAAAAAAATTGTTTGTCATGTATACTACGGAACATTGCATCATAAATTAGATACAAACACGAATTCAAATATAATTCATTTTTTCTATGCTCGACAATTTCTGCACACTATAAAGTAATACAATAATCGCACATAAAATATTTGTATTACTTAATGCATTGCTTTTGTAATTTAAGCAGAACGAAAAACTTTATAACATTTTACTCTAAAGAAATATGAGAATAATTACGCATCGTACGAAAGTATCGATGGAATTACTTATCGAGTATTTCTCCACTTATAGTCTCAATGAAATCAGTCAATTATTTTTGTCGCGTTACGAATGAATTCTGGCTCACTGTACGTCATTCTAAATGCAGGAATCTAGTCGGAGAGACGACGAGTAAGTAGAATGTGAGACGATTTTCATCGAATCGGTCGGCGACGCTCCAAAATAGCCACGGAGGTCGTGTCTCGTCTATCTTCCGTCGGCGCGTGGTGGAACTCGCAAATCGTTGATCGATCGTCGCCCAGATTTATCACTGAAGTCGTAACGCCTGGACCGGGTACGACAGGAAAGAAAACAGATACGAATAAAGTTAATAAGGCACCAGTAGTTGACACATTAACACTTTGTTTAGCGTTCTACGTAGAAACAGTTCGCAACTTAGAAAGTATTGAAACTGGTGAAAGTAAAAAGTCGATTAATTGGGAATCGCCGCGATGACCCCGATTGATCAACTCAAGGTTCCTTATTTGGGAACCGAGAATCGCGGTCGCTTCTTCAAGTGACTCCTCTCCTACTCTTGGTCTGCGAGTTGCAGTTTATTATAAAGATAACAGTGTAGTACCGAGGAGGGCGACTGACAAGAACTGTTTCGCGAGATATCTAGTGCAGAGAAATCGATATCTGCTCGCGAAAGAATCAACGAACCGCTATAAAAGAATGATGCGATCTTGTATATACAATATCAATCAATAGCTTTCTATAATCAATTAAGATAATGCCATTCCTTCTCAATCTAATGGAAATGATTAAAGCAAACTTATTTATAATTTTGAAAAACATAATGATTCTTCTATAACATACCGTGCGTTTGAAATTAACTCTCCGTCTGTAATTTGGGTCACTGATGATCCAAGATAAATTTCATTGTGATATTTTTTCAAAATGAAAGGCGGAGGAATTTAAAACTCCAACGCTACTAATTATTAATTATACGAATAAAATATTTCTACAAACTATACCCAATTAAAAATTAACGTTTTGAATATTTCTGAAATAAAATTGACACTTAAGCAATACACAATTTAATTGACTGGAAAATTAATTTTTTCACTCTGACAAAGGTATCTACCAAATGTCAGGTAAAAATTTAACCGTTCAATTAAATAAACGTCGCGAATAAATTATTATATGTTACCCGTATTCGCTCTCTGTAATTTGAATAAAATCTTCGCCATTTCTGTTCTCGAGCTGTCCTGAATGAAATGTTACTGCGTTAGCATTTAACTATCGAAAGATAACATCTACTTTTGAAATTCCGTTCAAGTTGTCATCCGAGGGCAGTCAGTGTTTACGGATGTTGGCGAAAACGGCCACTGATCTTACATAACAGTTGCTTGCGTGCGGAATCGTCGACCGAATCGAACCCGATGAAATTGAAATGATACGAAGTCCTAGCTGTGCTTAACGACTATGTATTAAAAGTTCGGCAATCCAACCATCGATCGATAAAACGTAATTAAACGAAGTACCATGTACTTGTATCACGATTCGCGTCAGACTCAAACACTCGGTCGTGGAACATTACTGATAACAGGTCGAACGATTGTACACCGTAAACAGATAAACTGCACATGACTGATTGACAATGACCGATAGAGTACACAAGGCAATTCTTAAAATTAATATAGCAGGTATTCGATGAAATGAGCAAATTATGGAACGTAAGTTTTGTTGAAAAACTTACTCCATTTTCATAATACAACCCTCGGTTTACGTGATAACTATTCTCCTCCATTATTGCTAATTAATAATTACTCTTCATAATGAACAACAACTTAATTGAATAAAATAACAAAACCTAATACTAGCTAACATACGATTATCAGTGAAACCTGCGATAATGGATTGTTGGTAGTGGTCGATAAAAGTTAAAAGGAATACAACAAGTTATTTGATTATCGATCAACACCTAGAGAGCAATTGACATTTGAGCGATGGAGATAAAGATTGTATACCAGTTCAGAAAAAAGTGTTAATGGTTTTAGATTACGGTTTAGCCTTAAAGATCATGATGAAACCAACATATTTTTCAAGCATTACTCGGGAAGACTTCATTTTCTAAAAAATGAATTTATGTCACTTTAATAGCGGATGACTCATGCGTGTTCCTAGAAGAAGCGTTATTGGTAGCTCTGTTCATAGCAAACCAGGAAAGGGAGACCGATTAACCGGAAATTCTGTAATTTCTGGTTCAAGAAAAGTCTGTGACGCAACGTTCCGTCGAACGATGCATGTCCGAGAACCAAGTGCTTCTCCACTTTGCGCAATTCGCGATGTTCACCTTATATAAGTTCCGCTATCTCTCCCGAAGTAATTACGACACTTGAACTGCTGACGACACGTACAAAATTTCCACTCCAAAAAGACGCGATGTCCAGCGAGATAAGGGAAATCGAAACGTGCTAAACAATGCCAAGTCGTCGCACGAGGTCCGAATGCTATTGAGCTTCTTCGAAGCGCTTTTCCTGTTTCTTCTGGTTCAACTCGAGGAAAAAATGACTTTCTCTCTTGAGCCTCTTGCGATAGATATTTATAAACAATTAAATATTTTACACGCGAAGATTTTAATCATTTATTTGTGTTTAATTCTACGATGCTTCATTTATTTTATTCCACTAAAACAGATGTTAATTAATTAAGGTAATATTTTCAAATAAGAATGTCTTGCAGTAAAGACTGCATGCAAAAATGCCCAAACCCAAAAATAATTCTTAAATAAATTTGATAAATTTGATTCTAGCTCAAATTTTCATCCCCTTTACATGCAATTCGTTAGGTGAAACGGTCGATTACTTTCATTATGTGATTGCGAAAGTCTATCATATACTTTTCATACTTCTGTTCGACATAAGCGGAAATATGCCAATATTTTTTACGAATACCATTGTTTTTCCTTTATAGATGACCCCAGCAGGCAAACTCGGATAAGGTTAATGGTCTCTCAATTAACAGTATCTGAATTAAGTGTTCGTGTCTGACAATCTAACCTAAGTAAGAGTCGCCGTCTTTTGTTAACGCGCCACATTTCAATTTGCGTATAAATATTGCATGTTATAAATTAAATGATGTCGTTGTCTCCATATGATATGATCTATTAGACCTTGAAGCGTAGTTTGATAAATCATTTGTCTCTTTTTCTACGTCTTAGAATTTTATGCATTTTTATTTGCCATTAAGACAGCAAGCATTTTACGAAGAGTAACGTTCAACTTAAACAATTATTAAAATTAGGTCTAAAATATCGTATATTAATAAATTACATTCTTGATCAATTAATCAATCAATTAAAAAATAATTAGTCGAATTTTAATAGCACTCGAAGAGCCAGATTCCAAGAGCAATTAAATAATTGTTAATTATCAACTGTTTGTTTTTAAATACATGAGTCATATATTGATCTGCAATTAAACAAACTACCCGTGCGCATATTTACATAGATGGTCAGGCATATTAACTTACCAATTCATTTGCAATTTTTGTAGTTCATTTACTACAATTCTCTAAAACGAAACCACAAAATCATTTCTATTTTTAAGTATATACATTTGGCTTTAAAAATCAAACAACTTTAATTTCATATTTAACTGAATTCCAATAAAATATGGATCTTGATATAAGACGAAGGAGCTTATGATGAAAAATTGAGCGAAATTAAATCTCAAGTATTAAAATTGGTATTTTAAAACGTTCGATCTTTTAAAATGTTTTAAATGTCTCCCGCACATTCTTTTATACTAGATTTCTATGAATGTAAAGTTTAAAGGATAAGATTTTGATGACGTTTGGAACATAGAATCCACTAATTTAACATAACTATTTCTCGTATACTGTAAAGGAACAAAACCATGAGTTTTCGGGGCTCAAAAGTTACTCAAAAATTACTCAAAGTTACTTGAAAGCGGATATACGCGCAAGCCCACCCCACCACTCGCCCCGAGAGTTAAGTATGAACGCTTCGGACAGCCGGCACGTGCTGTCGGAGCAGGCTAGGAGTTACAACGAACGTAGTATCGACCACGAGCACTCCAACTCGTTCAATACTCCAATGGCCCGTAGGAGCAAGAGAGATAACGCGAAGCGTGATCACGAGGTGTCGTCGAGGCGGGCGAACCGCTCGATTTGCTTGGGTTTCGGCGCCGTAAACCTAAACAGATGCACCTGCCCGCTAAGCGGTAGGCACCAACGAATGGTCGCGGAACCGACCGCATGCATTTCAAGTCCCGTGCAATTAACAGGGCCGCACCGGCGCCGCGGAAGAAGATACCAGCGAGTACAAATGAGTCACAAGCGACGCCGACGCCGACTCGAAATCCGCTGGTAGGGGTATCTCAGGCGCGACGTCGTCGAACTTGGAGCCACAGAGCTTCGAGCAATCTAAGGCTCCAAAATTACGCAATCGCTGATAAACTACACCCAAGATCGGATAACAAATATTGACAACGCTCCGGCGCCCATCCTCTCTAGACAAAATCTATTCGCGTCAGAAATCATCGCACTCGCTCCAAATCGATCACGACTTCATTCGATCGCCTTACATAAGCACCGTCCTCGGTGTCTCTCGTCGGCAGCTGTCGGTTTCGAAATTCGCGATTCGTTTAAAGAGAACGAAATCAGAGTTGGAGCATCCCACGGAAACCGCTGACAAGGAGGATCGTCGAACGCCACGCGAACTCAGCGAATCACAGCGATATCCGAAACCGTTGACGGAGCGCAATCGAATCCACCGTTTCGGAGCCAGATAAACGGAACACGTGGCGTACCTGACGAGGGGAAGTGAAGGGTACGTCCCTGAACCGGGATTCGGAGCGGCAGAGCGCAAGTCTTCTGCTAATGCCAAACGACTCCCTTAATACACTCGCGTCCGGAATCTCGTTGGTAATTGGGGCGAACGCTTTGTGCCAGCTGTCGAGTACTTGTCAGTGGTTTACGGTGACTGTGCGAACCGGTCGGACACGAGCCTCGTCGCACAGACCAAGTCCGAACAGCGAGGGAATTCGTCGTCTGGTCGGCGGAAACGTGTATTTCGGAGCGGATCTACAAGGCAACTGGGCTGGCTGGTCGCCATCTTAGATTCATCGTGAGCACGTTGCAGAAAACCGTCGTGGCAAACGTTTCGCGAAAGACCGTCGTCTACTTGGAACTCGAATAAACATAGAACGGGGGTGCCATGAGGAAAGGTGTCGTTTTTCCTCGAACGTGAACGCCTATAAAGACACGGTGCATGTCGACGCAGGCAGACGCAGAGCGGGTGCTGCGAGCGAGAATACTCTTGCGGCGGTTCGTGTCGGTTCCACAGATGCGTGAAAACCAAGTGAAACGGCAGTGTGCAAAGTGACTTCTCTTAAGGGCGTGATTTTTTCTTTTCCGTTTCCTAATTTACCGGGCATCCACACCGCCAGCGGAGCTGACATCAGACAGAGGGAAACGCAACGGGATCGTCATTATGAGCAAGATGCTAGGAACAAACTATTGCACCGTGTTCTCTGTACTTAGAAGTCCCGAAGAGGGTGAATCGTTTAAGCGAATCATCTGAAAGAACTGGACGTGTGATCGATTTTAAGGAGACGTCGCGGGAAGAGTAGGATTCCGTGTGTTGTCAACCGCGAGGACGATCGTCAGGATTCAGCTGGATCACGAGATCGTGATAGATGGATAGATAAAGTTCAGTGGTAAATAAAAGTGATTAGGTTATAGCAAAGTGATCGATCACCAAAAGTACTCGTGCGAGCCGTGTGGTCATCTTCGAAAAAAGAACTCCGTAGTTGACGCAATCCGTACCTATATATAGATCCTCGCAATTCGCGAAACCGCGAGTCGAACCCCTATCGACGAACAGCAAATGTTTACTTTTCGTTTCTCGCTATCTCGACAGACTGTTACTTAAATCAAGGACCGAGAGTCTATTCTTGGGGCTAATAAAACCGTGAGATCGTCGTGCACTTGGAAATACAAGTCTTTTCGCGAAAGTGATACTCGACGTGATTGGTCAAATCGCGAAAAAAGGTTTTTAGAACGGTACCGGTAAAAACGCGATCGATCGATCATTTATCGACCCGATCGCGCGGTGACAGTCGATAACCTAGATCTCTGTGTATTTCCGCGGCCCGTAACGGGTGTATACGAATTTCTCTGCCGCTCGAGACATCCGACGGCGCCCAAGATATCCTCATAACCCGTAATGTATTTGAGATCGCACGAACAGACAGCAAAAGGGAGGCACGAGCACACAAGAGAGGCGGTAGAAGCTGGTTGCGGGGCGAGGGAACGAAATCACCTTGGATCAGCTGGGAGGAGCAAGGGCAAGACGAAGACACCTCTGGTGGACTGCTGGGATCTCGAGGTACCTCAGTTGCATCATCTGAGATCACCAGGCAGGGATTCCGACCAGGCGTGCGTACGACGCGGTATGAGTGAAGGTGAACGAGCGGTCATCACGCCACGAATCGGCTGGCGAAAGCTCACCGATCCTGGCGACTGACACGAATCCAGGAATTCGGGGGCAGGTCCGAAACGATAGCATCAGCTGCTGCTCTATCGTCAACGTCCACGTTGTCCTGCCGCTCAACCTCCATACTCGTGGGAACGTCTCCAGCCCTCGGCCCTCGATACGACACCGCATCCCGAACCGTTCGTCATCCATGCCGGCCAGATGCAAGAAAACGCTCCGTCGAGATCCACGTCGAGAACTTTGAAGACGGACCCAAAAATGGCGGGCAATCGGTGTCGGTAGCAGACGGGGTTATTGCCTAGAGAAGCGATCGCCTCGTCCTGCACTCTTCCTACGGGAACCGCACCTGGACCCACCTTTGGTCTCCGGTAGATTCCCGTTTAACCTCTCTTATCACGAGTGCTCCAACACCTCTCGATCTCCCTTTAAAGTCAGTTGACGAACTTTGCGTCGTTGTTCCGCTTAACTGTCGAACAAACGATAGGGGTCTGCTGGTGGCCCCTGGACAATAATCGTAGTTAATAAGGGTAGAGGTAACATGTAGTAGTGAGACGAAAACAGGATCAATTAGGACGAAGTACGAGAAACGTCGAAAGGCATTACGCTGTCGTGATACCGCAAACAGTATTCCCGGTGGAGAACGATCGCCTGCGAGACGCAAACGGTTGCATCTAACGAACGGAGAAGAGAACGTTGCCTTTTTTTTTTCTTTTTTGATCGAGTACTGTTCATTTCGCTGTAACGTCATCATGCCGCCCACGCCGAGCAAACTGAACCTGAACTTCGCCAGAAACGCGTACAACGTGTTTGGAACGCGCGGTAACAACGCCGCCGCTGATAATCAGCACGAACAGAAAACGGAGCTTCTGGAGGGTAAGAGCTCGGAGAGTTACCTTCTTAGATCATTTGGCAGCGACTCGAGTCAGGGTCGGCGCTGGTTGCTGGCGCAAATTTAAAGATGTCTTGACACTGTCCTCTTCCAACTCGTGTTACGGATTAAAAATAACTAGAATCTGAATTTTAAGTTTAGAAGTTGAAATAATACTTAATGTAGGTAGGGACGTAGGTAGGGACTTTTTGAAAATTTACTTTTTCTTGGGTTTAGACTCATTGATAAGTTTATCAGGCTTCGCTTTATCGTTTGGAAAGCTATTTTCTATTGTTATAATTCAGTTTTCTTTACTAATTTTATACGTTGTTTTATATTATTGAAGAAACAACTAAAGAATTTGTTCAATTTGTTCATAAATACTACAGTTTCTGCAAAAATCAACAGTAATGACAAAGTATGATACAAATGTAATACAATGACAAAATAAAAAAAAAATAAATTTGTCGTGGGTATCGTTAATTTTGTACTCTGTCTGACATTATTATTATTTCTTATGTTATCCCTTTAAACTTTCCATACTCGAAGAGAATCACATACTTCGATAATTGCAACGTAATCTCAATAATTGAACGAACTCTTCATCTCTACGCTCGATAATACCTAATAATTGGCATTCTTTCTCACCTTATTATACTTGCATTATCCTGCATACCAACACGAACTATGTAGAAACAATTTTTCGTTTGTTTTTTCTTGCCGTAATCACCAAGATACCGAGAATCGTTTGCTTCCACTTTAAGTCGGCCCTGATTCGATCTATTTGCTCTTAAGAATCTCTTTTAGCGACGTAGTTTTTTGGTAAACTAACCCCATCAATTTTATAACGCTCTATTTTCAAAAACGTAAAATAAATAACATCTCAACTTAAAATAGAGATTCTCTGTTGGAATAAATTTCAAGATACTCGATAGACCCAACATTTAGATACGGTGTCATGATTAACATTTTCATCCTAATTTACGCAATATTCTCTTGTCGCAGGTGCCAGGGGGAATGGCCTCCTCCGCATGAAAAATGGTGTCGACTACGTAAACCCCGGCGAGGAAGACCAAATGGAAATCTATGGGTAAGTAATTTTACATCGTCTACATTACAGCGATCAATGATAATAAAATATGTAACTCAAATATTTTTTTGTTCAGCTTCAAAAGGAACAAACTTTTAACCGCAGTCACCTGGTTCTTAATCATCGTCACCGTAGGCCTTCTAAGACTGGTCTTCCACTGGGTACCACGTCTGATGATATTAGCCACTCATTCTAGATGCCGATTAGAAGACGCAGACACTGTCTTGCTCGTGGAAAAATTCCAAGGAAAACACACGAGCTATTACGTGAAGAAACTGAAGACACTGTCTGCTCAGGATGTGTTGTGAGTATCCTTTGCATAGTACAGGGATTTTAGGTTTGGGCAGGCTTAAAAGTCTCACTTTGATCAAATAAAGAAGAGAAAACAGAATGTAAACGTCTAAATCGTCACATAAATAGTTCGACGTAACACCATAAACTAATCTTCCGCGTGTATTAAAAGGAACAAACCCTTCGATGGAGAGTTGTTGATGGATAACGAGCCATGGGTGGAAAATGGTAGCATGATAACCATCAAAGAAGAAGTCAAAGAAGAGTACCCAACAGTTTCGCTACACCTGGTGGGGGGACAATTCAAACGTAAGCATTCAAACCTTGAATAATACTATTAGAAATCAGTTTTGTTTCGTCATTGATGTTTGTACTTCTGTACAGAGGTTCCATCGATCGTTCTTTTCCATTGTAAGAAGTTAACCTATGTTTGGGATCCCGAAAGATCCGAGTTCCTGAAACTTCGGGGTTTGGACATCGACGTGCTGACTTCGACGTTGCACCAGATGCAAGGATTGAATTATCATGAACAACACATGAGGTATATTATCCTAATAACATGTATTTTAGGATAGTACTCTTGTAATTAAAAGATATTGTCTCGTAATATCATTAATGTCGCGTTACTCGGTTCGACAGCGTGCATAAGAGAGCACTGAAAAAAGACACTGGTGTTCGGTTGACAGCTTTGCGACCACAGCATATATTTGAAACCGAGAAGCCAAGAAGTTTATGAAATTAGATACCTACGGCTATGACCTGACGTAGGAATAATTCTAAATTTAAAATGCATTAGAAAATAACGATCCTCTAAAAAGAAGTTCTGCGACTTACTAACATCACTGTATCGTAACGACCGAACGCATAATTTTTTCAGCAAGCTATTAGCCATATTGGAAAGTGTTTAAGAGACAAACGCACTTACTGTTAAGTTTCGGTAACCTTAAGTTGAACGCATAACACTGTTACACACTCAAGAATCCAACTCTAGCATTTCTAAAAATTTCTTTCCTGAAATATGATATATATATATATATCGTTCGAAAAATAAAAACAAAAAATCCATCCGTAAATAATTTTGACAGCACTGTGCCCCCTTAAATCTTCAATCTCATAGAAGGTAAAACAATAATATCGCTTTTCTGTGCAGACGCTGTGTCTACGGAAACAACGAGATCTTGATTCCAGTGAAGAGTATCCTGACGCTACTTTGCCTCGAAGTCCTTAATCCGTTCTACGTCTTCCAACTGTTCAGTTTTTTTCTCTGGATCGCTGACAACTACTACTACTACGCCATGGTCATCCTGGCCATGTCCAGCGCCGGAATAGTTATGGCAGTCTTCCAGACTCGTAAGGTGCGTTATTATTCGTTCGTTACTTACATAATCTCTAGCGCTGTAGTAATATCCAAGGATCCCTCTACAGAATCAGCAAAATCTACTGTCCACTGTTCACTCTTCCGACGTGGCGACGGTGATGAGAGATCGCGCGACCGGGCAAACAGCAACCGTGCCTGCCGAGCGACTGGTTCCCGGTGATATCTTAGTTATTCCATCCCATGGCTGTCTGATGCCATGCGACGCGGTACTCCTAACTGGAAACTGCATTCTGAACGAGTCCATGCTCACCGGAGAATCGGTTCCCATCACGAAGACCCCCATTCCCTCGTCCAACGAAATTACGTACGATACCAAGGAACATGCAAGGCACACGCTCTTCTGTGGCACTCGAGTTATTCAGACGAGGTACTACGGGTCGGAAAAGGTAATGAAACCTCTTTCCTTTCGGATACAGCATTACTACAGCTCTCACAAAGGATTACTTTATAGTCACCGATTATACGTTTCATCGAAACAGTTTTAACACGTTGGCTCCCAGACGAAAACTCGTGAATATTTCTAAAAGGTTAAAATGTTGTCTCAAGACAATTGAAAGTTAGATAATCTAACATTTGTTAGAGTATTTTATTTTTTAACCTCGCCGTAATTATTTGGTTAGTTTCTTAACGCAGAGTTCTGTCACCCATTTCTGGGTGATGTGGCGACCAATATGCCAATGTGCAAATTTAGAGACATCATATAAATTACTAAATTCTTTTAAAAACTTTTAATAAGTATTATTTGCATGGCTTTCCTATATACAAACGATATATGCTATTCCTCTTATATAATCAAGAACTGTGTATGTATAGCGTATAATACACTTTGCCGAGAAAAGTACGCGTCAATAAACAGATCATGTTGCTGATTATTGCGGTCGGTGAATATACAAGGTGTTTTTTCTAAGGGTGTAGGCCACTGTAAATCATGTAAAAATAGATATGTTTCTATAGTGTTATTCCGCTTTAAACGAAATACCCAGTTCTCATCGGTGTCATACAAGGTCGGTCAACATTGTTTCACGTGAAACGTATTTTAGCGATTTTTCGATTAAACCATTACAGGACTCCAGAAAATCTAAAATAATAATTTTACTCCAGGTCCTCGCCGTAGTCGTCAGGACAGGGTTCAACACCAGCAAGGGTGGCCTAGTGAGATCCATCATGTACCCTCCACCCGTAGATTTCAAGTTCGAACAAGACTCGTACAAATTCGTAATTCTGCTCGCCGGGATAGCGAGCATAGGCGTGATTTACACCATCGTTACAAAAATCATGAGAGGCGTGCAAAGCAGTCACATCGCCCTGGAAGCTTTGGACCTGATCACTATCGTAGTGCCACCAGCGCTACCGGCGGCCATGACCGTCGGTCGCTTGGTAGCTCAGCGCAGACTGGAGAAGAATAAGATTTACTGTACGAGCCCAAGGACCATCAACGTGTCGGGATCGATCGATTGCATTTGCTTCGACAAAACTGGGACGCTAACCGAAGATGGCCTCGACATGTGGGGCGTGGTGCCCGGTCTTGACAAAAAGTTTCAATTGCCTGTGAAAGACATCACGTCCCTGCCCCTGAACGATGTCCTCATCGGTATGGTGACGTGTCACGGAATCACTATAATAGACAATCAGCCGGTAGGAGATCCCCTCGATCTAAAAATGTTCGAATCTACCGGGTGGACCTTGGAGGAGCCCGATGTATCCGACACGTCCAAGTTCTCTATGCTTTTCCCGACTGTAGTCCGACCGCCGAAGGGCTCAAAGTTGTTGAAGAAGTCGCCCAATGACCTACGAATTTCTCTCGGCCGAAAAGACTCCATGTCGTCCGACGTGGTGGACAACGTCTCCTTGAACAACTTCGACGCCGCTCTGGCCGATTCCACGGCGGAATTGGGGGAACAAGGCTTGGAAATCGGTATCGTGCGACAGTTTCCTTTCACGTCCACGCTTCAGAGAATGAGTGTTATCACCAGAACATTGGGCGCTAATCATTACGATCTCTACTGCAAGGGCAGTCCAGAAATGATCCTGAGTCTCTCCAAGACGGAGTCCAGTAAGTGACGCAATCAATTTTATTGAGACGAGTCATAAATAATTGTTGTTTTCTTCTAACAACTTTAATGAAAAGAATATTCTGTTTCGATTTCTCCATTTTAATTACTGACCTAGGTAAATTTCAATTGAAATAATTTATTTTGGATCGTTATGTTCAATACAGTTATTTAAAAATAAAAGTAATATCAATTCGTTCGAAATAATAGCTATCTTAAATAAAGAATTAAATCATTTTAATTATTTCTTTGATCTCTGACTTTGCAAGACCTTGGAGGTAGTTGTATCGCACCATGAATGAATTCGTCTTAATATCCGCTTTCATAATACGTACAAATATTCAGCATGGAATTACAATTGATCGCGTTCCTGTTGCAGTTCCACCAGACTTTGGCGTCGTTCTACAGAATTATACCTCGGAAGGCTATCGCGTAATCGCCCTCGCACACAAATCCCTAAATCGTCTTCCTTACGCCAAAGTCCAACGACTTGGTCGAGAGTCCGCTGAGTCCGATCTGACATTCTTGGCATTCGTAATCATGGAGAACAGGCTGAAACCGGAGACCACGCCTGTTATCAGTGCTTTGAACACTGCCTGCATCAAAACCGTCATGGTCACCGGGGACAACATGTTGACCGCCCTGTCAGTCGCCAGAGACTGCGATATCGTTAAGCCAGGGACACCTGTCATTGCGGTGTCGGCGACTCAGCAAAACCAAATGAAACCACAGATTTACTTCACGAAGAGCAACAGTCAACCGTCGCCCATCTCGCCAATGGAACATGGCGACTTCAGCGAGATGACAGACTTGAACAGCGTGGCTAGCTTGGAAACGGTGGAGAGTGGATCATTTGGGAACAATCAGTTCAAAAACGATGTCAATTATTTATCCGATGAGTAAGTATGGGGCAACGACTTTAACCATCTTGGATATCTTCGTTATTTGTAGTCAGAATAGAGTGGTGATCGGCAAACTTTAGAAGCTGAAGGGCCAATTTCGCCATTAGAGGCGTCAGGACTTTATAAGAACCTTAGTTACATTTTAATAAAATTTGTTGAATAATCGATAAACTATAATAGGTAAGAGTTTAGCTGACTCGTCTTGAATAAAGATTTAAAAAATATAGTTATCGATATAAAAGAACAATAATGACCTCGAAATGGCCAAATTTTATTCTACTATTACAGGAGTCCTTTATAACAATGCAACTTTGTCCAGGCAAGTTTTTTCATAGAACTATAAATAGCAGAGATATTCAAGGTGGACGAAATTATTGCTTGTACAACCTATATCTTTTTACAGTGATTTTTTAATATCTGTATTCTACGTTTTCAGTTTACAGCTCGCGAAGAACAAATATGTCTTTGCGCTCACTGGTAAAACGTGGTCGTTGATCAAGCAGTACTACCCCGAATTGATCCCAAAACTGGTCACTCGCGGTGCAATCTTCGCAAGGATGTCCCCTGACCAGAAACAACAGCTTGTTCAAGAATTGCAGTCTTTAGGGTACTATGTTGGTAAGTGTCTCGTTAGCTTCAAGGGTGATTTCTATTTTCCTATTTGGATAAATAAGTAATGCTTGAAACGTAAAAAAATAACAACTTGAAACGAGGATAATTATTTTAAATATCTTGTGAAGTAATCATTCTTTTACCACTTTATACTTTTTTACGTACAATGACGAAAAGATTCAATTTATGCAAAATAAAATATGTGAATTTTTAAATAAAATCTAGACTGTATATTGTTAAAGGTACACACTTCCGACCATTAAAAATAATTGATTTAATTCTATTCCCGTTCTCTAACCAGACCACTGTTCACCATACGTATTTTTTCAGCTATGGTAGGCGATGGCGCGAACGATTGCGGAGCCCTGAAGGCGGCCCACACAGGAATTTCTCTCTCCGACACCGAATCATCGGTGGCTTCCCCGTTTACCAGCCGCGAAACCAACATTTCTTGCGTGTTGACGGTGATTCGAGAAGGTCGCGCTGCTTTGGTTACATCCTTCGGTATCTTCAAGTATATGGCCAGCTACTCGCTCACCCAGTTCATCTCCGTGATGCTCCTGTACGGAATCGAGTCAAACTTAACCGACATAGAATTCCTCTACATAGATCTCTTCATCATCTCAATCTTCGCCTTCTTCTTCGGTCGCACTCGGGCCTACGACGGTCCGCTGGCCAAGACCGCCCCTCTGAACAGTTTGATCAGCACGACACCGATCCTCAGTCTGGTGACTCAGATCTTAATTGTGGCCATCTTTCAATACGCCAGTCTCTGGCACCTTCGTCAAATGGATTGGTTCGAAGCGTTCAACGCCACAGCCATCGAAGACAAGGACGACGTGGGATGCACGGAGAATTACACGGTCTTCATTATTAGCTCCATGCAGTATATCATCCTGGCAGTGGCGTTCTCGAAGGGCCATCCGTACAGGAAGTCTCTGTTCACGAATTACGGTCTCCTCACCTCGTTCATCTTCATGAGCCTATTCTCTATCTACCTCGCAACGTTTCCCTTCGAATGGTTGTCCGAATGGTTCGAGCTAGTGCTTCCCGAGAGCGTCAGCTTTCGTTTCATTTTGGTCGGTTACGGTGTCGCAAACTTCGTCATATCGTTCCTGGTGGAGTACTTTTTCATCGACTACCTCATCTTCGGCAAATTGCGCTACCGTTGGCACAACGTCGATAAGTCCAGAAGAAAGTTCCTCGCCATCGATCGCGACATGGCGCGCGACTCGAAATGGCCACCGCTCTCCCAAGAACCCCTACCCGAAGCCGCGCCAGACATACTGATTCGTCAAAACGTCACCGAGATCAAAATAGAGAAACGAGTCACCGAACCCTGCCGTCCCGTGGATACCAGCTTCATGAACAGTCCGGTCTGCGCGAACTTCAAGCATTTCGGTTCGGCCACCGAGGTGACCTTGAACCCCAGGTCGCTCTTCAACGACCGTCGGAACACGGTATCGATGCAGACCGTCCCCTGCTTCGAGGACAGGGATCCTGTGATCAAGCAGCCAAAGATAGAGCTGACGTCTAAGAGGAGGCATAATTCGGAATCGGAGAATGGTATAAATCGTTACGAGAGACCGTACAAGAGCCACAGTACGAACCCTATAGCGACCCTGCCCAGAAACACGGCCATAGCTCTTCAGCCTCAGAAGCTTAGAGACTTCAAGAATATCCTAGTGCACAAAAGCGAAGACGGACTGTCCCCCAACGCGCAGAGCGTCCTCGAACTCGACATTCTACCGTCGTAGAACCTATCACTTGTACATTTCGAAGGTAAACGAGCCGACTTTATCGTAGCACCTTGACTGACGGACAGTGGCCACCGGAACGATCTATCACTGTTTCCTATTCGACACGCCTGTTCGACACCGTGGACTCGGATACCACGTAGGATCTCTGCTATTCTGTCACTGCATTTGTTGTCACGCGACAATCACGAGCCAAATCTGTTCAGCTGCTAGACGAAACGAGCCACCAGCGTCTCACAGACTAGGTTTAGCCTGAACGCGCTTAATAGACCTGTTCATCTTCACCGCGATCGGACAGCAGGCATAAATCGTAAGTGTTCAACGACGGAACGATGTGACAGCTTCCTGGTACGATCCCCAACATCGTTCGCACGTGCATTTAGAATGCCGCGGCGTTCACGACAGCTCGATTGGCTGAAGACGTTCCTCGAGCATCGCTGTACTTCGACTAAAGGGGTCCCTTTTGACCCGATCTTTCTTCGTCCTCCTTTTATTAGTATTTCGAGGGTGGCACGCCTTCGAGAAAGTATTATCGTTAGTTTATTTATTTTAGATGATAAATTTTAGCTTGCCCTGCCGCTAGGACGGGGGGGTTCCTCTTTTGGAAGACGATAACCCTTCGCGCAGGCCGATCCAAGTAACGTAGGTAGACGTTCCTTTTTCCAGGAACAATTTTCGCGCTTTGATCCCCGTCTTTTTTCACTGCGGTTTGGAAGCGATACTTAATACGAAACGATGCGCGTCCTACGTGATTGAATTGTTATAGGTGGACGCGGATCCGAATGAATTTTGTAATTAGGGAATTGTAGGAAACCGATGGTTATCCTGTTTTCGAGATCGAAGCCGAGACTTGTTATCCCGTACGTTCGGCGCGAGACCGTCGAATTGTTGACGAACACGAGGGATGTTGTTAACGATACTTGCTGAATTTGTTGTGAAAAGAAATAATGCAGGCTCGTCGCGAAAACGGGATCCTAGGTTCGTTTTGGTGTGATGATGGGAACTGGTAACCATGCTCTAGTTTATCCCAACGTATCATACTTAATCGAGCCGCGGTACTGGACGTGCCGCGGCTCGACGCGCAGAAGCTCGACGCTCGTTGTCGCAGGTACTTATTGTTAACACGAATAACGAGATAAGTGTGTACTTATATACGCAATGGAAATAAATAGTTAAGTGCGTTGTTCTGCTATTTGCGACGCTATGTTTACGTTGAGATATAGCGGTTGTCGAATAACAAAGTATGTTTTTAATGTAAAACGTCTTTTGTTCTTTCGCCCTTTCGTCCAGTTTCCTCTTCCATTGTTAAAGAGGCATTCTATCCATATTTTATTTAACCCTTGGCCCGCTAGATCGCTGAAATATCACAGTGTGGGACGAAGCGAATCAGTGTGACACTGCTCGTCGATCGAACTCCTCGACCCCTCAAAAGCTACACACCTCAGTGGTGGGGATGGTTTTTGTGCATTTATCGTATAGAAGTTTCTGCATTTAAGGAGATTTTGCTGTAGTAACTCTTAATGCTTCTATGTAGTTCGCTAAATGTAGAAGAGTAGCCTGAGCACTCAACCCATCGAGGACCATTGTACTCGTTCTTCTAGGTTATTGTTATTAATCAGAGTACAATGTCTCGGGTAACTTAAAATTACCAAATTTTCGTACTCAAGTTTGCCCCAATGACAATTACACTCTCCATATAAATTATAATCATCAACACTTTCTCTCATGAAATGAGAAATGAGACCAGTCTTGAAATAAAAATCGAACATTTATTAAGCGCGAATATAAACAAATATCACACGCACTTAATTTAGAAAATATTCACGTCGATACAGTCCTCACCGGTTCGTCGACAACCGAGGCGACAAATAATATGTTGCTTAAGACACCAGCGGTCACGCAACGCTTCGTCTCGTTTCATTCAAAAAAAAAAATATGTATATATATATTAAAAATGACACGTAACGCTAACAGTTTCGACGAAGAAAAAAGTCTCTTCCCGACATACGAAACCGTTTCCGTGGACGTCGCGTTGTTGCGGTATTTACATGCTTCGAATACAAAATGGCCAAATCGTTGGTTACACAGCGCACGCGTTTAATCTTATCCGCCGGCCAGTCTCGCTCCAGAGCACTCCTCCGATCCTTTTTCGGCCACTTGCGAACATGGAGACCCATATCCAGTACCGTGTCGCGAACTTTGTTTCATGCAAAGCTTCTTAGCGTGCAGAGAACGGTCTCCGTTTCCTGGATCTACGCCGCTACGAGTTGATGACGTACGTTATCCAGTCGACGGTCTTCGCCACGCGATGATAGATCCCTGGCTGGCCTGGCTGAGCGCAGGAGTATCCCGCTGACACTATCCCTATCAGGTACCAGCGTCCTGTCTTCTCCAGCATCAGTGGTCCACCGCTGTCACCCTGAAAAAGCCCACGAAAGATAACTTTAACGCGTTGGTCGCCGTGTCCCCCAGAAATGAGTGACGGTACTTTTTAGTAATCGAGTTAAAGAAAGTAATACTAAAAGTGCGACAACGATGAAAATAATAGGTTACAAATTTATATACCGCGATAAATGTTAAATTATCTACTCTTCGATAGTCTCGGGACGATATTTGAACTTGGAGAAATTTTCACGAGTTTTAGTCTGGCAGCCAACGTGTTAATGGATGTGGAGTCTTTACTTTAGTTACTGTTAGAAAACAACACGGATTATGATGTTATGTTTAACTCTGAAAGTATTCCTTATTTCCTGCATTCGTTTCAATTACAGTCGGGATACATCAGGTCGTCCCATAAGTTCATACCGCAGACTGTGTCAAAATTTATTAAAAAAAAAAAACTACAGAAATTTGATAGTGATGATATAATGACTATGCCAGAAAGGTGGGCAAATATTATAAAATTACGTTTTTCATAACACTTAAGGATATTTTTCACATATTAATTTGAGTAGCAGAAGTATACAGTCAATGTAACAAGTATTCGTAGTACATCAATCAATTTAAAATAAATGGTTCCTGTACGAATAGTTATTACACTGACTGTAAATGGCATGAACTTTCAGGACGACCTAATAGAAGTACTATTATAAGTTATTAAAAAAACAATGTCCTTGTTCAATAGCCCCACACTGAAAATGTAGACTCGATTCTCACTTGACAGGAGTCTTTGCCGCCACTGCGATATCCAGCGCACATCATCTCGTCATAAATTACGACATTGATGCCGTTCGACCGATGCCACCTTTCGCAGACTCGATTGTCTATCACAGGTACGTCCACCGCTTGAAGCGTCTTCGGGCGCAACCTCGAACCTGGTCATTCGAAAAGGTTTGAAGTGTTACTCGTTTTTAAAAAATAAATCTTTTTATTGACATTCTTGTTGTCTAAGGTCTTTGGAATATTTCTACCGCATCGTGTCAACTAAAATTTTTAATTATCAAAGTTGTAACCATTTATGGCGTAGGAAATTTGTGATATCTTAATAATTACTATTTTTATCGGACCAGTAGAGTCACAAATTGAGCGGAAAAATCGAAAACTTAAGTTTGAAGTGCCACCACCATTCTTTTAATCTTCTATAATTCAAGCTACAACTACATTCATGATGAATAAAGCAATATTAGTTTTCAGGGTGACTTCAATCGCGCTAACATATTTTTTACATAGAATATTGTACGTAGCTACTAAAAAAATTACACAGAACAGTTGGAAATTTTACAGTCTTTTATAAATATGTACAAACAAACGTACCAAATTTCGAAAGCTTACCTCAAGTATTTAGATTATAAAAAGAAATCATGAAACCGATACAAAAAAAATATCCCCACGATTACTCAAAACCTCGCAAAAGAATCATTTTGGTATTTACCAGCTTGCAGCGCGCCCCATCCCGCGGCCCAACCGTATTGACCCAGAAAGTCGTCGTTCTTCTCAGGCAGGCAGATCGGTGCTATGTGAGGCATGTAATGAACAGGTCGATCCAGTCGAAGAACAGCCACGTCGAACCTAAATAATAAACATTTTCATTCGACGAAACGAATACTCGTTTGCCAGGTGTATCCGCTGAAGGTTACCTGTCGGCTTGAGGGGTGAACTTGAAGTAAGGATGAACACGGATCTCTCTGACACCGAAAGTGTAAGCTGGCAAGGTTTCACTGGCTGAATTGACCACGTAGTCGCCGAGAGTGACTTGAACTTGGCGGGCCGATGCTCTGGTATGCAAATTGAGTATATATATTATCACTCCACTCGTGATTAAAATAAAAATGCGACAAAGTCGAAAAGCAAATGATGACCGTTAACTGAGTGCTGAACACTCTTCAATGACACAATGTTTTCATTTTTCGTATGCTTTTGAAACATTTTCATTTGAATAAAATCAAACAAAATTTTGAGGATAAGGATTAACTTGGAAATTAAAGTATCTAAATATTTGAACATAATAGATATAACAAAAAGTACGGAAAACATTGATAATTGTGCCTCAAGCGCTCAGAAGATTAAAAAGATTGACAAAGGCATGTATATGTCTATAGCCTAATTAATAGTATCATTTTTCGTGATTTATTTCTTGACCCACAGTATGCATTCGGAGGACCAAAAGGGTTCAAACAAATCGATCACTAGAAATAGAGAGTATTTAAAGAAACGTTTCTATTTCACGTTGGAGTAGCACATTTCATTACAAGTTGTTCTGTACTCACTTGGCTACACAGTGGCCGGCAGTGACGACGTGGAAACGATTGACGAGTGTGCCACCGCATCGACTGGACCCGATTCGTATGTATGCCTGAGAAAGCAGAACATTTTCTCTGTTTAAAACGCGACACGCAAACGGACAACTTCGATTCGTTCAATGCGGGTCTGACCTGCCATGGGAAACTGCCGAAGCCAGCTTCGTCGCCGCCGACGATTCTTCTCTGAGCGGTTTGCTTCGAGGCGGGGATACCGCAGCCTGCAATTACAAGGATGTAGACTCCCCGTTAGATCTAGGACTCCATGCAGCATTTTCATTCGCGAGTACTTCTCGTTGTGTTAGTAACGGAAAATCAAATCGTTCAAGCGTCGTATCGTAACGATTGTTAACTGGTTCACGCTGATACGTTCAAAGGTATCCAATGAAAATCGTCTGATTAACTCTTCGAGGAACACGATTTAAAAAGAATAATAAAACTCAAGCCTTTGACTTGTATAGCGTTAATTCATGGTATCGTCAACTGAATAGGAAACTTTAAAGAAAATATGAAAGTTAAACAAAAGATGGGAGAGGTTTGAATCCCCTTACCCCGAAGAATTAATCGCGAAGTTATCGAACAATGGACTCTGTATCGTTCGACGCGAGTCCTACAGACTAAGTATTACCGAATTAGACTTGGAGTAATTCAGTAAAGCGTTCGTCAAATGATAGAAAGAATCACACGATTGCTAATTACCTGTGGCTCGATCAGAAGTGTTCACTTAAAACATTTCGAATGAAAGTTGGACGCGTTCCAATTCGACCCGAGAGAAAAGTGTCGTTATATTAACCCTTACCGAACGTCAATGATTCACATCTAACTTGCCACTAGGTCATCGCTTTATCTGGCGTCCACGTGAAAAATATTGCGCTAACACTAATTAATACTTTATCTAGCGATTTATTTAGAAGGAGTCTGAGAAGAGAATTTTCTATATTAGTATATATTAATACAGGCTGACATCTCGTGCATACTGTTACAAGGTATATGCCAAGGTAAGGTAATGCCTTATTTATTTCTTCAAACTGTGCATTGTAAATAGACAACCATCAACATAGTTAATAGGTAGATAAACACAGGCATAAGGTATTGATATAAATATTAATTTTCGCGAACAAAAATAAGATAATAAATGTAATAAATACAACAGTAAAAATAATGCATTTTTGTATTAAAAGTACGCTTTTTTATTCTTCCTATGATTAGCAAGCTACTAAAAATATTTTCTTTGTTCCGTCATGAAAAGCGTCCAATACATATGAAGATATAAAAACGGCAATGTCACGTAAGGATTAATCTAGCAAATCCTATTTCATTCTGCTTGCTTACCAAACCGTCGCGCGAACTTCGAGACCTCAGGGATGCAAAGGACTGTTTCCTCCAGAACAAGGGGAACCGGAAGTTGGTACGGAATGAAAGGAAGCTACTCGCGTGACAAGGGAACCGACGAAGACGTGCAGAACGGATTCGTTGTTATCACGATGAGCATGCAAGATCGTTCGACAAACAAAAGAAAATGTAAGGGAAAAAGAGTCCTCTTCGGAAAACTAATTGGAAGGAAGAGGAAGAAGGGGAGAAGGGGAAGAATCGCTTCGCATGCAAGCCGAGCCGCGCGGACTGAGGATCGAGGAGAGGGAACGAAAACGTGAAAAGTCGTCTGGTGCACGTAATTTCATGCTTTGAAGGTGTGAATAGAGAAAGTGACGTTCGACACATGCTAACGAAAGTGCAAGTGAGAAGGAGACTAATTTTGAAAGTGAAGAGACGTTGCGACAAGGCGGGATATAGGTACGAGATATGAAAAATGAAGGAGAGAAATATAAGTGAGAAAGTCAGGGATGTGAGCTGTAGATAGATCACAGGAAGGCTAGAAAAGTAGTTAAAGAGGCGAAAGGATGAATGGTTGAGGGGGTGATGTTGACAAGGACAAGGTATGAAGAGACTAGAGATAAGGGGATGAAGAAATGGAGAGATACACAGATGAAGTGAAACAGAGTTGAGGAGATGCAGAGGAGAAGATGTGAAGAAGTGGAGATATGCAGAGAGGAAGATTTGAAGCTTTAAAGCTATGAAGATTCGAAGATATGAAGCTATGTAGATGTAAAGATACAAATGCATGAAGATATGGAGGTTTGAAGGTACAATGGTAAGAAAGTATGGCGATATGAAGATGTGAAGATATATAGCTTCGAAACTATAAAGATATGGAGTCGTAAAGATATAACCACATGAACGTATGAAGATATGGAAATGTGATGAGTAGCAGATGTAACGGTAAGAAAAGATGAAAATATGATAAAATGAAGAAATGAAGGGATAAAATAATGAGAAATGGAAAGAGAAAGATGAAGAAAATATGAAGTAAAGGGATGTAAATTGGAGATGGTAAGGTAAAAATGTAGTGAAATTAGATATAAAGTTATGAAGAAATGAAAACATGAGACAGTTGAAGTACAGATGAAAATACGAAGGAACAATACAAAAAGATATAAAAATCTGAATAAATGTAAAGAACTATGAGAAGAAGACATGAAAAAAGGAAAGAAGATCGAAGATATGAAAAGGTGATGAAGTAATGAAGACATGAAGAATTGAAATATGAAATGTCATTAAAGACTGGAAACACGGAGAATATATAAAGGACAGAGAAACTGAAAGGGTGCAGGATAAAAGTGGTCACGTGGTGCAGACAAGACAGGGGAAACATCCGACGTCTAATAAAGAGAACATTCTGGAACCGTTCCCAAAGAGCGCAAGACAGTGTGGGTCGATCATGCTAGTGCAAGAATCGGATGGCATGCTTCTGTAGGAAGGACTTACGATCATCATTGGCGGTCTCCGTGTAAGTATCCAACGGAAGCGGCTGAGACTGATCTCTAGGTGCCTCAATCAGGTTATAATCAGAGCTACCTTTCGGTTCTCTCCGCTGACAACAAGCGTACATAATGCCGCCGCAACTGCCGTCCAATAGGCCAGCGGACATCCAGCACATTAGAAAAAATTCGCAGCTTCGTCCGTCAGCGCACAACGTATCGTCACCCTTCCACAGCGGTCTGTTTTGTTGACGCGGCTCTGCACAAAACGGGGCAAAACTGTTCGTTCTTCTTTTTGTCTATCATCCCTTATTTCATACCGAACGAAGCAATGACAGTCTAGCCTCGTTGTAGCGATTAAACGCCCGATCCAAACTCGATCGCTGCTTAAACGTATATCTAAACCCCTAAAATGGCTCAAAGATCTCAATTATCGACCACCCACTCGAATCTGTCGATCATCGAGACACGCGTCGATGGACCGTCGTCTGATTACTCCAAGCCTAAGCCTAGCTTCGGAATACTTAGCAAAAAGGGACCAACGAACCCGGTTGGGCAACTGGTTTTCATAAAAGATATACGCGTTGCTAATACAATCGCGATAAGACTCGACGAAATCGTAAAAGCAACAGGAAAGGACGCTTAAACCCGTCTGTCGTAACGATGTGACCAGCGCGGATGACGGAAATCGTCAGCTCGACGGAAAAGAGACCGCGTGTCGCAATCGTTGCGACACTTAGCTGAGGATATTGCGCTCGGTGGCTGGCTAATTTACGATTATCCGACGAGTACGAAATCCAGAGGCGCGATGTAACCGGCTATCGGTTTCAGTCATTGAATTAGCGAAAGACCGGAGTCACTCTGCGAAACGGGCTTTCGACAGGTGCAACTGGGGCCACGAATCATCGGTGCGCCGTTTTCTGGGACGTCGTAAACCATTACTTTCGGGGAACGTACCTGACTCTAACCTAGGGTAATCGTCGAGTGTTTGCTTTCGATGATCTGAAACAATAAATCGGTTATTAGTGGTCTGGGGAATCGTTATCTTGGTTAGTGATCGGACTGATACGGTATCGATACTATTCATACTCTTTGCAGGTAGACCTGGCAACTTTGAAAATTGTACTAATCAAAGTATTACTTTAAAGAGACCTGGGTATTTTAAATGAGATAAAAATAGAAAATGGCTATGTACAATAATTTATTTCGGACAGTTATTTGGAAATAAAAATAATATCGATGCGTTTGAAATAATAGCTATTTCGAACAAGTAATTACTTCGTTATTTTTTTAAATCAAATTTAGCGAAAGAAATGACACTCAAAATGATATACGAAAGTAAGAATTTATTTCAAGAAATATTTACAACAATTTGATTTGAGAGAAACTCTTTCTGCAAAAATTTCAGTCTTAAAAGATTCTTGTATAGATTCATCTATGTATTATTATGAAGAGAGATGCTATACTTCAGAAAAAACACAGGCGTAAAACACGTATTCAAGGATTTCGAGGTGCTACTATCCCTCTCTTTTACTTCTCTACACTTTTTTAATATCTTCCATACTTTTCGAATTCGAGTGGAAAGTTCTCAAATGAACACTCTATGAATTTTCGGAATAATTTAACTTTATTGCACCGTGCCCTTTCAAAGCTAAAGAATAAATACTTCTTCAACCCTCATATTTCCCTCACCCAGTCTCCAGAAATTATCCCAGGACTGGTCACCACTGGCCTTCCATGCTTGGTATACACGAATTATTGCAAACTAGATCTACATATTACCTCTTGCGTCGTCCTCGAAATCTGGTAAGTGGTTGGACTGTTGGAAGAAGGAGGGTGCGCTGCCACCGACAGGGGATGGAAAGTCGTTGTCGCGGAAGATGAGTCGCGGTGTCCGATGAGCCATCACTGGCCTGTTATATTCAGAGACAGGACTCCTCCACACGGATTTGTGTTGCCTCCATGACGGGAATCGTACGTTAGGAGGAACACCAATGTTCCTTCCTATAGGTGGACCGCCACCCTCGAAGAGATAGCCAGCTGGACCAGTCGGGAAGCGAACGTATCGTCGTCTACGAGCAGAGTTAAGTGCCAGATCGGTCTTGTTCTCGTTATCGTTTTGAGCTTCCACGATACTAGGGCTAAAGTTTGTCTCTGGCTTGCCGGGACTCGTTCCTGAGACTTCTGTTTGACTCGTGGTACGACTTGAAGAGACGATGAGGACTATTCCTATGAGCAACCATTGGCACCACCTAGCTGTACCCATCGTTCAGCTGAAATACAGGAGAAATAAACGTTGTCCATTAGAAATTTTGATTACTCCTAATTATGAATCTTGTTAAAATGTTTCATTTTAACTAATTGCGAATTTGTTTTTCTAATAAAGTCTTCTTGTTCACAACATTTTTTATTTTGTCAATGGACCATCATAAACAATCAAAGAAACAACAAGAAGAATAGCAGCTATTGAGTTCTTTGAGAAATAAACTGTAACTACTTTTATTATTTTATTACTTTATTACGGTTGTAGCCATTCTCACGTATTATTATATTTTACTTTATGTCATGTAATTTTATGTCATCTGTAATATACGGCCAATTGTCTATACTTCTGTACTGATATTATAAAGAGGTAAAATTTGTTGGTAAAAACACCTCTAGAAAAGCTTCTAAACATTTTGTCAGTAGTAGAAAACGCCACTATCTCGTAATAACATAGGCTATATTTTAATACGATTAAAAGTTATTTGAGGAGGAACAATTTATTGCCCCATCCTGTATACACAATTTCCCTCCACCATTAATTAAATAAAACGGTCCGTATTCAAATCACGTATTAGAAATCACTGCTTGGCACAATATTTGCGTCTTTTATTTTCTCTCGCAGTCCCGCGACTTCTGCCCGTTATTTGCGCATCAAACATTGTCCTCCTCCCAAAACGCAGAGATCCGTAGTCCTTCACTTCGCCGATATGCTTCTTCCTGATTAGCCTGAGCAAATCGTTAAACACCCGATCGCTTGATACGGCGTATCACCAGAATAAACAGAGCAAACACGGAGACCGGCTTCCCCAGATAAATCGCGCGCTAACGAAAGGGTGAACGATCAAGATTCCACCGTCGAGGGGGAAAAACGGTGGGACGAGTGTTAGAAAATCGATTCGATTGCGCGAGAGCGAACCTCCGCCCAGCCCCGATTGTATCGCGCGTCACGCGAGATAATTATATTCTTTTTCCTCTCCTTCAACTACCTATCCGCCGATTTCTAGCCTGATGCGATTCATTGGGATTTTCACCGCGATCCGAGTTTCACGTGCCACGAGCCGACCGCTCTTCGATCCTCCATCGGGCATTAGAATCAATTTTCTGGGAACCGCGGAGGAAACGTCGCGTGAGCGAGGTTAACGAGCCACGTGGAGCACGCAGGCGAACGTAGCTACATCCACGCGAATCCCTTTTTGCGAAAACTGTTGAACGGGGTTCGTCTTTAACCGCGCCTGACAACGGAACACGCCACGATTCATGACTCGACCGCACGCTTCATCGAGGGTCGACCGTTTCTCGTTGCGGCTGAAACGCATACACTAATATTCCTAACGAGTTTATGGTAGGAAAGTCCTGGTGTTCCAATTCTTTCTTTTTAACACGTTGGCTGCCAGATTAAATCTCGTGAACATTTCTACGAAATTAAAATTTTGTCTCAAGACTGTTAAAGATTAGATAATTTAACCCTTAAATGCCATAAGTTTCAAATTTGATACCGGACTTTTAAATCGTATTGTACACTTGCATTTGGTTTGTTTTTAATATTTGGCTGTATGTATGTTACCATTCCGTAATGTTCCCTTCAACAAAAGTTAAAGAAATAAACGTCAGCTGTCAACATTGTTCAAATAATAAATACATTGATATCTTTTAAAATTTAATTTGAAAAACCAGGCTTCCAAGAGTCAGAGAATAACATTTGTAGAAGTTATTAATTTTATAACATGTAAAACGTAATATCTCCGACATAATTAAACAGTTATGATACATACAGCATCATTCGGTGTTCGATTAGACATTAATAACAATTACGGTTCAGAAGAAGTATTCATTCGAGACATTAATCGTAAGAAAGAATCGCGAGTAATAGCGAGCTAATGGCTGCGAACTTGTAAAGTGTAAAATAAAATTACATTTAGATTAGTCAAGCGAACGATACGCCTCCATAGGACGAAACACTATGTGCTCGAGGTTCAATAAACCGATTCTTTTAATTGGTTTATGGTAGGAATATCCTAGTGTCCTACTTTTTTATAGGTTTATGTTTATATTATCTGTGATTTCTTATAGTGTTGTCGTAAATCCAAAAATATGCTTCCCTTGTTCATATAATACATTTTATCATAGTACATGCAAATATATCAAATGGAATTATGTTACTGTAACAAACATATTCCTACCATTACATTATCTGAATCTTACATGATCCCAATTCTGCATTAAATGAATCGAGTATAATATAACCATTTAATGTATTATTCAACCCATGTATTATATAAACACTGAGTTACATCATTAAACATCATTAAAATCTTACCCTTTCCTGCGATTCTATCTCACACTCAAAAATTCTGAATTTCCAATAACTCTTACTTTCAAAGAGATACGATATACCTGAATTGCTATTATTTCAATTTGCGTTCATTGCGTTAGACATTAAAAATACTCCGAATAAGATCGTGCGCGAACTAATTTTTATCGGGGAAACTTCGCCAATCCATCGGTAACACTTTCGTTAGTGAAAATCATTAGATCGCAGATTAATCGGTCACACTCTGTATATCCCATTCAATCGCCTCGTTAATAGCTGATTCTGAACAAAAATCAGTACTTTCCCCGGGTAATTGATCGTACACCATTCGCAGTCCATTAACTGGTAGTCAGTTTATTAACTTTTGTGGGACAGTCATCCATTACACTGTAGCTCGAACATAAACTGTTAAATTATACGGAGTGTTAATCTTTCAGGTGTCAGAACTTGATCGAAGATCATGTTAATCATCGTAGATGATTCTTCTGTAAAAGTGGGCCGAGAAATTCTTGTAATATTTTTCACGAAAATGATAAATTGAGAGTTCTGTCCATGTCTGTTACAGAAAAGCATACATATAACCAAATGATTAGACACAACCACAACTGTCGTATTTGCCTCCTCAGAATTCACAAATAATATGCATTAGTTATAAAGATTTTCTGTTTATAATATTATAGTTATCCGTCTTTTTCCCTAAAAATTAACTTTATCTATCCCTAATTTTAGCTAAAAAGAATACCTATAGTATGTTATACGAAAGGACAAATTCTTTTTGTATCGATCTTATAATCACAGTTTCCAACTGTCTTCGCACAATCTAATCCAAATTCCCTCGCCTTTGATATCAAAGTAAAAAATCTAACGTTACCATAGATAAACCTAAAGGAGGATACAATTAGATAGTATCCAATTTGAACATCCACGTGATTGGCTACTTCTACGTCTAACCTATTCGTTTCCTCAGAGACCGGAAAAGGTGTGTATGAGTTGTGGGGATTTCCAACTTGTGATATCGAAACCTTGTGCTTTTCTTAGGGCACACCTCATCTAATTATAACTTCTACACGAGAGTGTCGGCCTCAGAGTGCCACATTATTATCCTTACTTCTGAACAACCAAGCTGGTACTTTCAAGGATCCCAGAAGAATAACTAGAATTTCCAAATATCCTCTCACTTTCTAAGCATGAGCTCCCACATCTCTAACATTAAGTCAAGACGTCTGATGTTTGCTGTAGAGAAACGAGGATGTAGCGAAGTTGAATACTGCTGTAACGTTCAAATAATTAGACTCTTCTACATCTGACCTATTCGTTTGTTTTGATCCCGGAAACTGTGAACACGAGCCCTGATGATTATCTGCTTGTGACATAAAAGGTGCCCACTCAACCAGTAAATATACGTTACGTAACATTAATTTCTAAAACGAAATTGTTAGCATTGAAGCCTCGATGGTCACTAAAAGGCATTGATTAGGGCTTATCGTCCTAATTTTTAACGAAGAATTTTATTTCTCTTTCTAAAATTTCTGAAGAAGTCTACCTTCTATAATAGAAATTTCTGGAATGTTCTTCCACTTTCTAAACACAGACACCCACGTGTCTAACATCGAAGCTTGATATTTAATGTCGGAATAGAGAAACGATGATGCAGCAGAATTGGCTACTGTTCTAACATTGAAGAGATTAGACGCTTCCACGTTTGACATATTTTTTTCTCTAAAATCCGGAAGAGATGTTAGAAGTTGTGGAGAATTGCTACTAACGATGTGAAAGTTAAGCACTTGTGTTTAAAGCAAACTCTGTTTAGCTCTTACTTCTAAACGAAATTGTTGGCATCGAGGAGTCCAGAATCGTTAAAAAGAGTCTTCATACAATAGTACACGAATAGAAATTGATCTATCATGTCTTTTCGAGCCTCGATCATTTTTACGTCTGGACACTTTAGGAGAAATCCAATTTTTCATTATCTTACGTCTAAAAGTAAGTATGCGACTTGTGATTCAATTAATCGTACTGTTTCTTCGGTAAATAATTATTTAAATAATTAGGACTTCTTCGTTGATACTGGTGTAGCTTTCCGGTATATAAAAAAATGTTATTAATTGAATTAATATTAAGATAAACATTAAATTAAATATTAAATTTAAATATAGCATAATTCTTCAGTTAATTATAAAAGGTATTCTAAACGAAGCTTTAGAATTTTGTCTTTTAATAACAAAATTGCTGTTAGTGTAATGATAGTGGACACTTAAATAAAATCATTTCTCGATTTTAATCGTCTAAAAATCGTTATCAACATTTGCATGAAAATCAAATAGATTTCATAACATTTGAATTTTATTAGAAAACAAAATCCTAAAGGCCCTTTTGAAAAATCATTTATTAACGAATGAATCGAAATTTCGCCATCTTTATTTAATTATTAAAATTCTTGTCCTATGAATCCCAATAGAGTCTAGTAAAGATATTGCTCAAATATGCTCTCATGTTTCAAACGTGAATATTCACGTCTCTGATATCAGGTTAATCCAACCGACGTTGTCAAAGAGAAACGAGGATGTGGTAAAAGTCCGTCCAGCAAAAACGTTTAGTCGATTAAATACTTCCACATTCGACTCATTCTTCTGCTCAGAAACCGGATGCAGCGTATACGCGTCAAAGAGATTGTCCGTAGCTCACTAAGGGAACGCACGAATTCTTTTTCAACTGGACGAAAATATGTTGTTTGCGTCACGTAGCTCCGTAACGGGTGAAAGTAAAAGAGGTTCACCCGGAACCTGGTAACGCATCGATTATACACACGGGGATTCATGATGGTACGAAGCAGCATCTTCGTTCGTCAATTATCTAAGAAGTGATAGAAGTGAAAACTTCCATAGAATATTATGTCCCGCCAGTCAGTAGTGCCATTGGGCAATCGTTGAGCGTGGAATTTTGTCTTCTTGATTTTATTACTAAGAAAATTTTCTTCAGGACTTTTCAATCTAGCTTGAGCTGTTTAATTGCGTTGCAATCCAATCGAACATTCGTATAACATGTGAAGTGCAGCTCTGTATCTCAGAGGAAAATGATAGTAAATATACATTTTAGAAATGTAATATTTTAATATGATATAGAAGTAATTATTTAGTAATTATCTAATATTATCTAAGAGACTTGACACATTCATCTTGAATTTATAAAATTGTTTCTCGTTTGAGGACATAACCGTAACGTGAGTAATACAATTACAAATCAGCTATGCATGACTGTTAATTTAAACATCCAAAATGGTATTAAACAAATATTTTAGATAGAGAAAATAACTTCGTATTTACTGGGTTGATACGTAGAGAAATAATGTACTAAAAATTTGAAATTTATAGGGCTTGTTCCCATTACTATAGTAATAACTCTGCCAAATTTCAAAACATTTCATCAATTTTTACCGGAGTTATAAAAAGAAGAGTAAAGGATTGAGAAAATTATTTTTCATACAAAACTTTTGAAGGTTCAAGGCACGTATTAATATTAAAATTACGAGCTCAAATTTGGCAGATTTCTTTTTTATGCAAGGTAATCAGGAAAATCATTGAAATAATTCCCAGCCTAATGTCACGTATACTACTCTTCATAATGGTACGCCACAGCATCCTCTTTGGTCAATCGACGAGTGAAAATGTGAAGTCAGTTTTATGGTCCCAAGTCAGCGCCCATTGGGCAACCGTCGGCGTCGTGCCAGCCGCATTAATCGCTAGTTCGACCACGTTCAGGACAATTTAACCACCTAACGGCCCTTGCCGCGCTGTTTCATAATAGATTGAAAATCCTGGTCGAAAAGAAGTCCGATTGTTCGGTGCCCCTCCGAGATAGCCGGACAGGTGACGAAGAATTTCAAGGCGGGGAGATCGGTGGACGCCTGTTCTGAACATTTTTTACCGATTGAAAGTCGTAATTAAGACACTTTAATTGCTCGTTACGACGTGGATCCATTAGTACTCGGGTTCGAAAGAATTTCAAGCCGAGAAAAAAAAACGCGTCGGATGCGCTTGGAAAGTAGCGGTGGTTTCGAGAATTTTCGATGGACGAAGAGAAATTTCGAAAACCTGGCTGAAGAAACCTGAAGAATAATAATAGACGCAAGGTTTTGAAAGAACAATAGCATCGAATTTAACGAAACTGCTGAAAGAACATTGATGAATCTTTCATGCGATCAGAATACAGAGGTTAAAATCACTCAACTATGAACAATGATTTTGCTGTTATTTTTAGGGAAAACTATTGAAGTGGAGAATGAATTTTATGGATGAATTAGTTTACTTTCTCTTTAATTGCAAAGATATAGTTGTATGTGTGGTAGATGTACGTTAATCTTTAGTAGTTTTAGGGTTGAAGCTGTATAATTCAAATCGAATAGAATTTTAAATACCAAGTGAAATTTCAACGGATACTTAGGATATTAAAATAAACAAAGACCTCTTATGCGACGCATACGGTACAGAGGTTGTTGAACTCTTCAGGGATCCTAACGGGCCTGTTGCGTCAATTTTTACAATGGAATGCCCTACAAATTTGTATGGCTCTGAACGATTCTTATCATTTCTAACGGTACTCTGAAACATTCTCTTTTATTTTTCATCGTTAAAGAATTACAGCATAAACTATTGTACAGGAGAAAGTAAAGGTGTGGGGTAACGTTAGTATTCAGTTAATTATTGAAAATTTGTTGCATTTACTTTCGAATATTTAGTAGTTTCTTTCTATAATATATTTAAAATAGTAACATTTTACAAAGAATAATTTTGAATAAGGTTTTAAATAGTAAACGCCATATTGTTCAAACAACAACAAACATGAGAACAAAATTTAAGCTTCCACCACTGTGGTATTTCTCAATTTTTAAAAAAGTCGTATACCATCCAATAAAGAATATATTCATAAATAAGAACCTTTTTCTCAATGTTAAAGTCAGATCAATGGAGAACAGAAATCACAAACACCGCCATACTACTACTAAAAATAAAAATACTTCTGTACTCCGAAAACAATAAATATTCATGAACCGTAAACATAAATTTCTCGTACACAAAGTTTCTCTGCAATTAATTCCTAAATAACCATGAGTAGTGCACGCCTCCTTGATAGTTAACCAACTTCTTAATAGTCAATTCAGTTCTGAGTATAAAATGTCCGTGGCATTGGATCCAAGCTCTTTCCAATGCCGAATTTGAGAGCACGCATTAAAAACTCGAATACACCATGAAATCGTCGTTGAACGTCCTTGCCATAGCAGAGTCGTCATGGCAAATGAACGGTTGGATGTGTTAGTAGGTCATTGGCTCTGTCCTGTAGATCCAGCAGAAGTGAAAGTGCACCTCTTGCATGCAGGACAGTATGAAGTTCATGTTCACGCAGTCCACCCGCTCCGCCGGAAGTTACGAACCACCGACCACGTTCTGTTTCTTCTGCCATTCGTCCTTTTTCCCTTTCGTTCACGCGAGACTCGATATAATCGACAGAACGCGAAACAAAGAAAAGAAAGCGCAGATAGAAAATCTTGCTCGTCAGGCTCACGTCGGTCCCCATAGGCAACAAGTTGAATAAATAATGCAACAATTAGATGTTCGTAGATATTTTGTTACATTAACGCGTTGATCGCCAAGCTAATACTCGTGAAAATTTCTACGTGGCGAACATTTTATTTCGAGACAATTGGAAACTGCGTACTCCAGCATTCGTCGTGGTATTTATTTTTTAACCTCGCCGTATTCACAAATTCTATTCGTGTCAGATTTATTTTCTTCGATAGCATGACTTCAGAATTAATTTGTCTAATTAATTAGTAAAAAGGAATAACCATATATGAGTGACGTGGCGATTAATGTGTTAATGGTTATACTTAGTGGAGAGCTGGAGTCAGTCGTTGGTAAACAATTTATTTGTAAATATAAATATTCTTGTAAGAGTTGAAAAATGATGGTGAAATTAAAATACTAGGTGGGTTTCTATTTTAGGCTGTTGATTTTAAGCTTGATTTGGTAGATTGTGCGTAGTCAAGATATTTATTTTGAAGTCTTTGGTGATTTGTTTAATATTATGGATATTCTGTTACGGTATAGTGAAGATGTTTTGCTACCCTGGAAAGTGGTAGATGAAAGCTGTTTTAATTCAATCGATTTCTAATTGAAATCAATATTGATGATTTTCTTTGCCATGTAGAAAAATATATCCAGTCGACACATAAATATATTTGTAATTAAAAGTAGAGAGAAGATTTTGTTTGATGAATATTATTTAGTCTTTTTGCGTATAGAAGGTATGAGGTCAATTCAGCGAAAACTCAATATCAATATATCGTAAAATGTCATAAATGAAAAGGTCAATGTTTTTCCACAAAAAGTAAGTGATATATTTTTAAAGGTTCTAGTTCAAAATAAACTTGTAAAACAGATTATGACACCGTAAAGTAAACGTACAAAATAAACTATTTTTAGTTGTTGCATTATAAAAATCGTTGAGAATTATCCTAGTTGACAGGATAAATACATCTATTAATGCAATATAATATCTACTTTTAATTAGGTATTCCATTATAGAAGTCGTTGGGAACTAGCCTAGTTGACAGGATAAATGCACACAGGGTTGATGCGCTAAAATGTCTAGCTCTAATCGTTGCATTATAAAGATCTTTGACAAGCAGTCTTGTTGATAGGATGAGAATATTTAACGGGATAAAATTGTCATTCTAAGATGGCGAAGGCAGTGGGAAGAAGCATATCGCGTCGAGAAAAAAGACAAGACAAGAAAAGTGAAACCCGGATTCTAACTGGATTTGAGCCTGTTAATCTCTTTAACGCTCTTGCCGCTCGATTCCGTTTTAATTATCGTTTATCGCGTCATTTTCTTGGAGTTTCGACCTTTAACTTCATATACACATATAAGGAATCGAAGGAAATGGCGGAGATTTACCAGTAAACACTACAAAACGAATGAAGACTGAAAGAAAACCCACACTACGATAAAAGAAAATTAACAAATATTTAATTACAAACATAAATTTTCCTCGTGGAAGCATTACTTCAGTAATAGAGATCTATTCAAAAATCTCTGTAGACCTAGCTTTGAAATGTGTTAAAATTTCATAACCCTTCGAAAAAGAGGATCATCCCCAAATGGTTTCTTCACAGGATTCGCTCCTGCCTCGAAGACAAAGAAGCTGGTCGCGTCCGAAAAAGTCGTTGTTCCCTGAACTTAATCGAAGGAAAAGTGACACGGGGCAAAAAAATGATGAAACAGGCGACTGAGAGAATCCCCGACGTGGTACGAACTTTCACCTTCCCCTACGACTAGCACAAGTCTATCCTACACGCTGCCGATATGCTTGAAAGTACGGAGTTTCTTCTCCCGTGTACGAGATATACCACATGCATAATTCGTACCTCCGTTTCTCAGCTGTCCGTGAAAGCCCACGTGCGTTGCACGCGTGTACGCCGCGTATTTTCATACTTTTTTTTTTATTCTTCTTTCCTTTCGTTGGTACGATCCTCTCTGTGCACGATCGATGCCGGTCGATTGGCGCCACACGACCAACCACGCATCCCGAATTCTGTGTGAACCGACATTAAGAGCGCGATACGTTACTTTCTCTGCAACGCGCACGGGCGCCGTTTACTTTCGCCGAAAGTAAACGGAGAAAAAGCCAAAATAAGAGGCGCGTGAAATTTTGTTTTCGTCCGATTCGGCCTCGTTCTCCTCCTCTCGATGAAAACGCCGATTGAGAATATTCAGATCGTCTGTGTGAAGAAACATACCTGTCGACATTGTCGTTGTGGACAGTTAAGCAACATTATCTTCCATGTTTAATTAAAATTGTGTATACTTTCGTTTAATGTCAAAAAAATGTGTTATACATTCCATATCATTTATGGTTTATTAAAAAGAAAGTCGTAAAACTCCTTGTGGAAAACTCTTTATATTTATTATTATACAGATTACAAGTTTTAAATGTAATTAAGAAAAAATTAAGTGGTTATTCGCAAAAATATTAAACTGTATCAAGAGCAAAATAAATGTTCTTTGTATGCTTTGGAGTAGTAGTTTAAAAGATTCAATACTTATTATGTGGGGTACAAATATTACGTTTAAATAAAATTAGAAAAGAATTAGGAGGTTATTTGTATAAATCACAAGCTTCTTCTAGAATAAACAAAATTTTATTTTCATGTGTCTGAATAGTACTTGAATACAATAATAAATAAATGTGGAGTTCTTAAAAGAATCGATTAGGTGGGGACCAGAAACGTCGTTAGTTTCAATCTAGAATCACACTTGTGTATAGCACTGTTTTTTTATAAGTTGTTCATTGCGATAAAAGAGATTTTAGAAACTTCTTAGGATGTAACATATAGTGCTCCCGACATTTTTATATGAAAGACCTAAATTGAATTATAATTCGTTTTAAAATGGTTGTGCTGGCGTGACATGTGACCCACAATCACTTCTCAGGTAGTATTAAATAAAATGTGTTTCTGTAGGTGTACAGATCCTTATAATAATGATTTTATCGTCATGGTGAACATGCATCGTAAATATTTATAACGCATGAACATTTTTTAGTGAAATCGCAACTTATGACATATTAAATTTCACAAACCTTTCTTTAGAATATTCAACAAATTCTCGTTTACTTACTTTGAAAGTTGACACAAAAATTTTCTAAAGAAGAAACATTTTTGACAAATAGAACATTTAATTAACAAATCAACCTTACAACTGCACGCATTAGATGCACACGTCACGGTTAGACTTGATTGAATTACAATCAAGAAGTATAACAAAAATCTGACTTCGTTAAAGAAAGATATATGACATTTAAAATGTTAATAACTTAAAACCTCATTTAAAAACCTTTGATTTGATCTTTAGTATATGTTAGACGTACAGATCGACTATTTTTATACGGGGCGCAATATTGGCAGTATTACCGCAATACCGCAATACCGCGTTATAATAATATGCTTCATGTAGGAAGCGATTTATTAGTTCACGTTTTAGGGGTTTCGAGTCACTGTGGGATTGTAGATCATTTGAAAACAGAAATCGCGGTCGATTCTTTCTTGTTTTAGTTTTCTTGTAGAAATACTGGCCCTTTAACAGCTCGAGTCCAAGCTGGGTAGGCGTTCCACCTTTCGAAGGAAACCGGTTCGAAGAAATCTGAACGTCACAGCTTCTGCTCTTACTTCGTGGCCTTGAAAGAGCTACGCTTCTTTGCGGTCTAGTTCACGGATACCCTTTCGTGACGAACACTTTCCATTGTGTAACGAACTTTTTCTTCTTCTTCTGCCTCTTCTTCATCTTCTTCCGCGGATCGTTCGTCGTTTTCTGCTTTTGGGTAGAACGATTCCATTGCACCATCATCTATCGCGAGACCGATGAAAAAGAGTGCTTCAAGATCTCCTTATTTACTCGTTCTTTTTATTCAACTACTATTCAGAAGCGTTCAAGGAACATTTCTTCAACTCTCGGAAATAGCGTGTTCGTGAATCGGGATCTGATTTTACAGCCGATTTATAACCGATAATGTTAAAAAGTAAATATCTTCTTGTAACAAAAGTCAGTCTATCTAAATAAGAGTTGAAATTGTGCTTCTGTTATAAGCAAATATTTTATGTTTTTATGTAACTAACGTTGTCTATTATCAGCAACACTTCTTTCTCTATCATAAATACGTTTCTTACTTTTAGAATTCATTGTGTAACTCGTCATCCTGAAGAGGATTATGAATCGACTGTCAAACATTTATATTCTGTATTTGAATATTTACAAGCAATACTGACTATTTATATTTGTAACACATATATTTACTTGATTCCTTAGGATCGAGTGTTTCGTTTTTTCTCAGAACAGAATACCGAAGAAATGGCTGACTACTGCTAATACTTTACAAATATATTTTCTCAACAACATTTGCGTTTTATTAGATATTTCAGAAAAGGAAAGAACATCTCAAAGTAATTAGCGTCAGTCACCGATGAATCTAGCTCAGGGACGAGTTCTTTGTGTTCGCTTTCCTCATATTTTACTAATTGTGTATTGTATATTTTATAAGTATGTAAATGCTACGAATAAATTTTGAATAACTGAGTATTCGAATATAGTTCCATGAAACATTCATAAATGAAAGTATTCATATACTTGCGCTAGGATTAGGTCTACTTAATTTATAGCCCACGTTTAATACTTAAATACTACTGCGAATATCCAGATCAGTGCACAAAATATTCGAATGTTTATACGTTGAAATTATACGCACCAAATACAGTAATCCCTCAATATGACGTCAGCGGTCAGGTTCACTCACGTTGTTACTAGGAATTGCACTTTTTTATATAATTTGATACGAAATGAACAATTCACAAATAATACTTATACCAATAGATCTTCCAAAAGAGATTTTGAGACTTTCTTTTCAATAAAACATACATGATACGGAATATATCACATCACTTTTTTAAATTTCAAATACAAATTATTATAATAAAACGTGAAAGATGACGTCATTTAAATACCCATCACAACTACAGCTAAGCGTATTTTATCATTAAATAACAAAAATTCTAGAACTCGAATATCTTAAAAATCTTTGAACCCCGAAGTCCCTTTCTAATAAGCTTTTATTTAAATGACCATTCCCTCATAATATTGACAAACAGTAGAAGTACGTGGCCGCACGAGATATCTGTACAATTCTACGCAGCCTTGAAATTCTGAAAGGTTCCCCATCACCCTGTCTACCGACAAGAATTATTTCTTCTCTTCGTCGAAGAACTATTCCAGTGGCGCTGGAGCGCGGAACGATCATGCATTGTTACTTTCTAGGAGAAATTAATTCGCTCACGAACAGCGTAATCCCAGCAGTAGTCAGATGAAAATAAAGAAAAAGTGTGTCGGAACGCGTGCCCGCGTCCAATTGAATATTCACGAGCGTCGCTTACCCTTACCGGAAAGCTGAACAGATGGTTAGTACCTTGTAAAAAGTAGCGTTTAATTGGTTTTCGTAGCGAATCCGCGAAACTCGCTAGAATCGCCTGATCGAGTGTGGAATGCTAGAACAAAATATAGGAACGTGTTCCTATGGGTCGTGAAAGACGACACGTTTCGTGGTTGACGTTTCTCTTCTTTAAACTTCTATCGAACAGTGTTACGTAAACGAGGAGTGGTGTTTAGGCAATCCGTCGAACGGTACCGAACCGTGCATCCTTAATGCTCGTCCCCTAGCCCGTCTCGTTTTGGAAAAGAACGGAAGTACTTTCACTGGCTACGAGGTCGGAAAGTTGAACATTTCGATGGCTACGAGCCATCGGCGATTCGCGACGAGAAATCTCACTTTTTCTCTGAATATCCTTCTCGTTTCTTCAGCGTAACTTCGATACTTGGAGAAGTGTGAATATCCGTGATATTGTTTAGTAATTCTTGAATATTTTACGTTATTATTATGTTTCATACTATTGCACGGTAGAAACTCGTTTATTTAAAAGAAACGATGCTTTCAATTCGATCATTTGTAACGAGAAATCTTACTCCAATGTTGCTCAATTTGTGGAAACAAACAAAGCTTTCGTGTGTCTACTTACAGTATACGCAGGATGTCAGCCTGGATTAATTATACACGAATATCGAAAGTCCTTTTCGGTAATTTGAAACTCTCTTTAAATAGACCAGGTTCGCAATCAATTTTGTCGAAAACGAATTGATCGTAGAAAATAATTTTACTGTATATTTTCGGTTCACCTTTTCACACCACGTATTTCACCACGTTTTCACCAGAAACGACAAGAAACCTAATGTTTCCATTTTCCCCAGCGGACAAAAACCAATGTGACGTCTCGAATGACTTCGAATAGCTGATAGAAAACAATTTTACCGTACATTTTCGATTCACTTTTTCGTCCCACGTATTCCAAGATCCTCTGTGTGTACAGTTTCCATCAGAAATACCGAGAAACCTAATGTTTCTAATTTCTCCAGCGGCCGAAAACCAATGTGACGTCTCGAATGACTTCAAATAGCGGTAATTGGGAGATTTTATTATGCGGCAATGCATCACGCAAGAGCGGCCATTAAAACAGTAATAGGATCCCGTTAAATTGCATTCGCACAATGTTTCCGTCCATTAATCTCCCATCCGTGGAAACTCGAATCGCGGCGAAGGTTGCGGCAAAGGCCAACGATTTATTCGTAATAGCTGCTTCGGTCAGGCATTAAAATCACTAGTTTCGTTTACCTTATAACGGACGTTTTGCATGGCGGACAGACGGGATAGGCTTTCTTTCAAAAGCTGATCCAGGTCTTCTCACTTTCACTCGATTTTTCCAATGACTATCGCCTCGGCTATTGTGTTACGATCTCCTGCGCGTGCTGTTTCGAAGAGTCTCACATTTTATCATTTTTTAAGCATTTCTCCTTTCCCTCGTTGTTGTTAATTATTATCAACATCTCACGTTCTATCGTGTTTAAAGTATTTCTCCTTCCCACGTTTGTATTAATCATTATTAATTTTATTGTTGTAGTTTTATTGTTTTATAAATGTTTATTCTTTCCGCATTATTCATAAAAATTAGTAAGTAACATTTAAACGTTATTTTTAAGTCTTCTTTGGATATTAATGCTGACGCACACGATACAAAAATTGCATCTGGTTTAAAACAATGTGGTTTCAAGCTCGTTAATCTGATATCTATTCGTATATGAAATACTTCATTAACTAAAGCGGATAGAGAAACTACACACAATTATGAAACAAAAATTAATGAAATAAATGCTACTAATATCAGAATCACAAAAGATGTCACTTGTATAACAGTGAGATTGGAAATGAGATAATTACGTATTGTCAAATTTTGATTGAATTTTGAGATTTGACAATCTCAATTTTATTCTATTGAAGCCTTTCATGAATCGTTTATTTATTTTCAACACTATTCTCTATAATCATCAAAGACATTTACTTTTCATTGTAAAGTTACTTATTTCTGAAAAGAACTACAAATTAGGAAACCGTTCAAATGTTAGAAGAAGCTAGAACGATTGTTATTTATTTATTTAACTTTCTTTAAACTTCTGATTATTATTTTCTCAAATCCCAAGGAATTTTCAAGTTTCATCCCAAAATACCAAAGGTTCGTTTTTGTCATTTAAAACAAGATGGAATCACTCCATCGTGATTTTTCAAATATCCTTCGTACCTTTTATATATATGTCTGTAATTTAAAAAGCTGAAAGAATCGTAGTACTGCACTTACCGATCTTTCGAACCAAAGCAATCCTATCCGTTCTAATTTCTTCTAGACGATTTCTCCGCTTGTCTTCGAACCCTCGGGAAGAATTCTTTGCGTGGATCCTTCCACCGTCTCTTCTTCTTCCTCGTTTTCTTCCGCGTCTACTCTGAACAGTCCTCACCACCATAACACAACAACGAACACGAGGTATCCAGTAGTTCCTCTATCGCGGTTCTCACTCGAATTACGCGACACCCGCGGCGAACTACGATCAATTACACCCGATCATTGTACCATATCATACCCAACGTGTCCCGATGTCTTACAGTCACCGACGATCTTCTTCATAGTTTCATCTTCTTCTCTTCCTTCTTTCTTCTTTCCAGCAATGCACAATTCAAAGTTGATCGAAAACCGAAGGATCCTCCAGAAGAAGAAGAAAGCAACGTCCAGAAGAATTCACTCTTTGAATATCCTGTGTAGATCTTCGTGTTCGGAGTGTCCAAATGTTCTTCGCTTCTCTTTTTCCGTTTGATCCAGAATGTTTTCTTGTTTCGTCGACGACTCTTCGAATGAATCGAAGCACAGGATCAACCGGAAGATTTGTTCAAGGGTTAGGAGGATCCACGCGAAGGAGGGACCACCATGTCTATCCTCTCGTCTCGAGGAGCCCTGGTCGCCTGCTCGTCGTTGCCCACCGTCCGCTACGTCGGCTCTCACTTTCTCCGCCGAGTAGTTTCATTTCGGTAGGTAAAACTCTCTCGTGTGTCCCCCACCAGGTCGACACCGGCTGCTCGAGTCTTCTCTCTGTCTCTTCGAACGGGAAAATCGAGCTGGTCGAAAGGATACGATCGTCCTTCGATCGCAGCCGCGTCTCCCCGCGTCGATTTCTTCTTTTTTCTTCGTCGGTAAACGGTGAATCACCGATTAACCTTTGCCTGACGAAAGGAGCCAGGATACTTTTTACGCGTTTTCGAAATCCACGGTGTTTAGGGAAATTGGTAGAGGCGAATAAAAACGGGAAAAGATGATACGAACAGTGATAAGGTCAATGAGTTTGAGATACCAATTGATACGAAAGAAAAGAATACGACGCAAGAGAAGAAAATTACTTTAAAAGAAGTTACGTCTCTTATTCCACGAACTGGTTTCGTCCAAAGAATTCTCTTCCCGTTTCGACGGTGATTTTGCACGGTTTGCTCGTTCCTTCGAGCAGTTAGGAGGCGATTTAGGGCAATTAACAACGACTGCTAATTCCAGAAAAAGACAACGACTGCTGTCTATTGTGTCTCTGAACAAGACCATGAAGAGAAAACTGTCAAGGTCGATTACCGGGGACCATATTCGATTCGAGTACGCTGAGTATCGGGCGAATGTGAAAATCACTCGCGCGAACGGAGGATTCGCGCGAAAGAAATCGAGAAGAAATCGATATCTAATTAAGCCGAGTGTGGGCAATTGGAAAGTCCAAGAAGCCGCGCATTCGGTCTCATAAGCAACGATTCGTTGTTTTCAATTTAACTCTTCAAACTCATTATTAGATTCCACAGGTGCACTATGTAATTTTATGTTTAATACATACCGTAAAATATATAATTGTTTCATTTGTAACATGAAACGAATTAGGAACAGAAAATGTATTTCATAGTAAGAAGTTGAAACGTAGAAAACATTGGTTTTGCTGTTATAATTAAAAATTCTAAAGCTTAATAAACCTAAAGGTTCAAATATTAAATATTAACAATATATAGGTAACGTGTACACAATGTTAACGAGTGCAAAGTCAACGTAAACATGAAATTTAATCAACGAAATGATATGCAATAATAATATTAAAATTTTTGTTTATCGAAATAATTAAAAAAGTTCAGAAAGAAGCAATAAGATTTAAGATAATATTATGAAAGTAGTAAACATATTAATGCATATGTACACCAGCAATTAAAGTTAGAGAAGGTAAAAGAAGATAAAGGAGAAAATGTGAAACGAATGCTACATGACTCAGGAAGAAGTTCTTTTCTTCTTAATTGCGAGGAGACGACGTGACCTTATTTATTGCGAGAATTTTTATTTGGAACACTCTCGCTATTCGGGCACCGTGACGCCCAGGAACCACAATATGGTTACACCACGAATTATTATTCAAGCACCGGTGAAAGTGGATGACAAATCGGAGACGAGCGAAAAGGGATAAAGAAGAACTTCTTTTGGCAATCTGCTCCCCAGAAGGTCTTTCCAAATCGCTCTCAACTCGAGTTTGAAAATTCTTCCTGAATCTGATGTCTTTTGAAAATATTCGAAATGAATACAAACATTTCTGTCAACAATCTTTGACATCCAATTTTCTTAAATTCTTTCTTCTTCCAGAGGAAAATGCTTGGTTCGAAGGGGCACATACCATGGCAGACAAAAAAATTAGCCCAAGGCCCTACTTTTCGATATTTCAAGGTCATCAATGTTCTTCCAAATAGAATGAGGTATTTGCAATACTGTAGTCTTGTAGGAGATATTTGAGGTACAAAGCTTAGTAGACTCACCCTGTATATAGGAGTCGACAAGGTATATACAATATTGAAACAAATATGAAAGTCGGGTCCAGCAAATAGATTCTTTTACTGCTCGATCGTTCGAAGTGAAAGAAAGGGGTTCGATGGCGGATAAGGCACGAGAAGAAAGATTGTCGTAGGCGCAGCACGCTAGCCGGAATTTTATCTAGAGAGACGCTTTCGCTCGCTTCGTTTCGACCAACGTCACCTAAATTCAAGACTTCCTTCCCAAGGAGCCGCTCTTACTTTCTTCATCGATACGGTACTTTGTAACGCGCCGTCACGCAATGCTAAACATCCGGATGTCTCGGTGTCTAACGATTAGCATTCTGACACTCCGATTGGGATTAAGAAAGGAAACCACGTTGGGAAGCTAAATATTAAGTTTTCTTTGTGATATCTTTTTTCAGAGCAAAATTTAATTAATTCTTGTTTAACTTTGAAAGTACTTCAGGTATGTTTTAAAGTACATTTGGTCATTTTTAAGTAGAATTTTGAAGTAGAATTAGGGAACAATGAACAGACGAGTTGGGCACAGCCAGTAGTAGAGACAGAAGTAGAACAAGAAAGCAACGAACAGACGCGTACTCTAAGAATTCTCAAGAGAGATTTTCTCGAAAACAAGATCTCACATTAAAAAAAATTCCATACTACATTTTCAACCTATTTTTCAACGAAGAATAAAAAGAGAAAACGAAAAAAGGTAGCAATTACTAAAACACCCAATAAAGATCGTTTGAGTGCAAACAAGCTTATGATAGTGACGTGACAAAACTTATTTGAAAATTTGCGACAGTAGAGTCCGAACTATGCAATAATTTCAAATATCGTCTCCTTTACAACATTGCAAATAAAGAATATTACGAGGAACGCTATTGCTCTGCAATAAGAATTCCTCGACGTTCAAGTAACATTAGAATCATAATCTACATCGACGGAATAGGAAACAGTAAACAAGAAGTGCATTCTTATCTTCGAAAAACTCTTCTCCGTCGCGACGCGTGCAGAATGTAAGTCAGTGTAGTGGGAATTAAATAATTAATTCCACAATTAGCGCAATTATCGAGCCGTTGAACGTTCACGAAATTCCATAAATTCTGCTCGCTGTCGTAACCATTCTCGAGCACCTTTGGCGCGTTTTACATCCCGGTCCTTGAACAGCCGTATCACCAAAACGGATGTGAACGTTCCGACGGTGTTACGTGTGGGAAAACATTTGCACTAGGATATTACGCGACCACGTGTGACACACTCGACGATGATTAGAGGATCGATCTCTGGGTAAACGATTACGACTCGTCATTCGACGATGAAATTGCGAAAATTGGCGATCCGAGTTCCATTGCGATTGGTTTCTTTTTTGGTCAAAGTAGAAGCTTTGAATTATATTGTACTCTTGTAAAAGCATCCTGTTTATGTAGTATTTTATTCTGTGAACTTCACTTAAGTTTCGAATGTTTCAATTACAAGTGTACATATTCGAATTTAAGTTAAGAATTAGTTTTACACTGTTTGTATTATCTGTAGGACAATTTATTTTAAATTACGTAAATCTGATAGACTGTGTTTATAATTTAATAAATGTTACATTTATCACCATCAACTATTTTAACGAAAGTATTACACACTTCTTGTGAAAAATATTTGATTCATCGTTGGCATGAAGGCAATTAGTAGCATATCAACGTTTCCGAGTCCTCGTTTGACGTCATTTTCAAAGGAAAGAAATTATAACGATTTCTAGAAAATCGATGAAATGTGAAACAACGATCAGAAAAAGCTGAATTATCAATTTCTTGGATGTACAAATGTTATAACAACGTTGTGAAAAAGTTAAATTTCAAATCTCATTTTTCTAATGAAGATTGCACGTGTTAATATCTGTATCAAAATAATTAATATATATCAAATTTCATTTTTTTTTTGGCCTTGTTTTTCTGTGTAGCTTGAGTTTTATTTTTCTTTCAAACCGTGTGCCTCAAAGTATTAAAATTAAAAAGAAAAATATACAATCGATACAGACTGCACTCATTAGCTACGGTTCTCTTTGTTATAATAAGTTACAAGATAAGGCCTAAACAGCGAGAAAAAATAATCTACAACGGTTAATAAAACTATATAAACATTCTAGAAACAACTACCCACAAACAGGTAAAAGGAGAAATGCTTAGAACACCTAACCATCGCAAGTTCCATCGCTTTATCGTTTCTAGATATCTAGGCGTTGCGTGGTTCACGACGATTCGAGCCAAGAGGAACAAAGTTTTTTCATGAGAATCCAATTGTTCGCGAGTTCCTTGGCTCTCGTTTCACGAGTCTGCTCGACATTCTAAACCGGTAATTATGAGTGTGAAATTTACTTTCGTCGTGTCACATTTTGCGCCATTGTTCGTACGTTCGTTTCCGTGGTAAATTGAAGGGTTCTATGAAAAATTGAATTCAATTCAAGTTTCTAAATAAGGCGCAGGTATTCCCAGGTTAAGGTTACACACAGGCCTATATAAGAAGAAATTAATAGTTTCTTTCAAGAAACTTGTTAGAGCAGACCTCGTTAACTTGTAGTTTTCCTGGTTTTGTTTTGCGAGATATCTACTGAGCACTGTCAATTATGCAACGCTTACTTTTGCTAAGTTACTTTTGCAAAAATCTAGAAGGAATCGCTTGAGTGGAAAGAAATCAAATTTTGAAATGAAAAATGAAATGTTTTCTACCTTTCATTTTGAGTCTTCCTAAGTAACGTAAGAAAGGCGAATAGTTCATAATCTATTAGCGTACACGGTCAAGGTAACAAATCCTCAGACCGGTTATTTATCGAACTGTTGGATTTCCATGGAAAGTTGGGCCGTTGAGATATCGATTCGGTCGAACGAAGAAAAAGGAAGACACATAATTGGAATGCGACTAATTATGCGTCAAACGTTCCAACGACCGCGACGACACTTTCGTTTTCACCCTAGAATCGTATTTACATAAACCGTGCGTTTTCGCTGGCACCATTTGTCCAGCGAAAGCAATTACGCTACCGGGACGGTTATGCATAATTCTTTTCGCGAAATTCCGCTAACGAAATTCCGCTCGATTTCCATCGATCCAAACAGATTCGTTTCTGAACATTGTTGCGTCAGCGTAATTGTGGACGATCGTAACACGACGGAACAATCAGGAAAATCCGACGATATTTTCGTGGCTGATAATTCTTTTGGACATAGAACGCGAACGTTTTAATAAATGCAGATATAATTCGGTCGACTGGACATTTATCAATGTTATTTAAGCATTCGTTCCTGCTGCAGCGATGCGATTATGCATTTAAAATAATTGAATAAAAGATTACCGTCATCTACGTTTTTAAATTGGTAAATATGCACGAGTTACTTTTATATTTTGTATAAATGGTGATAGTCCGATCCATAGGATGCATAGGATGCTCAGACTTCAAAAATAAATATTTATTTGGCAAATCGTGATTGTTTCATCATTGTACTTGTTCAAATTCCGTTAAATATTGAATTTGTATTGTTTAATATGATTGCTTTATAAGTGTCATTAATCGTGAGAAATTTTTCCATATCTTTATACCTATTAGCTGAAATAACTAAGAATTAATTTCTAACAATAGTGAAATTCATTATTAACAAATATGATTTTGCTGTATTGTTAATGTTTCTCAAATTATTTTCTCGATGGATCCAACGAGCCCTCGAATCGACCGCTGGCTGAATTGAGGCCTCATTCTTCGATGTAGAGGCAGATCGAAGTACTCTAATTCCTTCAACATATCACTCTTTTGGGTCTTTATTCCCAGCAACCTCCTCGTGGTGAGAGTTGGTACTCGGTAATATTCGCGACGAGCAATCCTTCATCGCTGGCAATAGCGAGCTGATGGCTGCGAGCTTGTAAGAAGATCTTCAGATATAAAAAGTGGGTGCGTAGAATTCCGCGCGTTAGACGTGTAACTTCTCAGAAACAATGTTGAAATTTGATTACTTCTTCCCAGACATTTGTTAGTTCGAACGTGTCTACTGTTATCTATAGAAACGTTAACATTCCACAAGTATCTGTTATGTGAAATAAAAATTCTTAAAACAAATCTCTTTTTCTTGCGAGCGTTAATAGCCCATCTTACGCGGGCATACCAATAAAAACGGCATCACTCAAGGATACATGTGTGAAATGAGTTGAAAAAATTACCAATTGTACTTCAAAACATACCTAACACGTTCTAAATTTTAAAGAAAAGTCGGGTAACAACTTTTCTCTGTAAGAAAAATCACAAACATTTAATATTTGGCCTCTTAACTTGGTCTCCTCTCGTAAGTGTTCCAACATCTTTCACCTGCATACACTTTGTGCGCAGAGAATTGTAGAATATTTCAAGCGTTTGAGACATTGAGACCGTAATGGATTGCAGATGTTTACAGAGGTGTCGAGCAAGTTTTGACTGTAAACAGTCAGCGACGGTTCATGATCAACGGTAGCAAACATTTTCCACATACCTGGGGAACATTTGTTCAATACGATTCCATTGGAAACATTAGACTTTCCAGACCACGGAGAAAGTTATGCTCTAACGACTCTAGGCGGGTTGCCGCAGACTCGTCTGGATAGATAAAAGGTGCACCGATGATCCAGCGACGTTGGTTTTGCGATTCAGCGCCGACCCACTTTTTTCCTCTGGATGGCGTGCCGCGTTCGATCGAATCAACGTTTCATTAGATATTTAAGTCGAACACTCTCGATCTTAAATCGCCATATTATGCGCATCGCGCTGGAATCCGATCTTTCGCATGGAAAATTGTGCGCGAGTTCTCCTGAATGAAGAGTAGAAATTGTATACCTTGAATAGAGATCGACTTAAACGATTCTCGAGACGTGCTGATGGGAATGTCTCTGGCGACTGACGCTCAAGGAAGACTACAGTTGTCGCTTTCCATACAAATTGATATTCTCTTTCGGACGATTCTAAAAATAACTACCCATTTTTTCAGAATTTGTTTATATCTAAAGAATATTTTAAAGGAAAAGCGAAATTGTAAATAATATGATTTCATGAGAACCTATATTTATGGTTACTTAATTTTCTAGGGACAATAAGGTGCAATGAAACTGTATTGTGACATTATAATCAGTTAAAGTGAATTGGGTCAAATGTTGCAACTAATCTACCTGACTTTTTCAAACCAAATAATGTTTTTCTTATACATTTTTTTTCTATCACAATTGTTCATTTATTTACTCGGATTAGGCAGAACAACCTGAAGATAAAATTTGGCTTTTTGAATCGGTATTAAACGTTTTCCTAATCATTTTGTTAGTAAATAGTTTCTTTTCAGTTCTCAAAGAAAGTCTACGTTTTAATGTATGTATGTATACTTATTGCTTCCCCAAAGGGGTTACAAGGCTTCTGTTTCCTTCCGCTATCCCCTTACATCCTTATCCTTATTCTAACCTTATACTACCTATCTACACTCTTATTATAATCTTACACTAAACTTACTTACTATACTTAAACTACTCGCCATTACATTTGTCTACGTTTTAATGTGATATTACAATATAACTTGGAATACTATATTCATATTTTAAGAGCAGCTAAATAAAACAACAACTAGAACTTGGAAAAATAGAGCAGATTTTATAGAGGCAAGAAAATAGTTGATGAAATATTTCCATTTATATCTCAAATGGTTAACTTTCCCTCCAATTAATTCACCAATTAAAACCTTCCTTTTAGAATAATTACCCAAGAGCAGCTTCCGGCAGCCACGTTCTTTTGCAATTGGTTATAAAAAATTACGTACGAAGTCTGAGTAATTCGATCATTGCAAATAACACAGCAAATACAAAAGTCAATGGTCAATTGAGAATTTAATTAATACTGCATAAAATACTCGTAAAACCAGAACACGTTTTATCACATTTCAATTGGTCCAGAATATTTTTAATGGTGTCTATATTTGTACTCTAATTAACTCGCTTTATTTCCTAATTACCCTTCGTACTCTATAGACTTTAATTTTACTAACACCCGCCATTTTTATTTTTAGTTTCGCTAAACATTATTGCTCGATTTTTACTTCCCAATCTATAAGAAATGGAAGTATCGTAATCTAATCAAATTGTACGAACTTTTTGTTACGAATACAACTCAATGAGTCTTACTTTCTAATTCTGCTAAAATACCAATTAAATATTATAACGTCTCGCACTCGTTTTTGGTAATTGTTGCTTTTGCTGGCGATGCAGTTCGATCGTTTCAAAATATCTCTAGCAGTGAAATGTCTCCGTCAAAAAGCCAAATGCTTCAACGTACTTAATTTCGAATTCGAATTCCACAAAATCGACGATCACCATATTCATGCGATAGAAATCGTAACGAAACATTCACGCGCTTATAACTGGTGTAATAAAATGTCGCGGGAAATACAATCTCGTCATAATTGCGGTTCGTTAACAGTTGCTGTCGTTGAAGGTTCGCTATAAGCGATGATTTGTCATTCACATGATTGCAATTTTCGAATCGAACGCGCGTCACCGTAACACGGTTACAGTTCCCATTCTGTCGTCGCTGGTTCCTCCTGAAACAAAATTTAGATCGATTAGTACAAAATATACAGAATTGGTCAAGAAATAGAGATATTTACCAATTACAATCTATGTATGTAGCGTGTAATTTTAAATTGAAAAGCGTGATTCGATAAAATATGCATGGAAATTATTTTGTTACTCGACATTTATACTCGTGATTACTAAGCCATTTTAGGAAATTCGAGGGAAAGTGTGTATAAGCGATTCACGAACGTCACGTTTAGAGTGACATCACGAAAAAAAAAAGTGAAAACAAATCGCTGTGACATCACGTGTCGTCCGTGATGATGTCACGGATGGACGAATACGTTATTGCAGTAATATTGTTTTCGATTTCCATTAACGCACGCAGAATTAATGCGACATAATGAATTCCGTTGCTGGTAAGGTGTCTGACAATCGATAAAGTGAATAAAGCATTATATATGGACATTGATAATAAATTAAGTGTTAACAATGAGAACTCCTTGCTAATTAAATTTAATTTCTGGAAAATTTATTTCCAGAACATTTAAAAGCAAGTAATTTAATAACATTGGCGAGCAAAATAAAAATGACTCCCTCACATTTAATTTTAGAGTTTCTATAATTTACTTACACGAATTCTATTAATCCTTAGATATATTTAAGGTGTTATGAATTTAATTTTTCACGTAAATATATTTACACAAGCGCAGTATATAATTCACCTAGTAACCAAAGTACACAGTTCGTCAAATTTCTGTAGCATACAATTCTTGCCAAATGGAAAAAAAGATACATATCGCTGAAACAACATCCCGTGACGATTATCCATTTAACAAAGCCATTACACGTTAAATTTCTCGCGCGTATAAATATCGCGACGCATAAAGCACTTGTTTGTTATGTTTTCAGTCCGCTTTCGAGGTTGAAAAAGAAAAATAATGGGTTCCTTCCTTGACCCAGAAATCCCATGAAAATTAAAATGTGGTAATCGCAATTCTATTCCGGCGTAATGTGTGAGTGTCTGTAAAAACGCGTGTGGGCTCTTACGTGTGAACGAGACTACTTTCTCAAGCACGCGACCGCCGTCACTCCTCTTACTTTCTCCTCTGGGCCGTTTCAAAAGTAGGTCCCAAATAGGTTTAAGCGATCTTTTAAAGACCTTGCCACTCGATCTGCCGACCGCAGACCTCTTCCCTAATCTCTTTCGTCTCGCAAATTTTGAAATTATTGCACGAGTCACGACTCGAGAGACTCCTCTAACAACAATTGTTCATCGATGCTTTCTTAAAACGAAATTCTCTAAAATGAAAGATCAAACTGTACGTTTGTGATCTTCGCACGATTGGTTGATTTCGAAGGCTTATATAATACGTAGACTAGAGTGAAAGTCCTAAAAATTATGAAACAAGAGTTAGAAACAGAAGGTGCGAAGAATCCTGACGCGAAGCGGTGGGATGAGTGAAACCGAACTGTAAATATTTTACAGTGAAATTGATATAGTCGCTAAGCTGTAGTATAATGAAGTTTTAATTCCAATATTTGCAAGTGAAAGCTATCGATATCTCCGATCAGACAATTTAAATTGATGGGTGATAAGTCTCCAGTCTGAAACGAACTATTATTTATTTACCTTTCGAGTTTTCGTTTTCGATTTACAAAACTTGAGAATTTTATTATTCAATGTACTTAACTAACATGAAGAATAATAAATACATGAAAAGGTGTAACCATTTGCGACAAGGCATAAACTGTGACTAGTAATAAAAAAGATTTTAAATACTTGAAAGTAATAACGATGTTTATATGTTAATATAATGTTTACTATAAACGTAGCTAACTGCACTGCACGAATTGTCTATAAATGTTTTGTAAACACAAATAATATCGTCAGTTTTCCAACACATACCTCTCTACGTTCTGTTTCAGATTTTAACGAATTATATCTTAGTACCGGCGCGGTCAATGATTTTCTGCGATCTTTACAAAATATCAAATTTTCAACAAGTTCCTAAATTGCATTTTCATTAAAATTGAACAAATCTACGTTCCAACAGATTCTGTGTTAAAATTACGAAACCTTGGTATCGTTTTTCATAAAATTAGCGTGGTCGATTTAAATCGAAATAGGCTCATATGATTCATAATTAATGAAAGATCGAGTGAAGTTTTGTCAGAATCCTTCACGAAACAAATCTATAACTGGCTTAAACAGTGCGACATTAGCTCGCGGAGATCGCGATTCTCGTCATGTGTGGCAACTTATACGTTGTTAAACTTTCTAATCGATACCACGGCATTGTCTCCTATCGAGGGTGACTCGGTGGCCTGCTCTGGTTAATTCCACGACATCGACACCGGTTGTGCGTTCAATTACCCCAGTGAAATACGCGCTCCACAGTAGACTGCATCTCTTCGCGAGGACGTCGCGCGTTTGCTCTCCGTCGCTCCTCCGTCATCTTACTTTCGTTGCTTTCGACAAAGCCGTAGCCAGCGGTCGTCCGACCGGTTGGCTCTCTTCGTTTTCATCGGCGAAAGTGAATACAACGGGCTGATGTTTCTAATTGGCCTATCGGGATTCGATACTCGAAGCTGCACACGCTCGTAATCGATATCGCGATGCAAACGAAGCGGCTTCTCGCGATCGCCTCGAAAAAACTCGTTGGAACAAGCTGCATCGTGACTGGAATGGACCATTTACTTCTCCTTCGAACGATTCCTATCAATAAGAAATTCGGATATAGATGTACGCGTCATTCGGATTTATTATTTGGATCTGAGGGATGCGCGTATGCGTCATTGAGACTTACTTGCATGTGTCTTGAATTGAATTTAGGAAATACTATAAATGATTCATTTTCTCTTTGTAAATCTCATAACTACAATTACGGATGTTAATGTAAATGTATATTTTGATATGCAGATACTATTTTGCATATTGCATATGTTTTGCATATTTTAGCTAAAAGGCATATGCATGTATAATTTAGATACTGCTGTTATATTTATTTCACTGTATGTGGTTGTGTTCGTAGATAAATCGTCAAATCGTTATGTGACACGTGGCACACAAGAAACTTATTGTTATTTATTGCTCGTACTATTTTAATCAATTTTAAAAATTGTCAGTTTATTGCAACTATCTATAAAGATATCGTTAGTAAAAGCATACTGGAAAAAAATCAGAATAAGAGATATTCCATGGATCTAAATTAAGGAAACAATATACAATCGCGTTAATCGATTAGGGTCATAAAGAGATATTCGAAGAGAAAGGCTTTCTAATTAGAGGGAAAAATGTGACGCGTTGAGTAGAGGATTCGCAGTCTCGTATAGACAACACGGCATAACTTGGAAACGTGATGCTCGAAACTCCATTTAGGGTCGAGGTGAAGTCCAAGGTTTTTAATGAAATCGAGTGGACGATGTGGGAATTAATGGGAAGAGAAACTGGAAACAGACTACGTACAAGGCGAGATGTACCAATACCAAGGGAAGAAAATTTAGAGTGATTTAACCTAATTGTAAGACCATGCATCAAGGACTAATTTCAAACATTGTAACAGTCGTAAACATTAGAAAATGCGGAAATCGATGAAAGGTTTTCCAAATGGGTATGATTGTTCGTATTAAACGTGATATATTTTGCAATAAAAATATTAATTTAATCTAATCTGAATATTATTCTTACCTGTAAATCACTTTTAAGCTGCTGGGTAGATGTACTCTCATTAAATATGATTAACAAGAGATGGATCGTAATTATGTGCCAATTATGATTTTAATAAATACATACATTATTTTATATTTAATATGAACTGCATCATTATTTTTTTCAAGTAATGGAAACGTATATTTCTGCTAAGTTAATTCCTTTTTAAATACGATACTTCGAGTTATAAACAAAATGCGAAAAAACATCTGTTTCTTAAAACAGATAATTACAAATAAAATCGATTGCATAAGACTTTTATTGAAATCTCAGTCTTTTATAAATAATTTCTAGAAAAATATCGAAAGAACCGAATATAGTTATTTATTTAATTCGACTGATTCCGTAATAATACTAATACGTTCAGATTGTTTTAGACCTGTGACATACGATGAATTAAATAAAAAAATGTGTGGACGAAATCGTCAACAAATATTTTCCATTTCTATGCAATCAGCAAGTTAGCCAGTTAGTTCTGTAACAATACTAACTTATCCTCCACTATGCATTAATATTGCTACAAATGATAAATAAGTTTGAAATGCGAGACCTCGAAAATCAACTGTACTACCGGGACAAATTCATCGTTTATTTACCATACATTCTCGTAAACATATTCTTCGACCGTAACATAGTTAATACGTTGTTTGACTGGCAGAACAATAACAGGAACTGCATCGAGGAGGAAGTCACACGACCGCTCGAAATCCGCAAGCGTCGTATAAACCAACGTGTGTCTCGCATTCTCTGGATCGTTTAATTATCGCGAACGAACCATACCGATCCGAAACAGTTCGAGCACGCACTGCTCGACCGAGAAATTAAAGGTTATTGTTATCGCTTTTACAATTTCGTGCCACGGGGAAGAGAACGAAACAGCCACTCGAATGGTTTCAAAAGTAAAAACGATAAAAACAGTAAAAGCAAATGAAATAATTAAATCTCATTCTGTTTGTTCGATTGCGATGGAAACTTGTTGCGCTCTTCAACGGAGGATACTGAAAATAAAAATAAAAACAACTTACCTATAAAAAAAAGAAGCGTGGCGGTGAAAAAAAAAACGATTGAAATTCACAGTGATTGGAAAAATGAACGAAAAAAGAGGAAAACGGACAGATTGAAAGTCATTAATGGGAATGTTCTGATTAGGGAGGTTCAACTATTGAATTTTTTATTATTATATGTATTCTGATAAATTTTATAAGAACATAGTTTTGGAAGTATGACCTTTGAAGAAAACTTAACTATACCAAAAAGTAAAGCAGAAATTTTGAAGCACGATGTTTATGAGTATCTTCGTCTACAAAATATATTAAAGATAATTACTCGGAATTATGATAACCATTAATTTGAAAATCTGTTGGTTTTGAAAGCTCTTTTTTACTCTATTGTGAGAACGTGGGTCTCGACGAGAAGACACCTCTTAAGAAAAAGATTTGTTTGATGGCAAAAGATTGTAATGACACGTTAAATAATTGAGAAGTAGTATTAAGCGAAGGGCAGGAGCCAAGAACGAGGACTCAAGGGAAGAGAGAAGTTAATAAAATAACGGAAGGTGGAATTTCCCGGTGGGCCGACTTAACGTGGACCTCTACTACTGGCAGACTGGCTAAACTTTTACAAAAATGATTACATCGTTTTAACCTGCACGAAAAGGCGCCATTGTTCCCGTGAGGCGATCAAGCTTGTCTCGAAAATTACTCGCAAAGTGAGTCGTGTTGAAAAAACTAAGGAAAAGCGTCACGATCGTGGCCTACTTAATAAAATAAAGTTCTACAACCTGTGGGTAGATACTTTCACGTCTTATTCAATTATTCAAGGAGGAAAATGTAAATGCATTTGAATACGATTACTTTAATCTCTTTAAATAAATTTTTAGATGTTGTACTACATACAGATATTACAGTAAATATAATTGAATATTATCAAAGGGACCATTGTTTATATTAAGTAGATTTGTATAGATTATTCGCGCAACTTCCCTCACATTGATATCTATATAATCATTCAAGAAGAAAGCATTGTAACACATTTTCTAAGTTGGAATGATTTATGTACACAAAATTTTATTGAAACATGTACAGCCAAAATTCAAATTCTAACGAGACAAACATGCAAACAGACAGGCGGATAAATAATTATTTTGACGGTAGGCTGTTTCGTTTTAGTATAATTAAATGAATCCTCAATTATCGAAAATTTAAAAGGAAAACGATATTATAAAAACGTATACTTTTAATAATTTACCTTGTGATTAGATAAATAAATAAGCATGCTATTTCATCGTAATACTAAAAAACGAGAATAATACAAATTTAATATCTGTAAATCTATACAAAGTGATAATTGATACTCGTTTTGGATAATGAATGTTCATACATATATGCACGAATATGATTATTATATTGCATATTAATTAAAGTACCAATATCTTAAAATAAAGACTGATTAAGTAGAGGTGTTTCGTAAGAATCGATAGCGTATTCTTAAAAATATTATGAGACTGAAATGCAAACGAAATAATAATCATTATTTCCTTAAAATACGCCTAAAGTATCAATTATAATCTCTCTAGGAAAAAAAAAACCAATGTTAATTATACATAAATTGCATACATTGAATTGTCCTAAATTCTTTACAACTTAAACGATTACTATTCGATTACTTTTCTCTCTTTAGTAGACGCATACTTATATACATTTTTCCAATAACTCAGTGATTTTTAAGTCTTTATCTCGTTTACGAATTTAATACAAATTTTAATTTCTGTACTAAAATTATATACTGAAATCCAGAGACAATGGCATATCAATCTTCCGCAATGGCATTTCATGTTCCAAAGACTCTCTAAGTACAGTTAACTGAATTCAGTTGGAAGATACTGGTCACGACTTAAAACAAGCAACAATTTTCACCGGAAGCGTGAAAAATTGAAAAGTTAAATAGGAAGACGAAAGTAGCGAGGAAGCTCATCATTTAATAACAGATAATACTGAAGGGCACGGAATAGCAGACTCGAATCGTTTAATACATATTCTAATAACTATGCTTCCTTTGACCTCCATCTTCATGGTATTATGTCTACATGCCAAGCAATTTAAATGTTAATACACTATCATAATAGCTGACATTTTCGTTTTTCTACACGTTCGATCGACTCCTTCGATACCGTTACAATTTTAATAGAAAAAAAAAAAGAAAACAATTATTACGATGATCTTCTTCTCTCGATTCGTTTTGTTTGCAGAAGAATAGGTAACAAGTTCTCGCAGATGTCTGCAAACGAAGAAAAAAACACGTCGAAAGTCTGTCTTCGGAGAAGAGTCGTCGCAGCCCTGAAGAAGAGTTCTTTTTCATTGAAACTTTAGTAAGGGAATTGTAACGAGTAGTTAAGATTTTTAGACTCTTACACAATTATTTTTACCACTTTACTTCATTTTTATTGAAACTATCTTTAATTAGATATATTATAAGAAATAATTAATTCACTTTAATAACATAAATATTTTTCTCTCGCTGCCTTTCTTTTTCAAATGACTTTTCGTCGTTAGATAATTCATGTTAGAAACCAGATTAGAAATACAGACCGGTGAAACGGTAGTCTTAAGACAGAAGATCGGGATCGTTCACGTTATTCGCATCGTTGTCTCTCCCGAGATCTACTTCGTTAACACGATCCATGAAATCCAAGACGGCGCTGAATCGATTCACAGAAGAAACGGTCCTGTAATCCGAAGGGGAGCGTTTTCCGTATCGACTACCCCAAAAGAATCTATCCATCCTTGGAACTACTTGAACCAGTTTCGGTAACGGTTTCCCTTCCTTTTGGAAACCGTCGCTGCGCCCGTACCTACTTCCCGACACGAACACCGAACCTGCAATGCAAATTACAATGTTTTCCTGTAAAAAAGAAAGAATTCTAAAAAAAATCATGAAAACTCACACGTCTACAGAATTACATTTCCCTTTCAATAAATGTCAGAACTGTACAACTTCTCGTGCATAATAAGACACAAAGGTCATCGTCGATGAACCAGTAACAATTATTAAGACCTGGCACGAAGCAGGAAGTATCTCCAACGTTTTATTTTGAAAAACACAAGCACGCAAAAGAAGAAGGGAATAGTGGCAATAAGTTTTACTTAATTGGACCTGGCTAGGGTGAAAGAGTCCAAGATTCATCAATTATCGTAAATCGAATGCGACAAAAGAGGGTGCATTTATCGAGAGGGGCCGATTCGCACGGTTCTATTCGCATACGAATCGTATTCAGTGCGGAAAGATCGTGTAACCGGAAACAGGGAACGGTATAATTAAAGACGACATCGCTGTTCGTCCGCGAAACGATCGGAGCGCGTGTCTGATTATAGAATCGTGAAAACAGAGGGTACGAGCAGGAAGAAAATTACTAGACACTTTTTACGTTTCCAACACCTGTCCTACGCTCGAGATGAGCTCGGATCGTTTGCGTAGCCAACGAATAACGAAGAACGACGTCGGAATACGACACGGTTGAGCACGTGTTATGGTTCTTTGGAGGGGGTGAATTCGAGTCTTTATTGACATTCTGATCAAAGTGTCTTTTGATTACAGTACATAGAAATTAAATAATAGAACTAATGTGTGTGTGTCTGATTGTTTTGTGTAATCAGTCGATGAAATATTGGAAAATAATTTAATATTTCAATGTTTTGGTTTGTATCCTGTACAGAAAAATAGATTTTGTAATGGCATTTACAGGTATAATAACAAATATGTATACGTAAACACGATACATAATCATAAAAATAGTAAATATTATTACAAAGGCTTTACCAATAATGTCTCGTTATGTTTTTATATGTTTTTTCTTTGCTAAAAACAAATTTGGTACTCTGTTGGTTGAATCTCTGTTCGATTTCTTATAAAGTCAACAAAGGGCAAAAGAAAATGTTGAGAAACGTTTAACAGGATCGCGAGGAAAGATTGAAAGTAACTTACTTAAAAAGTCTTGGATAGTTTGTTAATCGCTTTGAAAAAGGAAGACGAATCTGATACAATTACGATAGCTGAAACTAGGCCAGTAACGTTAAACTTGTAATTGTGATCGACTGTTCTCATTCCACCCTTAATATTGGCTACCACAGAATCTGAGAATTTGCATTAAACTGTCTGAAACTGTAACTGATACTTAGTAAAATGAAATTAAAATATTCTGCAAGAGCTCGCAAAATAAAGTTACGAAAGTAGTGCGTTGTCAGTAATTTAAAGGGAAGCAATTTAAATTATCCAATAACTAAAAATCACAAACTTCTACGGCTTGTATTTCTTACACAAATTCGGAACCAGCAATACAACTTTATAGTGATCCTTGACGTCCAGTACAAGCAGTAATCTATTTTTTTTAAATCAAACATTTAAATTAGTATATTCTGACGTATTTCGAAGTATGAAAAAAAATAAATAGAGTATTTATATAACGTAAGATTTTATCCATGTATAAAATATACATACTATACATAGCGTGTTTTCAAGTCCAATTATGATAATTAATATTTACAAGAATAATTGATAAAATTGATAAAAACTAAACACAATACTTTTCCCTCAAGAAAAAACAAGAGTCAAGCAAGAATTTTTGGATAAATTAAACGTGTTTGACTGTTGTTATGTAATAAAAATCGTTCATCTGTGACCTGTAACACGATAGCAAAGTGTAAATTAGCTGTTGGGCTAAAATGAGTTTGATGCGCATTATTGTAAGGGGATTGGGTGAAAAGTGATCGAACCATGTGGGTAGAGAACGATACAACTATCGAAAAAGCTGTCAATAACTGTAACGCAGATGAAGCATACGATCATTCATGTAATATTGTTGTACGATCTCCAAAGCTTTACTATTTTAGAAATAGGTTTCAAATAGTATTCGGGTTAAGCAGAAATTATTCGATAGAACTAGTGCTTAATAAAATAAATTAATTTTGAATTAATCGACGTAATTAGTTTCTGCTTAAGCTGAATACTATCAGCATTTAGCATGTACATAATTGTACACTATAAGCTAATATCGATGGTTTGCAGCGCACCGTATGGAGTGTATTGAAGAAAATGTCTACTTTTATACTATTTCACTTTTTTCATAATTATAATGAAGCAATTGAAAAATATAAATTCATTTTTCTTAAAAATGAAATCGCATACTTTCTTTTTACTTATATTAAACATTTCGAACATTATGTCTGACAGGATATAAAAATAACGGATTTTTCAAAACAGGTTTTATTATCCTATTTTTCACTATGAAGTCCGACGGCTTAGAAAAACATGAAAAGTCGATACTCAAACTTTGAAGTCCACCATCTCTTTCATTTATTGCATTAATTTTCTTAATTTATTAATGAAGAGTCCTGAGACTCTGGCTGACGTGGCGACCAACGTATTAAGCAACAAGAATATAAACAAAAATGTATTTATTTACTAAAAATAGGAGAGCACACCTCTAAAAGAAATAATTTTTTGAATTTTCATCTATAATGAAGTCAGAGTAAACTATTTTATCAAAAACGTTCAACTTGAATCCAGTCTCATCTACCCTCTTAAAAGAAATAACTTTCGTAATTTCCTTTTAACAATTTAATCGGCTTAGAATAGATTAGCAAAGACACGTTGGACGTTGAAACACAGCGCCTGCCAACGGCACACACAGTGTCTAATGGAGTCATAAGCCAAGAAATTAAAGCAGCCCTAAGAACAATCATAAATTATGAACAACTCGTAACTTCTAAGCCAACCTAACCTAAGCCGTATTCCTTTGTGTTTAATAATTAAAACAGCAATAAGAAAAATCGTAAATTATAGAGAACTCGTGACTCACCCGCGCGTGGCTCATGTCGCTTCCCGTAACGGCTGTGGCTGTAGTAACTCGGTTGAGAGGCAACCAGGGTTAAAACCGCACACGCGATCCACAAACACGTCGTGAACTCAACGCTACCGAAGCACGGCATCAACTGAGCCTTTCGACCTCGCGAAAGCATCCTCTTGCCTGCAAATACAATACATAAATGTATTCATCTATGGCTAGTCTACTATTTTTCCCGCCTCCCGAAATTTCCCAATTACTAGTCGTCATTCACAAGAACCACCCCTATGCACGTTCGTCTCTTGGTTCGAAAATCGAACACAGTTCTTAGGAACAGCCTGGGGCAAATTTTAATTCGAATGAATATGAGAAGTGACTATGTGAAGTAAATTGTTTCGAAGCGTTATTTTTAATATATCAGGTGTAGAAATTAATTTTGTGCCTTTATATTTCATCATTTGTAACCTTAGCTTAGATTAAATGTTTATTCTCTTAATCCTCTTATTTGTATATTTATAGAACATCTGCATATTCCTTCGTTTCTGTTTGGTTTTTATAGACACTGACACATTGAAGAAAGACGAAACTACGCGCGAAAATATTTTTTGACAAAGCCTGCCACGACTCATACCATGGCAGATATACATTAAATGTTAAATCAATCTGATTGGTGTTAGATTCTTTCCCATCATTTTATAGAATATCAAAGAGCATAAAAATTTATAAGCACTAATTTATTAACGTTTTTATTCTTTGTTTCCAAAAATCCTTAATATATATGAAAAAATTACTAAATCTGATAAGACACTTATAAATAAGAAGAAAAGTCAACAAATAATAAATTTTATTAAACAATACATGGGAAAACGGTTTTATTTTGTAATATTTCATGGTATACGGTATACTGTTACATTTTCCCAACAGGCCATGTTTGACATCTCGAAAATTCAAGCAAACGCAGAAACATATTTCACGGTATACTATATTTTTTTTTAACAATGAAACGATCTGATCGAAAACTACACTTTAAAAAAGAACAAAAACGTTGTTTCAACCTTGTTGGTTTTCAGTAAACATTTGTAACCAATACCTTTTTTTTATCGAGTAAAGGGATGCAGTCCTTAGTAAAGGATGCAACAATTAAAATTTATCCAATTATTTATGAAGACATAATCTTTCCAATACTACTATATTTGTAAATAAAATTCTCATTTCGTTTGTTGGAATCCTGTATTAAATTAAAATGCTGGCTTTATAAAGGATTTTCCAAAACGAATTTCATTTTGGTGACGTGTTGAAATGTAACCATTAAAACAACTTCATACATGACTTTCCTAAAGTAACTTTATATTATTATTCACATTTAATTGCCATCACTGAAATATTAACTTTGTAAAAGGTTTCTCAAAAGGACCTACATTATCTTTATTACGTTTATTTGTAACCATGTGTATATTCATGTAAAACATTAAACATTTAATATATTTCATGCCTCTCGTACTCCATTAAAACCAAAAATGCCAAAGGCCCCTTTGAAGAACTTTTTACAATATGAAAATGAACTCCAATAAATTTTCCTGGCGATATCTAAAGTATTTTCTGAGAACCAACACGACTTGGTCACTCGTACTTCGTCACAAAGGGCAAAGGGTTAAGGAGGTACTCTTTTTCCTGTGTCGTCAAATAGATTTTCGTTACCGTTGACATACTTGTTGCTTACGATCTTAAAAGTATATCTACCAAAATGTATGAAAACAATTTCATATAATTATTTCGATAAAATAAACTTTTGTCTACTATTTTGTCTATCTGTTCAAAAATCAATGAGAACGAGATTAGAATAATATTTGAAGTAAAACAGTGAAAAAAGAGTTATGATCCACAATAGGCAACGATTTAAGATACAAACAAAAGAGAACATTTATTAACCAGCGTATTAATCTGTAAGTACTATCTTTTCTCTATAATACTAACTAAATAGAAAGTACCTAACTCAGATGTTTCAATCGATATTACTGATTGCGAGTATCGCGATGCCACAATTTTATTTTCAAATATTTCGATTTCGAACTGAAATCTTATTTTTATTCAAATAAAATATAACCTACTAAGAGACAGTGCAGCTTTCTACCACAGAACAAATTTTTCGAATCGGTTCAGTTGTTCCAAAAATTACCCCCGACATACAAACAAATTTCACCCCTTTAGAATACCCAAAAGACACTTCAAAACTACTCCTCACAGAGTTTGATTCCATTCGGTTGAAAACTTCCATGTTTTCGAACCGTTTAAAAGTTTGTCCGCTAAGTTTTGCGCATTAGCGTATTAGTACAGATAACATCATATTTACCAGCGGTATATGAATTAAATCCTGAGCAGATGATAGGGAACCCGCACACCGACGTTTATCCGCCGATCGATCCTCGCGCAATCGTATCACGTTCGAATAATCGTTCACGGAATGTAATTTACTCTTCTTCTCGTTGATTTTTCGTCTAATCGAGGGTCTGCAACGATAGGGAGCTTGAATCGCCGATTAAATCAAGCGGGCGCTTCGAGCGACGAGGCCACTCGTCCCTCGCGATCACTCTTCCACCCTTTACCTTTTCGCGGGCGAATTATCCTCTCGTTTCCTGCTTTCGCGAAAGTGTAGGAACTACACCGACGGAATCAGAACGTATCTCTCCGGCACACTTCCGTGTTGTGGCCGAATCCAGCGTTATTTTCTCGATGATCAAGGAAACTGAAAAATCTGCCTGGCCGTTCTCGATGGAACGATTCCAGCGGAGGCAGAGGATCGACTTCCGGTGGCGGAGGGATCGAACTTGTGTACCGAACGAGTCCCGACGAAAGAAGAACCCCGGTACCGACGACGAAGCAACACGTAAGAGCGACTGCGATGTACCATGATCCGTGAAACGGTTTATATAGTCGCTCCCAACCACCCACGAAGTATTCAGACACCCCTAACGGCGACCAATCGCGCAACAGCTTCACCCGTGCCCTCTCCTACGGATGATTTTCTTTCTGACTCGTTCACGCCGCCGACGAATTAGGCAACGGTATCATTGGGGATGCAACCGTGTACCTTTGTACGGTGTGACGTCACGCGGGGGTTTAAGGGTACCTCCCATCGAAACTGACAAGGGAACATATCCAGCACCAACACACCGAATTTGATGAAACTTGTGTGAGGTACAGTTCTCAAAAAAATATTTCACACGTATTTGTTTTTTATCGGCAACCGTGCATATTCAAGGAGTAATAACAGCCTCTAAAGTGAAGGGTGAAAAACATGTTCTTTTAAATAACTTGGAAACTAGAAGTGCTATGACAAATTGTTTTTTAATTATGGATTTTTGAATGGGTAATTCACTCATGCCAGAAGAAATTGTTTGTTTATTTATTTAAACAATTTATTTTTGTAAAAATGTTTGTTCTGTTAATTTTTCTTACTAAATGTGACACTCGGTCGACGGGTCCAAATGATGGAAGCCTAAACGGTGGACGCGATATCTCATTGCAGGAACGAAACTTCGGTAAATGTTAACGATAACTTATTTAGATTAATTAACAGAATGAACCTTGCGCTGAAGAAAATTTCCAACTAGGTCGAACACATTTCGAATTTAATCAATATTTATTAGCTATAAATACATAAGAGCTTGTTTTACCTCACGACGAGTATTTCAAAATAATTTATACAAATATTATGGCCAAAAGGCAATTTTTTTTAACGTTTAGCATCTTCGTTTTTTTTTTATTATTATTTTATTGTTTTCACTGGTTAAATAGTTCAGACTAAAGAAGATATAGAGTCGAGACTCGGTGACTTGTGATTTGTTATTTGTAATTGTGACGATTAATGTATCAAAGGAATGTTATTCGACCTGTAGAGGTTTGCATAGCGCAACGAAGTAAATAAACGAAATTGCAGTGTTATAGAGGTTTCCGAGGTACCGAGGTTCGACTGTATTAAGTGAAAGTTTGCATCCGACTGATTCATTCCTCAAGGGTACGATCTGCAAAGCTGAACCTTTTACCCTCAAATATATTATGTACGTCTCTTACGCTCCGTCACAGCTATGTTGAACAGTCATTTGAACCAGATAATTCCTAAACGTACGCTTTAAATTTATACTTAGTCGTTAAATATTTAATTTCACTAGTAGATAGCTTCCCAGGGACATCGTCGCAAGGAATATCAAAAATTTATCAGAAAACGTGATATTGAAGACCTTTAGACCTCTTCTTCCTCGAAGCGACCTCTTAATAAAAACTTCCCATGAGGAAACCAACGGGTTGTCTTTAACCACGTTAAAGTGAAAAATGCAACGCTCAACTGCCAAGTGTTCCCAACGTGTAGCTGAATTCTTCACGAAGCTCCGCAATTATTGCAACTTGCAGAACGCGTTTAATCACGATGAAGCTTCAAGCACAAGCTTCAAGCTGGCTGTCTTAACCCGTTATTTTATTTTTTGGTCTGTATGGGAGAAAAGTAAAATGAAATACATTTTCAATTGTAAAACAATTTTGAAAAGTTGCTTTACAATTTTGTACTTTAATGACAAAGTTTTTTAATATTTGTACACCATAAATACTTTATCGAATAAATTCGTAAAAATCTATTATTTAAAATTCCTGTCTCCACCCAAAATGGTATTAAAGTAATGGGTTAGAAAGTATTGTGACACGGTTGTCTGTATTAATTTATACAGATTCGTTATATCAATTTTCATTCGATGTAGCATGAAACGCACTCCGTGTTCGATTTTCCAGGACTATTCGATCGGGAGTTCGCCGAGTGCGTTGCTCGTAAAAGGTCACGGCATAAAAAACAAATGGTCGTAGAAAATCTTCTGTGAAGAACACGTGCTTTTTATTTGCTGACTGTCGTCAACGCAGTCTTCATGGTCTAGAAACCATTATCTCTGGTAGCTCACGCGTTTGGTAAAATAGAACGTCTACTTTAAACCTGGGTAAGGGAAGGTGGAGCACTGGATAGCGCTTTATTAATATTATTAATACATTTTAAATTTTATAGGAGTACGTGTGTTCTAATTGCAATTATCAAGTCTCTCTTATATTCTTCACATTATAAATGTGTAACATTCGTAATAATAAATATATGATTGATACTTTAATAATCATTTATACAAAATTTAGCACAAATTTATACATATTGAACATTAAAGATTGTTAACGAATTTATGAATTTATAAGAAATTGATTGATTTATAACACATTCGTGAACTATAACATTTCAAAACATTTTTCAGCAGTTCATTTATTTCCAAATCTTTCCTTACAGAATTTCCTTATAAATTAGATTTTTTGTAAAAATTCTACTGTCTCTTAAAACTTTCCTTTCTGTCAGCAAACTATTATGTCATTATAACACCATATTTACTCGTTTTCAACCCTCAGGAAAGGCAAGCCATCTTTTAACATCCTCCATTGCCTCTGGTATTATGGATGATTAATTTTTCTGTTATTGGTAAAATCAAAGACAAGCATTGTTAAATTTGTCCGATTACCGATGACGGTAATACTGGTAACGAGATCTCTATTTGTGGCCGCCTCCGTAACACGATTTTTTGAAACTTTACCTATAGTTCATCCTCTTAACTGCAGAGTCAACGAAAAGCTGGTTTGACAAATGAGAGAATCTCACGGACGAGACAGATCCACAGAGTTCCCGACCGAGTCCCTCACGATTAACGCTCACCCTCTTGAATCTCCTCGGGCGCTGGTTTCTGGGAATAAAACAAACCGTGATTAGAGTGCACTTCCATCCAGTAAAACGGGAGAAGAAACTGGCCGCGACACTTGTTGCATGGCCGTTCCCAAAATACTCGAACGTCGTGGACGAGCAGCGTTTCTAATTGAGGAGGGATTCTAGGAGGACAAAATATCAATTCCTTTTTGTGTATATTTCAAATGCGGTTTTCTAAAAACTACTGTTTCCACCTCTCTGGCTCTTTTTAAAAGCATCAAAAGAAGAAATGGCATTGTGATTGAATTCACGTACATTTCATACACTTCAAATTTATTAGAATGTATTTGTCGAACTTCCATTGTCAATTAGAAGTAAACAAAGATTCCTGTAAAAGAAATCTTTATTGGATGAATGAAAACAAATGTATTCCATTTATTTTCTTACACGCGAGAGTTACTATCATTTTTGAATGATCGTTCAGAGGTACCCAGTTGTTCTACAACGATCTCCTCCATTCCATTAATCGGTCGAGTTTGAATGGGTTGTCTTAGCTCTTTTTTATTGGAAATCCCTCCGCTCGTCATTCCAGCTGCATTAAACTTTCGCCTCGATCTCATTGAACTGTGATAATTATTCCATGAAACTCGATAATACGGTCCTGAGACAGACCGACTGATTTTCTTAAACTGATTTTGAATTTATTATTTTTGAATATTTTTAATGAAAAGTTAGAGAAAATTAGTCTTCCTTGAAGATAATCTTATATATGACATTTTTCATATTTAATTTGAGCTTTTCCATATTTTGTTTAAACATTGTTGATACCTTACATTAAACAGATTTAGTAAAATAAAAAAATGTCGAGTTTATCCTTTCTACGTCAAACATATAGTTTGTTTTACTATTATTTTATTATGAAGAATAACAAAATACTTAAAAGAGCAAGATTAGCTAGTCGAGAAGCCTTTTTCAATTTTGAAAATATGTCATTTCATAAGTTTTTGTGTATTTAACACTTTGGGTATTTGGCTCAATGTAAATATGCATTATGTTCATTAATGCTTTATATTCAGGATTTTTTACAAAAATAATATAATTTATATAACATATAAGTATATATACAATATATATATTTATTATTACATATTCCACTGTCGATCTTAATCGCTAAACTAATAAATAAATAAATTTTAATATGGCATCGCAGATATCATATACCCAATTACGGGCATAGCGACAATATAGCCATCTAGCGGTGAACGATAAACTAATTTGTGTGCTCTATCCTTTTCGCACATGTTTTCTGTCTCTTTCTCTTGCACTCAACTAACATAGTGGCGCCATCGGTGGGAAAACGTCCAAGTTTATAGTGAAAATAGTTCCCATTTTTTGCCTTCAGATGGCGCCACAAACTAAAGTGTTGATAATTAGCGCTAAATTGAAAAATTGTTCATAAAAATGATAAATTTGGCATAGTAACTAATATATTGTAGTGCTATAAAGCAAAGAATGATAGTAATTAAGCATTTATACAAAAATAAAGAATAATTTATTCAAAAATTAGGTGGCGCCATCTTAAAGAAATATTGGGAACTAGTTTCACTACAAACTTGGACGTTTTCCCACCGATGGCGCCACTACTATTGCTTGTTTGTTTGTTTATTGAATTAAAGTGCGTACATTCAGTTATACTTTGCACTACTATGTGCTGCTCTCTTTGTACATTTTTTCTCCTAAACTTTTTACAATAGTATTACTTAATCATTATTCTTATTGGCTTACTTTCTGATTAGGCGCCACTACTATTGAACCCCTCAACTATACTAATAAACAATTTGTTATATAGCCCCAGAGGTAGGCTTCGTACTCTAATAAACAATTTTTTATAATGTTAAAATCTATATATTTGTCTTTTGAATTGAATATTCTTACTCGTATCAAGTTTAGTTCTATAGTATGACACTTGTGGCGCACTATATGTTACATTAAAACCCAGAGAGATACCTATTGATATCCATCTACGATAGTTATTATTTATGTTATTTATCCATGTGAGAAATATTAAATACAATGAGTGCTACACTGTTAAACAAAATCCCACGACTTGCGTATTTAAGCAGATTCAAATGTCGAAATGTTAGTTTTTAATATAGGAAATGTAATATTATTTTAAGTTTTAGAAGCACCACATGTGTCGTAGCTTTTTTGTATCTAGTGTAATTGCCTTGATAACCTCACTTACACTTTTAATAATACATTCGATGTAGTGCGATATTTTAATTGTTAGAAATATCAAAAATATATTGCAAATAGTAAACCACACCAATTAAACCACACCAATGAACAACTTGAATTATACTTTATCAATGAATCACTTGAAATTCCATATTTATTACTGTATTTTATAATATACTGACCACAATTAAATAATTTCAGGTTCGATGTTATAGTAAAGCAAAGGAAGAGGATTTGGAATTGCCTAAAAATGTACTAAAAAAATATTTTAGTGCAAATGATCAAGTTGAAAATGGTGTTATATATGACTATAAGCCATTTAAATACACTTGCATAGCTGGTAAAAAATATTCTTGGTGTTTATGTGGTAAAAGTCACTCACAACCATTTTGTGATGGCACCCATAGAAACATCTATCTCAAAATTAAGCAAAAACCTATAATCTTTAGTGTTGCAGAAACTAAGGAATATTGGCTATGCAATTGTAAACAAACATCCAATAGACCTTTCTGTGATGGTACGCATAACAAAGACGAAGTCCAAGAAAAGAATCCTAGAAGAAAAGAATCCTAGAAATTATAGTAATTGAATATATTTTAATTAAATTTTTGTTATTAAATATATACCATACTTCATTTATATGACTCCAACTTTTTAATCCTATCACACATTATATAGTGCCAAAAAATACCTGAAATACTTTAAACAAAAGAATTATTTTATTTGTCATCATTATATATATATATTTTCTCATTCAATCTGTTATTTTAAAAATATAATTATTATGCACAAATAGTAATTTGTATAATTTCTATCGAGTCTAAATTCATTCAGAGTATTATTCGTAGTTTCAGCCTCATCGCAACTCAGGCGATTTTATTTATAAAATCTTTTTTCTCCAGGGACAAAGTTCAAACATTTTAAATTTTTCTCTTAAAATAACTATGCTTTATTTCCAATGCACAATGTAAAATTGATCATTCATATTGGACAAGTTTACAAGAACGAATTAAAGTCCCTGTTAGGTGTAATGAAAACTTACTATAAATCGTTTAGTTACGAACTTCACTTGCTACACATTTGAATTTTGAACTTGATACGTGATAACGTGTGTGCAACGGTTACAGCAATAAGAATGTCGAATTAATCGTAGACTATTTAAATATTTTTTCAAAGTAACCGTGGTTAGATTTTTCTGATCACCAATCATCATGAAATCTATGTAAGATTTTGTTTATCTTATTAACGAATTTATTATGTATTCCATGAATTAAATCATCCACAAACAATTATTGATTATAAGGGAATTTTTGTTTATATCAACGTATATTTCACGATTTCGTCAAAGTGATCTTTATTTTTTCAAATGCTTTAGGAATTCAAGACCACCTGTTGCATCACGAAAACATGCTAACCGTCTAAAATGTGATAACGAGACATCTAAAGAACCCGTCAAAGTTTATTGTCGTTTAAGACCAATGATTCATCCTAACGACATATCGTGTATAAATATCATTTCTGATACAAGCTTAATTATTACATCACCAGAATCTGTAATAAACATTCGTACTGCAAACAGAGCTATTCAAACATCTTTCAGTCACGTTTTTGACGCCAATTCTTCTCAGAAAGAAGTATTCGATTGTGTTGCTTTACCATTGATAGAAAATCTTGTTAATGGTAAAAATAATTTACTGTTTACATATGGGGTGACTGGAAGTGGTAAAACATACACTATGTCTGGTAATCCCAATGATCCCGGCATCATGCCTCGTACTTTGGATGTTATCTTTAATAGTATAGCAACTTGCCAGGCCAAGAAGTTTCTCTTTAAACCGGATAAGTTGAATGGATTTGACATTCAATCTGAAGCTGATGCACTATTAGATAGACAAAATGACCTTCAAAGATTTGTAATAGCTCAGAATGGAAAGACTCCTAGAATGTATGTTTCATTGCTATAATAAACAGGTATCCCTATGAAGGAATGTCAAGACTTGCCCTTTTCAGAATCAGAAACAGATTAAATTTTATATAATAATAATTAATAATTTTAAGGAAAGAAAACTTGACATTCCTTCTTCAATTTAAACCTGATATCTTCCATGTTTTTTAAAGGCGAAAACCAGATAATGAGAATAACTTCAATGAGAATATTGTGACACAAAATAGCAACTCGCAAATTATATTCATTGATGAGGATAATGTATATGCAGTGTTTATAACTTATGTTGAAATTTATAATAACAGTGTATATGATTTATTGGATGATAATGAAGGAAAAGTAAAGTGAGTGAATTTGTTGAAAGAATAATTAATGTTTTGTAAGATATATGACAAAATTTGGGAAATTCAGAACTTTACAGAGTAAAATTATTCGTGAAGATGGAAACAGGAACATGTATATTCATGGATGTACAGAAGTAGAAGTTAAAAGTTCAGAGGAAGCATTTGAAGTATTCCAACGTGGTCAACACAAAAGACATGTTGCATACACAGCTCTTAATGCTGAATCAAGTAGATCTCACAGTGTTTTCACTATAAGACTTGTACAGGTAAGACAAACTAATGATATTATTATAATCTTGTAGTTACTATATTAATCTTCTACCAGGCACCATTAGATAGGGAAGGTGAACAAGTTGTTCAAGATAAACGAGTCATTTGCATCAGTCAGTTATCCTTAGTAGATTTAGCTGGAAGTGAACGTACAAATCGTTCCAAAAATACTGGTCAACGTCTTAGAGAAGCAGGTAAATGATGCAAATGTTACTTACACTATCATGTACATAATTCAGATTTATTAAAATAGGAAATATAAATAATTCATTAATGACGCTGCGAACATGCTTGGAAATACTTCGTGAAAATCAAACCCAGAATACAAACAAAATAGTTCCCTATCGAGATTCCAAAGTGACGCACCTTTTTAAGAATTATTTTGATGGTGAAGGAACTGTGAGAATGATCGTTTGTGTTAATCCTAGAGTTGATGACTATGACGAAACTATAGTGAGTGTTTATTTTTTACAAACCCAAGTAAAGTACAAAATACGTCGATCGAATGCTGACGATATTTTTTTTTTTTTTCATAAAGCAAGTTGTGAAGTTTGCAGAAGTCAGTCAAGAAGTGCAAATTACAAATTCTGCAACTCCGAAAGTAAATCTAGGATATGTACCCGGTAGAAAACAAGCCAACAAAGTAGGGCAATACATTTTTTTTAATGCAGTGAGATATAAGCCTTTAGAATATTTGTTTATTATTACCTTTTTGCATAGCTATTTAAGGAGGCAAAGAATAGATTGGAGTGTGCCGGTCATGCGGGTGCCGGTGACTTAGAAGTCGATTTAGGTTTAGTATATAGGTATATTGCATTCTATTATTATTCATGTATTTATAACAGGGATACTATTTTATTATACAAAATAATTATATTTTTAAAGTCTTGGAGGTCCATTCCCAGAAATGAATTTATCCAGTCCACACAATGATGAAATTATTACTACGTTGATGCGCTTCTTGGAAATGCGTATTCAGAAACGAAACGTCTTACAAGATGATTTGAAACAGAAACGTAATTTCTATTTCGATATTAATTTTAGATAAAGTACTAATTTGCCCGTATAAAAAAATTAACTTACATAAAATGAATCGTTTTAGAAAATAACTTCAGAAATATGTTGGTAAAAATAGAGCGCGAGAACGTATCGCTCAAAATCGAAAATTCCGCGCTGAAAGCATCGAGTGACCAACAAAAGAAAAAAGTAAGTTTTTAAATAAATGTTAATGTTAAATAAAATTATTGGTATTATTTAATTCTTACAGATATCTACTTTAGAAGCTCATATTTGTAAGACGGAAGCCCATATCGATACTTTATTGTATAGATTAAATAGCGCGAATGATATAATCAGACACATGAAACAAGAAGTAATTTTAAAAGTTTTATATTATAAATTGTTCCTATTTTGTGAGTAAGAATAAAATTGGTGCAATCTATTTGTAGTTAAAGAACAAGGACATGATAATAAATCAACGTGAAATAGATAAACTGAGAGTTAAGGAAAAATACAACAGTAAAATTCAAGTGGAAACCGACAAAATGGGCAAGGAATTAGAAAGTAAACTACGTCGTCAACGTGAACTTCTTCAGGTATTTAATTATATTCGCATACATTTTATATGACTGTTTGATGTTGTTTAATATTTGTTTAGTGCCAAATGAAGGAGAAAGAGGACAAACTGAAATTAATGAAACAGATATTAGTAAATAATAATGATGAAATCACGAAAGATGAAGAACCTAAGGAAATAATTTCAGGAACAAGTGATATAGAAATTCCTACGTCATCCAAAGTTGCAAGTAGTCCAAGCTGTTCCTCAGAAACTATGTCTTGTATGACAGTTACTCCAAAAATAAGCGCGAAGTCTGCATCTACTATTCAGTTTAAAGATAATGACATGACAATTACTCCAAAAATTACTCCGAAACCTACGTCTATTGTTGAGTTTGGAGATAATAATAATGTCCGAGTAAGTAGAAAAGTAAACATTCAATACTCATTGCCTTATTACATTCTTACCATTATATTCTGCAACAAATTATTCTATCTTTTGTAACTTTTAGGAAAGAATTCCAGTAGTAAATCTGCGATACAGGCGGTCTCAAAGTGCAGAGAGATGGATCGATCATCGGCCTCCTGGTTTAGTTCCAGTTGGAACCATTTTCCAACCTCTTATGCGACATAAATTAAGTGTTACACAATTGACAGATCCGAAGGACATAACAGATAGAGCATCCAGATATTGCCTCGTTGCGCAGGAGCAGGATGTGGACGGTGAACTTGAAACTAAACTTTATAAAGTTGGTTTTAGTCATTTTTTAACCTGAAATGCATGTATAAAAGATTATATAGGTATATACTCTAACTAATTCTTGAATCGTAGGGTGATATACTACCAACAAGTGGAGGAGGTGCGCAAGTTGTATTTAATGACATGGAACATTTAAAACAAGTATCACCTGTTGTAAGCAGAAAACGTAGCGTTTTTTTAAGTCCAGAAAATAAAGATTTCGTTTCACAAAAAGAATGTTGCGGTTCGGAAGAAAATTATTCGAAGAAACCACGCGTTTAGCTTCATCAAGATAACTTTTGTATGCGTTATTTTGCTTATGAAACATTGCAAAAATATGTTTCATAAATAAGATAAAATACATAATATGTATGTAAAAACCAAAGTTGCGAAGAGGTGAAATTCTCTTCGATCTCGTTATGCAATAACAAAAAGTACAAATCAATTATAAGTATATAAACTTATGTTTATTATATCTTTGTTTAATTTGACAACGAAATATATATTTTCTGTTACCGAGTTAGATTAATTTTAATAATAGGAAAATAAGTTAATTGTTTATAGTTTAAAGTATATTGTTGCGAAAGCTATTTCTTACTAAAAGACTAATTACTGTGCAGCTTATAAAATAAAATTCAACATATTCCTTCCTAATATCTTTTTTTATTTATAATTCCTTATCGTGTTAAATGTCCATTTATTTCCCGTGGCTTCTACAACACAGACTCTGTGAATAATACAAACGTTAGGATAACAGAAGCCTGGACGTGTATTGCCAACAGCAAAGTAGTGAATATATATATATATATATATATATATATATACATCGTTTCTACACGGTGCGAATTACAAATAATCTAAATTAAGAATAATCGAAATTTGTTTTATTTTTTACGGTCGAATTGCAAAAGCGGTTTTATGAATTCAGTTTTCAAATAAATAATTATTATAAATTTCGAACAACTTTAGTATTTGCAAGTTAATGCAATAGTAAAAAAAAATATATTCAAAAAATTTGCTACTGTGTAGCAGTAAACTGTAGTCGACAGAACAAGTTATATTTTTATCTTATAGAAACTACACATTACAGAAATTGAGCGTACTCTTGCAACTGATATTGTTATTGTATAGTACAGTGTTGTCGACAATATGCATTACATTTTCATTTTTACTTATACTCCCGATGTGTTGGCAACGTATAAAATCATACAAAGTATCGAGACTAGATGAATACCTTAATTAGTAAAGTAATTAGTCATTATATTATGATCAGTTTTAACAAATTATAAAAAAATCGATTATTAGATTATTTAAAGATAGAGTGTTATGCGACGATGCATTCTCCCCTTTGTTTTTACGCAGTACAAACGGTAGAATATTGTTCATTAGAAGCTATTTGTTGTAAGATAATAAATTTATCGAATAAAAAAGTGAAGTTACAGTAGAATTGTTCTGCATAGAAATTGTTAAGCGAGTTCTTGTGCAGCTGAAGTTGGGCTGAAGTCTTGACGCATTGAGAACCGAATGCTATCAATGATTTATCTTTTTGTTTATATGTATATATATATAAATATATGTTTTGTTAGAAAAACTAACATATTGTCATCAAACTACTATTGGTTAATTTTTACATCGAGGAAAGAATATAAATATACTTTGGTTACATCGTACTGTTTAGGAAAGGAACAAGTCGACGTTCCATTCTCAATGCATCAAAGAATATATATGCCATTCTCATTTACTTAAATTCTACAATTGAAACACGGGGCTAACTTTGAGCAGTCTCGCGAGTGAAAGGAGACATGAATCGTGCATAATACATACGATTCGCTTTGTTCCCTGTAAATATACTTTACGAACTAAGCAAATCGATGATCTAAACACCGAGTCGCGGTAACTGAAACGATCAAGGGGTTGACATTTACAGATTTTAACATTTATTCGTAATTCTTAAAATTTGAAGCTCTTATTATATATATGTGTACGTGTGTGTACGTGCGCGCGCGCGCGTGTGTGTGTTATATATACAGGGTATTCTGGCAACGAAGTTATAGATACCTAACCAGTGGGCGATTCCTCGTAAATAAATCTATCTAAAATGCTGAATAAAATTTGTTCATATAACGACACAATAAGATGACTACAGCGACCACCAAATTTGTATTGCAGAGTATATTCCAGAGGTAATGGAAGTGTTAAAGGATTAAAAGCGGATCTTTGTGTATGACACAAACAATTGTATTCTGCACTTTCGATTTATTATTTTTATGAGAAATCACCTACCGTTCGGTCGTACCATCATTCCCGGAACATCCTGCATATATAAATATATATATAGTACCTTCTGCGCGTATAATATATTACTTCTCTCCTCTCTTTAGACCTACTGAAACAAAAGTTCTCGTAAAAGCGGTTACGTTCTAACTCGAATATTTAAACATTCCAGATAATACCACGGAACTAGACCAGAAGTATTATGGTACTTCTTTATGAAACCGGAGAAATTCTTCACGATAGAAGTGTAGGCTTTTTTCGCGAAACATTAAAATTGCTCTTGATTTGAGGTTATATGTAACATCAACAATAACTTTCATATTTCCCAGTAAAATAGCATTACGTGTAAAATTTACTGTCAGATGACGGTAGTTAACACAGCTTTACTAGTACATTATGTGTACCAACAACAACGTACGATATAGTTTCGTTATCACTGTCGATATGCCAATGTTTAAGACATCGAAATAATAGATCAGCAAATATCCACGTATAAGTATATTCTTGAGTATAATGTTGAGTATCATTTCACAAAATAAACAGGATATGCGATCAATTCTGATACTTTATAAAGCCTCTTCGCATACTTCTGTCTGTACACATAATGCACACAAAATAAAGTCTCGTGTTTCGGAAGCGTAGGTAAAATAATGAAAAATTAAAAAAAAAAAAAAAGAAAAGAAAATCACGATGTACACAATCGTGATAATAAAAAAATTGTAAGCTAATACTGAGAAAATATGTCACTGGTTACAAAAGTTAACAAACAATCCCGCAAACAAAATTCAGGATAGGTCTCCTTAGAATGATGATCCGTGAAATTCAATCATTTGTTATGTTTCTAACTCCATTGTAAATGTCATGAGGAATATTGAGATACTCGACAGTAAAGGCATTGCCGATGGACCACATAAAAACCTTTGTAGTCAAACATCAAACGTGTAAAGAATAAACATCCGATGCACCAAACTTCTCATTCCATAAACGTAAAAATGTAGTACAAGCGACAGTATCGTCACGGCTTTCGAACGAACGATCCAAATTTACAAGCTTAGCAACAACGAACAACGAACTTATTCTATAGCTTTGCTCATAAATTCTATAAATCGCTTGCCATATTGTTCTGGATCACAGGTTGATATACCATCAACATTAGCACCGTACTTTACTGTTTTAGCTGCCTTTGCCGCTTGCTTACGAACGCCGTAATGGGTTAGCACATCGATTATGGCTAAAAAATAAATTTCCTTCATAGGTGCACCTAAAATAAAATATCATTTGAAGTATGATAGATAAAATATCATTTATTTGATAATCAAAACAAGTTTCAATTAAAGAATCACCTTCTTTACTAGGAATTGCGTAAATATCTAATTCAGGAATTATTGCATCTTCGTACTGAAGACTCGTGTCGCGATTCAACGGGGCATGTGGTGATTCTGGAGGTGTTGACATAGCAGTTATACCATACCAACCCCATCCACGGCTAAAGAAAACATAAACATAAATATTACAAATATTGATAATCAATCTTTTATATAACTTTTAAGTGATACTTACTCTCCCATTGGACCTCGTGAATCTATTCCACTTCCAGACTCGCTGTCTTCTTCATCTTCATGATTATCTTCTTCTTCTTCTCTCTCTGCACGTTCTCTGTTCTCTTGTTCGGCTCTTGCACAATCATGTAAACCAAGTAGTAAGGAATAATCCATAAGGTGCAATCGTGTCAAGAACTGTAAAAGTAATTTATTAATCGACATAGTACAATAAAATACAATAAAGAAAGAAGAGAGCTCACATCAACATCCGCAGTTAACGTTTCAATGAGTTTTGCTTTCGCATCTTCGCCAATATAAATTTTCATTCCCTCTTTAACAAAATCATTGTCCTTATATGTCGGCAAATCTTTTTCTTTTTCTTTGTCAGATGCCTCACGATCTACCGTTGAACCTTTTAAATCGAATTTCTTATGAGTCGTTAAGTGATTCGAAAATACATTCCTTATGGCAACAACATAATGTTCGACTCCATCCACCGTTAAGCGATACATGCCGAGGTACTGAGGCAATAAAGTTTTCCCATGCCTTTCTACAATATACTATAAATAATGTTGTTAGTTTTACATAATAGAATAAAAGTGCACTGTATAGAAAAACATCGCAATAAAAGCTTTTTCCATACCGGATGATAATGTTTTAAAAATGAATGCATCCTTTCCACCTCTTCACTTGTAAGAGTTTTAATGATGAACAATTTATCATAAGATTGATAAAATTTCGCGCCACTTTTACCAGAAGAATCGTCTAGTATTGGTTGTGATCTGAAAAAATAGTAAATAGTTTCTTATTTGCATTATCCTAACACCATATTATATTTTTATTAAGGGTAAAGCATTTATTTCTTTCACATAAAAGCACACCAGATTATTCATTTCTTGCCATAAAAATGATTTTGTTTTCATAATTTTTTTTTATTCTAATAAGTATAACTACATTTTGACATGCATAACAAAAAGAGGAGACTAATTTTTCATATAATTATTAAGCTTAATAATTCACTCATAATAGTGATGTTATTTATGTATTATGTGTACTTCACTAGAATAAAAAAAAAATTGGTAAAAACCATGAAGATGACATCTAACAGTCAATAAAATAAAACTCTAAGAATATTTTAATTTTATATAGTGTGCTAAAATAAATGGTTTAAATACTGGATACATGTAATACTCATTAAAATAAGTAAAGAAGTACCAGTAGGCATGAGTCTAGACATCAAGTTTCTCAAAATTACAAAACAAAAATCTTATTTCATGATAGCAGGTGTTTAAAGTAATTTCTATTTAAACTTATCACTTAGAAACTTCTGATTTCTAGATCTATGGTTACTAACACTTTTTTGCTTACTTTGATGAGTATTATACATACCCAAATTTGGATCATCAATTGTAGCACATCTTGTGTACTGCAAAAACTGAAAGTATATCAGGCTAAAAAAAATAAATGCATGCTAATATTATATGTAATTCTGAAGATTTTAATTTATGATATCTTGTAGGAATGTGTGAATATGTCCTTTGTGTATGATAAAACAATACTATGAAATAATGTATGTGCTTTGTTTCTTTTAAGTGATTCTTTGTCCTTAATGAGGAGCTCATGGGAACGTGTTAGCCACAAGCAACACGCACAAAATGAAAAATCAAGTCTGGCTAACCTCAGACGCTTTGGCTTAAAACTGTAGGAACGTAGTGGCTTATTTAGGACTGGAATTTGTGAGAAAACAGGAGGAGGAGAAAGGGTTATTGAAGGGGCAGTAGCAGAGCGCTGTACCAATTCACGAGCCTTCCCAGCCAAATCCGAATGCCTCTCTGTTCGCGAAGGATTAAATGCCCGACATCTAGCATCAAAATTCTTACATTACAATTTACCATCAGCAGATTTATTTAATACTTTCAAATCAACAGTCGACTTTTTACACAATATTCAAGCACAAAAACTATGCATTTTTATTGATGCAGAATGTTACTAATATTACTATATAACAAAGTACATATTCTTGTCATGACATTTCAATTCAAACTGACATTAAATACCATGATAAAGTTTTTATTCACAATGATTTGGCTATGAGTCACTGGATAGATTATCTTCCTTCAAGGTTATATCAAGTAATGTCCCTAAACTGCAATGTTCTATAAATAAATGAACGTGCTTTGTAGCTGGAGAAATAAAAGAACATTGACTAAGTCATTTTAATATAGACACAAATATTTTACATATACTACAGTTATCATATCTCATATTGAAAGCTTTCTCAAAATGTAACACATATCTTTAGCATGCAGTGTAATATCCAGAAAAAAAGAAATCTAAGAAGTAAATTAAGAGTTGTCATAAAATACATTCCAAATAAATATTGGGTTTCATTATTACTTTAATAATACGTTTTGATAAATTTTAAAAATCTTAAGTAAATACTTAAATAATATAAATATTAAATAAGCTATCTTTTACCTTGTCATTGATTCCTTATAATCCAAATCATCTATACCAAATCTCTCCCGTAGATTTCTGAATACTAATGGACAATACTCTTTGATTTTAAAATGAGAAGGCATATTCTCCCTAAAACAAAAAATTCAGTTCATGAATATTCAAAATTCTTTATTAAAAAAATTATAAATCTTAATGGAATTCTTATATTTTTAGTTGCTCTATAACTTTTAAAAATACTATTGGAACAAAAAGTAACAACCACTTTTGAGTTAGGAAATATAATCATTTGTATCTTTTTCATTAACTACAACCTCAGACCATGAGGACCTTCATTCATTCTATTATTAAAAGCAGTGACCAACCTACTAATTCAGTATTTAGCGATATATTTAGAATAGACCATCTCTGTGGTTTGCTTGAAATTTTCATTAATGATTACTTTCCTAGATTAGGTGGAATATCATAACAGTTTGTTTGAAAATGGAACATTATTATGTAATATACAAAACTCACTTGTTGAAAAGGTGATTATCCACTTTCAACTTGCTATACGCTCTGAAATCATCTGGCAGCAGCATTACGGGTATATTAACATGACTAAGTTCATTTATCTGCAATACATAAAAACATGGTATTTGCATGAAAATTTTACATTACATAGTACATAATATTTATCATTATCAATAAATGAGTATTAAATAGAACATAAATTTCTTCATATTAATTTTACATACAACTTATTTCAAACACATGAAAGTACTAGTACCCACTCAATATTTTCTTCTAATTAATATTTAATTTGATACTTACCTTTAATGTATAAGCAAAGTTTATTAAAACATCAGTGCAACAGAAGGAAAGTTATTCTGCTTTCAGTTATGGGACAATATAGAAATAAATTATCTTTTTATAAAATTAATTATCTGTATTCATAACAAAACTAATTTCATTATTTAATCAACTCAACAACAACTCATTTATGAAATTTCATGTTTCAACTTGTTTTGTTATGCGTGTAATCTAAAGATGGAGGGAGGAAGATAAAGTGAAAACATGAATAAAAAATTTTAGTATAAATAAAAAGAGAAAGAATATATACTTAAGATAACCATCATGTAAGTTTGTGGTCATAAAATAAATTCAATTATATGTATTAATAATAAATCTAATTTGATTGGTTATCAATTTATCAATTAAACTGTGATGTTAATAAAAGACAACAACTCTCAATGGAACTATTTTTAATCGAACTCTAGACGAAGTCAAACTAAATAAACACTAGGCAATTATAACGGAATCAACGAGTAAATAAACATATATAACAAGCGAGCAATGTCTCGCAAGAAACAACAATAAGCTAGATGAAACCTAACTGTTTCAACGATCGATCCCTTCGTGGATAAAAAATATTTACGTCATACTTGCTTTATATACGAAATGTATAATAAGTTTTAAAAACGTTAATGCTTTATTAGCTGCGAGGGGATGGTGTCCGAGATTTGTGTAACTTCAAATATTTCCGTATCACGGTAAAACTTAACGAGAGAATCAAACGATCGTAAACGCGGCAAAATAACGCAACATTTGCATAAATTTCCGAATTCTTATTCGGTTTCAAGAAAGAGCGGACGAGGAAAATGGCATTTCGATGACGTGCGTTGCTGTCACGCAAATACGTTAGTACTCACCGTGTGATTGACACCCCACATGAAAACACTGAGAAGAGGTTCATTCGCACGAAACAGCTTAACCTTTTGATGTTTGACTCGAAAGTGTTTCTTTTTCAGCTTGCTAAGCCCACTAGACATTTGCGGCACACTGGACATGTTTCTCGGCGCTAGTGCTTTCTTACGAACACCTTTTGGCTAACACCTCTGTTGCACGTACAACGAAAACTCACAACAACTTCTTTACACTGTCATCATTGCGGGACTGTGCCTCGTACTGCGAGACTCAACACGGAAGAAAAAAGTCGCACAAGTTCGAGGTGACAATCGCCGCGAAATACCAAGCGTACCCGACCGCGGTTGATTAGCGACTGAGCTCCTTTTAAAAATGGCGAGGACAGCCATGTCCTACCTGCAACCCACGGACCTGAAGGACGGTGCAGAGAGTAGTTCATTGGCAAGGGGAGCGAAGCCTCAATTACGGGGGGAAATGGTCTCTGAACTAACCTTCAGCCATCTTACCTTGATCAACTCTTGACGCCATCTATATGAAATGCGGCAAAATTTAATTGCGTATCTTCTTTCATATATCACGAGATACCGTAGCGATTAATTGCGTTAATTGCGTTTTTATTTAAAGTGTTAAAGGAAAGTTTACATCCTTATTACACTACTGTGTGATGCACTATTTTTAACATTTCTTACAACTTATATGATTTTCTTGTTCTCATCCATCCATTCCTTTATCATTCTTTACATTTTATTTTAAACTTTCATCCTTCCATACTTGGTCTCTATTTTATTTTTCATTAAATTATTTACATTTAAAAAAACGATATTTTTCCTTTTGTTCAATATGCATCATTCATTCTTATTTGTTCACACTCATTCTCATTCTCAGGACTGGGATGTTAGGTTTTTTGTTATACTTAATTCTAATATTATACATACTCAGTTAATATCATTTGCAAGCCGAGCCTGCCTTTATTAAAACTCAGTTAGACTTTTCATATATTCTTTGTATTCTGTAACATTTGTGTAAAGCTATTCAAAAGCGAAAATCATATAAATTATTATATATCTCTTCATAACATACTTTTCCTTTTACTATTATAACATATGATTTTTTCTTTTTCTCGTAGCGATTAATAATTTCAAAGAAATTGACGATGTTGTTGTAAAACTTTTCAAGTGATAAGTTTTAGACATGAAAGGTATGGAATTTCCTCGCTTTTAATAATCAGCGTGTATGCATCGCGTTAGTATTGTGTAGGAACTATACTCATCTACTTCGCATTTTCCTTATTATGAATCGTCATTTGTTTTCCTTCTTGTTATGTCAGTTAACGTAATCCCCGCTTAAGTGGTATTAACGGAATCTACGTCATTTCGCGCAGTCTTGAGTTTGTTGATAAACACACTCAATGACCTCGACATCGTACACCACCGCTAAATTGTAATCCTTTGAATTGTTTACAACATTCAAATTTTGTTCGTTATTATTTTACTCAATGTTAGTTGACGGATTATACTTTCTGATACTTTTTTTCTGATTTTGATTGGTGAAAAGGATATAAGAGTTCCAGGAGAAAAGTTGAAGATAAACTTGATATCTCTCTAACCACGGAAGATAGCGAAAATCTATTTGGATACGATGTAAGTTTTCTACGAAAACGTTTCATAGATAATACTTGATCTTAGAATAATTTAAAGTGGAATAGTTGGGTGATTCGTGTATATCTAATAAGCAAAACTCTTTGAGACTAGTATTATGCTGCGTAAATGATTGCCGTCGGTAGCGCCAGGGCTGGCGTGACTTTTTCCGAGACCGGGTTCAAAAATTTTGCAGGGCTTGAATTCACATTCAAATCCTACACTTAAATTTTACAACGAGGAATTATTTATTTACAAATTCTATATGTACTTTCATGATTTTTGTCACTCCTTTCAATTTAATCATCGCTACTAAAAAAATGTTTTGCATCTCAGCAAAAATTGCTTCCATTCGTTAATGGTATCATCGGTCCGTAAAAAGTTAATCAAAATCGGTACCTTTTAATACAGTAATTTTTGTAGACCGCGGGGCCTTTTAAAACGCGAGGCCGGGTTCCGGCGAACGCGCTGAACCTGCCTTGCGCCGGCCCTGGGTAGCGTTACTATATTGTTGACCAAGGAAAGATGACCGAAGGATTTTTAAAGGTTATTCCCCCTTCCGTCTATCGTCGCAACCCCGCGACACTATGCACCGTCCTTCAGGTCCGTGCCTACCTGCAACCGCACAACAGCTATAGAAACTCTGCGGATACGCGAGTTGCGCCTTGGCACCGTTTCCAATCGCAACGAACAACTTTCAATCGCAGATTTGTTGCAATATTACGTTTGTGATAATGATTTTGTAAAATGGTTAATCGAATTGTGTTATATTTAACATATATTTTCAAAATTTTTATATACTTTTTGTTCGCCTTCGATTATATTTTGTACAACAATTGTTAATGCGTCGTAATGATTCAGAGCTCGATAAAAGTTATTTTTATGAATCTCGTAAACACATACTGGTACACTTGCCTTGATCAAACTTAAGGCAATTTACATTTTTTATGGTCAATTTTCTTCATACAAATCATGATATAGTGTCATACTGCAGTATTACAGGGTGTTCAAATTATAAGAATCCAGTGGTTTCTTATACATGTATCGTTACAGGCTCATAGGATTAGAGGCAGATAAAATTCTTGTCTTGATAAAAATGTCAAATAATAAATAAAAGATAAAGAACTCTTGATCTGTTATTTTATCACTAAAAGATTACAATTTGAATTTTAAAATAAAATTATATTTTACGTTGAAGTCCAACTAATAGTTATTAAATAAAACATGAACTTTACATCAATTTAAAAAATATTATTTGGAGAATACTTAGCCTATTTTTGACAGGTTAAAGGGATTATTCATCCAGATTTTTCATATTTAATAAATTTGAATCGAATAGTTTGTGCATTGATTTCTGTAACTGAATTAATATATAAGTCAAGTTACTATGTATGTCTGATAATTATAGTTCTATATCAACGACCTACGATACACTCCTGGGAAGAAATATAGTTAACCAATGAGATTCCATTGCAGTGACGTAGTTTGTTTACTCGAGTTCTGTCATTCGACAAAGTGAAGTAATATTCGAAATTTATTCGTAATATTCTAGTGTCTATAAAATATTCAAATATTCCCAGTTTTATAGTACGCTCCATAGATGATATAATTAAACAGAGTTTGTCACATGAACGACATTTCATTGGTTCGCTTATGTCGATACGAGGCTTTAGTCAGGGATGTATCATATGTCTGACGCGTGATGGACGAAAATATTTTTCATTTTAGTATTTTATTTGACATATATTTTTATATTTTTTTCGTGTTAGATAAGCTCATATAGAATTATACAATTGTTCGTTGCCGTTTGTATATATAAATAATAACTTACATGAATTTTATTGATTTTCTATGTATATTTGAGGAATATTCTTTTGCCAAAACAGCTTGCCGCAGTCACGTGATATTATTTGGCACTTACAGTAGGTTGTTATAGTAATTAGAAAACAATGAATTATGACAAAATTTCATTACTTTTATAAATAATACAGCGAGTTACATCTTTTTTCAAAATTTGGTATCAATCTTAGATTTTTTAAACTCGAATACAATTAATATAACGATATATCATAGAATAATATTTAACACATGAGATCAATGATGAGATTTTCTTTTACTTTCTCCTTTACTTTATAAATATCACATAATTATTTCTAATACAAAGTGAACATTGTCAAAGAAATCAAAACGAAACAAAACACAGTTTGATTAAATAATTTCACCATCTTGTAACATCTAAATCAGAATTTCGGTTGTTTGAATACAGAATTGAAAATTTATTTATCGGTAAGCAAAATCTGTAGACGACTTAGCCTTAAAGGGAGATTCGTCGTCGTCGTGATAATGTGAACGGGTCGTAACGCGTGCACTAAGAAAGCCGCCACCAAGAACGTTGTGCTAAAAAATTTATTAAATTACAAAGATTTACGATCGAATATAAAAATGGAAACAATGTCGAATCCTTATCCAAGAAAGATGCACGACACGTACGAGGACGAAGAAGAGAGGAAACACTTTCAACGCATCGTGTCGGCTTTTAAATATTACAAGTGAGCACTTCACGGAGCATTGTTTCGTTTGCTTCACTTTAAGTCTCGGTTTGACGATTTGCTCTTATCTTTATTACCCTTATATTTTTTTTATTCTGTACGGTATACCAGTGATAACTTAGCACGATGTCGTTTACGATTTTCCGGTTGTCGTTGAATATTCTCATCGATATTACTTAACCTGCGGTGACACAGTTGCGCTATAATATTTCATTTTGCTACTTTTTATGACTGCTCTACAAATATAGTACTTGCGATATAAATTTTGCTGTTAAGTCATCGTTCTTAGTCACAACTTAAGCAAAAGTTCAATAACTTGTGTTCAACATAGGCTTGGTTAGGAGGGATTTATCCAATCAGATATGGATGTATGCAATTTGTCAAGAGTTGATCTCTTGAAATCAGTATTAGTCTTGAAGTAGTAGTTGTATAGTACAAGCATGTATACAATGTTATTCTACGATAAGTAACTTCTATTTTACAATCTTTTCTTTCAGAAATCACTCGTTACAAAGGGTAAAAAAAACAGAGTCCTATTTGTTATCGCTTCCAGCTCATCATCAAAAACTTCTATCAAAGTATAGGGAACATCTACAAGAAGTTAAAAGGTGTATTGAAAATAATGATGAAATAATTAAATTCATTATAAAAGATGTTGCCCATATTTTTGAAAATGTGAGCCCAACTAGTGCACAGACTGACAGTGTAAGAAAAATTTACATGGTGTGTGGCATGTATATTTTGTTAAACAATATTATATGTTGATTAACATTAGAAAAAATGTATTCTAGTAATCCTATTAAATATAAGCAAAGTATTTTTATAAATGTTACAAAGTAATTAATATTTGATTTTACTTTAAAACAAAACTGTGAGTGTCATAAATATAATCATTCATCTATGTCTCATCAAACTGAACTGCTAACTTTGTTTAACAAAAATTATCTCTTGTAATGTAGATGTAATTTGTATTTATAATAAGAAATTTTGAATCTAGTTTTGAACTGTAAATATAATTTTTTATTTTTCTAAATAATAGTGTAAGCATGCATATAGTTAGTAATAAACAAACATTTACATATATATATGTATATATTTGGGGAAAAAGAAAAATGACTGATTTTGTTTCCTCTATGTATTGAGTTTTTTTATATCTGAAGATGATTGCCATTGAAACAGTCCATTAAAAAAATATATGTGTGTATTCAAATAAATAAATGTAAATATTAGAGCATAAATGCTCTTATTACTGACTAATTATATGCACACTTACATCTATTTTTCAAGCTTGGATTTTTTCTTGTCATCTTAACAAGCTTCTTTTTTCATAAATATATATTCTATTGTACAAAATATAGGTAGGTCTGATTGCAGACACTAAATCCTCGTCCAGTAATGGCTGATCAGGAAAAGGTCCAAGCTACAATTAAACAACTGGTCCGTGATTGGAGCGTGGAAGGAACTGAGGAACGCAATGCTTGTTATCAACCTATTATAGATGAAATCATAAATCAATTTCCTTTAGGATATTGGTATGATTTGTTGAAATTTTATAAATACTTTAGATAGAAACAAAATATTTTCTATTAGAGTAGCTGTAGATATTTAGGATAGCTACTGTGTTTTACTAAAACATTGTTCAGAAGAGTATGAAATGATAGGTAAATTTCCAGTACGCCGTCGGAAGTGCAAATTCTAGTACCTGGAGCAGGTTTAGGAAGACTTGCATATGAAATTGCGCGACGTGGATATACTTGTCAAGGAAATGAATTTTCACTTTTTATGCTTTTTGCATCACATTTTGTATTAAATAAGTTAGTATCAATGGAAACCTTTCTTCAACAAATGTTCCGAAATAAAGCAGCGTCCGTTAATAACTTTTATTATTTTAAGATGTAGAGGAGTAAATTCATACCAAGTACATCCTTGGGTACATCAGTATATGAATAATTTAAAGCCAGAACATCAAACTCAGGCTGTATTCTTTCCTGATGTAAATCCTAGTGATCTTCCAGAAGACGCGCAATTTTCTATGACTGCTGGCGATTTTCTGGAGGTGGGTTTCATGATATATGACATACAAAAAGTAAATTTATTAAAAATTCATTTTCTACACTGTAGGTTTATACAGAAGACAATCATTGGGACTGTGTTGCAACATGTTTTTTCATAGATTGTGCAAACAATGTTGTACAGTTTATTGAGACAATCTATAAAATTCTGAAGCCAGGAGGAGTGTGGATAAATCTTGGTCCATTATTATACCATTTTAGCGATATGCCGATGGAAGATTCAATAGAACCAAGTTATGACGTTGTTCGCGATGTAATTCAGGGATTTGGATTTCAGTTAGAGGTAATTAATTTTCAAGCGCTGCATATAATAGTATTTAACTTAAACTTATTGCGTTTACAGAAGGAAGAGAAACGGGTGAAGACGCGCTATGCACAGAACGTTAATAGTATGTTACAATGTGAATACAACAGCGTATATTTTGTTTGTCGAAAACCTAAAAGACGTATAGATAACGATACGAATCATAGAAATGGCTCTGAAAGTAATGGTATCCAAGAGCAAGAAAATTAATCATTGACGATCCGATCTATGTCACGTGTAAGGAAAATTGATGAAACTATAAATACATTACATAATAGTTTTATCTCTACGAAAGCAAAACTGTTATCTTGTGTGAATAGAAGTCAATATTAGACAATTTAAAAAGGAAACGAAAATCTTTAAAGACAATTAACTAAGCTGATACTTTTTTATCGAGAATTTTATTTCATTATAAGTAACTGCTAAATATATTTGCTCCATTGTGAATAAATTGAATAATAAAGTGGTATAATTATTTTTTTAAACGTCAATACGTAAGTTGATTTTACTTCAAAATAATGCATTTTTTTCAATAATAATAGCAGTTTTGCGATTTCCCTATTTAGTTCAATATTTGTGATTTAGCATAATCATTTACGTTTATTGTTTTCATTATTTACCAAATATCGTGATAATATAAAATAAAAGATACTAGATTTTGTTGCATGTATATATTATGCAATATCCCCTTTTCGCAAAGCTCTCTTCCATTTGCATTATAATCAATTTGATTTATATATTTTTTGAAGAATACATATTAGTTACAAATTTTTGCAAAAGCCAATGTTGCCTTATCCAGTTTTGTCTAAAATTGACGAATATTGTACCGCCAAATAAGGTACAATTTCAAAATCTTTATATTTTTGTTTTGATGTTCAGTATTTTTTCTGCTTTATTTCGATAATATATTTTCACAAGACTATGAAAAGTCGCACAAATTTCATGATGTATTTCAGAGTAATTTATATCTAATGTTATGTTGCTATGAAAAAGAAAGTTTACATTACGAAGTAAAAATGTACCTCGCAATGTAGAATACATGCAGGCCAAAATTAATAAAAAATAAGTTAGGCCTAACAATGTAATTAATCTAATTTTTTATTAAAAAATACACAATGAAAAATTTGGTTAATATGTTTATTACCTTTTAAAAGATCATATTTAAAAATACTTAAGTACAAATATAGACAGTGAAACAAACAATGATGCCAACATATTTTATTCTTACAAACTTTTATTAAGATACTGTACAAATAATGTTGCAATTTGATTAACTTCAATTTGTTGCATTTTACTATAGGTTAGAAATTGTCTGCGTAATCTCATAAGTTGTGATGCTGTACATGGGTTCTGTACTGTTAAGTTATAGCCAGGTATCTTAAATTCGCTTTCAATACCCAATTTTTTAGCTGATAGTATTGCCTGTACAAAAAAAGCATGTAAATTTATGATGTACAATATAATTATGTTATTTACGGATCCTGTTTTTTTGTAGTATTATAGAATGTCAATTATCTTAATAAAATTGATCATAATTTCTTAGGAAATAAAGATCTTTGAATGACTTACATTGACAACTTCTTGTGTTACAGAATCCAATTCATACAAATAATTTGTAGATGATAGTGGTGGCTAAAATATGACATGTTATTTATAAATTTAGGAGAAACTTTAATGAAGTCTAATCTGTTAAGTTGCACAGATACTAACACATTGAGTACTTAAATTTGGTTTTGGTGCTTTCACCTCATATAGCGATCTATAAATTTCATCAAATTGTAATTCATCTTCTGCAGAGAGTGCAAATAATGGTGCATCCCAACGATTTTTACTGTCTGGTGTTTCGTACCTATACATTGTATTATAAATCTCTCATTGTATTGAAATAGAAAAATGTCTTCTAGAATGTACTTCTTTACCTCATTACAAGAGCATCAAAAATTTCTCTATTATACTGCTCACATTCTGGTCGTCTTTCATTCCACAACCATGCATGTTCAACTGGTATATCACAATGTATTGTACATTGAGGAGTTTTATACAATTTCGTCATACAGTAAATCTCATAACGATATCCCTTGATATAATTACTTCCGTCGATTATTAATACATTGTTTGTATTTAGCATTCGTTGTGCTGCAGATTTTATATCGCTTCTTACACTTTTCTCTTTTTTAGAATCTGTGGTAAATAGTAGTAACAGTAAGCTTCCACTTATTCCAATCGAAATATATATGGATATTACAATAAAAAAATAACACAAAACCTAACCAGCATAAAATATATTTTTATTATACCCTGCTTTAATTACAACATCTATTTCATTGATAACATCTACATTTTTTCCTGCCTTATTCTTAAAATATTCTTTCAATTCGGCAGTTCGTGTTGTCTTGCCACTACAAGGTATACCAGTTATAATAATAAGTGGCATTGTATAAAAATTACTTCAAAACTGATAGCTGGACATAAATGTCCGAACCTATTTCACAGAAACTATGGGCGCTACCATTTTGGATAGCAATTTTTTAGTTCTGATCAATTGTTATTGGGAGTATCCAGAAAAGTAACCGCTCACTAAGCCGCTCTGTGAGCGGGTTTTAGTGGCGCCATCGGTGGGAAAACGCCCAAGTTTGTAGTGAAAATCGTTCCCACCGTTTATATAAGATGACGCCACTGATATTTTTTAATAAATTATTTATCATTTTTGCATAAATGCTTCATTAATACGATTCTTTGGCTTTATGACACTACAATGTATTAAATACTATGTAAAATTTATCATTTTTATAAATAGTTATCTAATACAACAACCCTTTAGTTAGTGGTGCTATCTCGCAGAGCAACAGTAGAAACTATTTTCACTACTAACTTGGGGGTTTTTCCATCGATGGCGCCACTGCTCCAGCTGAGTGTAAGAGAGAGATAGAAAATATATGCAAGAAGGATAGAGTATGCAAATTAGTTTATCGTTCACCGCTAGATGGCTATACTGTCGCTGTGCCCGTAATTGGGTATATGATACCTATGGATCTGCGATGCCGAATTAAAATTGATATATTCATATTATTTATTTACTTGTTAGTTTAGCGATTAAGATCGACTATATAATAATAAATATATGTATTGTATACATACTTATATATTATATAAATTAGTGCAACGAGATCTTTATTTTTCATAAATGCATAATTAATACGATTCTTTGCTTTATAATATTACAATATATTATTTCAATAAATTGTTTAAACATTGTATTTTCTCTAAATGTAGAGAAAACATTTAGAGAACCAACATAAAATATATTTTTATTACACCCTGCTTTAATTAAAACATCTATTTCATTGATTTAGAGAGTGGATGTAGAGAAAACATTTAGAGAAAACGTTTTGTTTCCCTAAAACAAGTACCAGACCACTGGAAACGATCACATATTTCCAGTTATCTTGTAAAGTTGTCAAAATTAAATGTATAATTAATTTAACAATCAACAATATTAAATGTAATTAAAAATTTATGTTCGCAGTAAGAACAAGCGTGCTAACTCATCTTAAAGGCAATAGATCGCACATAAAAATGAATGAATGGCAACAAAATAATTCTTGCACAAATGGATTTTTTGATTATTAGAAATTAGTGGACGAAAATTAATTCGTACACCTGATAATTTTCACGGGTACGAAACCCAAAAATGCTCAAGTTCTTCCGTGTACAGACAAGGATACCTCCTAAGACGCGCAAATGTCTGTTCTGCATTGTCAATTGCGAAAACTTTAAGTGATGATACTCCAATACTTAAAACAGAGGACAACGCGGACAACAGTAGATACTCACGGCGTGTGAAGACGCTAAATTATTCATGACCGAAACGAATGAGTTAATAAGCCGCAGCAGGAGTCGGGTCGAGGCATACATGAGCGATCGTAAATGTAAATCAACCCCTAAGATACAGACACTCGACCACAAAAGGGGCGCGGTCCGCGAACCTAACTGGGTTCTCCATAAATATATTTAACGCAAAATCCCGACATCGCGCCTGCGCTCGTGGATCCGCGGATTATCCTGACTAAGCTCGTAGATATCCATGCGAAACCGCAGGATGAGCGTGCATCCAGGAAAACTGTACAGGATGTTTCTTAATTACGCAATGTGCAAGCGATGGGATTCGAATCCTATGCAAAGATACGATGGCTTACAAATTTCTCTTTTGTGTTGACTTTTCCCATGTAGAATCTGCTTTTTGTCTTATTTAAGTATTTAAAGTCGCATGCAAGGTTAATGAATACGTTCTGTCACGGTTTAATAATCAACCACACATTATTATTATTTGGTAAGGATTTTTCTTACAGGAACTTTTCTCCTGCAGCACACATAGCGAATTTCTCTTCTTCGATAAGAGAATTTCTTATAATTCTAATAATAATAATTTATTTAATACGTTATTTAATATTAATAATAAATTATCTTAAAAAAACGAATTTTCGTACATCGACAAAGAATCGTCGCTTTAAAGCATTATTACTTTAACAAACATTTCATTGTGATTGAATACTTAAATTCTAATACTAATAATAATACTAAAATTATTACAATATGCCCGCAATGAAGTCTTGTAAGGTTTGCGAAGGAATTAATGGTGCCAAACTCGATAATACTGAGGAAGTCATAACGAATTATTTGCGATCGCAGGTGTAACATTTTCGACGAAAATTCAGGACGGTTATTCCTGCATTATACCAACGAGTAGAAACCTACTTGCAGCACGTGTGATTTATTGCATGTATTCCCACGTGCCGTATGAACGATATGTGTCAATACCCAACTGTGGTGCATCGCGATAATTTCCTTGCCAAGAACGCTTTGCGACGTTTCTATTACGTGCTGCTGCATTAGTTACACCTCGAGATCTATTCAACTGTTAACCTTTTGTCTGCAAATACAGTGCGAGTTGTCTAAAATAGGTCACTTGAATCTATAGTTCTAAAAGTTCTATAGACTAAATAAGTTGTTCAAACCAACTAGTATACATACTAATTTTTGCAATACTCGAACTCAATCAAATAAAAAGTATCGAACGATGAAAAATGACTCTCTCCAAACTGTTTCCTGTGCTTTAGTATCGATTTATTTTAAATAAATATCACCGTAGTACAATATTTAGGATCGCACACAGTACTTTCGTTTCTCTTTCTCAGCAGTAGTAGAAAGTACCAGTGTTTTATATTTTATTAGAATTATTCTAGAACATTTTGTTAATATTTAATAGAATTTTCACTGATCCGGCTCGATAACCTAAAATTCTTACGATTGTAAGGACGTACGTTACGCGGTATACCTGTGCAACATGAAAAAGAATATATGCAGAGAATTTAGGCGCGTCTTAAAATGTCTAGAATAAATTCGCCATGATACGGCATTTTCTCGTCACGCAAGTAAGTGGATACGCATGGACCGTAATAACTTGCAACATTTCCCGAACTAAATTATTTATTATTCTGCAGGACACAGGACTCCCCAGGGCGCGTACGACCTAGGAAGGGAGATATTATACGTCAACAATGCTCCCAGAGCCGTGTATAACGCTTTACGTCACGGCTGTACACGTGGAATCTTTTTACGGGTAAATTGGCAAATTCGTGAAACTGTTTCTCTCTAATTTGTTTCGCCAGTGTCACGCCGTAAAAGAATTATTATTGCTCTGGTTCTAGTTGCACGTAATCGCGAAAAGTTATCCGTTTTAGTATAAGAATATTTTAATAGGTTTAACAACGAGGACACCAGGGATGAGACCAGAGTTGTCACGTGTCCTACTTTCGATGGAACAGCTCTGCAACAGTTTTACATGGTAGTGCCAATATTCTACTTTTTTGATAATATATCCTATTTAAAATTGTTATCTAACGCAACGCGACTCCCACAAGCGTCGAAAGTTTCAGAAAATTTAAATATGAAATGTATGTAATTAAAAGGGGTGTGGATTTTATCCATTTATGATATAAATTATTATAATAAATACATGGCGAACATAAGTAAAAGGTATGTGCACTTGCAAAATGAAATTACGATATTATTATTGTACAATATATGCAACATATATTATATATAGTTTAGTATATTTAAGCATCAAGCACTATGTTATTATGTATATTTCTATTCAAACTATTGTACATTAACGATAATTTACAATGGAAGGTCGAAAACCTTCCAAACAGAAGCACACTGCAGGACTTTGTTGTTGCATTCAATGGTATAATTTAAATTGTATTAATAACGAACTGAAGTAGTATATCGAGAGCATTTAAAATGAAAACAGAACGCTTGGTACAACCATTCGTGGCTGAAGGCTTGTTTTATACTAGTTAAACAAAGCAATTACTCTATTTTTCAGTTACAATAATACGCGCTGGGCACACTGCGCGAACGATGGAAGTATAAAAACGATAGAAAATACAGCGATACGTCCAGAGAGAATGAAAACACGAGGTTGGAGGAATGATGCGAAGTTTTGTCGGTTCGATCAGTTGTCTCGCAATTTACAAAGCAGTACAAACACTCCGCATGTCAGTAATACCGTTCAAGACCGTTCAGAGCACTGAAACGCGACATAGAAACGTTGCGGTCGGAATCCTCGATTACCCGAACTCGCTGACTTTTATTGGTACTCGAGTCCGCCATTCGAACAAAGGAAGCATCCTTTCGTTCGCTTATTTTTTCCTCGAACGCGAAAGGGTCAGCCGCGCTTCCGTTACTCTTAAATCGCCGACGGAATGCTCGACTTTTCTTACTGCGGCACATCGTGTTCGAATTCGTCCTCTCAGCCCCGAGAACAGTCTCGCGAAAATTACCCCGTAGAGGGACGGGAAAATCCCAAGGGGTGAATTTGGTCTTTCACGCGCGCGCGGCCGCTTGACATCGGATATCGGAGAACCATCTCGAGCGGAGGCAGTCGTCGAAAGATTTCGACCCTTGTAAAGATATTATTCTCGATTTTATCGGAATCTCGCGAAGCGGTCAGTCGATCGAAGACATTTTTGTTCGTATGAACCATCGACGAACTTGAAGTGAAGGAAGGTAGAGTATAAATGTTATTCCTTCTCGCCGTTACATCGTACACCCGTCAGATCCCCTTTGTTCGCAAAGTTAACTTCTATCGTTTGATGATACAAATTAGAATTTTGTTAAGGGTACATTTTTTTATTGGTTTTGTGCTTTTATTTAAGATACATTAATGAAAAGGTAAATTGGCAGGTTTTGAAGTTTTCAGGAAATACTATAGTCATAAGAACAGTACAATGATAGAGTAATTCATCTAATTTTTAAGATATTCATTTATTTGATTTTGATGGCGTGATACAAAGACGCTCTATGTTTTATATATATGTAGAATCATACATTTTTATGAAGATCGTTAAAAATATGATCGAAAGTACATATTTTTGAAATATCTTGAAAATACTCGTATTGGATATTTGATTTGTCAGAAAAACTTCGTTCAACTAGTGACGTAATCGTTCGATATGACCAATGAGGCAATGTTATTCTGAATATCTGACATTTAATGGATTAAACCATTTTATGGACCACGTGATAAATTGCAGTTGGATGTGTAATTTGTAAAATACATTTACTCTATTTAAATAATATTAGTACAACCGATGAATTGAAATATCGTATACATTTTAAATTTATAACAAAAATATCTGAAAAACTCAATTTATACAATGTATCGCATTTAATTCGTTGAATGCAATCAACTAATATGTCGACACGGAACAGTTCAGTGAGATGTATGATTATTTAATAAACCGTTTTAAAATACTTATCTTTATAGGTTTGTAAATAAAAATTTCTGATTTTTGATTTACATATATGTAAAAGGTTACGACATTAATTTATTACTAGAGTTTGGATTTTTTGAGTTTATAACAGACGTAGACATGAAAAATTGCATATTCCATTAAATATACAATGTAAACAAATACTCTTTTAGTGCCTCATTTTTAGCAGTACACTTTCAATGCCAGTTTGCTTAAAATATAGCATTTATAATCACTATCATTAAGAATCTTAAAAAGTAAACAGTTAAATATATTATTGCGAGCACCCTTTGGATGGATTCAAGGCCTACTGGTGCTCGCAACCGGAACAAGAAGATACCGAGAAGAAGGTGATCGGATTGATCGCCTGTCAAGCTGTCATATTCGAACAAGACTCCATTGAATGCTGACGTTCCGAAACTAAGAACACATTTAATTACCTTTGTTGACATTCGTATTGTACACACCTTGTTATATATTAAAGTTACTCGTTAATCCTTAATGTTCTCGTTATGCCAAACATAAAACGTAACAATATTATATAAAAATATATGGTATACCTCATTACACCAAGCACTACTCGGCTATAAATCCACTACAAATTTCTCCAGTCCTATAAAAAGGTAAACGATGACGCCACGCAATTTATATTACACCGAAGTCGAGTGTATATTTTTTCACTATGGTCAGCAAAGGAAGTTTCACGAGGAAACTTTGTCACATAAAATTCTATTCAAACCAACCTTGAATAGATACGAAAATGACTTCAGAAAGTTTGCAGACGGGAAGGTAAATCCAGGGAAAAGGTGAGGAACGTGAGAAAATAATATGGAAACCGTTTTCCAGTGGTCAAAGCTGGCCAGCACAATAGGGTTCAAGGATATATCCATAAGGGAAGCCGTCTATCTTTATTTAAACGCGTCTCCTTTCTTCCTCTTATTCTTCATATACGCGGTCTCACCTGGTCCATCGAGCGTTCTTGGCCCACAGAATAAATCTCTAGGAATACGTAAAATTGTCTGGGAGCCGTAGACAGCGTCACCAGAGACAGACGTATCTTCCAGCTTGTTATCTATCTTGCAGAATCGCGGAAAGCCTTGTAAAATCGCGAGGATTCCACGGGAAAAGGGTTAGTTGCCTGTTTCAAACTGATAGACCGTATCATCTTTAGGGCTGTGTTACGGTTAAACCGAGCGTTCCGAAGGAAGTTCTTAGAAGGAAACCGAGGGAAAGGATAAAGCCAATTTTCTAGAGGCCTCTTTATCGGAAATTCTACTTTCGTGGAGATACAGTGCCATTAGGCGTAGAAACTTATCATTTATATATGAAGAAAAATTAGACATGTTTTAATCTTTCCTCAGTTACACAGTTCAAGAGAGCACGTACAGTTGTAAAAGCAAATTTCGAAGTAATCTGTGTGATTCATGTATGTTGATACTTTAAGGGATCAGGAGACTGAAAATCAGGCTTTCATTTACGATTTAAAAAAAAAAATAATGTATTAAGCTGATCTGTATGAAACTTACAGGATGTTTTATTGGATATTTCGGGACAACAAATAATTTTGATACAAGATTATAGTTGCTTGTTTATCAACCATAGATAAAAGTGTTTTCGTTTTGACTACCTTCGATGAATATAAATTGTTTATTGTACTTTGCATATTATAAAATGTAAATTGAAGTTAATATCATGTTTAAGTAAATCGTCAGCAAAATAGCCGGAAATTAAGTCTTTAAATGTCAACAGATTAAAAATACAGCAATACAAAGAATTTGAAAGAATGGCGTCATATTTCACGAAAAGTCAGCGCACTTGTGCTGTAACCAAGCCAACCTAACGTTAATCTTTTGAAAATATTAGTGCAAAATGGAGTTGGCTCAATGGTTTCACAGTTTCGAGAAATTGTGTGACTTCTGCGACCCTTCTCTCGTTTCCACCCTATGAGGGTACACACCCCGCATGTTCTTTCTCCATCCTCCCCGGGAAGGAAGCGCCATAAAAATGCCCAGGATTCCTCGGTAACTCTCGTTTCTGGCCGAGCATGAGACCCAACCTCGATATCTTTTACGTGTCGTCTGGTGAATTATGCAAGTAGCCGTGTAAGATCTATCTGTAGGCAGGGCGTCTCCTCTGGAGATTTCGTATACAGTGCTGTACAAATCTGATGATCTGGAGAAAGGCAAATTGTTCGCAGCACTTTATGATTCCGTTCTCTTCTTCTGTGTCGATGTTCTCAACGTCTCAGATCTTTGGATATCGTAGTCTATTTTTTTAACAATCTAATACAATTAATATTGAATATTGAATATTGAATATTGCAATTGCTCAAGTAACCAAGGTTACGAATATTATTAATTATTTGCATTAGTTGAGCCTTTCCTTTACCGTTTTGCTTGCTTGTTAATTTGCTGAATTCCGCATGTAATGCTATATTCTACATATATTTAATTTTTACTGTCAACCATTCGCATTTCGTGAAAGGATGAGAGTAACAGTTAATGTTCGAGGACATCTTTACAACGCCGCGCCGTGCTACTTACATTATTTTGCCACGGTAACTCGTGTTACAGATCCTTTTACATCCCTTTATTTCCATTTTCTGTATTATGTCCTTTTGTATGTAGCTGCATTTTTCTGCATTATCGTATCGTATAACCGTTGTTTTATCTTCATCGTTTACCTGTATTACATCCTTTATCCATTTCGCGTTTCATTTCTCTTACTAAATACATGACTCAATCTTTTAATTTGTCTAGTCTTATCATAAATATACATGTAGATATATTGTGTATTATATTTATTCAAGTTTGCATTCCTCTTATTTGGACATTAATTCACCTAGTTTAATCGCACTTCTGTTGTATATACACCAAGAACTTGAAGAACGCTCGTCAATGATGTTTATAATAAGAACAAAGTTGGTTTGTATGTCCATAAAATTTACAGTGATATACTCTATGTAAATCTTCAACATTCATATTTCTCTTTCTTTTTTCTGTCAATTTCCACACTATTATGAATATCTATACAAGCACCATATTCTTTATTTTTAGGTTTCTCTATCTTTGGTAATAAGGGCAGTTCAATTTAAAAAGCACCAATTATTTTCCAATTACTTTAAATACAGTGTATATTATTATTCAACGTTTCAATTTTATTTCAGGCCCTCTTCAAGAATAAAATGAGTACACTTGTTACTATAATAACAAGAGAACGAAAAACACGGTAAAAATTAGGATCAAATATAATCGTTATGAATATATACAATAATTCGTTCATTGTTGACACTGCAAATTATTTTAGATAATGTTTCCCACAATTACTATCGATGATTTCCTAATTATCTCTTATCCTGTCTCTTCTTGTCAGACACTATTTTTGCGTACGACTGTAGATTGGACGTGTTCGTATGGACTACGTATTCGAATGCATCGGTTTTGAGCTATCTAAGTGTGCACGCGTTTGCGTGCCAGCATACGTACGAGCTGATATACGTTCCTATGAATATACTGCGTTAGGACTCCTTCGGGAATGTTTCGACCTCAGGAGCTATTGCGGAGGAGTCTCGTGTTCGATTCGGCCGATACGATCGCTAAATTCCTTTCGAATCCTGATGGAATATGGGTACATCGACCTCCGCAGTGTCTAGCGTCTTTTACGGTACCAGCCATTCCTGATCTCGATTCAAGTTTGAAATTACTTGACGAAATATTGATCGATAGTAAACGACATTCGTTTGCTGTGACCGAGCTGGGTGGAAATGACGCGTTCTTTATGTGGAATTTCCTGTCGGAAGGAAGTACTAAATCGCGAAGATGAATTTAAGGAGTCTTTCTCGTGTGACGATCGAAAAATTAAGCATACTTTAGGAATTTTTTTCGAAGTCTATAAACTAAAGAACGATTCCTATGTTTTTTCTATTAATAATATTATTCAGAAAGAGTATCAAAGTACTTTTGTACGAGCTTTATACAATTTATTTATTGACTTATATTAACGTTAAAAGAGGTCCTGTTAAGTTGACTTCCTTGGTACTTCTAGTGTTAATGAACGCAAAAGTAAGAGACACATATGAGTATTTGTTCGATAAATACATCTTATATATTTCAATATTTGAATAAAAAATTATTGAAGTATATTTCCTAAGATGGCTACACTGAAACTGTGACTTTAATTGTGTAATTTAATTGAAAAGAATTAAACCCACTAATTATTTCTTTCAAAATTATGGATAAAATCTATGAATTTAGTAAGAAATAATTGTTTGCGCATCGTTGTCATATAAGTACGATACCTGGTTCTTTAGAACAGACTTGTCCGATATTTCTCAATTCGACCAAATAAAAAGTTGATTTTTAGAATTTCAAATTTTATCGCTAATAGATATAAATATTCTACTTAAATTATAATAGCGAATGCATTAATAAATCAACACTCAATAATAAAGTCTTCTAAAAGCAAAAAATCTTATTCAGTAGATGTAATAAAAATTCAAATTTGGCAGCATCACCTTTGCCTCTCCTTTCATTTCGTCATTCGGACATATTTTATCCTTCCTCGTGAAAAAGTTCCACGCAATCCTGTTGCGATCAATCAATTCGCAACGATTAATCACCCTGGACGCCTGCCATTGTCCCAAACGACAACTATGTAACTCCCTCAGCAATTATCAAAGTCGCGCTCACGTCGATATCACAACGTAGCCGGGCGCCTCGAACCGCGTTAAATTGTTGCTCGAACACCTCGTTCGAGTACGGACTGAACATCCATTTAGTCCCATTTCTGCTGTCGAGACTAGCAGGGCCGTTTTAGACAATGATATTTCATTGTTAAGCACTATTACATCGGTGGGTGCCAACCTGGGAGATCCTCAGGGTGTCCTCCATCTTGGAGGAAACTCCGCGATCGATTTCCTCTCGACCGAGCCTTAAATCGACCCCCAACGGAGCCCAGCGTCTCTCGTCTACCTGCGAATCATCGTACAGGAGAATTTAGTTGTCGATTAAGTTATTACGATTTACATCGTCGGCCTCCGTGTTTCTCTGTTTCCTCCTGAGAGGAAATCGTTTGTGTCTATTGTTCGCCAAGACAACAATTATTCCTGCGACATGCATGCATCGCGTGATTCGCAGAAAAGCATCCCCCGTGGAATGAAAGCGACGAGCAGCGGCAGAGCGTTCAATTTCTTTCAGCGTGCTCCATGCGGGCTTCTCCGCGCTTTTCTCGGAATGGCATGACAACGGTTGCGAGCGCGTTCGCTTCGATTACTCGCATCGCATTGTGAGCAGAGTGAAACAATCGACGCGAAAAATGACGTTTGCCGATTGTTCGTTTGATAGCGCGAGAATTAAACCGCTTAATTGAATCTCCGCGGAGTGAAACACGGTGAACTATCGTGTTACGCGAATTTCTGTAACACGCTGGAGATACGACTGTTGCTTTTGTGTAACGCCTTGTCTTACGCGAGATTTTATCCCTGCCCGACAGGCAATTAGGACTAAGCGTAACGCGATTTCTCGCGCGATAAATGATGAAGTAGAGGAATTCATTATTTGTATTTAAGTAGGTATTCATTTTAAGGGGTTGAAAAATTAATTTTTGTTCGTTGATACTCTTGTTGCTTAAGGTCTTTAAAGTATTTCAATCAAATTATATAAAAAAAATTGAAAATTGAAGAAGGTATAACTGTGTATATCGCGCGCTATGTGTCAATTTAGCAAGTCTTTGTTGAATACAGAGTTCGGTACAGTTGTCAGAACATAAATTCAATTTTCAATTTAAATTCAAACATACATTAAATTTTCGATTTAAATACTAGTATTTAAAAAAAATTACAGACTTTGCGCACGCGCAAGAGTTGGAGAGATTGAAAATCTAACTAACTAATACCAGCTACGGCTCCTGGATGTTGTCCCTGCTAATCTAAATCTAATTTCACTTTACACTTTATATATCTAAAGATATATCTTGTATATCTAAAGATCTAATTAAAACTTCGCAGCCATTAGCTCGGTATTACTCGCGACGAAGTATCGTTCGTCACGAATAATACCGATTACCAGGTCTCACCACGTGCAATTTTAATTGTTCCAATCTGTAGATATTAAAATATAGAAAAGTATCTCACGACAAGTTGTGTAACGGGACATATTCATTCTGTTACTACCCATTTCATCGCTGTACAGCATTTTTCGTTATATAACGGGACATGAATTTCGGTTGTACGAAAATAAAAATATTTTCAATCTTAAAATGCTTTTAACACGTACAGCGTTTTCGATAGATCAAATTCATTCATATAAAGAGAAATAGATTCGGTGTTTCATATTTACATCCAAAATGCATTAAAAAATATTGCAGAATATTAAACCAGGTATTTCGTCGCAATATTTTTAACAAGAATTTCATCAAACGCGTCGACATTAAATCCACAGGCGGTTGGCCGTGCCTCGTAATTCGAGTTAATAAATGCGTGGACGTAACAAGTTCCGGGAAAATCTGTCGTTGCTTTCATGCCCGTCATTTTTGCACCGGCATGAAACAGCTTTGATTTTCACTGACACGCGTCCCTTGAAATTTTCGTGTCGATACATTTAAAAAATGTGAAGTATAGCGCTGAATGGCTAATTGTAAAATACTCACGATTATTATTTTAGAAATTACGAATAATTAGGAATAAACAATTCTTAGGAATAAACATAGTTCTTAGTTTGTGAGTGATAGAAAATAGACAAATTTATTCGAATTTGTTTATTCCTTGACGAATTTTGTCCCTCCTTGTGTTGTTTAGATCAACTATTATTTAATATTTTTTTTAATTTTCTAATTAATAATCCATGTATATTAAAGTTTCCAATGGCTTTGTTTTCTACGTAGCCGTAATCGTTACTGTTTGAGAAACTCAGGGAACTGCTTCAAACACGATACCGATAATTATCTTCATTTTTTTATGGCTCATCGATCTCCAGATGTTAATACATGGTAACATCAACCGCGATGGATATTATGCGACGGTGCCGTAAAAAATTTCAATACCTATATTGGCTTCCGTACTATTTAGCTGCCCCGTAGAATCACCCCAGAAACAATTTTTTGATAACGGCGTGTTTTCATCCCTTGAAGGGTTCTATGTATATCCCTGGGTAGCGCCACTGCCGAGAGATCTCGCGGAAGAAATCCGGAAGCCTCCTAGAAACGAACATAGTCGATCGTAAAGAATCTCGTTTCCTTCCTCTGATATGCGTATCTACCTCGTGTTTATAGTTCTGCCCCACATTTGCAACAATACATCTTTGTTTCTTGTGCCTTTTAAGACGTAATAATTACAATGCGAGGAATAGAATTCAGTAATGACAACGAAGCAGTAGAGAAATCTACAAATATGTGCTCTTTGAGTAAATAGAAAATATGATAGAGAAAATTATTTCAGTATAAAAGTATTCTTTCACTGCGAGAACATAATACAATTTATTGTAAATGTAAAGTCACTAATTTACATACTTTTATCCATCTTTTAGTTACTAACAGGTCTTCTGAAAATGATATAATACACTTAATTATATTCGAGAGTTGTCCAACAGATATTGCTAATTTAAGGTAATATGTTACTAGGTCAATCAAATAAATTTTATTCTTTTTCTTATTATATATAATGATCTTCTTTTCGCTAGCGAATAAAATTTATTTGATTGACCTAGTAACATGTTATCTTAAATGAGCAATATTTGTTAGACAACTATAAAATTCTCGTAAACGATGAAAGATGTTGATCCACGATTTCTTGTATGAAATTCACGTGTTGAAAACCAGAAGTCGACGAAACTGATCCCGCACATCGTCACGTAAACAAAACTCCAGGGTTAGGCTCGTCCCTCGTCAAGCATCCGGTGCGTTGCTGTGACAGGAAATTTGATGAGGGTTCTCACCGAAAACAAAAGAAATAGGTATTTACACACGAACGGTGGTCCAGTGGCGATAAATGCCCTCAGCGAGCCGCCCTCCTTCGCGCTGACCGTCCGGAGGATGTGCTCGTTTGTTACCAACCCCTCATTATAGATCTCTCGTCACGGCGCCAGTGATCGCCAAAACGTGTCAAGAGAACCGTGTTCCGCGATGGGAAACTTCGTTCCCCGATTTACGGGGCGACGTTGTCGATGAATCAAAACAGTAATGATGTCGTTGTGCGTGATCACTATACGTTGCGCGTTGCTGTTTCTCACCCTCGAGGAACCCAGACGCGAAGGCAGTGATTAAGAGGGTTGAATTGATTTCGTTAACGATACATTGTTGTCTTCCATAACACAGTAAAAAGAGAAATTTTTTTTACTTGAATTCGACTTTTAATTTCAACGTCTATTCAAACAATATAATTCCTTAAATACAACAAATATGAATAGACAGTGCAATGAAGAAAATGATTTGATACAATAAAATTAGCAAAAATATAATTTAGGTGAGGAATTAAATGTATATATAGTAAGAAGTGAATCATGAACAAAAGGATTATCATATATTTTCCTAAAATTATACTACAATTACAATTCTTAATTTCTGCAGTGTTTCCACTAAAAAATTACGAAACCTGTTAATCTTTTTATCGTGAAAAAATTAATTCAAAAGAATAAATGAACAGATATTGAAATTTTCTTTCTCCTCGATTGCAACTGTAATTAATTTTAAACTTGCATTATTACGATTTAAGGACACCAAGAACTTGGAATGCAAATTTACAATGGTTGGTTAAGTCACGAGTTTGGCAAGTCTTGTTCCCCACATTCTCTACGCCCTCTACGGGTTGCGTGATCTATCGACGATTAGATGATGCTCTGGCACATTCCGCGAATGAGATGATCGATACTCCTGGATACCATTGCGAAGTTTCTGCCTCGCAGGCAAGAAGTGTTGTTTCTGGGGAGAACGTGCCGCGGAGCTGTTAACGGGGCTTACGGAAAGTCAGCTTTAGAAATAATAAGATGCTCCGTCCACTGTTTTCTCGCACCCTCATCTTTGGTTGTGTTGATTCTCCGGGTTTGCAGTCTCACGGAGTGACCGTTTAAAAATGCACTGAATACGCGAAGAATAGCGTTGGTACTTACCTTTTTACGAAATAGAGAACGTGCTGCTCCACAAGAGTTACTCAGAATATAAGAATTCGAAGATAGATACATAGTTATATTTATCATTAATAATTAGACTACGGATCATTATGCAAAATAAAATTATCGCAAACAAACCCACAAAAATTGAACCCAAATAGAAATGTATTTTATTCAGGGAATATTATAATATAAATATTACTTTCAATATTTTCTTTATATTATTGCATACTGTATGTATTTTGCAGTTCCTTGTATCTTCAAATCTTCTACAAATGCACGAATTTTCTTTGTGATGGAGTCACATTATTTAAAAAAAATTTCTCGATCTTTTACATACAATAAAATTAAATTACAATTCCTTATTTAAAATCTAAAGTGATCAATCTAATCTAGTCGATACATATTTCACAACCTAAGAGGAACATTTTCATCTTTAAGTTCATTACTTTCCAATTTTCAATTCAATATTGTTGGAAAATTGTCCTCCATCTAATTGCTAATTTAAGTCACTAATTTTTTTAATTGTTCCCAGTACCAAAATATACTAGTTCTAATTTCACATAAAATTAATAGAACAAAATATTTAATGCATAAATTACAAAATTTTAGTTCGGATACAGTAACAAATTTGACACGGTGAAGAAGATAAAGATTTTTAAAGTTAAGAAGGAACATGATGTCCGCGATGGAAAGGCGCCGATGGTATAATTCCATTTGTAGTTAATTAAAGCATGTCCAGTGTAAGCAATTTGCAACGACTGGCGCCGCTACAATTACGTTTCTTTGGTCACGGTGCCTCCATTGTACGTACGTGCTTCGTCTGTTCAAGGTTCTGCAAGCTCGAAAGCTGGATACCAGTGCGCTTGTACGACGTGCCGTACACCCCAGTTGAACGTGCGCCCCGCAGGGCAATAATTTTGGCGTTGAATTACTCTGAAATGGATAAGCTTCTGAGCACTGGCAAGACATTTGACGAAGGTGCGAGTAATTGAAAATTGTGTAAACACACTGAGCGTATGCTTAAATGTTAGTTAATTCGACGAGAGGCACTTGGCAATTGTCAGTGCTTGAACTCGGGGACAGGTGTATTTCAGGAATCATTAGGAAAACGATTGATTAGGACGCTATTAAGCTGCTAAGAAATCTATCATTAGAAGACGATTAAAGTATTAGGAAAACTCGCAATGTAATTACTTGTGCATAAGTCATAATTAATAAGTAATAAATTATTGTGCAAAAATTGTAAAGAGAGGGTACAATGTCTTTGCGAGACGGGAAAAAATGATGGAAAGAGAGAGTGATTACTAGACTGCGGAAGTTTATGCATATGGTAACTGGAAATATAGAAAAATGAACAAGAATATGCATGACTTCAAAAATACATAAAATGTCAACAATAAAGTACATCATACATAGTTTAGAAAATAAGGGATGCTTGTATTTAAATTTCTTTATAGATATCTCTATAAATATGAATTTTCATAAACATAAATCTAGTGATTCCATTTTTTCATAATTTTACATATTAATTTAAGTAGCAGAACAATAAGTGGCATGAACCGACGGGTTGGCCTAATATTTACAATTGGCACGGATAGATTTTAATTTCGAATGATAAAACTCGACTCATAGTTGAGTCTTCTTCTACGATAGTATTTTCGAGTTGCCATTGGTTATAAATTTAACTGAACTGTTTAGAGAAATCATTCCTATCCGAGGAACCAAAATTTCAAGCTGCATCACCGATTAAACGAGAAGGCAATCACGGTCACACACACGATTTACCTTTCGGATACTCTCCAGATTTTGCGGGGGTTGAAATACATCTCGAGATGAGAGGCAAAAAGGGGCCAAGAAACAGGAGAATAATGCACGAGGGTCAACGATACCGGTGAGGAGGGGGGAGCGGTTGCTGGCAGCGGAAATCGAGCAACGGAGGTTGTAAAAAGTAGTAATTCGCGGGGGGTCCATAAAAATGTTTATCACCGTCAATAAAAAGACTCTGTTCCTGGCGGGCCTCTGGGTCCCTCCAGTTCCTCCTCGCCGCGTTTTGATGCTTAAGGTAAAGCTAAAAGTGTGGCCGAAAAGGAACAGCGAAGGAGCCCAATAAGAGGCTTTAATCTTAACGACGAACCAAACGATAAAATACGTCAGCCGTTTGTCCATTGCTTAGTTTTACGATGAACAACGTTAGTACGTAACAGAAGGTTCCGATACATAATTTTTCTGTACTTTCATTCATTATTTTACAACCGAACCTCTCTGGAATAAAACGAATGCAGGATATTACAACCGCAAGTACAAATCTTATATATCCAAATAAATTATGATATTAAGAATATACTAGGACGTTGATAAATAACATAACGTAAATATTGAAACGTTCGATAAACGATGGTTAGCTTAGAGAAATTATGTTTTGATAGTTTGGACGTTGTATCGACGTCCGTACGCTATCGACTAACGTTAATTACTGTTAAGTTACACGCTGGTTCCTATCATTGTTACATTATCCAGTCGTCTAATGGATATCGACTGTTACTTGAATGCATACGTTAATCGCGAAACTAGTGTACAGTGATGCAATGTGAATTAGATGAGTGGTTAGTTTAAGCGATCCCGGAGTAGCTGTCGCGTTCGTGTTATACGAGTATTAACGATTAGCATACGCTGAAAATCGTATCATAATCGCAGAAAATATTCGACACTGTGTCGGGAAACCGCAGCAATATTGGTCTATCGATTTTCATTTACTTTCGAAGCACAACAAATAAACAGCGAATATTACATTGACTGCGTTTACGTTGAGAATATTGTGGAATATTAAACGTAAATATAATACACGTAAATAGTTATCATTCCTATTTTTATACAATTCCATAATTTTCTGTCACAATTTACTGAATTTAGGAATGACTAATGAATTAAACATGTGCTGTATCAATTTATGATACTGGTTCTCAAGTAAAGTAAAATAAATCGAATACCGAATCGGATAGATTAACCTGATCGGATTCATTTCCTGTACCGTGACAAACATCTGTTTACGGTATTGTTGTCGGAAATCCTTACTTTAACCGTGATTTGAATTTGTTCAACCAGACTGCAAATTTTAACCGCGTTCTGTAGTTTCGTTGCGTCGTTAGAGAGTCTTTTGATGGCTCAATAAAACTTTATACACAAGCAGCACGAGATTGCTGTTGCAAGAGTAGTACGTGACACACTAAAGCCAAAGCGCAATGCTACCGTGTGAATAGTGACATTATTTATTAGCGTAGAAATAACTCTTTCTTTGTCAGTGAAGCAGAGATTGCGTCGTTGCATTTTTCAACGTTTCACGTTTAAGTGTTGCGCAGGAAGTGGTAAATCGCGTCACACAGCGTTAAAGTGACCGTTGATAACACCTACTTTACTTATTAATGCATAAAATTCGCTGTCGATTAGTGTTATGTAAAAAATACAAATAACTTTCATTCTTTAATATGTATTAAATTTTACCAGTTTAGATTTAATGAATAAATAAGCCTAATAAAGCAATGATAGAAATGATTTAAGACCAAGTAGAACGGGGATAAGTGTCATCAGACATCCAATAAGTAGAATAGCGACATACGTAGTCAGACAACCAACCATATAGTATAAGATATAGTTTCTTTGATATTTCAATTAAAACATTTCACCAAAGTGTAAAATAACGTGCCAAAATCTATGTCTTTATTTAAAATTAATCAATTTCTATCGATATCTACGATGTCAAAACATAATGAGAAGTAGACAACAGATAGCAATATAAGTAGTACATAATAAACGATACACACCCTAATTTGAATGCATTGGGTTAAATATTAATTGTTTAATGTTCGCTTAACCTTAACGTCTAGATACAGGACACTAAGTTTTTAAAGCCCACGTCAACTATTTACAAAATCTTAATACTCTATATCTCTAAGTAAAATCGCAATCTATTCGATCGTTTCTTCACGCGTATCCTCTATCTAAACTACTTACTTTCATGAAAATGACAATGCGCGATTGCGCATCAAAGTATACCACAGAGATTAAGATCGCTTTCGCATTTGGGGGCGAGACTTGCCCTAGGAACCGCGGACCATGAACACCTCTGAAACTTTTATACACGTGGTTGGTCCAATTTCAAGTAAACAAAGGTCCTCCAAAGAGTATTCTCAACGGAATAACACGGAACACCTTTTCCTGGTCAAAGGTCTTCCATTTCCATTCCGTACACATCTCCGGGGCATCCCTTTCTCGACGGAGCCTCAACGCGGGTCCCCGAGTGTCGCTTCGACCCCTCGAGGAGGCACGGCGAACGTTTTAAACAAAAATGCTTCCACGTCCGACCAGACCAGAAGTTCGTTCATCACTTTTTTGTCCTGTTGCCTTCGCAGGATTTCCTCGAATGTTTCCGGCTCGTAAACCTAAACTCGGAGTGCATGCATCCAGAAGCGATTTCGCCTACATTCCGTGGACGGTTAATAGACGCGGAAGGGGGAGATGGTTGGAGGTGCAATCTCGTAACTAAAAATCCTGCCAAAACGAAAACGCGGATTGTTGCACATTTCTCAAGGAAAAGGAACCGTGATAGAGGTAGAACGGTAACAGAAATTTATTAAAATTGTCCTAAATATTCTACACCCTTCGTGTTTTACATACCATTGAAAACTCTGTTTAAATAATCGCAGACATGTTCGATAGTATTTAAATCAGGACCTTGAGGTTATCAACTCGTAATATTTAATGCTTCATTCTCCTTGAAATCTTTGAAATATTGTTTTCAGTTCCATTATATATACACATAGTATATTAGTATATATAAACCATAATAACAAATATATATCATATTTATTTTATTAACGTAGATTTAAGATTAAGTGTAATGCAAGCTTCACAAGGTTGGCTACGATTTTAAAATGTTAAACGTGTCACCTTTGATCCCGGCCCGTCCAAATATTTTTGTTTCCTCGATGCAAACGTCGGGAAACTACTGCTTCTATTAAGCCAGCTGTCAACGAAAGGTACTCTTTTGTCGACGACAAGATTTAAATTGTTTTTACGCGGCGAGAGCCGCCCTGCACACGCGAAACAGCGAATATCAAGCGAGAAAAGCGATAAGCAAGGTAACTTTTATCCGAATACACCTCGTCTACCCCTCCCTCTAGTCTCCGAACCCCTGTATTCCCGCGACTAGCTTTTTAACATAATTTCACGTTTCATTGTCTCCTGGAGTTCCCGAGTTCCTGCAGGGAGCCCGTGAGGAGTCCTGAATTTTAATACCACCGTATACCGTCTGGGCCGTCTTTTCTAGCCAGGATAAATTTGCGTACAAATGCGAATGCAATCTTCATAAGCAAAGGGAAGAAATTTCGCTATACAACTTCATTCTTTGCCGTCTATATTCGTTGCGAATCTGAGGAATCCCGTTGCATTGTGAATTTACAATGGCATCGATGCACCTCGACGCGCCATTCTGCGAACGCGAGAGAAAGATTTAATCCTAGGATCACTTCTCGGTTCTCTCGTCAATCAAACAATGAACCTTTCGATAGTGGATGACGTGTTAACTTGGAAAATTCTTTTGCAGATCTATGACGAGTTAATTCGTAGCAAGAAAATGCTTTCCCAGCATTTAGGACGAGAAGATTGATCATTGGAAAACGGGAAAATAGTGACTATGACTCTCCTTGGACGTCGTGATCTAGTTCTAGAATTCCAGATCAGACCTTGAAGAAGTAATAGTCAAGCAAGTAGTCCACTTTCTCGTGGTTTCCACAGTGAGTACTGATGAAAACATGGTTTCAGGGCGAAACAAAGAGACATCTCTGCAAGCAAGAGTATAATGGACCCTGAGATGTTTAATGCGTGGCATCTCGGACATAAAATACACAAGAGCAAAAGTCTTTGCAATGCTTAAGACTAGAGTTGAACGAGGAGTTTAAGTATAAAACCGCAATGAATTGAGATGCGAAGAGATGGATGATTTTCCTGACATGTGGTCTTGAGACTCAAAATGGTTCCCTTAGAAAACGAACTCTTACTAACATAATAACGATTCTTCTTAAAAGTATTAACTAATAAAAAGATCAATTAAGTGTTTTGATACCAACTCTGTGTCATGTAACTTATAAACAACATCTAGAATTCGTAAAATAAATATATGTAATAAACCAAATATATTATTATAACTTTAAACATTTCTAGAATTGGACCCTATAGTATTTCACTGCGTTGCGTAATTATATATCAACTTGGAGTACTCTTACACAGCCAGCTTTTATCCTCAGTAATAAAAATATAAGTAAAAGAATGTTTATTCTTTGTAATATCACCTGACGCCTTCTTTTTATAATAAATTTCTATTTTACTCGTTTGGTATTGTATTTCCTCTTCACGATTTCACAAAAAATGGAAGCGTTTTTTGTTTTCTATTTTCATCAGAAAACAGTTTCATTCGTTACAAACAGGATGGAGCCTAATCAGAGTTCTTGTATCGCGAACGAGCTAAAACCGAAAGCTGGCATCGGTAGAAATACAACGCGACTTGCAATCGCCTGACAATAACGCAAGTTACAGGGTTTCGTTCCGTTGTTCGAAGTTTAACTCAAATAGCATCCGGAGAGCCCACTGCATTCGATATAATTTCATATTTCATTGTCTCCTGAGTTCCAACCCTCTGTAAGAAGTTTGTATGGAGTACTGAATTTTAATACACCTGTGCGGAAAGTTTCTATCGTCTTTTCTCCTCGCGGCTTACAAGTTTCTCTGCGTGCACCATTTTCTTCGGGGTAAACTGATTTTCAGTTAACGTTGACGCTACATTTATTGTCGAACCGTTACTTTATGCACATAAAAAACAGGTAATACGAGAAAATGAATGCCAGTAAACGTTAGAATTTATGACACAAATTAAATGTACACAATTATTAGTTACACGATAACAATTATTTCAAAAATTTACTGACTGTGACTCGCTCGAAACGGACGAATTTCTCACCCACACAAAGTGATACTGTCGAGCTACCCATTCACGTATGTGACCGCGTGCGCGGAAATGGACCGATAAAAAATGTATAAACAACAGAAACGCCTATCAGTTTCGAAAGCGCGCGTAACCGTTACTCTTGCTTCGATATAGTTGTAAACGTGATATCTTTATAGCTCGCACTTCAATGATGCGGTTAACTACGCGAGAACAGGCGTTTTTATGATGCAGATAGCGTACTGTCGACCAGCGTTCGCTTTCCTCGAATGGCTCTATCGTTTCAGTAGCGATAGCCTCGGCTGTCTGATCATAACCGCCTGTTTCTACTCAGCCGGCTCGAACACTCCGCTCTTAATAGTTCCGCTGATTTTCAAACAATTACGCAGAAATTGCACCGTTCGAGCACTCGCTACTTTCTGTTGTTTACTTCCGGTTTTACCGCGCACGTTTTCGATTGCTGACAATGAAGAATGGAGTCATAACGGGGTAGAGCGAAAAGCGACTCGTAATAGTACCAACGCAATTGTGCACAATTTTTTTTTATAGATATCTTTGAAAGGACACCGTGTACCGAGAAACATACCGTTTTAGGCAAAACTCATTAAATAGAAAAAACTCATTAAATGTCAAACATTAATTCTGATTACTTGTGATATAACGTGTGACTATTACATACTTTTTCACACGGCTTAATAACCGCTGATATTCGAATTATCGTGTCACCGACAGCCTTCTCATTTCCGTGCTGTATTTTTACTATAATTCTAGAATTAGAATGTCAGTTTAAAAGTTTCAGGGTTCCACGGAAGCATTGCGCGTCACCTGTGACAGACGTGACGTTCTGCGGATTTCATCGTCGAAAAATTCCGGGAGAAAAATTCTGTACACCGGTAACCGTCGGTTGCAACGTTCACGGTGGCCAACCATGGTGGATAGAGAGCCGTGTGTATGGTAAGGCAAGCGGGAACAGGGTTGAAGGATGATGCGGACCCTGCAGTGCAACCTGGCACCCAACAACTCTTATCTCGTATCTGGAACGTCTATGGTTGGGGTGGGTTGCTCAGCGAAGCGAAATATTCGTCTTGTATGACGGGTCCATCCAAATTGAGATTCGATCGACTCGATATACCACGGCGCACTCCCCATGCTCTCGGCGTTCTAATAAAATTTTTTGTGACGTTGCAATATCAGGACGCGATTCGGTACATACCAGGTCTTCCTGATGTCGAAAATATCTTTTTTATTTATTCATTTAGACGGGTAAACCCTCATTACTCTTATTAGTTAAAAAGGGTAGCCTAGAACGGTTTTGAAGAGGCGCGTATTTAAGAATTCTTTTTGGACAAACGAAACATTTTTTGGTAATAAGTTTAAGGGTATTCTATAGAGCATTTTTCGGTGCATGTGTCGTAATTTTTGTATTTCGAAATATCTTAAATTAACAAAGTTGCGGCGTTGTTATTGTTTACGTGAGTATTTCACGGCGACGATTCTATCTCAGAGCTGAATTATTCGATATTAAAAAAATCAAGCATTTTAGGATATATTTAATATATTAAATAAAATTGAATTCGGCAGATCTCATTCCAAATGCTTATCACACCCATACGTCACGATAATAATTTAGAAGAAAAACTTATTCCGCAAGCGTGAGTAAGTTTCTCAATCAAAGACTTGTACAAAAAAAAAAATGTATTTCATAGTTTTCAATGAATTTTAAAGAGGAATATCTTTTTTAGAGATAATACGAATTAGAGGCCACTTTATATATTCCCTTCAGAAATGAAATTGAGACTTGAACGTAGTTAGGAAATTGGCAATGACGTTTGCAGACTGGATTATAAGATCTAAATACTCGCGTTTGAGGTCAGATAGAGAAATTTTCTCGAGAACGTTATCGTAACGCAGTCAGAATGTAAATCGGTACTCCCTGGGTCGCGTTGAATTTTATATGGCGCACCATACGCGTTGCACCTATTTTCATGCATTTATTCGCCGACACTTTAACACCGCATACAATGAATATTTTCCGCAGTGCGTTGTTCCAACGTAACACGCGACAACGTCCTTCGACAATTCTTGACGAAAAATGCGTCTCGTTTCGAATCAGGTCAATATGCATTCATTTTGAAATTGATTTCGTAAAAAATAACCGGAGGATATTGGAAATAATCTACTCTCGAGATCGAAAGTCCTGTGCCTTGAACGACAAACGATTAGGCACGTAAAACGTGACATTTGTTGCTTTAATTTCTTGTGAAATAAAAACGAAATTTCATTCGTAATTTGTGTTAATAATACATATTACAATAGCGTTTAATTTAACTTTAATTCACACATAGACTTAATCTTTTATATTTACAATAATATGTTCTGTATAATAATAGCGATTGACGTGCTACTGAAAATTGTATTTATCTCAAAATTATTCTACAGAGACGCTACATATTATATTTATTGAAAACGTAAGATTAATAAATTCTTAGTAGCTGCTCAACATAAGTCTGTTAACCCGTTGGTTGCCATGTCACCCAGAAATGGATGACATGACTTTGGATTATAGAACTAAATAACTGAATTCCAAAAACGAGACGATAATGAAAATTCTTTGGAATAGGATTGGTAAATTTGGAGAGGTTAGAAGATTAAATACAAGGTAAATTATCGAATATTCAACAGTCACGAGGGAAAACTTGAACTTTGTGGAAATGTTCACGAATTTCAGCGTGATACCATGCTTATTCGATTCAGTTTCATCGAATGACTACTATAATAATATCGAAGCGTAACGACCCAAGAAGTGGGTAACGAGGTGACAATAGCAGCAGGTGTTGAAAATCTCGCTGTTTATAAGTAATGACGGAGTATCTAGCACATTAGACGGCCGTGCCGCGCAAACGTAGGAACAAGATGAAATCACGTAGCATTCGCAGTGGCTATAGTTGCGAGCCCAGTTTTGATACGCAGCTACACGGACCACCTAGTTGGTATCTCTGGTTCAGGAGCCATAAAGGTTATCGTCATTACGACACACGACCTCCACGGCACTATAGTTCCGTGGCTCACGTTTCTACCCGAGAGTAGGACTGTGGGGAATTAGTTGTTGGATCCTGGAAAACGCAGCAGCGCCGCAAGTCTGTATCTTCGGAGTCCACAAATATAGGATGAGATCGCCTTCGTGGAGACCTCTGGACGCCCGTGGTCGTTCACCCGGTTGCGTCGATGTGCACACGAAATATTTACATCGGCCCAAGTTTCGCGTTAACTTGGAGAAACTTTCGATTGACCGAGGAACTCTGTCGACGGAAACGTTGCGCGTAGCCAAAGAGCAGGGCACTTGATTAGCCTGTCTTGGGGTGCTGTAAGCTGTGTCAAAAGAAGGATATGAGTCTACGCGTCGGCTATTATTCCACTTAGGACCACTTAACTTGCCCTAATTGACTTCTATAGTACTTCTATTTAAGTACTTCTATATACAACTTTTTCGTTTAATAGTGATCTTCTTTATCATTATATATTTTACATCATATATTTTACATGAATTCAGTAATTTCACTTTACACGGATTCCCGAGGATCACGCACACCTCAGCTTAAAATGCAATTACACGGCGTATCGTACAATTAAAATGCAATCAGAAATGCATTTAACTGACCTTGAAATAGGTGGATCTAATATGTTCGTGATACGCGCATTGTTTGTTAAGCGACCAAAGGAGCGTTTCGCAATATGGAATATCGAATGCACAGACTTCACTGTCCTGAGCAGACGAGCACCTAGGCACGAACCTACCGGATGCATCAAATGCACCAAATGCACCAAATGCACCGTGATAACGTCACTCACAGGATGTAGAGCTAGTAATTCAGGCTTCCAAAAGCATGGAAGGGGCGTCTGTCCTCTTCGTGTCTGCTTGTGCAGTGCAACGAGTAATTTTCGAAATTGCCCTTCTGACGTCAACTTCAGAGCACGTTATCTAAGGATTCGAAGTGGTCCTCCTTAGAAAAATGCAGAGGGCTCGATCGATCAGAAGGATCGACTTTAACGGAACAAAAATTATTCAATATACACAAATCATGATGGACCCTCACTCTCGCAAGGCCAATGTTTGTTACAGACAACGTTCTTTTGTTCTAAGGTCATTGATCTCCACTTCGATTGAAATGATTCAACTTCTAAATGAATAGTAATCGACAAGTAAGATCAATGCAGATTTGGACAAAAAATGTTTATTTGATTTTAAGATTGTTTCAGAATCTATAACTGCTGAAATCAGACACACTAAATGGATATACACATATGGAGAATTAATATCAGACAAAATATTATCATTAAGTGAAGTATATATACAGTGACATTGTATTATATTTATTAGAAAAGGGTTTGGTTTATCCTCTGTGAATTCTATGCATTTTACAATATTGGTTTGCACTCGTATCATATTGTTAAAATATTATTTGCCTTCGTTAATGTATTAGGTGAAAATTGATAATATACCTAAAGGTATATCAGAATGATTCTTGATTATCCATCATTTGACAATTTATCGCGCGATAGTCGTTTAAATTCTTCATGTCCGATGCATGTAGAGGGTTAGTTTGTTCAGCACGTTTTATGGAAATTAGTCGAGAATCGATGGTATTTTGACACCCTATGATTTATTTGTTTGAAGAATCTCTATAACGACCTCCGCCAGTATTTGATTAATAAATTCTCACGTACTCGTGACATAATAAAAACTGATCCTTCGCAAGAATGTAAAATGAGGAGTTTATTCATGAGTCTGTGAAACTGCATATTGAGAGATCGTCAAGACTGGGCTCTTCTTTTATTAAAAAGAACATTGAAAAGAACGAACTTAATCTGACAATATATATAAAAACGTTCTCTGAATGGAACACTAATTGAGCAATCAAATAACCAATTACAAAAGAAAATCAATTTTTTAGATGTGCCGTTGATAATTCGTAAGTACTGTAAGTATTCAGATAATATTAATTTATCATAATTAAAAAATTATTTCCAAAATCCAATCCAAAAAAACATTCTGTATTTTTTATTAGAGTATCAAACTGTTTTTAATTCAACGAACATTACACCGTAATGCAATTTTACATTATAATCCTTAATATCATTTCACTGTATTTATTTATGAAAAATGTCATTGCTGTTGTAATATAAAGTTTCAGTTTAAACTTCCTATTATCCGCCATTGTAAGTGCGTTTGCATAATTCTTGTGGCAATGGAATAATTGCCCTACTATCACCAGCAAAGTTGTATTAATAGTTTCGAACCATTTTCTGCAAGGAATCTTCCATTATCAAGTTATTACAGTCCAATTTCGTGTTACACTGTGTAATCGAACTATGTAGTATGAAGTGAAGTTAATGCCAAGTTCGCCACGGATATTGTGCAAGTAAAACGAAGCTTCTCGCATCGCGTATTCGAGAAAGATATTTTAAGAATTTCAGAGACAGAGAGTACCATAGTACCTTCGTGGTACTATACAAAAGGAACATAACTTTCTGTCTCCAGCTTCGAGTAAGAAATTGTCCATTCTTTCTGTCCGCACAATTTCTACCAGGTTGTGCAACAATACCAGAACGTCGCGAAAGGAGCGGTATTTATCACTCGTTAAAGTGAGTAGAAAATACCTATTCGATGTATATGAATGTGAATAATTGACCTTGATAGGCTAAAAATTTCCTGTTTCTTTTTTAAGCAAGAATAGTAATATTATACTATATTATAAACATGAAAGATTCAGGGGAACAAGTAACCTAGTTCTAGTCTTCATGTCATGATTGTCTTGATTGTTGTCGGACGTCTTTTAAGTAGAATAGTGGTATTCATAGTCAGACAATTATATAGTATAAGCTGTGGTTTTCTTAGATAATTAAAATAATGGATTTAAAGACTTAACATGAATAACAGAGTTTCTCTTTTTTCTATAGCATCATACATATTTCAGACATCTCATAAGTGGAATAGTGGTGTACATAGTCAGACAATCGAACATTATATAGTAAAGCTGTGATTTCTTAGATAATTAAAATAATGGATTTAAAGACTTAACACGAATAAGAGGGTTTCTCTTCCTTCTATAAAATCATACAAAATTCCTAAAAATATATATGTTTATATCTATACGTAGATTATTCTAAATTATTCTTTTTACAGTTGTCACAAATACGTATTAGTACCTTGCAAACAAATCTTTGGATTTCAGTTTCTACAGTAAACTTCTTTAAAAAATTTGAGAACCCTGCCAACAGTTTTTGTCCCACATGCCTCGAAATCGGCACCCCCTTTGTGCGAGCCTCGACGCTGTAAAATCCTAAGCGTTCGTACATAAAAATGTGAGAGCACTTAGAGAATAAAGTTCCAGAATTCGCGTCATTGGAGTAGAATGGAACGCGAGGCATCAGTACACATTACAGGGGGTAGCGGCACAGACAGCGTGTAAACGAATTTCCGCGTCACGTGCAATTCCTTCGCTATATCCGTAGTGCCATTGTGACCCCCCGTTTGGATTCTTTTCTTTCTTTCTTCATCCTGGCTCGATCCTTGGCTCTTCCTCCATCCAGCCACGGCGAAATAAAATGGAAGTACGCGGGGCAGAGGGAATAAAAAGGGCGAATGCAACCCCTTCTCGTTTCTCCTCTCGTTCTTCCCCGTCTTTTCTCGCGGCGTGGCGAAAGGCAGAACCGGAGTTTATTTTTATCTGACACCCAGAACTAATTTGATCTCACGTTCGGAGACACTCTTTGAATAAAAGTTTCCTGTTTCGTACCGCCGCGACGTTCTCGATGCAGAATTTCGCGCTGCCGCGACAATACAGCGTCATCACCTGCAGGTGCACCCTCTCGAACGCTGACCTTTGATCTTTTCCAACGATAGATTTTGTTCTGGCTTCGGGTCAAAAAAGAAACGGCTAGGACCGAGGGGATAAATTGAGGGCTCGCATTTTATGTGCTTGGACACGATGGCTGATTTATACCGCCGTTGAGAGTCGAAAGAAATGAACGCGTTAGGGGTTGTAGACTATTATGATCGTTAAAGGATGCTTTTCTTTCTTTGAACTAGCAATTCCAGACGATCTTTTTAATCTTTTCCGAACTTCTTACAGGTAACTTAAATTGCTTTTGTGCACACATTAATCTACATAGATATTATAATATTTAAATAATACAAATATATACAATAAATGCGTACAAATAAAATAATAATAGAAGTATTTTAATATTCTTCGTTTCTTTGCATCTCACAAAAGAGAAAGTAACACTAAATTCTGTATTTTTTCTTTGAATGATGATTTATGAACCAAATTCATGTTCCTTCAAATTAATTTCACTTTACAAATTTACTTTACAAATTTCTACCGTAAAATTACTTCTTTGTTTTGTTATCATCATAATTTATTATCAGAATTATGTAAGTATTTTTTTATTCACATAAACTCTTACATTTATTAATCATATATTACTCTTGAATTTACTATAGTTTATAATCCATACTTAAAGTTACTCTATAACTTCAGACGTTTCATTTTTTACAAATTGCTTTTACTTTAAAAAAAATTGCATTTATTTTGCTTTTCCATGCTTCTTTCTAAATAAACAGACGTATCATAATTTGTTATTCTGAAGGTAACCAAGTATTAGATCTTAAAACGTTCGACATTCTATTTACTCAATAACAACATTGAATTCGATTGTTCGAATGCTACGAAGACTCGATTTATTCTATTACGTGGAAAATTCCAGAGAAATATTTGTTGACACGATTGAACATAGTACTGCCATTAGAGTATAGAAGAAACTTCGAGGAGGTTTACAAATCTAAAAGGGTACCGCTTGCTTTAAATCTGGTTACACCGAGTGCTCGCAATCGCGCTGCAATCTCGGAGAACGTATTTCATGCTGTAAACGTGTTGAACGAGTACTTGAATAATGTAGTCTCGGAGATTTCCACTAACCCATTATCCGTGCATTTGCCCGTCTAAAATCAGAAATGCTTTTAAAGAGTTCCTTCCGTTGACGAAACGGAAAAAAATATTTAGTATATGTCTCGTTTACTATGTACTAACCATATTGCTCTCTGTTGACTACATTTTGACATGTATATACCGATAGAAATTAATCAATTTTAAAATTTGACATAGATTTTGGTAAGTTGTTTTACACTTTAGTGAAGTTTTTTAATTGAAATATCTAAGAAATCACATCTTATACTGTTTCATGTTTGATCGTCTGACTATATATGTCACTATTCTACTTGGAGGATGCTTGTCGTTTGAAATGAAAAGTCGTTCATTTATAAAAAGTAACTTACTCTTTCAGTTCCTTTAATGATATCAAATAAACTTTATTAAATATTATTATAACGAATCAAATAGAGGCGTTAATTTATTCTCCCTTTGTATCGTAATATTCCACTTTGAATTTGATAAATATGCTTACTTTTGTATTTACACTCTTCTTTCGAAAACTTTTCTAAATTCCAATACATCAACTCGGTTCAGTATTATTCGATTAGGTACAATTCTTTGGGTGGGTGTTAAAAGGGTTAACAAGAAAAATTCTTTAGAAACATCAATGAATCCACATTATGCAAATGGAACGTAACGAAACATCCGAATAAGCGTACGGTTGCTCCTAAACTCCGCGTTTCGTTAATTAAATATCGAACGCGTAAATATTTCTCAGCACGTTTTAGTGCCGCCATGAGAGTTTCTCCCGTCTGTGGAACTGGTAAAAGCTTCTCGAACGCCGCGCAGACTGGTGTATTTTGCATCCTAGATCGCCACGTACACTCGATCGTGCTTTAACTTCGAAGGGCTCGTTTTACCTCGTACTACTTTCTCGACACGCAGACATCGCCAATTTCTAGTCGCATGGTACACAGATTTATTCATACTAGCGCGCGTGTACCACCCTTCCACTCTCAAACGGACGTGTTTGCAGCTGAAAGTCCCTCTAACAATCTCTGGACTGAGAGAATGTTTTGTAAGGCTCCAACGGTCGCGACAGTACGTTCTCGCTCAATTAAGCGGGCGTTACTGTGGGTTGCGTACGACCAGTTTTGCAGTTGATGCACCTGTAACGCAGTCCACGAGTAATTAGGCACTGTTCGGGCTGGTCCGTCGGACACGGTTTTACCTTCTACCAACAACCAACCGTTGACCTCTATTCTTCCATCGTGGTGCTTTGACGAAGTGCAGACTGAACTATGCCTGGGTTTGACATAAATTTCAGCAGGAATATTTGATTAATGTTTCGTTACATTAATGGGCTGCTATAATAGAATAATTGACGTTATGGTTCCCATTTTAGGTTTAGTATTATATTGTTTAGGTACAACAAGTACTTTTCACTATAGAAAATAAAGTATATATAAATATGTGAATGTTAAAATTATATATAGTAAAGAGTAAAGCGTCTCAATGAATATAATCGAATAGAAAAATGTAAATATTTATATTTATATACATACAAGAAGTCTGGATGCGAGAAAAGATATTTAAAATAGTGCAGTGTGAATTACAGTTAGAACTGTCGTCGACAACAATACAACATGAATATATCTTTGAATAATACTGACAAAAGTTCAGAATTAAAAATTTCAACTTGTACTCAACCCGAAATTTAAGGTAGCGATTCGTGTCTTGAGATACCGAGAGTAATTAATTTTAACACACCCAGCGTCTTTGGTTTATTAAGTAGAGATCCTTTACGATGAAAGGATCTCTTGCTGCCACTAAGCGGCAGGAAAACATTCTGCACACCGATGTTAATTCCTTGATGCAATATTTCATAGGGTGGTTAGAAGTAAATGCACCTACAGAGCGCGGAGTGCTTTTGGGTGAAACTGGGTTTCCCCGCGTATCTTGTCTTACTACACTCTCATCTCCGGAGAGTGGTTTCCACATTATTGCGCGAAGGAATGCCATCGTAAGAATTAAGTTTTACTTAATAGTTACACGTTACGCTGCGGTCCAATGAGATGAATTAAATTCGAGTCGCCGTTCAAACGATCCAATAAAAAAAAGGGGAAATGAGATATAAGAATGTAGGTTAATATAGCGGGCCAGGGAATACCGGAAAGGTTGATAGCAGCTTACGTAGAAAATTGTATTCCACTCATGTAATAACACACAATTAAACTGTTTTGTTTTCTAATAAGAATGTACTCTTATCAGCATAATTATGATGATCACTTAAACATCATCTTTACTTCTAATTTCAATCATGTAAACTTTCATTTAAGATACAAGAAATCCGGTATACGTATGTATACATACTTAAACATCATCTTTACGTTTAATATATATCGTGCTAACTTTCATTTAACGTAAAAGAAACTTAATATACAAACGTATGTATTGCATACCATCTTGTTCGATTATAAAACAAGATCCTCAAGCACCTTTTGCAACCCCCATTACTATACCTTCTTCCAAAGAAATATCGAGTTTCATTCGACCAGAAGATAGAGAAAAATTACTCGAAATCGATCGAGCTTACTCGGTTCCAGGCTGACTTACATCGTTCACGTTTTGGCAGGCCCCGTACTTATTATGCGAAGAATAGTCGATGGCATAAAAAGGGCGAGCTTTGCGAACGGGGGTTGCCGAAGCTCTCTCGGTAAACCAGGGCTTTCCTTTCGACGAGCTTTCGGCATTGTGGCGGCCAGCACGCGGAGACTAGCCCGCGCACGTAAATACCATGATTGATGGGCTAGAAACAGCTCTCGAGTCTCCTCTGTCCTCTCCCCTCCTCGGCTCTGTTGCTCCGCTCTAGCCTTCATTCACGTCGTGGTTCGACCTATTCGGTGTGAAGAGCGAAGTTTACAAGGAGCACACAATGGAGCCTGATTTTCCGCACCTACACTTTCGTCCTCGGTCACTTAACACATCATCCGCCGCGGGTATTGTTTGACTGTTGAGCGACGTGTGCTGGCCATCGCGTTTGCCCTTCGGTTTCTTTGCTCGCTTCGGTTCGTATCTTTTCCCGATGAATGTGCACGCAAACTTGCAGAATTTCTGAGAGGAGTCCACTTAAGGGGGGAAACCACATCAGGAGGCCAAGTATCAAGGGGTTCCACCACTTTGCCCCACCCGAAATTTTCAGTCTTCTTCAACCATTTTTAGTGAATCGATAACAAGATTTTATTTACATCGAAGTACATTAATGTATCGCATAAGTATTCATCTAGAAAATCATTTTCATTTTTTTCATACATTTTTTTCATACAAAACTGGCGGCTCGAGAGACGATTTAGTGATCGTCTAAAAAATAAATGGTATCGCATTGGGCACGATAACTCAAACCAGGTACAAATTACAAGAAGGAAATTAAACTAACTACGTAGCTTAACCGTTTTTAAGAATATACATTTTTAATCAAATGGCGTCGTTCCAAAGTAAAACATACAAATTTAGCCTAAGATTGCATATCATTTTCGAATAGTATATAGAGAGTACTTAAAGCAAAAAAATGTCAACCAAAGTGATGGTAACCTCTTAACCGTCTCCGAGGATATTTTTTTTTTACAGAGAATATATGTAAAGATTCTTTAACTTATCATAATTTTAAATACATTTTAAAGTACATTTGATCATTTTTTCGATTCACTTCTAACAGGAATCTCACTTTGCATTGTATCCACGCACTTGTCCTTCATTTTCTTTGCTCACTTCAGACGAAATCTGTAACCGATGAGCGCACAGACTTCGCAGAATCTTTGAAAGAAGTCCATTAAACAGGATTATGCCTGATGGGAATGTTCTCAGGCTTATGATTTATGATTGCCTCGAGGGGAAAATACTTTTCTTTGTACAGTTATACCTTTCGAAATTGATGATGCCTGTGAATTGTTTCACGCCCGATGGCAAGTTTCACGTGTTTCTCGCTGGAGAGATTGATCGCTATCTATCATGTTTAAGGGTGTCGATTTGTTTTAGGTAAACTCGATCGTTCGTCGTGGGAAAAATAAAATGTTTCGTCGAAGGAGCTGTGCGATGCATGGTGCGTGAATGCTTTATGTCAGTCGAGTTTGGGAAATGTATATGGTTAAACATTTCTGGGTTGCGCAAACGACCAGTACCATGAATTTATTATGTTCCTTTAAACATTCAAGCAGTTCATCGACGTTGTTCCCATATCGTATATAATTTTCAGACCATTTCATCCTAGTGGAAGTATTCAAACAATGTATTGGTTAACAGAGCTTGACAAATGGGACTTATTCAATGTGTGTTGGAATTTGCACGCGCCATTTCTGGTCATTTTGAACGTAGAAATTTACGACTTCATAGTGCACGATATTTTAACGAAATGAAAATTAAAATTGTCTTATAATCTTTCTTTATAAACTGTATTCTCTGCCAGAAAGTCTCGAAATATGTACTTCCATCTACATTAACTTGAAATCAAGCCACTACTTTGAAATCATAACTCATGACAAAGTGGAAGATATTAACGTAATAAATTAAATCTCTAATGAATGACAATTGTGTCATTTATCGAGATAATACATTTTTATGCGCTCTGTAATTACGCCGTGTTATTAATCTTTCTTCTGGTTAATTGATCGGTAGTAGGAATGATTTATGTGCTGAATTTATCTCAGAATTTATTTTATAATGATTATAAACAGTTGGTAGTACGTATGCTTACATGAAAATAATATAATGAAGTAAAAAATATAATGGAATTGTGTAAAAAATCAAGAAAGTTTATGGAGTTTAAAGTTAACCTGATGTCTGCTTTGATTTCAGTATCAATAATAATACGTAATTCAAGTAATCTCTGTGTTGAATTAATCTAAGAATTTACTTTGTAATCCTTAAAGTTATACATACATGAGAAAATAAATGAAGCCAACATTGTAGTAGAACTATCCACGAAATTCAAAATATTTGTACACCTGGTGCATTCCTTAACATGAGGATTTAGAATGGAATTGCTGGCCACGCAGCAGCTAAACGGCTAAAATTTAATTAGTCGTAAACCACAATGAAAGTGTAAAAGTTAAGTACCAAGGTAAATTGTAGGTTACCTCAAACGATTATACCGGCTGCGCCAGTAACTACATTGAATTAGGGCGAGCCGAAATCAAACCGGATCAAGCCAAATCAAACCGAGCGTGAATTGTAAAGGGTAGCGGCATCCGCAACGCTCGCGTTCAGATAATGAGTCAATACGATTATCCTGGCAGTGAAATGATCATTCTCCTCCAAAATGAAAAAGTTTGTTAATTCAACCGTATAATCGAGTCCAGTTAACATGTTGAAACAACAAAATTTTGATCTGCTGCGGGTAGTTTTCGAAATGAAAGAAAACAGTGGAATTAAGTCTAAGAATTGGTTAATTATTAGTGCTGCTAATATTAGCATAATCGTTAAAAAGTAAATGGTTAAAACGAGCATGTGTATAAACATGTAGGAATTATTAGATTTACGATAAAAGAATTTCATACGCAAATTTTCTAAAATTTGTAGGAATTGTTTTTGTTTGTTTATAAGACCTCGTTATATTAGATGTATTCTAAACTTTGAAAAAGCTCTAATCTCAGCTGTATTAATACTAGATTAATGAAAAATAATGTAGAAATAAATTTCCTAGGCTTTCTTTTTCTTTTTTTATCAATTATTACATGTGTCTAATTGGTTATGCAATTATTATATCGAAGTCTAAAGCACATCTGTCAGTCATTCTGTAAAATCTAAGGGTGTGGTTGTAGCGACTGCCAGTATAAACATTGAACACTTTTATTTCTCTTTTCCTACATTTCGTATTTTATCAATTCATATTTCAAAATTTACGCTTTAAAAATAAGTATCAGTCTGGCACAGTAAATTATATTTTGTGTTTTCGAAATATTTTATCAAACAATAATATACACAACTTTCAGACTTCTAATGTGAAAATGGTTATTGGTAACCAAGATCATTTCATGGTTGGAAAGCCGAAATAAATAAATAAGTATATATACTACCTCTTGCTTATTATATCTGTCTCAACTGACCACAACTACCCTTACCTTAACCAAAGTCACACCGAGATGGTGAAGCTCGTTCCCTTTGTGGGGTCAATCGATCAACCCGAAGCAGGCGATAGAAATTCACAATTTTATCGTAACCGTTGATCCCGTGTGCAAGGACTCGCCGTGCGAAACATGTAAAATAATAAAAGCAACCGGTGATTTATGAAGGCGGCACGCAAAGTAGAAAGTTGGCCAGCGAGCCCAAGTATCGAAGTAGTTGGCCGAGCGTTCAAGTATCGTTGTCGTCGATCTTACGGGATCGCTATAAATCGGGACGAGTATCGAGCATTTGCCGATATGGGCCACGATTTCGCGGTGAAATTCTCGCGAAATTGGTACAGGCTTAGAAGACGTGGGAGAGTCAGGGAGCGTTGAACTGGGTTGGTCGCGGTGGAAAGAGGTTTTCGGAAGGAGGACCCGATCTAGCCCGAGGTCACACGCTCTGGACTGGGGTCGAAAGCCACGACAGATACGGATGTACCTCTGCGCAGGTGAAGATATACGCGTCAGAGACGTCTACGTTGGGATCGAGGAAACCGCTAAACTCTGTGGCTGATAACAGATCCTGGTGCGTCCAGGTGGACTCCTGGCGTCCTTGGTGGACCCCGGTGGCTGAATTGTCTACAGAGAAATAGCAGATCAGTGGACAACGCGAAGAGCCAAATATTTGCTTGTACCTTACTTGATTAATGCTACCCTTCACCGACTTCGAAAATTAAGAGATATTACATGAGTGAGATAATGCTAACCTCTTCACCTGTAAATCATTTCTGGGATATGCAGTCAGTCCCATAAGCATTCGTACCCTCTATGTTTATTGAAGACATTTGTCTAAATTAAATTACAGGTTTGGTGTTCACAAATAAATGTTTCGTTATAAATATATATATATATATATATATGCGTAAAATTTATTCATGTATATATTTATAATAAAAAATTTATTTGGAATCATCGAGCTCATCATTTAATTTCGCCTTTCTTCAACTTAGTTATAGGACTGACTGTATACGAGATGGATTTATGAGTAAGCTTTGTCTAATGAAACAAGGAATATTTGCTTGTTTATATATATTTGGTTACTCACTTTAATAGGCATATTAATAAGGAATTCTATTTAACTTTTTTATGTATATGTATTTTATGTACTGCCTCTACTTTCGTAGAAACTTTTCATTATTCTTTCGGCGTGGGAACATTTGTTTGGTCAACTTCGTAGCTTTACGGAGAAATTAATTTCTTAGAGGTCGTATAGTGATTTTCCCGTCTACCGCGCACAGATTATAAATCACGGTTCAATCACGTTTATTTTTTCATCTACCACAATTAATTATTTCCTGGCAATTAATTATTCCCAACATTTCTCGGCAATTAATTATCATTATACGTTTGCGTCTGGCGCTGGAGGGGCTGTGCTATTATTGACCGGGTTCGAGACTTATTACTATAGTTTTCTCTGAATTCTATGCTACTAAATGAACGGAAAAAATTTGTATTCATCATTATTCACATAAATTACATAATTATTTATTATATGATCACGAAATGTCCAAATACTCATTTTTAGAATATACAGTTCTCGATTGTGATCTATTTATTTTCATATTAAACACCATGGAGTTGTTTTCTTCTCACTCAGGTAGTTTTCGAAAGCATATTAAGAATAAATCTTGAATAATACTAAGGTTAAGGTTTTTATCACTTATTTATTTTAACCTAACTTCTCAATTACTAAATTACTTTTAGTGAATTCATATCTCATGAATTCTTTAAATACAAAAAATTTCGAATACAATTTTAAGATGGTTTTTGAATAAGACTCTGAAAATGTTAGTTTTAGTACTTAGTTAGTTGTAGTACTTTTCATGAAAATAATGCATAAATACATATTTCTGTTCAGCACCTAAATTCATAAGGTTAGAATTAATTCTAAATATTAATGTTATTGATTAATTTGTTAAACGATCGCATCGACCGTGGCATCGAATTGTTTGATGTTGTTTACGACCGTCATGAAAACGCGAGTGTCACACTGAAGGTAATTCCAAGGCGACGAGAGTACAGCATTAATCGGTGAAATTTCTGCTAGGCTCGAGCAGCAATGTATTAACAATTTAACGTGCCGACACCTGCGATAGCTATTATAACACAATTACATACAGCGCTTAGCGTGGAATTGTGTGTGCGTATCGTGAATTTGCGTAGCAGACTGCATCCGTACCATAGGATGCGGGGCGAATTGTTTCAGCTCGTAGGTCTTGGCGTAAACTCTATTATTATTCCCTTTCTTGTCAAAGTTTATTGAATGTCATAGAAGCAAAATACGCCATAGCGTAATAGAGCGTAATGGCGAACGTGAAATTAATATGAACGTGCATCACACAAACTCGAATATATGTTCGTCAGAGTGGTTCAGAAAATAATACATATTTAAAGGAGTACAATATTTATTTCTGGATTAAAAAATATTTTCTCTATATTCTTGTTGCTTAAGGTCTTTATATTTTAAGGTCTTAATATTTTGACCAAGTTATATTTAATAAAATGTCGAGTTTTTAACCCACCTAATCTCTAAACGTCAAGGTACACATAACATTTAGTATTTCGAGGAATCAATCTAACCCATTAACATAAATAAAAACGATATTTGCTATCTTGAAGTCTCTTTAAAATGAAGTATTATGGAGCTTTATTATTATAATTTGTATTAATTCAGTTTATTAAGAAAAGAATTATAAACAATGGTCGAAATGGTTTTATAAACTTCTGGATGTGACTAATATGACGTACATATATCGTTTACAGCAGTTGTAATTAGCATACGTCAATTATAGTCCGCAATTGAGACGTATTGGCGTAACGTGATCGAATTTGGTGAGTAGCCAGGTATATGAGAAATTGATTGTTTTAATTATAATTTTAAAGTAGACTGTTGTCACTATCAACATATAATATTCGAATATGTAGGCTTAAGGTTATTTAAAAAGGAAAATTAAACGAAGTTCTTCAAGTTATTTATTCACTAACAAAATAAAAAGCATCTACACAACTGATTGAATCTCATTCAAGTCTTCTTTAGGTTGGGATAATGTACTTGCACATGCTCTCCTGTGATTTTTTTGTAGATAACGTTCTATAACTTGAAATAGTATAAAATAGAAAATATCGACATTCTTATAATACATGTAATTTGGCTTGTTAAGTTCAAGTTTTAAAAACTTAAAGAACCTTACATAATTTATATTTATATTATTCCTTGCAAGTTTGCATCAAAACGTTCTACAACTTGGAACAACACCCACGTAAAAATGATCGATCATCCCATATGTACAATTTTGCTCGTTAAATTCACGTAAAATAGTATTCAAAATAAAACCCTAGCCGTAATTCTCTAATACTTCTCCGCTATAAAGCTCTTATATAACGAGTAAATAAAAGGACATAAACGGCATAGCCGGCGGCGGCAGACGAATATGATCTAGAAGAAACCCTCATATTGCGAATATTCCTTTTTCCAAGTAAATATCGGATAATTGATACGTTCCAAGACATACCACGTCGATGATACGGGCGAACGCAATAGAAATCCCATATTGCTTTAATTAAATCCCGCAGCTATCAAACGATAAGTAAGGTAGTCAAGTATTATCCAAGGTAATTGTTAAGTAAATACAATGAAATGTCGTTTATCGGAAATTGTGAGGATGCAGAACATTTCTGATGAAAAAGTTTTTTTATAAAATCGATCGGTGTCGATAAAAATAAAATGGGTGGACATTCGAGGAGCAGGTATAATTTGTGTCACCGAACAAAGTTATTATATCGCGCTAACACACGTGGCTACTGTATAGGTTCAAAGGAAACTTATTTTTTCTTAGATACAAACGTTTTTAGAATAGATATAACATCCACTTACCACATGTCTTCCGATAATAGATTTTGTGAGATTCATATTTTGACTAATTTCTACTATTTTATTTAAGTAATTTCCCATATTAAAACAAAATTTTCAATATTTAGTCTTCTGATAAATGATAAATAGGTTTTCCTCATATAAATATTATATACAAAATGGCGAAGCTTATCAAGTAAAACTAAATTATTAAATAAATAACAAGAATTTACAATACGTTACAAATCATCGTGAAAATGTAATTACGTTCTTTCTCAACATTTATTTACGAAATATTAACTAATGAAAAAGGAATGAGTACAATAACATGTATTATATAGTATAGTAAAGTAAATAAGTGTACCTGTGTGTTCGAATAAATTCAATTCAATCTCCCAAAATCGAGAGTAAAAAGTATCGTAGCTCAAAGCGTAGGCTTGATACATGCCATAGCGAACTCTGGAAATTATTATCTATGAAGAGAATTCAACAGAACACGATTCTACATTGCTGGAACGCTTTAGTCGGTTATGCAACTACGTTTGAGTAATTGGAGACGCTACAAAATCATGTTGTAACGATTATTCCAGCTGTTCTGGCATTAATTTTCCATTGCATGTGCAATCACGAGGAATTTCTGCAGCTTCTCCAACAATATTCGTCGAATTTTCTGAGATAAAGTAGACGCCGTCAATTTCATGACACAAATTTAATCGCTTGCTTTAATCCAACTAAGCTCCCAGTTTTCAATCTGTGAAAAATTTACGGCAAATAAGTGATTCAATTCTATAAAGAAACAACTTTTATCGTTATTCATACTCTTTTCGGAGCACGAGAAAATTTACTTTAATTTCAACCTGACATATAAATAAGAAACTACACGAAATATAGTTTTAACGAGAATGAGATTGGTGATCTTTTTAAAATTTAATTAAATATTTTTAATTTCAGGTATATAATTCTAAGTGAAAATAAATTGATGTCATATTTTGTTCATTTTTCATGTTTTGAAACATTTTCTTTAAAATACAATCAAGATAAATGTCGATTAGAATATATTTTCCACTGTTCTTCCATCTTTTTTAAAGACAGTACACACAAAAGATTTTCTTGAAATTTGTTTAAACGTACGAGCTTTATATACACTTAATCGAATGACTAGATAAGACAGACTATAGACTCCCATCGAAAAATGAAACAAAAGAAACGATACAAAAAAGAAAAATTGATTAAACACCTGACACCAGATGATATGGATGACAGAATTTACATAAAGTTGAATTGATGAATTGGAACTGTTATTTGACCAGTTGTGGTGCGTTTAGCGTTAATGCATCACAGAGACCAAATTGTTATATAGAGGTCTTCGTGGCTCTGGCATAGTTGCTTTGTTCAGGAACGTTACTGATTCCCCGCTGCTCGATCATACCGCAGCTAATGACCGGCAGTCATCCCCGAGCCAATGAACCGCGTGCGATTATGATTTCACGCACATTTATCTCGAAGAAAGCCCGTTACGGAAAGATCGTGCGAAATCGTTCCTTCTATAGCACTGGAAACCACTAGCACGCTTTAGGTGGCGGCGCGCGCGTTATGAAGGGCAGTTCGCCTCCGGCCGCCGTGGAGTACGAACGTGCCAGTGCGTCTCTCGATTCTCTCGATCTCTCGTTACATTCGTGTGCCGTATTCCTGTGAATGTTTTGTGTCGAATGTGTCCCTGATATTCTCATCAATATTCCATTCACTGCGCGTTTTATGCGGCGTTCAACGTATTTATTCGAAATACTTACGACCAGTGACTAGTGAAACTTTTGACAGGCCACATTGGACTTGGAACGATGCAACACCTGCCAGTCTTTTAGTGGACTTATTTAAAAGAAAGGTACGCCACTGCGTTAGGTGTCAGGTGGAATGGCATTAGGAATTGTAGTTGTTGACATTAAAACTATCGGAGTCAACCTGTTATATATAATTATGTTTTTGGAGTTAGGGGTAGGGAGAAGAAACCTTAATTAAATTAAATAATTTGTTGATTTAAATTTATTCTTTGTTGCAATAGGTGTCCTTAAATATTTTTGTAGTAGCCTTGTTAATGATTGAGTTGCTTTTGAAAGAAGTTCCAAGTGCATTGGTATGCATTCAACTACATCTTCGTAATTAGAGGGTAGAAGCGGTAACTATTGAATTTGACAATTTAAAATTAATTTTTTGTTACAATAATTGTCCCTTTGTAAAAGCAAAATCATTGTTGATGATCGAGTGACATTAGAAGGAAATTCGAAGTGCATGGGTGTAGTAATTAGAGGGAGGAGAAGGAAACTACTTTGCCAATTTAATTAATTCATTGTTAACATAATTGCCCTTCAATATTATTGTAAAATGATTATTAATAATTGAGTGACTTTTGAAAGAAGTTCGAAGTGGATGGGTCGAATTAATCGGCTTGGGAGTTTTAATGTTAAAAGTCGTACGCGTTGATTGCTTCAAGGTATTTACTTTCAGAAATTAAATTTCCGAAGAGGATTCCTCGTGAAGTTGGGAACGTGCAACGTTAAATAAATATTTGATTTCATATGGAATTAAACTGTTTCGATTCTGACTAACACATTTATACTTGATACTTTACAGTCGATAGTACTATAACTTGTAATATAGGTATATATCCGTGTGTACATTTACTTTTATGAAACTTTAGAGTGATATTTCTCAATACTTCTCAAAATTCTCAATATTTAGAAGGCTTTTCAAAAGGGTTCTTAAGGATTTGTTTTTAATACGCCTGTCAGCGTGGTGGACACTTAGACATATAATTGTGATGACGCGAAAAAATCGGATGTATAAACGTGTTTTATCAATGAATAGAATTCCAGAGCCTTTTTAGGAAAACCTTCGTTTGAATACACGCATTTACAATTTGTTTAAAATTGCTTCAAAAAACGAAGTTCAACGTAAAACCACGTTTTATTTATCACGTATATTTATAATCGTGTGAAAAAATCGGATATATTATTATTAATTTTTTATTTTATTACATACATCTGTTGTATTACATACAGTTTGTCTAACAATGTTTTTAAATGTTCCAGTTAACGAAATTCAACCTGAAACCATGTTAAGAAGTGAAACATTAAAAGTTAAGGTGTATGATTTTTACTTTCTCACGAACATTTATATATCTTACTATTAATTCATCGCCATTTAATTTTGAATTTGAAGTGGACGACGCGGATGTCGATTTTGGAAGTTCGATCTGCCGGCTTTATGCGTTTCCCGACGTTTGCAAAATAGATGTCACGTGCACGATTTATTTTCGATCGCTGTTTACGATACTAGGAAAACGTTTCTCGATCAAGTGAGTTTATACTCTGTTGCAAGTGAGTCGTGCGAATGCTTTTGACATTGACGTGTACACATTGACTTTGCAGCGCGACATACGTTACTACAATATTTAACCGTTTAATATTGCGGACAGATTACAATTAGGAAAATATGCTTTGTTATAAGAAATTAATTCTGTGCGTTTATAGGCATGCATTCATAACTCCAGTTTCAGTAGAAATATTAATTCGTCATACTGTTACGTTAGAGTACAAACCTTCTATGCCCTAAAACTAATCTTTATTACGATGAATCTATTTCAGTTTGAATAGATTAAATTTAGTAATTTGTTGCATTAACGTGCCAAGCTTCATAGTAATGAATAGACTGTGGAAAGATAGAAATTTATATAATTATCCTTTACAAATAAATGATACATTTAATTTAAAACAGGAGATCGAATCAATTGAATATTACATAAATTAAGATTCATATGGAAAGCGATTTTATCTTCAGCTTATAGTGTAATATAAAATATCGATTCGTAAATGGAAGACAAAGTGATTTGCTTTTGTTTTCAGAACATCTTACATATTCCTATTTGTTCTTTCCACGTACAAAACATTGTACGTACATATATTTTTCAAGGGAAATTGAGTTTACAAGAGGTATCTTATTTGTGGAAGTAAGCTCTACGTACGAACTACGAAAATTTTCAATTTTCTTCTCAAGATTTCGCAGATGGAAGCAAACAAGGTATCTGATACGTCCCGCATTTCAAATGTTTATCTATATCACAGGAATTACCAGGTCCGTGTTTCTTTAAATTAAAAACAAAACAAATTCTCGAAATAACTGAAGTCAATCAGAATTCATTCAAGGACTTTTGTGATTATTATAAAGACTAATTTGCGACGGTACAAAAGTTCCTACTGTTTAAGTTTCCATTATCTCTTGACCCACTTCAATGATCTGACTCTTTTGTTCATTGTAAATTAATTCCCATCATCTCTTTAATATTCTCTGTAAATTTAATAAACTCGCAGCCGGCGTGCCACTTGTAATGTAAAAAATAGCGCGCTGCTTTGAATAAACAATCGGTATAATCGAAACTCTGTATTTGTGACATGGAAAATATGAAGATAGTAAATTGAAAAAGTTTGGCTACGAAGAAAAATGCATCAATTCTCTACATATTTACTCGCATGCAATACGGTTTTTTGTTCATCGCGAACAGGGATGAATATTGGGTTCCCGTGTTATTAAATTAACAACTCCACCGAGTGAATGCATGCAATTGCTCGTATATTGTACAAATTCTCGCGTTATAAAAGAACGCTGGATTTCCCAAAATTAGACAAAAAATTGGATCCAATGGTCGCATAATTGTTGGAATAAATTACTCCAGTTCGATGAAAGATAATAGCTAGGATTGCGGATGTTGACAAAATAAAGAAAAAATGACGAGAAATTAGGCGCCCCTATAATGTCACGAGTACTGAAAGAACGTTTCAGATAAAAAATGTTATTCGTGGTAGACCATTATCTCCGTCTAGATGATTCACAGGGAAGAGAAATAAACGACACGATATTCCCTGGTGTATTTGTGGGCTGAAGCACACCACATTTTCCCCGAAAATTGTTTACGTCTCTTATTTCCTGTTTACTGCGATGCTGTCAGTTTGGTGGAAGACTGAATAACTGATAACGTCGGAATAAATAATAATGCCAAAACGTTTAAAGTTTTCGCGACAATTTCGAACCTTCACCTAAAGCAGTCTCGGTTTGTTTGATACTGCATTCGTTTTCTCATTTGTGGACAATTATGAATATTAATATTGCATATAATCGAAACTGTCAGGTATTTGATATCGTGAAATTTCCATGCATGCCTTTGTTTTACGTAAACTGAGGCATAATAGGTTTACACGGTTCACTAAAATCCTGAAAAATGATAGTTAAATGTAATTATGTAATTATGTAACCACCTATTATTTTTAATAATTCGATATTTATTTCTAATAATTTATTACTTGGTTTCTGTGAACATATGCTTTAATTATACATTGATGTTTTATATTCTCATTTTATTCACTTTTTTAAATCTATTTATGATTATTTATATTAGCCACAACTCGTTACGTCTCCTGTATAATGAATGCCCATGATCACATGTATTACTATGGATTACTACATGGATTAATACGTCCAAAATTTTAATTTCGATAGCAAAAAGTGGCCAACAAAGTAGGTCGTGTTTAAATGTCTTCTGGAAATTCACCGAATCGTCAAAGCAAAAGCAAATTCATTCGTTTCAACTATTTTATTTAGCAAAGTTCTTCTTTATTTTGGAATAATAGAAAAGCTCAATTTTATTACCGATTATTTTTATTATGAATAGCAAGGAACCAAAGGAAAGGAGTTGGAAAGCAAACTGTTAAAACAAATGTTAATAACACGAACCATCTACTTTGACCACAATGAGAAACTATTGATGCTATTTAATATCAATATGTGTAACGTTAAACCTTTCGTTTATCAGTATATTAAAAAATATGAGGTACATTTCACGTGTATTTTAATATTTCTTTAATTAGAATTTTTTACTTATTTATAGCATTCTTCTTATTAATATTCCTTTTACTAGTGTTGCATTGACTGAAAACATCAACTTAAAATCCGAAAGTAATAAGCACAAGTAAACTGAAAGAAGTGAATTTTAATTTATTTAAAGGATTTTTTTTTACCAGAATACCATTGGTTAAATGCGAAAAATTCAAATCCAGAAGAGCTATGCGAACATAGTTTCTAAGGTGTACGTGACGGGAATAAGTATAAGTAAACCGAGAGAAGTGAGTTTCAACGTATTTAAAGCTGAAATATATACGGATTGATGGTATTAAAATAAGCGGAAAGGAATGAGAAAGAAAACGCTCGACGCAATTCTGGAATCGTCCCATGGATTTCCCGTCGTGAAGCTTCGCGATCAAGGAAACGCGCGAGCGTTTCCTCAGGGGAAATTACGAATTACACGTTTTTCAATTAAATGTACCGAGTCTCGTCCACTGAGGAATAGAGACGCGACACGTGGAGAGGGCCGACGAGGAGAATCAGCCCGCAGGCTTTGCATCCGCTTGCCGATCGTGAATTTTATCTCCCAGAGACACGTATATTGACTTAATATCGAAAATGAAAGCAATTGTACAGCTGGATACGTTCCTAGGTAATGGTCTTCGTTATTAAAATCGATGAAATTCCTGCGATTATTTTCTCTCTCTCTCTCTCTACGTTGATTCATATAACATTGGAAAATAATAAACATTTGAAAGATAATGTTAACGTTTCAATGAATTAATACGATTTTTTGAGAATTTTCACGATTTCACTGCGACTGTATGAAACGTTTATATTCTTATCGCTGGAATATTATTTCTCCAATTCGAAGATATCAGAGTTTTCCACTTTGTTATTGTTGGAATAGCGACGGTGGAGTAGAACCTCTGTTATGCGAACTATTTGGAAAACAAAAGTGTTCAAATAAGAGAATTTTCACGTAATAGAAAAACAAATTTGGTTGGAATTTATAACAATACGTCTTCATACTTTAGATTCAATTTTTTTTTTTGCGATTATTACTATAACGTACTGTACATTTGTGGGAATTAAAATAATAAATTTCTGTAAAAGTTTTACAACTTTGACAGCATGACAAAGGTTAAATGCCTTTGGCGTTTGGAGATTATTTCTGAAACGTAATTGGACGGTCTGCGTCTGTTTCCATAAAATACTAAATTGGGTTAATGTTTTACGTTGGTCAATGCACCTGCAGTAGAATTCGCCAAACACAAAGCGATTGTTATCTACAACGTTAATTGGTTTGTTAATTTTTTTTTTTTTGAAAATTCTCTTTGTGCTGCGAAACGAATTTCGTTTTCGTAATGAATCATTTTCAATGGTGAAACGATACAAATGATTTCGCAATGAGCATTACCTCGTGATTGATCATCGGGTTTTATTGAACTTGTCCAGGAACAAATCGCCATTCCATTACTCACGAGGGTTGCGAACGACGGCTAGTAGTAAAACAAAGCAAAACGGTTTGTACTACGTTTGAAATTGTACACAGTATTTTAAAGAAATGGCACGGAATGCGTCGACGTTTTAATTAAATACACGGAAGAGATATTTCATCGTTAAACCGATAATTTATGATGCCAAGTGTAGAAGATGGATGTAAAGGGTTCTTCACAAGGGACTCCAGGATTTCGTTGTTTAACAAAACACGAATTCCATGAAACATGTGTATTTTGTACAAAAATTTTAACACCTATTCCATACAGTTGTATAGAAATATGAAAGTGTTTGGTAGAAAGTGAAAATTAAAAAAAGATTATCTCGTTATTGATTGCAAACATGAGTTTACTAAAAATATTATTCCTTTTATATAAAACTACATTTATTTTACAATCAAACAAATAAAGAGCGTGTTGACATATTTATTTTTAAAAAAAATACGTATATTTTTTCAAATGTCTTTTAAAATTCATATTTTAGAAAGAAAAAAATGTGTCCAGATTACTGGGACTACCTGTACACGCCATTTTCAATTTTTTCTATGTCGAGAGTAAGTGGAAAATTATGTCTTTCGTCTATTTCTTTGATTCGATCACGAAACTGTGTCTTTTCGTACGCAAACGCTGAAAACTTTCTTATTTTGCAAATTCGAATGACCCACGTATGCACCGAACCGAGTTCCCCCGATGCTCTGGTTAACTTAATTGAAAAAAAAAGGGGTAAAAAACGAGAACTGCGCAATGTTGAAGGTATTTCCCCTCCGGAAAGGATACTCGACAGATTTTCGTTCCTGTTAGGGAGCAGTTTCGAGTGGTTGTTTAAGTCTGTTCGACAAACGCGAGTCGTTTCCTACTCCTGCGCGCGTTCCGCAGACCATTTCATTCGCTTCCCCCGTTTTCCTTTCGGCGCCTCTTCTTTTTCGTTTCCCTTTTTTCCTTCGTAGACCGTTTCTTAAGTACCAGGTAATTAAAAGTTCGAACCAACCACGATTCACGCCTGGAAGGATCAGCACCAAGCTTCTGCTCGCTATCCTCGTTCACCTTTCGCGAATGACGCCCTGGCTCTGCTTCCTCCTTTTCGTCATTTTTCTCTCTCTTTTTTTTGCGATCGTTTTTTGTTGAAAACTTTTCTACACCACCCACCCTCCTGCCACTTCCACCCTCTTCCAGTCACGACAGGTTCGACGTTCCGAGGAGGAAAGTTGAAAAATTCCACGGTGGTTTTGGAGCGAATACCGACCGGTTGTTCCAACGGTCTTTGATGTCTTCTCGCTTTCTTCGAATGCTCTTCACCGGGACCCTGGAAAAACTGTCGCGCGTTTTAAAACGGAAACGTCTCTGCCGACGAACCCCTAATGAATTTCGACTGAAAGAGATGAAAGCGTCCGGGGAATATACCGACGGTATAATTACTACTTTTAGGATATGCTTTCCATGTTACTTTAGTTGCATTGAGTGTGTTTATGAAATACTTTCCACCGCAATCGCTGAGTTTCTCTCGACGATAGTTATTTACGCGGCGGCAATGGAAAATATCAGTTCAATTATTAATTTCTATTGATTGATCGACAGAAGGAGGTCTCGACATGCTGGTATTAATTTAGATGAACTTTCAACCGCTTTAGGCAGAGTTCAGAGTTCGTGTATTAACCTTTCACTCATATGTCGAGTTGCACTAAAAATTAGTTTTTAGGTGTATTTAGTTTTTTCTTTATTAACCGCTTAAGGACCACGCCCGAGTAAAAGACCACTCCTGAATATATTCGGGTGTAAATAAATACGATTTCTGGTATGTAGAAGCGCAGATTACAGATAAGCAACCCTGTGTAAATTTTTGTACAGTGTACGAGAGTTGTTTTAATTTTATTTTCAATATTTGTATTAGGGTTAATGTTACAAAAATTAATCAGTATATATCAACTTTCAGTCCCATTTTGGGCCCGAAATGGCATTTATGAGGGATATATATGTTCAGTAAATAAAATTCGTTCATAAAAAGAATGTATTACTTTTTCCATTTCTTAATTTTTTAATGATTACTAAAGGGGTTAATTGAAATTTTCAACATAATTAATAATAGAATACGTTTAAAGTTAGTGCCCATGAAGAAACTGTGTTTTGAAGTATATTTTAAATAGAACACATTAAATAAAAGTAATATTCATATTATAATATTTGCAGAGTAGAATAAATTTGTCTATAGGTTTCATTTCTCTAGGTACGTTTACACAGATTTTATCTTGCACAAAGATCCTCAGTCTACTAATAATGTTTGTTTATGTGTCGTACAATTACAAAATACTGTAACTAAACAACTGGTTTGATACAATTGCGGTTACAGAATTAAGTTTCCAGTTTCTCTCCCTCCTCCCTATATCTATGATTCGCGTGATCCATGTTCGAAAGGGAGAACGCAGAATTTGAAAAAGTCATTTGCGTTTTCTCCGAGGTCAGATCGAACCACCACGGTGGGAAATGCGGCAGCTATAATGGCGTCCCACTCCACTTGAACGTACCGCGATCGCTATCAGTGGTAGGCTCCTCTTTTCAAGCTGCCCGCGATAACGACAATTGGAATTAATTTCTTCGAGTGCAGACAAACGTTTTAATGGTTTTTCCACATAACCAGAAATCCATTAACGATCTTCACCACCTAACGCTTCGATCGAAGCCCGTAGCTCCACATGAATTTCGCGTTTTTCAATCCTGTCTAAAAACTTCTGCGTTCGCCCAAGGGGTTACGTATAGCCACTCAAAAAGAAGACTCGATTTTCGTCATTTTTTTGTTAATTAAAAGACGAATTTTTAAAAAATCTTCTTACGTTACTGGAAAGAATCATCAAAGTAACAGAAAATATTCTAAAAGGGAAACCACATTAGGGGGCCAAATATTAAGTTCTCTTCGTGATTTTTTGTTTAAAGAAAAAAATTGTCTCCATTATTTCTCAACTTTGAGAATATTTTAGGTGTTTTAAAGTACAATTTTGGTAGTTATTTTAATTCGTTTAAATAAAAATATAAATTCACATTAACATCCCCAATCTATGTATGTGTTTACGAATAATCTTATCAACCGTTAATGTCCATGAATCCGTTACAAAACTTGGTCACGGGAAGGGTTAAAAACCTTGCCCGTCGCATGATTTTTCCCTAGACGAGGAAACTAGAGATCGAGACGTAACGTCATTGTTTTCATTCCGCTCGTTATAGGCATTCTTTTCGCTACTTCGTGACCCAGTTGAACGAATGAAGGTCTTTTGCCGCGAAAGGTTCATTAAAATCCTCTCAATGAAATTGACGCTGTTCCTTCCTAACGAAACTTCTGCTACCCCTCTCGCCCCCCCCTCCCCCGCCCCCGACTGATTCAGGAATTATAAACAAAGAGCAGAAGTGGGTTAACGCGATCGAAAAGTCGAGGTATCGTTGACGGCGATGACGGCGGGGCAATTTGCGAGACTTAACTTCCGAAAATCCGCGGATTTCAATGAGTCCTGCGGCACAGCTGCTTAGAACGAGCTAACGGTGTAAACTTCCCCGAAGGTAATTCGCGAGACGACTGGAAGTCAGCGTGGCTGGTCTATTTACGAAGAGGGAAATATTCTCGCGGAAGTAAACTCGCGTTTACGATGGGCACGCGTTGCCATTTCGGAAAAGCTTTATTTCTCCTGTATATACGTCGTTCAAACGTCAGGTCAGTACGGCGTGCGAGCTGTGGTTTCATTGTGTCGTAAAATTACGCCGAGAGTGAAAAATACGGCGGCCAGTGAGGCGATTCTGTTCAGCATCGAAACCTGACGTCGTTTGAAATGCGACGGGGAACGGTGACAGTTTCGAACGACGATTTATTTCTCAGATATTTCACTCGATGTAAATGTGAAAATAAATTCGGCTGGAAGTATCGCTAGTGGATACCTTTGCCGTTTTCTCTCGGAAAAGTTATTAGATTACTCTTGTTTCTTATTGTTCTTGGTCGAATTCCATTTACAAAAATTAGGGTAGGTACCTTAGAAACGTAATTAGAGTATGTATAATTTAATTTGCCCATTTGAGTATCTAGTGATCTAAAGGTCAATATTTCTTTTTTAACTACGAACAAGTACTAGTTTTAATATATTATTTTAAAGAAATCAATTAAAATTTTTAATTTCAGATAATCCAGTTTTGTGTAATACTGTTCACTGTGAGCCATGTTTCTTTGAAGATCCTTGGTTAGATCGCTCATATCTTTAAGATTTTTGTACATTTTTTGATGAAAATTTGTGTATTATATCTTCAAGCATATATCTTTCGAATAGAAAAACACTGATTATAATATATATCAACTGAGAATAGATAAAAATTCGTGAAGAAGTGCCCTTTTAAGACCTCGTAAGTATTTCTTACCCCTTAAGGCGCAATGTACATTGTAGAAAAATTCTCGTTTGCCGCGACTTCCTTGTGGTTTCCAATGAAAAGCGAAAGAGTTGAAGAACGGTTATTCATTTTCCTGAAGTGTTTGTAGCTCACCCGTCTTTTCTCCGTATACAAGAATTTTCTCTCTAAACGCAATTATACATTACGGAGACTCGAATAATTACGTACCTTAATTTACAAAAACAATCACTAAAACGAGGCAGCGTTTTCCATATAGCCGAGACAGAGCATTCATGGGCAGCTTAAAACGTGTTTCACGCTTTTCGTGTTGATATCCTTTCGCGTTATACAATTTCTCGTCGTTGTGGAACGGTTTTCTCTGCTCACGTTCGCGCGCAAAAATTTCATTCCTCTCACCTGACCCGAACGATTTGCTCCGATGAAAATTGATCTGCTGACAGAACAGATTTAGATGCTTTTTTTGATATTTAAAATCGATAGCGAATACTAGTTATTCGGAGGGAAAAACAGGATGAATAGAGAACACAGAAAATTGTCTAAAGTCTAGTTTTAAAATATACATACGTTAAGAAAAAATAATAAAACAAATGATAGGTTAATTCTATTTGAGGTAAAGTATCATATTTCTCTATGTCATCAACTTACGATTGCTAAAAGGTATTTTAATAATGATATAATAGACTTGTGATGACAAAATCTGTGACTGAACTAAGGCAAGTTATTTTTATTCTCAAGACAAACATGTTAATTTTAATAAAGATCTTCCTAAATGCATATTTTTGTAGATATTTTTGAGTTATACATACGAAAATTGTAAGAAGCTAAGAAAGGTGAGACTATTCAGATTTTATTTTATTTATTTTACTGAAGAATTATTGCCGACGATGTAATGTTTCTTGTTTCATTTATTCGATTTAGAAATATGGTTTCATCGGTGTAATTAATTAAAGATACCGGTAACCGTTGGCCAAACATTTTAGAAACATTTTGTGAAATCGTCGAGCAGAATCTGGTGCACATATGCCAGTCATGAAGTGGTCGGCCGCGATCGTTAGTACTGCTGGCCATTTAACACAAATTCACAGCGTAGTTCTTTCATTCCTTTTTTTTCATCTGCCTAGGTGGCTGTCGGTCTGATCTGTTTCGCAGTCAGCGAATTCCGCGCGCGTTCGTTTCGGAACATCCGTTGCTTCGACACCAGCATCCGTAAAACTAGCTTAGCCTGTAAAATTAGCGATGTCGTTGATCCGCTACACAATTGGTCCCACTATCCCTTGTCTAATCCATTGACAGTTTCGAAAACGATAAACAGTGTTTCATTAGTGTTTCATCCATCTTGTAATTTTCCTCGAGCTGTACATAATATTGTACATTTACCTCGTACATTTGTTCATATTTCCAGTTGCCGTAAATGTATAATCTTCCACAGCCTCGTAATAATATTCTGGTTCATATCTTCTTCATATGTACTTATTTAATCACGTTTAACTCTCTTGATCAATTAGTTTTTGAATTTTTTGTTGCGGACAATCACTATTGCAGAGGGATTCGTTAACGTGAAAAGTTTACGACGGTTATAAAATATTCAATTGATATTATTCAGAATTTTGTCCTCTTAAGATAAAGTGAAATCCAAGTTTCCTATTACCTTTAAATTATAGATATCGATTGCACTTCGGAATTCATTATGAAACTTCAGAACGCCATCGTTAAAAAGTTTTGTATAACTTTTAATAATGCAATAAGTTACATAATTTGAATGATCAATTTCATCTCCTGGGGCAGCCTCATTTATATCTCCAATATCGTTCTAATTTTTATTCAGTCCTGATAAAAGGCGGTTAAAAAAAAAGGCGGTAACAGGAATCCTATTCTTGTTTATTATTCATGAATCAAATATTCAAGAATAAGGAATGTAAAAAGGCAATAATAATCAGTTAGAACTTTTGTTCGATAATTATCAAATAGTCGAAGAATAAAGTAGTCTCTTTCAGTTTTGTACTAAACTGAAACTGAAAACTGTACATTTATAATTTCATCTGTCTTTTATTTATATTAATTAACTCACATTCTTGTTTTTTAATACAGTACTAAGTGTAACATATAACTGCAATAAATTTTCCGAAGAAGTACTCTGTACGTATAAACAATGTTTAATGGTCTCGAAAATATCATAATTTTTACATCGTACAACGGCGGAACAAGTTCTTCCGTTACCAGACAGGTGTCTATAAATTATTTATTCACGATATCAAGTTGTATGTTGGCGCGGGAAGTTGAAACTGTAGAACAACGAGAATTCTCGTTGCGAATTAAACCGCCGCAGCACGCGACGGATACAAGAATTCTCCAGAGTGTCTCGATAAAGTCAAACTCCATGGTACCTCGATATCTCGCTTATCGAGGTCGGATTACTCGCTTTCATCGAAGGGAAATGACACTATCGCTAGTCAACTGACAAATAGCTACAGGGCCTGAAACACCCTGTGTGTAAATATCTCGTGAAAATCGAGAGTAGATGTTCGATGAAAGTACAAATCGCTGTTTTCGTGCGTCGATACTTTCGAGTACTCAATTTCGTTGACAATCAATTGATCGGGAAATTGAGAAGACGTGTCTTTTTTTTTTTTAATTGAAAGTTGGTCGCCAATTATTTGATAGTTTCAAAGAATCAAATTTGAATAATAATTGTTGATTGTATAAATTGCATAAACATGTACGTAGAACTAAGTAAAAATTAATGTATTGATAACAATTAAAGTCTTTGTTTAAAGATTGATTCAGAAAGGAAAATTAAGTTGATACATATTGTTGTTCTAGTGGAATCCCTTTGGACTTCCAAGCCACTCTAATGTAAACAATAATAAAAATATAATATTTCCATGAAACCATATTAATTTATGTACGCATCTGTTTCGTAAATACAAATTTCAATTTCGAGACAAGCCTTACAATTCAACAAATTGCCAAGACTTTCTCGTCCCTATTCCACTAGAAATCTAAGAAAAAATTCCGTGAAGTAGACTACCAACTTACATCCTAATCACTTGGAGTCCAAAGGGTTAATAATTCGTAGATTGAAAATTGGCTAAATCTCATAAACATTCTTATCTTCTTTTCAGGGTGGTTAACCAGAGATTCCTGGACTCGAGGTCTCCCAACCACGGATATTTGGAGCTCCAAGCGCGCACTGACGCTCCAAGGGAGAAAGGAAAGACAATGTGCAGAAAGGCAACGCGGAATTCGTGATCGAATCGCACGATAATGTGTCGAAGTTCGCGGAAGGTTTTCTGTCGAGACGAAAGGTGCGAACTGTTAAAATCGGCGAGGTGATTCCTCGTATATCGAAGTATGTCTTCGTGAGGAAAGCGAGGAATCACAGAGACAAAGATGTGCTGCTCGGGTGGTCCTGGTGGCATCAGACTGACCAGGTGCGGCGTCGTTTGCGGCATCGCGGCGCTCGCGGCTCTCGGCACGGCGCTTTTAGGCCCTGCATGGCTTCACACCGAGGAGAAGTTGCAACTTCCGTATTTGCCGCGCAGTTACGCGAATATCGTGAGTGTACGCTTCAAGCTGGGTCTCTTCAGGGTCTGTCCACAAATCGTGAAGCCTGCCAACGTAACACTCCGTGAGTACGAACGGTCATTTAATTTACACAATGGAGGGTTGGTAGTATAGACAAATGAAAAGTCTTGGACCGCTTTGGTGCATCGTATCTTTTACATTTTTAATATTTCTAGTATTTTAAAATTTATCAATTTTAATGTATTTGACATAAATGTATCGGACAAAAATTTCTTGTGAATAAACTTTTTTAAAATACATAGTATACTACATAGACGAATGAAATAAAAACGAAACATATTTAGGGTACGTTTGAACAAATGAGACTAGGTAATGTTATTATGACAACTTAACACTGTCACGAAACTGAAGATACTATAGAAATTATTCTTTTCATCATTATTATTGCAATACAAATATTTTTATTTCGATACACCTTGAATGGGATAACTGAAGTTAATCTTATCAAAATAAAAATTGTTTTACTATAACCAAACATATACAGTACTATGTTAATGAGAAAGTAAGAACGAAGGAAAACCACCTTTGTTAACGAAACAACTGTAGCATTTTTGGTGTGAAGATTTCAGTTGGTTTCGTTGTTCTTCCGAGGAACGAAAAGTTATAGTAGAGAGTTGGATATGAAGGGAGATGAAAACTGTTAAGATTACATGGCTATCTCTATTCATTAAATTCTTATCTTCTCTACTTAGCCCTTGCTAATTAAATAGTCTGGCAAAATTAATACGCGATACTGTCTTTATCGTCTTCAGCTTCCACTTTCCTCCGACGTCTTTTCTTGGGAATAATCTTCCAGTTTCTCCTTTATTTCCTTTGAAACTTTTTCGTGAAGTTCAAGCAGAAAACCACTATCCAAGAGTTGAAGATTCTTCATCACCTTCGTCCTTTTGTAAAATCTCCGTGCTTCAACGAAAGCTGCGAAACTGTCGCGAAACTGCTCGAGTCGTCTCAGAGAAGAATATTTCTCTCCGTCTCGCCTCTGTGATCTAAAAACAAAATTGGATTTCCAAGGATGATCGAAAATAAACATTAAAACGAATCACAATCTTTGCGGGATGATCGCCATCTTCACTCGCATGGTGCACTTCGAATACCAATCAACCGTTAAGGCCTAAGTTATTAACAAGAGTAATTTATTTAAAAAACGCCAAGTATAGCGCCAAATAAACATGTTAGTAAATCAAAACAACGATATTTTTACGGAAACCTCGTAAAATATATTTTAAATTAAAGAATACATGCATGCATGCGTGTGTAAATTGTGTGTTCGTGTATGTGTGCCAGAATGATTGCGCATGGCATAATCATTCTACGAATCATGCATGATCGCTAGAATTCGGATGACGACGTCGAGTCGTCTTCGGCAATACCGATTAACGGTAGCGTTTATAATTTAGATAATTTTATGTTATGCGTTATTACTTTGTGCTAATTGCGTACCTTTAATATAAAAAGCTTGCAGATACAAGCGAGATTGAATCGCGACACAGTGGAGCGAGTTAATTTTTAGTTACACCTCCCTTTGGATAAATTTCCAACTACGTCACCGACCTCGTCCAACGAACGGTTAAACGAAACATCCGAGGAATTAGATAGCGCAACGACCGTGTTTCCCCGCCTAATCTAAATGAACAGTACTCTCGTTCCGCCCCCGTGAAAACAGATTATACCCGCAGCTTCAATCATCAACGTCGGAAAAGTTCGAGCCGCAGAAAGTTTGAAAAAACATGACCGTATTATTAATCCTTCTTAGTAAATAATCCAACGTTACCGGCGAGTTCCTACGTACAGATGTCTAGCAGACATTTTCTCAAAGTCAATACCCAGAGGGGTTAATTCCGCTCGAGATCCTCGGTTGATCTTGCAGTTGAACAGAATTTCATCTGAAAACTTTCTCCGGCAAGTTCAACACACATCGACAAATATCGAAAACAGCGGGCCCGAGGCTTTCCCGCTCTTCGAGAAAAGTATGGCCCCCGCCCCGCACCTACTACCCTTCCCCCGTGTCAAACAAACTCCAACAGACCGGGGAACACCTTTATCTAGAGACTTCGAAATTTTCTGTCAGCTTTGCGCGCCCTTCTTGTTCCAAGTGTCGGATAGGCGGGGTTCGAGAGGGTGGTATCCAGAAGATTGCCAGCGCGTTTGAACTTCTCTCGACGGGAGCCGTGTCTCTCTATTCCACGACGAAAATCTCGCAGGACAAGGAGGGGCGAACGGCGTTCACGACAGGCGAAGGATTTTCAGGAACGGCATGGAGCGAACGTAAAAACAAATGACAGTGGCTGTAAAGCGGGGCGGAGGAAAGCTCAAGGGGTAAGGGGTACGGTTACATGGGTGGTTGCAACCACCCGGACGATGACAATTTCTTTTTATTTCTCCTTGCCGTCTCGTCTCGCGAGCTCGTTCCCAGCTTTCGACTTTTATTTCTTCTCTAGGTCGCCTCTACGTGTTCCCCGCCATCTCCTGTCCCTGTTTCGCTTCTGTTTCGTCCCTTCGTTCGTGCACCGTAAGATTTCTACGTCGCCACGCGCGGCTACACGCGAAGACGTCCATGTGTCGACGTTGCATTGCTTCGTTTGCGAAATTCTGGTCGTTCTTGTGCCGTGGGTACTAACTAGGCTTCGTCTGGGATGACTGAAGGGACAATAGCGGCGTTTACCGCTCTAATTTTGTTGCGGGACAATTTTACTAGTTTACGAGCGCGTTTTTGTAATTTGTAGCGACGAACGCATGTCGTTGGTCTAATTATTGAAGCCCGCGAGGAAGAAATAGGTTCCTCGGGACATTGGGGATGTGTAAAGGTAACTGAGACGAATGTAGCGATCGTGGGTCAGTTAAATATACGAAGAAAGGCTTCGTGATAAATGTGCATATTTGATGTCTGGCATAATGGAAGAGATTTGTGTTTTACTTTGAACAATAATTTGACATATTCAAAATAAGAATATGTTTATGAATACTGAGACTGTTCATTAGTGTACTTTCTATTAGGAAATGTAATGATCTTATTTGTAACTGAGTATGTTCCAATTGATCTACCATGACACAAAAGTTATTTTGTTGGCCGAGAATAGAAAAAATAAATTTCTGTTAATTGAAATATAACTAAAATAATCGAATAATAACTAGTATTGAATCCAACTATGAAAGTTATGCGAAGGAAGTTTCATCAACGAAATGAAATTCAGAAAAACGGTGGTCCACGTTAAAATAAGTTGAATATTTCCGTTTTATAATGACGTAGTGAAATGAAAAAATGCATGCACGTTACGTGAAATTGTATTTTTGTCCATTTCTATGAATTAATATTTATTTTGTAACTTTTTTTGAAAATATACATATCGTACATTTTATTTCAGAGAAAAATATTTGGAACGCAAACCTTAATTTTGCATAACAGGTTTCTGGGTTGTGCGAGAGTTACCAATATAACGAAGTAGAATGAACTAAATTAATCTATATTGTTGAAGTACCAAACCGAAACATTTATTTCATTTTATTTCCCATGGATTATTTTTCCTCTGTAGAGCAAGTGGAACAATGAATTGCCAAAAAACTTTTGCAGGCCATTGTATGGTCCGAAAGGAAATTGGCATTTTTGCATTAATGGTGTTCGGTATGAAAAATATTTTCTATCCACAATTGACGATTTATTCTTTCATAAATTCTCGAAATTCTATCATATTACGTTGACAATTTTTTCACCAGTTAAAATCTGAATCCAATCATTAACTGTAGTTATTAATCACGGACAAATACATTTCTATAGTTGTATCACCAGTGACCCTATTTCAACTGAAAACCAAATGATTTATTGGCAGTTGTATTATTAATTAATAGACCGGGAAATTGATGCATTTACGATATGATACACTAACATGGAAGGAGTACGAAACATATTTAATGTGTGTCATATATGGTTTATTAATTAGTATAATGATATTAATATTTCGTTTTTAATAAGTATGCGTACCTGTTCGTTATATGTAGGCTATTCTCTTTTAGTATAAATACGCAGTTTATTGATTAGACGTTTGAGTAACAAACTGTAATCGATCCCAGTATTCCTCATTGTGAAAAAAATCAATTTCACAAACAATGAAGACTTTTCTGAATAGACATCTGGGGATATTTCTCGTGTCCACGCGCCCAATTCCTTTTGCGACATGCTGGAAACTTTAGTTAATCTTGCCGGCTGGGGACCAAAAGTTTCGTATTTGACTCTGCCGTTATCTTTTTCGTGATCCTTAGAGCTGAGATCTAGTTTCGATGAATGGAAGAAAAACGGAGAAGGGTCAGTTCGCAAAAGTTGAGAGTGAGACGTCAGTCGCGCCTCCATCCAGTCTTCCTGTACTCCTCGGGAATCTGGGTCTCGTCCTGATCGGTATTGTTTTATTTTTCTCTCGTCGTTTCATCTAGACGGATTGACATACCGACACGGGTGGAATTCTCGAAGCAACGGTCGAAGAAAGACATCAACCGAAAAGCCAGACACGTGTGTAGGATTAAATAAAGCTTTAAAAAGCAATGAAATGGGTACTCTGTCTTCACAAAAAGAAAAAATTGATTTTTTTTAGATATTGTTTCTCTGAAGACTTTTAGAATTGAATTTGATATGCTAACCAACCTATACAAGCAAATAAAAAAAAACTATGTGCGACTATTATTGTTGAGTCAATTTTAAATATTTAGAGACTACCTAAAAAATATCAAAGAAGGTATTTATTATTTTTATATGCACTATTATATACATTTCGAATACAATTTGAATATTCTGCTATATTTTTTTCAGAAGAATATAACCTTGTTTTTAATCATTTGCCTACTAACTAAAAATCGTTATACTTTTATGATTCACTTTATCTGCTATAACTAAAGAAGCACGGCAACGAGGAGGCATAAGTTTCTGATTCATAAGTTCGTAATTCAATTAGAAACTTTAATATGCAAACTTCTTAAGTTCCTTCTAATTCTGCGAAGCCATTATTCATGCTATGCTTAGCATATAGCTGATGGTTATGTGTATATAGGTATACATAGTGCACGTGTTTATAATTAATAACCAATTAACGATAGATACTGAGATTGGTTTTAGGAATATATAGGAATTTAGAAATTAATTATATTTACTCCCCATTAAGCAAAATTGAAATTTTTAAAGCTGTCTACTTTATCGTAGGAATTACTACTTGAATTTTATTTGTGTATCGCTTTTTGGAAAACGTAAGAAATATTTTTAATTTGTGTATATTTAATCAAATTCTCGTTCAAGTTTTCAGCTTTATTTAAATAAGAAAAGTATTCTAAGCTTTCCATTTATCTTACCTGATTAAAATATATATGTGCGTACAGTAAACTTATCTTCTTTATTAAAAATAACTATTTTTAATTTTCTCAAAAATATGGAAATATTCGTAAAAAATTATTCAAAAACATACATACACATTGCAAAGAATAAAATAAAAGCATGAAATTACCATCATTTTCAAGAAAAAAAAGTCAATTCACCATGTCTTCTAAAATGCACATTTTCCAGATTATTTTTGACCAATGACACACAACAAATCTACCAAAAAGGTTAATACCATCGGCTGGGTCCCACGTTACAACCAATTATGTCTCCCCGTCGTCGATGTGAAACTCGTTCGATCTGTCCGCCATTTTCTTTAAACAAACGGGATAAATTTACCAGCGGTTTTCCTACAGTTTCATGCGATTAGTTCTCTTTATGCGATCAGGCCGTTTAGTGCGGGAAGATAAATCTGACGTAGCGCCAGGGGATTCCAGCGTGGCTCGTTAAAAATGGAAATTACCGGCATTTTAAAAAGCTGATCTCGCAGGGCGCGCGGAAACGAGCGCAATCGGGCTGGAAAAAGTTGGTGGAATTTGGCCGGGAAGCGAACTCGGTCTTCCAGAGAAGGATTCACGGGGGCTAACGAGTCCTTATTATCCTCGTCATCGGTCGGATTTCGTTTCAGTAGCGATGAATCCGTGCAAGGGTGGTGGAAGGAGGAGATACATCGCGGAAATCCTGCGCCACCCCTATGATTTCCAGTGGTGGCTCCTCGTTGACTAATGACTGACATTAAATAAAACGATCGAGAACGTTCCGAAATCCAGCGAGTCTCACTCCTGCTGGATATTGCTACGTTCCATGGCTGACCCAGTACGTACTGTTACTACTGAACGCACGTATACCTAGGTGCCTTCAGGGATTTTAAAAATACAATAATGTTGAATAGACATTTTATTGTGGTACTTATTATAGTTAAATGTGAAGCTTGAATATCTCATTTTGCAGAAACGAATTCAGAGTGAGATATAGTATGGATCCAAAAACTATATTTTTCAGTTTTTGTCGTTTACCTCTGAAACTCAGGATTTTTATGAAAGTAAGTGAATAACATTTTCTAATTATTTTTGTATGATAGCGAAGAGTTTTATCCTTTGTAATAAATGAAAATGGAGATGCAGTGTTTCAAAGCTGATTCAAAACAAAAATTTGAAATTTCTCGCTTCTACAAGTTAATGTATACAAATTTAACCATACGAAATTTATATGTAATACAAATTTCAAATAAAATGTATTCCTAACAAATCACATAGTATATTTGACTAATTTAACATTTATCGATGTATAAAATTCTTTTATACATCAAAATCATTAAACACACATATATTCTTTCTATACAAATATTCATACATAAAATTGATTCAAGTGATTTTCACTCAACTGTAGGACTGTTCGTGGTAAATCGAAAAACATGGATTTTTCGATATTCATTTACACACAGTTTTAGAGCAATCAAAAATCTACAACTCCTATTTAAATAATTTCCTACATGCCTCGCAGCGTCGCAGCTATTTCACAAAAATGAAAAGTCTGTTTTTTTGGGAAGAGGTATTTTCAGCCCCTTGAACATTAATGTTACGGGAACGTAAAACGGACCCGTTAGGAACCACTTGCGCGCAACGATTCAACATTTTCGAAATTTTCGAGCTCCCTAATTTTGCTTGTTAGCGAAGTCAAGGGCTCATTAGACTGAATATTTGGTACGTTTCGAGTAAGCTAATTGTCCGTATTGGTACTAACGGTCGATTGAATACGTTGCTTTAATATAACAACCACAGTAGTGCGTTGAACTCAATTGTGTGTTTATCATCTATCGATCCCAATTGGGTGCTGCGAAACGTTGAGTGACAGATCTGCAAATGATTAAAGCAGTGATTGACCGATCGCCACGATTTCACGTCAAACATTCAGGTAATAGTCTTTAAAGTAAAACCCAACGCGACCAAGTATTATTATACGCCGTCCAGTTACAGTTCTGTAAATCAGAAGTCGTTTGTGTTACACAGCCGTCATTGGGTAAAACGTTGCAATGAATTCTCACCTCGTCGATCAGCTTGTTTCAAGTGGACATCTATTGTAACGTAAATTGCATTTGGTGTAGCTGCAGCGTTGAATTTCCAGGTTTAGAGAAACTGAGTTTTGAAGAAGACATTGAGGTCACACGAAACCCTGCCAAAATGTTATAGTATTTCAGTATTCAAATAAATAAAGAACAATTAGTAAACATCATTTGCTCTTTAATATCAATAAAAAATAAAGAGAAATAATAGGAAAAGAATAGTAGGTTAGACACTTGTTTTGTTTATTGCTGGGTTAGATCTATTTGATAGTTACTTTATTAATTCTCTTCTTAATAATTTGTATTAAATTGCAAAATTGATATTTCTTTTTTAATTTCATTGTTAGTTATCTAAAGTGAATATTTGTAAATTTTTTTCCATTATCATCATTAATTTATTAATCCGTTGTATCACAAATAAAATAGTGTCCACATTTATATAAACATATTAAATAAAAATTGAAGTATTTTAGTCTTATCTTACGATAACTCCACAGGTATGCTAAAATAAGTGGTTTGCACTCGCATTCGTCGTTGAAAGTGAATCGTTAAGTAAGACGTCAACGTATAAGAAACGAAATATACATAATGATTCCACTTTTGAATACATGCGTTTATATTAATTTTTGTTATCACTCTTCGTTGCCAACATATTCGCACCCTCGATTTCGCGAGTAACTTGAAGCCTAGATTTGTCACTAGTCAAAGCTGAAATTAAAGAGGGTAGGTAGGAAACCTGACTCGGTTTGCTGGTCTAACACAATTGCACGTAAAACCTTGGGGCTCCCGAAAAACAACGGAAAGGATCGAGCAATTTTCTACGTGAACGGTTAACGATTAGTTCCTGAAGGACGTGTGGTTTCCCCAGCAGCTGTTTCCAGAGCCACGCCATGGACGGCTACCGTCTGCATCCCTTAGGATATCGCCCGTATATATGCGGTATCGAGTGCGCGAACAGGGCAAAAAGATTGACAAACGACGCCGCGATATTATAAAACAATTGATGGATGATTTGATACGCGAAGAAGGACGGCGAAGTGGCACGTGCACCTTTTTACGTCCTCGTAAATTTACTTTCCCCTTCAGGATCTTTTGTTCTTCTTCGTCATCCCCGCCTGTCGCTTCTTCCTTTCACGGTTGGCCTCTTTCTTTTGGTCTCGTATCGTAAGCCGTGCACCCTGATAAGTCGCCTCTCCAATGAAGACAAATCGTCGGCGTCCCGCAATTTTACGAAGGGTAATTAATTGTCGAGAACGTAACGAGCCCCTCGATTGGCGCCCTGGTGTCGATACACGGTCTCGGTGTAGGATCAACGCGTAACAGACGGCGCGTAGCAGAAAAAAATTGCAAAAACGATGCAAAAAATATAAAACACGTTGAACGATATTTAATATCTTATCGATTATTAATATTGAAATGACTTATTCATTGATATTAAAATGCGATCGAATTTTTGGTTGCAGTACATGTAGATTTATTTTTGGTTTACATGATTAAATATTCATTTTAAAAACATAGCGTGCTCAAAAGCATTGCTTTGTTTGATATTTGTGATTTTGTGAAGTTTGTTCTAAAACTTTTAACGATTATTATTATTTTTTCCATATTAATATTAAAATGATTTATTCGTTAATATCGGAATTCGATCGAATTTTCTGTACACTGTAACAAAATATTATTTACAATATTATGTAAAGAATAAGTTATTCCTTTATGGAGTATTTCAATTATATCTGTCTTCTCATTTACTATTCGAAGTAATGAAACTCAGCAAATATTTACTAATTTTAATTTTCAAAAGGGGAACTGTCCATGTTGATACTCGAAGGCGCCGAAAATTTGCAAATATTAAGCGGCTAGACCCGAAGGGACTACTTGTATTTCCACGATTGCAGAAATGCATGAACGTTGCCAGCGAAACGTGCAAACTGACGAGACTAAGTGAATTAAATTCGAAACTCTTCCGACATTTCAGCTTAGAGAAACTTTAGCACATACGGTATGCTGTCTGTACATCCACAGCTTTATATTATTGCTTGATATTAGTCACTTTCCAAACGTGAGAGGAATACGTTTAGAATAAGCTTGAGTAAGGATATTGCAATGGCGTCGAATTTGTCACTTCAACAAAAGAATGGCCTCTACTCTACACACAATAAATATTTTCCACTTAAGTACACGCCGTATAATACATTTTGAGGTTTAAATATAAAAATATACCATATTTTGCCTAGGACATATTTTTAATTAAATTTATTAGAAGTAACATACTTACAATTATTCCAAATAGCAATACGTACATAAAATTCAACAGATAATTGTTGTTGACAATCCTAATTCTATAATAATATTTTATACGAAAAATATTTATTAATTACGATAGACAATTTGCATGTTCAAACTATCGAAATGTATAATACTACGTTTTGATTTGAATATAAACCCTATCAAATTTATTCGAAATAATATACGGATAATTCGTATATTATTCAGCAATAAATATATAAAATTCAAAACAGTAATATTCAAATATCAAGTTATGAATAATAATACATGAAAATAATACTCAAATAGTAATTTAGATAAAATAATATTAAAATAGTATCTTACCAATAGCAACATTCAAACTGTAATTTACTAATATTACTTAATACGCGAATTCCTACAAATTATTAAAATATGAAATTACTCGAATATTATCAGGTCTAGTACGAAATGCTAGTAAGCATTTGAAATCTTAACCTTCTTTGAAAACTTTCCCAATGTTGTAAAGATGATTGTCATAGTGACTAAAAGTCTATTTTGGAGAAAAAAGTAAGGAAATTTTTAGTCTATCCGTTGGTTTCTTATATTCTCCCGGATCTTATTATCTATTTGGCGCGATACGTATTGGTAGTGAAAATGCAAAAAGGGGTAGATATTGTACGCAGTTCAATTTTATTTCCTGGTTACCATTTTAAGCTTCTGTTATCATCCCCTTGCTCCGGCTTTTCCAACATTCTCTCCGTGCAAGTAAGTTGAGTCACGAAGGAGGTTGGGATTCACCCACCATCTTGGAGGTCGCAGCCTCGTACTGGAAGCCTCGGTTAACACGCGGATTATTCTGTTCCGTATTTACGGTATCCAAGGCAGGACCACTAATACCACTGCGACGAACATTAACATAACATTAGCCGTTTGCATTAATCCGGAGTATATCAGAGTGCAACGGTAGGGCAACTTCCACTTGAGGGGATGAAAGTGGAAAAACGAAACTCGCGAAACTCGAGACAATGAAGAATGAATTCAAGTCCAGCCATAGAAAAAGTTAATGTTGCGGAAAATTTTGGAGCTTCATTTGTCTCGGACGGATATACGGATCTCGGGAGCTATTAGAGGGGAATTAAAAAGTTTCGTTGAACGAGAAAGAAGTATATAATGATGTATAGTATTTAATGATCTATCGCGTGTATTGCATTCTGCTGTATCAAGGTGAGCATATTTTCATCATTTTTTAAGTACCAGTAAAATATTTTAAATAACACCGATATTACTTACCTACATAAACTATAATAATATAGCTTTCACAAAATTCTCCTTGTTCTTCTAAATGACAGGTAAACAGTCAGAACCTTATCGAATAATATAGTTACCAACGACAATATTATAATTCAATACATATTTAACTCTGTATTTTTTGTTAAACAACTTGTGTGTGGTAATTAATTTTCCACTTTTTAACCTGAACCGGCCAAATTAGAAAAGTTATTACCTCCAAGCATTTTTAACCCATTGGTTTATCGAAATTCCATGCATGATAATTCATTATCGCGTGCAGAAAACCATTATCAACGGCCTTCCGTAACTTTTTAATTTTACTGAGAGAAGGAAGTACATTTTCATCCAATATCGAGTATCCGTGTACCCAAAGAGCTTCGTTCAATCTGTTTATTGGCTCTCCCAACAGTAGCATGGAGGTGAACAATACGTAAACTGATACCTTTACAGGCCATTATGTTCCTTTGCTGATATAGCGTTTCTGCATAGGTGCAATTATTTGTCAGCTTCGAATTTCCTAAATGATCTCAAACGATAGAAGAATTATGAACTCATTGTTTTTACACCATGCCTGTGACGATGAAAGGTAATTGCAGTAAAAACTATAAAAGCAAGAAAGGGATTTTTCTTGTTCCTTTAGGGGATGTATTGATCTAGAATTTTGAAAAAATCTTTTCTTTTCAAATTACTTTTCGGAATAATATAAATATTTTCCTAAAAACAGAAATAATAAATATTTAGAAATTTAAGATTTGTTATGAGTATGCTTCTATAACGAATTATGAAATGTTACATAAATATTAAACAAGAAACGATTTTAATAGATAAAATGAATATCGTATATATGTACTAATGTTATCAGAATACAAAATATTATTGAGATTTAATTATATGTCCAACTATTATTTTATATGCCTGAGCAAAGGAACAGCGCGTATTAGTCTTCAGAATGATCGTATTTCTCTTTCGTTCCCTTTCTTCTAAAAACTAAAAATACTTCTTTGGTTGCTACCTATTTCACTCAGCGCTCTTTTTTTGAGGCGAGGGAAACCGAGGACTTCCCACTAGGTCGGAGTTGCTAGAGTGCTGTTGGAGCTCAATTTAAGTCACCTAATGACCTTTCTCTTGGCCGCACGTGCGCGTTGGTGGCCCCGACAGGGTAAAAAGGAAATTTGGTGGTATAAATCGCAACTGTCCCGACGCGGCGTGTGCCTTTGCCACGATAATCAGGTTATTTGTAATTCCAGGGCCGACTGATCAAATCTTCCTAATTTCCTGGATCTGCTCGCTTAAAATTCCGCTCGTGGAACGCGCCTCCCTGCCTTCTCCGTGGGAACGCGGCCCCCGAAAACGACTCTTCCTCGACAATGGAACTGTTGTGGAAAGCTCCGTTGCCGAGTGAAAGAAATTGAAGGAGGGACTGAGCTTAAGAGAAAGAGATTGAAAATAAACACGTAGAGCGGTGCCGTATTAACTTTTAACGAGCAGTCTGCATGAAATCCTCCCAGAAGTTGGGAATCTGCTGAGTACAAATGAAACTGGTCGGCGAACTTCGTTTCTCCTTGTAGATACAATTACTATCGATAAAAGGTATATATGCGCGCGCATAACAGATCAAGTAGGGCGAATATTATAGATAGGTATTTACGAAGAAACAACAACTAAGTATGATAGGCGATCTCAAAATGTACGTAACTATGTACCGAGATGAGATTACTTATTAAGGAGAATAAAAAATGGAAATTTGAATCATTACTTATTGGAAATAATTTAGTGGATTAAGTTGTTGTATAGGTGGAAATATTAATGACTTTTTTTTATAGACGAAATGAATTATTATACTTGATGTATATTATATGTATATGACGATGTATATATCTATATACATATATGATATAATATCAAGGCCTAATAATTGCTTATAATTTATTATGTAAGCATGCTGTTTGATTTAATGTTATTTTTTATAAGTTTACTGTCACACAGATTTATACATTTACTTTTTTATATACTCCTACTTATGTTAATTCTTACCTACATTCTTCTAATTTTATTTTTTAATTTCATTTTCTCTGCCAAGAATGTTAGAAATGTTTGGAATGATTGTACTATACTTCACAAAAATGGAAATTTTTCAGAAATTCATTAACGAAAATGTTTGCGAACGTTTACAAACAGCGGTTGCAACATATTTATTGAAGCGTTTTGGATACATTTGGTCGATTTGGCTCTGATATGCTGATGGTTAATGAAGTCGTAACAGTTGAAACAATTATTGACAAATTTCGGTAACAATTTATACTAATTGAACTCCAACCTTAGGAAACGAAATTTACCAAAGCATAACATACATTCTGATAATTGAATTAGTTTGCAGTTCATTCGTTCGAGTAGCTGAATAAAATCATTGGGGCAAATTAGGGTAATTACTTGAAACACATTAATGAGTATTCTGTTAAATAATAGACACGGTGGTTTCAATTTCCATTGCAAACTATAATGTACAATTTATTTTAATTAATTTATTACATCGTCACCAGAGAGTAATGGAACGACGAATTGCAAGAGAACGATCTGCAGTAATTCGCATGTTTGATGATTAACTGTATAACGTTGCTGTGAATTATTTCGATCGCGTGTCGAATGATGAATGCATCGACCCATTAAGCTACGCGTTGTTTGATATTTGTCATAAAGGTAAATTGTCCATTAAGTAATCTGAAAGACGGAATTAAAAAAGAAAAATTGTAGCCCCCGTAAAAATTCATCGTATTTATTCAAAAATTTTAAAACATTATTTATTTGCGCAACCAGACATACATTTATTTTTAAACTGTGGGTCAACTTGACATTCGATTTGATGAAAAATGATTAATTTTCATCGGAAAGGTAAAGGAAGGTTTTCGTAATTATACGTAAATTATCGAATACTGATGGGAGGTACGATCATAAGTTTCCTGGAAGGTAAACGTAACTCCTCCTCCATTGGAATGCGAGGCATGACCATCCTTTGCGCAATAAATACTGCAGACGCTAGGTTATGAGCAGAATAATCTCGTAATTTCACACTCTGTGGGGGACTACGACGGTTTGAACTTACCATTTGGAATATTAATGAATCTTAACGAATGTACGGTTTTACCTCGCAACGAGAGCAATTTAATACGTCGATTTTTCTCAAGTTAGATCATTCCTGAATTATATTTCAACTAAGCACCCTCATCCCTTAAACATATACAAAATTCTGAGTTTCACAAAGTACAAATTAATCATAGAAGGGTTGACAATATTTCACTTCTTGCAAGATCAATTATCATTTCAGGAAGCATATACAAAACTTCCAAGGCGACCCCATTACATTTTCATTAAACGCGTCTCCGCCGAGAGAAAGAAAAATGCTTCTCGAAAGAATGTTCCGTCGTTCTACGCAAAATTAAATTGCTATGCAGATGATGAGCTTTCTGAAAAACCGTCGCTGGCAAGATTTCGTTTCCCTCTTCGCTGGTCTTTTCCCAATAAAACGATACCCTCTTCTTTAAATCGACGAAAAGGTGTTTCTTTCGTTCTTCCCCTGTCTGTATTTGTTTTTCCCCTTTTAGCGTTCTTGTCTTTAGCTCTTCGCGTCAGCTTGTCTCTCTCGCGAAATTCTTCGTCTCCCTCTCGCTCCAGCGTCGAAGCAATTTAATCAAAATCCATCCTCGTTCTGCTCCACCCGCTCTATCGGTCTCACCAGCCCTCCCTCCCCTAGCAGCTTTTTCTTTTATTTGCACTCGAGTTTGCTGTGGAGCTCTCTGGTAGTTACGTCTCTGGACAAACGGAAATTTGAATAATCCTGCCGGTAAGCCTCGTTAAATGCCACCCAATGAAATTTGATGTTGATCGTGGTTAGCGTGACCGCGTCCTGGCGCTGCCGTTAGTCACGCAATTACGTGATTGCGGTTCCAGGATTATTCAATTATCAGTCACGCACATGGAGGTAAAAACTGCGAAACGTTGGACAGCTCTCGATGACGTCTAGACATCGCGCGACGGAATTAAGAGGGTGGGATACTCCAGAAGCCATAAATGTTTGTACGATATCGAATGGGATGTTCCAATTTAATACAATAATGGGAGGCCATATTTCTTATTTCTTTTTTTTGGAAATTGTTGCACTATCAGATGAATCGTCTGAAACAGATCAGGGTGACAGCTAATATAAAGGTTAAAATTTAAGGCTAAAATTTATTTTGTTTGTTTCATGTTAAATAGTCTTTATACAACTACACGGATAGAATAAGCAACAAAGAAACACGTATGATCTATATATGTAATTATTTGTTTAATTCATATACTTGAATTCAATTGTTTTTTTTTTAATTCTTTCTTTTTCTCTTTCTTATATATTTTTTCCTCTTGTATTCATCCTTGAATTTTAGAATAATAGACATCGTAAATTTGTAGCTAAAATAGGACAAAGTTTAAGTTAAAATTAGACAGGAAAGATACGACTTCTACCATCTGTTGTAAAATAGTGAGAAATAAAGGTGAATATGTAGAATTTTATTGGAGTTTCAGGTTCACGAATGCATTTCGGCGTCCTATATATTCGTGCACCTCAATAAGCCAACTTCTCGAGTTTTTTCGTTTTCCGATACTTCACTCTCGCTTTAGTTTCCCATACAATCGCCTGTGGCATATAGATTACATAATTCTGAGATGAAAGAATATTTGTTGATCCTTTAAATAGCACTTCTACGCGTTCTAACAAATGAAAAAGGCGCCCTACTTTTTATTTGGTAATTAGAACGCAACGCAGGAGTGTAGCAATATTAACGTCTATTAATATTGTCGTTTATATAATATTACAAATATCAGTGGATTGTCATTTCTAAAAGGACTTTATAATTTTGTTTTTTAATAACAATTCAATTATGATGAACAAGTTTGGTATTTGTGATTTACTAAAAACAAAATTCTAAATCCTATTTTGAAAAATATTTTACAGTTAGTTAAAGGGAACGTATAATTATTAACTATGCGTGTCCCATACACTTGGTGAAACACTAAAAGAAAGTTGCCAACATGATAAATATATTTTATCTACATATATTCATTACACTCTTTCTTCTATGTATTTGAACTTGTAAATTAAACATTTGTATTTTAATTTTAATTTTAACAATTATAAGTCTAATACTGACTCGGGGTCTCATTTTTACAATTTTACACTCGCAGGATTGTTTACTGATATTTTTCTAAATAAAAGTTTCGAGTATACCAAAGAGTGAGTTCGATCATACAGATTATTATCTGTCCACGACAGGAGTCGGAAGTTACATAAAGTTTCTCGAAGAAATGATCAAATAAAGCTTTTCATTTCAGAGATTGTGTCAATAACGGAGAGTTTAACGTTAGCCACGTAGAAGCTGTCTCGTAGATTCGCCTTTAGAAACAATATTTAATGAAACAGAAAGAAGCTTTTAAGAAAGGTCCAAGAATGCTTTTAGTCGTATTGCGAGCGGAATTGCTCTAATTTATCTGCGTAATATTTAACAATCACATAAATGGTGAACACAACCAAAGCTTGCCTTGCAATTCTGTAAATTGCGCTTCCGTTTTTTCCGCTAATTAATGACGTTTCTGTCTTCCTGACAATGAGTTCAAGCAGCTGTGTCGACTTCGTTTTATATATTGGATTATAAAATTGGATACTTCAAAACAAGTAAGAAATAGAATAATAAAAATACATAGTATGAGTGCCTAAATATCAAGCTCCATATTTATCACTAAATATTAGACAATTATATATACAATGAATTGAAATTGATTATAATTAACTTATTATTAAACTAAAACGATGAAATATATTCTATATCTAAAATAAGCGTTTAAATACTGAGCTTCATAATTATTGCTAAATATTACATTCAATTGCATACCAAAAATATATTGACTCTTTATCGTACAGCTTTCTATATAATAAATTCAAAAAATATTTTTATAAACTCACTAATTGCAGAACATCGAAGATTTTCAAATAGTACACTCCACCGAATAATTGGAGAATTATTGAGAGTCGAAGGGGTAGCTGATTTAAAGTACAGATCCATCATTTGTGTATTTCTATTAAACGAATAAACTTAGGGAGGTAAGAAATCGAGATCCCTTAAACGCAAAAATGTCGAAGGCGATGCAATTTATAAGGAAATTATATTGCAGTAGTAACCCATGGAAGGGTGGCTCTCCATTCGGTTTAACACACTTGACGTCGCACAATCGACATGCTCGAAGTTCCAGATCTTTCTCTTCGTGGTTTGGTGAAATCCGAGAAAATCTCCAGGATTTTCTTGCGGCATTGTCGCAGACGGCGAGTAAAAAGGGAAAGAATGTCATGGCGCAGGGATAGCAACGGGGAGGCAGCGTGGGTGTGGTAAGCAATAAGAAACTCGAATCGACTACCTGATGGGCCCGTGCCACGTATCAGGTGTTCGGTGTGGTTCTCAGTGGCCATGGATTCTGAGGTCGACAGGCTCTCGCCACGGGAAAACTTTTTTCTATTTACCACCTGGCCTCGTTTATATTTCCTTCGTTTACAATTTTGAAAAATTTCTGCTTCGGTGCAGAGGGGTGAACTCGGTTCAGGACGCTGAAAACGAGACATTAGGATTTTTTTAAAAACAATTTATTAAGCGAATCTTTATGAAAATTGCAAGGTAACTTGCGATTTGGTGATAAATAATTTTTGTTCAATACAAAAGTGTACGTGGAAAGCCATGTACATGGGCATGTTCGTAGCTTCTTTTGTATCGATATAACTAGAAACACACGTTTGGTTATTGTAGCAAGACAAACGTAACTATATTTAATAAAATAATTTAATCAAGATTCTACATATAAGTATAGTATCTGTGAAATGTATACAAATCGTTATAATGTGGGAAAACAAATGTATTCGATTAAGAAAATACGAATAATAATATAAATTATATTATATTATTATTATAAAGTAGAAAATTTGTTACTTGAAATTTGTATTAATTATTATTCACATTTTATGAGTAAAATAATTTAACATTCCCATCTCAGTCTGTCGAGTCAGCCCATTACAAAAAGATCCATTAATTAACGGACGAGTGAAGGCTTGAAAGAGGAAATACGTTTCTGAATAACTATAGCGGTTTTTCCAATGCGAGCCAACGCAGAAATGTCTAACGAAGGTATAATATTGTAATCATTATGGCGAATAAGCTGTATAATGTTCTGCAAATATTCGGAGATTCGAAAATCTCTGGAAGTGAATTCATATTCACGATGCAATTACAAATGGGAGGTAATATGAAACGATGCAAATGTGGCAAAACTGTATGTAAAGGATGGGAATTACGTTATTTCAGTGTATATCCAGATGGTGAATGATAAAAAAAGAATTTTAAAAGACGTTCAATTGAAAAATTAAATATTGTAGATGCTGCACTGGACACGAATACCATCCTACATACGTAATATTTTGTCTCGGTTTGTTTTTACGGTTCGCTGCGAGGATGGCTCTTATGCATTTCCCATTCTAAAATGTTAGCTCTTCCGAGGACGCGAATTCACGGAGCAGCATGCACGGAATGAAATAGACCAAACAGAAAGCACGCAGTAAATGCGCATAAGCGTAGAAAAGATGTACATCTATCTGTATAGAAATGGCGGAGTCGCTCGAGAAGAGATACGGTAGGTGAGAGAGGAGCTCCGAGGAATATCCTTGGGCGACGTCAGCAAATAATACCATGATCCTCGTATTGTACGACTCGCCAAGTACACAGAAAATGATTTTCCTTAGCTAACTCAATTGGAGCAGCAATTTGTCGTTTGTGCCGAAACGTTTCTGAAGTGAACATTCGCGTCAGTCATTAGCGAATTAATACAAATTGCCACGAAATTTTGTTTGATAAATTGAATATAAATTAAATGTATTATGTATTACATAAATCATGTAGACGTTATTCGAATCAACAAAACTGAAGTTTCTTCTAATTAATCATAAATCATTGTCTATTTCTGAATTTATTCATTTTCCAGTTTTAGAATGTTCATTACTCTGAATTACGGAAAACTCTCAAATGTAACGTAGTTAGAAACCGGAAGAAGAAAACACGAAAAAAAATTAATAGAATAGTTATTAAATATTGGTACTAAATTTCTCTTTTGTGGATTTCTTTAATGGTAAATGATAATATAAGGAAATGTATGAGATTGTGCACAAATGCAAAAATATATAAAATATCAACAACAATATACATGTCGTATCTTTCAGAAGATAAGACACATGCACCTATACACGTTACAATACTTTCATTTATGTTTCAATCCCTTTTCTACATATATGTATATTAAAATATTATAACACAGATGTCATTCGAAAATATATATCAATCCACCAGTCCTTAATAGCGAACCGTTTCTAAATCTTAAGGTGAAGTTGAACTTTTCCCATACTCCCTGTCGTTTATGCCAGTTTCATTTGCATAGTAATTCCGAAAGTACGTACTCGAATGCTGGAAGTCCACTGGGTGGTCGATATCCCGTGAAAATAGGGAATTTCCTTGCGATTTCTCCGCGGCATGCTAAAACGTAAAGTTCGAAGCGAATGTAAAATATAGGGCCAAGTGCGAACCGTTGTAAAGCATTACTCGGAAACTGCGCAAGTTTCGGACTGAAAGATATGGTTAACATGAATCCCTCTGTTTATTGCCAGTATGAATATTGCGGGCTCAAAAGTTTCGTCGTCAATTTACCAGCTGCAACCACCGCCTGTTTCTCACCCTTGACTATTAACCCTTTGACTGCGGGACAATTTTTTCTGGAAATTCTAATAGTCGCGTCACTCAACAGGGTCGAAATTTCACTTTCATATTTGATACATTCGCGACCGTTGGCGTGAATTCACTTCACTTAAAATTTCATTTTCGAGGAAAACTGGTATTTCTTCATGTGCACAAATAAAGGCATTCGCCCTAAACGACAATGTCGGTAATTTAAAAATTTTGTATCCTCCAATGTGTGGACGCCAATGTGTGTGTTATTTTTTTAAATTCCGCAACCTATATGCACCTTGTGTGACCTATAAGTTGCGAGACACTGGAACACGCCTTCTATACAAATTTCTAACCATCGTGAAACTTGATATTGTGATAAAATTTAACGCCAAATAGGTCACTGGCATCCCATTGGCGAATCCGCGAGCTGGCAGGGAATTCTGGTAAATTTTCTTCATCGTTTTGAACGTTCGCTGTGAATCGATCGGAACAAAATATCACCGGCTTCTGTTCAACGCTGCATATAGCGGAATTACGTTGCGTCACACAGTTTTGCTGAGAGGGATCGGGGATTAGGTGTGCGTACTGGCGCTGTATAGATTTTCCATAAGCATCTTCCGACTGCTGTTTGGAAAGCGAGTGCAGTTTCCGCGCTCGGATTTTCGCGATACGAGTATCCATGAATTCGAAACGTAGTGGCGATATTCCGCCAGCGAAAACGTGTATTTTCGATCAAATATTGGCATTGCGAATTAGTGTCCACGTAGCTGTAACAAGATCATAAGCTTTCATCTATTCATGAACTGAATTGCCTAATTGCGAGTAAAATGAGCTAGATTTATTGACGCGGGGTTATTTGCATGTGACGCGTTTGTACTACGTCAAGTGGCAGTAATGAGGGCAAATCAAACGAAAGTGTCAATTGTGATAGTTTTTTATTCAAAAATCAAATATTCATGTGCTTATAGTTAGTAGAAGTTGTTTAACAGTGTACAATAGATATAAACAAATCTTGTTTGAAATAATTACAAGAAATATCTATTTTAATTAAATACACAAATTGTCGTGGAAAATTAACTAACATTTGCAATAAAAATGTATTAACATTAATACATAATTTATAAAAATGAATTTTTCTGAAAATACGCTTTACAGTTTACACTTTACACAGAATAAAGTTTGTGATTTCTGTCACCAACCAGTTACGTTTCTTTTGGGTAGCTTCGTGTGTGGAGAACCTAATATGTAGCTTCCGAAATATTGGACCATATAAGTTTTAAAACTATTTATTGTTTAACAATTTTATAATGCAAGGAATGTAGCGTGTACGATTTGAACTATCGAACACGATTGTATAATAGTACAAACGTGATTGTATTTACAGATACTGAATGCACAATATAAACATTCTACCGAAATCCTCCGATGGCTCTCATGAATGTGTAGTAGCACACAGTTTACATAGAATCATCTTCACTCGAATGTTTCCCAAGTAAATAAGCATAAATGCGCACTGCATATTGCAAATCTACTTTACCGTTTCCCTTTATAACACAAGGTATCTTGCGGTGGATATATATCACATTCGTTAGAATAGTTGTGAAAATCTACGCCTGTTTCGTTGTAGGCGCTTGGTATACATTCATTTGTAACGTGCACCTCGTTGACTATGCTCGGTGTGTTTTAATGCTTCGTCGTACAGAGGTTGTCAAGCACTTGATAGTCTTGAAATAGGATTAAACAAACGCTATTACTGTTTAAGTCGAACGCTAAGTACGGCGTAATTCCACTCGGAAACGTTTCGCTAGAGTTTGCACTTTAAAAAAATTCCCTTGGTAGTATTGCGTTCGTTAGCAATGAATATTACCTTCATTGTTAATGAATTTCATTTGATAAATGCTTTGTGAATATTTTCTTTTAATGTAAGATGCATTTATTAAATAATATATTATGTTATGATACATGGATAAATTATAGTAATGGTTGTCGTCTATTGTCAATAACTCTTCTGATTTCTGATGATGTCTGAAGTGATCAAAATATAAACAAAGAGCTACTTTTTACAACTCAAAAAGTTATTCTTCTGTTAAGTATTTTTATTTTAATTATTTATTCATAAATCACTTATACAAGTAAATTCAATGAATTTCATTTATAAAATACAGTTATCTTTTCATTAACGATAAATATATATAAACACTATATTTACATACTTTTATTCAACATCCAAGAAAATCTTAATACATAATTAAAATTAGAAAAATAATACTTAATAATAAGAACTGCGGCGATTATATATTATTACATACCATTATAACCCATGAGAATCGCATAATTACTTTTTAATTAAACGTCTACCAGAATCGATACGAATGCTGAAAACCAGTTTCTCTGAAGATTTGAAGTGACAGTGATTAATTCCCGTTCCAATGAATATCGGAACCGTCCTAATTCGTTAACGGATTTCGCGAGGAATACGGCTCTGGGATCTTTTCACCGAATTTTCAGCAAAAAGTACGGAACAGTAATTCGATAAAATAAAAGGAATTTAATTAGAATTCTTAGTCCGCGCTCTGATCCGTCGAGGTTGTAGTTGCCAATCAACGCCCCCAGATATCGGAATTCACTCTTTATCGGGTGATTTTCCGAGCCACCCTTGTTATACTCGCGAACGTACGCGTACACTCGCACGGGCTCTGTACATGTGCGCCAACACGTAGTACAGAAACATTTCTTGTTGAAGGGAATCGTGTCGTTTCGCGGGTACGAACCTATCGAATGCCAAAGTTTCGAGCGTTTATTGCGCTTTGACCATTCAACGTCCCTCATCGGCACCCTTCGACAGTTATTTGTTTCAAGGGGGTTGCGTGGATAACACTGTTCTCCTTTTATAGTTCTGGCTGAATTGTCTCAGAAATCTCGATACTCTGTATCGATATATGGTGGCTGACGAAGTTGAACGAATAATTTTCTTTATTATATTCATTATTTAATTAAAGTATTGTAGTTTATTATAAATCTTTGGACGCATGTTTAATACGTAATTTGACTTTAATTTTTTAATCTGTGGCAGAATAGTTTTATCAAATTGTTAAGGGATTTTTCGCATCTTCTTCTAAATGCTCCTTTCTCCTTCGACAGTTCAACGCATAAAGAGAAATCGATTTTCCGAAGCAACTCAAATTATGTCATTCCAAAGACAGTACCTTAGCTCGAAGGAGTGCAAGTTTCACAAGTTCGATGGATTCTAGTTTTCCCTCGTTTGTCTAAATCGCAGTCGAGACTACCGAGTAACCAAAAACTTTGTTCCTTCTTGGAAATGGTGAGCGATTGACAACTTTTAAAATTCAGGAATTCAACACAAGCGTTTACGATTATCTGTACACGAAACTATTTAGCGAATGAAATAACTACAATTCCTGTCTTTAAAATTTAATTATGTACACTAATATAAATTTTTGCCCACGCATGAACATGAACGATTGGTAATTTTTAAATTCAGGAATTCAACATTCTAAGCATTGACGATTATTTTTTTATTCAAAAGTACTCAGCGAAGAAGATAACTACAGGTTCCATTTTTGAAATATTTTAGCGATGTATACCGATACAAATTTTCGGCCATGCATAGATATTAGTTAGTCCCATAGATACTGCCGTTGGATAAGCTCTCGATATAAAAACAGAGTGTTTACATAACCGAGATATCGCGATTCGCGGACCAATCCGACCGTAACGAGATAAAGTAAATTTAACGAGAAACAGAATAGCTTCGTTATCGTATTTTCGTTTCAAAATTACTTGCGTAATTTCTCTGAATTACAAGTGTTTGATTTTTGACCTCGTTGACAAATACAGTTATTATACAATATTCCACTTGCATATTGTGCGAACAGAAATTACGTCACATTAAATATCGTAACTTTGGAACCATTTATGCATTGTAATGATATTTGGTTTACGTGAATCTTTAGATATTGTGACATTAAATAAAGTTGGATACTATGTATCTTTCTTCAGTTAAAACTGAAACCTAAAGGTTTGCTTGTTCATCTTTTTAAGTTGCACCATCTCAACACTTGAATATCTCTCATTTGGATATTGGAGAAGGTATGCATTAAGGAAAGGGAACTTTTCCTCTTAACTTCATTTTTCAAGAGTCATTTTTCCTCTAAATCGTCGAACTTATGTTATGAAAAATAAGGGAGATATTTAGATGTTTTCATTCAGCTAGAACTCCCTGTATCCATTGTTAGTAAATGCAAAGTTTCATTTATTTAATGATATTCATGTTTGAAATTTTCATGCACAGCCCCCACTCGGAATTAAAATGCACAAGATTCATTCTGAAAGCAGAAGCCCGATACCGCTCGTAATTTCACCGATTTTTCCGATGAATTTATTGAGCACTCGGTAAACTTGTTCGTTCCTGCGTCTGTAAGATTGCAATCTGATAGATGCAGCCAGTTCAAACAAAATTACTTTTTCTTTTTTTTATCGATCTGTGGATGAATTCAGCCGGAAAGCGGATAAAGCAGGTTCGTTATCAGGAACGATATCTTTGCTCGAAGCGGTAATCAAGTTTCAACCTTCCGGTTCCACCGTGATTCCGGCTTGCTAGTTTCCCTTGGATTGCGGCTATTAAACAACGCAATCCGCGATTCCAGCAGCCCGATAAATTAATTTTCCGGCTTCGTTAGCGGCATAATGAGCTTGTCAACTGTAATTCTACGTCGAATTCCCTCCAGGTAAATGTTACGGCGATGGTCGCATTCTGAAAGGGAGAAAGTAAGGTCGCGAAGGCAAATAATGCTTTCCTTAATCGAACGTGGTACAATTTACGGCTAATTACAAACATTGTTTTATTATAAATTTGATGAAATATCAAAAAACATCTGTGTCATTTATTATGATAGTGGTAAAAGTTTATCTTTTTTAAAAATGTAGTTTATGCAAGCGATTTTTAAACAGTATTTCGACTTTGTCTATAAGAATGTTTCTTAGAATTAGAATAATATTTAATTAATAACGATTTTCGTGCGAGTTTTAGTTTAGTCGTGCAATAAGTGTATTTGTGAAAGTTTTCACAAATCAAACATGTCAAAAAATTCTTTCCATCCTAAGAGTTAACAATGAAGGGCTAGCTAGGAAAAGTGTTAGAAAAAGTTTAATCTATTTCGAGGATTTGTAACCTTCCTACTAAAAAGAATTTCTTGCAACTAAAGTTATTGCTTTAACAGCCACTCACGTATATCTGCTCACGTATCGCGATTTATGTTACCATCAATAACGTATAAAAATTTAATTATCGAGACAATGGTACTTCCTGTGCGGACACTGGATATATCGCTTTATGGATTTCACTCTATTTACTTTAGAGCGCTATTTGTATTTCACTGCTTGTTTTATTTTTTCAGATTCCTGGAAATATCTGATATTATTACCCTTATATTTTTAATACCTTACAATTTCTTGCATCTCTCTTTCAAACATATTCCAGAAAACATTTCTTTAAGTTATTTTCCTTAAACGTAAAGATAACTTCATGCCCTTGCGTTTATTTCATTGTAAAGTGGAAAAGAGAAAGAACAATATTTTAACGAATTGTTAATGGTTTGCAAGATTAATATTTTTTAATTTCAACCAATTTTCATCCAACTCTCTAATCTGGTTCATCTTTTGTTAGATGGCTTCTCTTTGTACAATATAATATAATATAATCTGAAGATAATATACGAACAAGGAATATTGATTAATTTCCAAGAGAAACTGCACAAACAATAAAGATCGTACTACAAAAATTCATTTTATCAAAATTAATCCCTATAATTGTATTGAAAATTAAACAATCAGTACATCGGCTTTAAGTCACTAAAGGGGTTAAACAAATCACTGGAGAGTATGAAATGGAATCACTCTGTAAATATCGTCAGTAAGTTTTATAGCTATTTATATATGTTTTAAACGTATCAAATGTATATGAATGTTTTATCGAATTATTAATACTTTAAATTGAAACCATTTATGTCTTTTGGGAATATTATTTTCAGGAGGCTTTTGAATGGTTACATTTATTCAAGAGTAATTAAATTAGATTCCGCTGAAGGTAATAAATCCTATCCCTTGCACTCGAACAATTGAAATTCTGGAACCATGTATCGCAAAACGTTTGATGGAAGATGAGATAAATCACTGTTGATCGAAGTCTTCAGGATTTATCGTCAGCGCGAATTTCGAATCTCCGGATAATCTAGTTTTCATTTTTCGTGCTTCTCAATTTCCGCTTAGCAATGAAATCAGTTGTGCATTCTCTCTCTCTCTCTCTCTCTCTCTCTCTCTCTCTCTCTCTCTCTCTCGTACTACAAAATTGATCGCTCTTTGAGAATTGACACCGAAAATTGATGTCTTGCCGTGCTTCAAAATCGCTCTGTTTATTTGTTGAACGTCAGATTGCTTCGCTATGAATTCTCTCATAGCAAAGAATGTTTTACAATTGTTTATTTTCCTCAATTTGGAAGCTCATAATATATGTAAAAATCTGAGGTTTCTTTTCGACTTCGAAATGCACTTAATATTAGCATTAGACAGCTTTTTATTAAGGCAGTCGAGAATTTTGATGATATTTGGTATTTAAATTATTTTTGTCGTACGTATTTAAATTAGTCTTATTTAATGACACAAAGTACACACTGAAATGTCTGTTTGACACCAACGCTACGTATGTACACTTGGCTTTTAATATCTGCCGACATTGGAATCCCCGAGTCAACAATTATTCAAAACAGCGACGATCTCCTCAGTCACGTCGCCTTTGCCACGATTATGTCTGTCAATGAAACCGATCCCCCAAGTCTTTTGTAACGGGTCTCCGCGCGTCGTCCGGAAAAGGGAAAGGTCGCGCTGCTCCTTGGCCCGTGAGACTTTAATCGAGGCATAGCCGGGATGCTAGAAAAAGATATCAGAAGCTTCGGTCTGAGCAAAGTCGGTTGAGTAAGTTCGTGGGGCGTAGATCAAAGGAACCATGTAATTTTCTCGCAGGGTCGTGCCCTATCGGCATGATGGCTGTCGCGTTTTCACGTACACGCACACCTGCGTCGCTCGATATATCACGTTTGTCGAAAAGTGCTTCATGGAACCTTCGTTAGAACCAAGAACTAAGGAAATTCTATTTGCGAGTTTATTTGGTAATCTAGGTATTTGACTGCGAGCAATTGCATCTATTTAAAGTTTTACCCAAGTTGTCAAATAAATGAAGAAGAATAAGTGACCATGGATGTCGAAATTATAAGATTAGTAGACGAATATAATGATTATTCGTTTAGGTTCTTTGTTATATATTTATGTGGAATAATTAGTTGTATGAAATTATTGTTTAGTTATGCTGGTATTTATTTATATATATATTATATAAATATATATTAATAAATAAATGTCATATCCTTTTGTCATATGTCATATCATTTTGTAATTTTAGTATATCGAGAACTAAGTGACAATAAAGAACTCCACGAGGTGAACAGTAATAAACGAAGAGTCAAATTTGTCGAGGCGTGCTTCAGACCATCAATTATAGGGCACCACCTAAATTTCCACTAAAGTTTCACAGAGTTTCGCTAAGATCTTGTTCTTCGATTAAGCGATAATGTATACATAAGAGGTAATGGCTCCAAGAAAATTTCTTATAATAAATGAGAAGTCCACAGAAACTTGCGTTGGTGTCAGAAAATTTATCATTTGAAGTCACCGTGGTACACGATGTAAATAAAGAAGAGTAATGGGTTACCTTGTAGACAGTGATCTTCTGCGTTGAATGCATACTCATTAGGCTTACGATTATAATAAATAGAAAATAAACAAAAACCATTAAATTTCGGTAGATTTTTACATTTAAGAAGACTATTTAGAATTGTGTTTAAAAACACTTTTCACGCAAACATGCCAAATAAGTAGATATCTGATATATTTAACTTGAAATTGAGGGGGTAATGGTTATGCCAGTATTTCATACTACTCGACGCACGATGGCGCCTCCGAAATTCCTGTTCGAAATTCCGGAAGCACAACGATGCCATTAATGTACACGAGCAACCAATAAATTCATCGATTAATTCCACTGTTCAAAACGTCGTCAGATGAAGTATTACAAACATTGAAAAATTGTCCATTTTATAGATTTATACAAAAATATTTGGTAAATGGTGAGCTATTATCTTGTCTCAGCTAGCTTCTTTAAGGGTCAAATGATCAAATATCAAGGGATTAGATATCACTGTGCCATCTGATCCTCGAGGAAGTTAGCTTCAATGCTGGTGACACGAGTCCTACCCAAAGGACATGGCTTATACCCGGATGTCTCGGTTAATATCAACTATATCGATGACATGTTTTCACGTTATCCGTTCCAAGTAAAAAACACGAACGACGTATAACTAAGCTGGCACAAAGTTGTACTACATTTTTCTTACAGATCTATTTGTGAAGGAATTTCTCAAAGTATAAACTTTGAAAAATATATTTGCCGAAGGATTTTATTGAATTCAGAAAATTAACGAAGTCAGGGGCGTCTACAGTGAACGGTTTATAAATGTCTGATATGAACAACTCGAAACGTGATTTTTTTTCTAACCATATTTTGTCGAATCGTTGACAATTACTCGAACGAATCTTCAACACGTGTGCCTTTATCGTTTGGACCACGATTTCAAAATCATAATTTTGTCCTACTTCTCTCAGCGTGGTAAGGATGAAAAACAAAAACGTGAAAATTCGATATATAAAACGCCCAACACAATGGCAATCATTAACTGAACATATTTTTCTTTCAAAAGGGACTTATTTTTCACTATAAGAAAGGTTTAAAAGATTTTCAATCTCTAAACAAGACATTTAAAAGAGTATCTGGTCATTGGTGCTACGTACTAAAACACCTCCTTAAGAGATTCCATCCCTCCGCGATAAATCCGCTTACCTATCCCGCCACTGATTTGCACCCTTTTGTACACCAGCGAAGTCTTCTACCGACAGCACGCCCACATAATCTGTCCACACGTATCCTTGACAGCCAACGATCTCCCTAATTGGGGTCGAAAGGGCTGCAAATCGATCCCTCCAGCCGAATTAACGACAGACGTTACCGGTGACAAATCGCTCGGATGACCGGCGAGCCGACAAGAAACTCTGGAAATCAATTTTCCCGATCGCCAGCCGGAAACGTGAAAAATTATCGGGAGCCACGCGAAACGGTTAAGAAAGGAGAAATAGAGGGTGCGGTCGGGGGGGCTGGCTCGGGTTACCAGAAAGTAAAAGCAGCGAGCCAGAGCGAGCGTTAAGGGGTTGCCTTAAGGTGGAAAGAACGAGCGAGCGAAATTGATCGCCCCCGCTGGTTGGGGTAGCAAAAGTTTTCGAACCATGCGTCATCTTAATTGGCTTAATGCCGACAAGTTACAGCGCTACACAGCCATAGGCCAGTCTGGTTTCTCCGTCACGCGCCCTCGCTCTTCGCTTCTCGTCCCTATTACAAACATCCACCGCGAGCTTCTCCACTGACTCGCGTTTTTTTTTCCTCACGCGTTACTCTCCGACCACCCCATGGGAGAATAGAATCATCTGGAAGGTTTCGCGACGACGTACGTGCTGTATCGCCTGCGGGGAATTTCGTGTCGTCGCTCCGTGCCCCTCGACCACGTTTACGCTGAGAATACGATCTCTTGTCGCCCATGTAAACGCTTCATCGGAATGAAGCGAGGGTCAGGGGCAGGACTGTGATAAGACGGGGGTGTCTCGGGGTTCTATTACAGATGAAGAACGATTCGATTGGTGCCCTCGAGGACTGTAGCATGGGAAAGTGACCGCAGCTATGGTACCAGCTTAGCGATTTTTAGGTATCGAAGATGTAGGGCTGTCAGGGGGTCCTAATATACAGAGTACCTACGTAATAGTTTTCATGATTGTTCAAGTAGTTGTGATAGTCTGACAAAAAAATATTTTAATTTGCAATTTCATTCGCAATAAAGATCGACAAAGTTTCGTTTAATTTTTTTGGTATTGTCAAGATCAAGATTCATTTTTTTAAATAGCACTTTGTATTTTTTACTTGGGATTGACTGAACACTGATCCATCTATTTTTTGAGTTTGAACCACGTTTCAGTTATATTCTGTTGATTCATAGTCTGAATAAAAGAAAAATGTTTTTTAATTTAAAATGTACCAACATGCTCTTTGACAAAAACTAATTTGAGAACGGAATTTTAAAGTTTTAAGGTTATTAGAACGTACAGTTTAATAATAAATGTTTTGACAACGTTATCTTATTCCATGGTAAATAGGGATATTTTTCACTTGTATCATACCTTTGAATAAATAATTCAACTAAGACTATCCTCTCCTAGTCCTATGAACTTCGAACACACCTTTCGCATTAGGGAAAAGCATCGATTTATTCGCAAACCCAACCACCTAAGGGCTATTCACATTGTTCTCTACTTCCTCTTTTTTTTCGCCGAAAGAGTCCCCTTTTCACTTTGGTTTGGCAACCGTCCACTTCTTCCCAATTTACATGATCTCGTAGAAACAGTGTTAGCCGACGATTTTCTTGCCGAGGAAATCTTTGGACTATATCCAAAGAAGTCATCAGTAGAGAAAATTGTAATAAAATATGCAGAAGCGTAATTTTCTTTCGACTAATTGAACGTCTTTGAACGTATTTAAAATGCACGACTATTATACGAATACATAATGTAACTGTCAGTATGAAATTATGACGGATGAGTGCAAGTCTCAACAAATTTATTCTTTTCAGCTACTTCTTTTTTTTAAATTAAATACTATCTTGCATTAGAAAACTTTGTTCTCCTCTGGCACATGAAACCTTTTCGTACTTTAATTCGAGCTCTTTACATGATTTATTTTGTTAAGCGTAGCAAAGTACTTTAATAAATAAATCTTGTATAAGATTGAATGAAGAATTAAAGGTTATATATTTCGAATAATTTGATTCCAAAAATGGATCACGTAATGCTGCATTTAAAATTACTATGAAAGAGTGAAGGGTAAAGATAATTTCCTTTTTTTCTCCGACTTGATTGTTGGAAGACATAGAAAGTAAACTTAGCCGTTTTTAATTTCAGTTAGGTTATACCCTGTTTGAAAGAAAATACGATTACCTCATAACTTAATGAAGCCAAGCACAGTAAGCCTATTGCAGAGCAAAACGTAATATGACATGGATATAGCCTTGGTATGCAATATTACTTTTACAAATTAATTAAAATGAAATTGATCTACACGGCCACGTTTATAAGATGAAAAATTGGAGGGATGAATCCTCATTTAATATGTATGTTAATATATGCAAAATATATATAATTATGTAAGCGAGGATACGAAACACTTTTAGTATTCAATCTTAGCTTGAAAAGTTAATTAAAGTTAAACAGATGCCTGCGTACGCTCTTATGAATACAAAAATTGATGAAAAAGAATCATTATTCTATACGTAATTGCAATGCCTTCTAACATTTTTATCGGAATCAAATATTTTCTAGAAAAATAGAAGTCTCGATAATATCGGCGTGTCGCGGGGCCCATCCTCGAGTATATTCTGGAACCTGTGATTTCCATCGAAGATAGTAATGATGTGACACACTTTCCATGAATCCTTCCCCACCGAGCAGACATCGACAAAGGCTATCGTTCATTCGTTATCGTCCTACCCCTAATAACAGCTCGGCGAAGTGTAACCAGTCGAATGTCGGAGCCCTGAATTCGAATCGACAGCAGCGGCACTGTGATATTCTCGTTCTATTTCCTCAATTTGCGAGTTGGAAGTACGCGATTCGCACTAAAAGGGTCAATAGTTCGAATCGACAGGTCTGGGTCGTCTAAAACCTCGTTGAAAAGCGTCTCACAACCGATTAAAGCTGCCGTCGGGTCATTTCCGTCCGGCCACGTACAATCGAAGGATCGGTCGGAAGACAGCGTGCTGTTTCTCGATTCGATTCGTGACGCGTTCGCCGCGCCTATCTGTGCGTCGCTTCCGGTTAGTTAACCTCGTACAAAAGCAGCGGCGGTCTCGAATCGGGCTCGTTTCGAGAGGCGCGCTCTGAGAATGCTGTTGCGACTGGGTCGTCTCAAAAGATGTTTCTTGTTAGGGAGAGAACGGAAAGCTGTCGAAACGTCACAGACATTGTGTTGGAAAAGCAGATGCAGGTTACCTCGCCGTTAGAGAACGAGGATCGTTAAAGATTCTATCATTTCGCTCAGGTGCGTTCTCAGATCACTTGCCGGCTGAATGCCATTTTATATTTTCCGCTCTGCGACCGCTTCCGTTTATTTTATTTCATCGAATTTGGTACATTTCTTTCGATATCGATGACTGATAGCAAACCTGTTTAATTTATAAATTTATACACTTTATTTCATTTAATAATTGCATTTGAAATAGCATTATTTCATTTTATAGTTATTTGTAGTAATTGCGAAATTTTTCATTAGAAGTATATCAGGACTTCTTTAAATTCTCTGTGTCCTTTATTTGTTCAGTCTGTAAACCATTCACTTCTTTGATTCCAAACATTGTCTTAAGTTTTATGTGTTTAAGTTCAAATGGCGGATACACCACCTAACCAGAGGATTGTATAGTAGTTTTATTCATAGTGATATAAGGAAACTGCTTCGAGGGAGTACATTTAGCCCAAGATAGTGAATTTCCAGCCATTTCGGAAAATTTAGAAACGTAACGCGGAACGTGACTCTGCTGTATCCAATAGAAAATACTCGAAAAGGTTCATGCGAAAATTACGATATTCGTTGCCCTAAGGGTTGCATACGTTTCCCATATCTCTACCGAAAGTCAGAGATGAATGTTGAATAACGTTAACACGAACAATTCCGGCAAGGAAAGCAGTGATAATGTCAGGAAACTAGAAAGTGTACAAAATTCTTTTTAAAAAAGAATGAAAACAACTATTTTGATAAGAATACAAATTAGTACATGTAGTTCGGTTCGAGTTATAATTTAATTATATGAATAAAGTAATTATATTCAACTCCAATGAATTTCATAAAAAATTTCATTCATAAAATTAATTCTGAGAAATACCATAGCAGGAAAAAGAATTAAAAAATGTACTAATATTAAATGGTTTACAATGGCGTACAATGTTAATAAATGAATGTAAACATAAATCACTATTATACATTATATGTATGCCAATCGTCGAATAAAAGTTGGAATTTGCACTGTAAAATTAAATATTAAGTAATGAATAATAAAGTAATTTTTTATAATATTTTTAATTTGTATATATCAGGGATGTTAAGTTACTAAAACTGTGAAGTAGAATTTAATAAAACAGTAGCGACTGTCTGATGTCTATTACACGAATTCCGAGAAATTATTTTTTCATTTCAATGTACACCGTAGAGTTTTATTTTTGAAAAATGTTGAATCAAGAACTTCCGTAATTGTTCCCGAGCAGAATTGCTATCAGTCTCGTTACTGCTCGTTTAAAGTCACTTGGTATGTAATGGGCGACTTCAGTTGCATGAAACTACTTTGAAACTCCATGCTCCTCACATTTTTATTCGCGGAGCGGCTAAACAGGTAGATGCTTCTTTTGAAACTGCATCTTTGAAGCATAATGGAAACTGTTTAATAATGGCATTTGCTTTGGATGATGGGAACGATGCGTCGTTAAAATTGAACGTAAGGTAATTTTGAACGCGAAAGCTTTCGCATTTCACGTTGCAATAGTCTAGTTTATAAACATTTAGAACTAATTCAAGTTACCTAATTATATTCATTTCGAGGATATACATTTATAGTGGAACAGACAAGAGTATAGCGGCTAATTTTTAGCTAATTTTTGGCTAAATTATTAGTAACGTTTCGATCATATCTGTATGGTTTTCTCAAAAAACAAGACACTATATCTACAATGTAAAACAGAAAGAAATTTAGAAATCATTTTATTTTGAATTGCTATCGAATCACTGTTGTTAGGAGAAAATATATATATATATATAAATTGAACACTACAAACAGAACTTTAATTTTCAGAAGCATCTAATAATTCCCCTTTCATGAACCTATATTAAAATTACGAACTGGATGCGTTCGAACGACTTCGTCTATTCGAAACGTGGAAACGGTAATCCTAGAAATGACGAGTAGTCAAAATCGAACGTATCCTACTTCTGTTCACAATTTCGTCATGATGGCGCCTCGTAATCCACTTAGCGAGCCTTTTAATCGTATCAGGCGGGAGCTTTTTCGCCGCGACAACAATAGCCTGCACCGATTCTACCTATACCAAAACGACTATGCTCGTTTAACCGCGCTATAGTGATCCGAGTTAATATGGCTTTGGAAGCGAATCGCCGCAACAGAATCCGCCCCTCCGCCCCCTAAGAATTTATGTTTCACAGCAATTAAGCCAGAACGACGGTTTACGGGAGCCTGGGTGCGAAACGGAAAGCGATCGCTGATTGATTCGAGCCACGATGAAAGCCAACGTCCAATCAGGCCGAATTAGACCACGTTAAAAATTTAATTTGATCTATTATTTAAAAACAACATTTTCAATGTGCTTCAGTTCCTGATAAATAAAGGGTCTTCCACACTTTAGAAGTTTGTATTTTAACAAAATGTAATAGAAATTTGATTAATCAAATGGTAATAACCAAAAACAAAAATCTTTAAAACAAAAATGAAATAGTCACTTACGATAAAAAAATAATACATGCTCCCTACCTTTTGTAAAGTTTTTTGTTCTTGGTTATTACCATTTGATTAATCAAATTTCTATTACATGTATTAGAAAGAAATATTTTGAAGAATGTTTTCCTTCAAAAATAGCAAAGAACAGAAGAAACAATACCTTGTACTTATTCAAATACATTCCACAAAAGTAATGATAATTAAATAGATAAAATCTAAATAAATAAAGAGGTAAATAGATAAAAAGTCTAGATATGTTCTTTAAATAACTAAAGTTTTTCTTCAATATAGAACAAATTGGATTTTAAATCGTTTCAAACTTTTTAATACTATTCATTTCATCATCTTCTTCGACGATTTAATTTTCTAAGTATTTTTGTACCTAGTGTCTAGCAAATGTGTTTATTATTCTCGTTTACTTTTTACGCTATCTGATCCACCCTTGAGAATTCAATTTCTCTCGGTAGTTGCTCATTCCTTTCTACACGTCGCTGGCTCGTTTACGAAATTTTAGAATTTTCACCGCTTTTTCTAATTCAGTCCCACAACTCTGCGCCCGAGATTTCGGGGCTGCGATTGAATTTCATCAAACTTAGATTTAACGCACGTGCACCGCGCTGTTTGAGTTTCGTAACGAGTCGACCGTGTGATCTTCCTCGATCGTTGGATTTTCTCAGCCAGCGACTCGGCAAATATTGATCGAGATAGCAACGGGTGAAGATTTCGCAGAAATCGCGTGCAACATGCTCTCAAAAGGACTTTTTACTTTTCACTTCATACCCAACTTTTCTATTTTTTTTTTCGACACGATTAATTATACCTTATCTTGTGGAATTTTTATTATATTATTAACAGTAAATCAAAAAAAATATATATTGCTATTGAAACACATGCACATCGGTTTCAGCACTTTCTGTAATTCTGTGTTCGACGTAGAATTAGGAACAAGTACGCGCGTTTATGCGACAAGCTTTCACGTAACGCATTTAAATCGCTGTTTAGTTGTACGCCGACGGGAGTTCCGGCACTAATAGGTTGTCGCGATTCGTAGAAAGCGTGCATAATGGAGCAAGAGTTTAATTAAGCGCTGTTGCGCGTTTAGAGGTCTTCTGTCTTTCGTGTACGCATGGCGAACATTTATGCTACTGCAACAACAATCAGGAGAATTCAGGACGAAACAATAATTGTTTTTCAATTTAATTAGAATATTAAGTGACACGTTCAGCTATTTACCTTCCTTGTCTTCCCTTTTTACGGTTAACATGCGATAATTATCGCATGAGCTTAATGTAATGAGCTTATAGTACGGACAGAAAGTTTTGTTTCTCTTTAGATGCTTAACTGTTGGGACAGTTACGAAACCGAGAATGGAAGACACCCACGATATCCATGGAGTTGATAAACCTCTGCTGTTACGAAAAACAGAGCTTCCCGAGAACTTTGCGATGGCGAGAGTCTTAAGAAATAGAACGAAAGCAGTTTAAGGAAGAAGTATTAGGTGTTTGGAGTATAGGAAGGGTAAGATTAAACTATAGTGTGTTTTCAAACCGAGGGCAGATACTGGGTAAAATAGAAAAGTTAAAAATGTAGAAGAGAAAATCGAAAGATAAAAGGAAGGGCAGTAAAAAAAACTATGCACCCAGAGGTATGGTAGGAATTAGAGGAATCAAGCTTGATGTTTTTGAACAGATTCATTTGAACAATTAGAATTATTCGTTTCTTTTGTTTGATTTGAAATTTAAATGAATCGATGTTCAAAATAAAATTGATTTGTCTTATGAGCAAGGAAGTGGAATGAATTAGTAACTATACAATGTTAACAAAATATATGACATTCCAATTATAAGAGTTGTACATTTTTCGATAGTTTAAAATAAATTATTTTGTTGCTCTAAAGATGATGAATTAATTCTCGAACAGAAACAAATACTTTATTAATTAACGAAGATATCGAGAAGAGCGAAGAGAAAAGCAATTAGAAAGTAAATGTGATGAATCTGGAAGAATGAATGATGTAGAAACGAAGGTATTTAATGGACTCGAGCGATGCAATCGTAGTTGGGAGAGAATCGATGATATGGTTGTTAATAACAAAAGGATCAGAGAACAATTCAGGAATAGTGGACTTGCACGGGGAGCGATAAAAGCCAGCAAGAGGAAGGAAGTTTCAAACTGTTTACAGGAGTAACGTAGTTGAAGCATCTAACGGACCAGCGTAGAGTAAAGCAAGTTTAAGGAATAAGCATTAACTGCGCAATTTAATCCTGAATATAACCACGCAGAACTGTTTCTGCGAGGTGAATTTCATTTCGTAAAGGGACGGCATTACAATTTTTAACCGTCATATCCTTCTGGTATCCTTAAGATGGTATCCAAACAATTCGAAATATGAAATACAGTCAGTCCCATAAGTATTCCTATTAGCAGCAAATCAATACAAACAGCTCAATCCTATTTCAATAATTGTCATTACAGATTTTACTGTAAGATTATTATTGTAAAAATTAATATATAGGGGAAGGCTGCTTAAAATGGACCATTAACAATTTCTTCAATTTTAATGACTCTTTTTAAAATAAACTATTTCGATCAAAAATTAATCTCAGCTATTTTCTAATCAAAGCTATTTCCACTTCTATAGCAAAAGCATTTTGTCAATCAAACATCCGGTAGTAATATGATATCAACTCCAGTAATAATAAATGACCTAAAAGAAAATATCCTTTAACACTCCTGAACCGAAACTAGAAAAAATATTCCTGTCAGGAACTGGGAAGCTTCCGCGAACAATTTTGAACGTCGTCGGATCGTTCTTGTATAATAAATATTAATATTCCTGCATAGCATCCTCGACTGACGACAACCGCTGAAAAATTCTCCTGGCGAGAAAAAGACTGACAACGACCCCTCGCTATCCTAATGTTACCGACATGGGTCGCTACTCACCGCGTCTCTGAGAGCAAAATTCCCTACTTTCTTCTTTCATCACCGTCTACCAAGCCTCCTCTCTCTCTCTTCTCCTTTTCCTCTCCCACGACTCGTTCATCTTCACCTTCCCACAGGGGTGGGATCTCTAACCGCTTCTTTCGCGGTTACGAGAAGGACGAGGGAAACTTTTGTTCCCCTACCCCGGGAGGCGACTTCTATTCCCGTTCTTTATCTTTCGTCACCTTCTCGCCTTCCTACGCGTCGCTTTTTATCCCTGCCTGCCGGCAAATTCAGCTTTACAAGCGTGAATCCGCGAAAGTTCCACGCGTTGGGCGGCGAGAAGGTGGAAAAGTAAGAAGTAAATGGAAATCGGAGGTAGACATCATTCGCGTACGCGATCCACGTCCCGCCTGGGGAAGAAAATCGTTACGACTGGTGTCGCGGTCGTTGTGTCCCGCAGACGATGGCTTTGGCTAAGCGCTTTTATCGTTTACACAGGTTTTCCCTCCCTGGGAAGTGCGTTTGCCATTGAATATGAACGACAAATGTTTTGATTCAGTGCTTGTTCTCACTGGGAGCATTTCAAACCTGGATTTTTTGAAGTTATTCTTCTGTAATGCCTTGCTGATGATACATTTCTACGATGCCCTTGGAGGAGCTTTATTGTGTAGCGTGTAAAGTATATTGAGAAGGAGCATTGCACAGCTTTGGAAGTACACACAGTCAATCCTATAAATATTCGTACCTTGTATATTTATTAAAGGAATCTGCTCATATTAAATTATAGGTTTGATATTACCAAATGAATTTTATGAATATGTACATGATTAAGGTTGTACATGTATATATTTATACATATATGTATACATCGACGTATTTACACAAACATACACTTGGAAACATCAAAATAAACGTAAAGGGTACGAATACTTATGGGACTCACTGTATATGTATACTGAATGCAAATTCGCACGATTGATTGTACATTGGAAAGTTACTGACTTTGAAATACCGTGAGATTGTCATTAAAAAAATTAATATAAAGGGGAAGGCTGCTTAAACAGGACCATTTACAATTTCTTCAATAGTAATGTACCTAACAAACAAATCAAAGCTATTTCTAAAACCAAAACTATTTCAATCAAAAATTAATTTAAGTTATTTTCAAAGCAAAGCAATTGTTACTTTCATCTTAAATTGAATCTTACATCGAGATGCCTTTCATTCTCCGCACCCAATTATTTTAAAATTTTGCATACATCTAGAACATCGAAAAATATTTCACACGTATTTCTCTATTTTAGCCCGTTTCCTTATTACAGAGTGATAGCAAACCTCGAAATTCACAGTAAATCTGCAAATGTAGATTTTTCCTTCCGAACGATTTTCATGGAACCTGGTACACAGAGGTATTTTGGGCTTCTGATTCTAAATCTACCCTCAAAACATACAAATTCACCATGGCGGATCCAATGTGGCTCGAATAAGCCGTGAACAGTTCGAGCGTTTTATGTTTGTCTCAACTCTGCTATTGCGCTGGCCCAATAAAAGTAACGGCACGGGAGAAACTGGATACCTGTACCCAAGTTTCTAAGCATACAACGTTCGGCACACAGGCTCCTCCATTTTCTCCGAGCACTAGAAGCATACAGTGGTCTCGGTTTTTCGTGGCCAAAAGTCGCGCGGAATCCGTATTACATATTCTGGAAGTTTGTATGCAGTCCACGGTTTGTGGGTCAGCCATGTCCAGTACGGAATCAGGAGAGTACACAAAGTAAAAGCTGCCAGAGTACTGCAGACAGTGGAGGCAAACAGAGCTGCGGTTAACCCTCGCTAAATAGCTACAACGTAGTGCTCGACCAAGTGTGATGGACTAGGACCTGGGCGGCTAGTAGTAAGACAACGTCTATGGTCAGACGACAGTCGGCCGTGGAATAAATAATTAGTCGCAGCTCGATGCATCGATGTATCGACGCGTTCAACGTGCTTACGTGGTGGGGATATCGGTTTCCTCGGGAATGAACAATTTTTTGCGAATTCTGGCGGAGTTTAAGTCTCCTTTGAAAACGCGCAGCGATGAAACGTGGTTTCATGGTTATGAATAAATTTCGTCTTCGTGTTATAGGCACAGGAGCGATTGCAAACAAATATCTCTACGCGCGAAGGTGAAAATATAACGTAAATGCACTACATGAATATTTGCGATCATTTGTTATCGAGTTCCGAGTTCTTGAATAATTGATAAGCTTACTGTTTGATGTTTTGATAGCTTGATGGAATTACTCTTGGATTATGTGGACAAAATTTATACTTAATCACACAATTTGTTTAAAAAATTTGAATTGGCATTGTTGTGAAACCATTATAATTGAGATTAATGCTATTCAAGATCTGTAAATATATTTTAAAATATTATGGACATTAATCCTGAGAATAAATACATTTTTACATTAAGTACAATGCAATTGTACTATTTGATGTTATTGCATATATGAATAAATCATTCATGTACATTTTATTTGATATTAAAAAGTATGCAAAATTTTATCTCTCAATAATATTTGGACATCTGTTATTTTTAAGAAATTTCCTACGGTGTTATTTGTTTTGACGGTGTTGGAAAGGTTTGTTTGTAAATAGTAATACATGTTATAATTGTAGTGAAAATTAGAAAGGTGGTACGACATATTAAAACAAAACACAAAAATAAAACGGACAACATCAAAACATAGCAATATACACCATAATACAAAATAAAAGATTTCAAAACAAACAGGCTTAACAGGATTCCTACAGCTTAACTTGACGACACTGAACGCGTCTGGCTTTCGTCGCTTCGGATAAGATTTACGAGCTGCAGTTTCATGAAACAAACATATTTCTGGGAAACAATTAAGGCTTTCTGCGGATCTGGAATTCAGTAAATAGCGTAAATCGTTGCTCACGACAGTCCTATAGTTCCTTGCGCGACGAATCGCTGGAAGCGCTATTGAACTTCGGAAAGCTGCACTTTCAATGATTTTCGCAGACGCATTCTCTATCCCGTGAAACAATCGAAAGAGAGAAGAGGGGTTGGAGACAGCGAATAACTCGCTACAGGGTAAAATGCATGGCCGAGGGTGGGGAGTCAGATTCCGCCGTAAATTGCGCCGTTATCGAAGCTTCTGTACTCTCTGGTAACGAGGCCAGATACGCAGGGGTTCTCCCGACCCTGGCCACGGTCAAAAAGAAGATAGAACTATCTAGAAGAGCATCCAGATAGAAACTGAAGAACAAAGTTATAGGGACCAAAACTATCTGCGTCGGATTTCTACTACAGAAATAACGCTTCAATAAGTGAAGTCGATTCAATAAAATTAATTACGAGGCATGAATGAAAATGAATTCGAATATATGCTTGTTAAAAAATACAAAGTGTTCGTCCAAAACCTTGTAAAATTTAGGATAGATAAAAATGACCGTGTTCCGTAGACCTAGTGTTAAAATGAAAATGAGAAATCCGAATTCCAAAATATTATTTTGGTCCTTTCCAATCTTAATTGTTATCGTGTAGAGGCTTTTTACTTCTAAAACTTTCAAACGAAGTCTTTTACTCAAGCCCTGAAGCCTCAAAGAATCGTTCAAGTCTCGAAAAAGTTTGAATGCGTCGTACATTTCGTACTGGTAAGTGAACATAGATATTAAGAAAATGGGTAGAGTATAAAATAATATAAATGCCTAGTCGTCTTTCCGTAATGACATTTTGAAAGCCGTCTAGTGACTGAACGCACGAGGATTGTGTGTACGTCTGCATCACCAGAAGGAAAGTTTTGGAGAATAATGCGAGTTGCCGCTGAATAATGTCTGAATGCCAGACCGCTTAGCGAAGCATTCATACATTATTTTCACTTCAGATGCTCGAGCTACTAACGGGACGATCGATGTCTTCTGGTTTGCGAATACGAGTAGTGTTACGTTCGTACTAGCATTTCCTTCAATAATCTGTTTATTACGGTGTAATGTTTTTGTATACTATTTACAAACATTGAAAAATCCTTGATCTTCGAAAATACCATGTTTTTCGCAACTTTGAGCGAGTTGATAAAATTGAACTCTTGAACTATCAAGGCCAATGCAAAGATCATATTATAATTGTTTTCAAAAGAAAATAAATTCCTACTTTTTTGTTGCTAAATTTTTCAATAGAGAAAGGATCAATTCGATACATCTATAAATGCGAACCGAAACTAATCTGGGTGTGTTCTCAGGACCAAAGCAGACTATCGATAATTTTCATAATTGCTGCTTCGCATCGCATTATCACGGGAATCGGATGTATTTGCAGCAGAAAGCAGGCCTGGTAGGCTGAATTATGCCAACAAATTTCGCTGGTCCGCCACTGCAATCGATCTTCCCGCTCCCCTATAGGAATGCAAGCACTCACGAAGCTCGCAACTACGACGACGTATTGTGCCTCGATAAATCGAACGGCGACGAGCCTTCGAGACTTACGGAGGAGGCCAGGATTAACTGGCGATACTAGAAAATGCCCAGGCTCGCATTCACTCATCTCGTAGAAAGCTTCTATCGCAATACATAGCGCCGAAGTTCACCGAGGCGTACGATTTGGACAATAAAACCTCTGTAAACATGTTCATCGTCCTTGTGTAATTGTGACAAGCTGTATTTCACGGAAACTTTCTTGGGTTATACTTTCTTGTACCATCCTCGCCAGGACACCATTTTGCATCTAAAATTTCCTTTCGAAGTCGAAACTTTTGTCGAACTGGCGTTATGAGTCTTTGAAGGATAAGTTTCATTCGATAAATTTCATTCGAGCTTAATTTGATTCGTCATAATTTCATTAACTTAACAGTAACCTTTTTGTATTTGTATATTTGTTGTATACAGTGTGTATAAAGTTATTTATTTATCAGTTTTTGTTTACACATAAAATTAATTTGTTATGTGTGTAACAAATTAATTCCCATGATTTTCCAGGCAATTTAATCATTAAGAAACTGGAATTTGAAGAATAGGAAAATATCTGGGTCTTTTTACAGATGCAGTACTGCGATGAAAGAAGGTACAGTCGACTTTCGAGTTGTGTGTTTGGAATCAAAACTGTTCAAAGAAGGTCTGGCGTTCGTTGCACTCAAAATAAGGTAGATAGATGGTTTTCAAGTAGACGAATTTGCTTGTTTAAAACCAACAGGAGAAACTCTAACAACACCAATGTGTTAAGAGAATTGTAAAGGATACGAAATATTAACAATAAATACATAAATATGATAGTAAGACTGAAACATATTAAAAAAAAAAAACTTAAAGAAAATGCTTTTATTTAGAAGATACACTCAAAAAAAAGAAAATAATTTGTTCTTTCTAAGATAGTATTTTTAGGCCAGTGCCACAAAAAATAAAAGCTTTGCAATCCAAGACTTTGGCTGCAAGTACTATTAGGCGAACTCTCGTTGCTTCTTATCGACATCTGGTATATGAGAACATATCGAGGTTTCGTTATGTGCGCCAGCAAGTCTCGATATTCTTTCGAACGAATGTAAGGCATCTCAACTGTTCCGTTTCGTCATTATGAACAGAATTCGATACTCGCCCATACACCACCTATTCTTGAAGTGGATGCTTGCGATCAAATTAGGGAAGTAGACGTAGCCAAGTTCAGAGGACATAATCGATTTCAAGAGTGAAAGAAACGCTATACATTGCGCAGACTTTTCAATTTTTAAGAAATTTTATTTAAATTTGAGTTTAAGTGGAGTCTAAAGCCTTCGAAGTGCAAAATACAATATCGATTCATTTATACGAATTTTGACATCAGTTACGAAATGCAATGGAAAAAGTATACATAAATATACAAAATAACATCAATGAAAACTCCTCAAAAAGTAGTTGCAAGAAAATAGTTGTAACAATTGTTGCGTCGGTCTCTTCATATCATTTAAATTGCATATAAAATATTTTCATTATCATAATTAAAGGAGGTATTCGAGTAGCTTGGTAGACAAAGGTGTAATTACTTCCAGCAAGGTAAAACTAAGGTTTCAGAATTAAATATATCTACCTGAGAAGTATGGCTCAAAGGAGTCTTGAATATTCATCAAATTTACTTGTATTATGTTAATTGAACTACTCGCTCATGTAACAGAAAGCCAGTTCTACATTCCAATTCAAATTACTTAACAAGTGTGAGAACCAGGTAAAACGACAGGGGGTCGTTTGCTTACCTTGCAACTGAATTTCTGTAATTCGCAGCTATGCTTCGGCTGTCTCAAGACTGGTAAGAAGCGAGGGAAAGTTACAGTCGTTTGCCACGGTTACTCTGATTAACCTTTAACTACAGTCGTGTGGTTCCAGACGGCGCACTATTATTTCTTTATCATTCTCCGCGAAGTCATTTAACTTCGTCACTTTGACAACGACGGATGCGCGACGGAAACTGAATTGCCGCGCACTGTGCCGTTTCACGAATCTACCTCTAACTTATTTTAATAGGACCAACGATTTTCTTAAACTTTTAATTTTTGTTCCTAGAATAAATGAAGGATTTAGGGTACATTTTTAACTCTAAAAGTACAGTAGGTTTAATACTTACTCCATATACAACTATATCTTCGTAATTATTTGGAGAAAGAGCAAGTTATAATATCAATCAAATAAGTTTTTATTAGCGTTTTCAAATATTTTGGTAAAAGAATTGTTAAGTATCGAATAATTTTAAATGTAAGTTTGAAATATATGGATGAAAATATCCAACTTGGTAGTCTTAGTGTTGAACAATTTTTTTCAGTTATTCACAAATATATTGATATATATTGTGAATATAATTTACTCTTTAAAAATGCAAAATTATAAATTAGGACAGATAAATGACTGTATTTTTCAGGCCTTCGTGTGCTTCCATTTCAATTTTGTATTCCAATTCAAATTAAAATAAAATAAAATATTTCATAAAGTAGCAAGATCCTTCTATATTTCAAATGGAGGAGCCCAAAAGTGACGGGGTTCCATCACCTCAAATTTACAATTAAAGAATAATAGGTTTCTTATAAAGACTCTGCACTCTTAATCAACAAATGTCCTTTGAAATGATTAAGAAGGGTTAACGCGTGATTGTAAGTCGAAGGCGAACGTAAAATGGAGGCCAAAACAGTTTCCTTTCGTCGTCTAGCTTAGAACCGTCTTTGGATCACGCACTTTGCCGCCAAGTTGTAGAGAAGTTGAAGCCGAGTTCGAGCGTGCCCAAATCCCACGTCCTCGTATATAGCAGAACCGCACTGCAGGTGCAACCACTTTGAGAGAACTTTGACACGTATTATGCTCGTTAAGTTAGCTGCGAGTTGCAGCGGACCACTTCGCGGCACGCGCTGGAAACGTGCTTAAAACAGTTCGATTTAAATTAATCGCGGACAGCGAATTCGAATAACGAAGCCGAGAGGTACGCGTCGTTGTACTTTGGTTTCGCTATCAAAGAACTTGCAACGAACTTCAGCCTTTTGCCGTCGGAGCGGCCTGAACGACGTCGACTCTACTGGTCGGAAGTCTTATACAGAGTGTTTCGAGGGATAGTAGTGCATACAATAGTGAATGATTGATAGAAAGAGTTAAGTAATACATTCTCATACGAGACTTGCTAGGTATGCGTACAAAATTCTTTGGGTATGTTTGCGTGAGAATTTAAAAAATGAGAATCTAAAGGCTTTAAAGTAACAAATAGATGTTATGTCTACAAATGCTATCTTGTTACGGATAAAAATATATAAGGGTCCATTTATAAAAATTAGTTTGTTTGGTACATTTACTCCATAATTTTACAACGACTATTCAACAACTTTGCGACTTTAAATCATGCCAAAGTTATATGTTGCACCCCATATAAATCTAAATGTATCATAGACATGTGGTCGATAATACTCTAGGGGGACATGCGACTTTAAATAATATAAATAAAACAAATATTACCTACTCCATATAATTTGACTTTCTAAACAAAATGTTTTTTGTGAGAACATTTTTTTGATAGCTTCATCCTTCCCTGAGATATTGAACTATTTCTCATTAAACACCGTGTCGATCTCTAGTTACCTTTTTCATTTTTGATGTTATATACTGATTGATGTGCTGAAAAAATAGCTATAACGAAATGGAACGAAAGTTGACGACTGAAATAAGCTGTGAATAATCTAAATATAGCTGGGGTCAACGGAGGCCCCAGCAATGCTTATAGGATTACGAAGTTCGATTTTGCTTCTGTCTGAGAAGTTGCATTCGATCAACGAGCACCAAATGATACCGTACCCGATGGCCCCTGGTGCATTCGATATTAGGTTTGCATTCATGCCATCTTGCAACTTCAAAGATTCTTTTGACTATTTCAAAAATCTTTGAAAGTCCTCCAACGCGAGGGCATAACGCAGTGGCTACCTGATCAGAATCTTCCACGATCCCACGAGAGATTTGCCCATTTCCTCTATTCCCCGATCGACATCGACTTCGCTGTTTGCTGAACTTTCCTAAAGCTATGTAGAAAGCGAAAGTAAAATTGAATCATTCGAATGCCGATAGGAAAACGCGACGCGGACGCGAACAAACATCGTACCGGCACGTGACGCGTTCATAAATAAAATACGTTCATCGGATCAAACTTGATCGATCATGGTTTCATAACGGCGGTTTCGTGTTTTTATAACGAATCCAACAGATTGTTCATAAGCGTCATGCTCGTTAGCAAACTGCGGATTTCGCGTATTAATGGCGATAAAAAAGTATGGAAAACATGCACGAAATATACATAATATATGTTGAGTATATTCTACAATTGATGTAATAGTATTGTTATTACGTCTTGCATAAGTGCACATATTGTTGGATATGTTTGAATATAAATGTGTAACGTGAGTGCATAAAATCCGCAGTTTACAGCAGTTAGAACTTCTTATTATAAAACGAAATTCTAAAGTCCCTCGTTGGAAAACTCTTTATTGCTTCTACAGAAATTGAGTTCTTTAATCAATGATACAGTCACTTCGTCCTTCATTATTCATTTTGAGCGATTCACGAGGTTTTTAATGTTTTCTTTAAAAAAATTTCGTTGCGTGTAGTCGAAGTATTCGTGAATATCCTTCTTGACCTCTCCAAGGCTTTCAAATCTTTTGCGATTTCAATGGTTTCGCAACGACCTGAATAGGTGGTATTCAAATGGCGCTAAATCGGATTAATACGAAATATACTCCTTAATTTCTCAATTTAAATCTCCAACTTTTTTACGAATCATAACAGTACTCCAAATATAATAAATATGTATATAATACTTAATTTATAGGTTTTTTTAATTATTTTCTTTCCTTGGTTCTGATAGATGTGTACTTCCAGATGCTTCTTAAGTTAGAGAAAATTTCATTAAAAAAGAAATATATATATATATATATATATATATATATATATATATATATATACATATATTTATATTAATTACTTTGTCCATTGCATTTCGTAGCTGATGTCAAAACTCGTCTAAATGCATTGATATTATATTTCTCACTTGAAAGACTTCAGATTCTACTTATACTAAAATTTAAATAATATATATATGTCATAAGTATTCGTACCCTCCGTGTCTATTAAAGGAAATCTAAATTAAATGATAGGTTTTATGTTTCCAAATAAATTTTTAAACAGCACTCGAACTTGAAATTGAACTCTTCATCGGTTTGTCGTTAGCAAAAGAGGATCGAGAAGATAAAACAGCAGCTTTTCGCGATTCTGGCTGATCGATCGCAGACGGAGAAGCGGGACCTGGCAATTTGCAAAACAAATTCTGCAGCCGACAAAAGGTTCATAGTCAGTCACGCAGCGGGACTCGAGTCTACTTGTTCAGTCAGGATCACTTAACCTACTTCTTCCTTCGGCAGACATTACCTCTTAACCCCGTGCCCGGCATCTCGTTCTTCAAAGAAACTCAGGGCACACGGAACGCATTGAATTACAGAATCACGCAGCAACCTAGGCCCTCGACTCGATGAAATTTCACTGCGAATTCTCGACGCGACGTCAACCTACGGCGATTGAAATAACGCGTGTAGAGCTCATCGTTAATCTGTCGTTGCGCAATTCGGACGGTTTATTGGCTATTCATTCCCGCGAAACGCGGGTCGCGATACGAAACGGTTCCGATAATATGGGAGCCGTTTCCGTGTATGTTTATACCCCGCCTCTTTTCCATCGCGCTTAAATTTAATCCGCTTGGCTCTGTTATTGTAACGAGTTAGCGCAAAATTGACTTTGTTAACGAGTCGATTAAAATGACTTGTGTTCGCGCTGAACAAGTTGCTGATCCTATGGCGAAGTGCGTCGCTTTAACGAAGCATACCGACTCCTCCATTGTGCATGTATAAGTTGGGCATCGAATGAACGCAACTTCGATGCTTGAAGCGAGTACTTTCCGTACGGTTTATTTATTTGTTTCGATACTCCGCGTTACGAGCAATGATATATAGAGTGAGGTATTTAAAATGCAGTCGACCTGGATAATTCGCTTGCATTTAACGATGGAAAAGAAAGGGTCGAACAGGAGTTGTTACGATGATCCGTTACCTTCGCTGCTGGAACTGCAAGTACGTTTTAAACATCAGTGAAATGGAGTTCTGTAAAATTTGTATGGAAAAGTAGTTGAGAGGTCATAGGTAGGACATTAAGATATAATCAACTTTTAAGGGTTAGTATAGACGACTGTAATTCAATACTCATTCTATGAATTTTAATTCTTTCTTGTTGTGTATACAAATATAAATGATTCCTTTTAATAAAAGTAATTGATCTTATTAAATTTTTGCTCAAATAGAAAAAACTCACTTAATTCAATATCCTCTCAATCGAATTCCAAATCAGTGTAATTTTGATGTAATCCTCTAATTTTATGTCGATTACATCACATTTCAATTTGAACAAATACTTGATATCGACCGTATAAAGTGATGGATTTGGTGTGAAATGACCTGAAAGTGATCACTGAAATTTTGAGGAAATATTCATAATCAAATACCCCATTTATATGGCATGTCAATGTATAATATACAGTGCCACGAAAGTGACAGATGTCGTGGATCAATATCTATTTAAATTCTCCTTTTTTTTCAAACAAAGTGGTTCATTCTTGGATTAATCCATCTTGAATATTTAACTATATAAAACTTTACACCTTGAAGTATTAAAATTGTAATTACAATTACAATGTATTAAAGGAACTATAATATACGTCAAGGGGAAAAACTAATATTTTCTGTTAACTTTTTGATTAATTCACCCAGTCTCAATCGCAATAAGCTGACATCCTTTTGAATATTTATATTAAAATATTATGTCTTTAAACACCTGACTGCAGTATCCGAAATATTATGAAGTGTCTTATATACACGCACAAAGTGGCAGTTGACATGTTAAAAGAGTCTTCCTTAAAAGTTTTCGAGCGTATAATTCTCTGCGAAACAGTCTTCAATCGTATGATCTGGTTTGTGGACACAGATATCACAGAATATACTGCTGCAAATCTTCCTACCTTAATTCTTCTGCTCGAACATACAAAATGCAATCTTTACAATTTCTTGAATCGTTGCATCACATTGTATGTAATTCCATATTCAATATTGTCTTTATTTGAAGAAAAAACTTACATACTCCTGAAGGTCTAACTGAATATACTCAAATATATGTGTATATGTATATGTATACATAGCAGATTTAGATCTCTCTGTTTTATCCATAATACCTTTATGGAAATCTTCAATCGTATCAAAGTCTCCGGCGAAATAAGGATCGCATCGACATCCAAGCGGCTCAAAACCGTTCGCGTAATCACTGGACGCTATCGCAAAAAGATCTACAGCTCCTGTTATACGCGCGCTAATTAACGGGATGCACAAAAGCGTATTAAGTCCGACGCTCGATTTTCTCCCCTCCCCCCCAGGCGATCAATGCGTCTGGCTTCGGTAACGATAGGATCCGTATAATCACCTCCATTTCGTTGGATTCCATTTAAAATATGTCTACTGTACGTGTTCTATTCGACGGGCTGTCGAAGAACGGACGAACGAACTCGCACATGAAATGCTTGATAAACGAAAAAGCCAGAAGGCAATTTTCAATTTTAACTCGACACGAGAGGGAGTCTCGAACCGAACTCAGCCTGTCCCTGGTTTGCTCGTTAATTCTCATTCCTGGCACGCTCGTAATTAGTTACGCTATTAATTACAACTGTTCAGGTATTAAGTACGTATAATTAAGTTTCCTCGCCGACTGTTTCGCGAGAAACTTTCTACAATCGGATGGCCCCTGGTTCTATTTAATATATCCTGACCGTTCGTCTCTCGTTCCGCGAGATTCCAGCGAACGGGTTTAACGAACCCGGTGCCAAAACCAGCCGGCATTCAAATGGAAAAACATCTGCGATGTTGGGAGGTCAAGGGAATAAAAAGTAGCATAACGAGGCGGTTGAAAGGTCTTCTGCGGCAACCGGAAAAAATGGGGCCATATTTTCAGTGCATTCGCACTCTCGACGGTGGCATGAAAGTTTCTGTGCCGCGACTGCAACCGTATTCGTTTCCAATGTATGGAACTCCTTCGAGTTTGATTGCTGAACAATAACTTCGATGCCGTGGGCTGAAATAAATCCCTAACGTAAAATTTTACCCTGGTTCCGAAGACGATATTTTTAGATGTTTTGGATGGTACGTGAGTGGCGGTATAAATTGAAGGGTAGTGGTTCGATATAAAGGAATAAGTTTATCGCCGTTGCGGGGTAGTAAAGATACCATCGTGCTTGATCCGACATTTGTTTCGTTCATTTACAGAGAATTTAACGGAATTAAAGTTTCGAGTTATTGGTTGCGAAAGTTGACGTTCATTTCTTGTATTTTGTACATTGATTTAGTTTGTTTGATAGAAAAGGCAGCATTTTTATAGAAAAAAACTTTTATTAGCATGAATAAATTGAGATGATTGCAGGATGCAATGTAAAATTAAACACGTTAGAATTGTAAACTTTTATTGTATAAAATACATCATTTTACTATATTGATTTTAAAAAGACGTAATAATGTAAAGTTAGTTTTATTAAGCAAAATATAGGAATGTTTTTGGTGATATTTTTGTATCAATGAAGGAAACTATTGATTGATTTGTGAAAAGTCAAATTTCAATTTGGTAAAAACATAAGCTTCCTGAAAGGCTGTGCGCTCTTCCTGAATGCGAGTTTCAAACTCTGTGAGGGTTGGAAAAGTGTCATAAAATGTAGGTCAGTCAGAAACTTTCAAACGTTCTCCGGCTTCCTTGCATGCTGCTTAAATAAGCGTTACTGTTGCCACGTGTGTTGTATATCATATTCTATATTATATAAAATAGTGTAAGTATCCTGAAACTACAACGAAACAGCTGTCAACATTCATTTCTCTTTCTTAGAAGTTATCTAAATAATACAATATAACACATAACACAAAATTGCAGAAAATAAAAATTAATTTGAGGAACACCAGTTATTTAAACACTACAAAAGTAAGTTTCCTGAAATTACAACGAAACAGTTGTCAACATTGATTTCTCTTTCTTACAAGTTATCTAAATAATACAGCATAGTACATAATAACACAAAATTACACAAAATAACAATTAATTTAAGTAACATCAGTTCTTTAAACATTACAAAATATTTTAATCAAAATCAGTATGACCAATTTAGTCCTGCTGTTCGCCATATAAGCTTCCCTTCGATGCAATCCACGACACGAATCGCATAATTTCGTTTCGCTGTTGATTTCACTCGGAACACATTGCACGTATTCTTCCGTGCAGAAGCAGCAACGAGATTAGCCAACCACAGTCGCGTTCATTCTAGCCGATGAATGAATAATTAATTGCTATAAGAGAAAGATTCGAACCGCGAACGATCTTGTGGAAGAACGGCCAATCGGTCAGCTTGAGAAAAGAGAGAAAATCCAATTTTCCTTTGGTTGTGCACCGTATTTATCTGGCTGACGATAGATATTGAGTGACCAACGGCCGATAGACTGGACGGTTGAAAGTTTATTAGTAATTCGTTTTATCCGTGAAATCCAATCGGGTTTACGGCCGTGGAGGAGGACGATCGGAAAGGAACAGCGAGGAAAGAGAGACAAGAAGAAAGGGAATGACGAACAACCGCATCGAATTGGCATCGAAGGAACGATTTCCTCGCCCTCGAGAACCTATGTCTAATCCAAACTTTTTTACGAGACTGATAGCAGCCACTTGGGCTTCTCCTAATGCAGTTTTCTTGTCAGCTGGGGGACCGATGGTTACGCTCGATTTTTTTCACTCTTGTCGACGACTAGAAACTATGAAAACTTCTGGACTCGTAAAACGCGGCAACGCTTGGACTTGTCTGCGGGTTCGGGCTGGTTGTGAAAGTTTACCGACGAGATCGACGTCTTTTTCGGGACGTTTGCTCGATTTCGCGAGCTCCCAGGCTCATTGTTTACGCAAAGCTGACTGTGGGCTGCGCGGGCCTCCGAGGTTTAGGGGAACTTATGAAAATATTGACGGAAAATACACAGGGTGGTCTGCGTAACTTACTCATTGCGATTAACTTCTAAGTTATGCATTTAGGACAATATTTTGTATATTAATAGGCACGTTATATAGCCCATATGTTTTTCTCATAGAGTGTTTCTGAGATTTTAATGCCAGTGTCGTTGTGTCAAATCGAATGCCGTATTTTTTATGTCAGTGAAAAAGTAGGATTGCTTTCACGAAGCAATTATTATTTGCTGCAAGTGCATTCTATATTTGTAAAATTATTATCTCCTTAGAAATAAAAATATATAACGTTCCATTGAAAAAATGGATGTTTTCTAAATCTCTCCTATAACTTCACTTACAACAAAATTATTTACTCTATGTAATATACCACTTTGTGCCAAATCATTCTTATAAAATAATTCTTTTTTCTGCTTCTTTCCTTCATGGGATATTTGACGACACTGCTTTAAACGAAACATCCTGTATATCAAAATATAAAAAACATCGAGTGAGCTACCATTTTGTTCCACACTGTAGAAGGGTATAGGCATTGTTTAGCTCCAGGTACTCGTATGTGCTTCGTGAGCGTAACAAAAACAGCTGTTGTTGTTTCAAGCTCCATCAACTAAAAGAAAACTAAAGAATAAAAATCCGTACAACGCAAGAGGCTAGAGTTAAATGAGACTTTCAGTAAACTATCGAAACAAAGAGTGGTCTATTTATTACGATCATCGCGCCTCTGGCATGATGACCGGGGTGAGGATAGAACACAGCCCAGTGGTTCTCGAACTTTAAGTAGGATAAGCTTCGAATAGCTTCAGTGCATTTTCCAGCTCTACGTGGAACTGCACTCAATGTTGTAAACAAACAATTTAAGTAGTTTGCGGAGCAAAGACTTTTTTTAGAAAATAGTATTTATTTAACCGTCGTAAGTTCAATTGTAATAATATTTCCTTAAAAATTTCGTTTCAGTATTACACCAATTTGAAGCAAAATAATTATTAGATACATTTGATTTAATAAGATTTAAAATTTAACAAGATATACAAATTTTTAATATCATCAAACTACTAAATCTACTAGTAAAATTTATGTTTCTGTTCATCTGTCAACATTTAACTAATGTATCAAAACAGAAATAAACAGAAACGTAAATTATGTCATTAAATCATATATGATACCAAACCTCTATAATACAAAGTAATTATTTCATAATTACAACGTTGCTAATTTTACACCGGCATAAATATAAGATACTGCACCTTTAACCATTATACACGGAGTATGTTTACGAGACATGGCCTCAGGTGCGAGTCTCACAGTGAACTCGCTTTTATCAAATATTTTAATCAAGGGAAGAGTGTCATTAAATTAAATCGCAGCGTTCTCGTAATTAATTTGAGTAATACAATTTTTGGAAATGATTTTCAGCTGTAGCAGTGAGATTCGGCTACGCATTACTATTATCAAAGTACACTATTAAACTTCTCATACATATATTGGAACTAGAGATAATCAAAATTCGTATATAGATACGTATTTCTAATAAAGAATAAAAGATAAACAACCGAGTTTCCATAAATTGGTAAATAAAAATTTTAATTTCAATTCACCTTGTTCCATATCATAAAGGATTTTCCAAAAGAAACTTTAGGATTTTACTTTTTAACCCTTTGCTGTATTATGTCGAGTCTGCAAGGGGTTAACAATAGAATACCTCCGTCAGGAAGTTAACGATATCAACAACACCTTTAATTCTAGTCGCGAATACTTAGATTTCAAATTAATCAATCGTATGCATTGTTTCTTAAACGACGAAATCTCAAAGCCACGTTTGGGAAATCGTTTACGTACCCTTACTAAACCTCCGACACTTGACAGACCATCCAGTTTCTGTTTCGAACATAACAGGAACTATTAATACCGAAGGGTAATAACTTTCATTGTGGAGATTACTACGCTTGCACATCGTCTCGGCTTTAAAAGAAAGTTGGCTAAAAAGGGAAAGGCAAGAAAGTGAGAAAAAGGGGCGACGATGCTTGGCCACTCCTTATTGCATTAATTTCCTCGGCTCTTCTACTTTCTATGGGACGATCTCGTTACAGTTTAATTGCATCGCGCATCCCCGCTATTTTGATAAGAGCATCCCGGGAAAGAAGTAAACGAAGACATCCGCGACAGAGCGGAAGGGAGGTGGAACGTACAGGGGGTTGGAAGATGATAGAGAGAAAGAGGGAACGAAGAAGGGTTGGGCCAGTGATATTGATTTCGCAGCAACAAACCAACGGCAGCATTTCATAGCCTATCGAAGCGGTCCTGGGAGCGCGGGATTCGAAAACATCAGAAGTTACTGAGAAGTTCCGAATTTTCATGATAAATGCAACGCTACCAGTTGCGTCGAGTAAAACGGTTATCGAACATAAAACACACTTCCCCGGACGGTGTTTCCTTTTACCCCTAATCGATTTATTTTCTGGTGTTGCGATGGCACTCGTTGCTGTTGCAGATTATTAATCGCTCGGAGGTTCCGTTTGTTCGAAACTGAACAACAGTGAAATTTTCCAACGGGTAGAACTTCACGAGCAGACTCTGAAATGTTCAACGGTATTCAATTTCTGTGTAGCTCAAGTGATGCGCACTTGCACGATCTTTAGCCATGTTTCCTTGTCGACCGGAAATTGTACGCACTTCATAGAATCTTTAGTGAACATTTCAAGTACATTGGAATTATTAATAGCGTTAGGAGAGGAATGAAATTATGGTTATAAATTATTCTAAGTGCTTCAAAAATTAACGAATCTCATTAAGCAGAAACAAAAGAATGATAAATATCTGACACTATTTTGCGTGTGTTTAGTGTAAATATTAAAATTACATTTGATGATATAGTCGATACAAAAATGATAACGAATATGTACAAAGAAACATCAACTTTCTAAGTCTTGACTAGAAGATCGACTAATTCAAAGGACCCTACTTCTAAACCAGTATTTTTGAACATTCATTTTTAAATAATTATTTTGATACACTTAGAAGCCAGTCTTTAAATAATACATGTATATTTTTAAATGAATGAACTCTTGGCGCATCGGGCTTTTCATTTTTTGCAATTTTCTGGTAATAAAGACCCAAGTTACGAGGATATTGATGAAAGTAATTCAACTCCACCAGTGCCTCGCAATATCAGCTGCATGTCCCCGGGAAAAAACTTACGATTTCCTGCACGAACCCAGGTCCACCGCGTATAAACTACTCTGGAGCAGTGGGGAAAGCTGAAATATTTCTAATCGCGCGGAAGCGCTCGGCTACGCGGACCTCGTATTCGTCGACCCGTAAAGTTCGATAAGGCCTACCCCGTGATAAAGTCGACCTTAAGGACAGTGGTCTCAGGCCGTGGTTTATCGTTTTTGACTTAAATCGTGACCGCTGCGTCTGCGAACGCTGGTCCATGGAGAAGGGATTACCATCAAATGGAATTGTATAGTCACTTTTCTTCATTATAAGTATATACACGTGTAAAGTTCGTTCATGCATTTGTAAAGAAAAATGTATTTGAAAACATCGAATCTATCATTTAATATAGACAAATTTCTTTAATAGACATCGAGGATACGAATAGTGACGAAACTGATTTCGTATCTTAAATTTTATGGTTCTAGAAAGTTTAAATATACTTATACCCTTATTTAGTACTTGTTTATATTTTGATCATGTATTGTAACCATAGTAACCTTGATTGACTCTAACTACGAAAATCAAAGGTCTTTGAAAGCGTGTCACTACTGGCGCAAGTAATTTGAAAAATGATTTTTACGTTATTACGTTTCTCCCCCACAAGAATTTCCAGAACGTTACTTTTCCACTAAAAGGGTCTACATATTTTCGAAACGTACAAGGAGATTTAAGAGACCCGGAATGTGCTGTGCTCTGCATCGTATTTTCACGTTTCATATTTGCTTTGACACAGAAGTCGCTCTGCGTGAAATGTCTGTGTCCCTTTGGTGCGAGCGTATTTTTGAAATTGTACCTCCATTCGGGGCTTATTATTTTAAAAAAGTAAATTCCCAATTACCGTAAAAGTTACAAAACGAATGCTTGAAATATTTTATAGTAACAAGTACACAATTTTTTCTATTATCATTTAAAATAATAAATGTGTTTTATATAACAAAAAATCAAGATGGAAATCTGTTTGAGTTGCTATATTGAAAGAATACGCAAGAGTTTAAAATTGCATTCTAATTTTTGAAGTGTAACTTTATGTACGACGTCAAAGCAGCCATTAACTCCTAATTACTAGCGACGAAGGATCGTCAGTCGCGAATAATACCGATTACCAGGTCTCACCACGAGGAGACACACGAGAGACCCACGAGAGAGATAGAAGGAATCAAGGTTCCTTCGATCTACCTCTACAGAGATTGTATAATCGATGAGCTTAATACTAACAATAAGTACGAAACCATGGAGATCAAAGGAAATAAAATTCAATTTCTAAAGTCTGAGTCTGACTCTGCCAAGCAATTATTTTAAGTCGGATACATACTGTTGAATATTTTAATTTACACGGTAACAATGCAAAAGAGTTTCTCACAAAGACATACTGAAATTCAAACGAGTTACATTACTGGATTTGGGAACGTCTAAATTAGGCGAAGGAAAATTCGGGTGACGTATACCGGCGACTGGGCTGGGCACGAGGGTTGTAGAGCCGAAAGGGATGAAATAGTGGATCGGTGGCTAATACAGAGATTACATTAAGCGAGATTTCCGAGTCAAATGCCGAAATGATTAGCATTAACAAGGAATGTCTAACCGGATTAGCTGCTCTGTGATTTACCGTCTCCTCCTGCGGGGAAAGCCGATTTTATCCGCTGAGAGAAAATTTCTTTCGATCACACCCACACTCGGGTACCATCATCTTCGTAAAACTGGATCTTGAAACGAGTCGGTGTTAAAAATATTTGAGAATTATTGGAATAATTTCGTGAAACAGTTAAACTGCAAACTGAGTTCTTTTTTAAATTAAAAACGTTTGAATTTGAACTCAAATTTAAATTTAATTTAAAACATAAAATAATGTATCTTTGTTTTAAAATCCGAAGGAAATTTATGTGGATTTTTTTTTTGGCTATGAGAGCAATACGATAAGTAGGTATAGTATGTGATAAATCGTTTTATTACACCAACAAAACAATAAATGATTTATGTTGATCACATGCTAATTTTAAAAGAATTATAGCAATTTATTTATTCTAAAATATAAATTTGTAAAACTTGTAATAAAAGTATCATCTAACCGTACGACTGCTACAAACAAGAAGTTTTATTTATCCCAGTAAGTTCAGATGCTATTGTTAAAAACCGTGAATTTTTGCAAAGTATTATCAGGTATAATTGAAGGGAAATGTACGCATGCTTTGGAGGGATTTGAATAAGTCAATCGTTAAGAGCCAGGTCACTGTTATTTAAATACAGCATTCTCTTTAGGAATTCGGATCCATTAGGGAGATCCATGAATCTTTGAGAGACAACGTTAGCTCAAGGGACGATCTAGTCTGATGCAAACACGAGGATATTGGCTAGGTTCTCGTTCAGCCTGCCCTCTGGTGGACACGGCTCATCAGTGTTAAAGGGTCCTTATCCAAAGGACACGTTTCCTTTACATGATATCTCCTTTGATTCTCAAACGTATCGTGGATGCATGCAATGCTTTATATACGATGAATATTTTACAATTTATCTACTTTTATCTTTTCATGAGGTTTTGAAATTAATTCCGTGCCTTTCTAAAGTTTGTAACGAAAAACCATATAGCGTTTAATCTTTCCTCAGTCGCACATTAAAAAAAAAACACGTATACTTGTAAAAAGATAATGTCTAAGCAATCCATACGTTTTTCTATCATAAAAATGGCGAGTTTATATCTCTATTCAAACTAGTCATGAATGATCAAATATAAAGGCACCGAATTAATTTCTACACCTATCACTTCCCATTTTTCACGAGTGGACAACATTTTTTACGAACACAGTACAATTTTATTTGCTCGTTGAACACGTTCGTAGACTGTTAAGTACTGACAAGTTAAAAGGAAAGTGTAATAGATGTATGTTAATTCGATGTCTTTTAGGAGTAGAGACAGTACAATGGAAGTCTAGTTAGATTTGACACTCCATTAGTACGCAGTCATGCCTAGACGTAAATTTTGTTACTATCGCCAAGTTGATGACATAAATGCATTTTATGGAATCCATTTTCAGACTAATGGATGGCTGCGCACTGTGTCGAAATAATGGATAGACCAGAGGGTGGAAACGTTTTTGCTCGTTGCATCTCCCTTTGTTGATTGTTACGCGTATTTTCAATAGTAGCAAACGATTCACTCTCACGATGATATAGAGACAGAGTTAGTACCGCGCTTTTGTGTAATTCGATCAAACTGCTTGCATTACAGTAACAATGGGACATCAAAAAACAAACTGTTACCAATTAAGGAAAATCAATCATTTCTATTACAGAAACAAATACTACAATTTATTTTTATTTTACTTAATTAAATTTAATCGATTACACAAAAAATATACATTCAAACATTACTTACGAGGAATTTTTATTATAGCATTCTTCTCTTAACGAAAAATAAAATAAAACCTCCAATAAATTTGATTTCATATTTTAAATTTAATAAAACCAATCAAAATACGCCGTGTATTATTTACACCATGCATACAAGAGGCAAAATAACATACGTTATTTATCAGGAATTTTTTTAAAGCATTTTTCTCTTCACGAAAAATAAAATAAAACCTCCAATAAATTTAATTTTATATTTTAAATTTAATAAAACCAGTCAAAATACGTCGTGTATTATTCACACCATGCATACAAGAGGCAAAATAACAAACACTTCAACGATTAAAATAAAATTTATATACATGTCGAATTGAGTAACCTCCACCTTTTTCGAAATCAGTTAAAAATGAGACTACCACAACTATTTTATAAATGTCCTTAAAACTTCCACCGAATTGCAATCTCGTACCGTAAACAGGGACCAGTAAATCAATAACGCGTGACAGCGTTTCAAAAATGGTCCAACGTCGTAATAACAAAACTAATACAGTTCCCAAGTCACTCCGCCGTGAGGTTCCTTCATTTCCATTTAAATAACCAACAATCTCGCGACAACGTGAGGGGTCTGGCTTATCCCAGCGTTAACAGGAACTGACCAGAATTTCAGGTCTCCGTTATTAGTATCCTTGACACAGTCAATCATACATCACCGTGTTACGTAAACACACGCAGCGCTAAGTAATGGCGAGTGCCACTGAACTTTTTTTTTTTGCGTTATACACGTCGCGTCGAACGCTGGGCGTCGTCCGTTGGACGTATCCTTTGATCATAGTAATACCTCGATGCTCGAGCTTCCATCACATCATGTCCTTCGACGAAGTATGAGCCACCCCGCTGTGCAAGAATTTATGAATGGCTTGGCAATGGCGGTCGGTCCGCTTTGAGTCGTAACCAACAGTAAATCCGGAAATCGATGAAACCGCTGTGTTCTCACTGCAATATTCCGTGCCCGTTGGCTAATGTCTGCTTGCGTATCTATCGATCTACTCTTAATGAACCTTCTGATCGCTATCAGCGTCGTCGTCGTCTCCTTCCGTTTCCGGTAGTTTAGCCACCGTACAAACTCCACCGGCAACGGAACACGTTGCTTAGAAGATAGAAAGCTCGAAAATATGAAGTTCCAAATTCACAAATCCTGTTCAAATTTATTCTCGTAAACGTCTCGCTTTTGAAATTAATTTGTTTAGTTCGTTAATGAAAAGTCCCGTCACCAACGGCTGAGGTGACGACGAACGCGTTAACTAATGTAGATAAAATTTCATAACCTACACCAAATGCTAGAATTTCATTAAAAACACCTATTTCCCCAAGCGTTTATATGTTCCATTACTCATGTTTCAATCGATTAGACCTCGTTTTAAAGAATGCATGTGAAAAGTTGTCGAGGATACCAGAGGACTCGAACGCTTGTAAGTTTGCAAGCGTAAAGGGGGAGCAGCAATTTCGCGTGTTGGAAACACTTTCCCAGGTACCTCGCCACGGGCGCTTTGGATGCACAAATTAACAGGACAAATTTGCACCGAATAAACTGAACGCCATAAAAATGTTAATTCGTCGGGGACGAAGACGGGTCTGAAATCTCTTTGTGTTTTAAAGTATGCATCACGCTCCGGGTCTCAAAGCATCGCGAGCGATGCAAGATTAATATGCGCTTGCTGCATGGCGCAGAGACGATAAAAGGAAGCCGCAATTTTATGCGGGATATTTTTTTACGCGAGCTTAATGGAGATATCTATCACGGCCTCCACGAGTCTGCCAATTCATTTTCAGCGAAATCGGATGATAAAGCCCGTAATACGCTTAAATTTCCCCTAGACGATCGATCGATCGGACAAATATTTGACAGAGAATTCTTTTCATCAAATTTCCAGATAATTCTCCGTTCGTCCATTACGGCAGTAAGTAAACGTGTCGTACTTAGTATTAATAATAACCAGTGGCCACTTAGATCAAAGACGTTCATTTTCACAATGAGACCCGTAATGGGCGTATTAACAAAGGAACTTGGAATCCCTGTAAAATATGCAGAGGACATTATGCGAGATTTGGGCATAATACTTTCTAATGAGCATGCATTAGTTTTACAGGTACATCCATTTATTTTTACATGTGAATCGTTGTTTATTCATAGACATAGAAAAAGTACGAAAGTAATTTATTTATTGCGATTTTATTATGACATATTTGAGGTCATGATTATTGACATGATTATTATTGTCAATATTAATAAACTTAGGATATATAAGTAGTATAGGAAGGTGTGCAAGCTTATGTGTTTGCTAAGATTATTTAACCAAAGGAATATACAATAATAAACTATAGACATTCTTTAAGTTTATCGATGCTAACATTACTTCGATATGATAACACGATACAAATTGGTTGTTAATAATGTATGTGTAAGAATTATTCTTTTTTTCTAGTCTATTATTTTCAAAGCAGCATTAAATTATCGAAAGCGTCAATTAAACTACAAAATATAGAACTTTAACACATAATCTAACATCAAAATTAGGCGCAACTTTTTATACCCGGTGTAATAGGTATCCGATAACATTGCTGTTGGTACTTTAAACATGCATACTGCATAAAGGATCGTGCTCTACTTGCATAAAACGCAGTCAGCCTGCAGTCTATTTATCTGTTAAATCTGCATAAAATCTGGCGTATCCGCGAAATTCGTTTCGCGTGATCGAGCGATCATTTGTTCAGATCTCTGGAAAGCGTTGTTCCGATGAAGGGAATACATTTCCAAATATCAATTCGATGCTTCTTTTTGAGGTAACTCGCTTGTAATCCTTTTGTCGGGCATCAGAAGGCATCAACAACTCTGTCGAGACACGCGTATTCGATCTTTGGCGCTGATCCAGCGCTTCCGGATGGCTGCCTTTACGGCTCATCGCTTCATACGATCCTCGTGGACCTTCCTCTGATTTTCAAGCGCTTGTGTGTTTTACTTTAATCCGCTTCTCCTATAGATTCCTGTAGTTTGCTAATAAGACGACGGTATTATTCGGGACGAGCGATACAATAGTGACCAAATGCTATTGTGGCATAACCATTACGAGGGATTGTGGACGGTATTGTGGCATAATAGGAATGTTAGTGGGATAGGCAGATTGAATGGAAGAAATTTCTTTTCAACTAATGACGGCAACTGTGTCATACTTAACGACTGAGCCGTTGGAATTGGCAAGACGAGTTTCTAAAACTTAAGGTGTTGCTCTTTTATTATTAGCTCGTCCCATAAGTTCAAGTCACTTATTTTTCTGTTACTCAAATTAATATATAAAAGATATCCTTTAGCGTTCTAAGAAAAGGTAATTTCTGTCGTTTTACAATATTTTCCCACCTTTTTCATTATGCAGTCACTATAAAATTTCTGTAGTTTTTTTTTTCATTAAATATTACCTCATTCTACAGAACGAACTTATGGGACGACCTAATATTATCTGTTACGAGGCAAACTGTAAACCAGGCTCGTCCATTTCCGACACGTTTTTCATCGTGCAAGAGTTTTTTTAAAAATCTGAAAAGAGTCATATATACTCTTTAAACTTTCCGAAATCAGTTTAGAACGAAACGTTTTAAGAATGACTTAAAATCGGGAGTTTTTCCCAATCGGTTTATGAAGCACCTCTGCATTTCAAATTCATCTGGACACGAATGAACCTGGTTCATGGACTAAGGATTAATTTGGTTGAAATATTCCAAAGACCTCAAGTAACAAGAGAATAAAAAAGAAAATCAATTTTTTTATTCGAATTAAAAGAGTACCCTCTTCGTTATGCAAATTTAATACACTGTTGAATATGCGATCATGTTTTTGGATAGCGAAGATTAACATTCATTTTCTGTATTGCTAAAAACACGCAAGATATTTAAGATGCCCAGCGATAGGCGGGACACGCTGTAGTGCTAACATTCCACTGCAAAAGCAGCAAATATTGGTTTTTACTTACGCTAAAAGGCTGGGGTTAGGCTTACTACTCGATCGCTCGTTAACGTCGACTCAGTGTCCAAGCAGACGGTAAATGAGTTTACCGAAACGTACAGAAGACGACGCCCCTATCGGCGCTACGCAAGTTGACACCGGAACGAAAGCCCGAAGTCTGGCGCCTCCTAAAGAAGAGTTAATCCAAAACGAATCAATGTCAGCGTCAGATTAACCAAGCGTGGCTCAGTAATGGCGGGAAAGGATAGCTGAAAGCAGAGAAGTAATCCCTTTCTATTCTCCGATCGTCCAGGACTAGACGTTTCCCTTCCAATTCAGTCAACTCAGCAATCTTTCTCCGATCGACGCGTAGTTAGGATTTACTACTGCCCCGAACGTCGACTTTTACGAGCGAAGCAAGATGTTCCCTGGTACAAACCATGGAAGACGTTGTTGTCCTGGGATATAGGCGTGCTTTCTGATTGGATCGCCATCCTTAACTGTCCTCTGATGTCCACTTGGTACGAGGCTGCGAATGTTCCACGAGGGATTTATAGGTTGATGACAGTCCTACCTCGATTAAGAGGTAATTTCAATGGCCGTCGACGCTTAAGCCGGTTCCAGTGCGGTCCTCGTCGAAACACGAGCGATTAATTCGTACACTACAGCCCCAGAGATTCGGGATCCTGAAATTAAATGCAATTTTCCACCGATACTCTTATCGACGCCTGGTTCCATTTTTGGGGGAGAATTGCAGAATCAATCATTTACATTTATTAGAAAAAAACTGTAAACTGCCGTAAACGACTTAAACATTAAACATATTAACCCATAGCATACAAAATAAACCACAACGTCATGTGTTAATTCATGCAACGCCACATGCATGCACATTGTTTTTTAAAACTCCCTTTATAGTATGTATAAATTCAAATAAATATTGTAGAATGCATAAATACGGATGTAGCTTTTATTTAACAGTATATGAAATTATCAAGAAAGAATAGTCAAAAAGTAGTGATTTGTGCAGTGAGAATGGCTCATACAGCTTTCAACAAAGAGTTCCATTTAGGCTTGAATAAAAAAAAATGTTTACCGCTTACTCTCCTTTTGTTTACTCCATGAAAATGAACGACTAATTTGGCAGAAGCAAGCTGTTGAATTTTCGAAAAAAAATAGAAAGATCGAGGCGTTGATCGATCTCCGCGTCAAAAGTTCGCCAATTTCACTAGGGAAACGTGGACAGTCGGAAAAGTCGAATTAGCGAAAGGTTGAAATTTATCGGTCTGTCACGCGTGAGCCACCAGATTTGGTGTCTCCATCGTTCCACGCGGGTCATCATCAATCACGCGGATGACGAACAAACACATCGATCCACTACTTGTTTGCCAGGCCCGTCCGGTTATTGAGTTATTGACTTTCCTGAATCGGGTCATCCGTGTCGTGGAACTCGGGTTCAAAAAGTGCACCGATATCGCGTCGGGCGTTATGCTTCATCTTCCACACAGTATTGAAAACGTCGTGAGTGGATCGCGAACGCTTTTGTTAGGGGTTGCTCTGCGGCGTTCCGTGCGCTGTTGAATTTGCCATTTGATCTTTAATACGCGGGATTAATTCGACCGTAGACGCGTACGCTTGTTTGCGCTTTAATTCGAACGGGACGTCAGTCTCGCCGTGTCACGTTTCCGAGCGTTAATCTATTTTTTAATTTCATACGTCGGCCAGCGAGGACGTGTTTTGTGTACAAATCGCGAGATCGGCCGGGGATTTAATCGTTACGTATCTAAATATATTTTAGGGGAAGAATTGCTGTACAGGATTAGAATTAGGGGAGATGTAGGTCGGTGTTCTTGAATTTCGGAATGTTCTGTCGAAAATTATAGAGTGCTGGATTCGATGAACGATTAGGCGAGGATAATTAATTCATTAGACTGTGAAAGTTGTTCAAACAGGTTTGATTAATCGAATATCGGAAAAATAGCATTCATGTGAAAATACATTAAAAAAAATGTCGTCTTTGTAAATATTTAGCAATCAGATGATTTGAAAATACAGTTATGTATGATTTATTAGTGGATGTTAACTATTACTATTTCATATATCCATTTTGTAGGCTCTTGTTATTATTTTTGAAGTAGTATAATGGCAACAATTTAATATAATTCATACTCTTTTTAACTTGATCCTGAATAATAACAGGAAACATCTGCACTAAATCAGTTTCAAAATTTATTCTTCAACTAAAAAACGAATGGTTTCACAAAAGTCAACAATTTAGTATAATCCTCGCTCCCTTCAACTTAAGCACGTTATAATAATACTCGACCGAGAAAAAGTTTAAGAATAATTCGAAACCAGTTTAATGGACTTACAAATTAGTTTCACAGTTATCTATATTTTCACTTTAATAATTAAGACTCTGAAGCTAAATATTTCGAGTTAATTAAACTCTTGTTACTCTATCTTTCGTTGTATAAAAGTCATTATAACGCGAACGCGATATAATTTAATTTGTAACACATCTGCTCCGAACAAAGGCTGCGAATAAAAGTGAGTTTATAAAGTGAGTTTTATTAATAATCGCTAATAATAACGGCGTTAGGTTATTGTTCATTCTCGAAGTTTCTGTCTTACTTTGATATACTTGATCCAGGTTCTAATAATATTATATTGGAACGTAATTAGGTCAGTTATACTAGTAACAGAACTATCGATTACAGGATTCTCATAATATTACATTCTGCATGGGAATTCTTTTTTCTCAGCAATATAATGAATAAAAGTATACAATACGTGAACGCTTTCTATCATCAATCGTTAAATTTTCTTAAAATATTCCACTCATGTTCTGTAGGTATATTCTATAATATTGCATTTATAATTAAATATACATAAAGTGTGCATGTAAAATACATTTTATTAATTAATACAGTAATATTAATATTTTGTTATGCATTAACTGAACATGGTTAAATCCATACAATCCGCAGTATACTTATTACCTAATCATGCCACAACGTTGAACAGAATTCTAGCAGCCCCGTAATAGCTGGTAATTAAAAATGTTCCACCATGGTTTAAATTAGAACAAATTAAACAATACTTGAAGCACAGAATAAATAACAGTCTAACTGCATCCAGCGATAAGCATGTTTAAACGTTCGGTAATGTTATCTTCGAGTTACTGCATCGATTAACCAGCTGACGAGATTTAGTTAATGTTATTCAGCTCGTCGGTCATCGCGCGAATAATTCATCGTGTCGACGTTACACCCAGAAAAAGAAATGAGGGAAAAAAGAGTCAATGGAAACGCATTCCAGCTACGCTGAATTTTCTGTCTCTAATGGCGAGAGGAAACAGAGACTCGGTACAGTGAATAATGACTGGCTGTTCAATGGAAGCTTAATTCCACGTGTGCATGATTGCGGAATGGTATGCCATTGCAGATACAAGTAGAGCACGGCGCTTTTTATCAAAAGCGGCGATGTATTAGCGGGACGCTGGCGCCATACGGTCGTCCTGAATTGTTAGACAAGTGGATGACTCCCGAATTATTATTCATTGTCCGGTGGAAATTACTGGAAATTTTACGCTTTGCTGAAGTCTGCGCCTTCGGATCTCTCTTCGCGCGCAGCTACAATTTTAATGCCGCGACGGAACGAACGGTGCTGTCACATTTAATCTGAGCAGATTTCGAATTTCAGTACGCTATTTCCGTGGGAAATTTAGCGTGAGCTTAGAGGGACGATGGGGTATGTTTAACGCTTTCACGCATGCACGGACAACCGGTTATGGCCCATTTAATGCCGAATCAATCTCTTTTTACGGGCGATTTTGTTGAAATCGAAGTGTGATGTAGTGCACGTAAAATCAGAATGAAGGGGGCCTTCAGTCATCATTTTCTTTTCGTCGAATTTGTTTGGAAAATGCAGAACATTGTGTGGTTCAAAAGAATCAAAAACTTTCTTAAACTAGATTCGTATAGGCATGATGAACCTTTAAAAATAAATGTTTTGAATTTTACTAATAAGTGATAGCCATTTTCCTTAGAAATATTAAGAAAATCAATATAGACGATCATATTGAAAGTGTCGTTTAGAAATAAAGTATTTACAGTGTCACTATTCTTCAATCAAGCGATTAAAACTGCTCTACACTCGAGCTTTCTTACATACTTGAAATGGATATCGTTCGAAAAATGCAAGAGCAATCACTTTATAAACAAATTTTAATACTGTAGCCCTTTAATCTTTCGAAGGACGAATTTTAAATGGATTTCCTTTTGCTTTAATCGAATACACACAATCCAAAACAACCTTCATCTGTTAATCGATTTTGACATACAAATAAACTGTCGCATTTTAATATTGTATACTTTTTTATAATAACAAACAGTCACATACGTTAGTAATGTTCCTCAAGAAGTTAAGTATCATTACGATGCATTATAAAATTTTCAGTTGTTCAATGGCTTTTATACAACGAAAGATAGAGTAACAAGAGTTTAATTAAATATGCATTTCTCTAATAAAACTGATAATCGTGTCTGTATAGATTCATCATATACTTGATTTAATTATTGTTCCATCACTCTATAATTATTTTATTTATTTATAAGACAATGGTGCTTTCTAAACGCCTCACCTTGTACAATAAACACATGATATTGAGAAAAACATGAAACCTTCTATAAAAGTCAATCCCTGGTTTCAATACGAATCGAAAACTATTTGTCCGTTTTTCGATCCGCAGCTTCGTTAAAGATATATCGACAGTTAAAGTTCTAGCGTGCTAAACGCACGAACCACGTGGAGTGCTCTCGCGTGCTCACAATCAGTCTCGCACGAGAGCGCGCGAGCGCTTAGTCTCGTGCGGGTGCGCGCGAACGCATAGTCACGTGCGAGAGCGCGCGAGCGCAACGGAGCGGTCATTCACCTTGGCCACGAGTAGGCCGCGTCGAGAAATGTGCTCTGGCTATAATTGCTCATATATCTCGGTAACGAAGCTTCAGATCGCAAAACGGTAAAGGACTTTTCGATTCCGTTTCGCTCGACGAATTGATTCGTAACTACTATATGTTTCACATCAAATGAAAAATATGTACAGCATTCTATACTTGTGAAAATGCTGCAATTGTGTATTAAAGCACGTTAAAATATTAACAGAAAGCAAGAATGTGCGATACTACTCATGGCTACTCTAAGATTCAAAATGTTCACAAGACAAAGACATTGTTCCACGATTTATGAAACTTAGTACTCATTATAAAATCATAACTTGACCAACTACGCGCAAGATTAGATGGAAATTTTTGAATTATTTGTTCAACCGTTGAGTCATAAATCTGGGCGACGAAACACGAAAGATCTGACACTGGCCCATAACGATAACCAGCGTCAAGAATTAATGGCGGTGGGTGTGCTGAACAGAGGTGATTAAGCGCTGTATAAGAATGCAAACCTGGCGCATAATAATCCCGAACGATGCTTCATTGCGGCAATAAATGTCTCACGGGGCGTCGCTGTCGTGAAACCGAAGAGAAAAGGCGGGTAAATTGAAATTACCTCCGTATCCGCGGCCTGGAGACACGGCGAAAAGGTTCACCGAATGGAGAGATAACGCCGTGACATCCGTTGGCGCGCTGATCGAAATTTCTATCCACCGGAGCGATGGTAAATCTCTGTAAACAAGAAGTTGTAGCCGCGAAAGTCATATAACCGATTTATTACAGTCCACAAACACCAGGTAAATTCTTTTCTCCATGTTAGTCGTGTTTCGATCTGAATGTTGAATTTATGAAATCATTCTCTATTCTTAAAATGATATGCACTGCATTCTTATTCCACATTTCTCTAATAAAACTGATAATCGTGTCTGCATAGATTCATCATATACTTGATTTAATTATTGTTCCATCACTCTATAATTATTTTATTTATTTATAAGACAAGTATTTGAAATATCTCGTGAACTAATTATTTTTGTAATCACTTTGTCTCAATACTTTTTTACGTAGAGTGACGAAACATTTTCACGTATAAAAGAAGTATAGTCTTACAAATACAGTACGCTTTGGACTATTCATCTTCTTCCCTTGATGCTGGATTCGAGAATCTTTCGTCTACACGGCGTTCTTTCCATCTCCGCGTACTGTAATATAATACAGACTTGACAATATCTATTTGCTGCATTTTTAAGTAGAATGGAAATGTCATAGTCGTAAAGGGAAGATCACCACCGATAGGGCAGTGGCAAATATTCGTTCAATGGCGCGATGTTGAAGAATTTATCGGTATCCTGGAGAAGTTTGTTATCTTCACTGAATTTTCTCCCGCGAGTGAATACGGTCTGAACGATATTGAAGGGAGAATAATTTATAGCTGGAACTTGAAATTTGTTCGAGGACGCTGGAAAGAACGATCAGATAAAGTTTGATCTCACGAGTTTGTTTCGTGTACACTCCGAACATTACTCCCTGTTAACTCGGAAATTTACCCTTATGGATGCGTAAAGTTTTTGGAGTTTAACCTGGCAATGGTAGACTAGGGAAAACGAGGAAGTGTTCTTTATTCGTCGCACTTTAATATGATTGTACCCCCTATACACGTAATTCATGCGACCATAGCATTATAAATTATGAATAATAGAAATCTTGTACAGGATTCTGTTCTAATAGCGGGTTCGTTGTTTCATTTTTGTAGAATTTAATTATCGCGTATTTTTTAGTAGAGGAAAGGAAAATGTAAATTCAGTTTAAAATTTGAAGTAGAAGTATTGAAAGTGTATAACGTTGGATAGTATGCTTTTTAAACTGACTAATTAATATTAGTTTTTTAAGTATTCAAGTATAATTAAACCTTTTCCTTAAATTGAGATGGAATAAAAATATGGATGAAGGAAGTGTCGTAGTATGCCTAATAGAGACATCATGCTATGCTTACTTTGTTATTCAAATAAGCTACTTACATACAAAGATTGAATGAGTGAATGTTGTAACCACTACTTTCATTTTTTTTGGAGATAACTCTATTATTTTGTACCTGAAAGTGTATAATTTTTCATACAAATCGAAACACAAGTAATTATTATTATTTTCTACAGCTTCGACGACACATATACAAATACTGCATCGTCTCTCATCGTCAAAACGATCAATCTCAGCGAAATTTCCCTTTGTCAATTAAAATTTAATTTCTACGCTGAACTCGATTATCGTTCCCCTTTTGCACCTGCACCTAACTCGCTCCCTTGAGACTGAGGTGTCTGAGAACCTTTTAATTACACAGTAAAGAATTTCACGAAACTTGGCATGCATTAGGTAGTTCAGAAATAAATGGCGGATTTCACGAGCTAACTTTAAATAACCGTAACGTGGTTAATACTAGGAACTTTAAACGAAAATAAAAACCGTCTGCACTAATGTAGTTTTACCAAAAATCTGAAACTATTTTCGTGTTAAATATATACAATTTGAGGCTCCTGTAGTTGAAAAATTTATAGACAGTGTATTAGGAATGATTAGGAAAATTTTGTTTTCAGTAAAAATTTTCCAAGAGTATCAGAAATAAAAATAGATTCAAGGTGAAGACCAAATGTGTAACGAACGAGCTATAGTTTTATGACATCGATAGGTTATCTTCTGGACAGTGATATATGAGATATCGACTACTGTAGATGGTTTTTTATTTCCCATTGCAGGATGTACATTTCACGAAATTTGTCATGCATCTAATTTACTATCGATGCATCGTTAGTAAAATATTAAAAAAGAATGATAGAATACTTAAACAATGTATTATGTGTATTTTATGAACTATTATGAGTATTTTAATTCAAGAAAATGTCCAGCAAATCTTCTCCAATATAACAATGCACACAGAAATTGGCAAGAGTGGACAATTTAAAAAACCCACCATTTATTAAACCATTCGGAAGAGGAGCTAACGATAAAAAAATATTTCATTTGAAAGAGAACAGTTCAATTTGCGCAATGCGTTCGACGAACTTTTCTAATAAAACTCTCTGCGCGTTACTATGTATGTCGTAGACAAAGAGCAGCGGGTCGTGAAAATCACAGCGCTGATTTATAATCTCAGAATCCTTTCAATCGAAAAAAGAATATTTACGGTAAGAGACTGGCAAATAGTCGACTGATGGGTTTTCGTGCAACGATTTACAGACTGTGGCCCCTGGTAAATAAAAATTTCCTTTCCGGTATAATTTCGCAGACACCGATAAAGGATTACATTTCACGTGCAAACGGGAAGTAACAGGGACATGTTATTTTGTTTGCAGATCTGTGAAATGATCCGGCCGGAAGTTGGAATATTCCATCGTTTAAATCAAAACGAATAATCCGGGATGAAATTCGTATTATTCCATGCCAGCGTTCTGCTTGAATTCTTCCAACTGCTTTCGCTTTTTCGAAAAACTGAACAGTCGAAATTATGATGGATCGTCGAGATGAAAGGTTTTACAAAAAAGACTACGATTTTATTTTTCAATTAGGTATGTACAACATACTCTGCCGAGCAAAAGTATTTCGCCACCAGCTACATTTGTACAGAATGAAATATTTATTGTAGAATAAAATTCTTTATTGCTTTTACTTTGTGGATTTAATAACCATTCATGTTCAACTATAAATATTTATCACGTACGGTTGATTAATACCTTTATTGTTGTTTATTTATTAAAACTGTGTGTCAATTGTTACAAAGCATCTGTTTATGTTTCGCTGTTAGAGTATTCTCGTGCAACCAAATGTGATAGAAATCGAAAGCAAACTAATAGAAACACTTTAGAGCTATGAAAAACAGAGGTATAATCTTTTATTGAATTCCTACGTAATAAGATTTTTTCAGTGAAATGAAAAAGAATTATAAAGGTAACTAGGAATGAGGATAAACAGAAGTAAAAAATAAAGAATTCACGATCTATATCTGTATTATTTCTATAATCATTTTTTAATGGCGTTATAGTAATTATAACGAAAAACAAGGGCAGGGTACGCGAATGTTGCACGAATTATTGCAGGAGAAAAATGATGCATTTCAATTATGTGTATTGCACATACTTGCAGTTGCTGCAAAGTAGCTTTAAGTAATAAATAATTGTCATTCTAAGATCGCATGAACTTTTAGGTGCCATAAATAATTTAGCACAAAGTAATTAATGCGAATATAAGTGTTTGAAGAATTATTGTCCTCAGAGGATAGCTAATCTTCTATGAAATATCACTTAATCCGCTTGCCAAATGAACGAACGTCAATGAATAGTTCAACTTTATGATAATGCCGAACTGTCTGGTGATAATTTACTCGGAGTTGCCGAGCGTATTATGAGATTATTTCTACGTATGTAGTATTTCGTTTTCTATGACTTAGTAAAGGATTATTATAGACGCATTGGTACAAACGTTAATTCAGAGATTAAGCACGACTGTAATTTATATTAATGTTGGAATTGATAATTTGTTCGTGCCATCACTTCTTTGCTTTGATATTATTGCAATATATAAAGTAAGAATTAAGTGCACAATTTTTTCCAAGAAATACAGAAGAAAGTAAAATTATTGAGTTTGAGTATTAACCAATTTGATCAAAAATTGATCCCACATATTTTCCCTGTACAAACACAGATTTAAGACAAATTATTCAGCTTCAGTATCAATCGTTTAACGAACGTATATGTACGTAATCAAAATACAATTTTCTTTATGATTCATTAAACTAAAACTAAAATTAATCCAACAGACACCAATGTTGCTGTTTCATCGTTATTTTCTAACATTCCCGTCCACGCCATTAGTCGAATGAAATATTTTTTGAGAGCGACTATCTGTTATTAAAGTCAGAAGACCAGATTGTTACACAAACAATTCGAAAGCTTTCATCGTGATTTGCAAGCCAGTTCCAGGATTCATTAATCGACGATTGAAAACAATCGGTCGACGAGTCGTTCTCTTGCATTTTTTTTTCTAAAAAATCCTTTCTCGATCACGAGCTCTACGCGTTTGTTCAATCAGTTTGAAGAGGACGCGATCCCACCAGATCACTCTTAAAATCGTGCATCTTATTCTCGAACGTTCCCTGGGCGCAGCCTTCGACTATGATTCCTTTATCGCCTAGCTTTTTTATCGGAATTACAAACAATCGGACTCGAGTATGCTTTTTAATCCGGCCCAATAGAATAATCGAGTGCCCTCCTCGTTCCTCTCCCTCTCCCCTTGCTCGGTGGGAGCCTCTTTAAGTCGGTGAGGGCTAGGCGAATCCTCACCCACTACTATGCCTTCTTTTATAACTCTGCTCCAGTGGTTCTTAACTCCTTCGTGCTTGGAACTAGATGCGGTCATCTTTTTGTTTTATGCATATCAGTCTGCAGCGTGGATAATACAGAGTGTCCCTAAAGTGTGGACACATTTCTTCTTTCAACTAAGATATATTTAATTCGTGAAGGTAAAATAATTATTGTTGCTGATATATGTGTTCAGATTCTAGAGACAGAGACTACTCAAATGTATTATGTTTTCATAATTAATTTAAAAAATCGGAAAATACTTTTGTAAATTTGATTATCAGTCACTATCACTGAATTGAAAGATTCGTTAAAATTTGTAATTCATTTTGATTAAGTGTCATATACTTTGTTCAATACGAATTTAATTAAATACATTTTTTGAATAAATCATAGGAAAAATATGTTTTTAATGTTACTGAGAAAATCTTACCTAACTGTTAAAAAATAAATCACGCAAGCTATAGTGTCTGCTTCTTCATTACCATCTATTGTATTTTTATTTCCTATTCTAAGTAGCTTTCGCCCAATACTGGCTAAGAACCACTGCTCCACTCGTTGCAGTTCAACCCTCTTTGCGCGCCACTCGTTCTCTTCGTTCTTTCCTGGTCGCTCCCGCGGGATCGTTGCCAGCGATGCTCGACCTTCGTCTCTTTTTAAAACAATTGAGCCTCGTAAACAACGTCATTTCCAGGCCTTTGTTTTGGCCGGCCATCTTGCTGTTCGAGGGAGAGATAGAGAGAGAGAAAGAGGGAGAGAGTGACTGAACTCGAACGTGCTCTTTCTTCTAGCGTCGACTACTACTTTTTCCACGGATCGTTTCAAGTTCGCTCGAAAATGTTTGGTTTTTCCTTCTGGGAGGTAGTAAGGGGTCTTCTTGAAAACTATGTTTATGATACAGACACCTGGAACGCTGCTATTTACTGCATGAATAAATTAGGAGGTATTTCAACAGAATTACATACCTAAAAGCACCCAAATTAATTTTGAATTGTTTTTATGTTACGATGTTTCAGAATGGAATTTATTCCGTTGGAAAAGTAGTCAATTATTAAAGAGAGTAAAAATAAAATTATTATTATAAGTAGGTGAAAGATAGTATTCTAGTATGATCTAGAAATATTTGAACATTCAAATACTATTGAAATATAAGAGTCATCAAATATAAATTATACTAAACAGTAATAATAAGAATGAGTACCAATAATTTCGTATAATATTTACATCACCTGCCAAGTACCAACAGAGGAAGTTCTATATTTTACTATTCGGCAGAATATCTTGACTACTAATCAAACTGTCGAGGAAGGAATTAATGAAACAAACAGAGACATTTGTCAGTATCCAAATAAACCAATAAAGGAGCAAAGTTGACGCCATGGTGTAGCACATTCAACACGTGTGATCGATTTCGATCACTTTCCCCAAAAATCCCTTATTTAAACTTCTTAGAATCTCGAAGTACGACATGCTTCAAAATACGCTCTTCTCGAGGAAGAGTATTTGGTTTTGACAGACGAGACTTCTTCTGCTGGTACTTGGCAGGCTCGCGATTTCGTCCCGACAATCCATTTCGTTGGGGAAGCTTTATAGTGGCACCTACTACTCCTTCTTTCGCTCCTCTACCGCAAGCCGAAATAAAATACCACGAAATCCTATGAAGCTCAAAAGAGTAGGTGCCAGGTCGAAAGCTCTTAACATGCCAGCATCTGTTAGAGTCCGACTTTCCTGCTGGACACCAACTGGAGGCTGACAACTTGAGAGAGGACCGCAATCGGATGAAACGCAATTATTTGTGAGGTTCTCATTCTTGGTAACTAAGGTAAAAAGTTTTGACGAGTGCGGGCTGGAAAGTTAGTCTTGTGGAAAAAATATTGCCGAGGTATAAGGTTGAACTAACTTTATAAGAAATTTCATAATGGGCCCTGATAGTTAGGGAGCAAAAAGAAAATTACTTTATTTGTTTATATTTTATTGAAAACTCGAATTTAAGGAGAATTTTTGTAGGAAATATAATGTTGAGATGTGTTGCCGAATTAATTTTTGCGATTTTAAATGTACTATGTTTCACAATTTATTTAAAGTCTAATTTTTTAATTTAAAAATCACATAGTATTGCAGATAAATTTGATCCTGTATGTACTGTAAATATAATTGGAGTTGTTCATGATAAGTGAAGAATATATAAATAAAAAGGACAAATTTCGTATTTACTATTATTCTACAGTTGTAAAAATTTATTCGATAAGAACGTAGTCGACAATTTTTCAGATAAAAATTTTACACAAGTCAAATGCCAGTTACTTGTACCCTTCTTAAAACGTTTTACCTTTAATAATTCTCTGTGTAAAATAAATCGAATTAGGATGTCATCTTGAAAACTTTGACAAAAATCTGACACGTCTCCTGACACGTCTCCTGACACGTCTCCTTTGATGTCGACGGAACGTATGACGAACAGATCAGAGTTAATATTTTCCAGCCCCTCGTACGTAATTTCGAGTTGGTACGGCGATGAAAGCGTAGTAGACATTAAGTCGAAGGGTGAGGAACAGAATTGAGGGTAGGAAGCTAGCGATAATGGCGGTTATGGGGACGGAATGCCTCTGAGATCCCACTTTCGAAAACGCGCCACGCAGAGTGACGAGAAGGCATGAAGACGTGAAAACGCTCGATGAATACTTAACGTCATCTCCGATGTCCCTAAAGAACCGTGCGCTAAAAAGATTCTACATACCTGGAAGCGTCCTTTTCTCGCTATACTCGGAAGAACAACGGTACCAGCGATAGAACTAATATGCGAATCCGTGACAACACAGAGTCAAAAGGCGCACCAGCAAAAGTAAAGAAAAATTCGATTACTATGATTAGACTGCGGATTTAATGCATTTCAGATATAAACTAATATAATAAATACAACCAAACGATATTATATCTATTATTTGCAAAATAAACTTCTTCTCTCGGTGCATTGTTATATGAATAATTAATATTAATGTTTTCTATTTGGGTGTTTTTTAGGAGTGATTATACAGGATAAACTTACGCGAGCGTAAATTATTTAATAGTGTATGCTCTCTTGGAGGTTTCCATTAACACGAAAAATCATATTAAAATATAATAAAATATTATATACAAAATACGAAATATATATAAGTAAAAGAATATGATACGAGCCATGTTACATACAAATGATCCAATATTAATATATATATATATACTTTTATGCAATGATAAATTTCTTGAAATTGTTTGAATTTATGACAGTATGAAGTATTACCAGACCTTAATATTGCGAGGTAATAAAAATAATCCAAATCAAATTATGCCGACCTGAAAATTATTTAAATTCTGTTTAAAACATTTATCCATGTTATCATTAACTTTGGAAATATCAGAGTGGAAGGATTAAAGGGAAACTTTAAAATCTACCATCAAATCCGAAAGGATTACTAATGATGGGACCAATCCAATGACAAAATTAATACCGGCACGAATTAATTCCTCAGCATTATGTAGGATTATTAAACTGAATTTTAACAAGTAGTCGTTGTTATTAGTGAGATCAACTGTTTGGTACTTTGTGAAATTTTAATACGTTTTGAAAACGAAGTATCATTGAGATTTCAGCAAAACAGCAGTGAAACATAGAAGAAAGACTCCAAAAAGTAAATCAATCCACAAGATTCACAAGAGATAGGTTGATATCATCTGAAGCTCAATATATTATACATGTTGGTATTCATCTTTTTCTACAGCTACAAGATTACAAAATTGAAAATATCGTATTCAATAAAAAAATAAAAAAAAAAAAACGCCAGTGACCTAGAAATCATGGAAAATATAACCCTGAGATCATTTCTTTGTCTATTCTCCTCTAGTGACTTATCATTGTATGACTAAAAGGGTGACTCACTCTGTATATTACTTATTAATAAAATAAAAGAAACATTTAGACAACCTAATAATTTAATACTCTAGAAATCTGTAAAATTTCATAAGGATACCAGTCTGCCTTTCCTCTCGTCTTGCAACGCATTCATTGAATCGATACCAGCAACTCTATTCATGGCATCCATATATCGATATCATCGGCCACGTCCAGCATCATCGCCACAGACAACCAAAAGCACGGCAAACTGCGAATGGTTTTACCAAGTTCGAAATCCACAAAGTAGTTCCACACGTAATCAACCCTCAGCCAGTCGGTCCCCAGGAGGGTCGCAATTTCCTAAAAATACAATTCCTTGGCAAGAGAATGCCGCGCTATTTCCGAGCGAAAACTTTAATTTCACCCACTCTTTTGTGTGGAGGGGGGTGGGGGTGGGGGGAGAGGTCCACCAGCGAATGTCAAAGTCTGGAGAAACTCCGATGACGACGGTTTGAAGTGGACAGACCGTAGGGGCGGTTAAATAGCGAGCAAGGCGCCAGGAGAACAACAAACCGCCACGAGACCGCGACGGCTGACGCTTCGCTCTAATGGCACCACTCAAGATGCAATATCGTTGCATGAATATTATATAGCATCTACACGACCACCACCTGCCAGATACTCGCGTCTTTACGGCCACCTTAGACTGTCGTACCGTCGCGACGGTTGGTGCTCCGAGTTTGCCAGTACTCTACCAGACGAATATATATATATATCTATATGTGTATTTTCACGTCTGCAACCAGGTTGTCCGTGCACGTGCAGTTGCAGTTGGATGTGTGCAACAGCGGGACTCCACTTACGTTGGAAAGCTATGATTATTTCAAGGTGCACTCACAAAAATTGGCTAGCCTCCTAGCTAGGTAGCCTCTACGGGATCGTTCATGCGCTACCCTTTTCGGTGTTCCCGTGGCATTGCGCCTTTTCCAAACGTCGCTCTTGAAAGGGCCTCCGGCCTCTTTGATGCCAGATTGCCGGAACTTGGCTTAAAGAGCACGCTTCCCTGTTAATGTTGAATGCTGCGACGAGTATTGGGATTTTACCGATTCCCTTTTCACCTAGATCGTGCTATGACGTGTTACGGTCGACCCTTGCGGATATACAGGGTGTCCTGTTTACGTGTTATTTTCTGGAGACTGTTTGGTACTTCGTGATAATAAACGGCTCTTTGTTTGCTGTCATGCAGTGGGACGCGCGTTAACCCTTTCAGATCTAGCGTCTACATTTGAGGACGCAATATTTAGTATGATTTATACATTATCGACATTATCGTTTAGAGCAAAAGTCCTTGTGCACATGAAGAATTCTTTTTTTTTTATTTTTTCCATACTAGTTATAGTCAAAGTTAACCTTTAACAAAAATCCAGGTGTGAAAGGGCTAAGGTGCTATTATAGTCGAGGGTGTCAATTTGTACATCTTTAGTCTGGTTATATTTCTTTTTTAAATCCATAAGGATTTTTTTTAATGGGGAAAATATATACAGTAAATATATATATTCCTATGAATATTCGTACCTTCTATGTCTACTGAAGAAATTTGTTTAAATTGAATGTTAAGTTTGATGTTACCAAGTGTATGTTTGTATAAATATGTTGATGTATATACAAATATATACATCTATAAGCTTATTCATATATATTTATCTTTTCAATAGATATAGAGGCTACGAATATTTACGAGATCGACTGTGTATCTATTCATATTTTAAGGATATACATAATTTATTTTCATTGAAAATAATTGAAATTAAACGAGTGATCTTATATACATGTAGTCTCTTTTGAAAAAGTATGTTCATGCTTATTTGAAATGAAAAGTGAAGAATAATCTTCATTAGTATCAGTATCAATATTGCTTGAGCCTGTAATAGTTAAAAAATATTAAGAATTAATAAACTGAGAACATTACGAACAATAGATACTTTGTACAAGCCATATAATTACCGCAATCTGTGAAGATGTTGCCATTTCCTCTTGTCTTCCTCTATCTACCATGTTATGTGTAGCTACATTTACAAAACACCTTGTATAGAGCGTGGTATTGGGAAGTGAATTTGCGCGGTGATTTTGAAGGACTTAAACCGAAAGATAAGCAGCAGCAGAAGTCAAATAGAAAACGAGCACCAACTGTGAAAGATTAATGAGAAGTAAATACGTAAACAGGCAGGTGCACGTGAATTGATGAATAAATAGACAGATGTGCATATAAACACACGAGTAGCAGCCAGATCTCTGAGTCAATAGCGGCGCCGCCGCGCGCCGTAAAGATCTATCAGAATCCTGCGAAAGCTCCCGGAAAACACTGTAAATATTAGATACTAGATTCCGTTCAATGGTAAACTCGATACCTCTGATCATTGATATCGAATGAAGAAGAACTTGTGCTAATATGAATGTTAGCGGTGTTTTACGATAAGCTTTGGCCTAACGATGTTTAGTTTCGACAGTGCCACTGGGAAATACAGTCCATTCCAAGATAAGTCTTCTGAGATAAGTCTTCTTCGTCACCTAAAGGGCTCGAGAGAATGTTAAAATGCGTTTGAACAGGGCGGGACGTGAAATGATGTGCTCGTCGCGCCGTAGGACATTTTTAATTTTTCAGCGCGCAGCAGCCATATTTTTCATTCGCGTTTAATGAAGTTACGTTGCTTCACGCATAGCGGGAAGTAGTATCAACTATCGTTTATCACATTTTTATGTACGCGCGCAAGAATCCAGCTGTTTAGTAAGATTCATTAGGGTTAAGATATATTCGCTACGCTCTACTTTGAATTAATTTTACTTCTGGGTGCGTCTCGGTGGAACTAAAAGTGAAATTAGATAGAAAGAATGAGGAAGAAGATTTTTATATTTATGAGAATAATATTCTTTCGAGATTTTGAGAAATTTGAATAAATATCCGTAGTTTAGTTATTAGATTGCGGATCATTATGTAAAATGAAATTTTTGGAAATGTATTTAAAAATATTGTATCTAACTAGGAACTTATTTTACTTTTCAGATATTATACTACGAATTTTGGATCTTTCTTTATATTTCTGCATACTGTGGGCATGTTGTATTTCATTGCGCATTCAAATTTACTATAAATATACAAAAATCCGCAATCATGAATATTGGAGGAATCCAAGAGATCCAATTTAATTCTCTCATCTTTGTGACACGTATTTGGAAAGAGTCTGCTACGACATAATACTACAACAAAGCTTACGTTAAAAAGATTGAAATGAAAGTAAAACGTCCTTTTTTTTAATTAAAAAGGAATTTAAAAAAACGGGACAATAGGTTTATTATATATCTCCATTAAGTTACACGCCCTTCTAGCTTCGAGGATTGCTGGTCGCTAATATCCTTTTATATCGATTAATTGCTGTCGTTTTTTAATGTTGTGTAGCAGGACCTAGTTACATACGCGCGCATCATTTTCCGGAACGCTTCAATTTCGCCCTCGAGACGAGTTGGAATTTTCTATAATCCAAGAAATATATATATATAGCTGAATTTTTTAACAATTTACGAACGGCTCTCGGTTTATGCAGGGTAGCCCGTTCTCGCCTCATTAACTGTGAATCAGCAGAACGTAACACTGCCCCCGAAAAAAAAAACGAAGAGGTACAGTGGAAAAGCGCTGGAAAGCGGGAGAGGAGTCAGGAATAGACGACGGTCGGAAAGAGAGAGAAAATTTCGGGACACGAAGTTATCAGGTGGTGGCGCGGAAGGGGTAATAGTCTGTAAAGGTGAGAGAGGAGGAGGCGCGGAGATTGTAAAATCGATGAGGTTCTTTCACGCCCGCTGCGAGTCAGGTTCATTGAGAATTTGACGTTTTCTGTCTTTTTTTGGACGTCTGGCACATACCACGCCGCCGCCCATCGGCTGTTCTTTCGTCGGCTGAGCTTAAAACAGGACAAATTCACCTCACTTACCGGATGCTGCGACCGGCTGAAGGCTGGGAAGCCATTTCACCTTTTAAAGCAAGCTGTCTGCAGTTGGTATATCCTCGATGGTCGAAGATGTTTCAGATGTCTTCGAGACTCTTCGACTCGAACAGTGATCGCAAATTAGTCTTGGCCAAAATTCTCAGCTGAATACAAAATTTCGAGTAACGAATACATTATTGAGTTATGAGTACAGGGGTGACTATATGTATAAGGGGTAGAGAGAAATTTATATTTTCATAGATACAGAAAAGAATTAGGAACTTAAATAGAAGTATGTTTCAATTTTTAAACGATATACAATGTATATTATTGTTGGTGTTTTATATACTTTTGTATTTACAGTCAGTACCACAATTATTGGTATTCTTCATGTCTATTGAAGAAATTTGTTTAGATTAACTGTATGTCTATTCTTATACATATTACAATATTTTGTTCAAAAAATAAATATGCTTAGAAAGTTGGAAATTCACTTGACCAATGATGGGCTAAATACAACTCTTAAATATTATATTATTTTCAAACCTCGAGGAAGTCCTTTGATTCTCTCTCAAAAAAAAAATTATTAGATACATCAAAGATATTTCTAGAACACCTACGACCTCTTAACGTAACATAAAGGATATAACGAGGCTAGTTCACTTATATTAAACCACGTATGGTCTTCTTTGTATAATTACGAGATAATTCTACTGCAAAAAGTGAAAAAGAACCTTTCATTTGTAACCTTATATTCCTTTACCAGTTCCATCTTTCCGAGGAAGGAAAATGCGAATTTAGATTCTACTTTGTAACCATGGCAGTGCATCGAAGAAAGTATTAAGTATTGCAGGTGAAGAAAGTATTCTTCACTCCTTTGGAGCTCGGTAATTCTCTTTTTCGCCGTGGTAACTCTATATTGCACTTGGTTCCGCGGAATAGGGAGGTTTCTCTTCGAAAACTTGAAGCCAAGGGAGCTTTGTACAGGAATCTTCTGTTTTTTGCCTCAACCTCTTCTTCGTAAGCTTGCGGATCTGCATGATAAATTTGATACTGTATTGTTAGTGGAGAGTTCTTTCTAACTTTTTATCCTACTCTAGATTGTACTTGAGATAGCTGTGTTACTTTCTTTCGGGAATTAATTCACAGATCTCTTGCAGAATTTCCATGATATTATTCTGTTGTCGAACTTTGGAAATTTGTACGCATCTAGGTAGAATAACTAATTATAGTTCAGATCATAAATTACTTTTGAACGCTCGTCAGGCATCGAAATTGTCCATCCACCCTTTGGTTGAATAGATTTCTTCGATTATTTACATTCGGCGGTCGTTTTTATAATAAATTTACGTACGATACAGGACCGGAAGGTTCTCGATATTCATATTTATTTATGAGGACTGCACGCAGCCCTATTGATTTTTCGACGTTAACGCTGTCGGCTCGTTATTCGAGCGCCACCCTTTCACCATTTCATGCCGCTCCGCGAGGGAACAAAGCCAGTCTACCGCTACCGACTGAAGTCCAAAACGGTGATGATCGTTTCATACCGTGGAACACGGTTCAAATACGAAATTAGTCGGCGTGAATTGCGCCCAGGATCGTTACAACGCCAAAAAAATCGAATTTCGCTTGGACACGATACGTATTCTTGAACGTACCAATGGCGCGACCTGTTGAGTGACACGATATTAAAAACTCACGTGATAGAAAGTGGATTTGAAAGAACGAAATCGCGGGCAGTTTTGATTTAAATCCGAATGCACGGAAATTGCTTTGCTTTTATCACTCTTTGAATGTTTGGTCCGAATTACGTCACTCAAGTGATGTTAAAAATCGCGAAGGGAATTTTTCCAATTGCAATTCTAGGATATGAATTACCGCTGCTCTGGTTCTCATTGCTTTACGTCGAATGTAACTAGTTAGTATTCACGTGCACGCACGTACCTATAGGACGGGATTAATTTTTTAAAACACAGCTGATGAGAAGGGTCATGCAATTGAAAAGCTCGCGTTTCTATGTATTTTGGAGTGGAGGTGGAACACTGAGGAATAATTTCGATATTTTTACAAAATTTGTCCAATTGCAATTGAAGAATATTAATTACTCCTACTCTGATTCTCATTGTTTTATGTGGCATATAGTATTTTACGTGCATGAATATCTTTATATAGAAAGAAAAATCCAACAATTCCTGTATCACTTTCTTTACCTATTGTTTAAAATATTTATAATTATAATTTTCTCTAAAATATTGTACTATACACGTTTATCTCACGCTTAAAAAAAAAAAAAAAAACAGATGATCATCAACTGGGACAGTGTAGATACTTGAAGTATAAACGATAGGTTAATATAAGTATCACATAATATTCAATACACGAGCATCAGAACCCTTCCGTATAAACTAGTTCTACGGACGCAATGTACATGTTATTTTTACCGTATATTGATCGACATTGTTTCTATATTTACTTCCAGATATTCCTGTACCATCCTGTACCTACGTCAAGTACAGTAGCTTGGAGGATGTCAGGCCCCAGGAGTTAGGATTCCCTCTGCTAGAATTCACCCCCACAGTGGTCTCGAAAATAAGGTAAGAGTTAATCGCCCCATTTCGTGCGTCTATAATTAAATTTATTATTAACCTCTTTTCTACGACGATGCATTTTTATCGGAGTCAAATGAACCCTTTCGCTCTCATTACACTATATATACACCCTCTCTGAATAGTAACAGTGTTTTTCAAGCTTGCGTGCCAGAAAACTATTTACAAGGGAGAGGACTTTGTCAGTGAAAATTGTTTGAAAATAATTACATAATATTAATACGTTATAACAAGATTTAATTATTCCTTAACGCAAATAAAACAAACAATGTTTAGTAACAATTGCATATTTTATATAATACAATTTCCTAAGAAATTTTGTAACGGCATATGAATTTTAAAATCTTATACCAAAAATAATAAATTGAGAAAGGATGAAGCAAATATTTATAAGTAGTTGTACCTTACAAGAATTGCATTATTTAAAAAAGTGAGTTATAGTAAAAAATTGTCTGTGAAACAAGATCGTGGTCAGCAAGTACACAGGGCAAATGGATATAATTAAATGTAATTAAAAACAGCATACTCTGAACAGGAGACATTTAATTAGAAAGTATGCAGTACCCGCATTCAAGATTAGGATGGTGAACGCGGAATTTCGGCGACATGGTTTTCGTCGTATTCATGTGGTTTTCTTCATTTTCGCGTAGTTCCTTTAACCGTATCATTAGTTACACTGCGAATAATTTATAGGACGCGTCTTCGGAGTGGCGTTTAATTAAACAATAGCCGAAGCTAGCAGTTAAAATTACTGTAGTCTGCCGAGCAGCAGCAAGAAATTTTGGTATCCTTATTTCATCGTCGTAATTGTGTGTCTTTCAATATTTTTACTGTTTTTCGGGTATGAACAACATTGAAATATATAATACGTAAATGGAACGAATAGTTGACAACTATTGTTGATTTGTATTGCTAGTTTATTAACAGTTTATTATTTGACTGTTAAACGGATCAATTTATATTCTTAAAATAAAGTATATATATTAATGTACTATAAAGTTCAAAATAGGTACGTACATTATGTGTGTACCAAACGAAAATGTATCACAATAATTACTTTTTAAAAGAAAATATTGATTTTTATTTTCGAACTTGACGGATTTAGTATGATAAACAATATCAGATATTAAGCCGAGTACGCTATAAATTATGAAATAAAGAATAAGTAATTGTGGCTCATTTATTTCCTTCAAAATATGAATCACTATCAGCAGAAGAATAAATGATCGAATATAAAGACACAGAATTAATTTCTACACCTAATATTTAGATAATGATGTAATTCCTGCCTTCCCAAATATCCTGCAACGTTCAGCGAACGATAAAAATCAACGAAATGGCGTGTTCCATGTAGGACGGTGCTGGCAGAGGTACAGATAGGAATTAAACGCGAGCAGCAGTTTAACGCGATAATTAATTCGAAATCAGCAGCACGGCTCGCAGATTAACAGACAGCAGTCCCGCTTTTAGTTGTCTCGCTCCAGTTTGTCCGCTCTACGCCAACCCCTCCCCTTCCAGCCCACGGTCATGTAGTTGCCACAGATAAACGCGAATACTTCATAAGCTCGTAATCCTGAAACAAAACACCCGCCAAGAACAAAGGGATACGGTTCCTGCGCCCCTCTTACCCTGAGCAGCCCTAGCTTTCCATTTTCCGGCTCGCGCTGCCGCGACTAGCCCTCCCCGATCCGTTGGCAACAACCGTCGAGGAAGAAGGGTGTCGTCCTCTTCTTCCGTCTTCTTCTTTAAGTAAGTCTCGACCGAGTCGTTGGAGCACTCGGTTTATTAAAAGTCACTTCACGCTGCCACCGAAACCAGCTGCCAACTTTGCTCTATCCTTTGTTTGAGCTCGTTAAATGGACCTGATGCGGTAGGTTAACGTTTCATTTAGGGGCACGTTTCACTCGGGGATAGGATGTTGCTGTGAAACCGTCGACGTTTCCTGGAGAAACCGTATTTTAACGAATGGAATAGTATAGAAATGGGATTTCTTAAATAGGTACATCGAACAGTAACAAGTAGACTGCGAATGTTTATGCATTTATGGCAACTGAAAATGTAGAAGGAGGAGTTCAATACTGTAATGAATACATCTGGATATTATAAAGAAATTGCACCTTGAAAATGAAGATAATCGGTATGCGACATCAGAGTCATGCATGTCACGCAGGATTTAGAGAGCGAATTGATTTCCTCTATTCGTGAGAAGTAAATTTTACTTTCAATACGTTGCTATCGTTTCTGCATCATGTTTACATCAATTTTGTGGAGGACAAAATCCAAGTCCATATACGTAGAATATTCAATTACTTGATGCAGGTCTTTTTTTCGAGAGGAAAACAAATATCTCATGGTTTGAGTAACCTTTTCGGTTTACATTTTCGCGATCGCTCTCTGTTTTGTTTTTTCCTGTGCCAGATCCGCCAGTATTTACCGTGGATATTTACTTTGCAGCTCGGAAAAAAATACACAACGTCGCTGAAAATTCGTGAAAAAATTACAAGCCAAGCCACAGGCAGTTCCGATAACATCCGACTAACGGCGACTCGGGACCGTTCATCGCTGTTACAAAACTAACGGAACAAAGTTTAAATATTAGAGGCCGTAAATCATCATCAGACAACACGAACAGCTTGTCGAATCGAGCGAATGTTGTTCGATGTATCGTTCGAAGCTGGCGAAAATAGAATTTCAGCGAAAATTTCATTTCTCTGCGGAGTGTTGGACGTGGAACGACGATAGTTAACGAAATTAAATTATGATATTGGGTTTCGGTCGTTCCGTAACTACAGCCAAGTTATAAATACGGTTTTATAGTATCTTCGATAATTGGCCATTAAGGTTATGTATTATTACATTTAGAAAAAATAATATTATGAAGGAGAAGGGAAATATTGAAGACAAATTACAATTTTTAATTAAAAATACAAATTACTCTCCTCTGTTACTTCCTCGAGTTCAACTAACAAATTCTACGATTAATTTGAAGTGCTGCGGAATGTAAAAAAGAATTGCAAAACCTTAAAAATAGTATATCATTGAAACAAATAAAACGAACGTATTCAACTATAGAGTCGTCTAAAAATAATTCTCGAAGAGGTAAATAAAATCGTGGATCTGAGTAGATGTTTCCTGACTTTAAGACGCATCTGAATAAAAGAGGTCCCATAGTATCAAAAATACTTCACAGGAACACAAGGAAAGTCACTTATTGATTTCGAGGTTTCCACGATGTTTCCTTGTAGATTTTACCTAGGCTGCCCAAACCTCGCATGAATCGGTGTTATTACACCGCGTTAAGAACTCGATTACAGCGGCGGTTACATCCCCCATAAAATGCTGGCAAGGCTCAGCGATGATACATCTTGTAATCTCTCTTCCTCGAGGAATAACGGAGTTCCTCTCACACCCGCGGGCTATAATCTATTTCTCTGGCGTGTTTCTACGGCCCTATTTCCTCCGCTCTGCCCTCCGTCGCCGCTGGTTGCGCCATCGAGCTCACTTCCCGACTTCTTCGCAACGCGGCAGCTTAACCACCGTCTTTATCCTCTCCGGGGAGGTTTATTCTCGCCGGGGTGGGACCTGGTAAATAGCGCCAGGCAAAACAGCAACCGAGAAAACATCGCTGTTAACCGCGAAATTTCCAACGCTCCTCCATCTTTGGGAAAACACACGCACACCCTTCGAGCCACTCTTGAAATATTTTTTTATACGAGTCAGTATCATCTACCCTATCTAAATAGCGTTCCGAGTTTCGATTAAGGATTGTTGGAAAGGACTACATTTGCTGAATTTCATTGTTTTTATTAATACAATGGTGCATGTGCTATCGATAATTGCAATGTTTCTTTAAACGAGAATACATATCTTTTTTGGATAGATTAAATCCTTTCGTCATTCAATGTGAGGAAGTACTGATATAATAATAATTGAGTCTCTTGAAGAAGATGCTTAAACACACGTCATCTGATGACCACCTCCAAACCATGACATTTCTCGTCCATGATTATGTTATTTTCCTGGACACTGTATATTAACGTAGCGAACACTCGCCTGGTAACAGTCTTCTGTTCCATCCGTCGTGTCGAGGTGAAACGACACGCCAGACAGTTGGCGATGAAAATCGGTATTAAAGGATTAAAGGATTTCCGTTCCGACGTATTTTGCCTTGTAATCCGAACGGCCGTCTCCGACTTCGCCTTCTTTTCATCCTCAGGGGGGCGGAAGACGAGAAGTTTCCCAGGTTCCTTCGGCTTGCGAGGGATCAAGCACGATTTTCGGACACAAAGATTGGAAATCGCGCTGGCCGTTATTTCACCCCTTGAATGGACCGACCTTCTATGACCATTGTGCCGCCTCGAAGCCTTGGAAGAAGATGGTCCGCCCCCTCCTTGATCCTCTCTTTTTTTTTCTCCCGCGAAGTTGGAAATTTCTGGGTCGAATGAACACCGGATATTACCGGATCGAACGAACCGAAGCTACTTTTCTTCTTGGACATTATATTTCCTCGCGACCACTCGATGGACATTTCAGAAAGATTCAATCGATGCTGAATTTGTTGGAATCTAATCGAAATTTGGTAGGCTGTCGTTCAGGGATGTTTGGCGATCGAGTGATAAAGGAGGACAAGTAGTCAATTTTTTTTATTAGTCAATAGTTTTGCTACATTTTTCAAGAAATACATATTTCAAGATTTCAAATTTTGAGAAAGAAATCTTTAGAATTGAAACTTTTACAGGATTTACCTCGAAAATTTTTGGTTTAATTTCAAATATGGCCTTTGGTTACAAAATTATCAACCGTACACAAATAATGTTATCTCAATGCTCACAATGACACACGATGAAAGTTTGATGATACTAAATGTCTGATATAAATATTTCATGGGTAAGACTAAGATACATTATTTGAATAACAGTTTTCACAATTGTTAGAAAAATTTGCAGCAACATTTATCTTATTTTTAAAATGTTTATTTTATTCAATTCTAACCAGTAGGTTTTATACCTACACTTAAGTTTAATATCTATCGATAGACTATAAAAGAACAGTTTATGAGATAAGTTTACTCAGTCCCCAAGTACTTCTATACCATGAAAATGTGATAAATATTCAAAGTGAAGTGAACGTTGTAAGATGGATAGCGATGGTTAAGTGAAATTTACATGACGACGAAATGTTGCACTTAGGGACACATAATACTGCTCCTCGATAAAAAATAATGGTTATCGTCGAAAATGTAATTTACTTTATAATTCGTCAAAGGCAGTACCCACTTTTTGCTCCTTCCTTTTGTCTCAGCTTCCATGTTCTGAACAGTTATGCATTTAGTTAGCCGAACCCGTAATAATACCTGCGTGCAGTCCCTTCAAAGCGTCTCTTTCACTTTACAGCTATAATAATCGATGGTAGAGGGAACGCTTCTTGTAAAAAGTTTTGGACTTTGTTTTATTTATTAAACTCTTCTCTGGAAGTTCTTTATCATTCGCTGAGGTACGTATTATAATTTTGAAATCAATAATTACTGTATTCAATAAAACATTAGTAGCAAATAACGAATAAATTAATAGGCACAATGACAATAAATATTAAGTAGATCAATACAGTGAAGCAATATAACAATGCGGTATTAATATTGACTCATTGTTAATATTAAATGAGTGGTAACATATTAAATATCCAAGTAATAGAAGTACAATAATATCTATAATGTATACTCAGTGTATTAAATATATCATTTCGTAAATTTTAATGTATACATTTTATACTTTAAATTCTTCTGTACCTATTCAAAGATTTTTTTAACCTTTTATGAATTTTCGCCTTATATAAATTGCTTGTAATATATCAGTATTATTCATATCTACCCAATTTTTTAATAACAGTGTGCTATATCGCGTTTGTTTAAAGTTGAATCACGTAATAAAGAAACATAAACTGTTCATCAACAGTACTTGTAAAATTTGGGTGGTTGAAATTTTCGAAATGAAAAGAAAAATTTCTAAGGACCTCAGTTTAGTTGAAGGGATCCTTACCCCTTAGTCTAGACTCATTCCGAACGCTTTTCGCTTCACAAAGTTTCCCTTCCAATAATTGACCGCCTACGATTTGTTGTCGGCGAATCGTGACATTTTTCTGCTGTCGGTGACATTTTACACGAGAATATTCGATTCCAGCTCGAGTTGTTATTGCAGCTCTCTCTAAGGGTTCGTGTTAGGCTATAAATTACTTTCCCAACGAGACGAAGTCGACCACAGACCCGTCAATAATTCATCGCGGGACTGCTTCCACCGAAAATCCTTTCACGTACTTGGAAAAGTCTGTATGTAGCATTGGGAGTCAGGAAAAATATTTAATTTGCCAAGAAACCGGCGGCGATGGTACGCTGGAACGAAACTCTTTTTATCGCGAAAACGTTTCGGGAAAATATAATTTGGAGTTCCGAACGTTGGCTGATGGAGCTTTTAAAGTGGATAATTTATTTTCGCAAAATGATAATGTAATTTTGAGATGATTAAATAAATGAATGATATTACAGACGAATGAAAAATAAAAAAACTATACAAATTATATAAAAACGAAGGGCAATGCCAGAGGAATAAAGGAAGCTTCGTGAAACTGTCTTGGCAGCCATCGTACCAAATAAAACGTAGCACCATGAATAAGGGAAATGTGGACAATGTCGATTAATTTTTGCTTAGTCGCAAGCCTCAGGAAGGCCGACTAAAACGTCTGATTCAATACGACTCGCCATTCATTCCAGAACTGATTCTCCTTTCTCACATCTATTGTATCATCTCTACACGTAGCTCGCTTAAGGGGTCCGCCTACATTGGAGACAAAAAAGAAATTCCTTTCTTTTTTGTTACACTTTTTCAAAGTATGAATCTTCATAGGAAACATTGTGCTGAAAATACTACTCTAAATGAAACAATTATTGACTTTCAAATAAGATATATTATCTTACCCAAAATGGCCATATCTAAAATGGTCCAAATCGCAGATTAGTGGGAATTACTGTCAATTGGAAGATAGAATAATTCGCACGTCATCATGGTATGCAAATGCGTGTCTGTTGCGTGACAGCGTCGAAACGCGTCTGTCGCACAGCGATCCGAGAAATTGTCTGAGATCGTCGCAGCAGAAGGACGCGTCGTGTGAACTACGATCCGATACTATCGTTAGATAAAACGTTGACAATTTCGAATCGTGTCACCTGTTGCACTGACACACGATATATTCCCTCGATCGCGATATTGAAATGCGAACAGTCAAGACTGTTAACTTCTTGAGGGGCGAATTTTAAATGCATTTTTTTTAATTTAAATACACAAAGCAATATTTATCTGTATATTGATTTTAATATACAAATATGCTACCTTATCCAGTAGAATTCTTTTTAATATTACTTATTTTAGTAAATTCATCTGTAAGTCATCTTTAAGTAATATAACATTTAATATAGACGAACAAGCAGGTCAAAGTAACAAAAAATATTACAAAAATTAATATAAAGGGCCAAATTTATTCAAACTTTAAAGATGCCAAAAGCAATTAACTAACAATGTATTAAAAATAAACAAAAGTTAAATGAATATATTCCATATACAATTGTTTACATGCTGATAAATTAAATGCATTAATTTATCATTGCTAATAAATTTTCGACCTTTTTGACTTAAAAAACTTATTATACATAATTTTCTCATGAAATTTGTAATAAATTATGCACATACTTAGTCAGAACTTAACAAATTGTATATATTATTTACTACTTTCTTTAGGAAATGTAGAAACTATCTAAATCCTCAGTAACTGATTTTCGCAGCGAGTAGAATAGCCCAGCGTTGGTCAGACATTCTAGATAACGATACAAACCGTACAAGGTCTTCAGCTTTCACTCAGTGCGATATTTCCTCGCTGTAAATTTTACAACAAAACGTTTGTAGACCTGAATCTACGTTCGTAAAGATACGGTAACGTAATGTCCAAAGTGCGATCACGGTTTTACAACCAGTAGATAACTAGTCGAAGGGTGGTGAACTTCCCTTCCACTTTCATGATGGTTTATTTCATCATACAGGTTGCTAAGGAGAATTCATAAAATTTCCACTGTTTGCTCTAGTTCGGAAATTGGAAAACACTTAAACAGTCAATTGTGGATATGTGACGTTTACTGTTTCGTAGTAAAATTTACATTAAAATCTACAGCAGTCCTCGAGAGGATATATGTAGTTTCAATGAAGATTGCTACAATGGTCAATGATCCGCTAATTATCACTGAAATTATATCCTCTTGTGGCTTGCTGAAGATTGTAATGTATATATTAATACTAAATGATAATTGCGTACCATTCGATCACCATTGTCTATCGTAAAGTCATCTATTTCGAAAGCCTCCTAACTTTTTCAATTCATCACATTTTTGTGTTTAATTTTACTGAAGCATTAATTTAAAATTATAAACAATAGGCAATTTGGATAAAGAAAAGCATTTGTATATTTTCCCTTTGCAGCTGTCAATACATTACTCAAACATAAAAATAATAAAAAGAAAAAGTACATATACATATCAAACAAAAATGTAGAAACAAGGAATTATTAAAATGTATACAACAGTGTACATAGCAGTCGTATACATTATATATTCATAAAAATATAAATGATTTTTTATTTAATCCTCACATTATCAGTAACAACTGCCTGTGTTATTGGACAATAATGGTTTCATTTAAATTAAATGAAAATATATTCATGAATTCATTAATTTAAAAAATTAAACAATCAACGACAATCAAATGTTTTCAAGTGGAAACACCACACGCAATTTTGATGGAACTTCCCTTACTGGGATTATTTTCATCGTGTTTCGAATTCGACAAATTCTGCACTTTAGAGAATTACACGTAAACAATTTTTCAGTAAGAGAATTCGTATCGCCGTTTTCATTTACCGAAATCCATGAATCTTCATCTGTACACGAGTCGAGGGGGATAGCTTCTACCGTGACGCCCCGTGAAATTTCCACTTAGCAACTTTTACCAGCGAACAACGATTCGTCTTTATTATGTGCTCTCTCTGTTCGATGAGGCTCCCCGAAGTTTATTGAGCGAAGCCGTACACGCGAGGGATGCTCGCTCTTCATCCACTTTACAAGTCGACCCCGCTGCATCCTCCCGCGTCCCGGAAGATAAGATTTTCTGAAATTTATCGAAGCGAGACTTGTTCGTGCGCGCGTAGAACCTCTCATTTTCGCTAGCGCAGTCGGGACCTTATCGGTTCCAGAGGAAACTTCGAAGATTCATCGGCCGAAGGCGAACGAAAAAAGCCTTTCACGTGTGTCTCGAGCGAACAACCCACGGCCCGTACCCTTTTCCATGCGGACGATTTATTTAACGGTGGATTTCGGATAGCTTCGAATCCTGCGGGCTATCGCTTCACTTCTACGGCCAGCATCCTTTACGTTTGTTCCGAGATGGACACAGTAAACGCGATTGGGGCGAGAATTCCAACACCCTTGTGATTTTACAAGATTCATATATTAATATGGAATTAATTGTAGTGAGGATAGTCGATACAGACGTTTATTAAAAGTTTCGTTTCATCTCTTGAGGAACGAATTTTAAATTGACTTTTTTGCTGTAATCGAATACACGTGTACCAAAGCAATTTTTATCTGTAAATTGGTTTTAACATACAAATATGCTGTCTCAATTCAAAATTGTATGTTTTTTCATTCTGAAAGGTATTGTGATTACAAGTAATGGGAATCTTGATGTAAAAACAAACATATGTGTCAACATCTTCTAAAAGGTTAATAAAATAAAACTAAAAATTGCATTTCAACGATGAGCCTTTAATGGCTTGTCTCTTCAGGGGGTACATAATTTCTGTGGCGTTAATATATTTACGAATTTATTAATACAGAGGTTAATAATAAGTAGCTGTCGTGTTACTTTAAAGAATTGTTGAAAATACGAAATATTATTTATTGAAGTACATATTGACATGTAACATTCTACATTGTCGATTGCGTTTGTTATGACAAACAGTATGAGTATACGATACCTACCTTGATATCCGGATAATGAAGTACCACGGAGCACAGGTGAGGCGGATACGGTTGTTCGAGTACACGTTCAGTATCGCTAATCAATGAAATGCATTTGACCTATTAATAAAGAGGATTAAAATACGTATTCTGATTATCATCTATTTCATCTGTGTAACCTATTGGATCACGTAAATTTTAAGTAGAGAGTACAAATAATTTTCAATCTACGTATATGTCTAATATTCTTTTCCAAAAGGGACCTACTAATACAAGGAAGAAATGAAAATCAATTTTAATTGTAAAATAAATAAATAACTAAGGCAAGTTAAATAACTTAAGCTAAGTATATTTTTTTATACTTTCAAATGTATTACACATCTCAGTTGATGAATGCCACCTTTCTAAATTTTAATTTGGGGAAATTATTCAATATAAATAAATATATTAATTGAATTCTTGAAATTTCTTACAGTAGAGAATTTATTAAATATTATTTATAAACTAATTCAGAAGTTCCTCAAATATTCAAATTTGCCAAATAGATTGAATCAATAAAAACAATTTAGTTCTGAATGAACCCAGGCAAACATAATGAAAGTGTTCCCCAATCACTAATTAACAAAGTCGCTACTAATTAAAAAGCAAATTCACATAAACGAATTCAAGTTGAAGTCGTAAGAAGCAAGATGAAACTTTGTAGTATGTGAATTTGAAAATCTACAATGCACGTAGGTGGTATATTTACCGTGATGGGACAAGATCGATAAATCGCTGGGTTCTGGTAAATTTTCTACCGGAAGCCAGAGCAAGGACGAATTTCTGGTTTGCCGCAAAGGAACGGAACAACGGAGAACATTCTCCCTGATCTAATTTCGAAGGAAGCCACTTAATTTAAATGTCCGCCTCCCGCCGCCGTCGACGTCGTCGTCCCTCTCTCGTCCTTTATCGTTCCTTCGGGGACGGAATTAATTGCTTCTTAAGGAACTGGAATTATGTTTTCAAGGGCCACACCTCGCTCCCGTGGAATTTTCTGACTCCGGGCTTTCTTCTCCGCGCTTAAAACTCGAGGAACACTGACAGCCGTGTATTGTGCGAAACGGATGTTAAATAAGTCTGCGCTGTCCCGCACAGCGCAGGAACAATTAGTCGCAAATGCAGTCGAGCAAAGAACGACCACGTCAATGGAGGATCCGTTGCCGCGTAAAATAATGCGATCAGGGAGAAATGAAATCGATCAAAGGAATTGTTTTCAGTTCCGCGCAGCTATCGATACTGTAGAAGTATCTGCGAGTGATGCTGTAAATATTTATGAAGCTACCGCAGTTTACTTTATTGATATCGAGGATAGTAGAGTCAATTATGTATCGAAAATTCAGACACTCCAACGTCCGTTATAAAATATATAAACAGAAAATTGTTGGGACACGTGAATGTGAAATTGTTGCACTGAAAGAGAAGAATGATTCGCAACGTATCGTGGGATGACGAATGAAGATCGATGCGCTTTCTACTTTCAAGGAAGGTGACAAATTTACAGCAAAATTCTTTCATTTTTCAAGCATTATCTTCCACATGGAAAATTCGGATAACTTTGCTCTACTGCTAATTTTGAATTTATTTAACTCCATTGCTAGGCAGATTTAGAGTGTTTTGCTTTAGGCGCCTATTTAATTCTGATAATAGAATCTGATATTAAATTTGTTGTTTGAAATAGAAAATTTACGATCTTCTTTTGCAATAATTCGTGACTCAAAAGGCTATAAACCTGTCCCTTGAGTAATTGCAAACAATATTAACTACGTGACATCTCGTAGTTGGCAGTGAAGGGGTTAAATATTACTCGTTCGGTGAATAGTGTAGGTATATTTTCAAGAATAATCTTACAGCGAGTAAACAACAGATATTCTAGGTTTCGTCGATTTAAATAATCAAATAAAATTCCGTTACTTTACCATTGACGAGCTTAATCAAAATATCGAAAACGTTTTAAACGCACTCGTCGCATCGACCGCAGCGTCTGACAGCTTTCGTTGGCGTGTTCAACGCTTCGAAATCTATAGGTTGAAATATATTCACGCTTCAAAAAGTGGAGCTTGTTCAAAAGAATCGAGAAACGGATCAGAGGCGCGCGAAAGATGCGACTAGGAAAGGAAGCTTCGCATGGGAATTGCAAATGCAATCACTGGGATAAAAATTGGCTGTCATCTGACGTGAAACGAGAGGGAAAAGGTTGGGGGGGGGGGCGAATTCGGGGAGGAGGATGGAAACAGTGAAAGAATGAAAAGGAGACAGAGAGAAAAAGGAATACGTAACCATTGGATGAATCGGTCGAAAATCGATTTCAGCTAGCGCGACGCTTCAACTGGATTGCAAATACGAAATTGCATATGTGTATCGCGCGAACGAAGTTTATCGGATTTCTGTTCGACCGACGTTTCATTCCTTTCGTAATTCACGTCGAACGAACGCTACGAATGAAACTTGTACAAATTTATCCTCGACAAATGCCGCGTCGAAATCCTCTCACCTTTCCTTCGACTCCTTTTTAAGGGGAATTTCATGGTCAGATTACCTCGACTAATTGACGTCTGGCGCGACAGACCTACCAGAGGCGAACAAAACTGCTATCTAGATACAAATTTCCAATATTTAATAAAAGATATGCGATCGGTACCGCCCTTTTTACATATTGATTTGAGTTTAAATTATAGAACTTGAAATTTCCGATGGGCTACTAAAAGTACAATTCCCAAATGTAATAAGCCTTTCGTACAAACTACGACACGTTAATCTTATTCGTTAACTGTTACTGCTAAATAATTATTAAATAAACAGTGGATGTTGATAGAAATTCATTTATTTATATAGACAGATGATGGACAGAAACGGAAATGGAAGTATGTTTCTTCTTCTAAATGTTTTAACATGTGTTTTATTTTTCATATTTGTATTGTTTTATAAGTATTCGTATCCTCTATGTTTATTGAAGAAATTTATCTGTATTAAATGATAGGTTTCATGTTTTCAATAGGTTAAAAGTTTCATCATAAATATGTACATAAATAGACTTTACACATTGATACACTTACAATGAAAAGTTTCTTCGCAAACATCGAACCTAATATATAATGCAGATCAATTTGTTTAACAGACATAGAGGGAACGAATATTTATGGGACTGTCTGTACGTACCAAAAATCAAACTTTAAAATGCTTTAAATAGCCGAATGTCGATGCTTTACATTTGTAAAAGGGCGATAGAATAAAATAAAATTAGCTAATACATCAAGATTTTACCAAATAATTTTACTTCCTTCACAAGATGACGTATGCGTCTTAATTATATAATGTCTCTGATAACCAATAACAATATTGACGATTATTAATACTCCCTTTAACCTAAAATATCAAAGTAAATACCATGCAAATTGTCTGGAGAAAGAAGAGAACCCAGAGGGGTTTAAATAATAGTTTCGGTTGTATGAAATCCACAACTCAGAAGTTTCTTGCATCACAAAGGAAACTCATAAGGAAAACCTAAATTTCCGCGTTCTTTACAGTTTATGAGAGACCCCAGAAAAATCGAAGAGGTCACCGACGAAGCGTCAATTTAAACCACTCGCGTCCTCGGCTCCAATTCGCCCCGCGTAATCAACTTGTTCCCATGTTTCGGAAAAAACAGTCCTCCGTTGCTTGTTCGGGCTTAACCCAATTTCGATAGTAGAGCCTAACCCGATCGCTCCACGACCACGACACCCATCAATAATGACTTCTCCACGGACGACGGGAAACGAAGGGACCAATACGCCAGGAGGAAGAAATAGAGAGCCGCCGCGAGGAATGGCGGGCGTTCCCTAACGAAGAAAGGACGTGGAGGAGAGGAAACAGAAGAGGGAACGAGCTGCCAGGCACAGGACACGGGTTTGTTCCAGCGTTTCGCGTCGTTAGGGCTCGCGTTTCGACGCACACCGAGACATCGCGTGTTACGTGCCAAACCGGCTCGTTGTAAACGGGGAATGTACGTCGCTGGTATTGCCGCGGTTCCCCTGAATGGGCTGATACAAAGGGAACCACCATACGATGTGTAGCCGACTGCTGACGTGCAACCGCCTCATCCGTGTATCGGCCTGAAACCGGAGCAATAACTCAGTTATTTGGTTGGCAGTCTCTGAGAGTGATAGTGATGTTGGCCTGATCGAGGAAAATTGTCCTTGGCGCTGTCTGCGTGTCCTTCACCGGTGCAATTCACAGGTTCGGTATATCCTGCGACGGGGCAGACGGATCCAATGGCTGGGGGCACCTTTCATGGGGATATTTAGTATTCAGTCTCAGCGCAGAGTGTTATCGAGAATTTATACGATTTGTAATGGCGATACCGGTCGCGACGTGTCGCTGCACTTTGAAGAAATTACCCCTTTCAGACCTGAATTATCTTTTTTCTAATGTAATTTCATTTTTAGGCTTTGATTTCTATGACTAGGCACCGAAGAATCATTGCATTCGCATTTAAAAGAATTCCGAAGCTTCGTTAAAAGTGTTCTAAATATATACACAAAGTTTCAAACTAATCACTTGTCGATATTCCTAGCAAGAAAATCCTGCAGGGGTGGGTTGAACCTATAGAATTTATCAAGTTATAAATTTAAGGCTTGATTTTTATGCCTAGGCACCGAAGAATCATTGCATCAGACCACGAATCAAAGGCAATTGACTGGAAAAAGTCATTTCTAAGAAAACCAAGGAAAATTCGCGTTGTAGTATACAGATTAGGAACACAAAGGCAAGCAAAGTGGCGAACGAGAGGAAATTTTCGGATGAATTTAAAATGTTTATTTATTGCTGTGAAATAAAATACATGGCTGATATTAACATTGAATCGATGTTAACATTACCCAGTCTGTATGTTTTGCAGACTGACGTCGGATCTAGTTCAACGCAATTTGTACATTTGAGTTCGTAGATGTAGCATGCTTGAATGCAGTATACGAAGGAGAGTAACGCTATCTGACTTACTCTTCTCCCTCATTGTTCTCGAATTGTTGGAAATCAGCCTGTAATGGTTGTACGTTAAAGTGACGCATTGTCTCGCCTATGAACACGCGGTGTACAGTTAGCCAAGAATAGCGGCTCGTACCGTCGTCTACAATGAAATCATTTCAAAAACGACCGGGTCTTTTGCAGTCGTCGTCTACTTTGTGCTGTAATAGGGGATTGTTGTGTTTCAGGTAACCGCGGTTGCTGGATCAGATAGAGCTATAATGATCTGTTCTCAGCCAGCGTTGATTATTCGTGAAGGGCTAGTCGGGGTTGGATCTCGCTGTGAATATTGCCTTAGGATTGAGCAATTTGACAGATGTTTGTGAGATACACAGATCGTGTTAGACTTCCTTTGGCGGATTTCTCGTTGCTATTATTGGAGATGGAGATTCAATTCAATTCCTTGGTATAAAATAAACATCGCATGGTGTCGTTTCGAGTATCTTATTTTTATTGGAGGCAAATATCAAGTTTCTTCATTCGTATTTGTGGTATTTTTCAATCCTTTGAAATTATTTAAGCGTAATAACAGACACGAAATAATATAAAATAATGTGCTATGAGACAAAGTAGGCACACAAGTTTATTAATGAAATGCGCGAAAAACATTTTATTATAGTTATAAACCGATTAACTATGGTTGCTAATTTTATTCTCATATATACAGTCAGCAATTCATTTCTATCATACATAAATGATTAATACCGATAATATTCAAATAGACTTATACAACCGAATTAAAGAATTCTCGGAAAATATCCAGATATATGAATGCTCAATTAATTTTTGAATAAACGATTGAGTATGTAATATTTTTTAAGTAATATTATTTTAATAAACTGTAGATAAAATAAGCTTCTTTGCAGTACCCCTTTGCAGTAAAACACAAAGGACTCTATTTAATTATGAAGTGTTTAACATAACTCGAGCTACCTTGGAGGACAATAAATGTGGGATAACCTAATTAATCGATATGGTCTTTGCCAACTAAACGCCTTATTCCCTTCTCGTTTTCGTTCATTATGTCTAAAGGGTTCTCGAAGCTCTTTGTTGCCATTGATTCAATACAGAAATTACTTCATGGAAAGGTTAGTACTTAATTGAGCTACGTGTACGAGCGAAACTATGGAAGTTAATTAAAAAGTAATCATACTACGAAATACTTCCTACAAATAAGAAAAAACAGTAACACTTTAACTACCGGAAATTAATAGGCGTGCATAGTAACACGAGCTCTGGCAACATAAGCTTCTTCTCTATAATCAAGTTATTTTCAATTCTTTCCTGACATTAAAGTAATTTATTATTTATAATAAATTTAGGTGTTTGATGAAAATTGAATAATTAGGTTATTCGTTCCAATTTTTATTTTTGTCATTAACATAACAAATCAAATTATATATCAAGTACATTCCCAAAGATTTATAATAAACTTTAATTAAATAAAAAAGACATTGAATAAGGGTATTTGATCAATTCCATGTGTCACTGTGCATGTCCGTCATAAAAATATTCTTGTAAGTGAACTGCTACATTTGCTTTACTCGAATATGTTACATATTGCTCATATCGATACATGCGTGCATATGGATATCCATATTTGGTTCATGGATATATTTGGTGATAAATGTATCATTTCCTCCACTGATTAGGAAGACGATTATTCTGGTTGAATAATTACTCTTCGAAAGTTGCGTTCGAACCGGTTTGCAACTCCGTTGACGTTTCTATCAGAGTTTACATTCGAATACGTGACGTCAAAGTTGCAGCGGCTTTGATAAAGTTTATCCAACCACTGGACAGAGAACGCTACCTACGAGGAAGCGTGGGACTCGGTTCAAATTGCAGCTGACAACTGTGAACCGTCGAAAGGTTTCACAGTAATTGCTTCACGCGACGCGTTATTGATTCACGAGGTATCATGGGTAACGAAAGTTGCGGTACAGATAACTATTTCAGTCTATGCTTCAATGATACGGGGTGCTTTGAAATTTGAACTAATCCAATGATTGAACACCGTTCAGGAGAATAGAAATTCTTGGACTTCTAATTAAGGATACACTTTTCAATTTTAACGTGCTCCAATGATACTAAAATATGAGGTATTAGAAATAACTGTTGCTATTACTGCAAGATAAAAGCAAGAACAATTGTTTATTTGTTATCATTATGAATGTCAAAAATACAAATATTTTATTTTAATATACTTTTTTCAATCAGAAATAATTAATACCTAAACATCACTAGCATCAGTACCAAAAGTTAGGACTGGTTGAAAACAGAGACTACTTTGAGATGCAACAATTTAAATTTTATCGCTGCAAGGTAATTTTTTCTCGCGTTCCTGCAACTGGTAACATTTAAATATTCACTTGTCCTTCTAAAAGAAAGTGGACGATGTGGAAATACTTTGTCTCACCAAAACATTAGCTTATAAACGCTGAGTTAGCTGCGAAATAAACTTGCTTGTGCGTTCTCAGAATTTCCGCTCATTTACTGTTAGTTGAAACTGCCCTGAAGCGTGTGTAAGTGGAAACTCCCAACTCAGATCAGATGACGGCTAAAAAGCACTTTGGGTCTTGGTGTGCTTCTAGTTCCCTTCGTTCAGTAAACGCTGGAGAATGATGCCTACCGTAAATCACACGAAATTGCGGTCGACGATCGTGACTTGACGAGTGGTTTTATGGTAATTGTCCTGTTGACTTCGATGACTTGAAATGAATCACTTGGAGTAAGCACGCTGAACAATCTTCACTCAAACTTGGGCTCTAAACAAATGAAGTGCAAATGAAATGATCATTACACTCCATTTTGTGATTGTAATTTATCTTTACATCCATTTTCCATCCATTCCATCTTATTATTAATTTAAATTCTATTTTAAATAATGAATAGTACGTGGTTCAGGTAAAACTATATTTTAAGTAACGAATTATGTGCTTAAAATTGTGGTTTATTGCATGAACCTTTTTTACATATTTCAAACTTGTGCTTTTGTTGCAAACATTCCAGAGTACGTTAAAAAATATCACAATAAAATAAACTATGAAGTACAAGCTCTCAAATTAAAATAAAAAAATAATATTAGTAAATATACAACTTCTTTTTCTTCACTATAGGAAGACTTTTGCCTGTAAACTTAGTAATTAATTAGTAAATATTAATACTTTATATTTACCATTTTCCTCTATAATACCGCCATATTATCTCGTCAGTTTTTAATTATTTTTTATAATATCTACCCTGCATTAAAACATTCCGAAAACGTGTATGAATTCAATTAGTTCTAAACCCACTATCTACTACAAACAGCTGTCATTCTTATCCCTTACTCAAGTATTTATAATAATTACAGTGTCAATATCTCGTTAAATTCATAATTTTGTAAAATAAATCTTCGCAGCATTGAATTATAAATTTCCTTGTACAGAATTACCATTACACTATTTTTGTACAAAACCACCAATGGGCAACAATAAAAACAGAATAAAAATACTGAATGAAAATAACGGAGCGCGAAACTTAGATTTATGAACAAAGTTCTCTGTCAATGTCGCGGTACCGTGCGCCCAGTCCGACAGAGGCTATCGTTTGATCAAGATTAATGACAATGTCCCAGAGCCAAGTAATTTCAACCATCGAGTCAAGTTGACGTCCGTTACGCGCCCCTTGTTTTGCTTACAGTACATTTATTCAACATTAGTGATACACGATTTAACTTCGTCCCACCCACGCTTCGCTCCACCCAACCCCTTCACGTGTATTTGACGCTGTTCGAACTCAACCCCTGTCAGCCCTGACATCGCGATTTCCCTATTTTTACGTGATTTATAACAATACCATCATCAGCAGGAAGTTTTGACGCTAAGTAGAGAGCCAACAATGCCTTTCGACTGGCACGTTCGATAGATAACGTTCCTCGGTGCCCAACTTCTAAGGAAAATTGAGAAATAAGCTTTGTATCGACGAGAATTCGCAACAAAGAGCGTTTCGACAGTTTTCACGGTGGAAGATTAGTTTCGTGAAGACTTATGTTGCACTACTTTCAATACTTGAATGAATTGTATTGTCAGATTTAAACAAGTTGTCTTTGCCATTGACATTCTGACTTGTAGATTTCGAGTTGAACTTATATAATAGCGATATGAATTCCTGACAATACAAAGCTTACTTTTAACTATAAGGTATAAAAGAGTATAAGCGTAAAATATAAAAATATAAAGTAAAAAGGGTATATTTATGGGTTACAGAATAATCAAAACATAATTAATAAAAACAATTGTTCGAGACGAATAATTATTAGATAGTGAATGAGTAGCGATTAATTTTCAGTATAAAATAAATTTTTTCCATAAATATATTCCATAGAAGTGTATAATATTTGCTTCTATCGTGTGACATTTATAAAATGGTAATCGTATAATGACGCAGTCACATTGTTTTTAACGTTTACGACAGAAATATTATTTAACATTTTTGTTGAATCATGCTCCATACAGCTTCAGTGGCATTTGTTCGGTAAAATAGCCGACGGAATTTGCGGATTTTACGAGATAGCGTATTTTCACGAGAAACATAAATTAAGCATTACGAAAAAGCGGAGATACTCGTTTCACCGTTTGCATTTCACATTTCTCTCATGGAACTTTATCGATGCGTAACAGTTTGACCTTATTTCTGAACGTTGACTCGCGGTAATTGTATAAACGCTACCATCGTGCAACGAAAGAATTAGAAATTAGTTTCTTAATGAGAATTTTACTCAAAAAAAAACTTTTTTTAGAAATTTGAATTTACAAGTCCTTCTATTCACTTGTTAATATTTCAATTTTATATTGACACCACTTTGTATAGAGATGTCTTGTGTAAAAACTTTTCAATAGATGATGATGATGATGGTGACATGGAGTACCAACTCAATCTTTCATCTTCCATTTCGACAAAAGTCAAGTAATCACCTACAACAGTCAGCAGCTCGACGTGCAAGGAATTCCGACTCAAGGAACAACGTGTTTGACATTGATGAGCTTAGATATGAGGAGCTACACGTCACAAATTACAGAAGATCAAGAGTCACTCGCTGGTGAAAGTTGACTGTGTACAAGCCTTGGAGGCTTCCATTTCCCAGGGAGCTTTCACCTCGTCATCAAAGTTAGCTGCTCGATTCCTCCAGATGCGGGCTTCAGACAAGGGAGTTGAAAGCTGTTTGCTGTCGGGGCAATCGAGAACTCGGACAGACCGATGAGTCCCGCGAGTCGATCTAATTATCGTGCCAATAATTCAACTGTTACGAAACTTTCCTGCGAGTGTTACGGCGTGCAGGAAGATGAATTATAAATTAATTCGCTCCCGTGTACGGTACGAAAAAATTCGGGACGAGTTGTATCACTGCTTTCGCGTCTACGATTCGTTACAATTAGTCTGACGTGGGTACAACACGGATTGGAAGAAAGGGATGAAACAAGGGACTGTTTTCGCGAGGATAAGCAGCACGGTCAGGCAATTTTCTACCTTTCAAGTTTGGAGACGATTAAGGAGTCCACGGTAAAACGTTAGTCGAACAGAATTTCAATTTAGAATTCTTGTACGATTCGTTCTTGTCTCTAAAGTAATGAATCGATCCTTTCTCTTACAAGTACTATATATTTTATACTTCTTTTATTATCTTTTTTTATTTACAAACTCGTTATGCCAAACATAAAACCCACTTCTGACACCAATGTTATTTTTTATGTTTGGTATAACGAGAACTTTAAGGATTAATGAGTAACTTTAATACATAACAAGGTTTGTACAATACAAATGTCAACAAAGGTAATTAAATTTGTTCTTAGTTTCGGAACGTCAGCATTCAATAGCGTCTTCTTCGAATATGACAGCTTGACAGGCGATCAACCCGATCGCCTTCTTCTCGCTGTCTACTTCTTCCGGTCGCGAGCACCAGCAGGCCTTGGATCCATCCAAAGGATACTCGCAACATTATTATTTGCATTTAACTTACTTGCCCTAAAAAGAAAGTTAAAATTCGAATGTTTAATATTGAAAATAGCGAAAAGATGAGTTACACCTTTCCTATTTTTACATGTACTTCATTATATTTTTGGCACAGAATTACATTTGAATAACCAATCTAAACAATCAGGCAGATATACACTTTTGTATCCCATAGATATCCAAATCCCATTCCATTCCTTATTGATGATTTGTTCAGTATATCCTATAATGCCTACAGAATCGGTAGAGAGCTTCCATTGAATGGGGTAACCTTCTTTCGCAATTCGCTCAGCCGTTCCTTTCCCTGCTTATCCCCTGATGTAATGGTATCCATGCTAAACTTATGCAAAACAATGCTGCGACTGGTACGAGATGGAGAGTACCGGCTTAAAGATTCACAAAGTAATAACAGCGTCAGACGTCACGACTGTGAAGCTATTTAGAATCATGGGAATTTCAAGAGACTGTAGAATGAAAGTTGTTGCTTCGAGAAATAAATTTCATGGTTAAATTGTGACATAGGTGTCAGTATCAGAGTACTAGATTTAGAACAGCAGATACAACTTCGATTCAACTATCTAATCAACATTGCATTTACATGTATATGAATGAGAATAAATTTGCATATATATGAACTTGTCCTGAGTAAGATAGAGTAGAAGATAGAGAACTTGTTTAACAAACTATCATGATGTTAGACAATTTGATTGTTTGTGACGTCGAGGATAATACGTTGATTGCTGTAATAGCTGGTGAAATTCAATTTTTATTTGTAATCGATGGTTGAAATAGAAAATACGAAGTAGGGAATTCCATCTGAGGAAAATAACGATTTTTAATACAATTATCAGATCATTAAGCCTTTGTATATTTTTGCTGAAGTAAACTGTACTTCAAGCCACATAAATATGTACGTGTCAAGTTTAATCACGTACATATTTGTAATGAAACAGTTATTTGTAAATATCACACCTGTCATTTAATTCAGACAAATTTCATCGATAAACCTAGAGATTACGAAGACGATAAATATTCAACAATGATTTTAATACATATATTTTCTGAACGAATACGCTGTTTAGTGTTAATGCATCAACAAAATAGCTTGAAGTGACGAATAATCAAATCGAAAATGTTTGTAATTGCTTATTAATTCTAGACGTTATTGAATAAATTATATTTACTTGAGCAGCCGCCATTCGATTAAATCAATATACTTTATCACGCAATCAAAATACGTACTGCCGTACAAACAGCCAAAGTTTCGCATCGCGAAATTTCGATATGATTGCGTGGGAGGGTTTAAGTCCACCTGAAACTTCACCTCAATGTTTCTATTAAATAGTATTTTCAACATACATAGGTCACTCGATAGCTCCGAACTTCTACTCGAAAAGTTTCTCAATGGTTATGTTCGACTCTTAGGTTCTTAGATCCTGTTGAACGTTAGTTTGTAATTACTTTTAATCTTCGTTCGGTTTCTATAAAATTTCGTGTCAAAGTTTTTCCTTGCTGGTCGTGCAGTTCCAGATTTCTCGTGTTCAGATTAACTTCCATGATACTAGTTAACCATTATTTCACCCATGTCCAACAAATGGAAGTTACTAAAGGAGTTTTAGATTCCAGAATGCAATTGCAATCGTAACAATAAACCTATGATTTGTGACTTTCATTGACTAGTTGCATTTCTATTGACTTTGTGACATGACTAATAATAATTTGTACGTACTTGTATACGTATATTTTAGTTCAACAAAATGTAGCTAAATGAAAATGCGAAAACACTTGTAAGATGATTCGATACATTATAAACTTGAAAATTTAATTACTTTCTATTGGAGAAGTTTCCCCGTCATGTGAAATTAATAGAATGGAACATTGCGGAAGTATATTACAGAAAAGTGGAAACACGGTATACTCTGATCGTGTCGGTCTTCCTTGGAGTTCGGATATCGAGTAACTATACATCTGCGGTATTGAACCATCCTGGATTCGTGGTAAATGAGATAGAAAGTTAGACGAGCCGGGAGAAGTTCCGAAATCGTCTAGGAATTCAAGTTCAAAGGGTTTCCTCACGATTATTACAGAGGGTAGCTTAGTAGAATCGATATTAGACATCGAATCTAATTACTCTACCCTACGGTTGTAGTAAACACCTTGTGATAAGAGTTTCGAAACATTAACTGTGTAAGTTTAACAAGATACAACATTCTGTTCCATTATTTCTGTTTAGTTGAACGAAATTTAATACCCATTCTTGCTTCTAATTTCGTCGTTACTGTCGCGATCTTATTTACAGTTTCTCAAGTACGATTTTATGAAGGTGACAAAATCATATGTTGATTATAAAATGTGTAATGTTCTTTGGAACATGAACTACAAGGTATTCTGAAAATAATATAATACACTTGTGATGATCGCAACTCCTTTGCATCATCATCCAAATATCTGGGAAGAATTAATAAAATTTCATCATTGTACCTAAGAAGTTACACTTCTAACGCGCGATATTTCACGCGCCTAGTTTTTCCTAATGATATTGAGTAAACATTGTTACCACTACTTTGAACAACTAAAATAATTTTGATACTAATTTATCCTTCCTTCATTTCGTAATATGTTCCTTTCTAAATTTTATAAATATTAATTTCGTTCAATATTCTTCGCTTAAGTACAATTGCATCTCACTACTACGGTAATTCGAAATATCCTTGGATACAATATACAATGGAAAAATATAACTGTGAGATGACACAATGAAACGATCTACATATTTACGTCGCGTTGATCGGGGAATCGAAGCAACTGCGTCCCATTAAATCAGGGATAGGTCTAAAATCCAGGTTTCAATTAGTTGAATTGCATTTTAATACCTGCGAGCGCCATTAAGTTTCTATTGCGTTTAACGCGAACAACGGGAACGGCGAACAATGCGGTTTACAGCTAATGGAAAACTGAACCTACCAGAACCTTCTCGCAATCAAAAGTCCAAGCCAGTGTTACGAGGTTTTTGTTCGCGCCGCTGCCGCTGTTTGTTTTGCACGTTTCGCGGCCCGTGGTTTTTATTCTGCTCGGTCGTGCCGGTAAATCTACGAAGATTATCGTTCAGTTTCACCGACGGTCAATTTTTTCAAAGTTTTTTTCTCCGGCTCCGAGCTTTCCCGTTCGGTTAGCGCGCACTGCTTTTGTTTTTTTTCAATTCCACCGTTGGCTTGTCACTTTATTAACGACAGGCATTAGATACGGACCAGATAGATATGGAAAAGGGCCGCGAAACGTTGAAGAGTTTGGTGCCTTTTTCTGATACTTTTTTCATTTCGAGATAGGGAGTCTATATTGTCTTTTTGTTTTTACAGCTTTTTTCATATTTTATAAGGACGCGAGAAAGGAAACGGTTGAAATATCAGCTTTCAAAGTTACTTTGTCAGCATCGGATCTGCTGTACCGTGCCTGGCATTATTAAAATAATTCATTTTGTAGATAGTAAATGTTATATACCTATATAAAATCACCGTTCAGTGACACCATCCATCATTTTTTAATTAATGTGTCATCGGGCATCGTTAGGAAAACATTGCAAATAAGAACCTTTAAACTAATAATTCTATTGCGAACTGAGTGAATTACTGACGTGTTATTAAATTCGCATAAATGTGTAGAATATTAGAATATTGCGTTATATCAGTGAAAAGAATTCTGCAATAGTCACACATAAACGGATAAAAATTCCCAGGTGAAAACTCGTATAAAATGAATTCAATCAATCCCTCCATTCGTTTTGAACAGGAGCGATTGACAAGTAAATCTGGTTCTTTATTCAGGCTGCCTGGGTTAGCTCGAATGAAATTTGTTTTACTGAAATCGTCAAATAAACAGTGGTGGGCGAGTGTTCGATGGAGTACGAAAGCGTGTGACGTTCGAGATACCGTATTGGAAATGTTGCACACTGTATATTCTCTGTTAAACTTAAATTAGTTTGTGAGCTTTCACGCGTGGCGTTCCCATTATATTCTCACTCGTCCATCGTGCCAAGTTATTAGCTGTACTTTCTGTAAATAAAATAGTTGAACCGTGATTAACAAATATTGGTTGCGATACTTCTTTTGGAATTTGGATTTTTAATGAAAAGTTGGAAAGATATTTTCTATTTCTCCTGCGGTATAGTTACCTGCCATATCTAGTCAAGTACATAATTGACGTAATAAATATGTAAAAAATACGTAACACGTTGAATTGAATACGTTGAATATAAGCAACTAAAAATTAGTGATTTCATCTCTTTCAAGAATCTTATTACTACTATTACTACTTTCAAACATTTTTCGCTATGCATGATAATATTGACGTAAACCGAGGTGGTAATCTGGTCCGTATATACTACAAAGGGAAATGAAATACGGTGAAACATTTTGGAGTCACTCTGAACCCAACGTTTCCAAAAACCTCCTCGCTGTTACCTCTTTGCAGAGTTGCACAATCGCTGACAACAAAACCTTTAAATTCATCCTTCAATTACCAGAAACAGTTCCGTGGTACACGGCGACTCCTACAAAATTGAATACCCAATTTTCCATGAAAGCTGAGCGCCCAAAGGGTCAGGAAAATCACGTTGGAGGATCGTCCGACAACTCAAAGGGAAAGGGCTCGCGAAGGTGACCGGAAGTGGGGCGGATACCGTCACGGTGTGTGCAAGCACGTAGGGAACGATCGCGCGTACCACGTTAATTGGCGAATCACGAGCAAATGAAATTGTCGTGAGCGTTTGATCTAATTAGGCTGGGTCCTGCTGATGCGCCTGCGGCCCGCAGAACCATAATTAAAGGACAGACTCGAATTAGCCGCGGGTCTCGCCGTTGCGAGCCACCTCCACACCCCCCTTTCGCCAACGACACCGCGTTCGATTTTCTACCGTTGTGAATTTTGGCTGACCCTTCTCATCCCCTGGGACACCTGGCATTTTAATTAAGACCTGTTCGGATCGGATTATCTGTTTACGATAACGCTGGAAACTGAGCCGTTCGTGCATCGTTGCTACTTATAATGTACCAGTAGGATGCATGATTCTTTGGATGGATCAAGACATTCCTGGTGATTATTCGAAATGTTTGAGTGACATTTTCTATGGATATATTTCGATTAGTTGAAAATTGTATGTTGTTTATTGCTGGAGCTGGTCCTGTATCATTTCTATTTAGAGTGTAATTTTTGAGAAGGTTAATGATCGATATTCTTGATGTGTTCTTTGATTGTTCGAATGAAGTTCGAACGGCGTCAATAATTATAGTCTATCCAAATTGTGTTCAAATTGATGTCGTAGGAACAGTGTTTAAAATATTTGTAAGGCTGTAATGATACGTAATTTTATATGTGTGTGGACAGTAGTATTAATTAATTATAGTCGAAGGTGTCAGTCAAACATTTTAGGCCTAACAAGCTAAAAATATAGAATAATTATTGTTGTAGACTGTTACTTTTTTCATAACCTTAATGATATGAAATTACCGAGTTATTATATATCAAAATTCGCTGATAAATGCTTCATGATATATACAACAAATCAGAGGTCAACAGAGACACATGAATTTGTCTTTTTTTTTTTAAATTTGCTAACATCGATGTACATCCACATCACGTGGTACGCAACGTGATAAATGGTAAAAATTTCTCGAATCGAATTGCCTAAACCTTGCCGTTAATTGGTAATTAAAACTTCCATTCCGATTCATCGAAATAATACGAAAACACGCAACCTAATCCATGATTTAAGTGCCAGCCTATCAATAAATTAGCTGCCGCGAAATTCAATTAAGTCATAGCATTTGCAATTCAACGCACAATTGCCGTCGACACGGAGATATTCGGCTCACAATAGAGAGAAGAATTAATAGAATATGCTCTTCCCCCTTCCCTTTAGACAATTTCAAGGCAACGATACCGCACCGTTTCGTCCGAAACAGCGCCGATAGCTATCCGGCGATAAAAACAATTGAAAACATAAATCTCTGCGAACGGTGTTCTCAGTTTCATTCAACGCGCGCCACTTCTCCGTTATTTATGTAAATGCGACCCGCGGAATTTCCATTTTAATCGATGGCGCGACGTCCCCGGAAAAATTTACCGCCCCGAATCGCCATCTAATCGTCGACAAAATATCCCCGCAATTGGCCGCTATCGGATTATCCGTGAGCTATAAATTCGACGCGAAAAAAATCGCCACTACCGTTAACCGAAACGCGCGACCCAATGCGATCGTCGTGGCATGGACTAAAATAAGAAACAAAAAAAAAACAGACGTGTCACCCAACTGGCCGATCTGCTTCCAGACTGCAATCAGAGGTCCGACCGTCCCACAGTAGGGCTGAATTCCAAAAACATGTTACTGTAACACGCAAAATGCGTATGCAAGTAAGCATTTTTTCCCAGCTATTTTGTTTGTTCTACCAAAAGCAACAGAACTCCTTCAACGAATTCTATATCGAGATTATCATATACAATTGCAATATTAAATAAATCCCAATATACCATTTTGTTGTTATTTATGTGCTGATGGATCATACTGCGAATAAAACAATTCACGAAACTTATGAATTTTCCAGAAAGAAATCTCCCTTGGCTTGTATTAAAACGCTAAAAGAAGATATATAAAATATCCCGAAGTGTAAAGTAATAATGATAACGTTAACAGCTAAGATTAAATTCGTTTATGGCCAAATTAACCTCGTACCTAACAGATACGAGCGGTATTATATTTTAATAAATGACGAAGTTTCAACTCCCCCGGGGTGGCGCAAGGAAACTGAGATTTATAACATGCGATATTACGCAACGCGTTGTTGGTACGATTTATATCTTGATTTATCACTTCAACATACTTCACGCTTCAATGTGCCCGATCGTCCGCACTGCGTAACGTCGACTTGCGTAATCGTTCTACCATGTACTACGGTTTACCCGTATGAGAATTCTGAATATTTTGTTGGCTTAAAGAATGATAACAAAGCTTCACTCGTGAAACCAGATTCGTATTCAAATCGTACAAAAACACAGAGAAGTAGTAGTCTCAAAACTATGGCAACGTGACCAGCATGGATTTTATCATTTTTACGATAAGTACTAAATGTGTATACAATATATAAGTACTTATATGTGTATGTTTATTTCTTTATCATTTTTGTCAGAGACTTTTTCTTGTCTTCTTTGATTAAATTATGATTAAACAAAACTAAAATAAATAAATATTTCCTTTTGATTTTATAATCGTTGCAATTTTTCCTATCGTATTGTACATATTTCTTCATTAGATCCGCAGAAAACAGATAGCGGTAGTTTTTCCGAACACAATACAAGGATTAACGCTTGCCCATCGTCCTCTAACATTAATTTCAAGCTGTCCGTGTGCTCCACCGAACCGGAAAAGCCCACCTAACTCGAGTATGCGTTTGGGTCTCCTCTGGAGCACGCTCAAAACAATTTGCACTTGTCGCAGTGAATTTTCATCCATCCGCGAAAAATTTCAGCGGGACGCTGCGCGGAGTTTCCAAAGAGTCCAGAGCGAATTGCTTGCACTGCAAGGAACATAGACGCGCTCGACTAAAATTGTCACTCGACGCCCGGCGAGGAAAATTGATTATGGTAGCGGAAATGTTTACAGACAGGCGCGCTTCAGCCAGGCTCGCGACGATTTTCGAATTAGCAAATTATGTGGGCAGACGAGGCGAAAAACGTTCACGCGAAAATCGATAACGGGCACGAACAGACGAGAGCAGAAAGTCGAAAAAGCATGTTGACCGTGCAAATGGTTGCAGCCCCGCAAGAACGGTTACTCGATAATAATCGACGAATGCTTGAGGTTATCCGCGATGCACCTTTAATTAGCAACCACTGCGGATTCTGCGATTCATTGTCGTCTGGCGAACGTGCCGGCATGTATTTTCATGTCGTCCATTATGCACGCTCCGTCAACAGTCCATTTAATTTTTGCTGACTCCGTACCTCGAGGGCACTGACTCCTACGAGACAATAGACTTTGCAAACCGTGACTGATTAATTTATCCCTGTTCGTTTCCGCTGAAACGAACCATGCGAGGGTGAAACGTCGTTGGGAGTTGCGAACTTGAGCCCAACCATTTTGTAAGTACCATAATTCGAGAATTGTAAAAGGAATTTAATTAGAGGTTTATGAAAATATTAAAAAATATTGGACAATTTCAGACGGGCTCTTTTATTAATGTTCCGACTATTCAGTTTTGTTCTCTTAAATAATTGAATATTAAACACAGAGTATAAAATCATTTATTTTATATTTAATAAATGTGTGAAAGGAAAGTGCCCTTTCTTTGTATTTTAGAGTGAATAGAATTATTTACAGACCATAATTAAATATGGTTTAATGGGAACAACGCTCCTGTTTTATTCATAAAGCTCCTTTCGTGCATATGAAAGGAGATATAAATTTAATAATTATAACAACAAAACTCTAATATTAATATAAATCTGAACAAAGTATCATCTCTAACAATAAGGCTATTTTTATTTTAACCATAATAATGCTACAATATTCATACAATAATGCTACAATGCTCATTTGTTTTCATTCTTGAATCGATAGTTTACACAAAGCTCGTTTGAAATTCACCTCGATCCACCCATTCTGCGAATTCCGCATTGTGTTTATCGTCTATCTAGAAACTTTTGCGATATCCAAGCGAATAAGAAGTCGATACTTGTGCTGCCTATGCATTTTTCTTAGAAGCAGAAGAATCGCACTCTCAATAAAATTGTCGATGCGACGCAAGTTTTTGATCGATACTTTTCTGCTTATCGTATGCATCTTCGTTCGAGACACACCTCGAGCATTGAAAAGTTAAGAGTTCCATCAACGCGTTGACTCTATTGGAGAAAGAAGTTGGCGAGCATTCCCTATTTTTATGTACAATGATAGATAGACTGAATTTCGCTACAGTCGATTGGATGCAACCGCAACAGGTTTCACGCTTGTATTGGCAGTATATATACTGTTATTACAGTTTAAATGTCGCTTCCACAGGATAATAAATTTATCTGGAACGCTACAAAGGTATTTTAAATTAGTGCAAACAATCAGTAGATTTATTGGTAATATTTAAGCGAAATCCAACTTCCTTCCAGAATATGAAGTATATTTATTTAATCCTGTGATTTCTAATCAAACATAATTTTAATAAAATTTGATGAGCTAATGTAGTAGCTCTGCGGATTCAGTCAATTTCTGTTTAGTTGGAATACCGATCAATTTTTTGAGATAAAGTTAACATAGAATTCATTTCTCGTTCGAAAGATCGAATAAAATTCATACTGTGGAGGGTGGAAAGCAGAAGTTCTCCTGGTCTGATTGAAATAAACTCATCGAAAAATAAGAAAAATATTAAGTTTCAAATAAATTTGCAGTCTTCTCTTCTTTCAAAGTATTTGTAGTCTTAGAGTGTCAACATAAAACTGATAAAAACTTAACAAAAGTTGGAGCTTTGATAGATGATACAACTGGGGGATCCTCAATTTAACCGTCTACTAGCAAGCACGGAAAAATTACAGTAACTGATGAGAGTAATTTCTCCTCGTGTCGCATGTTTATACATGTTTCTCATAATACAAAGACTTCTGACAAATTACGGATATTACTTCCTGAGTGCAATAAGTTTAGTATAACGTTTAACGTTCGTTATTACTTACGAGTGACAACGCGTTTTGGAGATACAGCGTGGATTTCAATTAATTAATAATTCCATTCTATAATCTTCACAGTAGCATACTAACGTTCTCAGTGTTAAATATCCATGTTTAAAGTGAATTTGAGCAGATTACGAAACTTAAACACGAACAAAGGAAACAAAATTCTGAACATTACTACCTCGAGAACAAAAGTAGCTTTTATCATTATGAGTGTAATTAGATATGTTTCGTGGTATGAGAACGTTATTTATATATTGCGTTTACAGAATTAATCCATTTTACGTAAGGAGAGTGTTATGCATAATGTAATGTATTGATTGTCGAAGGTTACATGATATTGTTACCAATAATGATCGAATTAATAGTTTTAATTAAGATGTAAAACTTACATTTATTTTATATTGGGTGAAATGTACGCCGACTTTTTTTATACGAACACGCTGGCTATCCTCTGAACTTTCCTTTCTTCCTTAACTCGCGCTGGACGATAGCGTCCAGCAAATTACTCTCATCGTCTCCCCGCCGCCGCGGCGTCCATTAGCAGAATTCCATTCTGCGCTTTTTCAATCGGCGGCCCATTCGAACCGCGGGCAACGTCTCCCGGTCCAATCTCCGTTATTCTCAGCCAACGCCAATCTGGCACCTTTCGTTCTCCATTCATTCCGGTCTTCTGAACGAACGCTGGCTCGAGATGGAGGGAAAGGGAATAAACGCGCGTGTCGGTGCGCTCGCATCCAGCGTCCGCGCGCGAGTAGGTCAGAGAGACACGCTTCCGATGCGACGAGCCTCCAGCGAACGAACGATAACGCCACGGAGACAATGAACGCCACCCAACAATGGCCCAACGGGGGTGGCAAGATGGCTGGCACGGGGGGTTGTAGGCGCTGGCAGGCTACGAGATCGACTGAAAAGAGGACGCGATGACTGAAACGGGACAAATGACGAGTCTGCCCGACAGTGTTGTACACTCCGGCACCATTTAACATGTAGCTGAATAGCTATCTAGAAGAATGGCGAAAGGGTCTCCTCAGGGATTTGCCCCGGAAATTCGAGATTTTCGCGACGTTCGCTGGTCGTCTCCGTCGACGGGCTACGACCTTCTCTGTGACCCATCTGTTGGTTGGACAACGCTTTCCAGCGACGCGTCTTCGGGATAGAAAGTGGGACTTTTGTTTGGGGGATTATGGGTGTTGGCTTTGAGCAGTAGTTGTCTGTGATGTGGTACTTTGTGCTTGTGATTGTCTTGGGATGTCTGTTCCGAGCTGGGACGGATTCGTAATGGAGCTAATGAAGATCTAGCTCTAAGGATCTGCGGACAGGGGACCCCCAAGACATCTTCATCAGTTGTGGAACTAGATATTATTCAGAAGCACGTCCAGAAAATTTGTGCAACTTTTCTTGTGGCCAGAAATGGGTTTTGAGCAGTGGCGCTGATGTAATTGTCTTAGCAATTAATAAAATAAGTTCAGCGGTACTTCATATAACCTAAACTTGAAATATACCTATTACATATTATGTATACCATATTATATACCTACGTAAAAATAAGAAACATATATAATACTAAAAATGTAACCAAAGTTCATACAAAAACATAAATGTGTTTCAATTTACGAGCTCTTCAGTTATAATGAATAAACACTCGGAAGCTTACTGCCGAATAAATATTCCGTTGAGGTTCGAAATTATACAATAGTAGCACACATTAATTATTAGGAACGATGTTCGCTACGTGAGCGCTCTTGCGAGCATCAACGCATGCATCTTTAACCGTTTCGCCCTAACTGTAAACCAGGTTACTCGAGTTTCTAGGGTTTTCAGGGTTTACACAATGCTGAATCTTAACACGCTACAACTAAGCCTTCAGACTGATTCAAATAAATGAAGAACATCTTCAGATTTCTCAGTTTGTGTTCTCAAGTATTACATTCAATTAACTCGTTAACCGCATCTGTGTTATGCATTCTGAAATGTTTATGGAACTTGGGTAATTGGAGAAATTTGTTGAGAAAATATGCAAACATAAGGTGTCACTTCGTTGGATATGCAGTAGAATTAAATATTTTGCAAAATGTATCAAATATTTCTATTTTATAATAAAATAAAGTATAGGTGGTACGAGCTGACAAAGATTCATACTTAGAATAGCTGCATTTTGCCACATTGAATTCGTGGATGTAGGAGAACGTCGCATACTTGCTAAGTGATAAATGCGAATTCCGAAACATTTAACTCACTGAGCCCAACTCACGCATGTATTCCAGGTACAGGTATGCAAAGACGTCGATTTGAATGTATAAAGCGCGAAGCAGCTCATGCGTGAAGAAGGAATAAATTCCAGGAAGTCGTTGAGAGGACAATGCAATACTTAGGAACTGGGATTATTAAATTGGGAACTACCGAGTCATGGAATTCCTTGCATCCTCAACAATTCCATTGTTTCAAATGGAAGAATTTTTATTACGCAGTTATTGACTCGCGATTTACGAGGTCAAACTGAATAATTCACATCAGAGATATTAAACGGAAAACTACGAATTTGTGTATAACTCAGTCACTAATGTATTTTAATTTCAAACCACTGATCTGTTGAAATTATTAATTCATAATTTGGATGTTTACTTGATCGTTTGGGACGATAAATAAAGTCATTCATTATTTTCCAATTCTGGCAAAAGAAAAATGTAGGTACGTATTAGTTGACAAAGTAATTGTTAATATTACATATGACGATATCGAGCTTAAAAGCTCTGAATATTTAAAAGTTAAGAAGGACTGAAGCAGTTAATTATCGAATTTCTAGAACAAAAATTGGTGGTATTTAAAATTACGAATAACGTGGCTATAAATTTATGCATAAAATAATGAAAGTAAATCGGTTGTCGCTACACGTGTCAACAACTACGTGGAGTTCCACACGCTTGTATGCGTTTCCAAGCACCGTCTCAGTGAATATCGACTTAAACACTTTACCTCGTAACTCCTTGTACTTTGGCGTGCAATTTCAGAAGACGAAAACCGTCGCCAGAGGGTATCAAGAGAGAACACGACTCCGATTTCGTGCGAGTGCTACTTTGGTTAGCGCCGGGACGCGCCAAGTGAAGCCTGTTCCAAACTTTTGGCCACAAGCGCCAACCAGAATTAAGTAAAGTTTAAACAAAATTATTAAATATCCTACTATAAATGTAACGAACGATATATTCTTAAAAATATAAATCTTTAAATGGTTTGGTTAAAAATAAAGATTATAAAATATCAACAAGTGTTTTGCTTGTCGATAACCATGTTTCCGTGTCGTTCATAATAAACATCGGTGAGGAAATTGAGCTTGCAATCCTGACTTGTGTTCATTTAAACAAATTATTAAGTAAGAATACAGTACTTGAAATGTATCTCTAAATTTTATAACAATGTATAGTGAATGTGTAGATAGTAAAAGCATATTTTCTTAGAATTAATAGTTTCATTTATTCATCAAGATTCTCTTGTTACTACAAATTGATGTTCACGCATCATTCGTCGTGTTTAGAGAATCCTAAAATTATCCTTGCGAATTTAAGGATAACACACGTGGACTGTCTCTTTGTCAACGAGTGTTAGCCGGCATTCGTGGTCAACGATCCCCTCAATTTCTCTCGAGGCGAGGTTCGCATTGTTTCCACAATAACCGCTTCAATTTATAACCTTAACGCGTTTTTATCGCCGTCTCGTCGACCGAAGCAGCTTTCCGCCGGTGTCCCGGACAAAAGAACGTTCTTCCCGTTTCCCATCTGAATGGCGCGGGATTACGAAAAACGGGGAGAACGAAGAGGAGAACGCGAGCGAGCAAAGGGCGTCAGACAAGTGTTCTCGAAGTTCGCACATCGGGTTTGAAAGCTCGCTCACTCGACGCGCAGAATTTTCAGCCATACACTGGCGCGCGCGTTGATGACGCGAGGGAACGGAAAACGCACGGCGGAAAATACGGAAGGAAAATTAAAGCATTTTCTGCCTTCCACGAGAGAAGTCTCGCGACATTCAGCGCCGACTGGTTTTTACGTGTTTACGTCCCTCTCTGCGAAAGCCGTCGGGAACCCCGCTGTTTTTGCCCGCGGATCAACGAGACCCGCTGTAATCTCCGCCGAGCAACTCGCGATTTATGCGGAAATTAACGAGGAATCCACCCTGAACGGGAGGATTCGGTGTTTTCATTAACTTCTGCGCTTCAGTTTCAGTCTCGTGGCTGCCCCGAAACGAGATGATACTACTTTCGAGGAGGTTCTTTGAGGTGGCTAGCTCCGACGAGGTTTCTGTCGCGAGGGAGGGCCTTATTGGATGTGCAATTTATTATACTTCAAAGGATAAATGCGTTTTGAGGATTCGTATTGAGACGAATATTTGACGAATATGGAACTTGGTTGTCAATCTGTTAAATGGATACAGAACAGGGATTCGTTCCAATGAATATTGTTTTTGGGCTTTTATGTATTGTTTGCAAGTGGAATTTGCAGATTTTTCAAATCTGTTCACACTTTTTTTTATAGACGTATGAACTGTACGAATTTTCATACTATTGTTACTATTTCATGCATTTATTGTAGACTATAACATGTACGAAGTGCAAATATTTTTGAATTTTACATTTGTTATGAACATATCAATTTAAATATTGCATAAGTTTATGATAATGCATGATGTCCCTTATGACGTCCTTTGAACAATTAAGTATCAAATTTACCTGTAAAAACATTATTTCATGAAAATTTTAATATAATACTCTTGAACTATGTATTTTACCTGTTCAAATAGTAGTTCATTTTGAATATAATTTTAATTTGATTATACTAAAAATTCGTTATTAAATTTAAGAAATTTATTACGATGAATGAATAATTAGGAAGATGGGAGTATGAAATGGAAGAGAAATTTGAAGAGAAAAATATGTATTACTTAAACGTTTTTTTCTGTCATTGAAGCAACACGAGATATTCGGATGACCTGTTTTCAATTTTCTACACCCATTTTACAGGCACCCTGGGGGTTTATTGAATTGGGCATTCAAAGCACTCGAAGCCGATTGCTTCAATTATTTTCGAAATTAAATATCTGCGAGTAAGCCAGTAATGTTATATGGTCTCCTGTAGCAGACAGCGGAGAGTTGCGCTGGGAGTGCAGCGACAGTAGTAATAGATTATAAGGATCAGACACGGAACAGTGGCAGCCACCCATGCAATTGAAACATTCCACCGGATTTCAGCATTACCAGAAATAGTATACCAAGGGTGAAGCACACGAAGTGATAGACGCTGTTCTCTCCAAACCCATTGTAGATACAAAGTTGGTCCTTTCGTTAAATTAAATAGAACAGGATGATAACCACTTGTTGTTTAACACATCTTTTGAGGGCGACTCTACAACACTATAGAAGGAAACGGTATTTTTCGCATCGAAATCGCGCAACTTGTGATTCAAGTGAAATGAAAAATTCTTGTGTAGGCTTATATTTGCGGTAGAATAATAAAATATAAAGTAATTGGTTAAGAATTTGGTTGGTCTGGAAAAAGAAATAGATGTAACTTTTGTTTGAAATGAGATTATCTAAAAATTTTTGAGGAAGCTTATATTTCTAGAATTAAGAGACATTTTATTTAATATATTTATAACACGTACTTTCGTTTTAAAAAGTGGGCTGGTAGATTTTTGATCTCTAAATAATTAGACATCCTCCATTAGATATACTCCACTTAAATAAAAAATTTAATTTAATAGAATCAATTAGAATCTCAAGTAAAAACACGTACTAGAATGGTAATTTTTCCTTATCCCAACTCATTCAATACACGCACCTATTAAAACTGCAAAAATTAGTGACATACTTTTCTTTCTAGGTTGACATAACTGCAGTGCTAATGCGTGCACGGTAAAAAAGTTTTGCCCATTTTTAACGATAATAGTCCTCGTGGAAAATAAACGTAACTTCTGCACGAACTTTATATTTACAGCGGCTCGTTTGTATCACTTTAAAACAGTACTAAAAATTATTGAAATACTCACTCATTAACCTAAAACGCTGCAGGAGCACGACTGAAATGATGAAAATCGTTGAATTTTTATAACAACTGAACAGAAATGTTGTTTCCTATGCGACCAATGCATAAACTGTAATATTTAACGCACGAATTAACAATATTATTTTGTACTATGTGGAAAGACTTTTAAAATAATATTTTTGGAAAATTCTTTTCTGTGTCTTTTATTTTAATCGTCAAAGTTGAAATTTATTATCACATGTTTCTATATGGTTTATTCGTTTTGTGTAGTGTTTCTGATTTCCCCACAGCTTTCGTTCATCGAAAAACATGATTTTTCATCCAGATTGAATTTCCTGAGAATTCTGGAGAAATCGGTGAAAAATCAAAAATATTGCGAAGTTATTTCTCTTGAATAATAATAATATTTCATGGAAAATACATATTTAAATTATAGTGACAAAATTAGTATTCAAAACATTGTCCTTCTAATTTAAAATATTTTTTTGAAAAGTATTATGTGTCAAACGCAATGTTTATGATACTGAACATTGTACAACTGTAATTGACTATAAACAGGTGTTAAAAAATAAAATAGACTTTGTAGAACAGTTTTACAATGTGAACTGTATTAAATATCAAGTAAATTAAAGAAATACGTATATTCCATTTCCTAGAACAAATTCAATTTCAACGAGAATAATATCAAGCTTCCTTTATCCAGCACCTGTAATCGAAGTCGAACGCAGCGGGGAAATGTTTTTTATTCGGAGCTCATATATCACTTATTTTTTCAAACTTGGCATGGAAAAGTCAGAAGGTTCACGGCAGTTTTGTTCGAGCTAAACGCGTAAATTATTTGATGTCCCGTTTCAACAGTCACTAATGGCCTCTATGGAAGTCGCAGCTATTATTAATGGCGGATAGTTTGTCGTTGAGCTATCCGAAATGCCATAAACGTTCCGAAAGTTCCACTACCCGGAAAGTTGAGGTACGTTGAGCTTCGCGCTTTTAAGTGTCGTCTGCCAGCGTGTCATTAAAGTGCGCAGTCGTTTTACGATTCACGAAATAGGGGACGCTAAAGCACATGAAAAAAGTCACGTTCGCGGCAGACATGTGTTCGCGAAAGCTACGATGCTGTAACTTTCTTCATTGCAGATTCATTTCAACGTTTGATATCAGAAATATTAGGTGTACAAATTAATTTTCGGCCCCTAATCTCCAACGGCCGTAGAATCTATTTGTATATTAATTGTTTTTTCGACGTTCATTTATTTTTAAGTGCGATCTATTTCTTTTGAAGAGAGTTAACAAACTTGATCTTACTGCGAGTATCAACTGAAAAATAAAAGCATAAATGAATTAATCGATTCACAACCACCACAGACAACTGCTTGAGAGATGGCAGACTTGTGTTGAAAACGAAGTAGATTACTGTAACATTTAACTTTGAGTTTGTTGACTTTTATGAATAAATATAGAACTCAGTTTTAAAATGCCAAGAATTAATTTGTACATCTCATAATTATAGCAACGAAACTAAATTCTCAACGATTTACTATTTCTCGGATGAAAAAAACTATTATTTACTTCCTCAGGGGCAGGTGTAAAATAAATACACGAAACATGTCGCGTTTAACGAGGTCTCGATTTTCGTAATTTGAAATGTGCCACGAGTATCGTCGTCCGTAAATTTGTTTCAGTACTTCTGGATTGGAATCCCACTTGCTTTTACATTAACTCGCGAAAGAAACGCTTGATAAACTCCTGCGGAAGTAAAAGTAACTTGGATTAATATCAGTCGAATAATTTGTTGAAAGTTCAAAGGAATGGACCTAGCTAGAATATGAATACTACCGAGAAATGAAGTGAGATTCGAAGGTATTTTAATATTTGTTTCCATGGAAACCATAATGAGTAACTTTTGAAACGAACATCTCGTCGATTTTGTCCGCTTTCACACCATAGAATATCGCTATCTTTGATTACTAGTTCCAATTAAAAATATTTTCCCCAGATTCGTTAGTAATGATGTTTTTCTCCGACTTTTGCGAGAGATAAAATTACGCTAGTGGAAATATTTAAAAATTGTATTTCAACCCTTTGAGTGCTATGCGTTTTTCAGTTTTACCGATCTCTGGCTTGAGATGGAGCTACTAGTGTTTTTCATATTCTTTTGGTGTATTTATTAAATTCAGATATGTAAATTCTTTAATTTCCCAGTTAGGATACGTTTTATGTTACATGTTATATTTATTCAATACAAATATTTAGATTCTTTGTTTTCCTATTTAAGATATATTTCCACATTTCATATTACATTTATCAAGTTCAAATGTTCATTTGATTGCATCCTTGTATATACATAGATACAAGCAGCGTTACTCGCAATTTCTTCGTAAAAACAATGCATCACGTTCACTGTTTCGCCGCGGAAAGATTTCAATATTAATTTCAGCGATCGCATTCGAGGTGAACCGAATTAGCACAAGCAATTAATACGGCTGGGTTTACAATGGGTAAGCTTGGATTTTCACTCAGTGGCTGGTAATTTTAAGTAGATGGGATACAATTCGTTTACGGTTGCACGGATGCGTAGCCCGCGGAATTCATTGTGTTAAACTGGCTTTCCGTTCGTTCCGTACCAGTGCCAAGTGTATTCGATCGAATACCTAGGGGAGTTAAGACATCGTTATTAGTTATTGACTAAAACATGCATCATGTATTAACTTGTTTCCAGAGTAAACCGATATTTGAGATCTTTGTTAACAGAATGAAACACCATTCAGTTAATACTTTCGAAAACACTCCTGCGAATCAATACGATTTGAATGATATAATTTTAAAATGTTCATTCATGCAACTGAAACGTGGTTTGTAAATTTATCACCACAATATAAAACATTATTTTTATTCATTATTTTTCTTTCCGCATCAATCGAGGTAATAATAATTTAAATTGTACCTGCATACTTTATTACTTCTACTATATATTACTTATATATAGTAATAGTATAGTATACAGTACTATACTTATACTACATTGTGTAAGGTATTCCTTCTCAAAATGAAATTCGGCAAATTACAGAAATACCTACACCACGTTTCGTTATATTATGGGATTCGTTTCATTTCAGAATTAAAGGAACGCAGTTGTAATATGAATGAAATTTGCAATTTCACGAAGCACTCGTTACGAAAATTATATCTAGACTGCACGTTATTACGACACCGTACACTTCAGAATTTATTTTACACATCAGAGAGCCGCGAACGACTTTTGCGAATTTATTACACGAAATACTCTCCTGAAAATATAATTTGTTCAATGGCAATGACGTCAAGAGAGAAAATTAAATTTGTTGAACGATTAATGTTCGTAAATATAGCGCGTCATTCCGCCTAATTGCGGAAAAATTGGTCGTCGAAATAATCTCGAGGACGTAACTTTCCGGAAACTCTTTTTATTCCTTTGAATTACTTGGATCCTGAAAAAAAAGTGTCCCAGATTTCGAAACGTTTTTGCACATTCGCGGTACGTTCAGTTCAATTGGCAGTTCTGATTTCAATGCACGATTTACGTCGCGGTTTCTCGAGCAATTTAAGAGGAAGATTTCTTCGATTCGTAGAAATGGATGTCGCGGATGTGCATTTAAACGCGTTTCGAAGACGCTTAAGGGTATCTTTCGATGGAGGGATGGTTCAACAATTCTATCGTAATGTTGTGGCAGATGTAGAATACCTTGAAAATTGAGATAACGAAAAAAAGAACTGAAATTGAAGAACAAGAATTGAGAAAAAAATGATGCTTGTGATGCAAGCTCAAGAAATACCGTTGGGGGTACCCCGTGGCGCGCATTCGCGGTAACGTAAACGTCTATATTTTTGTCGGTAATGATCAGTATCACCGAGACAATGACGGCTTCGATATAATTCATCGAACCATGCGACCGACTCGCAAATTGAATTACTCGTTGAGCAGCGTCCGGAGAAACCAAAATTAATAGTTTTGGCGAGGAAGGAAAAGCGACGCGTTTGGAAGCAGAGGAAGGGGAAGGCCACGAGCTGGCCGCCGATGGGACTTCGGTATGGATATTGGCCAGTCAGTTGGCAGGCCTGCCTAGTAATATATCAGAGCCGTCCGCTAGTAATATACTGCCTGGACGGGTTTGTTTGGTAGTAATAAAGCGCATTGCTACCGACCAACAACGTGGACCAGGTTGTTGGCAAGGGCAAGGTCTGAATTTTGTGCTTGTTAAAGATATCGAAACGCAAGATTCGACTTGCCTTCTCGGACAGCTTCTGTTTGAAATAATAATTTAAACAACGAGCGTTTGCCGCGAAACTTTGACAGCGTTCAGTCTAACTCAAAGACGAGGAATTGTTTGGCTCTTAGGGTTGTTAGGCTCTTCACATGTCAATTTACAGATTTATTAAGATGGATTTCATACACGATTTTGTTTGTTTATTCTAAAATCTAAGAGTGTGTGATCGATCTTATGTTGGCCAACTAGTGGGCTGTGTTCAATTTACTGATTCCAAACTCAATTTTCAAAGGTTGTAAATAACCTTCTATTATGAGTCGATTAACTCATCTCAAAGTCATGGATCCATAATATGTAAAAAGCTTTCATGACTCCATTTAAAAAAACAATAAAATGTACAGACTTCGCACACACGCAAGAGTTGGAGAGATTGAAAATCAAATGACAGAATATTATCAAATTTCAGAAAATACGTATTTCGCAATTTGATCTATAATTTAAATTCACAAATTGTCGTGGAAAATTGGCTAATATTTGTAATAAAAATGTATTAATGTTAATACATAATTTATAGAGTGAATTTTCCTAAAAATACACTTTACACTTGACATTTTTGCATTTAATATATAAAATTTAACGGGACATGGATTTCGGCTGTTTGAAAATAAAAAGGTTTTCAATCTTAAAAAATTAAAGTATAATAGTTATGTTAGATTAACTCCCTCGAATCCTTATGAATCCAACTGTCTCATGAAAGGTTCTCTTACTTTGACGATAGTTTGTACATTATTGCTCTGTAACAGGTTTATTCATATAAAAAAACAATTCAGATTATGTTTGGGTATCCCCTCGTGTACCTTGATGACTGTAAGGATAAATGGGCGACGGTGCATCCTCGCAATTGCGGTTTTATTTCAAAGTGCACTGCACCTGCACAGCTTTTTCTCGGCGAGTGCATTAACGGCCTTGGATGCAGATTACACAAGCCGCGTGAAGCGTTCGTCCAAGCGCCGTTTGGAAGTGTTTATCGCCAGATTAGCAATTCTATTGCCGGCATCCTTCTTCCCTTCTCGAGAAGAAAGCGTTCGCGCGACTTAATGGAAAATCTTGTCTTTTGACCCGACTAGAGCGAAAACGTCTTGACGTCTCAACCTCGGCGTTTCATTCGAATCGAGTCAATCAGACACCGGTTTTGTCTGCTCTTCTTTTTGCACCTTCGGTTCGGTTATACAGGCTATTTAACGGATAAATTTCTACGAGATTGAATGTTCATGGGAATCTGGATTGAAGACGACTCTGTGGGTTGCTTTAACTTATTCGTTTAAAATAATAGACTCTTCTTTTTTATTCTATTGTGTATTTTTATTCGCAGTGATGGAATCGGTACTATTTGCTGAATATTCCAGACTGAACATATATTTATTATTAGAATAAAATTAATTAAAAATTTTAATGCATTATTAGACTTCAATCCAAGGAAATTCTTCAAATTCAAAAATGATAATAAAAAACGATAACGAATCGATACGTTCAATGTACATTTTAAGTCCAATGTATATTTATTACCTGAAGGAATTGACTTTAGACTTTATCATTTCTATTTTTTTTATTTTAATTTATTTTAATTTTATTTTAATATCTACAAGCTTTAAATAATAATAATATAAATTCTCTCTAAACAAGACACTGGTACTAAATGCGCTGAACCTTCTGGAATACATATCTTTCCCCGGTTTTACGAATATAGGATAAACAAATTGTATACGCAAAAATGTTCGAGTTGAGAACCTTTGTCTGTAGCAGTTTCTGTCCTGTCCTCGTTAAACAGTATCACTGAGCTGTTTTCCGTCACTTTCTTTGGCTTTTCTTGCCTCCCGGAGGTGAAAATTCCGGTGTCAGGGCAACGGGAAATTAATCCGAAGGACCTTTCATTCGCCGCAGGAAATTCAACGGGTAGGCTGCGCGCGTTACGCTCGATTTAATCTGATGGCCGAAGCTGTATCAATTACCCTCCGTATTTTCCTGCTCTTCCGCTTTCTTGCCGCTCGCTTCGCGACTGCGAGAACACGGGATTACGCGATTTAAAAATGTAAAAGTTTTCGTGGCTTTGACCAAGATCGAATCATCGTTCTCGCGTAGTCAGAGCATGCAATGTAAAGGAATATTGAGAACGTGGGTTACGTGGATATAATATTTTTGCTATCGGGCATCGTTCTACCGTCCAGGAAGACGGACGAGCATCATTTGCTGGGAACTTCGGTATACATGCTGATGAGAAGAGAAGTTTTGATGTTCTGTATTTATGAAGCGAAACGCAATATGTAGATACAGCATGCAGCCATTCCTCCCCAATTTGTTTTGGTTACAAATTCCTCAATTTTTAACATTTTTTTAGGAATAATATAAAGCAGTAATTTTCGTTAATTTCTAACATTTAAAAAATATAGAGAATATTGGTCTTGCAAACAGTATTTACATTCGTTAAATGTTTAATGTTAATCGGTTATCTACAAATGTAACAAATTATTTTATACTGTATCTAAAAATGATCGATATATTTCCTTAAATCCTATGTTTGTTTTAACGATTCCAAGCAAGTCATTTCTTATTAAACAGCTAAATAACACCTGTTTCTTATCACCATTTCAAAAACTCATCTCAAACCCTTGGAAATTTTGTTCGGACAGGATGTCGCTTTTATCTTTCTTTAATAGAAGGAACATCGTATTTTTTCCCTTTGAAATTCAAATGAGTGTTTTCCATGCCCTGCGAACTGGGCACGATTTGAAATTGAAATTTCTGCCACGACACGAAGATAATTTTAATGTAATATCTCTTACGCTATTGGAAGTCATTAAACGTTACGTTGAGATTAATCTTGTACACTGTGATTTATTAATTATAAAATATTTGATAAAGTATGCAGTGCATTGAATAACAACTTTGACAAAATTATAGTTGTGGTTAAACCAACTTGTCTATGGATTTACTGTAACGAACATTATTACGCGAGACGAACACTATGAATCATACGATGCGAAGGACTTACAAGTTTGCGAACATACATCTTTTACGCTAAGCAGTAATACAAGCATCCCATTCTTGCCAAGGAGATTAGAAATTCACCTGTATAAACTTTCTCAGTCATTTTTCCAGTAACCACGGTAAGCTATTGTTAACTAACGCGAAGCTCCACAAACGTTATTAATAATGCATGAGGATAAACAGGACAGTCGAGCAACAGCAAAATAAACCTTGATTCTTGGCTAAATTTAAACAAACGAAAATGCAAAGCAGTACACATTAATTCTGAAAAATGGAACACAGTTGCGGAATTTTTATTTTCTCACCCGAAAGCATCGCGATAATGAAAAATTTCGTGAACGCTCTGATTACTGTGAAATGCGACATAGAATTCCTTGACTTCGTGTTTGCCAAGTTGCATACTGATTGAATGTTGCGTAGTAGATGAAATTTGAATTTTAATATCTGCACCAAACATACAGACAGAGCAAGTTAGATTAAAGCATACATAGAAAGATGGAACGAACAATTTCTTTCTCTCGTTATCGACTTCTATTCAATACACGTCTCATCCTCTACGCAACATGTGCAAACATTTTTCATCCTCTTACAATTTCCGTTGCTTTCGTGTCGTGTCAGCGTTTCCCGTTAAACTCGCTGCGTTCGATGTTAAGGTATCCTCTTTGCAAAAATGAAAACCGTTGGCTACGTTGCGGAAGTAGAAAAGATTTTCTCTCTTTGATAAAGAATAGATGTCGGAGAATGCGTGTAGACTTCTGTGCCCACCGATCCATTGTTCGTAACAAAATGGGAGCACGTTTCAGCATAACACGTTTTAAGGAAATCCTCGGTCTTTAAGCTGCTCGAAATTGAAGTTTCCCGGCCGATTATTCCGCTACTTTCGTTGCCACAGAAACTTTCAGAGTAAAATTTAATATGAATCTGCGAGACTCGTGGATGCACGAATACGTATGAAAATTTTCAAGATTTTCCTAACACTTTATTCCGGGTCAAATGCATGAAAATGCGAGGATCGGGAATCTTTCTAAACGAATATATTTCGTAACTAATAATAAGGGAAGAAATTAGATGATTTGAAATTGTAAAATAATCATGCATCCAATAAACAAAACAAAGTCATATACCTCTCAAACTATCGCAAAATGAAATTAACGTTAACAAAATATTAATCGTTACAGTATCCACGATCCAGGTTGCATGAATACATATACAAATTTTCAAAATTTTCCCAGCACTTTATTCCGGGTCAAATGCATGAAAATGCTAGGATCAAGAATTTTTCTGAACGAATAAATTTGGTAACTAGTAACAAGTGAAGAATTTAAATGGATTGAAACGAAAAATATCTCTCAAACTATTGCAAAATAAAATAATCGTTTACAGCGTCAGCAGAATATATATTCACAACCAAAATTTACAACATCGAATCGATCGCAAAACATCATGTTCCACTGTTATAACGAAGTCTGTTACAAAGCTAAAAGTATCGAATGTCCATTGGCGAGACTTCGTTCACTTTTTCAACGTCTGGTCATATTCGTTGTATTCGGTGTTCCCGCTCATGTTGGAATGTTTTATGCGATTTTGCTGCTGGAAACGAGGACCCACGAGCTTCCTCTGCCATTTTGCTCCCAATTCGTCAAAGCGAAACTCCGAGAGAAACCAAGACTTCCGAAGGAAAAGGGAAAAGTTTCCTTTCTGGTGGGCGGCGCCAACGACAAATGCCTTTTCCACCTCGATCCGATAGCAATCGAGGGAAAACAAACGCTTTCTCGGCCCTTGGACGAACCTTCGCCCTTTTTAAGGGCGGATTATCCAGCCGTGAGGCTTTTCTTCGTTTTTTTCCAACCCTACGTCGACTTTCGCGCTTCGTCGCTTCGGGATACGCTGTTTTTGTGGATCAGGCTGATGTTCGTCCTTCGTAGCGACGCTTCCCTTCCATAGAACGAATGAAAATGCGAAAAATTATTCCTTCTGAGCTCCTGACTTGATTTCTACATTTTTCAACGTTGATGGCTTGTGGATGCCTTGGGAATGCGTCTTCAGTCTAGATCATTCAAATTGAATCTGAGGAGTTGTCTCGAGTAGAGACGCTTGCAATCAGCTGTCACCATGTGATTGAAAGGTCGGGTTTATTAACTTCGTTTTTAGTTTCCTTCAAAATTTGTTTTTCATTTAACTTTCTTTTGCTTCGATAACGATTTTCTTAGAGAAAAACATCATAATGATCTTCTTTGAAAGGTGTATAGATAATTTTAACTTGAAGTCTAGATTTTCAAATGATTCCAAACGTGTTAATGTTAGGTCACGTTCTCAAGGTAAAATAACCACAAATATTCTATATTCTTTTATATACAGGCTGGCGCGGCTAAACGATACATACAACCGATACAAAAAACTTTTATAGGAAAAACTCAGAAGAGGGGGTCTACCTTATCATGACTATTGTCCTCTTTTTTTATCCAGATACTGAAGCTGCGTCAAGGTCACCGCCATTTTTCATTGCCATACTTACCACGATTTCTGTGTACCACGATACGTATTATTCTGTTTCCTACTAATACTACATTATTGTTAACACGGTCTCTCATAATACAGTCTCCATATAATGCGGCATGAATTAATATGATTTACACTAATTCTGAATTTCCCTAAACGTGGTTTCGCGGTACGAATTAATCGCGTTACAGGAGGGTTGACTGTGCCGTAACCAGATCGATGTTAACATGTAATAATATTAAAAATAGAATCAAAATAAAACATTTCACAGCATCGTATACTATAAACAAATCCTATAATGACCTAGAAAGAATTCTTCTTCTCGCCGAAGAGAGTTCACGTAATCGACAACGACTGTATCGTCATCGATTTATCGGATCAAGGCAGGTTTCAACCGCGGAACAATTTCACATTCGGAGCATACGCATCGGACCGGCCATATAAAGCAGCCTTTCGAAACGAAAACCATTTGAAACCTGTCAGGATCGATTTCTGCAAGTCCTCGAGCACCTTATGCATCTTGCGACTGGTCGATCTCCGGAGAGAGACCATTCCAGTGTGTAATACTGCATAACCACGCTGCATTACATACGGCCAGTGAGGTATGCGAGAGCCGGTAGCAACAACAGCAGCTGGGTCCATGTGGGGTGGCACACCCTGGCCCCCACGGGGTGAATAGCCGTGCTAGTATGTTCCTGGCCAACTGCCAGGCCCTGTAACTAGTTGTACCACCACATTAATAGAGTTTTATTGTTATTTACTGTGGCAACAGCCCGTTATTAACGAGGGCCCAGTCAACGCGGACAGCGACGGAATTGTTGGTTCGACGACTACGTTTGCTAACTTTGATCTGCTTTCATTCGACTCGTTAGCTTCGACGCGATCGGAACCATTGTTTAGGGAGTTCGATATCGTTCGGTTGGTCAACTACGCGATTACCTTTTATTATCTATATGTAGTAGTGCGTGGGAGCGCGGTCGCTGTTGATATTCGAAGGGCGTTCCCGTTGTGCGATAGCAGGTGTTCGTTTTCGGGACTGATTGATGCCAGTGTAGCTTTCCCTTTGACGGTACCCGGCGAACAGATTGACAGTCGAATGGGTATCTTTTGGCCGGGTTTGCCAATTTTCAGCGATATGGGCGCGCTACGCGTTCTGTTCTGTGTAGGAAAGCTCTATCGAAAATTGCAATTTCGTGTCCTGTACAACAAATTTTATTACAGAAATTCCGGCTTGTAAGTACTGAATTCATAGAAAATTCCAATACGGGTTGTGGGCTTTCATACTGGAGCTACCATGCTGGTCTATTTGATCCATGTTTTTTGGACTTTTTGGTAAAATTACTGGACCTTCAACAAAGGTTTTGCTGCGATTTATGGCGAAAGTTATTGTAATAAGGAACTACGTACGTATTGATCGATTGATTTATACGGACATTCTATTTTCGAAATAGTGGCGTATAAAAGTATGTGAATATGATAATAAATGATTGGAAAGCTTTGTTTGTGATTTAACTCTATGACAAAAATAGAAAAAAGAACTAAATTTTGCATTTAGAAAAAAGTTTAAAGGATTAGTAGATAAAAAAATAACCGTCTACAAGTGTTAATCACTTACAAATATGTGAGAGTGCTAAATAAATTAGAAATTTAAACTCAAAAGCTCTTAGCATATATTACAGCATTAACAAACGATTTGCGTAGATGATTATAACAATATTAACTCATTTAATACAAAATTAATATAGTTTATATTGATACATTTCTTAAATTCTTTCACATAAACTACCTATGTATTTATTAATAAAAATTCAATGTTTCTGAACTGCACACTTGTGAGTTTTATTGTACTATGATCGAAACATCATAACTGAATAACATTTCAACGGAGGCGCTAATTTGCTCTGATTAGGATCAAAGAACGCACGATGGAAGGCTTCACGTAAAAAGATGAATTAGATGATCTATTCCGTTTCAATGATCCATCGAATCCAGGCAACTATTAGCGAGGGATAAATGCAGGCTTTGCGAGTAAAATATTAACGAGCCTACGCTCGAATCGTGTCATCGACGGCGCTATATCGAGGCATTGACGGGCGCTGTGAATCACGAAGAATGAGGACTTATGAGCGACGTTTATGAGACATGTAGTTGATCAAAATGTAATCACGGCACCAAATGATTGAAGGGAATTAATATCGTCGATATTAATGTCAGACAGGATATTTCATTTTTTGGAAAATTACTCTGCAATCGATCATTCATTGTACAGCTACCAAATAACATTTTTAACGTAATTTATTTAAGTCCTTAATAGATCTATGAATGTAAAATGAATACTTTATGTGAAATGACATTTTTTGTAAATATATTAGTCGAGATTCATTTTATATAATTGTAATATGGTTAAATGATCTTCTATTCGAATAATGTGGAAATGAAATTATTAGAAATCATCTACATATAAAAAAAAGATTTTTATATAGTAACGTTTATCAAAATCATGACATGTTTCAGAATAGAAAAGTTTATTTAAACTTTTTAACAGATCTAGCTACATTACACGAAAAATGTTTAACATGTTCCTTATCACACAAGACCCATGGAGTATTGAATTTAGTAAAAATCGAACAATACAAACATGTATAAACAAACAATGAAAGATCTATTGACCGCTGTCATTCTACGTATAATACATTATTCAGAATATTCAATTGACATACATGATACATTTTGTCTGTTAATAGTTAAAAGCATGCTCAGCAATAAATACAATTACTACAAATGTAGCGTGGTCTGTGGCGTGCGGTTTTCCAATTGCATAGTGGTAGTGACCATGATTAACAGAGATGAGTAGTGGATGTATGGTACACGTCGTTCCAAGAAATTATTTATTTCATTATGCCTGTTAAAAGTGAATAGTAAATATATCGACAAATAATAAAAAGGTAATATATTGAAGGCCTGGAATTTTCGAGCATCTCTCGTTCTAGTATCTACAAATTATAGAAATTTATTAATTTTTGATCATTTTTACAAATACTATAGAAAAACCCCTGTTGCACAATTTTCTACAAATGTTGTATGTACAATAAAAAAATACAAGCATGCTGTCTCGCTTTATTACTGTATATTTTTTTAATTCGAGAAGGTATTGCGATCGTAAGCATCGATATGTTTTTATACAAAATTAACACCATGCTTGAAACCACTCAACTTTATCCGAGACATTTTTCGCTCTGCATGATAATATAGACACAAACCGAGTAGTATCTGGCGAACCACCCTGTATAATAGCAAATATTTCCCCTCTGTAAATAACAGCCGCGAAAGTAATACGGTGTTGGCTGTGTCACATTCAATGGCTCCCATCGTAACGATAACTTCCCCGTGGTCGTTTCGAGGTCGTTCCACGGGACTAACAATATCAACCTACAGCAAAAAGTTTCCCTATGTATGTAGTCGCGGGTCTTCAGAAATCGTCGTTAGGATGATCGACGTAGACCCCCCCACGAAATCGTCGTCGCGAGTTCAAAGCTCGAGCGTCAAGAAGGTCGATCGGTAGCGAATCGAGGCACTGCCACCCCTCAACGTGGGACGCGCCGTTACCCAGCATGCTCCATTTACCCCGATAGCTACGAATACGTGTATTTTACACCCGGGGTATCGAAATTCCCTTCGTCCCGTACCCACCGTGTATCGCAGCAACCATTTCACCTGGAACGACAACCATCCCGCGACATAACGATCCGATGTTTCGTGGAGAAAATTTTGCAGAAATTTCGGCTCGTTTCGTAGGCATCGACGAGCTCTTGTTAGACTTCATAACGCGAGTGAAACGTATCTACGACACGATACGATAGATATTGTTCACTTGTACATTGTTCACTCTTAGACTTAATGGAAATCAAGATATAGAAAAACTTATAAGGTTTTAAAGTTTAATCAATTTTTATTTTCAATTATGATAAGCACTATCAGAATAGAATTGTACAATGTTACGATATTCATATGAATTATGCACTCAGATCACAGAACCATTAATTAATCTACACCAATAAGTATTGATTAAATTTCGAAATGAAAGGTTGTTACGATTATATTTCCTGAGGAAATGAGAACTTGTAATTGTATCTTGAACAGTAGACAATTAACGTCGCATATAGGATGCTGATATAATTCATGAAATCAAGATCAAATCAAGATCAAACATGTTATGCGCATCCATACCTTCAGACTTTTATTAATTAATACCTGAATTTTTGGATACAATGAATATTTCATTATTAATTTGAAATATGTTCTTATAGTTATTGTTCATTACCTGAATTTACGTCTCATTAGGTTGCTAAAAAATGACGCTGTGCGACGAAGCAACAATTTCCGTCGAATTTTTGCTAAACTTTCCTTGCCAGCTTTTGCACCGAATTTTCCGCGACTATTTTCCGTTGGGGGAACAGTCGGGCTGGTTGGAAAGATTCGAGGTGTGAAATTCCGTTCGGTGGATTTCCGTGGTTGCAGAACGTTCTTTTCTGCGATCTTCGATAGAATGATGCGAAATGGCGCGCAAAATGAAGCCAAATGTATTATATTTCCAGAACAAGAGCGAGTTATTCTTCTTTTTTTAAAAGATCGATTTGTTTCGCGTTGCATCGGCTGCTTGGTCATTAGCGACGAGTTTCGCTGAATTTCTTTCTAGTTAGTGGAAATAGATACTATTGTAGAGATTTGTGTTTTTTTGAATAGTTTATGCTGTTTTGCACTTTCGTTTCTGTAGCTTGAATCTTCTGGACTGGCCAACTTCGATTAAAAGACAATCCGTTTAAAGTGAACGTGTATAAATTACATTAAATTGCCAGGAATAAATATTCTCAGCTGCTCTTCTTCGTGAAAAAAGAAACAAATATATTATGATTATATATATTTAGAATCACAAATTCAAATAAAGTACATTTATTGTAAACCTGTGGAATATATTGTAAAGAAAAAATATTCTTAGCATTTCCATGATGACTTTCTTCTTAGGTACTCTTCCAGAAAGAATATTATGAATTTTTTTTAAACAAGGTTGAATTAAGTTATAAACATTAACACTAAATATATATATACATACAACTCTATAACAGTTTTGTTTAAACAAAAATAAAACCCTACAGCTTCTTTTGGAGAATCTTTTACAACAACAAAATTGTCAACTTGAAAACTGTCATAAATAACTGAATTCACAAATGTCAATATCTATAAATGTACAGTGAAATTTTGTTCACAGTATTTCATGGGACTTGAAACAACTAGTCCTTTGGATATGTTGAAATGGGACACTCGGACGCATTGACGGTGTAACAGCCGTATTTCGTGGCAGAGCCACTCGATTGTTAAATGCATCGTCTTATGAAATTGAATGGAAGTAATGCTCCACGTGCACTTTCGGTTGTCTTTTTTTTTAACTACGGCAATCGACCGTGCGGGAGAGTGCCAATTAAGCGTTCCGAGTTGAGAGACGTTTATCGTCGTTTTCGGCTCGGTTTTCAGTCACTCGTTCACCCTCCATAAACAGCCAATGGACTGGTATTGGCAGGGGTGAAAAGAAGCGCCAAACGGTGCAGAGCCCACTGATTTGAGCGGTTTCGAATTGATCGCTTAATAATGCAAATGCGATTTCAGTGTTTAACGCCGACTCGAGCGTTCCTCTTCTAATAGGATTTCGGTTGAAGTATTGCCTCGAGCTTTGTATTCATGATTTCCGTTGCTAAGATATCGATGACTCGTTGCAAGTTTGCGGAGAAAATATTACGTTCAATCACTAAATTACTTGTGACTAATTGGAGAAATAATTTGTAAACTTAATGGTGTTAGAAGGAATCAGAGTTACAGTGAGTTACAAAAGTGTTTGTGATTTCTTGACTGTTGATTTCAGACTGATCGTTATTTTTGGGATAAGTGCTATAGAATCGATAACAATATACATAGGAATCATGTTTACAATAGAAATTATTTTGACGTTGTATTATTTAGAGTCCTTTTTCCTTACAGTAAACCATGTCAAAATTGATTTTAAATGAAATCAGAAAATAAGTAAATAACAATTGGAAATTGAAATGCCGAGTTATTTAAAATAATAAGAGTAATAAATAATAGAGTTATTTATTAATTGAGATAATAAATATTTCATCTAAGCTGGTAGTAAATATTTTAAGACAATGTTGGTAATGAATACACATTTATTCGCATATTTAAAAATATTTTAGTTACTAGCGAATGGAAATCTATTATTTTTTTAACATAATACATAACATTTACGTCTTATTTTTGACCACAGAAAACATTACCAAAATTTGTATGGAAATCTGTTGGGTGCGCTGCATATTTATGATTTCCAAGTCATTACCACTGGCGCATTTGAAATTCTAAATACGCATGATGGACGATGTATAATATATCTAAAAAATCGATTCGACTATATAACTGTTACACTAATTTTTTAAACGTTATGTATGAATCATTGTTAATCTTAGCGCGAATGCGACGAAGATATCCACTTATTAAATTATTAATATCTGCTACAAAATTTCGAAACATTATATTCTCAGAATGAATAAGTTATATCCCTGAGTATTTCGCTATTTCATTAATCTAGTACCCAATTATTACTGCAGAAATTGCTGCATAAAACGCAACTGAATTTTAAAAATTAACGGAATACATATTGTTTAAAATAGAATTTCAAATAACTTTATCCTAAAAGTGCCCAAGCCTGTTTCACAGTATTCCTACATTTTACAATATAAATTATAATTTAAATAAGCTACATTTGTCTCGTACGAAATATTTAAACAGTTTTAATTTTAAACGTAACTTTATTATTCAAAGAAAATGTTAAGGTTTGAAGTCCAAGGGAATTTGGCGAGTCTACGAAAGGGGGTGCAGGTACCGGAACACCAATCAGAATCCTATGGGTAGTTCCCTGAATTTTTCATGTGCCCCGCAGAATTCTGCTACGCCGGATATGCGGGTATCCAGCATGGAAATGCATATTTCCTTAATTTAGGAAAACTGACCCGCAATTTCGTAGTCCACTACCATCTGAAAGTTCGTTTCATTTAGATTCACGTTTCATTAATTACTACGTACGGCCAAAAGTAGCAATGAATTTTACGGTTTAATCTAAACTTTATAAGGAATACAACAGATGCACAAAGTTGATGAGCAACAAATATAACTGAATTATTATAGAATTAATTCCTATGTAATATTGAAGACTGTTTTAATCTCTGGTTCGTTTAATATAACGACATTGTAAAATAGCTGTATGAAAGAAGTGTATAATATTTTTCATATTTATATTTAATAATTTTGAACATTCAGAATAGGAGTTTAAGAAAGGAGTAATTGCCAACGAAATTGAATTTTTTCATAACATCATTATTTAATTTCAAGTCATATCTATATTTAATCCAAACACCCACTCAACCCCTAATCTGATTCAATCATCTTCTTTTCTATTATTATTGAGTAAGAATGAATACTTAGTCAATTTATTCCTAAATACTTGAAATGAGTATCTGAACGGTGAGCTTACACCGTAAAATAATAATAAACATTTATGGTAGGAGTTTAAAAAAAAGTATTTCTAATAATATTGAATTTGTTCATAACAGTGGAAGTCCTCGCACAAAATAAGCTCCAGACATTAAACATTATATAATTGCCTGAATGTACAACGTTCATCTTGAACAGAAATTCCTCCTCCGAAGGAACAGTTGATCGACCACCATAAGTTTTTCGATTTATCTTGATCATCTATGATAAGCTATCAGCTCGATGATAGATCCATGGAATTAGCTGGCCAACAGTCACGTAGTCACGCCACGTAAAATGGCAATAAATTCGAACCGCTTTCACGACATGTCAGCGACAGACCAGAATTCGGAAGGGACTCCCAAAGTCGGTCAGAGGATCAATCAAAATTTAGGGGGCATATTCGTGCTGTCGCGTCACGAGAATTCCAGGTTCACCGCAAATCTTGATTAACCTCCTTCGTCTTCGTCTCCGAGAAGTTCTCAAGTCCCTGAACGCAGCAACGAGATGAGGAAGGTGGTAACATCCATTTTCATCTTTCAGTGACGTGTGTCTTACTTGAACTAACCATCACTCGCACTGCTACTCGTTTAATTATTTTTGCAAGAATTTGTTGTTATAATACTCGACACTTTACCTATCAGGAGCCAATAAACAGGCTTTTTAATTCCAGTGCATTCCAATGAATTATCGAGAGTTTAAAGTTACTCTAAAAGTTAATTAAAATAGAAATTCATCATTTATAGTTCCAAATTTTTTCTTCCGTTAAATTTGATAACACTTAAAACTGGACAAAATTCTACTCAAAAATTTTGTGTGATATATTAATTTAAACAGAGGTTGAACAGAAAATAACGTTATACCAGATGTTGCGTCAGCATACAATGAACGTTTTTATTTTAAGCCCTTTCAGTATAGTTAATGCAACCTCCTCTGTTACTAAATATATAATGAAAATGTTGTAAATGTCCAGAAGCTTGAGCTGGGTAATATATTTCATAAAGCTCCGCCTGTGAAACGAAACATCACAATGTCAAATGGAACTAAATAAAAAGCAGAACAGAAACATGTTCAACTAACTCTAGTAATTTAAATAACGTACAGTACAATTTCCTACTAAATTTCACATCGTTTTCATCCACAAACAAACTCAGACGATTTTAACATAAAATAGATGTTCAAACAGGCATCTGAAACACACAAGATACAAGATTTATATTCCAATGAAAGTTTCCTCCTGCTGGAACACTCCAAATAACTCAACTTTTGCAATATTATTACAACCTGCATTATTATTAGCACTAAAAAGATTATTACAGGTATTATTACCCTCTAAAAACATTTATTTATCATAAGGTTTATCCAAACACATAGGCGACGCGTATGAAAGTTACCAAACATTTATAGCGTCAAAGTGCACAGCATGTTAAAAGTTTCTCGATCCTGGTAATACCACGAACGACCAAATATCCTCTCGCCCCTCTCTTTAAAATAGTTTTCATATCGGTAGGACTTTGCGGTGACGAGATATCGTCGTTTGAAGTTACGCATAATTTTCAAATATTTTGTTATCACTGCCTCGCTTGCACAATCAGTTTTCTCGCTCGCGCTCATTGATTACTAACTACGCTACGCGTGGAACTATGCAGCAGTCAGTAACAGGCGCTGAGGCAGCATGTTTTTCCTATTACTACTACTAGCATGCGTACTTCCTGGTAAAAGGAGAGCACGCTATTTCCGGAGCGTCCTGTACGTCCTAAATTATAAACTTTGATGGCTTACAGTTTCAAATAAAAATAATATGGAGAAAACATTGAATAAATAAACAAGATATTTGATTCGATATGCAGAAGAAGTATATGGTGAAATCACTTGATAAGTAGTATACAAGATAATGAAAACTTTAAGGTGGTTTTAATCTGATTGAGGACCCTGTATAATTGCGATTGTATAGAAGAAAATATATACGTTGTATATGTATATGTAACATACAATATTTAACATATACATATGTATTTGTGTTATATATACATTATATAGAGGGTAGTATGTATATTGTATATTATACGTTGTATATTGATATCAGATTTGTGGTCAGTTAGATTCCAGCAACCATAAATATTTCATTATCTTGTACACATATTTATTGCATGACTTCACCATATATTAATTTATTGCATACTTTTTATAAACATTTGATCCCTCAATTTTCAAATTTCTTGGCTTTTGTTAGCTTATTACTATTATTTTCTTATGCTCTAGTATTTTCTACGCATCGAAGAATCTTCCTATTGTTAAATACAGGAGTCTATTGTTGCTCAATTGTACAAGCATCCCTTCGAATAATTTGTATTAGGTTTCTAGTCACACTGAGAGTAATGGACCGAAAAAATTTTCATCAGTCCCACACGACCAGGCAAATAAATTGTCAGCAACTGCGTCTATTTTCACTTCCAGGCAGAAACTATGTGAAATATGTCGACGGTCTGACAATAGCCGTCAGTGTGGTTCCAACGACACGAACTGTTGTCGACCAATCACACGTTTACCAAGGTATCCATTCAACCCGTCGGTACCCGGTTTATACAACGTTTCGATACTCATTGTACGCCTGCCTATTTACTCCCAGGAATTGTTTGAAATCAGAATGCAGATCTCGAGTAAAAAACCCTTGAAATTTGTTGTCCCGCAGGAAGTTAATATCGATTCCCTTGAAAGGGCGCAGCGATTTTGTACGCTCGTGGTCTCAAGGAAATCGTTCGCAAAATTGGCGCGTGTTTCATAGGGCATAATGGACGGTAACGTTTTCGACGCAACTATTTGATTGAGAATAGTGGTTTATTTAATGTCTGGAAAATTCGTAATCCGTCGTATTTATTTGTTAGGGAAATATTTATTAGACTTAATAATCTGTCTCGATGGGTATTCAATGAATAATGTAAATATTTAAATTATTGAATTTAGTAATTAGTGTTGACGATCATTCAAAAGCTACTGTACGATTTTGACTGTTTTCTTTGTGGTTTTCCTTGCAATAAATTAAATTCAGACAAACGAAATTGAATTAGGATACATCTCAACATGTATTTGTTTAATTTTGTTTGTGTCAAAAGGTTTAGTAGACTCTTGAATGATAATGATAGTAATTGTATCATAGAAACATAATTAACTACAGTTTCATTTTCCTGTCACAGGATTTCCGCGCCATTTCAAGTAGTCGCTGGAGCACTGCTCCTTGCCGCCACCATCTCAGCTTTAATTGGTCATTGTTACTCTGACCATAGAACTCTCGTCGCCTGTGGACTATTCCTTCTCAGTGGTGAGTATATAAGTATCAAGTTCTATGTAACCTTCTAAAGTCAAATATGTTTCTTCTCCCTTTGCAAATCAAACACTCTGACATGATGTTTATTCTAATTAATAAAAATATAAGAAGTAGTAGTCAAATTATTTCTCTTTTCTGTCTTAATTCTGTGGATATATAATGGTCAAATGAAGCAATTCCCATAAATACGTGAATAATTCATAACGTTTAAATTACTGCCATTTCAACATATCTATTCGGTTTCATTAAAATCTATGTACAACAAACAGGAAATTTGTAATTCATAGCTTTGTTTACCAGAAAGTTCATACTCGTAATTCAATTAAATTGTTCGTAATGGGTGAAATACAATAATGTGTAACTCTCCATGTATGGAACCTCTTGATCTATTTCAGCTTATAAAATATTCATCATTGATTCAGAGCTAATAAACATTTGTTTTTATTTGAATTGTCTAGGTAGAGTAAATAAACTTGTCAGACTATATTCGGACGTCATTGAAGAGAATAAAAAAACGCTGTTATCGTATATTTTATTCGACTATACTTTTTATAGATGATATTGATGGCGATGGTGAAAAAAAATGTCTTCTATCACCTGAAATATGTAGATGACTTATGGTACATAATACATAACTCTTCTTAAAGAACGTATAAAATCAGAATAAAAGAACGCTCAATGTTTATGAGAATATTATCTATTATTCCAAGTATTGAAAGTCACGAAACATCTTACTAGTATGAAGAATTCTTTCGTTTCGTAAATTTCAAGTATTTTTAAAACGAGTTGTAACTCCAACAGACGACAAAAATAATTATCCACTGTCTCTAATGTAATAAAAATTCATTCAATGATCTCAACTTTGTTCAAATATAGCTTTTCTACTTCTATGCGACATTCACTATCTTAAAAACAAAATCTTAAAGACCACCCTGTCCGCGAATTCTTACAAGCAAAACACCCTTAAGTGTTCCAAATGGCGGTCTTGATCCGCCGTGCAAATACAGTATTGTCAAGAGAAAAAAAAAGGACCAAGCGCCGCGGGGAGCCCCCGTGCAATCTGCTGAGCCCGAAAAGTACATTTCACGCTTAACGCGATCCCGGAGTTATAAAGAAAAATGTCGGTCGGGCCACGAGCCCGAGTGCCATAAAGTATCATAAAAACTGTGCCACGCTATAGCGGTCGCCTCTAATCAGCGATGATCCGGCAAAAAATCGTCCGTGGGAGAGAAGTCGCCCGGCAAACGCGGTGATTAACACGTCGGACGCTTTCAGCGCGTCAAAAGCGACAGGGAAGAAACGATAAAGAGGCAGAAAATGGAGGCGATTTTTGAAAGCTCACCAACGTTTGCTCGCCGGTCACGTATCGAGTCCCAGCTCTCTCCTCTCTCTCTCACACACACCGCGATCCCCAGGCTAGCGGAGTATCAACCGCACTTTTCCCCGCTGAAAAGCTAACAATGTGATCCTCGAGTCTTCGACTGAACTCTCCTGGCAGGGGTTCGCACGTGAACAGTTCATAGATCACCATGGAATCGTGTATAGGAGCTGCTTCGTTGCTCCCCCGAGAGAATTTCGTATTCTTTGGTGGTGCTCCTTAATATTCGGGGATGCTTCTGGAAGCGGCATATTGTTTTATTAAATAAAACGTTTATGTATTGGGGGAGTGAATGTATTCTTCGCCGTTGAAATATGTGATTTCGCCAATCCTGTTCCTTCTTGCTTGCGCGCGGTTAACTGTTGCCTCTGACCTTTGATTTTAGGGTTGCTCGTGGTGTCTGGTCCCTGGGTATTTATTTGAGTTGTTGCTATGAAAGGAGCGAGGTAGTAATTTCAAACGTTTGGTTAGTGATAAATTGTGCTCTTCTCGGGTTGTTGGAAATTATACATTGCAAAAGGCGAAGAATCTTCGTTTGCCTAATTTTTGACTCTACACTCGCATTCTATAATTGTTATTTACTCCATATTTTAATTATTTTTGTATAAACTTTTGCTCTGAAATTATCTAATGATTTCAAGTCAGATTTGTTAATCAATACGCATTTATTGAAGTTTCCAAGACAATACTTTATAACATATTAGTAAGGGGAAAATTATTTACGAAAAGAATTAAAGTTAGTGTAGATGCATTGCAATAGCCATTAGGTTGAGACTTGGGTTATATGTATAGATACATCGTAACAAATATCAGGTTAAGGGTTGGTACTAATGTACCAAACGAACTAATAACTATACTAAGAATTATAAATGTGTGACGCACCTCTACATTCATCCAATTAAGTAAATAGTACCGTTATAGTTTTTCGATAAATGTGAAGACACTTACTCCGAATGATGAATAATTTCATTAGGAAGACACCGGATTAAATAAAGTCAGGTAATTTTCAAATTCACGCGATACCCCACAGCTGATATATGCGGAACGTAGCAGGAGAGAGCGAATGAGAATCGATCGACAGGATTTCCAGGGAAACACTGACGATTCTGGCTGGGCGACAGTTGATCCGGGGATGGAGTGGACCGATTAAAAATCACTTGGATGGGATCGTCGTTTGGCCGGAAGGATGAGATGCGAGGTCCCTCCGCGCTGCCTTCGACTACCGACCAAATAATTCGACGATAGTCGAATTCCTCCCGTCGCGTGTAATTAGTGACCAGTTTATTGAACTTCGGCGGCGAGGGAGGCGCTCTTCGGCGAAAGACTCGAACGGGATTTTTAATTAATTCGGATTTTACCCGGCACTGGTTATTATAAACGACCAACTCTTTTCTACGATATCGGGGGAAGTAAACGAGAATGAAAAGAAGGATCTGAATTTACGAAGAATTGGAGAACTGAAGAAAATGGAAATTTAATATTTCTAAGACTTGATGTTCGTTAGAATATATCGTCAGCTAGTATAGCAAATAGTGCTTTATGTTATTTTATTAAAAAAATATATACGGAGTGCGTTACAAATCAGTCCCCATGATTTTTAGGACAAGTGATCTAACAAAAAAATGTTTTGAACGAAAGTTAATCGGTATTTAATCGACAAGAAATTTCAGTTTTAAAAATATCAACGAAAGATTTCTTCAGAAAAAATTAAGCCTACCACGATTTCTTTAATGTGTATTTTTACTTTAATAGTTTTGTAGACGACATCGAAGAAAGTACAAAATTTGTTTGCTATATTACAACGAAATTGCGAATTTTCACAAATGTTACGTACGTTAATTACTGGCACCCCTTATAATCCACGCAGAATATTTTACAATATATTTTTCCTATTCATTAACATGGAATTAATCAGTATACCAAAGTTAGCTATTTCAAAATGACGAAACTTCGTTCTTTTTGCACCTCTAAAAATGGCTCACGCGTCGTCTATTATACTTTCCTTTAAATGAGACTTAATCTTCATTTTAAAATGATGTAAATAAAATTATCACTGCCGCTTAGGCTCAAGTTTCATGTCCCGGGACATGAGAGAGTGGTCCTTAGGAATACAATACATGGCAATATTTAATCGCTCAAATCATGCCGATCATTCCACGAAGACTAATACTTTCCAGCCGATCGTCCGGTTTTCATTTCGTGCGTTTCTTTCCTCAAGGATCGTCGGGTAATCACGCTCGAGGTAAAAGCACCGGAAGTTCCTTGCCGAAGGCTCGTAATTACGTGTCGAGGAACAGCGGCCACAGTGGAGATAGAGGGCAAAAAGAAAAAAAAAAGATGGACACGAAGGATACCGAGGGGCGAGCAGAGAGTGCAGCTAAAACTCGAGTGAAGGTTCGGTCTGATTTATATCGAGCTTTACTACTGGACTCCCAGCCGATCTCGACTCTCGGTTTTCGAGGGTGCGCGCGATGCTCTCGCAGTTTCTGGAATCTGGATCAGGAATTTCTTTGGAATCCTCGCGGATTCCCCGTTTGATCGATAACCCTTATTCCTTGAAGAAAATCCTGATTCATATCTTTCAGGAGACGCGTGGGTTCGCGCTCCAATGAATTTATTAACCCGTTGCACACGGAGCCATCTCGTTGTAAAATATGCGAACTGGAATCAATGGTATTAAATAGTGTAACTATGGAATTCTGGAGACATATACAGGTCACCTAAGACTTGTCTTTTAAATATCTTTGTTGGTTTATGATACGAAGATATTTAATATACATGATGTTTGGTTTGGAAAGAGATATTTTATGATAGACAAACAAATTTTCTTAAGGTCATATTTTCAAAGATCTCAAGGCCATTGACATTTTTTAAAATGAGATACGACATTTTTATTATTGTTTTACTACTACTAGCAAATGAAAAAAAAAATTCAAACATGTATAATATGTTAACTGTATACGTTGGAGTATTATTATATAAGAATAACTCCTCACAATGATTTTCTTGCAGTCAACATCATCTATGATAATATTACATTTTTACATTCTCCAGACATTCCATTAGAAATATAATTAAATGCCCAGAAGAGTTCAGAGTGGTATTTGAGATAGGTAGAATGAAACCAAACGCAAGTTAATGTTGACTGTTGCAAATGAAAACCAGTATTCGAAACGACGTTTCTTTGTTGACGAGTTTCCACGAGTAGGAAACTAGACGTGATGTTTTATTGGCGGAATCGAAAGCGATACAATATCGTGAAACTCCCGTATGCTCTGCCGTGCCAAAAAAAGTTCTTCGCGGCAAACATCAAAGACGAACCCCCTGGAAGTGAGAGCACAGGGTGAAAAGCAATACGAGCTCGATTTTCTCGACCTCAATAATACGAAGCACGAACCAATTGCTTTTCGTGTGCGCGAAGGAATCCTATGCATGTAATATATTGCGAAAGGTATCTTTTTAGAGACCCACGACGTCATAACAAATTGATTGGAATGGCTACCGCTCTCCCCTGTTTATTCAACTTAGTAGAATACCTGTTTCATTTATTAATTCAAAGAAAACATAAATGTAATTAGTTTTCTTAGCATAGTTCATTTCAACCTGAGTATTTAAACCTAATATATGAAAAATCTTTTGGAACTGACTCTCATTAATTTAATGAAATTAATATACCTTCTATTTTATTTATCAGCTCAAATGAAAATGAGAATGCAAATAAAAATGTAATTAGTTTTCTGAGCATAAATTTTCAAATTTAACTTGAAATTACCAATTCCAATAACTACTCTGTTAATTTTCTTAATATACATATACAAATTTCGTAGCAATCATAAAAAATTTACAACAAATCGATCAACAGGCCTCTGACATATATGTTAAATGCTAAATATCGACTTACATATGTTTAAAAACGTAAAAATTGCATTCAAGGTATAGCAATACGCTATTGTAATGTGTTTGAATGGAGAATGCCAATCGCCCGACAAAAGAAATAAAAAATTAGCTTTAGGCGTGAAATGGGAAATGAAGTTTACAAGAAAAAGCAATTGCCTCGTGTGTAATAATTAACTTCTATATTCAGGCGAGAGAATGCATTGTAGTAAATTATTACCACTTTTGAGTATGCGCGGCGATTGTACAATGCGTTATTAAATGCGCCGACATTTTCGTCTAGACTAGGATTTTTTAATTTTGCTGAACAAATTTTTTTGGCAATTATAACCGTATTTACAGTGGGATAGTATCGTACCTCAGCACTGTACCTGCGTGTTTTAATGAGTCTACACATTTTATAGTGACGACGAGTCCAATTAGTGACACATACCAACTAAACCAAGAGTTGTAATTAATAACGTTATGACAACTGAGATTATTATTCCGCGAGTGTTTCTTTTCATTTAACATCTCAAAAGTCAAAGTTTTCATTGAACGAACTATTTACTCCTTGATCTTTGGAATATAAAAATTGATTTAGGAGTAATTTTGATCTAAAACTATAATATATGACAATTTATTTAATTCCTAGCCTTTGATTAATAAGCTTATTACAAACTGTTTACTTATGACCTTCTCAGGTTTAGTTATTCCAGATTAATCGTTCATGACTTTGAATTTGTTAATCGTTATTTTTAATCAAATCGTCTCAATGTCACAAGTCCAAGTTCACTCATACCAAAACAATTCCTTACAGCTGAAGATTTACCAATAATTAAAAAAAATATATAAATAAATTTACCACCACACACGCGTGCCTCTGTCATTTGCGATTTCTACAGTAGCATCGTAGATCTCGTTTTCAGGAATTAACGGCAAATTATATTCGCCGTTTCACACTAGCGAATTCGTCAACCACCCTCTCCCCCTCTTTTTAGAGAGGACTGTATACGTCGACGAACAAACGAGGGAAATTATCTGCAACGGCTGAAGTAATAACGTTTAACTGCGCCTCCGCGAACTGGGAAAGAGGGCGGAAGGGCTGGAGAGAGCGCGGAATTATAAATTGTTGGGGCATAGTTGTAATTGTTTCGTCTCGCCCGGTGGGAGGCGAGGGAGGAGAGCTAGCTTGGCCAACCAGTGTCGTTTGCGCTGGCGATTCACCCTCGACCGTTTCGTCGGGACGAACACATTGTAAACACACACGAAAGTACGCGACCAGGCCGGCGATTATTCTACGTGCACTCAGGGCACCTGAAGGAAACCGAGAGATGATCTCTCCGCGTGACAGTAGTCCCCGCGTGTATTTTCAGAGACTTACGAGAACAGGGAATTGCCGGCGTTGAAGTCTTGGCGATGATAAGACCAACGAAATTGCGTTGCGGTCAGGGGTGTGTTACAATTCAGTGCTTTGTGCTAATCAATTTTCGTTCACTCTCGTAGTTCAAGATCATAGAACTATGATTTTAAAGGTACATTAGGTTTGGATTAGGTCTGTCAAGAAAGAGTGTATTAGAGTGTTAGACAGTTACACGGGGTTGCGTTTTTTTCATTAACTTCGAAGCAATTTTCATGATTTTTTTGCCGCCAAAGTACTTGACATTACCTTTTGAAATTTGGTATGTTTATTTAAACGTACATATGTAAGGTTCTCGCAAATTGTCAACAGTCTTTCCCAATTTATTTACAAGTCACGACATTTCATGTTGCGTCAAGCGCAACGAGTCAAATCTCTTGGTAGTTCGAATAAATGATCACTTATTTTGTTCCCTTTTTGTACTAGAATATAAATTCATTTGAATACTTCAATTTATCCTCACAATTCTTTGAAATCTGCGCTATGTATTTAACAATATATTTTAAATGTTATGTTCTCCAAAAATGGAGGACATGATTCCTTGGTCAGGTGTCTTAGCAAATTAGTAACAGAGAATGGTAAGACTTTTGCAGCGTATTTTTCTTTATTATTGGTGAATTTTTTTCTGATTTCTCGCAAAGACATCAATATAGAAAATATTCGATTACAAGTTAAAGTGTATAAACATACTTCTCGAGATAAAGAATCGCTTTTTGCTGGAATTTCAAATTCTTTGTTCGCGAAAAGTAATTATGTACTTTTAAACGAGTTTGGATGTGAAAGCATTTTACAAAGCATTTTTTTACGGTTTCACGCGTGTTTTAAACATAGTACGGAACAGGGAAGTTTTTTAATTAAAATTGTACATAAAACGAGAGATGATTAAAGGAATTATTCTTGGATGAAGCAGTAATATTTGAAAACTAACCTTGGATTAGACGACGATATACCTGTCAACATAATTCTATGAGTTCGTACAAATTAATTATTTACTGATAATGATGAAGCACTGAAGCAGGAAACAGAAATAAATTCTTCAATTATTCTATATTTACACATACTTTTTTCTAAATATTATATTACATTACCATCGAGAGCGATGCTATTTTAATTTGAAAAGTTAATAAAACACTTTGAAAAACCATTAATTATTCTACATTTTTCGTTTCATACAGCCGTCTTAATAGTTATTAAGTTAAAGTAATCGTGCACTCGACGTATCATGTCTAATGCAATCGTACAATTTAACGTAACGAAAACGTTGACGTATTAAACGAATAAGTTTCGAACGCCCGAGGTCAGTGTCGAAGTTGGAAAGCAGAAGCATGGAGGATTGTACCGATAACCGGAAGCAGATTGTCGGTGAACGAAAGGGAACAGTCGGTTAAGTGGTCCGACGGTATCCGCGAACGCTTCGTCGACCATGGTGGACGTTCATGGTCGGTTGGAAATGCTTAGTCAGTCGACACGAGAAATTATAGGTCGGGAACAGGCCCGCAGGAATGCCATGAGTACTCGGCGAAAGCAAATACCGCAAGTGAACATTGTTAAACATTAAATCTCGCGTAAATGTTTGCGAAAACCCTCTGACAGACGATTTATTTACATTATCCCTGTCGGAGTAACCTTTGTGATTTCACGTAGAAAAATTGTCGAGCACAAAGGTTTACGTTTCCTTTGACAATAGAAAATAAGGTAAAAATAATAATAATAAGGTGAATAACTTTTTTATTTTTTTACGGCTTTATAGACGAACGTTTTCAGACTTATTGGGTCATCATCAAGTTCAATTACAGAATTACTTTTATGTATAAAAGGTACATGAAATTTTTGTGTAATGAATGTATAAAACAATATAAAAAAACGTCGAAAATTACAGGGATAAATTGACAATGGAAGAGAAAATAATAATAGCTGACGAAAAGGGGAAAGAGTCTGATTTAGTCATCAGCTGCGAATTTATTTAATAAAATTATTCTATACAATTGTGAATTCTGGACTTATAAACTTGTAGACAAAGAAATGATACATTTAATTACAGTAATAACACATTCTCGTACCTTTTCCTTCCCACTTCGATGTTTATTCTTTTTCAACACCTACCGAAAAGGAGTCGACTAATCACCAAACGAGGCACTTAAATAAATTCATCAGTAGCTGACCTGACGTTTGTTTCGTTCTAAATATTTCCCTGTATTAGGTCGACACTGTACAAGCAACTTATTATTCAACTCTACGCTGAAACTATCGCTTGTGTAATCGGTTACTCGCAATGCCAGAGAAGATAAACTTCACTTTGCCATCGAATATTAAATAGTCTTCCTCTAACAATCTCACGCATCGTCAATTAAAATCTTCCGCGAGATCGGAAAAGCCAGTTTCCGAAATTAATTTCGCGTCCACGCGAGAGCCAATGGTTTTAATTAACACGTGCATTGACGAGGAAGATGTTCCGTTTCCGTGGTAGTTCAAGTTGAACCTAGGGGGCTGGGTTAAACACAAAGCTTTATTGTGCTCGGCCGTACGTCGCGGCGTGTATGTGTGGGTGGACTTGTAGGTTGTGTGTAAGTCGAGGTTAATGTACCAAGGAGCGCATTACCGGTGGTGCTTACCGTGCGGGAACAGTAAAGAACAAATGCAGGAAAACCAGTGGTTGCTTAGTATGTGACGAACGACGGATGGCAGATGTTTTTATGCGATAAATCGAAATCTAACACGTTTGTACAGCGGCCCTGTTAACGCATTCAACGCTGGTTTCCTTCTTGTAATACGTTTACATCAATCTTCACGACGGACCGCACGTCGCTTTTTTCGATTGGTTCGAATCAGTTTGGAATCTTTCCTATTAGAATGTTTAGCATGACGGTCCCATATCTGCATTTATATTGCACCGTAATTCAGTTTATGAAAATAGTGAAATAATATAATAAAGAAACATTTCACGAAAAAGTATTTGTTATGTATTATTTTAGTATTTTTTTTTTTAACTAGTTTGGGAGTCTTGCTATTAGAATGTCTCGCTTGAAGCAACTGTAAAGAAATTTTAAATGATTCGACAATTATAATTTGACTATTTATTACGTGACTATGGATTTCTCTTATTTTGAACAAGCAAGCAATTTCTTTCTTTCGCATGTAACGTTATTTTGTTTTTTTTTTGTTTTTGTTTTTTGTAAGTAGTAAGTGTAAAAGAGCAACGGATATCACACAACTTCTGTAAAAGTGTAAAAGAGCAACGGATATCACACAACTTCTTGCCCGTTCGGTTAATCTGGGCGAAGCCATTACAAATTTTTTTGGGTTCTCTGGTTTCGCCAGCTTATGATTTTCAACGTGGTTTCTCGCTGTTTTATCCCGAGCGCACGGTTTCTTGGTACATTAACCTCGCTTCCACGAAACGCATGTTAACTTTTACGAACACCCGAATAATAATGTTCAACGTGAAAATTGCACGTTCGCATAATTATTTGTCGGTGGAGTTTTCACTGATACCTTGCTTCAGTGCTTCCGAGAGACTCATTATCGAAGCTAAAAAGAGTCAATCTTCAATCAGTCAATCTTCGTATAACGCGATTAATTCGTTCCGTGTTACAAGAAATTCGGAGTTCATTTAATTTATCCTATATATTATGCAATGCATCACGAACTCCAGCAAACAGATCTTCTATTAAGGTAATTGTTTTCGACAAAAAAATGATTAAATGGAATTACGATTTTCATTTTCAAATACATTTAATTTTTCTATGTATCAGTACCAAAATCTCTGTATAGAGAGCTAAATACAATTTCAAGAACTCAATCATTCCAAATACCTAAGGGTATTTTTAACCCTCTGCAGTCCAGATTTCCTAGTTTCAGTACAGTTTTGTCGAGTCTCACTCGACATAGAGCATCAAAGGGTTAATACACAACGATAAACTGCTTATCAGGGCGTTACGTGAGCGAACTCCTCGTTTGACGCATCGTTGGCCTCGAAAATGGCGATTCAAATTACCCCAATTAATCTCACCCCCATCGGGAACCGCCGAGGAGCGCACTTCGCGCCGGAATTGTTTTTTTCAACTGTACTGTAAAGCATCATTAAATCGTTGCTGGCTGTGCAAGCTCCGTGTCCAGCGTCGCGGGACCGTGAGAAACGGAACGAAAAAGCAGTGGAATTTCTGCGCTTCACGCCGCGAAATGAGTGGAGAGAACTCGTCAGAGGGGGTTTAGTGCCTAGAGCGGCGAACGAAAAGAAAAGACGTCTCGTTAAGGTGACTGTTTCAACCCTTGAAAATCCCGTCGACGAAAGAGGCCACGAGAGGGAGAGGGGGAGAGAATGTCTGGACGTCGACGAGAAACACGCTCTGTTCGACGTGCTCGTTCTCGCGTAACGGTGGCCGTATTTATTTTAAAGTGAAACGCTTTCTGCATCCCTAATTGATGTCGAATGCTTCCAGGTGGGCATAGAAATGCGTTAAATGCACACCATCCTTAACACTAGAATTACTACAAGTCGAAGTAATTTTATAGTCAACTGTTTTTGATGGTTTGCTTAGAAAATTAAGATAATATAATAAATAAAACAAATTTGAAAGAATTAACAATATGAGTCTCGCTTGAAAAAAGTATAAACATACATTAAATGTATAAATTAATTATGTGAATTTTTAAAGTATACTTACCATTTAATTATAAATAACAACCATATAATTTTGGTCTTCCTTCGGTCGCATATTCCAAAAGGGTACATATAAATGTAATATCAAATTTCGAAGCAATCTATGAGTTTTATTACTATGCAGATACTTTAACGGTAGGTTAAACATTTCTGTTTGAACTACAGTTATAAATGATTGCAAGGAAAAGCACACAATACATTTCAACCCCTAACAACCGTCTCTCAGACAAGGTGTTTCGGAGCGGCCAATACAATCGAACAGATGTTTTCACGCGAGACTTGGTTACATTTTAAATTCCCTTTGATTGACGCAGGAAATTAGATACGACGTCGAATGGCTAACGTGTCTGTCCATTAAACATTACTTCCATTTGCGATCGTGTTTGTACACATTAACAGCGAAATGGTACTATCTGGTTTCCGTCGATCTTGCTATCTTGTAGCTAGTTGGATCCAATTAAAACAGATAGTACACGCCGCTGCCGATGCCTGCAAACAGAAACACAAGTAGGAGTAAACCAGTAATGAACAGACGCGTTAGCCAAGTCGTATTGTATTCCACGTCTATCAAATAGTGTCCAGATCAAATTTCTGAAATGAAGCCTTCGACAAAAAAAAATTGTATTTCACGTATTCAATTCGCTTTCGCATCTGGGATTACTTCCGTCTTGATTTCACCATCCACCTGCAAGCATCCTAGCTAATCGAAACTCATATATTTAATATTACTGTTATTATTTATGGTTAAAATCTTACCCTATCTCTTTATTTTTTCTGCAACTATACCTGTATGTCATGTTTTTATATACTTCAACTTCTATCATCTTCATGTATCCTCCCTTGTTATTGTGAATAAAATTTTTAAATAGAAAGTTGATGTATTAATCAACATATTTAGTATAAATCTGTTTTATTTTAAGTATTCGAGACTTTGAAGAACGTCTGGTTTCCAATGACACTTGTTACGCATCGCATCATAATCATAAATATAAAAAATTCAAAATAATTATAAACCTAGTTTTTAAATAATATCTAAAAGTACAAATCAACTACAAGAGACTTTAAAGAATGTTTGATATACTTCCAATAATATTCGTTACGAATCACACCATAGTCACCATTGTTGAAATAATAATAATAATAATTTTGAATAATCTTCGTGAAAAGATTTGTTTGTAACGATTGAAATTGCAACAGCTCGCAATGCCAACTTGGATTCCTTAAAATCAAAGTTATTAACCCACTCCGACGAAATTCTGACAATATAGCGGAGCATCAATAGACAAAGGCCGCTTGGGAAAATCGATAAACATCCAGTACCCGCTTTCAAGACGTACAGAACCTCCGTGTACGCTTCAGACAATGTTTCAATTAAGGGCTTAGGACGGCGTTGCGGTTTCACACATCCTGGAGAAGCCATGGCCAATGTAATAAGCGAGGTTCGACCTCTTGAAGATTCAAGACGGCCTTAATAAACCAAAGACCACCCTCTCGAGAACACCTTGAAACCCTACTCGAGAATTCGAGCGGTCGATATCGGTGGCTGGGCAGCCGCAAGAGTCGTCGTTCTCCTTTTCTGTGGGCAATAAACAACTGGGATTCGTGATGTATGAAAATCAGCGCGAGGAATGCTACAAGTGTCCAGATTGCTGATTCTTGTTTTGATTACTGAAGCGGTAAGATCCAGCCTTACTTCAGCGAGAAGCACGTTCGTGGAATTTTAGCACGCCTCGCGGCAAACTATCTTTTGATTTGCAACGTTGGCAGCGTTTGCAATGTTGATTAGATTAGCGTGGTCCTATGCAGATTATTGATCTGCAGACCAGAAATTAAGTATTAAAGATACAAGAGTAAAGAAGGTAACAATAAGTTTTGAATAATTTTTTAATGTAAAATTCTTTCTTGTTACTTAAAATGTCTAGAATCTATATAAACAATAATTTCAACTGTTTCTTCGCAGGTCCCACCGTAATTCTAATAGAATATAATAGAATCTACTTCGATTAAAAAATTTGTACCGAAAATGTATTACTCATATTTATATTTAATAACAAAATAAGCAGTTATATACTATACAGTATAACTTACTATATATCAATTTGAGCTTGTATACTGAGTACAAACGTGATCGATTTCGTGCAGAATGACCCGTGCGTAAGAATTGCAATTCACGTCCAGACGTCGAATGTATTATAAACGGGGGAAAGAACATGACCTTTACCTCCTTCCAACGTCTTGTCGGGAAAGTTTCGGTCAGGAATCGCTCGGTTCGATACCGAATCGAAGGAAGGAAGAAAAAAAGTAACGTACAGAGAACGTGAACCGTCGAGTTCTCTACCCTTTGTGGGGTGGAGCGCTCTAAAGCTCTTCCTACATTATTTTATCCCCCTTCTTACCGCCCCCTGAGGCCTCTTTCGCTCGACTGCGCATTCCTTTTAGCGATTTCAACCCCCTGCCGACCGTCGCCGCGGTCGCGATGGGCGACATCCGCTTTCGTTTCACGTTCTACGAGCCCCCCACGCGTTTTCTCCGCGCAGCCACGTCCGTTCCGGAGCTACTGCAAAAGGAGATTGCGGAATTTTTAAGGGAAACGCTTCTTTCACAGGAATCGAAACTGGAGATGATTAGGCGGTCTCGGGTCTTACTTGTGGTTCCAGGACAAGCGTCCCGTTTCGCGAGCTCGAGAAGATTGAACGACGGGTCAGAGTGCAATCGATTATCGACGTTTGACAGATTCTCGAGAGCTTTTGTTTCTCTCGGAGCCCGTGGTACTTATCTGTGTCGAGAACTACACGCTCAAGATCCACGAAGAATGAGCTTGATGAATGTTGAATACACGATTGCTCTTATGAAATCGTTTCGGATTTGGTCGAGTTTGCACGTAGTGGGTTGACTAGGAATTATTAATTCGAAGAAGCACCTTTGTCAAGGAAAATATCAAGGGTGGTTTCGATTAATAGTTATATATTAAAAATTCAACAATTATTTTAATGTAATCATAAAGACGAACAATTCAGTATGTCTAATTTAATACACATCTATTTAGTATATTAAATATTGGAATAGATTTTTCAAAGTATATTTTTTACAAAAGATGAATTTACAGACTTATGATTTAATTTACAAACATATACATATAAAAAGTAATGAATTACCATAGGAATGAGACTGCATATTCTACTTTTACTAGCCTACGTATAATCTACTGCTATATTTATTGTCATAAATAAATAAACCAGTATAGTTTTTTAGTAAATGTGTAAACACCTTAATGTCGGAGAAAATTTGTACGACCATTGAAAGCTTAATTTAATGTATAAAATTTGAATAAAGTCAAGAGGATTACAGTAAAATATCATGTTATAAATCCAGGGATTACAGAAGTTGCAGAAGTTTAAGTTCTGCCACGTTGTTCTGTACAATCCTTAAAAAGTGTGTTGTTGACAGAATGCTAAAAACAGAAAGTAGAATCCTGGAGGCATGCAGTGTATCTCCCAGAGGTAGAAATATGCAAACCGACCTGACTTTAGCAGATGAAGAAGCAGACCATCTTTTCTGAAAAATTCAGTGCATCAATTATTTATCATTTATTTTATCAAACAGTAATAGTTCGTAGCCTCACTCGCTTGGAAGTAATTAAAAAGAATAAAATACAAATTTCAAAACATTTCCAACCCCTGTGGAGAACAATCAAGTGCTCGATACAGCATTTCACCCTTTTCGATATCTTCTCGAAGAACTCACTTCAAAATAATTGAATCAATAACACAAACATGAAGAACACGAAAAGCTGAGGTAGTAAGGAGACGGACACACTTGCGACACAGATTTCATCGCGAATGAACGACTTTCTATGCGTAACTCTCGCATCCCGTTTTCTTTCCGTCTTGGAGAACTTCTTTTATCTTGGAAAAAATGTTCAATTATTGCAACGCCACTCGCGAAACTTTCCCGTATCGATGGTCGACGCTTTCGGTGGACTCCGGAGAGGGGTGCGCGCCCCTTGGTGAATTTAAATTAATATTCGGTGGCAAGTGTTGTAAATCAAGGTCTACGGTTCTGGGTTATTGGTTCTGTTTGTTGTTCCGTGCTTCGCACCGGAAATTACGTCTTAAGGCTTCGTTAAGCTTGGGGTTTGCAAGAGATACTTGTTAGCTGCTGGGTTACAAACGCGTTTCACTGTGTTAAAGTAATATACGTCAAACGACACTGAGTTAGAACCACCGTGTCTGATATTACCGCGATAATTAGCGTTACAATTCTTAAATAATCAATAAAGAATATTTAGAATCTAAAATGGTAATAACTAGAGACTGGTTGTTTATGCAAAATAATATTTTCGCTGATACAGAAAAAGAATTGAAACTCGAATGAAATCACATCTGAATGGTACTACATGCTCATTATTATTTATATTTCACTATCATCTCCCTATATCTTCATGTGCTGTAAATGGATAGACATTTACTTGTAATGAGTGTTATTTATGCTAGTCGTTTAGAAATTAACAAAAAGCGTGTGTGCCGAAATTTTTCTTGACAAAAGAAAGTCCCGTGAAAGTTGATTACTCGACACGCAAAGCTTCGCATTCAATTACGATGCTTCCTGATAGAAAATAAAAGCGTACAATAAAACTCCTATTTCGAGCCCCCACCCTCAGCTCGCCCCGCGACCCTATCAAAGAGGGCTCATCGATGGTTCGCGATTTCCGTTCGGAATATCGGTCCGTAATATGGCGTGAAGTGTAAAACCGACAGAATGGAAGTCAATTTACGAATACATCTGGAGAGCCGCGAAGAAAGACCCGGTGTGATCCTACTGGCAAGCCAGGGCCACGCGGGGATCGCGGTGGATTACCACTTCAGGCTCGGTTCTCGAGCGCTGGAACCCGAGGTGTACGATATCTTTCCATTTGCTGGGCGTCTCCTTCCAGTCTTTTTACGATACGCCTTGGCTTCGTGTTCCTCTACCCTCCTAACGTTCGCCCTTCTTCCCAGCTCCCTCGTTCCCGCGCTTTCATTCTTAGATAATCCGTCGAGTAAGTCGATATACGCGGCTTGTAGAATTCGAGGGAAATCGAAATCCATGGGGACGAATGGCTGTCTAAAGAGAAAGAGAGACGGGCTGTTGGTGGTAATATCGAGTCTAATTCCTCGAAATACGGGTTAGGTGGGGGCAAACGTTTGTAGGTTTGGCTCATGAATTATTTTTGACTCCTGGAATCATCTATTGGAAATTCTTATTAATAAATTTTGGATAACTATCTTTTTATATTTACCGTTTGCGACAATTTAGGAAAAGGGCGTGATCGAGAAATAAACAGTGTGAATTCATAGTCGAGGAAGAATAACCGTAACGAATTTTGTACAGTTATTTTTAATTTTTGAAGTTTAGGTTCAGATTCGTAATCACCGACATCAAATACTTCAGAGTACAGACTTTCAACCAAATTGAATAACTCTTTGCATTTTTGCAAGTACACAAGTGTAATTTTCCTGAAAGAAGTCGACAACATTCATTGGCGTAAGTAAGAATTTTTTAAGGGAGTAAAATACTCCCTCTTCCTCTCTTAAGTTTCCATTTTTTGATGATCCAACGAGTAAGTCGATGTACGCGGCACGTAGAATTTGCGGGAAATCGAAATCCATTGGTGAAGAAAGGAACGAACACACTATGAAAAGAGAAAGGGAGGCAGCATGACGTCGGTAATATCGCGTCTAGAGGAACCAAATTGATTTCCGTCCTGAGCGTGAAAAGGACGCGGAACGCTGCGTGTTAGAAGCGCGCGACGAAGAGGGAAAGTGTCTGGTTTCAATATTTTAATAAAACTCACCCGCGGTTTTGTCGCCGGTCCCCGCCACGCCGATGAAGTTTGGAGGGTTCAATTGACGACCCTTCGCGGAAGGGCGGTTACGGTACCTGCAAGCATCTCGTGGAAGGTCGAGGAGTTCGCGCTGGTTTTTCAAGGACACCGTGGTTTTGAACGCCAACGTAGAAAAGACCTTCCAGAAGTAAAAATGCATTTGTTCATCCGCCATGCGGCCACCAATTAGCATAATTGAATGCTTTCTGCTACAGATGATACAAAAATCGCCAATGTCTTCATTGGCGATGCTTTACACTCAAGTTTGATCACAATTTGAACACAGGTACTCTATGTTTAATAACACAAACTGAATCAGAAATAGTTGCTCGCTATCGTTATTCAATGAATAATGTTTCTTATTAATTAGGGTTTATTTGATCTAAGGAGAAGAGAGTCAGTAGTCGCAGAATGCATATAGTTTTATTTCTTTAAAATTCAACAGGTCGTTTAATAATGATTAGTAAAGTATTTTGCATTAAAATCGAATATATAAAGTGTCTTTACCTGTATGAATTATATTTTGATTACGTATCTTTAAACATACTCGAGTACAACTTATTCAAAGGAATTTTCAAATATGTTATTACCTGTATGATTATTATACAATAAATGTATGTATATCCGCAGTATAATCATAACTATGTATATACAGGATCAAATTTCAGGAAAATCACAGTAGGTTACACAACAATACTTTTCACTCAAAAAATCCTAATACGTTTATTTCAAATTAAAATTAAACTGTCACCCGTAATTTAAGCTCTACATATTCATAGAGTCAATCCTCGCTTACTCGTTGCACTTCTTAAGAAACAAAAACAAAATGGCGGGCAAAGTCATTCCCAAGGATTCCACAACGATAAATGAAATTACATCGAATTTATTGAACCTAATCTCCCTCTCATAACGCGACTTCGCTGTACTCATATTTTATTCCGTTTAATTAACCGTGAACTAAAGCGGGCAAGAATCCTAAAAGTCGTCGCGCGTTTATTACGCCCCCCCCCCCCCCACCGTCGTTTTAATACTCTAATCCAATATTCTAATAGCTCGATAATAAATCAGCAGCTGGCTGAACGATGAATTAACGACCACGGCTGAATATTAAAGTTCACGGGTTTAATAACATTTTATTAGTTTCCCAAGCTGCCTTTGAGTCTGTCGGGAAGATTACATCGTTCTCTCTCTCTTACGTGCTCGCGGACTTTCCTCTTCTCTTTCTCTCTCGTGTCGGGGACATATTTTAACCCGGTGATCCAGCGGCCATTACTCATGGATGATTAATAAAGACGTACATATTAAACGATGAGTTTTTGGAGAGCACCGAGTCAAAAGGAGTCTCGACAAAATGTCAAAACGAAGACCGTGGTATTGGAGGGGGGGGGGGGATAGGTTTTTCCAATGTCTGCTGATTTTCATAAAGCAGCGACCACCGGAAACCGAGAAAAACTGCTCCGGTGATCGATAAGAGCGCTGGTGAGACGCTGTTTAGCATAGGAATCTCATCTCGCGTCCCACCGTTCCAGCCATATCACCGAAAATTCGCTAACACCATTCCAGCTTCTGAATTTGTTTAATGCACCGAACATTCGGTGCACTCTGGCTGGATTCCTGCTGTTTTTGACGCATTGGAGCGATTTGGAGCCGTGGAATTCTGGAAAGGGAAACGAAGCGACCGAAAATGACTTTTTCCAGGAAACACGTTTGATGGCTTACCGTTTATCCTTTGCAGCAGCGAATTATTTTGTTTGAAAATATGGAACATTTCTGCTTCTTTGTTTGTTAAATTTTAGAAGGAATATGAAACTAGTTTCTGTATTTAGGTAAAATAAGAGTAAAATATCTTGGAATTGTGTTACACTAAAAAAGGTTAATAGCTTTTTCTAATAATTATAAACGTTGTCGCACTTTCGAATTAATGAGCTAATATTGCAGTTACGTCTGTTGGGATGTGAAGACCGCAGTATATGTGTTATAATTGCATATGCTTCAAACAGTGGTTTAATTATCAAATTAAATTGACGCAGAATGCAACGATTTACTGTCACAGAGTTATAATATAATAACTGTATGCTTCATGAGTAATTACTAGTACGGTGGACATCGATGTTCAGTAATTTTCAATATTGTCAGAAAGGGTGGATTACTATAATTGCACATAATTAACAGGCATATTGATAAAGTTCTACTGTTTGATAAAATTATGTATTTACACGGGAATTAGTATATTCTGTGATCATTTTCGCGTGCATTTGACCCAAAGTTCAAATTGATTGAACTTTGAAACTTAATACTATCAAATTAGGTCACTGAGAATAAGTAAGTAGTTTATTTAACAAAATGAATTTCAATTTATGTATGCATTCACTTAAAACTTATGGAACACTTAAAATTAGAAAGATTTTCCAAACAACAATTTTCCTTATTTGTTGACATGAGTATTTTCTACTAATACTTTTGACTATAACAATATTGATCAAATCTGTCTGTCATCTTTTAAACTTTCAATGTCAACTTTCAAACATTTTCAATTCAATTTAATTTCAACTTATTTTAATACAAAGTTTGAAAAATCACAATGCAAAACACACAACTTCATTCGAATAATCGTCATTTTCATAGCATTGTTGCATTATTCGTTCTTGAAAGTATCAAGAAAAATGTTATTTTTTCTCAATGGCGTGTCGAGAATTTTGATTTATCAACATTCTGCTCGATCAGTTTCGCTCGACAAGCCACGGGCAAGACCTATCTGACAAGACTTCCGCAGGAAGTAAAAAGGGTCCCAGTGGGAGCCGTCGCAACGGAACGCGTTCCATTTTCCACGTCCGGCGGTGGCCGTGATCGTCCAGCGACATCTTTTTTCGATGCTACTCCGCGTCGCGGAAAGATGACATGACGGAAAAAGAATCGAGGCTGACAGTGCCCCTCCTATCGGCTGTCGTCGCGGAAGCAAAGGAAACGAGAATCGAAATAAAATTCCCGAGACAGGTCCAGCCACTCTTGGAGATGTTGATTTTCTGGAATTAAATTTGTTGCTTCCGTCTTTGTACGACGTCTTACAATGTTCCTTTTCCCATAGTGAATTCTGCTCTTTCAACGCGCAACCAGAGCAAACTCGGTTCGTTGAAGTAAATTACAATTACTATTATGATACAGGTGCTGTTCCGAGTACTATTCTTATGGAATAAAGACTGTTTCAAATAATGATACGAAACGATAGTGCTGTTTCGCGACTTATTATGAAACAGGTGCTATTCGAAATGCTAGTATAGGCGCTATTTCAAATTGAATAATTCAAACCATATTTGAATAATTATAATAATTACGATATTAATGATTTATGGGATAGGCACCATTACGAATAATATTATGAAACATGTGATGTTCGTTGTACTGATGCATTCTCGATAATTTGACGAGTGAAATGTTTGGAACGAAAAGTAATTAGTATTCGATTTATATTACAACTTACTTATAACCCTCACTAATAATCTAAAAGTTGATTCGACGTTTAACTAGATTAAAGAAAATAAATTCTTGAACATTGCTATGATCTTCACGTGTCCAAGATGGCTTCCCTTTTTAACCCTTTCGATCCTAGTGATACACATATGTACCAGTGAATATATCTGGTTGCTGTTGGTCAGATTACAATTGAAAATTACAGGAATATATATTTAAAAAAAAATGAATATCATTTGTGCTGGTGTAAATTATTGATTTAGAATCAAATCTAATTGAATACAATTAATTTCTAAAAGAGAGACAAATAGAATACAAACAGAAAAAAGTCGGGTTGAAAGGGTTAAGTAAGCTATATTTCTGTCGTCTCTGGTAAACCATTTTTTTTTTTTTAAATTCCGACCCGTCTCGTGCAGCAATGAACGATATTTCTCTCTCGTCGTATCGAACAAAAGTTCTCGAAAAGTTGCAGAAATTTCCGGCTGAAAATTCAACCAAGTTCCCAGCGAATGGAAACGCGATGGAATTTACGTCGAACGGAAACGGTTTTCTAGAAACCTTCACCGCGAAACCGCAACCGCGGCCGTAAATCGCGAGTCCTGTGTCGCAGGTTATTAGACCGAAAGTTCCCGAGTTAATCACAACTCCTACGTGCCGCGACGCACTTTCAGAAAGAGTCCCCGAGTGGCAGCAACTAATAACGAAAGCGACGCCGTGGCCCTAACAACTTAAACAACTTGTCTCGTCGTGTTACTTTGTAAGTCTCTTTGTTCTCACCGGGACGCTCGCCGCACGCCCGATAATGAATCCCGAAACGAATTTTATCGTCCCTCTTGTCATCCTTCATTCTCTCAGTATTGCCATTAACCTCGAAGAATATAAGGAGGGCTCTGCAAACTGTCAAGCCACGCGTAATTAGGGAAATTATTCAGGCAACGATATGAAATTAATAATTGAATTTATAAAGCTTTCATGGTGCAGTTTAATTTTATTTCGCTTCATGTTATAAAGGGTTTATTTGGATATCTGAGCAATTGATTGAGCAGAAGGATGTCTGAACAGTTGGTGGTTCGACCATTTGTAGTCCACTGTAGTATATGGGTCAATTAAACCATGAACTTTGAAGATAAAAATGGATACAATGTATGCAACTGAAATTCCAATTAACCCATTTAGTACCTCAGAGTTGATATATCGATTTTGATAAATTAAATGAATTTTGTTAGTAAAACATATTTGAGCTAAAGAGGAATGTTTAAACATGGTTCGCCTCAAATATGTATAATTACTTGTAGCGATTCTTGAAGTGAATAATTGATTAACCAAATTTTCAAGTTTTTCTTTTCAATTTTATCTTGAGATTATATCATACTATATTTCACTTGGATGGAATATTTAGTCGCGGAAAAACCCCATCCCCATTTAAAATATAAAAACGTGACCTTAAAATCTCCTTAAGAAATAACCTCAAGAAAAAAATGGTTCCAGCACGGCATATACCTCTTCAAACAGTCTAACTTTGTCCTATTGATTTTTTTCATAGAACCATAAGTAATGGAGATATTCAGATGCTCCCATTTAAATGCTCCACCCTGTACGTTATGGTGTCCCGAGACCACACATTCTCATATTCCGTGGTTTGGTTACGAACAGACCAACAGACGAAGGCATTTTTTGCCAGTCAGTGAAATATTCAAGAGCACGAACTTCACTAATAACATGAAACTCGGAGTTTTACGAGCAACAAGAGAAGGAATGGTAAACGAATGGGGGAAAAAAACTTCAGCGCTTCTTGGTTGCTTGCTCGACGTGAACGGACAGGGTTCGCATGAACAGGAGAATTACGTCTCTATCTGCAGTTGGAAAAGTATAACGAGACGGTTGAAAGAACCAGTACGGTTATTTTATTCGCACGGGAGAAATTCGTACAGAAGGGACGGACTTGCCTTCATGGACACTACCGAGTCACAAACTCAAACTTGACAATTGATGGTATAAAAAGAGTTAACGCGTTAAAAGTGAAATTGGAAAATTCCTTACGTTTATCCTTGATGGAACAAAATTAACCTCGAGTAGTTTAATGAAAGAACTATTTTAAAGAGATTTTTGGAAGGGATAATCGTTGAAAAAGTTGAATCGCAGGTGCAATTGGTTACAAATTAATGTAATCCAATAATTCAAAGAAGATTCTTGAGGAATGACACTACTGTCATTATATATACTGTCTTTACACCTCATTTATAAAGAATTTATTTTATGAATATAAAAAAATGAATATGATGGGTAATATTTCTGACGATAACACTCGAAGACGTAACGTTGCGTAGTAAAATATATTTCACAAGCCTGAACGTATGAAAGGTTACTAAAGGGTGGCAAGATTTATTCTTTATTACTTCCAGCGGAAATGAGAAGACGCGTGAAATATCTGGGATACTGTAAGGGCAAGTATGACCTATTAAGTTTCTATGTGTACACATAAATGAAAAAGGAAAATGGAAGGTCTTTTCTCTGCGTGTGAAAAGTATTAGTCACGCATAGAATATTATATTTATGCATCTGTGGTTAAAATTTCAATGCCAACGATTCTTATAAAATATATATTAATTTAATTTTATAAATATATATTAATATATATTAATAGAAGGAGGTTACTCAATTCGACATGTATGTATAAAATATATATATATATATATATATATATATATATTTTATATTTTATAAGAATCGTTGGCATTGAAATTTTAACCACAGATGCATAAATATAATATTCTATGCGTGACTAATATATTATAATATATATACATGTCGAATTGAGTAACCTCCTTCTATTCGAAGTCGGTTAAAAATATAAATATCGAAGGAAAATAAGCTATAGTAAATAGATACCTCCAAAATTAATTTCATACGCTAATCTTATCAAAAATACATAATAATTCTTGATATTATTAAACGCCACTAGTTTAAAAATCGAATAAAAGATCATTTCGGTTTCTGGAAAATGACGAATAAAATCACGATGTTTACTCATTTCCAATTTTTTTTATAAATTTATCAAACCATAACAAAAAAGCATTATTTACGTACTTTATAACTACTACATTTATGTATTCTGAAATAGTCCCATATAACGAAATGAGCTCTTTGAAGAGAACCTTAAAAGCTCCTGCAAAAAATACCACGCATGCCACGCAAGAACCATAAATGTCTAAGAAGGGATGGAAAAATTTACGCGCATACTTGCCATCGGGGATGGTTTTGAATATCAAACGCAGTAGCTGTTGGATATCCACATCCCCCAGCCGATTCCATACTTGCCTGAATATACTGTTTTCTCTGCCACCCTTGTTCCACCATCGATTTGAGGCCACATTTTCAACCCTAAATCACAGTATCTCGACACTTGCACCCAATCGTGACTTCGCGTATCGAATACATTTCTCCTTCTATCTTAAATCAAATCGGATGATTTTTTATTCTGAAAAGTATATTGCCTTCGCTATTGGCTCCCTTCCACCGTATATTTGTCGTTGTAAATCCTCAAGGTTCACGTGCAATCTGTATGTGAAATGTGGAAATGTTTGGAAATGATTTTGTCTCTGAATCAAAGGTGAAATTCTTCACCATTTAATTGTTTATGATAAAATACAAATTTATTTTGAGAGTACCATACTTTTTTGTCGCTAGATGGACATTGTGGTGTTTAAGGACAAAATGCTCTATAAAAATTTTGATGTTAAAGATGCATCACCCTGTGATCGACCAATCACAGAACAATGCGATAAAATCATGGAAATGGTTGAGAAATGCCACAAATTTTTTCGAATACCCAATATATTGGTTCAGAGCGGTTTAACTATTATGAAGAATAAAGTAATTAATTTTAATTTGTTTTATAATTCTTCGCTTTTCAGCCACGTTCAATTTCGACGGTATAATAAATGATCTACCTGTATGTCTTCGCTCTTTTGTATTGCACTGGACCGGCTCCGGACAGGACGAGAAACTTTCGCAGAAACTTTGTACAAAATGAAATAAGGAGATTGAGAAATACGAGGTCAAATTACTGCCCCGGGAAGATCCAGGGTATTGTTGCCTCAACTTGTGATTACTTATGCTTGCAGTTGTCATCAATATTAAATAAGATTTTCTGTTCGTTCAGAAATGAATAACAAGAAGTAACGATAAGTTTCTTTATATCGCTCGTAGTTTTGTTTTCCCTTTTCAAATGTCGAACTTGTGCGTAAGATATATCTAAATTGTTCTACGATACTTTTACGAAGTTCTTTGGTATGGAATTACAATATTTTGCTTTGTACGATTAAATCGAATTGTTCGTAATGGAACATTTGTCTAACTAAAACGTAATATGATGATTAATGTCAATATCTAGAAATATATGTAAACTGTGTAGAATACATTTCATAAATTAATATAACATTAACGTTTCAATTTACAATAGCATGAATTTTATATAGGCATGTGCATACAGTCAGTCCCATAAGTATTCTTACCCTGTATGTTTGTTGAAGACATTTGTCTAAATTAAACAATAGATTTGATGTTTCCAAATAAATTTTTATTATAGATACATACAAACGTAAAGTTTATTCATGTACATATTTATACAAGAACATTTATTTGGAAACATCAAACCTATCATTTGATTTAAAAAAATTTTTCAAAAAACATAGTGAGTACGAATACTTATGGGACTGACTGTATTTCAATTACTTTGAAAACATGTATTTTATTTATGCATACGACACAAATGCATAAAATTTACAATTTCGAAATAACAATCCTTTATAACAGCATAAGCAGTAAGTGTATACACGAATTAATTTTGTTAAATCTCGAACCATATTCGCAAATGTGTATTAACCTTCTCTCGGTCTCTAAGGTCGCATAACCATTAATTTCCCTACAGCGTTCGCCAACGAAGTACGTAAATTTCGTGATTCAAGGTGCTTCATTCCAATGGGAAGACGTTTCAATTACTGGAATGTCCAGCACCTATTGTACGCCCGCCCTCGTCGGGATTCTCAAGCGGGTGGAAGGAAGTTCTCGACTCAATACTGGAAAGAAGTGAAAAAAATGGAAAATCGAGAACCTGCGGGCCGCAGACATTCTGCCGCTGTCACGTTCAATTTGAATAAACTACCCCTACCCCCGCGAAGGGAGGCGATGCCCGAGGCTGGAAGAACGTCACCACTTCTTCGAACTTTATTCAAATAGAACTGGCTTCATATCGCTTTTTCTTCCTCCGATTCCTTTGTTCGTTCTCTGTCTTCCCTTTGTCCCGGAGTTTCTCGCACGCTCGCGGTGGACCCAGTCGGTTTCTTGGACGCTTGTTTGGAAACCGTCCCATCCTTAAGGGTCTGCGTCTTTTTATTTCGTTGCCCTGCCGATTCTCTCGTGCGAACAGAACTTTCTAATGGCTGTGTAATCATTTGGAAGACTCTTTGACCCTCGTTTCCAGTTTTATTCGCCGGGGATGTGTTTCACGGCGCTGTTTCGGTGAAACGTACGACATACTTCAGGAGATTTGTTCACGAAGTAGCTGTCGCGCTGAAATGACTGTTGAATAGAATTTTCTCTACTTTTTTAATCGTTTAAACGATATTTTATAAAATTGTACAAAAATTCAATATCGTTTACAAAATTCGTTGATTGCTGATCTTTGTGCTAGGAACAGCCCTCGAAAATGCATGCATTTTAAAACTGAAATAATGGCCTGTCAGATTTATTTGCTCTATTCGGTGCAGAATACGCTTTACATTCGATCATGTCAGCTGCAAGGTACATCCATCAATCTGGCTGGACAAAAATAAATCCCAACTATTCCATGTGCTTCATCCGATCATGTAAACTCTATTTTTCGGAACAAGTGTTAAACTATGAATCATTTTCTGGATTCAAAACTATTTCTGTATCTGGTGCTTCTGTTTCTGACATTCTCCAATGCAACACAGAGTAAATACAGAAACACAAGTGATATCCATTCATAGATTTATAACTTTTTAAAAATATTTATTTCAATTGAGGAAGTGTCCATATCCTTGCGAGCGGAGGTGTACATTCTTCGATAGTCTACATTTAATTGTAAAATAGATCTACAAAAACCAACAACCTTTTCCGCTCCAACAGTCCTTTGAAACAGTTCTGATCACTTTCTATTTACTTCAGAACTTCCCTGTTAATTTCCTCCATTCAACGATTCGAGGTATTCTACAGTGTCTCATAACCTCCCGCTTGAACCTGTATTGTGTCCGTCGCATCTCACCATTGTAACGTTACTTACCAATGGAGGAAGATCAACGACAAGTCCTTCTATCCTCTACGAGAACGTAGACGTAACAGCTCTTCGTCGACGAATCCTTGACTGGTGGAATCGTTCTTCTATTTACTCTTGGTGACCGCACACTCGTTCGTCGCAGGGCAGTTTCTAGCGCTTGTCATCGAAACGGTTACCCTCAGGGCTGATGCGTCCTGCATTCCACAAACCGTGAGAACTGGTACACCTTTATTGCACTTTTCGAAGTTTACGGATGACAGGGCACTATTCTCGTAAAAGTTTAATACCATCCAGCTCTGATAATACGACTCCCACTTCGTATTCCCAAGTTCGACACAATTAGATGACCGATGCTAATTTACAAGAAAAGTTGGACTACTTGGGGGTTCAAAATGATTTTTAATTTTGTAATTTTGTATTAATCATGTAAAATATGGATCACGTGCTAATAAGGTATATATTTTTTGTTAGAGCAATGAAGTGATTCCAAGGATGAAAATATCCAATAAAAGAAATTATGAATTTTCATGTTATCATGAACATCTGCGAAACGATACAAAATTTTGGAAAAAAGATCAATGTTCGATGGTTTTTGATACCCTGCGGTATGTTAACAAAGAATATTCACAGAAAAGTAAAATCAAAGAATTTAAGCCTATTTCTAAACATTTTTTTAAAGACTCATAGATAAAATTAGGAATATCGACTCTATAATTTCTTATTCTAAAGAAATATATTAAATTACCCATTAACTACTGCGCTAATGTTTAAATGTTTTCGCGCAAAGAGACACTTCAAAGCAGTTACCAAATTACGAATTTCCAAAATTAAAACTTGTTAACAACATGTCCACAGAGCAACCAGGCTCCGATGTAACGATCACGTTGGAATTTTTGGGAATTACACAGAACGACCGAGCGATTTCAATTAAAATTCTGCGCGCGAACGCAATATCGGCCGGGGGTCGTGATTATGAAAGTAATCATATTACTGAAGTGCGGCCAGAATTGCTGGAGAAGCACGTTCGATGTAGCTACCAACCAATTGCGTTCGTTAAAACCTGACGTTCATTAAACTGCCATAGATTTTTGGTTAATTTGCAAACGCATGTTTCCATTGGAAATTGACCAATCCACGTTGATGATGCGCTAGACCTATACGGTTTTCTAGTTATTCCCAATTTTGCGAACTCGTTGCGAACCTGTGCCAGATGGATTGGTAATCCTTAAACTAATCTAGGTAACAAATAACCTAATAATAATTTAACGTTTGCGTTCAATTTCCATGTTGAATAAGGTACAAAAGAGAATGTGAGAGAATGAAAAATCGACTCGAAGGCTCGTTGAAGAGAATGAAATTAATATTACAGGAAAATCATATTCTCCATCATTGTTCAAATAATATGTATTGTTCGTAATTCATGGAACTATTGCTAAAAATTAATATTTAGTTGGTCCAATCAACAGATATTAAAATATTGACAAACTTCTCACGATTAATGTCTTCAATATAAATACTTTTTCTGAATGATGATTCTTATTAATATTTAAGCGAATTGTAAATTTTCTTATTAATATTTAAGCGAATAGTAAATTTTCTGTGTACATTATAAATGCTAGATCAATTCGGAGATATTAATTTTAATTGCATCTTAAAGTTTCATATTGTTATTATTATTATTATTACAAAAGACCAACGTTGAATGTATTTCTCTTCTTGATACACATTATTGCTAAGATCAATAGAACCTTCCAAAAAAAAGACTATTCCAGACTATTACTGTCTACCTTTCAAATAAAATGAACATACGATCCACCTATGAGCGCCAAAGTTCATCATCGTGTAGCAAATTAAACATGGATAGAGTTGCAAATATTTTCTTTCAATTTAAAATGTTTGCCGTCTACAAAATGATACAACCATGATTTCGAGCCCCTGTAATTTCATCGACCACTCGTTAAAAGAAAATGGATTCGGTTCAAAACGTTTTGCATCGGTGGTGCGTGTTTCGCTAATTCACCGCGAGCGGATATTTCGATTACGAAACAACAGGGGAGACAACAGAGGGTAGGCTGCCGTGTAATGAAATATCGAAACCTTCGTCAAATATTGACGAGACCGAAATAAAGTTTGCAATTCACTTGTTTGACAGGATTCATTGTGATGACCCTAAAAAACCGAGAAACACGGGACGCCGATTTCTATTGAATTATACGCGTTCGCGTCGAGCTGAAAAAACAAAAAGAATTGCTTTATGTACACTGAAACTTTCCTACTGGAATTCGATTAATTTTCTTTCAATTTTTCCGTTACTGAAGTGACGGCTACGGTTTTTTTACGCTTCTTTACTAGTAGATTTCTCTCGGAGCATATTTTGTTTCCTTCCTTTGGGACCATTCGTCGCGGATATTTGTACTCGTACACTCACAGAAACAACAATCCATAGCGATTCTCAATTTCAATCCACCAGTTTTAATTAACGCAATAAACGTCAAGGCGATACTAATGTTCAAACTGCTGCAATAAACACGCTCGTCACCTGTTACGAAAATTACACCGACTAAACGATCCACGACGAAATTTGTCGTCGCATTTTGCGTCATCGTTTTCGTAAAACAAAGCTTCTGCTGCATTAAAGGAAAAAAACGACAAAAGGAGAAATGATATGTGTCATTATTAAATTTTCACAACAATTTTAGTACGCATCAATTTTTCTTAATATTTCACCTCTGTTATTGGAGTAATAATGTGATGAATTTATTGAAATTAATATTTGTTCATATAATTTTTAAGTTTTCACAAGGAACATTCGTTACTGACACGAGCACTAAAACACTATTTACTGTGCCGTATGCTATGCTCGCGAATAAAATATATAAAATTCGTGAAAATAAAGAGACGTGGAATTGAACGAAAGTTAATGAGAAGGAAATGGAACATGCTACACCAAGAAAAAAGGTGAAAACAGCAACGAATTTTAATGCTTTCGTGCAACGGGGAACTAATGAACTGTCCGGAAAAGTAATTTTAATACATCCTATCGGTAATTTTCGTCGCAGTTGAACGGCAGTAAACCGTACTAATAGTTTCCAGTCATCGACCAGGCTGCAGTACATCCGGTTAATTAATTTCTGTCTCGATATTGCACCAAACAATACTCGCCTTTATTGAAAAATCGCGTGATTTCGCCCCTCCGGCTCGAGTTTATTTCGCTCGTTTTACCAAAAGCATGAATCACCTGACAGGTGGCGTTGACGCGGACGATGTAACGAGGAAAACGCTTTTTTTGTAAAAGTGCGAGTGATGAAATAACGATTTCGTATTTACCGTGGAATTGGAATTGTTTGGCTCGTACGTTTCAATTCGTAGTAAATTAAGTACGATCTGAAAGTGGATTCAAAATCGTATTGAAAAACAAGAATATTGTTTTCAAAGAGTAAATATAAATGATGAAACTCGTTACCAATCTTTAGAATGAAATATTTTTCGAAATTATTTCTTGGTCTTATTTCTTAATAGTTGACCAAAAATAACGAGATTTCACATCAATGGCTACAAATATGATATTTATGATATAACTCTAATTTTACATTTTACGCACTGCGAAATTGTAACTAGTAATACGAATAAATTTCATTAAATAAAATTTTGCAACGGGAAGAATGAAATTGTTTCCAAGCGTGAAAATATTTACAATTCAATAAATTGATCTGTATGGTAACTCCTGTCTTATATTGTTACCTTTTATTTAAATCGTTTCTATTATTACTAATGTATAATGAATTAACCTAAACGATAACTACTTCGTTCATGTCATATTGTGGTTATTTTTCATACGTTTTTAAATATTTGCATTCACACTTTTCCATCTAACGCAAACTCATTCGAAATACCTTTGTCCGAAACCGAGGCCACCGGCGTATTGCAAAACGCTTGTACATTTCATTGAAACCAGAAATCTGACAAATTCATAAAAGCAATTATACCATATCTCGTGCCTCGATTTCTTCGATTTCCATTGTGTCGTCGCGAGAAAATTTCGCCAGCGTCGCGCAAATTCGCACGGTAATTCCTCGACGTTAATTATTAGCGTTAATTAGCGAGTGTGTCCCTGTTTGTCCCGCAGGCACATTAAATTTGCACTTCATTAGAGCAGTTGCATATTAATTCGGAAACTTCGGTACAACCGGCCGCAGTATAATTTTCATAAATCAGGATGCACTCTTAACTGGATCGGAAACAATTCTCGCTATTCCAGCTCTCCAGTTACCGGAAACCGGCACCAGAGCCACTGGCGCGAGTCTAGCCCCGCAACGACTTCGACTCCAACTCCGCTACGATTTCCGTTCGAATTCCACTTTAACTTTAATTTCCATTTTGGCTCCAGTTTCGGCGCCGATTAATGCAAACTCCGCCATCCTGGCTGCTCCAGGTCCTGCGTCGCGTGTAATTCTGGGTAATCTTATCTTTGCTTGCAAAGTGAGATAATTCTGTACTGTAATGCCGTTTAATTACTTGCAGGGAATTTCGTCAAATGTGGAAATATTTTTAGAGCTGAATACAACATACGGAATATTTTAAAATGGAATTGGTAGATTTTGATCTCAGAGATTAGTAATTTTCCTATACGAAGAATAATACAATCCATCTGTTATACAGAATTGTACAGGAACAAAAATATATTCTTATAATATATAAAATGTATTCTTCAAAACTGAACTAAAGTTTATGTAGTATTCAAACGAACTGGTTACAAATAATACTGAAGAAGATATTTCAACCTTCATGGAACCGAATATTAATTTACAATTAAAACATTCAAGAGTACACCGTTTGTTTTACCTTTCAACCTGATATCTATCCATCAACCTTAACATTCTTTTTCCACAATAATTCTTGATGGAACTTCACCAAAAATATTCAACGGTTCGCGCTATTTACATGCCGTCCAGGGCTGGCTACAAATTCTAATGAAAAAGATATCGCAGCCTGCAGGGAAGCAAAAATCGAATTACCCGTTCACGAGGTTAGCAAGGGAGAGCGGCGAACGGTCGTTCGGTTTGATGAAGTCAGTTCAGCCTCCGTGTAACTTGAAACGAGCTTTAAACGCGGCGCGGTTCCGAATGAAATCAACGAAACTCGCGATCGAGGTCCACGTTGTTCCAGTTGTACCTTGGTGCGCTGGATAATGGTTTCCGAGGGATGTTGTTTCGTCTACGGCTGGTCAATTCGAGGACAACAAATCGACTCGGTTTCAGCGCCGCCTGTGCACCCTTTTCAACCACCATCTCTCACTCCGTTCTCTTTGTGCCCGTGTCCCGATGAACGCTAGCAAACACGCTATACCTCTAATGAACGCATACCGGTGTGAAAACCAACGTGGTCTTGGACAATGCCGCGCAGATATAACCATGATCGTTAACGTAAACGCATTACGTGGTCAGGGTGTAGATCGTGAGTAGCTGTGTACGCGGCCAACCAAATGGAAAAAGGTTTATATTTCCTAGTAACGCCATTGTGAATGGGTTTACAGTCACTTAAGTCGTTACCGTAAATTGCGTTAGTTATGCCTTTATTTGGATCGCGGATTATCAACTTCACTCTTTGGATAGCTATCATTGTGATGCTAATGATGCGTTTCAGGAGCTCGCGAGACTTTAAGTAATTGGTGGAAATTCATTGGTAATCTGGAGGAATTTAATGTGGAGCAATTTTTACTGACTAAGATAAAATATACAAAGTGAATTAGCTAAGATTTTCCTGAAAATTTGATATTAAAAAAAAAAAAACAAAATCATCCCTGAAGAGGTTAATTGTGCCAGTCTGTTTAGATCTAAATAGTATATTCCAGAGGACGTCAGGATTGAAAGACTCAAGTGTTTTTCTCTCGCGTAAACCTGAACCATAACTTTCTATATTCTATTCAAAACGTTTCATAGTGGTAGATAAATTCTTAGAAAATGTGTACAAGTTCTTATGCCTATCTGGAAGAATGCACTATGGGTTTCAAGGTTCACGTATAATGCAAGCAGCAGGATCAACCCCACGGCTCTTCTCTGTAGGTAGAATGCGTAATCATCATGATTAACGTGTGTCGTGAAACGAGCCGACTGCACCGTCGAACAATGCTACGCGAATTAATGAGGACACGCGAGCGAAGGTTGTCAGTCGCTGACGCGGAACTATGATCACTGATCGGCGCTGGGTGAATTCTGTTGCGACAGGGTTGTTCAATGGGATCACAGCGAACGCGCCCCATTTCGCGAGACCAATTAACAACGGAATACTTAGCTACTCGTAATGGATTGCGATCGCACGAACGATGACTTCGTTCCATGAGAATCTTACGATCCAAAATGTAGGTATTCAGAATGGGGATGCGTGTAACACGTAGAAATCCAGAATAGAGGAATTTAAAATATAGAATGGAAAATATTTCTTTCGTCTTGCGAGTATACAAGAACGAACACTTGAATGTTACATGTTTATTATAACAATTAATATTTGAATACAATGTTGAACTTACCATGAATTTATGATTGCACTGCGTTATAAAAGTAACAATTATTTGAAACGTTAAATATTCCTGTCGGTGTTGTAGATCATTTTCTAAAAAGCATTCCACGTTTAAAGCGCAATGGTGTTGGTAATGGGCGTGAATAAAACGTGTAAATGTTCACAAATTCTTTGCGATTCTTTTTGCAAGAATCTAGGTCTTTCCTCTTCACCAACCAGCTGTTCTTGCGAGTCGAGGGTGTAACGTCAAGTATGGCGTCAAGGGTCACGACGAGGTACATTCCACGTAATAATAACGACGTCGTTAGACGAACCTTTCCTGTCTTTCGGTGACCCTGTGGAATTCATGTGATAAGTTTTTCCAGGAATCGTAATAACTATATCAATATCTCCATTATCGATTCGAGACTCGCCGCGCAGTCTCTGAAAGTTCATTTTCATTTCGCAGCTGTTACATGAAAGAAGTTCCTTTAAAACCTTTTGAACTTTCGAATTATTTCATTTATACCATGAACTTTGTTCTGAATTACCGAGAAAGTTATTTTTAAGCTGGTTTCAAATGATGAATAATAAATACTTTTAAAGTCGCGAAAGAGAGAGGAACTTTATTCAATCAAAATGTTATTTCATTGTTATGTCAAATGTTATGTCATTTTATTTAAATTTATCTGAAAATAACATGAAGCACAAAGGTAAAATGATTTTGCGTGTCAGAATTATTCGAAAGTTTACAGCATTTTCATTGGCTAGCAAGCGTCAAAGGAGACTCTTCGTGTTTATCCCATTATGCTGGATCTCTATTTCATTTGTCTGACTATTTGTGACTCCTTCTACTTGTGTGACTACATGTATATATGTATATACTTCATTTTACTTGTCTGATTAGATACAAGTCACATTCACCTTGTCTAGTTAGACACATACAGTAACTTTCAACTAATCACTGGAAGAAGTAGAATAAGCCTATAACTGGTCAGACAGACGGTCTATCTACATATGTGCTCGTCTGACCAGGTACTGTGATATTCTACTAATCGTACCGGGAAGTAAAGTAAATCTGTGCCTAACCAAACAAATAAAATATATCCCCTACACTTTGTCAGTTTAATATTCTCTTAATTGTTGACTATCATTTTAATGTGTTACACGTTGATTGACCAAAAGAGAAATTACCAACTATCCTAGGTTAGTTACTAAACCTTAAGTGTCCCACGCCACTTATATACTGAAATTTCCGCTAGAACAGCAATCTTCTACCAAGCATTTACCTTTGCATGAACCGATCACGCGGAAGGAAAGAAATATGCGCGCCAACCATGAAATCTCGCAAGAGCCATGATTTATCCGTCACCTCGAGCGTATCCCAATTTATCACAGGTACCCAGGAATTAATTCGAGATAGGATCGCGGTATCGACGGGTAGATTTGTATGATGACTGGACGGCTAGTGCGTTGTTGCGCCCGCGCGTATAATTTGTATTCGACCAGCGGCAACAATGCTGACGATAGCCGTAACAGTAACAGGAGAGATATTGAGGACATGGGTGGTCGAAGATGAACCAGATAATAATCCAACTAACGTTTTACTCCTACGATTCCTGCAATCTATAATTTGGATCGAAGTTTCTTAGTCGAAGAGTAACGTGATCTAATTATAAGCGGCTGGCTAGCGATACGATTACCGATCACTTAAATTAATTTTAACGAAACCAATTTTAAAATGTCCATCGCTTTAAAAGTCTGAACATAAAGAGGATAAATTAGCCTATATCCTCATTCTTGTAATAGTGCACAATTTAAAAAAAAATCGTATTTGATTAAAACAATTGAAAGCAAAGTTTCGTGATTTAATTGAAATAATTGATTTAAGATTTCTCTTGCAAAATGTATGTAGGCATCTTCCTTTGCGATTCTAGTATTGCTGAGGTATATATTTATTTACCTGTCAGTCTTCACCAGATACGAATTTTCTCTTTTTGTAATGACGAATGATACATGTTTTTTTTTTTCTTCTTTATGCCACTCCTGTTATCGAGATCGAAAAATTAAAGACTCTGGTGCTATTGATCTCAATAAAAGTCGTAGTACGTTAATCATCAAAAACACCCTTTCCTCACGTGCGACCCGTAAACACACCGTCAAAATCTCACTCATGGTGTTCCTTGCAACGCGACAACATGATGCGATTCTCGTGTGTTGGCGCATTTTCGCCGAGCCTTTTGCCACTGGAAGGTGAAGGAGCACATTCCTCCGAAATACAACAAACTACGAGCGGTCTCGCGTATGCGGCTTTGGCAGGAGTCAAGGTTCCAAGAGCGGGCGACGACAACCATGTCGTCGTCGTCGTGGAAATTGGATCGGTCACTCGATATCGCGGCCGGTATTCTCGAAATTCGAGCTTGCTTGCGATCCATGCTACCCCTTCCCGTCCCGTCCTCCCTGTCCCGTATTAATATTAAATTCCGCTTGCCTCTGCCGTGGCCACGGCTGGCTAGATGGCCTCCCAACACAGGGATGAATGATATGAACGCGGGGCTGAATGCCAGTAGCCAGTCCACGGACAAGCATTATATGAGCGACTGCCTCGAACCGCGTCCGGTTCAGGAAGGATCGTAACTGCCGCTAGTTTTCATGAGTTGCTGCGTGTGGAAATGAATGCGGTTTCGACGGGGTTGAGGTGTAAATTCATTAATCGCTGATGGGTCACGCTGTTCGGGGATAGCGTTTCGGTATACGGGGTGCTTTTGTCCGCAACGGTGGGTTGGTTTGTTTTACCAAATTACGGTAGAGCTCAACGACACATTAATTGGAACGAAGTGCACAGTATTGTTTACCAAGTTGCCATGGTAAACGATGCATGGCTACTTGAAAAACAGGTACGACAATCATTTTATATGTTTACGTCAGGAACGAGGGTGAAAAACAGGAAATTGAGATACTGTTGACATTTTGTAAATACAATTTTAATTTGTTATTAAATACCATTTTATAGTTCATAAATACACTTGCTCTAAATGTATTTGGAGTGTTACATGTTTATTGTGTATTTACAATATTATATTAATAATTATTTTAATCAATATATTATATATTTCTTCCAAATACACGAAATCAATGAAAATTTATTATAAGTGTCGAAAATTTGTAATGACTTTGTTCGTAATACATAACTGCTGTCAAGAGGAGAACACGCAAAACAAAAGAAAAAAAATAGGTCCCTTATTATTTTCTCTCAATTCTGACGTAAAAATCGAAGCTCCATGCTTCTACACATGAGTGTCTGTCAATCGTATAACGAATAATATGTTAATCCTTACTTAACAAACCATATATTTTAACTTTGATTAAGAAATAAAATGTGCAAAATTTGAAATAAATCTCTATATTCGCCATGTAAATCAACCGTTTCAAAGCGCGAAGTGACAAAGAACCAACTGAAGAAATAAGGACAAACGAAAGAGAAAAACTGTGAAAGACAAAACCGTGAAGACACTTGCGTTCACGCCAAAAGCACCCCGATGAAAAAAGAGGCGATGGAAAGAATGAAGCGAAAAAAGGGTGAGTGGAAACGACAGGGGAGGCAGGCGAAGGTGCTCCATGGCCATGATATGTCGCGACTAGGTCAAGTTATTTAATCCTAGCAGCGTATACCATAGCAGGCATGCTTGAAATTTATACGTTCAAACCGTGCTAGAATACTCGACCGCGTGTGCGGGTGCCCGAAATATTCGAGGAACACGTGATTCTCTCAAATACGGAAAATCGATGCTCGGTCGACTCCGAATCCATAATTATCAAAATATTATCACCGGGCACAATTACGCACGTTTTGAAACAGGAATTGGTGTCTAATCCCGGTTGCATAAACACGACGAGGATCGATAGACGAACACTGAAATGTTTGATTATAAATAATCACTGAATTATGTTTCCAGTGAATTTGACATTGTTGCAGACGTACCATCAGGACCTGAACATTCAATTCTCTGCTTTGGAAAATTAGAATATAAATTATATAATTGTTTTTAAAAGTTTATTTTGAGTTTCTTTCAGAATTAGGTAATGTGTAATCTCAGTTGCATAAACTCAACGAGGATCAATGAGTAAACACTAAAATGTTCAGAATTATATTTTTACTAAAATTAATTTAATTATATTTACTTGCAGGTGCATTTGTAAGATCTAATAATTGTTATCTTGTGCTTTGAAAAACTGAAGTAAAAATCATATAATTGCTCTTAAGAGTATATCTTGAATCTCTTTCATGGAATATCGTTTGACAAGTTTTTGTGAGGAAATAAGAGAAAAGGTTATAAGTCTGCTAGACATTAGTAACGAGATATCTTCTATCTTTGAAACATTTTTTTTTAGCAGATCTAAAATATTCGCGTTCTACTTCGTATAATTTATACGTAATTAGTAGAATTTGTTCAGATATTTGACTTTAAGAATGTGGTGGTATAAGATTAATGATAACTTATAAATAAAAAGTATTGTAATCTTGAATATTGATTGAAATAAATATTTCTATTGATTGAACTAAATATTATGAAAAATAAATTTGTAAACATTATCCAATACGGCGAGTTTGATGATAATCTACGAAATGAAAGTATTGTTATTTTTAATATGTTGATTCAAATGAATCCTTTAAATGAATGAAATATAAATTCTTCTTAATGTGATCACATGTTGTGATGTTCGTTCACGTTTAAGATTACCATGAACCGTTCGATTAGTCAAGATTCCACGAGTTTGCTAAACTACACGATGTTCAACCTCTTCATCTAGTTCGATCCTTCTTCGGTAGCTCTGATAGGGTGAATCTAGTTTGTCAACTTTGATGTAAGGCACTTTCCAGGGGCCACCGAGGCTTCATTGTAAACACAAAGTACACGTATGTTACGTTCCACCTAGAGAATGTGGAATGAGATTGGCAGTAGTGTAGCTACCGTGCTATGTTTTAGAGGTAACTTTCAACTCCTGTTGTCACGTTTGCCTAAGATACCCTAATTGCCTCTGGTTGGAATATTATTTGACAGGAAATGTATACTAACTTCAGTGCACGAAGTTCTATTAATATACATACGTAATTCAATGCCTAAAGACATTCTAAACATCGTTAGTTCGAATATTACTCAAATGATGTCTGAAAAGAGTTGACTACATTCATTTTTCATAGAATCTTTTCTAGAAGATGCAAATTACTGTTGTTGAAGTATTGTACATTCCTTGCTTAATTTCAGTCACTTTATTAATGGTAGCTGTAACCGAAAAATTCCAAAATTCGTGAAATTCACACGTGAAAATATGAGAAAATTCTTTTGATCAATCCATCCAAATAACAACAATTAAATACACGTTACAGTATGTAGAAGATGAAACATATCTTTATTTAAATCTCAATTCTTTATCTGCATCTGTAAAAATATAAATTTGCCTTAACGCTCACAGTATAAGAATAATGAAACTACAAATTTCATGCATTTGTAATATAAACGAAAACGATAAACATATACTAATCAAAACCAAAAAGTATATACCCCTAAGCAACCCGAAATTATAATATTACTACATTAATTAATACAATATATTTCACGTGTATTATACACATTTTCTAAGTTTTTCATTTTAGTGTACGCCATAAATACATAAAATCTGCAGTCTAGTAATGATTTTGTAATTACGTGTTCGAATGCGTTTATTGATTATTGATTAATATAGATGATTAAACCATGTTAGATTATGTACACCTCAAAAGTAAGATAAAAAAACGCAAGTAAATTTTGCGTGATTATAAGAGTAACAGAATTTTTTCTAGGCAGGGTAATGAGTTCCATCCTTATCAAAAGTTTGATACGACCAAGGAAGTAGAAGACCCTACTGAAAAGAGAAACGGTCGTACGTTGCTCGTGGAAGTTTCGTGACTTCAACAAGTTTCAGAAGCTACTAATAATAAAATCATTTTCTCCTGGAGCAAAGTTTCCAATAACACACCGGCAAAAGTACATCATAAAGCTATATGAAACTCTTTCTCGCTGAACTTGAAGGTCTCACACGCCTTTGAGATAAAAGTTAGGACGAGAACAAGTTTCAGGAACAAGTCGATCTCCAATGTGCAGTTAAATTAGTGTAAAAGAACATATTTGAATTATATCGACGTATTTGAAGTTCGTACTCTAATCTGAATGATTTCTTATAGCATATTCTGTTTTGATAAAGTCTTTGTAAGATGTTTTCTAAAAGGGGTCTCTGGGGCTTCCTCGGATTCCTGTGGAAAATCGTCCTACTTTTGGATGTATCTAACGCTCCTTATCTATGAACTTATAGACAGAAATAGAGAGGGTTTATATTCGGGGCTGGTATCTAACCCAGACTCAACCGAGTGCTGCGCTGCGGAATTCTTATGGCTGACTCGTGCAGTCCGCTACTACTGCACCAGACTCTCTACAGTATGCTAACGTTAGAACAACGTGGCACTAAATATTTTGCTTATTTTTTAGCCTGGCGACGATAACCGTAACCACTAAATGTGAATTCTTTATAAAACGTTAACATTTTTTATAAAATTCTTCTCATCCAGGTCACAGGTAACGATTATAATACCTGTAAAAATAAATAATTTAGCAATATGACTATATTGCAAATAAGTATTTCAGAAACGATCGCCTCGTTTGGCTGTTTAGTAATAAACACAAATACGTGAAATAAGCGAATGCAGTAATTATTATTTATTTATTAATTGCCTTAATTAGTAGCCACTAACGACCACAGTTACAAATATAGCGATAAAGTTCTAGTTTATGTACAAATACATATATGGCTCTTAATCTATGTTCTTTATATTTATTGTAATTATTTATCCTTGATAATATTAAGCTTTCGTAAAATCTAAATTTAGAATGTTTGATTATTATATCGTTTAAAGTTGCAAAAAAACGATTTTCTTCGATAATGAAAAGAATGCAGTACCTAATTGTTACTTGTAAATTACAATTAATTCCTCCTGTTGTTTTTACTCAGCAAGCCATGACAGTTGATAAAGAGAACAGGCGTTGCTGTCAATTTCATATCGACCACAGTTTTATTGACGTTTTATTGATTATCAGACGTGTGCAGCTGCTGTTCGAAACGTGATCCGATTGCTGAATCCATATTTGCTACGAGCATTCTTTCGTAAACATAACGATTTTTTATTTCAACAACGTCGTGGTTCTTGAAACCACTAAAATGTTATCACAACGTCAATTTTGATCTGAAATTCTATTTTTTTCGTTTCGTTCGGGCTTACTAATTGTAAGTTTCTTTTCTTTTATTATTTATTAATATTAATCGTTTAGAAATTTCTATTTACAGAACAATATTTTAAACTATTAAGTACTTCTGAGTTAAGTATTTGTTTATCTTCATTTGTCTTCTATTAAACTTATTACAATTTTTAAAAAAATATTCTTCATCTAAAAATTCGGAAGATTAATTACGATCCTATGTATACTTTGAACTCAACAATCATTCAGATATGTATTTCTAATAAGCATGAGGAATGTGAACAGTCCGTGTTCACCTATGAGAACAATTAGAACGCTAGATATCGTTCATATCGTCGCGCTGAGAACTTTAAGTTTCGTTATGACTCTCACGTTTCGCGACTAAATTACAATTACTGCTAATTAATTGAGCAATAGGTTCAGCACTCGTCCTGGAACAAAGCGTAGCGCAATCGAGTCAACGGAGAAATTGAAGACGACTCTCGATTGAATATTCCAAACTCGTCGTCGCGCTGATGACGGTTGTTCGCGAACTTCCATTTACCTGTACTAGTTTACGAGTTTCGATTTATTTCCTTAATGACGTTCTGCCGGTAGTTACAATTCCTGCTGTGGTGGAGCATCGATATAAACTTTTATTAAATTAATCATCGTTGTCAGATCGATTTCGTATCCTCGTCTTTCGGTAAAGTTTCCCCTCAGGGTTAGGGATGTACACCGCAATTGTCATAGCCGAAATTGGAGAATTATTTATCTAGCTTTAAATACATACAGATATTGACATTACAGATATTGAACTTATTATATGAATTGTTTGGTTAAAATATATTTAAAAAGGCCCAAAATATAACAAACATCTAAAAACATTTTTTTGTTTGGTCTACACGATTGTTGAAAATGTCTCATCTGAAACATATTAAATAAATTATTGTGTTAGATGTTAACATTTGGTGAATGGACGAATAGTTTTCCATACTTTAATTTTTACCAAAATGACAGTGATTTGACTGAAAAACCACGTCTTTTCACTTTCAAAATTAACATTCTTTCGTAATAAAATAGCAAGATTTCATCGAAACAAAAATTCTTTCGTCCATTCAGCAAAAGTTGCCGTCTTTTAACAAAATAATTTGTTCGAAATTAGTTTTCAAATACACCGAAAAAAGACGTTACTGGAGATTTGCTATATTTTAACCATTTTTAAATATATCTTAACAAACATATAAAATATTAAATTCAATACTTGTACTGCAAAATTACACTTCGTTTTGTTTTAAAATATGTACTTAAATCTTAAGAAAACAGGCTTGAATGTTGTCTATGACAACTGCGTGTCCCTTTTAATCAGAATTTCCGTCTGTGTGTTTCTTGGCAACTTCTAGTACCTGGCGTAGTTACTCTACGTCTGCTGGCAAGCTGTTTTCGAAGACGTACGAAATTAGGTCGGGTTCGCTAATTAGGAATAATTGATAAACAGCGTTTGGGTCGGCATATTTGCAAATAAAATCGTTGAATAAGGGAGCGCGCGGCGCTGACATGCCTCGCGCTAATTAAAACTCTCAGCGTATAGAAATTCCATTCGTCAATACGAGAGCAGAATTTTTTTGAATAGCAAGGAATACGATACCAGCACATCAGGTCACAAGTTTTGTGACGTATCCCCTTTGAACACAATCCTATTTTCGAAGGAAATAATTCAACTCGAATCTCTTTGGAGCAAAACCGAATTAAATGTTGCGTTTGTCGATATTAATATCGACCGCATTATTAATTTACAGTAATTTTATGATAGTTATTCTTATTTTGATGCTCTAATTGCGAAAATCATATCGTGAATTTTACATTTTTAAATGTTGTTATTGCGATACCTTAACGCTTTATACTTGAGAAGTTCACTGATTCGGGGATTCAAAGATTCAGTGATTCAGAGTGGCACGTAGACACTCTAAATATCCACAAATAAGCATCTGTATTTTTATTCAGAAATAATTAGATTTTCTCATTTTTATTTATTTAATATAAAAATGTACTTAATGGACTGTATGTTCTTATGCATTAAAGTTTCATTATGGCATTTCATCATTCATCGCTATAAAATGCCTTTTATAAGTAAAAATTCAATATAAAAATTCTCAAGAAAATATAAAGAGAATAGTAATAATTTCCAAAATAAATCCTCTCATAGTTTACCAGGTACAAAATAATAATTCAACCTACGACAGTCCCTTCAAAGCAGTAACGATTACTGGCGTTCGTTAACTGCGTTATAAACCGATGATGCATGAACTTCGCAGGCTGAGAAAGTCTTTAAAATTATGGACCTAAAATATCGCGGGTAAATGAGGCGCGTAAGCATCAGTCTGGTACGTTTCAGCAATAATCCGGGTCGCTGTGACGTGGCCAGAATCATCCGTCGTTAAGAATGCAATAACGGGATGGCTTACCCCGTCATAACGATGTCCCGTCGGTGGTACGTCGCGCTGGCGGAATTGAATCGACTATAGAAGAGACGGCTGCAAGCTCTGGTCGTTCGTTTTACGCGTATGCAAATTTTTATGCCGCACGCTTTACGCCCGGGAAGAACACACAGTAGATAAAGGGTAAACGTACCCCGAGAAACAGGCCGCATCGCGTCGAGTCTTTTTTACTGCGTTCGCGGCAAAAGGGAAGCTTGTTTTCGTGCAGGGTTGCATGCGACAACCAGGATCGCGAGAAACGTGCCGGCGTTGCGTTTTGATTTAGCAGAAACAAAGAGGTTGACGACCAAATGTAGGCAAAGCTAAGAAACCTTTATAATTGTTAAAGCAAAAATGCGAGAAAAGTTGATGACTGGATAAAATAGTAAAATACAGGCAAATGTTGATGTCTAGGCATAAGTAGAACTAGGAAAAGCTGTTTTAAAATAAAAAATGTTGAAGTCTAATAATTTATCGTAACAAAATGAAAGAGAAATGCGTTCTAATTTATCATAAAGAAAGAAGTTGACTAGATATAGGTGAAACTGAGGAAAACTGTCAACGGATTTGTTGTATGTAAGCATCGAGGAATTGTTATGGACCACTAGGTACGAAGCGAGGATTGCAGTGAGCAGTACACTATCAGTAAACGTCGCAAAGATTGGACAGCAGGTTATGATATTCCCAGAGTAAATTGTATTGGATGCACTCGTCATCCTCTAGACACGTGTTCCATTAAGAATCTTGTCCAAACTGTATTATCATTTAACAATTGTAGGTGAACGTTAAGTACATATACTTTAGGTGTTTATCCTTTCCTTAATTTTCGACCATAAATCATATTATAATAAAGTCCTTGTAACATTTCTTGTCCATTCAACTTTGTACGTTATTGTCTATAACAGTGGTAGCAAATCAATAACACGCGGCACCATTTGATTGGGCAGAGTTGAATACTAAATAAAATTTATTTTATGCAACAAATCTTCGAAATATGATAATTTTTTAATCTTGAAATAAACGCATATTAACACTTTACAACTTAGAAGACGATTTTCTACATTAATACATATTAATGTAACATTAAGTTGTTCATACAATTATATTTAAAGGTATACTAAGAGCTTTGTCTATTTCCTAAAATTAAATATTGCAACCAAAGACACAATTAATAAATTCTCTGAGGTAAACATTAAAGTTAAATACCCTGTATATATTAATATCAGTAGCTATATCTATGTCGATACGTTAAATATACTTTGATCCGACGTTATTAACTCCGTATACTAACAAACAACGTGGGACGAATAAATTAGTTGTTTCTTGAATAGCCCCGAGCTTTAATTGCGGTCCGTGGTTGATTCCTGTTGCCGCTCAGTTACCAGTGATCTCCATCAGTTATAAACTCTGTAGGTTATCACTTCGAGTTTGGCAACTTGGCTGGCAAATTCTAATCGTGAACTCCTCCGAGCCCACTTCCAGCCATAAGTCAGGAACGAATCGATCCCGATCGAAAACAATAAATATCGGAGACACTGGGAAGTAAGCCAAGTAATAATTTCATTTGCTTTCCAGGGCTCTCGCTTGGTGGTGGCCTGATAGTCCTGGCATCGGCGTTATCCGACGCATCGCTAGAATTACCAGGAAAATACAGTTTGCCCTCTACGTCGAGCATGCAGACGGACGATAGCACTCTACCGCAGTACCAATACGGTTGGTGTCTTCAGTTGTCGGGGTTGGCTTTGATCTTGGCGGAAGTGGCGGCTGTTTTAACAATGTCTGGGTACATGGCTCGCTTCTCCACCGTCGAAGAGATGGTACGGTATCAAATTTCTCCGATATCTGGATGTCAATATGCGCTCAAGGGTTAATTTCATGATACCCTTGTATTAGAATCTCCCAGTAAGAAATAAGCAAAGAGTACTTAAATAAAACTTATACTTTTCTACCCAAAACACAGACGCGCACGAAACTGACGCTATATTTTCAAAGAGCTTGTGTGAACAGTAATTATTCTTCTTGAATAGGTGAGAATTATGGTACCAGGAGCCGAGAGAAAGCTAAGGGAACAAAGAGGTCTCAGTTCGGAGTACCTAGTAAGAGCTCATCAAAAATCACCTGGACCATCGCAAGCTAGGGATTTTGGGCAACCTGCAAAAAGTAATTAACATTGTTTACTTCCTTTAATTCTCTACGAAGGCAACGTTGCTAACTTGTAACACGATTAATAATTTGCCCGTGTTGCAGCTCCCCAAAGAGTTGTCGAAGAGGGGACGTCCCTTTTGTGCAAGTCTGCGCCAGACATCTGCGCATCGAATCCTCAAGCCATCAGCTACGTTGATAAGGCAGACCTTGCTCACGTTTTACCAGCGTATCCAGATGCGAAGAACGCGGAACCGCGGTATACGTTTGGCGATAAATCGGAAGCCAGTGTTATCGACTCACGGTTAAGCGGTTTCGCCGATAAGGAAGGGTTAATCGACTCGAGGATTCTGTCGGACTCGCGACAGAATATGATCGCTTTTACCGAAAGCAAGGAGCACACCGTCGGTCAGGAGCCGCGGTACACCGAATTTTCTCCCAGAACTACAGAACAGAATGTGGTTGATTCGAGGTTAAGTGGTTTCGCTGAAAAGGAAGGTCTCCTCGACTCGAGACTCAGTGTTTACGGTGAAAAGAATGAGTCGTTGCTGGACACTCCGTTCGGTTACGACACACGCTTCAACAGTTTGGCTGGTCAGACTGTGCCCATCACCCTGAAGAATCAGAACACGTCTGTTTCGGCGATCCAGTCGCAGTACATCTATCAAAATTTTGGAACGATACACTCTGGGATTTTGAGGGTGTCGGAGCCGGGGACAAGTTCAAGTTCAAACTCGAGTCAGCGAAGCATGACACTCCAGAATCCAAAAAGAAAGTCACAGATCGCGCAAAACACCTTCAGCACGATGGAGTGCGAGAAAAGGAAACGAGGACCTGGAATTGCCGGTAAGGCAGGATTTTACACTGGTAGCGCGGTATGACCACCACCACCTCCTCCGACGCCAAGGTAACTGGAAGAGGAGGAAACGCCACTCTAATTTCATATACAAAGAACTAGTGGCGTTGAACTCTGTATGTCGGAGGAATGTATCCAGATGCATGGAAAGACGAAATCTGTTTTATCGTATGCTGTAGTGAAGATTTCTACCGCATCTGTCGTCGATAAGACAGAGAATGACAGAAAACTTGTTACCATATTAGGTGGTAACTACCATACCTACCATCGAAAATATAGTACTCAGTGGACATATTATCCATGTCTGTGCAGGCAATTGATGTTTCTCATGTGAGTAGACTCATCACGAGACAATCTTGTTCGAACGTTAGAGAAAGAACCTGTACATAAATTACCGCTATCTAGGTTAAAAACGAACTATGTGCAAGAGATGGACAATTTCAGAACTCTTCGAGGGACGTGCGACGTAGTTGTAAGACCATACATGTTAATCGATAAAATAAAGACACAGGAATTCGTGGTAGCGTACATACTCTAGGCTTAGCGTTAAGCGACATAGGCAACGTATCTTAAAAAGATTAAAGTATAGGGTCGATTTTATTAAAAAATTTATACCTTTTACGTGTCAATCCGTGAACTCTTTGCCTCTAGAAGAGCTAGTCGATCTTTCTTTGAACTTTTGCACGGATAAACGACAGGGTTCGACTCGTTCGGGTATCTAGAACGACATTCAGTTGATCCACTGACCTGTCCTCAGTTGTGGACGACTAAATTCGATATACTCGGTATGATATCCGATTCCCAACGTCACTTCCAGATTCGCGAGTCGGCGCACTGAGCAAATACGTAAGCACCTACGGAAAGTAGATCAACTGACACCGAAACTTGCAACTCGCTGTTAAATTTAACCTCCATTAATCACGTAATCGCGTTTCAGCTACATAACCAATCATAAATCGAGCGGAGCTATAAGTCGAAGAGGGATAATAATGTAGTCGATATGCTGTAATATACTCGGTGATCGGTATAGTCACGAATACTTAATGACGCGTGAACAAGTCTGACCATTTTCGGGAAAGGTGGAATGCCGTGAGTTACGAGCGAGAATTCGATCAGCCGTTTGACGAACCGTGTGAAAGATTTTACCATAGACACCTATCATCGACGTAAGCACGATCGGAGGAGGAGAGAATAGTACAAATTTAATTTTAATGTTACATTATCATTAGTGCTCGTCGTCGATTTGATTCTCTACGTTACATCGATATCAACACTTTGTGAGAACAAATTGGGGGATTCTCTCTTCCATGGATCGTTTCCTTAACTTTTTAACTGCGTTCGACGTATTTATTCGTCATATAGAATGGAAGTTACAAGTCAATGTCATTTGGTGGTATGTTTTCTTTATAATACCAATAGAATTGCTATATGTTTCATAAGAAAACTTTTGTTTATTCGCATGCTCAACAACTGGTACTTGTTTTTAAAAATACCACGTTGTAGTCAACTGAATTTCTTCAATTTTTCTTGTTAGTGAAACTTATTATTTTTTGCCAATTTTTAAATTTCTAACAAATAACAACATTTTCAACGATGAATTGTGCGATAAAATTGATTTCTTCCTCATTTTATTTTACGTTTTCAGTAAAATGTATAATACAAATTCGCATTTAAAGGGTTAAATCGTCACCAATGTATGACAAAGTCTTTCGACATGTTCGTCAATCGTGGACATATCAGGAACGAAAGCGTTTTAAACTCAACTGCCACGGAGTTGTCGCGACTTCAACTTTCTTCCTCGTTTGCGTCGCGTACGTTTTCCCCCTGCCAAGGTGTACTGCAAGGGTTGAGAATATTTTAAGGTCTCAGAACACCCCCAAGCCAATCCTGACGGAAAGGTTTCACTTACGAATCGGATCGTACGTTGTTGTGTATGTAACTTTGCAACTTATTAATATCTAAAGATCGTAGGTGAGTGTAATAAAATGTTTCTTTTCTAAAGAATGTGCTGTTTCCTTCCCTACCCATTGAAACGTAGTCAAAAGAGCAAGAACATATAACTGACACGTTGAAATTCTAGTTTTAAATTTAGTAAAACAATATTTACGTGTTTATTTCCGTTTAACCTGAGTATTTTCGGAATCACATGTGTTCTTTTATATGTAGTTTGGGAACGAAGAACACTCGATTGATAAGACAGGTTGCCCTGCTGGTAATGTAGGCCACTCTGTTGATAAATCCATCGATCAATTAGGAGTTTACATTACCGATTCTTATCGACAGAATATGTTACATTATTGGCAGAGTATTCTACCTTATTGACTTAGAGTTCTGCCTTTTTATACTCAAATATATGTCAGATACCTCGTACTCTGCCAATTGTTACCGCACTATCAAGTTTGCAAAAAGTTCTTTCAACACAACAGATTTAAACACGTAATGTGTAATGTCGGAACCTGTTGATCAATATATCGTTTAATATGTCAAAATAAAATCAATAACAACTGGTTCCTTATGGAGTCACGGTCAGTAAAGGAGTAATCATCCTTCTGTATTATTATTTAGGTAAGTTCTAAACAAAATTGACAGTATTTAATATTTTTACGATGAAACGCAAACGGACCTATTATACAACCTGACAGGTCCTGAAATTCCTGTCGAAGGATCGAGAATTCAGCAACGTCTATCCAGTTCCTCTCTCAGATGGCTCTGTTCGCGAAAAGCATTCAACCATCATTGGTTAAGATTATTCGCCAGATGGCGAGGCTGTCCTTATGTCGCGAGACCTCGTCTCTAATGTTTAATTAACACCGCATAATTGCCGGCCAATTAGCCGACGCCGTTTAATATTAATCTGCAATTTGAATTCATTTCGATGCGTTTAAAATTTATTGAATACATAATTAATACTGCGTGTTGCGAATGCAGATACGATGCACGAATCCCGCCCTCGGCGCGCTGTTCCGGTGATTTATGGAGACAGTCCAGCCAAAAGTTCGCGCCCGAAAAATCCCACGAAAACAGTTAATCGTCCTCGAATGCGTTGCTCGTAAAAGGATCGGCTTGTCTGGACAGTGGCGTGTACACATTCGTTACCGAACATTGCGTTTCCAATTCGGGAGCGTGCAACAACTCTGTTTCAAACTTCCACTTAATTAATACGTTTAGCCTCCGTACACCGTTTCTTGTTCGATAAGTCTGATTTACGTTGGTCGCTGTTGGTCACGTTTCTTTTGAAGACAGTAGAGATTGACGATCGAATTATTTATGGTGGATTAAATTGAACCGTTTGATGACTTGACTTGACCTAACTTTTTGGGGTCCTCTTCTTGCTGTAATGAGGAACATTAATATTTGGACACTTTGTATATTTGCACTCTTATATTTTAATTTCTTTTATTCAAAGTTCTTACCAAGTTACGAATATCGTATGTGTTCTCAATTATTTCTTTTTGCGACTTTCAATTATTGAAAAAGGAAATGATTGAGCGTATGTAAATATTAGCACTTTATTTAATGACCACAATTTCATTAAGTATGCTGCTTATATTAAGTTTATTATGAGCATGTCATCAGAAATGGCAATTTATATTACGACTTTTTGTGACGATTCTACAGAACTGACATATGTAAGTAAGTTGAAAAATGTTATAATTCCAGGTTCTATAATATTTCTGTATCACTTCTTTTATATTTTCTTTTTCAAACTTACGTTGTTCCTTTCATATCTACACATTCTGAAAACAGACTTCAAATAATTCAATCCCTCCGTACCCACATTAACATATAGTAATTTATTTCGTTAATACACGTCAATTAGTTTAGTCGAAAGTACCACGAAATTGCAAGCAAAGATTATTAAAAAATTTAATTAAATTTATTCAATCAATTTGCTTTCTAATTACTTAAATAATAATCTGCGAACAGAAGACACATTGTGATAACCTTACAACAATACAATTTCTCTAAAACAATACTCTGGCCACGACAGGGTTGAACCATTCAAATCACCACGTAGCGCCAATTTTCTCGAATAACCTCGAAAACCGAATCACGCGAAACTTTCAATTCCGATTCTCACCAACAACCCTCCGATTTCTCTCCGAGCCCTTGCAAAAAGGACAATTCCGTTCTTTAATTTCCCCGGGCTTTTCCTTTCTAACGAAACCCGCCGAATCGATACTCACGCCCTCCCTAGCCCGAATCGCAGAGCACGAAGGGGTGCGAGTAGATTGTCTCTGTCATTTACCTGGTCGCCTTTCCCCTCGCTGCTTCCTCTCCTTCCCGCGTCCGAATATTCGAGCCAACCCCTTCCTTCCTGTAACCTGGCACCCTCGACGTCCGACCCACCCTCCTCGATGCTGCTGGTGCTGCCGCTGCCTGTAGCCGTCTCGCTCTAATCCAATTAAAAACGGCGGACGATCGCGCGAAACAGCGGCTCATCGACCACGGGAATTTTAATTGATGTTACAGGTACGAGAGGGTAGTAGCTGGCTCTGGAGGAACGAGAATAGAGAAAGGGTTGGGCCAAGTCAGGGTGGGAACGAGGGTGGCGTCGTTGCTGGCTGGATGATGGTCTGTCAGCGAGGCACGTCCTACCCTGACGGAAAGTTTCGCGAACACGAATCCCTCTTCAACGTGTCGCTGGGAATCGTGTTAACTATCAGAGGCGTTGTGTTTACGCTATACAACGCTCAAAGAGGCAATGGAATGCGAGCAAGCCGTAAGTTTCCTCATTAACGTATTCTTGGCGATGTGGTTCCGCGGATTCACGCATGTTAACGCGAACTACCTTTGCTGTGCTATGGACAGTTGGTGCTTTCGAGACATATTGGACTCGTGCTACGCAGGGTTTTTTAACGGAAGCTTTAAAGCTTTATCTATTGATAATTACAGGGTGTAAATCATCAGTGGCGTTGTGATGGTGCGATACCAACTTTTCTGTGCTATGGAGAAAAGGTACTTTCAAAACATTACTGATAGCATCGTCCATTCGTATCATACTTACGTGGTTTTGTCAACTGAAGCTTTAGAATTTTAGATATTAATAAGTACACAGTGTTCAAACTATTTGAAACGTAGGCCAAGACCATAACTGATAACTAATTTCTACTTTTACAGATTCAGATAAAGAATTTATTGAAATGAAAGCATGTCTCATTTTCGAAACTGTCTAACATTATTGTTGATACTTTGTAAAGAAAGTCAAAATATAACAAAGTTAAAATTAAAAATGTATTAATGTTAACGCAACAGATAGGATAAATCCATTAAGAAAAAGAAATTGTTATTAAAAATAAATAGCTCGTCTATGAATGAACGATGAGCCACAGAACAGTCTCAGATGGAATCTCTGAATCTTATTGAATTCAACAAAAGGTTCCCAACATTAGTTCTCCCGTTTTATTTGCTTCTTCCTCACTCGCGAGGTCGTCCACGAATGAACGAAATCATTCGCCATCTTAATCACGGAACATTAACTCTGACAAATCAAATTACTTTTCACTAATTTTCCTTCGCGTTATCGTTCAAGCGTCTACCATTTTTATCGTTCTCCTCTTTTTCGCGCGTTTCGCGTTTCTTGCTACCATTGTCGCAAGAAATCCCCGAGGAACCGCCACCAGGGATGCCTTAATCCTCACGGTCATCTATCATCGCGGAGTATGTACTGATTAGCCGATTCTATCTTCCAACATTTTTTTCGAGCCGCCTCGAGTCACCGTCGCCTTTTGTTGGCTTGTTTAATAACTCGTGATGAATGTACCCCGCGCTGCTTCGTTTCCAGTTCGTCCGCCAAGGAAACGGGGGTCCCTCGGGTCCCGAGATATCCTCTCTTCTTCTCGCTTCCGACCCGTCAGAAATTAAAACGATAAATCCTTGGAAGAGTCTCCGACTACCGCGAAAAATATACGGACGTGAGGTTCGAATGAAAATAAAAGAAAGACGTTTCTATGTATTCCGCGACCGACCCATATGCACAGTCGTATGTATTGGAACGCCTACCCTGCGTGGATTGATTTTATGAAAAATGTCACGGATTTATTTAAAAACTGTAACTAGATTCATTTGATTTAATATATTAAAAAGTTATTATAAGGCATATATAAATTGGGTAAAGTGACAAATTTGTAAGGAATGATCAAGTTATTATTTGATCCATACCAGGACTGATACGTTTAACCTTTTCACCTGCCAATTACGGGATATCTCGTAGTTGAAATAGACTGGAATTACTCAAGGGATAAGTTTGTAGCCTCTCGAGTGACGAATCGCTTTTTATTATCAATATAATAACCTAGATTGTTATATGTATATAATAAATGTTATATATGATATTTTAATCTTTTATAGCTGAAATTTTCTGCGACATTTGGCAATCAATGATGGGTCATTCGGTGTTGGCGCGCATCGAAATGTGATTGCGATCCGGGACGAAGATTTCACTGAATCGAATCAAACAGCTCAAGTTTCCGAACGACTTCGCGGAGAAAGTGCGATATCCCGCGCAAGCGTTTGTGTTTTGCATAGTATACACGAAAATTTATCGATTCGGCGTTTAAATGCAGATCAGAGTCTAGATTGTTGCGCGGCAGGAGTTAGTAGAGCGTAGCGAAAATAAATTGCTTTCAATTAATAACACTTTCCTCGTTCATTAAGAAAGAAATTACCATTATGAATAATAATAATTAAATCAAATTATTCTCGTGTAACGTAATGTTGTATGCATATTGCCCGTCAGTTTTATTTACTGAGCTAACTATAACTCTTTTTCTTAATGAACAAAGAAGGATAATGTTCCTTTGGTGGTAAAAACAACAGATTAAAAAAATATCTTCAATTTTAATAATGTTTGGACAATAGTAAAGAAGAAGGGTTATAGTTTAAAAGATAATCTCAGATGTTATCGATTCATAAACCTTATATTGCAATTCCTCGTTGTACAACCATTTCCAGTCCAAATTTTCTAATTTCGGTACATTTTTGTCGAGCCGCACTCGACATAGACACGCAAACGGTTAAACATCGTCAATCTTCCTTTCTACCATGAAACGAGCCAAGATACCATTGGATCTCGTTTATTTACACCAAACCAGAACCTTCCAAACTGGTTCGCATCTTTGTCCAGAAATGTTAGCTGCCAATGCAGCTACGCCCTCTCCCCTGTACAGGTGGAAGGGGGACGGGAGGGATGAACTCTTATCTAACCGAGGGTTGAGCAACGCTGGGTAGGGATGTATTAGCGGCCGGTATTAAATTATGGTCAGCCCAAGGCAGCGGGCAGCAGTGATACCGACGCTGGGATGTAACAAACAGCGCTGGCGCCACCCCCTCGCGGAATTAACCCCCGAGATCGTCGGTGCTTTCGAGGGATAATTTCATTTGGCAGCGACTCCTGGCTAACGCGGACCACGGTCCATTCTGGCCGCAGGCTGTCTGGCTTCCGATTTTCCACCCCCTTTCCTCCGTTCCTCTCTCACCCTCTTCTATCTTCGGGGTAATTTTTTGCCAAGATACGCAATTTTCCGTGCTCTTCTTGCGGCCGCGTTCGGAAAACGAGTTTATACGCGGCGTCCACGGCCGCGAATGGAAATTACAACGGCGAACAGAAAATATTTCGTTTTTGTCGCGGATAAGAGAACGAAGGGGAAATAAAGAAATGGCGACTTGGCGTTACCTGGGATGGAAAATCTGATAATTCTCGCGATTTTTTGCGAGTGGATCCTTTTTCTCTAACTCCACCCGGCATTGGGCAATTTCGTTCGGATATTTTAATTTGTGTGCACGGGTACTCTCTGGAATTAATTGTCGTTTGCAAGGAAATATAAGTCTGCATTGAACGAGCAATTTTAGTTATGCTTCGACTACTCGACTTTGAGTCATCTTTAGAAAGTTACTAATGGGATAATAAAGTTTAGAAATTTAAGTTTGTAATGGTGTGCAATTAATTCCACCAAGAACTGTGAGGGAAACATTACATTAATTCTTTCTAGTAACTTTATCTCGACAAAACAAAAGACTTAGTTCCACTGCAAGACACAACAATGCTCATCGTCATTGTCAATTATGCTCAATCGTTCCCTGTCCAAAAAGATTGCAATATCAACCTTCCTAAAAATTCTAGAACGTACCAGTAGAAGTATTGATCTCCATGCCTTGCGTGTCCAAATAATTATCATCCAATTTTTCTTAATATAACGTTCGTCATCGAAAGTCGCGATGAGACGCCATGAAAAATCAATCTACCAAGGCTATGTTCATAAAACTGGTTTGATTGGAGTACCGTGCAATTACATCAAACCAACGAACGCTCTCGTAAATAACTAGAGAAAAGGCTTATCTTTGTCAGTGGAACTGCGCGTATTAAAAGGCTAAAGTACGCGGCTTTTATTCGCAGCCAGAGATTGTCGGTGGTGGTTTCGAGGGGTAATTTCATTTGGCCCAATCTCCACCGAACGAACTGTCCTTTCCTGCCTCTAGCCGCAGGCACTTTCTATCTATGAAACATTTTTACCATCTTCACTCGTTTTGTTTTCACTATGTATTCCCCCGTCGCCTCTTATCGCTAAATCGTTTACGAAGCCACCCTCTTGCGACAATTTACAATCTTTAAGAACCGCGCGTCGCGATCTTGCATTTTATTTCAAACGAATCTCTGTAATTAGTTTAATGAACAGCTACGATCTGCGATTATTGATACTGCAAGTCACCGAAGATGGGCAAAGTTTTATTTGAATGTTATCTAATAGAGCTTTATTCATTCATATTTCTTTGAAATAATTTCTATCGCAATTAAGGGGTCCTCTTTTTTTTTTTATCAGGTTCGAGGTAATATTCATGAATTTTTTGTTCTTAAAGTAATTGATATATATTTGGAATTTTCAATTTACAACTGTCTCACTCGATCTGTTTACAAGTTACGTACAATATTCCATGTCACTTGAACAATGTCCTGGTTCAAATCATAGCCTGTCGTTATACTATATGTGTATATTATACAATTGTAACTCGATCTGACATAGATATCGCGTAAAAATAGATGAAAAACTACGATTTAAAAAAAAATACCTTTAAAACTTCGTATTGAATTAATCTAACAGCAATTTTGATATTTTTTAAATATAATTTCGTAGAAATATTTCAATGACCTTAAGCAAGAAAAGTACAAACTCTTTTTTTTTCACTTAAAATAAAAGAACTAGTCAATAAACATTCTCTGTTAATTTTCGTGTGGTATGTGTACGCATGTTTGGCCCCACGCTGCTAAAAGCTCATCACTGATGGAATGCTTCCGTCCTTTCAAATGAGCTTTATAATCTGAGAAACTGTAGGAAATAGTCCAAAGTCATGTAGTGCAGAATTTATCTACATATACACATGCCTTGCACCATATGACTTCGGTTTATTATCTGTAGTAAAGAATCAGTTGAAAAGACGGAAGTATTCTAGCGATGATGAGCTTTTAGCAGCGTGAGGCCAAACATGCGTACACATACCAGACGAAATATGGCAGAGAATGTTGATTAACTGGTTCAGTGTTATGCATAAATTTATTACTTGCGATGGAAATTATTTTAGAAGATATTTGAATAAATAAAGCTGTTCTACTCAAATGAAAGAAACATAGAGTAATTTATTCGTCGCCTCAATTCCAAAATATTAACGTAGACGTTCTCAAATCTCACACGTCGAATATTAGATTACGAAATGATACAACAGTTTATCAAACTGGTAAAGTACTTGCAAATAAATTTTATACTGTGAAAAACTGCAGGAAATACTCCAAAGTCATGAGGTGCAGAGTTTATCTACAGTCAGTCTCATAAATATTCATTCCCTCCGTGTCTATTAAAGAAGTTCGTCTAAATTAAACAATAGGTTCGATGTTTACAAATAAATGTTTTGTCATGAAACATATGCATGGATAACTTTACACTTATATACATGTAATGAAAAATTTCATCAAACATCAAACAATAAACACAAGGGGTACGAATATTTATGGGATTAACTGTATACGTACAGATATTTAGACTTCTGTATTCTAAACAAATCGTAAAAAAACACACGGATGTTACAATAGAAAGAAAACAAGAGGACGAAACGTAAAATCTTCTGAAGTTCGTATCTGTTAGAGGCGTTCCTCTGTCTCCTTAGTCAACGAAATTTCCTCAGCGTCGAGAGAAAGGAGAAATCGTTCTTAAGGCTTAAGGAAAGCTTCCCCGTCCCGCCCCAGGAAACGTAAATCCACGTAATTCGATTTGGTGTCGTCCCTTCGATTCCGGGAAAGCGCGCCAAGCTTTTGCAGATTCGTTCCTGAAGGAATAAGAGTCGGAGAAGAAGAGAAGCTTACGAGTGGTCCCGCGAACGTGATAAACTTCCGAAGGCGTACCTCGGCGAGGGGTGAGGACGCTGCGAGACCAAGGGTCAGACCAGATCGGAACAAGAAAAAAAATAAGGTCTAGTTCTCCCCTTCCGGAAAGATCGCCCGACGGACAAGGGAATGGTGTGAAAACGTCTCCATTTGTGGGACAAAGAGTTCGACTTTTTCGGAGTCCATCTTCTGTGCTTTATCCTCGTAGGTCCTTCACTCTTGGCTCTAACCCTCTTGTGCGTTTCCCTCTGGCCTTCTTGCGCGGCTGCTGAACCTGCAATGGCGGCTCTGATCGGTCCACCCGCGACGATCGCTCTTCGAAACCTCTGGTAATTTAATTTAGTCGACGAGGGAATTATTTAATGGGTTCGAATTGAGGTGGCATTTTGAGAAGGAACTCGAGGTTTCATATTGTATTACCTTTAGGCCGATTTCTTAGGCCTTGATCAATTATATTCCTAGATTTAGAGGTAAAAGAATAATTAATCTCAAGTTGGATAATGTATAATCTCATTACTTATTCAGCTTCAAAATTAGTATAACTAACTGATAATGAATTTTTAAGAGAGAAAATAACATTACTCCTCATCAGAGATAAACATCCTTTACACTACAAAATTCGCCAACCTTAATCACGACTGTGACAACAACCTAATAATACATTTTGACTTGTATAAATATCTACTTTCACTTAATTAACATTTAGCATTAATTTAGCACAACTGATTAGAACGCTTTAAATAAAATATTAAATTGTCTAGGAGTAATTACAATTTTTAACCCACCTAAAAAGAGTAATCGTGATACAGAATTTGAGTCGAACGTGAAAAAACACGAGTGAGATACGTCGTACGAAGAGGCGTAAGAAATTTTATACCTGATTATGGCACGGTTCACGGTTCTACAGTAAATCGTAGGTCGAAGAGTTAGAACAGATATTCCTTGATATCGTTATTAAATGTTATTTAAACAGACAATTCTTGAGCCACCTTTGGAAACTCGTTCACAACGGTTTTTCGTCTTCGCGCTGAATAAAGAGCGATCTGAAACTTCAACTACCAATTTCAAAAACACGTTGAAAAGTCATTCGAACATCCGATTGAAGAATGGGTCAGAGCCGAGGAATCCATGACAAATCAAATCACGCCAGGTCGATTTCGCAGTCAGAGAACGCGTGTACCAGCTCGTGTATGGAGAACAAGTTCGAGAGATTGGCGGTGGCTGCAGTTGCTATGGCGACAGGACCGTCTAAATCCGCGAAGCACCCTTCCGTCGTCATGGGTCGAGGGGTGGGTGATGGTACGGGGGCGACAATGGGGGCGCTAAGCCTGGAGATTTGCAGGGACCACGCCGGTTGGTCGGTTCATTGTTTCAACGCCAGCTCTGTCGGCGAAACGTATCACCACGAGCTGAATCCCTTTCTCTCTCGCTCTCCTCTCCCTGGTCCGTGTGCAGTTGAGAAAAAAGTCGTGAAACTTAGGCAGAGACGAACGATCGGCGGTCACACGTTGAATATAAATCGCGTCACCTCGCCGCCGCACCGTGGAAACCACTTTCGGCCGAGAAAAATGCCCTTGAATTAAATCGGCCGCTATTAATTTAATGGCCACTTCATTAGAAGCTTCGATACGAGTATCGGTTTCTCGCGAACTTGCTTTTTTCCACGGTGAACGTCTCGCTATGCTGCGTGCGTGTTTCTTTGTGTGTGACTTTTCTTTGTGTTCGATTAATCCATTTGCGTCGTTACATGCGCGCATTTTGTTTGGCCACTGTCAAAAGAGAGCGTGTCGGTGTTGATGTATTTTATAAATCTATTTGAGGGTGTATTCGAGTCGAGAGCGTCAATTTTTTAGGTACATGAGTTCTTTTATAGTTTTTTAATTCAAATCGATGTGGTCTACCAGTTCAAAAGCTATAATTCTTTGACGAAAATGTAGCAGTGATTTTGAAACACCTGTAACATCCAAAGTGTTTGGAAAAAATCCTTTGAGATACGTTTAAGTGTCACTAAAGCCTGCGACATACTCAAATTTGAATCGAATGTTTTGCAACTAAAACGCGCCTTGAAGAATTAAAAGATTCCAAGATTTTACCACCAGGTGATCGTCAAAATATTCAAAGCCGAGGTGTCATCAGAATTTTATAGCCAACGCGTGATCGCCGAGAGCCCAAGGCGCCTGGCGTGCAAAGCTGAATAGCAATCCTCGGCCCAGACGACCGTACAATGATAAATACAGCCAATTTAAAGCGTTACAGCTTGTTTCCATTGATAACCCGCGAACGAGACTGCACAGGGTCGTTTCTACGAGGCTTTCACTTTGTATTCGACTTATGGTAAACACGGCTATTAATCGTTTCGCGGATAATAGGAATTAGATTCGGTTTGGTTTGTCGCCTGGCCATTCGCCGGCTCTTTTACGAGGTATAAACGATATTTATGGCTGTAATCCACTTGCCGCGAGCATCCTAATGGTTGATTTCTTCATCCTCGGATGGAATTCAAGTTCGGCCCGAATCTCGCAGAAACCGACTCGCGTCGTAATATAGGGATTTATGGGGGATAAATAGTGGATAGTGGCGGAGTAAGTCATCCGCGACTCGAAAGAAGAATCCTAAACGAGGGACAAATTGTTCAGTTTATTCCAATACGCGTCGGTTATACCCTGTAAATGGAATTGCGGTACTCGAACGTTGCAGATCGAGGAGATAAATGGTACTTTGCGCGAGCAGCGGTACTTGCTTATTCGCAGAGGAAGCGTTTTCTAATCTTTTAATATTCCGTTGATCTAAGCCTATGAAATCGGAATCGACGGAAGATAGGCAACGTTAAATTTGTTATCGAAACACTTTCTGACGATGTACGGGCTACTTTTGCTACCTTCTGTAGCAGTTTATAAATATAATGGTAGGCTACTCGATTTTTGAGAATTTAGTACTGGACTAAATTAGGGAATAGACTATAGGATTAGATGCAAATATGAAATTATAATAGAATTATGTGTAGATAAATTTCAAAATTATTTCTAATTTTATAGTAAATGAATAATTATCATAATGATAATATTAACCCTTTAACCTATAACAAAGTGTGAAAAACGTAATTTATTTAATTTATAATATATGCATGATCAAGAAATTGTATTTTCACTTGTCCATCAAAAGTTTATGTGTATCATAAATATTCTATCAGAGTTAAAGACTAGTTACTCCAAAATAAATAATGATTTTATAGACCTTCTTATGTACATTAATTCCTATCACAATCCTCAAGTTATAATATAAATTAAAAATTGCATCTTATACTATAAATGCAAAAATAAAACGTTTAAAATGTAAAATTGTTAAAAGAACGTTGAAAGAACTTTTTACCAGTATTACGCCTAAATCTCGGAAGCTATTTCATTGTGTTATACTCTTTCTAAAGTGTCGAGACCGTGCAATTAACGAGCAGCATACGGCGATGGCAATTTTCACGTCAAGATTTAAGAACTCGAAGAAAAACCTTGATTTTATCCAGTTATTCTAATGACCCAGTAATGCAGAGCGTTTAAAAAATTGAATAAATAATAGCTGTGATGGATTGCATTCTTAATTATTTCACTGTCGGATTCCTAAACGTCTTAAAATTAAGTATCCGTCCACGGTACGCAGCTCGACAGAGAAATTTCCAGGCATTACTTAATGTCAACTAATTGCTGTTCGCTTCGGTGAATTCGCACCTATCGCACAGGATATTTATTGCACGTTGTGTTCGTGTACAACTTTGGCGATGGCTTGTTCAGCTATAATAATTAATGAGCTGACGAAAGGTATATAAATATCCAGAAAGTGGTCATGGTTCAACGATCATGTTCTATGCTAATGCGAAAACTATTAATTTACGGTGATCGATAACATAATACTTGAGGCTGTCTATGCATGGTACAGAACTGCAGGCGCAAGTTCTAAGTACAAGCAAAAGTGGCAATACTTCTCAATTTTGCCACAATGTCATCATCACGATGAAACGATTCAAATATTTTCTTTAATGGTACATCGATGATAGGTAATTTTATAATTTGAAACAAAACAATCCATCAGAAATCAGATAGTCTAAATCTAAATTTGATGAAATATTTAAAATAGCAACAAATGGTAAAATTAGAGTTACACATGGGAATATTTTAATGTCTTGTTCACATTATGATGTTCTTTTCTGACGATCCCTCACACGTACTTCAGTAACAACAAGTGTTGAAAACATAATGCAGATTTAAAGTAAGATACTTGGAACATGAATTACGACAATGCAGAGGCTATTGTCTTCTATTCCCACCAAGTACCTGCTCGTCTCTGAAAAATGGTTTAACTATACTAGAACCTCATCGTATACCTATTATACATAAAGTACAACTATGTATATCTTTGTAATTAAAGGTAAGAAGAATAAACTAATTTATCAATAAAATGAGTTCTCTAGTACAATAATTGTCACCAAAAATTGTAATAAATGCATTGTAAACAATTGAGTGACTTTGGAGAAAAATTCGTGGTATACAGACAGCGAATTTAAATGTATTCCATTGAATTATAATATTAATGTAAATATTGTGTTCAGTGACATTATTAATAGAATATTGTGTTTTTCTTGCCTGTATTTATTATATCTCCCTTAACAATGAAGCGCATACTAGAGAAGCTCTAAACAGAATAGGTGTGGTGTTTCTTTTTTGTACGAGCGATGAATAAAGGATTTTTCAAAACGAGCTTTAAGATTTTGTCCTTTAATTAAACACAATAGTGTGGAATATATCAGTCCTATATAATTTCACGACCATATCGATCAACTTCATAATCATAGAGTTATTATCCTCACGACAAAACGGAGTCTTATTACACAACCAAATAAAAAGAATGATTAGTAACGGTTTTTGCCAAACTGTCGCCGACCCAAAATCCTAGCGATAACGCGTCCTCAGCTTGACAGGAGATGGACCCCGTGTCTTATAGGCGCTCGCCGCAGAAGGCCGGTCTTCCACAAAGTGGTAACGCGACTCGACTCGGACATCGTGACGTCGCGGACGGCCATCTTTATTATGACAATAATTTAATTTCGAGCCGGGGACTTCTGGAGCCGCTCGTAAATACGGCGATTATCGGTCGCGCTTATTAAATCCGTCCAGGGACATGTCCTCTCCGGTTCGGAGCCGGTCGAGTCCCCGGAGCTGGGCCCATCTTGACCCAGGATCCCTTCTCACTGCTTCCACCTTCCACGGTCTCGCCGTTTCTCAGGCCTTTCTCTTGCTTCCACTGACAATGTCCAATCCGCGGTTGGTGCGCGTTATCTTCCTCCTCTCCGAGGCATCCTTTACGATCCGCCGATGCTAATTTTACGGGCCTATATCGCTTCAGCAGCAACGTGGCGGCAGCGCGGCGGCAACGTGGCATCAACGTGGAACTCGCAGCGCAACTACGAGGCCCGTTCCCTCTCCCCTCGTGGCGGCTTCACTGATGATGACGAGATGATCACTTAATTTGGCCAACAGCTGCCGCGTCCTCTTCCTCCTTTTCTTCGTCTTCTTTGTCTTCTTCTTCTTCTTAATCTTGTTCCTCATTCTTTTGCCTCTCCCTCCTTCGGCTTCTCTTCCTCTCTCCCCAGTCGGCCCTCGCGTCCCTTTATGGCCTGGTCCCGCCGCAAAGGGAGGACTCTGGCCGCCAACGAGTCCGTGGTCCTCGAAGACGACACTCGCGCCCCCGAAAAGATGTCCACTTTGTTGCGGTACTGATATAGTGTGTTGCTCAGAAGTCGGCGAGGAGGTTCGATTGGTTGTCGCGTAACGGCGACATCTTTACTCGCACTCATTTTCGTTATTGGCCGAATCATCTACAAAGCTACCGCGTAACGAAGACGGCGGAGGAGACACATCGAGATAAACTGAGAGTGGAATGGTAACTATTGACGTAGATATATGTAAGAAAAATTAAAATGTTCGAGACTCATAAGATACACTTTGTATTTAATATGTTCATCGCCACGTCACCCATATGTAGGTGACAGAGCTCTTTACTATAAAAGTAAATAAGATAATTTTGAAGGTGAGATATTAAATACAATAAATCCGGTTAACGTTCATGAATTTCGATAACGTTGTCAAAATAAATACCACGACAAACGTCAGATTATGTATCTCAATTGTCTGCAAAACAAAATTTGATGCTTCTACAAATGTTCGCAAATGTTCGTGTGGCGATTAACGTGTTAACCGACAATGTAGCGTGGACTACGACTATGTAGTGTGAGTGGTTGCAAGAAAGGGAGCTCGTGGAGCAAAGGCGGACCGAACGGTGGAACTTCCTTGCCTCTGTCCCCTTCAATTCGTAGGCGCCTCGCCAACTCCTGAGCAATATCCAATACCTGCTTGAAGATTTTGAAGTCAATCGTCGGTTCGCGTGCTAATTTCGACGGACTTCTGCTAACCCTGCGCTCAATGGCCGCTGTGATTGGCGAGGAAGATTGAAGAGAGGAATTTAGCGACTACTTGTTGAAAACCGATCCTCATGTGCAGGTTTGTCCACACCTGCTGCTCCGTTCGATTTTGCATCGCTGGCGTGCCGGCGTCGTGGCTGCTGATAAAGCAACTTGTAATTTTCGGCCCATTTTGTTTGATCCAATTAAACGAAGACATTTGTCAAAATTCTTGCTCGGGTAACACGTTCCTCTCAAATTCCCGGCAGCTGTTCGTAAATAGTTTCACATCTTTCTGTGAGATAGAACACATTCATTTTTCACTACGTGAAAGGATATCGTAAATCATATTCCAGTTAACATTTTTTTGGCCGGCTCACGTTTCATTTGCATACGCACCGTTTACGTGTATTTTACCTGGTTCCGTGGTACACGACGAACAAGTTATCATTGAATGTTGATTGGAGAACTTGTAATATGGAGTGGAGGACAAAAGTATGTTTAAAACGCTGGTCGTTCGAAAAAGAACATAATTTTGTTAACTGAAACTATATATTACAACGTAATTTTTCATAAATACATACGAAGTGATACAATTTCAAAAATCAAGCATTTCAATGAAGTGAAAAAACTAGCTGGACTAAAGTAAGATTAATAACACATTTCTGCGATTATATATTTTCTATAATTATCCATTTATTATAATATTTCGTATGTTGACCATTATTATCAATCGCCATTCCAAACGAAGAATGTTTTTATATTTCACAAATTAATTTATATCTCTTCCTTAAGTTTTTATTCATCTTTGATTAAATCATTAACTGTATTATATTTGTTTGGTTTTATTTAATATTTGTTTTAATTGATAATTAATTGAAGTGTTTGTTTATCTCATGAGTTTTCTATTATTCTTGTTCATCTATGTAAATAAATAGACATTATCATTAACATCAACGTTATAAATGTATAACAAACAAAAATTGTTACGTAATGAGCGTCCAAGTAATTCCTTACCCGTTTTAGAGTCTCTTCAGGAGCTTATACCTAAAAAATAATTTAATATAAAAATCAATGTCTCGTTTTAACTTAATAATTTTATTTGAGTCATCTGTCGCAACAACCAAAAACACAAACTTATCATCACAGTTCTATAAGTCCAAGAATAAGTCTTTCTCAAAATTTATTAACAATACACATGACAGTGAAGAAAATTCAATTAATACTTTTGTAATAATATTAACTTTCCGAGTATTAAAAAGAGAGGAACGAGTAAGTATAATCAAGGGCTTACCACAAGTTTAATCAGCACGTATTCAAAATAGAGGCATTCTTCGGCGCGTAAATCACAGTATCAAGAGGCGACCGAGCTAAATTGAGTGTCCATTACGCGTTTCTCCTTCGAGTGTGGACCGAACCCTCAAAGTGGCAGCCAAATCCCAAATTTCCGGATGCTCGAACCAGCTAATACACGGATTCCACCAGCGCCGGTTCTTTTTAATCTCAGAATGATTATTTATGGACATAAGAGGACAGCCGGGGAACCTAACCGTCGCCTAAATAAGGTGTCCGTCTCGCATACCTGTACGAATCCGTTATTAAATTATTATACGAGCGGATGATTTACGGGCTTTTTCGTCATCCGTGATCAACGGCCCCAGGTACTCTCTTCATGGTTCATTAGGGAAACCAGGTGTATCCGACGAAATTGGACCGAATTCCAACTGTACTTGTGTTCTACGTGAAACGACAACTTACGGCCAGCGCGGTTGATTTTGACGACGTTTCACAGACTTCTTGAGGCAATTCACTTGACAGATGAAGAAGACATTGTTATCAATAAATGTTTTTAAACTACGGAAGTTGATTGGAAAAAGTTTTTGCATTTGAAGTCACTTTGATGAATCGAGATGGTGATCACACCCAGTATATTTTAGATAACAAAGTCCTACATTTTTGTTAAACGCACTTATCAACCATAATTATTAAAAAATTATTGACTTTCTTTAATATAATCGTTTTTACGCATAAAGGAAAAACAAGAATATCAGGAAGAAATAAAGGAAGTTTAAGAATATAATTTTTATATCCTTTTTACTGATTGGGTTCAAACAGTAAGATAAGATCATAAATTGACAAAAAATATAAACAAACAATTTTCTTAAAAGTTCATTGATTTAACGTTTCTCCAATTGATAAGACTCACACATTTGTTTAATATACTTGGCTACGTAAAAAGGAGATCGTGTAAGGACATTATTCGAATAATGGAAAAATATTAACTTGTCTGTAAATGTTCGTCTAATGAAAATTCTTCTATAACAAGCAATTTTTATGCGAACGACATCCGATTGAATTTAATGAAATCTAACGATGTAGAGTAACTCATATAACATCCTTGAGAAGTGACTGTTTCAAGCGGCGTAGTCCAGGTAGGTTAATGCAGTAGAGATATCAGTTTTAATTACATCTCATGAATCACTTTTAATAACGGTATCTACTTCAGGGATAGCAGAAAGAGTTCACAACCTCAATCAAGATTTACGATGAAATTATGTAGATCAGAACAAGTTGCAATGGAATCGATATCAGCTGGAAATAGAGAGCAATGTAATGGAAACACCTACCATCATTCTGTTAGAAAAACTTTTGAGGCAGCGAGGTGTGAACTAAAAAATTGTACGAAACAGTAAAAAGTGTTCATTCCAACTGCAACGAATATTTAAAAATACAAATAAAAGTTCACAACAAGATTGAAAGAAAGTGGCGAGGACCATTTTAAAATTGAAAAATATATTCTACTCAGATTAGTTACGACGAATTTTCTATTCACAGATACAGTGTATTTTAATATACAACATCCGATGAATCAATAGGTTTCTTTATTACTTCCACAGTTTATTTCTAATGTCACTAGGTCAACCATCATCGAATGACAGCCACAATTATAGATCACTCTTACCGTTTCTAAAGATACCAACACTAAGTGATTGAAGATCTATTACCAACATCATTTATTTATACCAAATCTCCAATCCTTGTCATCCTGTTTCAAGACTAATTGTGGTTAAATGGACTCTCAAGTATATTACAAAAATTATATCTGAACCAGCTATAACCGTACACCTTTAGATTCCTTTTCACAGATGAGGGGTTAAGGCATAACTAAGACTAGCCAGAGTATAAAATCATTATCGAATGTGGTTACATTAATTAAAAACGAATTATTCGATCCACATTCACCGATTACTTTAACAAAAGCATACATTTACTAGCAACAATCTCCAACTACAGAACAATCTACTTTCTCTCGAACATACAGGTGCATATTCCCTAAAAAAAGAATGTTAATAAACACTTCAACCCTATGACCAGGAATTACGCCAGAACCCAACTAATATCGAATTGGTCTACCAAAACTACCTCCCCAGACCTGAATTAACGAAGTAAAATCTCCCAGGATCATAAACTCTCGCACGAGAACAAACAAAAACCACGCTGTTGGAATTAAATTCCGTCACGCTCCGGCGCGAACGCTATTGATCGAAAAAAAAGGTGATCCCCCGTCCAACAAAATTGAAACTCGATTCATCGTCCACCGTGCCATCGAACCATCGATTATACCCGGGTGCACGGATTTCCTCGGAATCCGACCGCGCGTCTCGCAAGCCGCCAAGGGAGAGCGCGGCAACCAACTCGAAATCCCCCATAAACTTCATAAATTTATCGCGCGGCTCGTCTGTCGCCGAGTGGGCTTCGCTATTTTCGAAGCGGCCGCCCCTCGGACCCTGGCTACGTGGGCCGCGGCGTAATTCAAAAATTCAAATTACGTATTCTATTAGGTGCGAGGCTGGCCCCGGGGCGAGACGGAGAGAAGCGAACAAAGGTTAGAGAGGGGACTGGCGTACGGCCCGCTGGAGAAGAGAAAGGAAAAGGTAAGAAAGCCGATGGAAGAGGAGTGCGAGCAGCAAAGCGAGAAAGAAAGGACGAGCCACTCTGGTCGTGGGTACAAAAGGAAGGGCCCGATAGGTGCGCCGTGAGGCCGCCGTGGAAGGGGTGGGCAGCCTGGAACCCCGAGCGGAGGGGAGAGCCGAGAAGAAATGAGAAAGAGTGTAATAAATTGGCGGTGAGATTATTCTCGACGTGCATTAAGACGTCAAGCGGCGACGGACGACCTGAAAAGTATTGCCCGACACCTTCTACGCCACTATTCTCTCCCTCCACGTGTCCCCACCGCTCCTCCCTTTCCCCCACCCGTTCGCCAGTCCTGTTCCCCTACCACCGTTGGGCCTGTCGAGCCGGGCCGGCTCATCGGGCCCCCCTTCGACGACCTACGGCCCTGCTGTCCGAACACAACCTGGACAGAGAAAATTATGTTCGGCCTAATCAGCCGGAGGTGTGAACGTCCCCCATCTGAATTCGTTAACCGCGCCTTGTGGGCCCGCAATAAGACCGATTCTAAATGTTCTCCGTCATCTGTGCGCTCCTCCTGTGACTGTTTCGGTACGCTCCTCCTTTGCACACCGGCCTGATTGGATGTGCTCTTTGTGTTCCTAAGATCGACTCCGCGCGGAGTATTTATTTCGTTTATTGAGTACGGGAAAAGGTTCTTTAAGTTTACACGTTGAGGAGCTTCCCTAGAATCATTTCAAATACCACTGTTTCTGAGTGTTCTGATTCTGAGTATGAAGGTAATGACTGAATGAGTTATGAGAATCTCGGTCAACTCATTCACTGCTAGACGAATTTATAGCATCTTGCCTCGGGCGAAAGATCTAATACAGATGCGATAAAATCTAGATTTTATTTTGATAATAAAAAGAGATGATAAATTTGTTGTTTTAGAAAGAAAATTTGCGATCTTCTTTTGCAGTAATTCGTGATTCAAAAGGCTATAAACTCATCTTTTGAGTAATTGCAATCAATTTGAACTATGAGACATCTCGTAGTTGGCAGAATATAGTTTTATAGAAACGTTATTATGTCAGTTCTCAATACTGCAGATAACCTTTTGTTAATAAAACATTCAAGTGGTAATAATTGGATATTAGGAATCGTGGACTTTCCTAAGTTACATCTTGTACTGAATAACATCCTTCCTTCATAGCACAGGTAATTTCTCGAGAGCGTTGAAATAAAAGAATGACATAATGATTAAGAACTCTATATACTGCCTAGTTGTGACAGACGTTGAATTAGTTCCAAAAGTAATACTCAATTTCGTGTATTTCATTAAGTAGTCCTTGGACCACTACCAACTCATTAAGTCAAAAATGATCCACGATGAAAGTCATGGTTCAAAAATGAAATGAATTGTCGGTGTGAAACGTTAAAGTTACAGGTAAGAACAAGAAGAAAGAAGAGCAAGAGTAGGGAATCTTGAGGTTCGATCTTGCGGTTGAATGGGATGTTTGTCCAGTGGCTGGCCACGGTGTTTCCGGGAGTGTTAACAAGTCCCAATCGTTTTCTCTCGGCCGAAAGGATGAGAGCTTTATGCGGTCGTCCGCGCACGATGCCAGGTGTTGGCCACATAATGTATTACTTAACACCCACCAAAAAGGCCCCACGTGTAGCCACGGGGGGCCTCGGGTACCTAATCCATCGTCTTCCACCCGGTATTCTTCGGCTCGCAGTTTAAAACTGCCTGGCCCAGGAGAGCTGGTCTGGAACTGATTTCGAGAACTATGAAATCGAACTGAACGGTTACGAAGCATTTTTGATGCAACACGAAATTTGCAGGAGGCCATTAAGAATACTGTAACGAACAACCGCATTATTTAAGCATATGGTCTTTTGGTGAATTGTATATATATATATATATACCATAAAAACTGTATAAGGAGTTCCAACTGTGTAGTGTAGAAGTGTTATCAAAATCCCTTCCGTCCACTCACGGAGCTAGTGCGCACAGACTACGATATATATATGTCATATGTGTATGTATTATCATATATATATAATAACATTTATACATTTTATACATTTATATATAAGAGTACATCATATATATATATATATGATAACACATACACATATGACATATATATATCGTAGTCTGTGCTCACTTGTGCCGCGAGTGGACGAAATATTCATAACTTAAAGTTCGGGATTTTGATAACAGTTTTCTAGTAACTTTCGTATGGAGTTCGGTATCGTCGTGATCTCCTTATACAGTCTTCATGGTATATACAATGCCAGAAAATAAAATCCTGTCTTTTTCTAAATATCTTACTAAATATGGATTCAACTTATTTGGTATTTAATGACACTTTCGTGTCTAGACCATACATTTCTAATTGAAACTTCTTGGAGTAATTTTGAGTAAGTGCGGAGTAAGTCTGAGTGGTGACCGAGAGTCATCTTTCGAATAAAATAGCGATTACTCCGCAAACTAGTATGCAGCACAAAGGAATTTTGATAAATTACACTCGAACGGAATTTGCATCGCGAGAATTGAACACCTGATGTAAGAACGCCCCTTAGATTAGCTCGCCTCTGGTAGAGTAAACTGGACACTCGGTTCACCGAAACCAGTAATTTTGAATCCCGGACTTGACCGCGATTGAACGCATGTGACTAGCCATTATTCCGCGCCCAAGGCGCTGTATGGCATCTCCACTTTTTCGAGGCGCACCGTTCAATTTTTCAATGGAAACGGAACGAAAATTATCGAGAACGTTTCAATAAGACGTTCCACTTCGTTCGTCGTTGTAAATAGGAACAAAGATCACGGTGGAAAGAGAATGAACTATAGAATCATTGGAGCCTGTAATAACGGGTGGCGCAACAAGAACTGCAATTTGAAATCTGCCGCCATTTTTAAGCTGTCAGTCGTGCGATACTGACAAATTGATATTCGTTATTTGCATAACTTATAAAGTAGCATGGAATAATTAAAAAATTCCTCGATTACTAAAGCTTCATCTTCGAAATCGCCCGATACAAAACGAGCCACAGCCAATCAACAACAAAGAAAACAATTCAACTATCCAAATTGCCCCATGCTTGAACACTAAACGTATCAGCAATCCTCGTTAACGAACAACGTCTCACAACAGCACGGAGACGTTAATAACGCCAAACCAAGATCTAGGAACAAACGCCGAGTGAATTCTAATCAACACGCTAAATTACACCAGGCCATTAGCTACCAAATCTTCCACCCACTGCTGAGAATGACGTGCCGAGTATCGGCCATTGGTTCCGAACGCGAACCCGGGGGCCTCCTTTTACCTGTCCAGATGCATTTCTCGTCCTTTCGCGCTATCCTCGTCGCGGTAAGGGGGTGGGGGATGGAGAGAGAGAGAAAAAGGGACAGGTTGGCCGATGAAGACGTTGTAAAACGACTGTACGCTCTGTGTCTCGGTTCTCACACCTCGAAGACGAAGCGGCGCACGGTCAAAGGCCCGCGGGGGGTAAGCCCCTCGGACCGTGAGGCTAATTGATACGTAAGATTACGTTCCTGGCCTCCTTCGCCCTCCCTCTCGCCCTTGTCGGGATGATTGGTTGTCGGGCCAGAGACTAGTCACTAAATTCTTCGCTTCGCTTGGAAACGAGCCACGGGTTCAGCCACGTTTCTCGCGCGTGCAGCGCGAAATCCGACGTGTTCGAGTGCGAACCGATCTTCATTCATTCGAATCTTGTTGTTGTTGGTATATAACGCAATGAAATCGAATCAATATCGTCGCTATCTACTGCTGAAATTGTTCGTAGTGAAGTTAATACAGCCAACCCTAGTTTAATACAATTAATGTCTAAACGAGGAACGAATAGAATACAAACAGAATAAAGTTGGGTTGGAAGGGTCGAACGAATAGAAGAATTATATATAAAATTGTAGCCATCACCAAAGGTAACTAACAATTTCACACAGGATGATCTCCGTGCTAGCACGAAATCTATTCCAATATTGAATTTTAATTCGCTCTAGAAACGTTGATCTTCATCGACACAACCAGGTCCGTCGCGTCCGCGTGATTATATTCCAGGTGGATAACGACATCCTAATTATGGCACGACTTCCGACAGGCTGCACGCCCGAGTTTTCGACCCGTTTCTGCCAGCGGCTCTTGTAATTTCCGTTCGATAATTTTACGACGCGGCGTTTATCACGGAGTCATCAAAGTTAACGCAGCGACCGATAGCCTAGATGGATGTCAGCCACGGCGAACGCCTATTGGTTGCGTCGGGCTCACGTATCGTCAGCAATCGTAAATTTCAGCATCGCCTCGCGAATCGCGAGCAGGCGTTAGAAAGCGGCGTGTTTACGCTGTCAATTATTAATTCGACGTGCGGAGCCTCGAGTCCCGCGACGGGTAACGGTTGTGGCTATTAGAAGAGGAAGCGCGAATGGCGATAGATCAGTTTAGAGTGATTAATGTACGGGATCGAGTAGACGAACGCTAACACCGAAACCGCGCGATGGTGTTGATCAGGAAGAGATTCGTATTTCTTGCTGCTACAGTAGTGCCTCGCGTAATGCGCAAAAATCGGGACTGTCATTTATCAATATGCGAGGCATCGAGAAGTTTTTCTCGAAACTGGTGGTACTCAAAGAGAGCGTTTGAAGAAGACTGTAAATAGAATGCAGAGACTGTCGATCTCCGATCTAATTATTTATTTAAAGACACATTTTTTATTCATTGTCAATCATAAATTACTATATACCGTTGCATTTAGTATATCAGTTTAATCCTGAATGTACAATCACTTGTACATACGTTTATGTATTACAGTATTGTAATAATAAATAATGCAGTTCATGTACCTATTACAATTTATATTATATTTATAGAGCATTATAAATCATTTATATAATAGAATCATCACATATTAGAGGTTCTACTGTAGCGACGAAAATTTCGTTTCAATAAATTGAGTTCTACAGCGGAGTGTCTCGTAACAACCTAGCACAAATTCGCGTACTTCTAGGAGCATATTTAATCCTACAGTGCGCATTGAAATCGCAAATGCATCACATAAATGCATTACAATTTCTAAGTACAAAATGAGCAGTGCAACATTGAGTCTATCCAGACTCAAAATCACTTAAAATGTCTGCATTACACCTTGTGTTAACGAAGTATAGATCCCATCCAGCTACTTCAACCAGGATGAAATTGACGACATCCTACTAGATTGTAGAGTTACAACACCCTGTCGGATGAGACACCAGTCGAGATTGCGCAAAACAACTGACGCAAAACATGTTCTGCGTCATTATTCGAAATTTCCTTAGTCTCACTCTTGGCGCGCGAAGAACTGGAAATCTCGAATCGTTACTGAAATGAAACACGACCTTTCCGTTCTATCAAAGTGTACCATTATTCGCGTACTCCGACATCGTCTCCGAATCGAAAGAATTTCAGCGGTGCTGTAAAAGTCGACGGCAGATGCTCGGGATCCTGCATCGACCAGTAAAAGTTGCAGCTCCGGGTATATACCTAAAGGTTGAACGACGAGCGAGCAACTCTGGCATCTCTCTCGCGAAAGGCAGCCCGGCGTTCATAAAACGACCGTAAAACACTAAACGGCTGTAAAGCTGCCGCCCCAAAACGTGCGCGAGCTCTGTTGTTTGGGGTCTGTTGTTGCCGTTGCCGTTGCATCGCCCTTTTTCCTTTGCGGTCCAGCCGAATAGAGACACAGGCCTTCAACGTTAAATCATTCTACGACCACGCCCTCCACGTCCTTCCTCATCTCGAGTTCCCTTCGCAGCTCCTCTCGAATCCTTTGGAACGGAGAACGCGATCCTGAGCCTTCGCTTCGCTAGTTATAGTTTAATAGGCTCGTAGATTGATTTAGAAGTGAATTTATGTGACGGTGCCGTGGATAATATCGTGGTTCCGGAAGGAATTTCTCACTATTGGGAAATAATTGATATTTTTGTGGGAATACCTGCTCCGAAGGAATCCAACTTGTCATGGTTCTGCTACCCACCTAGGGTACGATTACTATTTAATTATAAATGAAAACCGTATAACTTTCAACTCTTTGCACTTGGGTGTCCCTTATAACAAATTTTGTTAGTGATACCACTGCAATCATAAATCCTTTATATGAGTAGGCGTTACGTGGAAAGAGTGTGAAGCAAAGGGTTTTCTAAAGGAGGCTTCAGAGTCTTGTTTTTAATAATAAAATATTCTTATCAACGTGGCGTAGTGGGTACTTTCAATTATGTTTATTTACAATCGTGTGTATTTTATTTAAAATATACCATTTGAGTATATTCAATATATATTACATTGTATATAATACATCATAGAATATATTGATTATAGTATTAGAAAACAAAATTCTGAAGCCTCTTACGAAAGATTCTTTATGTTTGCAGTACTATTAATGCTTCAAGAAAGTTATAAGAATTTATAATCAAATCTAATAGTACCAAAAAATTCACTAAATTTCCAAATTTAGACTGTTTTATGTTATGCGATTCTTGTTCGCATTTTGCAACGAGATTACGCAGAGTGCAAAGGGTTAATTTTCCCTTAGACATGCAAGAGAGTATACATATAGTTGTAAAAGTAAATTACAAAGTAATGTAAACTAACGTAAATAATTCAATCGATAGATTGCATTTGCTCGAACAAACTAAAAAATCTCCCAAGGTTCAATGACCTCTCAACCCCTCCGCATACAATTAGACAGCTATATGACTCAATTCTCACGATCAATCCACCCTGGCCCTCCTACTAGCACAATAACGCCCATAAACGATCTCATCGCATTAAGAATCAAGTTCGCTATGAACTTAAACGGCGGTACATCGGAAATTCATTACAACGACGTCCAAGCACGTATATTTAACCACGAACTTGTATCTCCATCTTATTTCTCATAAAGGTAGAACGACCGCAGCCGCCACTGACAGCCGCCTCGTCCGTTAGCGTTCTCCAATTTCGTTAAACGATCGGTTGACAGATAATCGGCCCACCGTTTCCCAACCGCTACAACGGAGTCCATCCAACATTATCGGTCCCGTGATCGAAAAGTGATCGATATACGCTCGATCCCTGACCCAAGCGATAACGAGGTATTAACGATCGGAGCTGAACCAGTTCGAGGGGTGGCTCCACGCATGCGGAGGGGCCTCGTTTGCCCCCACCATCGGTCCGGGCCCCGATCTCGATTCTTTTGTTTCGAATCGCTCGGACTTTTCGATTATCGTACGCCGGGCACCGTAACGATCGCCTAACTCAGTGGCCCCGCCCCCTCGGAGCGGCGGTGCTCCACCCCCTCGGGGTCTCACCGAATACGGGCCCACTTTTTGCATTTAAATTAATTTACGCCGATTAATTTTTAATTAAAGCCGCGCCCGGACCTCGGGACTCGGTAGGCGCGAAATACTTTCGACAAACGCGCCGACCGATCGAAGCCTGCTTCCCTCTAATGGAAATCTGGGCCCCCGAATGATGCTCCACATTTCCACGGGGGACTCTGATTATATCTTAGGGGTACGTCTGTGGGGATTCGCTAGAGGGACCAATCGGTGGAGTTCGAGATTTAATAATAAGAGAGTACAAGGGTACGGTTCTTATAAATACGTTATTTCGATCGAAATAAATGGTTTTGACAAGTGATGTATCGATACTTGTTTTGATTGGAAAGTGTATCAGAAGTACCAAATAAATAATACTGTTACAATTTTACTACTTACAGTTATATTCACAAACATTTATCAACTGTAACTTACACAAAAATAAGTACCCAATTCGAAACGTACGTCGAACAAGTCTCAAGTGAATCGTCCATCGAATTACGCATAAATGTGCATCGGTGAAATTAAAATCGTCTCAGAAGTTACACGAGGAGAGAAGTATACACAATCAGCACAGATCACGTCAAAATAACGTTCGAGCCGCCAAAGTCCGAGGCGGATGATTCATTTAATAATCGAGACGTAAAATGAGACCCCAGATACGCTTAACAGTGATATTTACGAGGGATGCTTGCCCCGTAACAATATTTTTTTCCAGGCAGGTCGACGCACCGATATTCTCAATTCGAATTCGCGCGCAGACGATTGCTTATGCCGATTGTAAGCGCACCAAGAGAAACGACCTCGTGTATCGAAATGCGATCTCCTGGTTTAATTACGAATCCTTCTGGGAACGATCACGACACCAAACGTACATGCTTGCGCCCCTGCGAAATCGACCATCTACGATATGGATTCAGATGCGCCAAAAAAGAAAAAAACGAAAGGAATGCTACGCGAATAGAAAGATGCCGTCGCACGACCGTAATTAGCATTGTTCTGTGACATAATCTTTATCGTCGTTGTGAGCTGAACATCCAGTGTGCCTTTATCAGGGATTGAGTATATTAGTTAGAAGTTTTATACTTCTAGGCTTGTAATTTAATTGACAATTTCTAGTAGAATTTTTCGATTCAATCGATATATGTATATTTACTTCTTGTTATAATTCGAGTCTTGTATTTCAGTGATGGACAAAACCTTAGATTTTGAATAAAACTGAAGTTTGTCGATATGTTTGTCTCGTTTCCTGCATTGAAAAATGTTCAAGAAACGAGATAAACCCAGATTTATTCGAAATTTAGGGTTTTGTCCATCACTGTTGTACTTCTATTTTTGTAAAAGTATTTTTGAAAGGTTCCCAAAGATTTTTAGGTCTTATGCTTCAAACTTTTAATAACACGGAGTGGAATTAATTGAAATACACATAATTCCTTTAATGACATGTCAATGATAGTTAGTACCTATAATATCCAAGAGAATGTCCTACAGACAAAATCAAAAAATTATTCAACTGAAAGTGGTCAGAAAACTTCAAATAGACGTGACAAACATGCCTTGACTAACATGCAGAAGATTATTCAATATGAGACCACAGACGAATAATTAAAACGCTCCAATTTAACATTAAGGTTAAACCGTAAGACTGAAATAGTGAAATTAGTCAGTGTAAGATCTAACTGGTGAAATCCTCAATTGCGTAATGCAAATCCAAGAGAAATCTGTAGTCTTAGGTTTCTACAACATTATACATTCACATGAAATGAAGCCTTCGTTGTAGACAGGCTCGTTAGAATGTTCTACCTGATAGGAATGGAAACATATAATTAATTAACAAATGTTACGTATACAAGAAAGGCCTACAAACTCCAGTTCATACTGTCTACTATGTCCAAATGATCCATGTTGGCCATTAAGGTGATCTACCTCAGGGGAATGAAAGTAAGGAATTGGTTAACAAAAGATCTACTTGCTCGAATCCATGGTTACATAACGCAGATTTAAGAAAAGCCTGCAGCTTAAAATTCCATCTGTCCGGTAGGCCTAAATGATTCATGTTACTTGTGAGAATGTTCTGTCAGGCAGGAATGAACGCGGAACATTAGTTAGAAGTAATCTACTTTTTCAAATCCTTGCTTGCAAACGAAAACCTGTAGCCTAGGTTTCTACTATTTTATATAATCACAAGGAATGAAATATACGATGGTTGTTAGAATTTTCTATCTAATATAAATGATAATAAAAAGTTAATTATCTCAAATACTATTTATTAAAATGTTAACTTGCACAATACAGATTCAAGGAAAACCTGTGTCCTCGTATTTCTATATCTTTATACATTCTCACAAAAATCTTAAAATACATTGTCCTAGAGAATTATTTAAGAAATGATTCACTTGTCAGAATATCTAACTAGCATCATACGTATTCAAGGATTGTCTGCAGCCTCGAATATCCACTTTGGAGAGCGACGTGAACTAAAATCGATATCGCTCGTCACAGTGTTCTGACTCGATTGCAGGAGGACGGCGAACGGAAGCTCGTGCTTTCCCATCGTCTGCGTTCGCCGTTTCCTTCTCTCCGTTGCTCGTTTAACCGCGGATGCCTTTCGAAAAGGGAAGGAGACGAGGCGAAACGCTATACGGCGGCACGAATCCACGCCTACCCATAACGATATTTTAATTAAACCGAGGCGCTGGTCGAGCCGAGGAGAAATTCAATCTCGGGATAATAAATGATCGTGGCCCAACACCTTCCTGACTGCTGACGAGCCGACACTTCGGCTTAAAGAGTTCACACCTTTTCCGTGTGCTTGTCCGGAATGGCGGACGCCAAGGATACTCCTCTTTATTATTTCTTTGATAAATTCGATCGAACTCGCCCTTGTCATTTGTCTTGCTCGACTCCTGCGGACTCGGTACGACGTTGAAGCGTGGACTGATTGCCCGCGAATTACTAAAACCGACCGACGATATGCTAGCCACCCCTTCGAGGGTTGAACCTAAAGTTGAGGTAATATTTTAAATGAGAAGGCGTAACTCGCTGCCAAAGTGTTTCATGAGCTTATCAGGATTGACCGTCCGGCGCTTGACACGTTATTTTATATTCTTTGTTAAGTGGTTCCTGAGTTTGTTTTAATGGAAGTAATGGTTTAATCAAAATGATTTACCACTGACGAAATCGATCTTGATTTCTTGAGGTTCGTTTTGATGTTTCGATTTTGGTTTAGGATCCTCGTCGAAATTATAAAATTACGCGGATAGATGCGAAGTGAATATTAATATTGCTATGACGAATTGTGTATGAATATTGGACATTTCAAAAATGTATTTGAGGTTACTTATTTGAAGGTGTACAACCTACATTGATCGCGTTTTAACTGATATTTTATTATTATATCACATAGCAACACATTTCTATGTCATTTATGTTTATTTAAAAGTTAAAACACATTGGTATGTTGTTGACGCAGTTGCGATTAAGGCTGGCAAATTGTGAGGTGCAGTGTGCTTTTATTTTTGATAATAGTAAATATTGCTCTTCCTCTCAAAAATTCATTATAATAAAAGAATCCAGATTTTTTGCTTGAGTTAATTTTTCTTTTAAATTATGAGCCTTAACACCACGTTATTTGATGCTTTATATTAATTTTGAAGCAGAATGGAATTGTGTTTTGCGCAGTTTGAGTTTTATTTTTATTTTAAATCGTGTACCTCGTTTGATAGTTTTTCTCGTTTCAAAATGGTTCTCTGAAGCATTACTTCCTTAACGTCACACGTAAATCATTTGGTCCCGAATAATTTGAATAATAATGCGAATGGAAAATACTTGAAACAATTGCGAACATCACTTATCCCGAAGTAGTTCGTTAAATTATTCGCGGCTATTTGCGTGACGTTTGACTATTATTAAAGGGAGCGCGCTTTTGTCGTCAGTCTCGCATGATTTGTGCGAAACTTAACTGACGAGTAATTGCTCGATGATTACCGACTAGAACGAAACGACTTCTCCTAGCACGAGACACGTTTCAAAAATCGATGAATTATGATTTGCACGTCTTTGTAAAATAATTTATGTTTACAGTAGGCTGTGTTACCTTCATTACACGTTCGATAGTTCTTCGACTTCTCATTAGGTTGGTTCCATTGAAACCAAATCGTAGAATAATTATCGTCACCTTTATCACTTTCAAGCGATCCCTGGTTTATGATTATTAGATTATCGTATAAATAAATTAGTACAGCAGTATCTCGTGTTTGAAATTATTATTCAAGTGAACGTAGAAATTTTATTATCATACTTCAATTCATTCTTTGGCGTACGATAATATTCCAGAAGACGAAAACGTCATATAAAAATATGTAAATTAAAATATTTATCATGGGACATATCATGTTTTATATAAAAATTACATACTTTTTTCAGGAAAAACTGTAATTCATAGTCTAAAGGGTGCTAATTTACATTTAGATGAACTTTTACGCTAGAATTATGTGAAAAATATAATGGAACCTTGTTACTGATTATCATTGCTATTTGAAACAATGCTTTCGTTGCTATTAGTAACTCTATAATTTGATTACATTTGTTGAAGTCCAAATAACTCGAGACACCAAAATGTAGAACCGAGGATGTTAAGTATGTAATCGTTTGAGGCCCATTACGTATACACAACACGTACGAACTGTCTCGCAAGTGGCATATTATTATGTTGTTTCATTACGTATTAGCGCAACTCCTAATTCCATTAAAAGATAAGCCTTTATTTGTCCATTAGAAAATGGAATGATTGCGATCATTGCGTCCCTTCGTTCCGAACAAATTTAATCAAACGCACGAAAGAAAATTGTGCATATTTAGAATTCATTTCCCTGACGTATAGAAAATTTATCATTTTTCATTTAGTCGAAATTAGCGCGGAGTTATAATCAATTAATGTAGATTAATTTATCTTTAGAAGGATTGATATTTTGTAATTAAGTACTGTAGAAATAATGTAGTATAGTAAAGTGCTTGGAAATTGTGAGGAAGATAGATCAATATCAAAAGAAGGAAAATTATACATTTAAAATGGAGGGAGCTATAGTTATATGGTACACAAATAAAACAAAGGGATGTATACAATACAAATATAAAAAGAAAATTATGCTTCCGAAGACAGCTCAGTTTGAAGTATTGTCTTAAGAAACATTTAATTTCGTGTATTTTACTCTTGAATATTAGAAGGACAAGCTCTGTGAAACTCAATATCATTTTCAGTGTAAAAGGTGAAGCCTACAAGAACTATTTCTTGCACATAATAATAATCAATACATCGAAATCCCGTGGAAGATGATTGACATGAACACACTTTCCCTCAGCTTTCGTAAGTTTCAATCATGACGTCGTAGCATCATTGAATAAAAATCACTTTTCTAAATGAATAAAGGATGAAGAAAATCTAGAGCAACCGTATATACGCGTAACAATTGTTCTACTCTCAAAAAGAAAATGCATGTTTTCTATAATTTCCGACTTAATTATTTCCGACCTGTTTTGCAAATTACTTATCCGCAATTCGAAAACCAAAGCGTCGTACTCATCCTGCTTGTTTAGAAATTAATTTAGCACGAAGATATTAAATCATGAGGATCGATACATTCGTTGCATTTACTTTCGCAATTAGTTTCGTATTAAATTTCGAATTAGATTTTCAATTAGCGAATCTAGATCGAATTACGAGTCGTATTATAATACCTTCATTAAACATTAATTATAATCGCAATTAATAGCGATTCGCTTTGATTATTGATTACACAAAATTACTCTGGAACCCGTCATCGGACGTTTTTGTACATAAATATCAATTTCCGTTGAGTTTGTCAGAAACTGTAATACCTGCAGTTCTCGGGTATTTAGGATGAAACAATGACTGTCTGGCACACCCACGCCAGTAAATTGTTACCACAATGGGATCAAGACAAATGTATGCGTAGTGACTAAACAGAAAAGTCGCTAAACATAATGAAACTGAGAAGTTTAATAGCATACTTTTCACTGAACAAAAACAATAATGGGATAGATGTAAAATTGAAATCATTTTAAATATGTTCTCTTCTATTTATTTAGCGTAATTAGACGTTCTTCGTAATTAGACAACGAAAAGGACAAAATAACGAATTCATATTTTGAACATACTTTCAATACTTTTACATTCATTCGCACAAAGTTTTATTCAAATCAGAATTTTCAGGTTCGAAAGCTTCTCATGTCGGACATTCCAATTTCAAAAATATTTTGAACATACTTTCAAAACTTTTACATTCATTCCAACAAAGTTTTATTCAAATCAGAATTTTCAGGTTCGAAAGCTTTTCATGTCGAACGCCCGAGTTTAGTTCATTTTCTACATACACTTTCAATAATCTGAATTTTCTTAAATTGTGATGTTCATGAATCTTTTACATTTGAAACGACTTTATTTATTTCTTTCTCTTATATCAGAAAGTTCGATAAAGGAACTCTGTAAAAGTTGCTCTGTAAAATCGATTTACTCGAATAATGAAAGTACGAAAGCGAACGAAGCTTTGCAAGAGTCCCCGATGCTGAAAATGGAAGGCAGTTCTGAAAGTTAGCGAGGGCGAATTATTTTCGCTGAACGATACCGCTCTTGTCCACGTGATGGCGACAACGTCACACGAACGCCAGTTGATGAGTCTATTATAAAATTAATAACTATAAATCTCCCGCCTCTCAGGGCACGATAGCACGTGGCTGGCCGTTTTTCATGCTCCGGTTAATTATACACGGGTGCAAATTGAGCGGACCGCAGTAACGAGCCTCTCTCTTTTCCTTCAACGGCGGCCTTTGATTTCTCGTTCCTGTCGCTACCGGTCCTGCCGCTTGTATCTCGAAACAATATCGATTTCATCGGTTCTGCAGATCGATAGATACGATTGACCTTTCTTCGAGATATTATCTCTCGACCGTGGCAATCAACTGTCAGCGAAATCCTACGTCAATCGCCATAATCAGAACTTCGTTCCTGACACGATAAAAACTTCAAGCGTGAAGTACTTAACCTTCTCCACTTGTGCTGCGTTTAACAAACAAACATCTGAAATTTCAGAATAAAGTTGAAATTCTGAGGAACCAATAAAATTGCTCAAATATCACATGGTCACATAGTCACATCAGTCAAAATTGTTTCAGCATTCAAATATTTTTTTCAAAATTAAATAGGAACTTACGGATATTGCAAGCAATACGTAAAGAAGAAACTGTTACTCATGTTAGTATGTATAGACCAATGTAAAACATTAAACCAACAATTTTTAATTTCAATTCAAAGGACCGATCGCCTCGTCTATACGTCGACTGAGCATTCTAGAGGATTCCCAAAATAAAGGAAAAAAAGAAATCGCAGGCGAGGATGGTCGACGGCAGACAGGACTTCACAGTGTCCGGTTATCCAGGCGCATAAAGGAAAAGCGATCGTTGTTAACGGAGAGAAGGAAGCTCGGGTGGAAAGGGGGTCTCTCTTCTTAGCGTTCGAACCCTCTCACCCCTTCTCTCTCTTTCTCGCGTGTCTCGGGGGCATTAGGAGGAACGCTCACGGCAGCCAGTTTGAATTTCGAACCGTCGGGGGATAATTCCATCGGCGGGGTGTTCTAATTGGCCTCTCATTACCGATGCTCGGCTTGTTTCGGTATACCGAACCGTGAGCGAGGGTCCCAGCAGCGTCGAAGCTAACCGGTGGCCCCGGCCGATTATTGCCAGTTATTATCTACCGCGGGACCGTTCGATTTAATGGCCAATTGTTTCGAACGCCGCGCCGTTAATAGAAATTTACTGGTGGTCGCTCGACCGCGTCCTGTTCCACTAGGAAATGACGTAACTAGATGCGACCTACACGCGTTCTGACGCGATCTGCACGGCCGCTCCTTTTCGCATCGACGAGTTGCTTTGCGATCGGCTCGCAAGATCGGCTGGAACCAGCTCCGTCATTTTGTTGATCCTTTGTCTCGTTCTCTTGGATAACAAACGTCTTCAGAGGTTTAGACTTATAGTCTCAACTTGGGCGCAACTTTGCAAAAAGAACCACGCGGATAAAGTTTAACACATTGATAAAACATATAGATTATAGTTAAGTGCCTCCTCATTCATCCTATGTAATTTGATCGTGATTAACATGATAACATTTACAGCATCGCGGATTTGAATCGCAGGTTCTAATAACTGTACTTAACGTCTGACAAGCGCAGCCACATTCTACTTGAAATTAAAATGTACAGTTAAGAAGCTCAATCTTTTTCTACGCGACCAGTTCCTCGTTGAAATTACTTTAACGTAAAATTTCTTTACTAAAGACTGAGCTATCTATATCTACGTATACTGTATATTGAAAAAAAATAAATGCTGAATTAAAGGGTATGCTGTGTAATTCTTAAATAGATCAAAGTAAAAATAAGGACTTGAATGTATTTTTTGAGGGACATTAGTTCAAGGTATTCCATGAACTTTTCAAACGTTTATCAATGTATTTTTCTAAATTCATTTTATTTGATAAATAATTATGATAGTTCATACATTTTTTCATTTTTGTAGTAATGTCTTTGCACGATCATTTCAATAGACTCAATTTATTTTATTTATATGGTTGATATATCATTGTGAATGTTGCCTTCATGAAAGATTAAGAAGTGCAACTCGGAAAAAATGGAAATTCAAATGTGTTTATGCCATTGCGGAAAAAGAAACTTTAAAGTAACAAAAACGAAGTTCGACAGGCATTGGTAGGGTTCGCAACGTAAGGCAGATCAATTTTGACAACAACTCCGGGCATAATTGGTTGTCTTTGGACGAAATACTTATAATAATACGCCAGCGGGGTATTATATAATAATAGCTAACGGGGTACCTGGGATCCACACGAGGTAATTGACCAAATTCTATTAGACCTGTCTCCCCTACGGCAAGTCTGACTTGATTTACTACCGTGCAGATTCGTCAAAACGCCTGAGAAAGACTTCGACAGACGTTCCTATTTAGGTACAAACAAGTATAAAAGAAACCTCGACTCCATTTCTTCTCCAAGTTCTCCTCATTAGTGTTGTGATCCAAAGGAGAACATCGTCCTTACAGTTTTAAAAATCTACATTAATTTGCATTTTAATAAAATTTCACATTTTAAGATTATATTCTGAAAAATATCAAGGCGAAACTCGATATATAAATGAAGATGTAACATTTCACGTGGAGCGTGTCTGATCGCTCCAGTCAGCTCTCCTTAAACTTTAAACGCGTTTTCCTCGAAACCGGTTTTTTTAAACTGACGGGTAACTTTTCTCGGACACTACTTAACCGATTTACTTGAAATCCGAACAGTGTGTTCACGATAACGTTCTCTATCGCTGTACAAACGGATTTTTTACTCGTCCAATATATGTTGAGAAAACTTCAAAAGCATGATTTTTCTACAAAATTTGTTATTTTCAAATAACTGAATCTATAGATTGTATAGATTTTAGACGGTTTATTAATTTGTGACTACTGAGGTTAGAGATTTCATTCTACAGTACGATTAAGAAATTACAGTAGCATGCTATAAGAATGCTTATGGTTTCAACATTAAACAACGTATTTTTATATTAATTCGGAGAAACATTGTTTAAAGAATATATGTATGAATTACGCAGATACGATATTCTGCATAGTCAGAAGAAATCTCCAAATAACTCATGGTAAAGGAAATTATAAATTACGCTAACCAAAATTCAATAATTGTGTTGTTCAATTGAAAAGATCCATACAACAACACTGTAAATTTACAGGAGAAATAATCTTCTTTTGAAATTTGGTATTAAATTGTACAATAATTACACAGAGGTCCTCGAGTGAAAAAATCAGAACATGCCATAAATGATATGAACCTCAAAATTCTCCCTTCCATCACGAAAATAACGGAAGCTCGCGTTCCTCCACGACATTGTATCATCCTATTGTGCGAGATAATTTTAACAACCCCCAATTTTTCGAAAGGATACACGTCGTGTAGCACAGTCGACAGCTGTTGGACGCGTAGCGGCCCTTTTTAATTGAAAAAAGTCGTCCTGGCGGAGGCTGGAGGTCCAATTCGTTCGATTATCTCGAGCCAGGTCGTGAGGGCAACGAAGACGCGAAGAGAGGGGCACGTAAGAAAGGGGCCAGCGGGTAGGAGAAGGTGGCCCTGGCGGGTCGGTCCCCGGGCCGGGACAGAAAACCTACTATAGATTACGGGGCCTGTTATTACGAGGAAGAGCGGAGGTTTTTTCGTGACCAAAAATTGGTTTTTAATGCGGGGTTCGTCGCTTTCTTCTGCCCGGAGGGGCCCCCAGTCGGTAATAACTATATTATCGGGCCCTACGACCACGCGCTTCACCATTATACACGACTCACTTTTGCTATAGCGGTTTTATGGGAGCTGGCTCCGGAGGATCACCGTAGAGGGTGTTACAATGTGTATCGTGTAAAAATATCGGTATATAATTTTGAATGAAGCTCGGCGACCTCAACCAGACCTATTTCGTGGTCTACGCTATCGCGATCCTTGGTAACTAACCGAACAATGTGTTTTCAAAACGTTCGGTGTGTATATTTTCTTAAACATATATTATGTTCTACGCAGCTTGCCATGATATTCGTGAATATACCTCTTTACCAGAGACGCTAAAAGCGTGGTGGTTAATAATATCACTTTCGATGTATCTTGATCACAAGGTGGATGATTTTTAAATTCTTACTACAGACATATTTATTTAAAGGAGACTAGCAACTAATAGGTACTAAACGCGAGTTTTGATCTGTGAATTCCTTTTTTATCTATTTCAAGATTCATTATGTTATTGTAGTAGTATACTCTTTGATACTAAGCTATGCCATAATAAATAAATATACAGTATATCAGTTCCGTAAAGTAAAAATTACAGTGAAAAGTGACAAGAATGGAAGTCCACCTAAAACTTCTCGTTGTTGTAAAAGCATCCCTGTTATCCACGTACTCCATTGTTACCTTCTCGTCCAAGTACTTAGACGCTCTAAGGAGTCTCAACAGTTAAGTAAAGCAGTTAACGTGGATTGTCCCGATTCCCGCGACGAAAACGATAAACGCTAAAACAATACAAGATTCAATTGAAACCAGCGATCCCGTTTTACACTTCGCAAACATTTAACCGTGAACGCAGGACTCGATTGCTCGAACGCGTCCAGGCATCGGGTATCAAGGAGCACGCAATCGTAGAAATTAATGAGACCCTGGCGGCTCCTTTCGCTTCTTCAACGCGTTCGGCGCGACTAGCCGGCGATTTATCGCAACGTTTCTCAACAACAATTGTTTCGCGATCACCGGCGACCCATTGTTTCTCGATCCGTTTGCCCTCGATCCTCCTTTCGGTCGGTGATCCCTTTGTACGCGGGCGCGGGCGTCAGTTGTTCGAGGCGATTTATTATGAGAATTATGAGCGGCCGAGCAACGAGCACTCTCCCGAGCGTTGTGCCCCATGGAACTTTGGGGTGTGCTCGAGGAGGTGCTAGTAAGAGGCGGTACTGCCTCGTAAACCTTAGATTTACTTCTGGCTGGCCGCCATCAAAGTACCACATACCACTACGTAGATCGTAGCTCATGGCTCGGAGAGCCGTCTCGAGATACTTATCGACGATATTGCCACGAACAGAACAATGTTTAAGAACATTGACCGAGAGAACGCGAGACAGACCGTTCCTTTTTCGTTTGCAACGATTCTGCGTCTGCTTGGAAGAAGCAGCGTTGTTGGAATACGTTTAATTCTTTGCGCTCGAGGGGTGACTCTCAGGCACAGCTTGCCTTCAGGGGCTTTAGCTGTTTAACACGTTGATTGGCAGACTGATATCCGTGAAAATTTCTACCAAGTTCATATTTCGTTTCGAGACTATTGAAGGTTAGATAACGTAACATTTGTTATAGCATTTCTTTTCTTAACCATTCACGAATCTTATCAACATTTATTTTTATTAATGCCTCACCTTTGGAATTTTTTTTCTAGTTCTTTCTATTTTTAACAAAACAAACAAGTACAAGATGGGTATATTAGCTGTTAGAAATTCTGATGGAGATAAATTACATACGAAGTTTTCTATCGGAGTTCTAATAACTGATCATACTTCAAAGAAATTTTCATTTTTAAATTATTAAATAATAGTTTTATTGTACAGTAGCAAGCAACGCATCTATATCAGCTACGCGTCACGTTTCTTTCGAGATCAGCTCGTGGAATAAATTAGTATCCGTCTTATCCCGATCGAGATGTGCGTGACTATCGGCGAGAGATCCGTATCGTCGATCGGTACAAGAACCGAGAGACAAGTATCAGTTTTCGCAGAAAAATTAATTGATCCGGAGTGTCGATGACCTGTGTGGGTAAACCAGATATTTGGTGGTGTCCATTCACGCCAGCTGGAACGTCTGCGTCCATTTCGAATGCGTCGCATCGTTTTAGAGTCGTACGAAATTTTAATTATGAGAAAAGTAGTCTGTTTTCGTCTATGCAGACTATTATACAAGTTTACAAATCATAGTTAGAAAATGCTTTTCCTTGTTGAAGTTTTGCAAATGTTGCGTTCGAACTAAGTCATATGCACTTTTATAATTAAATTTAAATGGTTAAAGAAATAAGAGTCATTTATTTACAAAGAAAAATCATACAACTCTTACTCTTCTCATAGTTACACATTCCAAGGGAGCACCTATAGTTGTAAAACCAAATTTCGTAGCAATCTGTGTGATTCATTACTATACTGATAGTTTTAAACGATTGAATGTAAAGGTACAGAATTTGTATGAAAACTACCATAAGGCTCTCCTTTAGCTGATACGTGACTCTTTTCACATTTAACTTCTTAATACTTCCCCAGACATAATCCTGAAGAATCATTCCGATTCTAGACGTCGAGTGCATGCAAGTAATCGTCTGCGAAAGATTCGTATCGTGTCGAGTATAAACGCGAGTACGATCAGGAATCGATTTTGGCAGAAAAGTAAATTCCAACGAGCCGCCTGTGGGGTCCTGATCTCTCTCGTCCTTCGGACCACGGTAGAGTGTGTAACACACAGTGGGGGCCATGATCGAACGAACCGTTCCTCCGCTGGCACGGATATCTGGCATCTTCGCCGAAAATTTCCTAATAAAATTTGTTCCCGCCAGTTAGCTCCAGTCCGCTGCCAAAAGCGCCTATTAATTTTTTATCTCGCATCTTCGCTTCTACTAGAGGCCTCCCTTCTCGTTTTTCAATATGTGACGGTGCCCATAAAACGCCGGAGTCAGTTGGTCCGGGATCACGGACGCGTCCCCCATTATGCATGTATGCACGGCGCATAAATCGAGGCACGTATCTTGCTCCCGTTCGAGGGCTGTGCTTGAAAACCCGCGTATTAGGCCATTGCTCGTTTCCATAGCGAAATACACGTATATTATTTGCAAGAAGCAAAGTTCAAGTTCGTTTATTTTAAAGATTGGTTAGTTTATAAGCTTGTATCTTGCATTTAATGCTTTCTTCATATTAACAATGAGGCTAATTTATTTTTGAATATTACTTAGCCCAGCTGTGACAAAGTAAAGTAGAGCGAAGTGCAGTAGAGTAGAGTAAATTAAATTAAAATAAATTAAAATAAAATAAAATAAAGGCATATTTAGGTGATTTAGTCAGTCTAGAAAAGTAAGATGTTGATTACGACTGTTCTGTTTATGATAGTGAAGTGATTGTCCTGGTTGACTAGCCGTCGCTTATCTCGAGACGCCTACTTGAATAGCCTTCAGAATAGAACGTCGATTCTCGTCGGTCTGATCTAATCATGCCTTTTTTTATTATTTTCAGAACGTTGTTTTCATAAAAATTCGGTGAAAACTGCCAATTTTTGGAGTCTATCTCTTTTAAATATTATTCAAATCACCAATATGGAAACATTGTTAATAATTGAGACACACTCTGTATTGTATCGATAAAGTAATATGAATGACACTTTAATAAAAACCAAATCAAATCGAACCAATTTATATATACCTTGTACTATACAATAATAAACAAACTAAAATCCTAATGTTCTAGTCCAGCAGTGTATGTATGCCCATGTATACATCGATGCAAATATCGTGTTCTCGTTTGCGGTCCTGCTCGAAACCCGCATATTAAGTTGTTGCTCGCGCGAGACCGAAGAACTTCGTACTGTTTGGTATTTCCGCGAACTGTCGATCCCAACGAGCATTCACGGGATCCTACCTGACGATGGATCAATTTTCCCAGACACCTGTGAATTCTCCGACGAATGGGTTTCTGGGAATGGCTACCGCCCTTTGCGAGACGACGCTAATGACCGAGGACTGGGCGATACGCTTCCGTTGATCACGATCATTAATGACGCCCAACGTTGGATACGCTTTCGAGAGAATCGTGGCAAGGAGAAACTGAAAGGAGATTTTGGGGCTTTTTTGCCTCACTTTGGTATACAGGGCGTCGTGTGATATCTAGAACCAACTTCAAAGACAAATTTAAGGATATACATTGTAATGGCTCAAAAAAGAGGGAACCGTTCAAGAAATGTTTATAATGCAGAGGACTTTGAAAAAGAATTTTACTTGCTATATAGATTTTCTTATTATTCAAATTACTAAAGTTTTCTTGGAAATATTCATTGATCCCTTTCTCAGTAAACATGTAAGGAGATAAATACTTGTGCAATATTTCATCCCTATGAGTATAAAGATTAGAATAGTTCGTCTATTGCGATAAAGCTTTATATTCTAATTTTTTGCGCAGAATTAAAGATCTATTTTTACTATAGCGAATAAATTATTCTAAATTTTCAAATTCAAATCAAAGTGTAATTTTAATGACTTCGCTATCATTTTTTAATCTCCTGTAATACCCTTAGACAAATGTAGACAAAAAGTATTTAATCCACCACGTCTAATAACTCTTGTATAAACTACACTCTCTAACATCAATTTTATCCTATTTAGAAGATATTGACATACGTCCATACGTTATAAAACGTCGCGTTCTAACTCGTAACTGGTAGGAAAACAGTAATTTCATACCAATTAATTTCTCATAACTCTCTCGTAAGGAATGTTCTAAGAAAAATCTTGCTTCTTGTTTCTATGTTGCGAGCATTATTATACGCGTATCTTACACGTCACGTATGATTATACGAGACATTTACAAATGAACATGACATTACTCGAAAGAACACCATTATGCAAATAGCGAATCTGTTAAATCATTCTATTGCAGGATACGTTCGATACGTTGCACTTCATCCGGCGATCTGTCTAGAAAAATAGAGCCATGAAGTGCACAAAGAAAGTGGTTGCCAGGCGGCAATCACTCAATTATACCAGACACCTGCTGAGGCATGAGAATCGCGATTTCCAGGAACGGCTACTGTTTATAGTATCATTACGCAAAAAGTTAATTCGAACCGACGAGCACGACAGGAAACGGCGCTCCATACAGTCATTAATTAATCCAGTCATTAATAGGTCATTTGTAAAACGATTACCAATACAAACATAATTGTCTATTTCAACTGTCAAATTGTTCTCGATGATATTAAAGTGAAAATGTTTGAGTTACTTTCAAAGGACGAGTGAACATAATGACCTCTGGAGTTTCGAACGAAGTCATTTAGTTTATTCATAAAGAAATATTTTTTAAGAAACAGATAATAACAAGAAACATATGCATAGACTATGTTGTTTTAAATAAATAGACAAAACAGTGTGATAATGTTTGACAAACTTTTAAATATTATAGAAGACCTTCCTCTGATTCTTGAATCTGATTATTTTTTAAGATCTTTTAAATTCGAACAATTTCAACTTTCATAAAAAAAAAATCGGTTTTTACTAAAGACATTCCTCATGTTTGATTATTCCTAGGTTCTGGAACCTTGAATACAGAAAGTAATTCAATTAAACTATATAATTAAATTTTAAAGAATGCAATTAAAAGTTTAAATAGAATATGCATCCCTAGCTTAGGGCAATTGCTATTGCCCGCGAGCAAAGCTGTGGGGAGAGGGTTGAACATTTGACGTCACAGCGAGAAATATCACGTAAAGGTCAAACCGCAGTATTAAAGATGTAGCAAGGATGAAACACTGAATACTTTGAAAGCTGCTACTCGTGCTTGTGCTCGTTGTCGCTATTCGAATGAGTATGTTGGCGGTGGAGTCATGTTACCAGATCAATTCTCCATTACAAATACATGAATAAGCTTCCTATATGTATATACAGTCAGTCCCAGAAATATTCGTACCCTTTGTGTTTATTGAAGGAATTCGTCTAAATTAAACGATAGGTTTGAACATGAAGCATTCTATTATATTAGACAAATTTCTTCAATAAATATAGATGGCACGAGTACTTATGGAATTGACTGTAGATACGATAAAATAATGGGAAATTTATTTTTTTGCAATGGCAGTAGCTACCCTCTGTTCCCCTATACAATTCTTCAAGAGTGTAAGGTGTCGCCGATAATAAAGTAATCTCCGAGTCGCTTTTGGAAGATGTTCTCAGTCATGTTCCGCTTACATTGACCACATCTCCTAACAAGAAGAAGGAGGCGGGTCTTTGAAAGCCTGCAGCGATTAATTCCTGCGTAACTTAAAATATCGAGAGAGATCGGTCTTGATGAAGCAGAACTCTCCGAGCGATTTCGATGTCTAACTGCTTGGACTCCTTCGTACACAACCGCGCGGGTCAGATTAATGACGTTAATTAGTTACAATCAACAAGCACTTCCGCCATCTTGCTTGCAATTACAAACACAGCGATACGTTTCAAGCGCTGAAAGCATCGAACCCGTGGCCGCAGACACTGTTAACCGGTCATCAGCTTAAAGGCCGATAATCTTATTCTTCGCGGGAACGAGGACGTTATAATTCAATCATCGCGACAGTCTAATCCTACCGCGGCCCGTTCCGGCTCGCGGTCCCAGACGCAGGATCATCGATCCTCGTGGAACACGCCGTGGCAGTGGAACAGAGAAGGAGAGAAAGAAACGATCGACCACACCGAATCTTCACGAGGAACTCTCGATCCAGCCGCGGCAGCCTCGTTATCTGGCGTGCTATCCGCGAGCGGAAAGGCCGAGCGGAGAACACGGTTGAATCTTCGCGGACAAGGTGTAAGTCGATCGAGTTCGATCCAATAGATCAGGCGGCAGATTCCTTGCCAGTTATTACAAGGGGTCGGAGGTCGATCGCTCGCATAAACCATTTAGCCCTCGATCGACTATCGATACCGATATTTCCCAGAGGTATCGGCTATCTGCTCGCTCGATCTTCGCCCGACAAGGCCCACCTTTCTTTCCTCCTGCTCCGCGTTTTCTCGCTCCCTTGAACGAACCCCACCCACGCCGGACCAGATTAAATGCCTAGGCCCGTCTTATTCTTTCTCTCTCCAGGCCCTCCGTTTCGTTGGCTGCGTCGAACGTGGCCCGTCCTGTCGTACGAAGAAGGACGCCTGTAACTAAGTAGTAATTTGGTTTGAATTAATATAGCTCGGGCATAGATCGCGACCGATGGATAAGGCTGCGACCTCAGAGAAGACGGTTCCGGCGAAATAACTTTTCAGGGAGAAGCGTGAAATTCGGTTGGAATAATCGAATGCGAATATCGAGTCGCGCGAAGATGGGGTGGCGAAGATGGCTATTCGTTAACTTTGCCGTTGCGCTGATTTTTAAGGGTGCGAAAGGTGAGCTTGATCTGTAGTTGCTTTATTTTAGGCAGGATCTACTCTTGCTTGGGCGAATTTTTAATGAAATGGAAATAAGAATAAAGATACAGTTAATTGAATGGAAAATTTATAATGAATTGCAAGGTATGCTTAACCCTTTGCGTTTCGAATTATATTCCAATTTCGTTACCAGCAGCTCCCAATGCTTTTGAGTGTTTTATTTAAAATTTACTTTAATATCAGTTTTATCCGCCCTATTGTTGTATTTTGTAATTTTCAAGTGTATGATATATTTTGAAACAATTTTTCAAATTGCAATCTTGGTTTTCTTTCGCACGTTTCGCAAAAAAATTGGTTTCTCATCTTCCTCTAGGTATTTTTCTATTTGAGCAAACTGCAGAATTCTGATGTTTTCCCTCGGGATGTACGAAAATGAAATAAGGCTTTCCATTTAAACTATCGGATTTATCATATATTTCAGGCCTTCCCTAATGATTCGGACATGAAAGAATGTCCAGTGGGATTCGATAAAGGAACTTCTGAAACAAAAACTGATATCGAGTTACACTCGATAAAGGGTTAACGCGTGTGCATTCGTATGATGTGTTCAGTCTGTTTCCAGAGGTATGACCGGAGCCCGAGAAATGGTTTACGGTATTGAAATAATGACGAGGCAAATGGAACGGTGATAAGTATGATCCGATCGACAATGACGCCGTCTTCTTAACGAAGCGATCGCAGATCTCATAAATCTTCGGATTATTAATACCTGGCAGTTTTCGTGCGTGAATCCGGCAGGTGGTTGGCTGGCCTCTAATCGCGATCCAGGAATAATTTACACTCGTATTTCTCGGAAGCCATCGGAATCCTTAACGACTATCGCCTTGCTTTCGCGTGATTTTCTCGATGGGATGAACGCAGGACCAGGTGACCGAAAGAGAACAGAGTAGTAAAGGATTTTCCAAGAAAGGCTTTAGGACTTTGTTTCTTAATAATAAGCAGTAGGCGCTTCGAGATAAAGTTTCACGGTTAATTGAGTTTAATTTTGTTTTAACTATCTGATATATTCCATAGCATTTGCGTTTTATTGAAAAACAATATCCTAAAGTCCCTTTTGAAAAATCTCTAATTCCTTCTTTCAGACATTTGTATGAACTTAATTCTTCAACGGATTCAACGAAGATTCTAATATAAAATCAACGATCGTGTTTTCTATTTCATGTGCCAGTATTTCAGTTGATATAAATACATACTAGGAATTATTATTTTATTATTAGAAAGACCAGAAATTAATGTCGTTTCTACGAATGTCAATACTTGTTTATCATTTATCAGCTCGTCTTGTACCAATTGATTTGTATCGATCCGGTATTGAAAACTTGCTCACTAGATAGCAACAGGTTGTTAATAACGAGGACGATTACATAATTGATTAAAAACAACGTTATAAATTTATTTGTTTGAATGTAATGTAAAAGAAACGGCATTACTTTCTGGTCCCCCTTATACTTTATTTTGGAGTAATGATGGACCGATTATTCATGGTTGTTTATAAAAACATCGTTTGTAATTAACATTTCCAACAGAATTTGTTTTGCTTAAGAACGCAATTAAATATAAATCCTGTCTGACTAATTTTAAATATGAATTCGAGTTTTAGTCATACGTTATACATTATAAAGAACTTTCGATCGTCGACAATGAAATATTTGATAAAGGTCTCGGATAAGTTTTTTCATCAAGCGGCGTACGACTTTCAGTGGAGAATTATCGAGCGTGAAACGTTGTCTTATTGATGACTTCGTGAACAGCGAATTTAGAGCATCAGTTGCATGGAATTGGTTTTGGATCTGATATAACTTTATTAAACCTGCAGGTGTCCTTATTACTTTTAATTCGACGAAACATGGGGTACTTTTAAAAATATTGCAATACCTTTTGTATAATGCATTACTCATAATTTCTTTCGGGAATTTTTAAGAGAGATCCACGAATATTCTATTAGGTTGCACTCAATTATTTAATGTGGTCGTGTTTATATAAATAGACAATCTAATTTCATAGATATTCATGTTGTAACAGTAGTGGAGCAAAATGAATCGTGCACAATTCAGTAATGTAACACAAAACATAAAATATTGTGCATGTATTATTTATTAATAAAGCAAAAGAAACTTTTGGGACAACCTGATATTATAAGAAATTTTCGATTCTAAAATATAAATAAAAAATCGGACTTTTGCATCGAGTGTAGGTAAGAGTTCACATTAGGTCTTAACTCGTATTCACGCATGCTTTCCACTGTTATTACTGATGATATCATTTAATACAGGAAATGACAGACGCTTTACACGTGGCAAATAAAGTTAACAGACTGTCTTGTTTAACGTTCCATGTACACTTTCAGAGGCGTAACACTCAAAAGCAATTGTTACACCTGCGTTTCGTGGAGCTGCAGACAACACCGGTTTAATTATGTTCGTGATTGTGGACAATAATCGGCGAAGGTGAAAAGGGAAAGAAGATGGAGCACTAGGAGATTAACTTGTAATTAGTTAACACGCTGACCTTCCCGGTGCCTGTTATACATTTTAACCATTTCTAATTGTCCCGTATTTCGCAATTTACACGCATTAACGCATCAATATTTATAGTGTTCGCAAGTAAATTAGCGAGAATAGTCGTCCATTTTACGCCGAAGAAGCGTTTTTCAGAATTTCAGCGACTAGGGCTAATTAAGAAATCGCGTTGCAACACACCATTAAGTTCTAAAATTGCCAACTGCTAGCGAACTCAGCTGGTCTTGACTGAAATTACATAAAATTATGCGTGAATATAGAAACCTCGACTTAATAAATATTTATGAAAAGAAAGCAACAGAAACGTTCCCGTAAACTAAATAAAAAGAGATCCAAATCTTGATGTGCACGTTATTTAGTAGACAGACAATTGTTGGTTATTGAACATTACATATATTATCCCATTCAAAACGCATGGAATGTAACAAGTACAGAAAAATATTAATTATTTTTCTTTTATTGCAATTAACAAATTCAGATGAAGAATTCAGATTTAAATAAAAGTATGTCTTATCTTTTGAACAGTCTAACATGTATCTTATTCTTTATATTTTATACATTTTTGCAGTTATAATTATCCTCATACATTTTCCCATATTTTGCTATTAATGCATAAACACCAACAAGCTAGTCAAGATGTTTAGGAGTTGAAATTTTTATAAAGGAGGAATTAACATTAGATGTAAAAATTAATTCTGTGCCTTTACCTTTATTTAATCGCTTATAACTGTAGTCTAAGTAGAAATATATTTTCGCCGTTTTGTTACAAGAACGAACCTTCGTAGTAATGAATCGCGCAGATTGCTTCCACGTTTGATTTTACAGTTATATGTGATATTAAAAGCTGTACAGTTTTTCTTTTTAAATAAATAAATTTACATTGGAAACGCACAAAATTAATTTCTGCACTTAATATTTATTGGTCTAAGACTAAATTGGACCTTAAACTAAATCATCAGCAATGAATGCCCTTCGACATACGAAAGTACTTCGTTGTCCTTCGATGCATACACTTCACCGTTGTACCTTGCATAAATTAACAGTTTCGACCGAAACATACTTATAATTATACAGTCGGAACATGAAAGGGAGCAGCGCTAAATGACTACGTTCGTATCCGACGTTAATAGCACGGGAGTTAATGAATAAAAGATAGTTACTGAGAACCCAAAGTACAAGTAGCTGGAACCAAGGACAGGATCTTACGTGTAAGAGTAACATCCACGATTTTGCGTTGCAATTTTTTGAACAATATTTTCCAAGACCTATGAATTCAGACGTGACTGATTAGAATCAATTGTTTCTACGTGATTGAACAAGATTCAAATTTGAAACCAGGATTGATTTTTCGCGATACTGTTAAGTAAAATATAATTTATTAACGAATTTATATAATAGAATCTTTAATTTTATTGCCGAGTCAAGAATCTAGATCCCTTGTGTATTGTGCAATCAATTCATCAGGACACAAGATAAAGATTCCATCTCAATAAAGCAATATCTTGTGCTTTACTCTATTACTTTTTTTAATTATGTCGTTATTATTTACACATCCGCGAATTAACTACTGTCCAGACTGAACGATAAGTGGCTGAACCTGCATGACTATTCTATTAAACACGAAAGCCTCAGTGAACTATGTGTTTACTGGCTATCCACATGTGGATCAAGCACATTTTCCAGTACAGTATTAAATATGAATATATTTCAAACGTTTCGATCTTATCATTTGAATCCTTTTCAATAAAAACATACAAATTTTCCATTAAATCTTCTACGCGGAAACTCCTAAAAATTTCCTCAATCTTTTATATACCACTCGGTACAACGGTGGAAGGAACCAAACTCTTCTCCCAGCGCATCACAAATTAGCAAACATTTTACTGGTACAAAAATCACTATCACCGACATGGTATCCGAAAAGAGTCTTCTACCCAGTAATTTCTGAGAATCCGGTCCACAAGATTCCGTAGCGAAACGCAAAGTACCCCCGACTCGAGATCCACGATACCCAATACACCGTTGAAGCGTTTATGGAAGGCCAGCGTTGCACGCAACGGGTCGCAAAAGGAAGAAAAGGATGATGAGGAGGCAGAAGAGGACGAAAAGGAAGGCGGAGGTAGCCGATTCGAGGATTGACCAGTAATTGAGTCCTTAGCCAGCCGAGGGTAGAAAGCATCAGCCTGTTGAGCAGCGTTGCTCTCGCGACTAATAATATTTAACCACGTTCAGGCGTGGCGTACAATGGACCTTTATTGTTCGCTCCAGCGTGCTGTGCGAACGTGGACACGTGCGTGTGTGGACAACCGCAATCTCCCGTACCCGTGAATTACTAGACAGGTAACTTATCGTCCCAACGTTAGGGGTCGTTTCGCATACCTTATCTCCTATGAGTGCCTTTCTTTTTGTCCTTGTCAGGTACTCGTTTCGCACAGGACGCGCAATATTGTTAATCGTGGATCCATCGTGCGGGAATCGAAGCTGATTACAAGGAAATGTAATGTAATTGATCATTTAAAAGTTTAGTGTATGTATTAAAGGCATTTATATATTTGGAATATCTTTAGTAAATGAATCAAACTTTAGTATAAATAAAAATTATGTAAGGACGGCGTGGTTATGTGTTTCTTATCTGAATACTCTAATACAATTGAATGTTAAACAAATTAAAAATCAACTTTGATTATTGTGTTGTATATATACGTATTATTTAGATATTGTTTCATACATTTCAGCATGAGATAGTACATTGCTTGTACTGTGACTATTCTACTTTCACTCATTTTTAATTTCGCTCGAAAATTAAGGTGTAATGTATATGAGTTTTAGTTTACATTAAAAAAAGAAAAAAATTTGTGAAACTGCGGCCTAAATAACAACCATGTCACTTTTCAGAAAATTGATGCATTCCTGAAGAATTATTTCCTAATGCAAGTGTTCTATTTTCAGCTATTTTCGTCAAATCAGACGCAAACGTATGGATATTTTCTTCGGGTTCGCCACCCTCGTGCTCTCGAAATTAATGAGGACGTATTTATTTCATGCGGACAGAGCTTTCAACGAATACATTTTTGCGACGTTTCGACCACACCGTTGTATACAAATCGTTTTTGAACGATAGTAATACACGCAATGGCGTACCTCGTCTATGATTTATACGCCGGTCATTGTTCGCCACGCGACGATGACAGCGCGTGAGTCAAGACTATATCATTATTATTCTACCATTCTTTCGCCTGCAATATTAACAAAGAACGAATCCTGGCTTCAACAAGTGTCCACGTTTCCGCGAAAAACTCTCCGAACAGCGTTTAAAATTGACATTCTCTTCTTGTCGCTTTAAACAGCTTAGTTTATAACAGTGTCTTACTGTTTGTTCTGCAATATTGCCATCGCTGCTAAATCTGAGGTTTAAAACATACAAGGAGTCCTGAAACAATTGTTTCTATTTCATTGATATCAAATATGCGCATACTTAATTGTTACAAAGAAGGTTTATAATGAACCATTGAATCTTTACTAACAAACCTAACTGAATCTAAATCTAATTATCTACAGCTAATGAGTAGTTTACGTAAAAATATGTACTCGTTTGTTACGTTAAATTACCAATCTTCTAAGGTCTAAAATAATTTCCATTACAATGAGTGGTCCATAACCAAATAGTGGTCTCAACCTGATGGTCATTACAATTTATTTATATATACGAAGTTCTCTAATCAACAAATTTTGCACATAGTTGTCCTTCTAGCAAATTAGATATGAACGCAACATTTATTAACATTTAGCAAAAATACGAACAAATTGCTGCACCACAAGCAGACGAAAAAGAAAAAGAAAAGTGGGAATTTATTAGACAACAAATACATAAAAATAATGTAAGGAATGAATATATAATGTCGGTGGCGCCTATCGACACCTAGCAAAAACATAAACAGATTGGTGCACCACAAGCAGACGAAAAAGAAAAGGAAAAGTGGGAATTTATTGGACAAGAAATACATAAAAATAACGTAAGAGGTGAACATATAATGTAGGTGGCGCCTATTTGCTATTGCGCGATTTCAATAGTAGTTTCACGCTGTTCTTTAACGTCCGACTTGTTCAGCTGTAATTGCCGCGATTACCTATCTGCCGTATTACGCATGCTCAGTTACGCTATCAGTTTAAGGAAATGAAAAATCTGCCTCGCGAGTTCATGCGTCGTTTTCCACCGACAGAAATTTACAGAAGCGCGTAATCGCGAGCCGAGCGTGATTTATGGAGGTTCCATTGTCTGACGCAGAGGACCGCGCATGACTGCAACGTTACCATATTAACGGAGGAGCTTCCGCGGTTAATATGTTGCCATGGAAAAGAAAAGTCGGTGATTGACCGTGTGAGAATCAAACGGGACCGGTCTGTCCATAAATTAGCCGAGATCGGCGAAGCACAATTCGCTGTCCGCGCGAAAGATAACTCGCGCTAGTCTCTAACTCTGTCTCTCTTTTTCTCCCATTCCCTCTCTCGTTTGAACCCCTCTCCCTCAGCCACGTCTCTTATCCATTGTGCGGCGTTAATGAAACAAGTTAACCCTTTGCATCTCCGCCTCCCGACGATGATAATGGTATTATTGTAATTCATGAAATCCCGACAAACAAAGATGATGAACCCACCGACCGCGAAACAATTAAGGAAACAATTGTCACTGGCGGAGTTGATTGAGCGGAGGATGTGATATTGCACTTTTGTAAATAACGTGTATTTCTGCAAGGAATACGGTGTAATTGGCGAAACGATCGGGAAGGAGTTGATGAGGATCGAATCGGAGAAGACTGTACGTGACTGTGCTGCCTTTTGAACGTGTCAGAAGTGCTTCAGAAATAGATGCAAATATCCAGTGGCTCCTAAATATTCCGTGTACCGCATTAATATCGGGTTGTTTGGAAAGTTCATGTCGATTTTCATAGGTGGTACAGGTACGAATCTATCGAAATGGTTGAAAACAAATAAATACTGTGTCATTTTAAAAATAATGTAGATAATACAATATTTATATAATATTTTGAATTGTTTGTGTGTGATAATAGTTATGAAAATGGTTTCATGAAAAAGTCATTGTGAATGTCTAAGTGACACTCTCATACTTGATCTAAACCTTAGGAAAGGAGTAGTTGATATAGTAAAACTGTTATATTTGAAAATATTTCAAAAATCTTTATCCAACCTAATTATTTCTATAAATTATTTCCTTTCAATCATTACATTATTCTTTTCAATAGCTTGTAATAAATATTCCATGGCAACTATACTTTTAATGAAGAGCAATGATAAATAACAGGGTTGTAATATAAATTACGACTATGTTCATAGAGCATAGAATAGAGTACAACCGTGTAAACTTTTGTATAAAGTACGGCTGTCTACGTTCGAAGGCTATAAACGTTAATTGAAATGATTGCAAGATTAATAGAGCACCGAGTGTAATGTATAGTGTCCATGCAACCTTTTGAATGATTAGTACATGTTCCCGTTGAGCAACTTTGGAGTAATTAGAAAACAATCGCCACAGTGCGGCAAATTGACAGAACATAGGATGTAGTTTATACTTTTGATCATGCAAATTTCTAACGATAAGGAATGCACATGATTGCGGTTTTTCCTGCGCTACGTATGAATTAAGGAAACGATTACGGAGTACAGTTAACGCCATAAAAACGCAACGGGTACCGGTCATGCAAATTTTTGAATGAAGTCCGTTTTCCTTCGCTGACCGAAACAATTAGTGCAACATTTGCTACACTTGTTAGTTGTTACGCTTGGAAATCTCTGGCAGTAATGTGAGTTTATTGCTATGCGAGGTTTATCAGAGAGTTGCTTGATAATATTATAAAACGTTGTTAAAAAAGTGAAAATTGTTAAATCGAATTTATTTTGCACGTTATTGTAACGTACTTCAGATGTGGACATTTATTTTCCTGTTTCTCAGAATGAGAATAGCAAAAACAGTTTTGTACGCGTTTGAAGATATTGTAGAATAATTAATAATGTAATTTAAACAATTATTCTTTCGATATTTATTTTGTTATTTTTGTTACAAGAAACTCATTAAGTTTCTAAAATTAGGAAATTATTGTGAGATAGATTCAAAAATAGAAAAAATTATATTTCTAAGAATGAATTAATCGAAGATTATTTAACAATTATGTTAAATTTTCCTAAAAAAGTCTATCGCCATTTCAAATTTTAACAAAATTCAGCAGCCTTTAATTTCCGAACGTTGGAATTGTCATTCTTCGATTTTTTTTAACGCAAAGGCATTATTAATTTCATTTTTCCGTGCAGGACAAGGTTGCATGGCAAGCGTACGCAATCACTTCAATCGAAAACTGCAAATTAAATTCATAAATATTCAACAAAAAACCTGCTCGTTATAATCGACGCCACGGCGTTAAATAAATATTCGTTTTCGCGTTGACAATAATTGCGCCGCGCGTTCCATGAAATTTTTATCGAATTTCGCACGGTTGTATGCAAAACAAAATCCAGATAAAAATATAGCCGAAAGTAATCTAAAGTAGAGTGCCATATATAAAATTAACAGATCACGGTTTGTATGTAAATTTGATATATGACGACGGGAAGCTGATATTTCATTTCGTATGCATATTCATACGCGAATTCATACGTGTCCCGTGTATTTGTTTTATGAGGACACCTATGACTCCATTACTCTTCCTATTTTGCGAATTCATAAAAGTTCAAACTCTCTGCTTAGTTCGCATTTGTTCTGCTGCACGCACACTACTTTTCGCGTCCATTTTGTTGAGTTTTGAAATGTTTTAGAAATATGTAATGCACATTTATTTCGAGAAAGTGGGAACGATTATTGATGGTGATAAGTAAAAGTGTCATTCTGGCAAGAATGGAATCAACTATCCACAGCACTTTAAGATTAATGCTTCCCACAGCAATACATAATAAGACACGAAGAAGTGATTTATATCAACAACAGCTTTCTAGTCTGCTTTCTCGACTCTCTTTCATTTATCACGTCCCTTGTCCTTCGTAAAAATCCAAAAATTGCACAATTTACGTGCTACACATCCAATCAAGTTTCATTAATTGAGTTATTACTTTGATTTAAAAGTTTTACGAGATACTTTTGACCAAATGAATTTTTAATTGCGACTAAAATTACATATTTTAATAAGTTTCAGGTGACAGACAGTTTATTAACGTGTAAAACATTGTATTTCGATCTATAAAGTTTTATTTAATAGCGACCGATTTAATCAACGCCATGTACTCCGCACATTTTTATTACCTCAATTAGGATCTCGAAATAAATTCGAATTAGAAGGGAATAGTAAAACATTATTTATGATATAATAAAGTAATGATAATAATTTTAGACTAGCATTTATCAGCAGTAATTTTAATGAAAATTAATTTCGTAAAAGAAGGATATAATAGCAGTAAAATTACATAGATTTTATTAAATAGTTGCACTATATTTATTTTGATATTTCAATACTACATTTCAGCATTATCACTGTATCTACTTTTTCGTTTAAAAGATAGCCCTTCGGTGCTTGCACACCTACGAGCTTTAGATGTAACTAAATATAAATCTATGTACAGTGTAATTCTAGTAATTGGATTAGCCCGTGTCACTATACTAATAAAAGTCAAGATGGCAAAAATTATAGAAGAAAATTATGTGTAAGTTAATCACCTATATTATTCTATAATATAATCTTGCAGATATTGCATCGATGTACTTACAAAGTACAATTGCATTATATCAAAATTTCGTTCTAAAATGATTCAAGCACTAGAAATGTCATTTATTACAAAAACAAAACGGTGCAAATGTTTCTGTTCACGAAAATTTCGAATGATAAATAAATACGTTAGAAATTCAATCAAAATGATTAAATGATACTATAATTCACATTGAATGAATAAAAGTTATAACGTATAAATCACTACGAAATATCTACTTCTATTCTTCACGGATTCATCAACAGCCAGACAAGTTGAAATACATATATTCAAGTTCCAAGCCAATATATCCTTATGAAATATATTCTATATAAAAGAAATCGTCGCATTATGATTTTCTGAGAATTTCGCACAGAAACTCTCATCGTGGGCAGATTTAAAAACAATCCCTCTTACGATGGAACCGAAAGAAATCATGGGTGAGGCATCGCGAGATCAGTCATGGCGACGAGCAAAGACAAACTGCAGCCGCGATCGTGGCGCCATAAATCACGGCCGCCTTAGCGCTGAAGGCGATAAATGTGTAATTAACCGCGCGTGTCACGGACTATTTAAATCTTTGCAGGGACCGAAACCCCGATCGAACGTTCCGTTTGATCCCGACCGGCGTAAATATTTTCCGTTGCGCGTTCGATGCCCTCGTGTTCGCCGGATGAGTTGCAATGAGTTACAACTTAATCATTGATGCGGTCAAGAGCGGCATATTTACTTCCTCGTTCAAGTTTACGGAGACGTGGCAATTGGTGTGACGCAGAATGTATTCTAGAAGCAATAGCCATAGATTTCATGATTAGGCATTAAACACGCCTGATTACTTCCGAGAGGACAATGATTCAACTTGTTTCTTTTTCTCTGGGTGTATTAAGGGGTGGTCTTTTATTTGTTATATGTGGAAATTTCGAGGCAATTTTCATGATTTTTTTACGGTTAAAGTAATTTTTTGTGTATATGTGTAATTTGTTTCGTAGTAACCTTGATTACATCCGCCATGATGCTCTAAATCAATAAATAATTATTGTTTGGTTCATTATGAATGAGATTATAGCGTAAAGTAGAGAAAACAGTATTTAACGAAAATTGCTAAAAGTGTATTGCTAAAAGTGTATTTTATTTTTTTAACAAGTGATCCATTTTATTTGCTACCGAGTTATAGGAGGATTCATATTCCAATAGGGTGCAGTTGGTTAATTATAGCTTACCTTCACAGGAAGTGTTCGAATTGGATACCGTCGACCCAATTATAAACCTGCAGACAACGGAGCATACAGTTCTTCAGGTCTCTCGAATATTCCAAGCATTTCTTTTGATTCATTAACAGGTTCTTCATCTATCTTTAAGTATCTCAACCTTGGCAACGAGTGTTGCGTGAACAAATGTCTTCATAAAAAGACATTTTTAATATCTTCATTTTAAGTAAATAAATGCTGACATATCTATAGCAGCAATAAATATATAATATTTACTATTATATTTATTGAAAATAACGTCATGCAATTAAGATATATTTTTCCCCTATCTTCCAAAAGCAACAACTGGACAAAGTTGATCTAATATTTACCATAATAAACGTTATTTATTACTTTGCCCATAGTTATTCAGAAAATTGCGAAACTAGTATGTTCAAGAATTTCCAGTTCTATGTAATCATTTTTTATTCACTTCTGAATATTAGAATACGAGAAACGCAGCAAAAAAAGACTGGAATTAGTTAATTACAAGTTGTCGAAACGAGGACATGGGTTGAAATACATCCATTAATATGTGCGATGTGGAAAAGTCTCTTATGGAATTCATGTCATATCGAATCAATCAGAAAACCTACATGAGAGACTGTAATTGTTTACAGAGCGTATAAACTCGAATTCTATCAAAGAAACTAACAGTGCTACGTGTAAAGGAAACTTCCAAATAACTAATAACTTTTTGCTTTTGACAAACTGAACCTGTGAATTGCACTTGAAAGTCAAAGAATTGAAGAATTCAACTAAGATTGTTATTTTCTTTATATTCAACTTCAAAAAATAACGAAAAATATTTAATATTAAATATTTAATAGAAAAATATAAAATATAAATATTAAAATATTAAAAATATTTCATATCAAATATTTATTTTCCTCAAGGCACACGATTCAATATTAACATAAAACTCCAGCTGAACAGTGTGAACAAAAAGCTTTAAATACTAATCTGTAAGATAATAGGTAACTTCTTGAGCTCGATTACAAGACACCCCTTTCATCTATAAAATGATGGAACGATGGAACAGTTTCTAACTCACCTGATTCCGAAGAGTTAATCCCTCGACGCATGCTGTACTTTCAAGGATGAGAAGGAAACGAGGATGGTGTAAACAAATCACACGACACCAGGTAGTCTTGAGAATAAATTAATATATTTGAAATGAATATACGGTAGATACTGTCTCGCATCCCAGATTTTATGGCATCTCATAACATCCCCTCGCTCTCTCTTCCTCATCGGCCTATATAGATCTCGTTCCTCGCAAATGCACGTCCACGGAACACGAAAGGAGGAGATCTCGGCTCAATTTTGTACCGCGTCTTTACTCTCAGCTTACCGCTCTGCCTAGACCTTTAAATCTATATACACGTGCGCCAGGCGAAGTTTTCTATTGCTTTAAATAATATCCGCGATTCGACGAACACTGGGGTATCGGCTACGTGAATTAAATAAAACGTATCGTCCACACTTCGAGCTATTTACATTAAATACACGCGCAGTCTGTCGTTCTCGCACTCATTCGCACTCATTCGCACATGTATCAGTCGCTCGCACGCTCAACCGTTCTCCTTATCTAACGAAACGTTCCAGATCCGATCGCCGGATGCTACATATACGTTTGCGTACGGCGAACGAAAAAAACCGTCCGCGTTTATTGCACATTCTCGTTTCTATCGGGGTAAAGAAGGGAATCGAACACGCAAGGACAGACTCATCATCGCTCACGCACTCGATGCAGATATGTCGAAACTGATATAAGCCTTCCTTTATTCAGTCAGCGAATTCGTCGCCTTTCTCCTCTACCTAGAGCCACTCGACCTATCGCGAGGTCTTCTCCAACGAGGTAATCAGTTGTGTTCGATGATAAACGCAACCTCGAACTCGAAAATCGAACACCCACGCGACATTCGTCCTCTTCGTTGCCATTCGTCGGAAGAAGAATACCTCTCTCGCGAGCAACTAAACGCCTAATAGCTAACCGTAATCGCGAACCCATCGAACGTCACTTTTCGCCGATCGACGCGAATTCGCAGCTCTCAGTTTTCGCGAAGAACAAGATCCCGGTTTACCAAGTGTCAGCAAACTACGTGGAAACACTCCAACTCCGATACTACGCTGCTACCCTAAATTATCTCCTCGACATCCGCAGACCTGGGCACTTTCGAAATGATCTTATTTGAAATACTATTAAATATTATTTCAAATAGGACATTATTTTATTTTTTAATTATTTTCATATCTGTGATCGCTTCCGAAATAACATTATTTGAAATTATTTGTCGAATGACGTATTATTTTAGTTTATAAGTAATTTCGATACTACGTCAAATAATATATCGTTTCATTTTATAATTATTTGAAATACTATGCCAAGTGATATAGTATTTTATTTAATAATTATTTGAAATAATTGTGAAATTGTTTAAAATTGTATCAGGTGAAATCACAAGCACATGTTTGTAATCTACGCTTAAAAAGAAATAAATGTATCGCCATTTTTGCACGATAAAAGAACCGATTTTTCCATGTTAAAAGTTATTCGACAATAAGAGACGTTTTCCTAAATTTTAACACGCAAGAACCTTTTGAATAATAATAATATTGTTTTAGGATTATTTCTTTCGTTAAATGTGAAATAAAAAAATAACCAAATAATTCGTCCTTTTTAATAGTAGCTGTTATTACTTCATCCCAAAAGTTCGTGTCACTTATCGTTCTGCTATCAGAATTGATATGTGTAGTATACCTTTAAATATTATGGAAAAGCGTAACAACCTGCAAAACAAACTTCTTGGATGACCTAATATTTCAAATAAATCGCTATTATTTTTCCTTTGAAATAACCATATTCAAAATAACGATTCGAATTAAATAATCTCAGTCATTTCTTATATTCGTTTCGATTGAAATCAGCCCAGGTCTTTTCACCCGTCTCGTTGTTCTCGATAGTGTTCGTGACTGGCCCAATCACTTCGTTGTCGATCGAACGCCCGAACTTCGTCCACGGTGATCGGAGTCGAACTCGGGCGAAAGTAATCGACCTCTTGGATTACTACGTCGTGGAGGGCGAAGTGGGCACCGAGATAGGCGACGTGGGACTACTGGACTCTATCCCGTTCGAAAGCGTGGGCGTCGAGGTTCTGTATTCGTTCTGAATGTCCGGGGTGCTGGTTCTGTTATTACCTAGTAGACTGTCGATGGAGAACGGATTCTGTCTCTTCCTCTCCTCCCTGCCCTTCACGGACAGGTCTATGCTACTGCTCTGAACCTCGTCCTCGCTGATTTGCTGCCTGACCGGTATTCTGTCGGGGTTGCAGCTGTTGGTAGTCTGACACGCGCCACCCGCGTTGTTGATGTTCACCAGCTCCCTTCTTCTCTCCAGGAGACTCAGTCCCCAATGACGGATGCCCTGCTGGTGGTTCAGGTGATCCAGGCTCAGGCTCGAGTTAGGGTTCTGGAGGTTGCCGGCGACCTGGTTCACGCTTCTCCGTGGATCGTTTCGCTCGCTGCCGTTGGCAGTTAGCCTAGGGTAGCACTCTCCGTCGATTGAACCGTCAGCAGCAGAGTCCACCCTCTCGCTACCGCTTTCGCTGCACGAATCCAGCCCACCCACGACGTCGATCTCCTCGTTGGCGTCGTTCCCGGAGCCTGATACGCTACTGCTTTCGTTGTTGTTGCTCAAGTGGCTAAAGGAACCTCCCAAGGTACCGTTCAAGGGATTCCCGCCGGACGCTGCTGCGCTTCGCGATTCCCACTCAGCTCGTAGTGTCGACAGGTCGACGGTGATTCCCTGAAATCAGAACGGCGCGATCTTTGGACCACTTCTTCCGACTGCGAGGACGCGACGGTTCGTGAAAGAAGATTGGGGGTCGAAGGAGTCTACTGGGGGATTTTAACGAAGATTTGTTTGATTTTGCGAGTGGCTACTCTGACTGGTAGATTGGTCCAACCAATCCTTTATTAATATATTTAATGTACAAGAGTAGAACATCTTCTGTCGTTATGCGGTTTAACCTGAACTCTTTGATTTGCCTCTTTCACCACCATTTATGATAAAAGTCTGTTGACATTTTAGAGTCTGTATTTTAACGAACATTCATCTGATTTTGAACTTTGAATTGCTGCTGGTCATTTAAGAATGTATATAATAGTTGAGGAAATTTATGGATTTTAAATAAATATTTGAAATGTTTGATAGTATTAAGGGGGGCTAGAAAGTAAAGAAAGTAACGTTTTTATTTTAAGTTTAAATTTTCAATACCTGATCGATAAATATCAATTGGTATACAATGAGCTGATAAATGATAAACAAGTATTCGCAGAAATGACATTAATATCTAGTCGCCTTAGTGTAACATTTTATGGAGCTAATTAATCGAGATCTTCGTTTTGTTAAGTAACACTTGCGAAGTTCAAAGTATTGAAGATTCCAGATTGTTATAAGATTCGATAATCGTTGTTAACGCATCATTACACTTCAGCTGTGACTTGATACTCAGTCACAGACTAATATTTAAAACCAATACTCTCTCTTGTAAACATTACTACCGGTACGTTTGCTGAAAGAACATTTCTTACCTTTGCAGCTAATTTCCTCTGCTGTCGCTCAAGAGCTTTCAGCAGTTTCTTTTGCCGCCTTTCCTGCTCCTTTCTCCTCAGTTCTTCAGGTGGGATTGGTTCTCCGCTGCAGCTCTGGGGATGAGCATTATGCGCAGGCCTACCTGGACCCTTCTTCGTGTGCTCCTTCTTCCTCCATTTTGCTCTTCGGTTCTGAAACCACACCTGAAATCAAACAAACCAAATACTTTGGTCAATTTCCTAAATAGTTCAAAACATGATTAGATAATACCTAAACAGTTAGGATAAGACTACAGAAACCTCATAGAAAATTCTAAAGAAATCCATTTCTTATTCTCATAACAATAGTGACATATTACATAATATTTATTTTATCGAGTAGAATCGTTTTCAGATTAATATTTATATATTAGGTGGACTGGAAAGTAATATCGTTTTTGCCATTTTAAATATTTGTTTATTCGAGAGCGACTACATAATTGATTAAAAATAGAAATTTATTAAAAATTTGTTTCAATTTAATGCAAAAGAATCGACATTACTTTCCAGTCCACCTAATATGAGCACAAAAATAATACGTAACAAAATAGTGATTGCCATGACAAAAAGTCTTTGAAACATCAGAACGATAACAAAAATCATTTGAAAGTCTCCAAAAATACCCTTTAATGATTAAGTAGTTCTTGAAATTTTCACCGTCTGGCAAGAAAGCGACCTGAAGAGCGTAAAATTCTTCTACGAGCAAATCTTTTTAATCCTCTAGAGATTTTGTAACCCCAACACTCAGCAAATTGCCAACACTATTATAGTTACCATTATAACATTATTTCCATCGCTCTAAATCTAAACACAAACGTACTTCCTTGAAAAGGCGACTATCACCAAAGTTCCTTTGTGTCGAACAATTAAAACCACTTCCAAGGGTAGCGCGGTCGCGAACAGTTAAATATCGAAATTACACCAAGCAGCCTAGCCTACACGGAAGGACCAACGACCCCCTGGAGTGTCTTGATTCATGGAGAGTTTCAACACTTTACCCTGCGCTCGCGTGAACGCTCGTGGCGTGAAGCACGATTTAGTGTTGGCGTGAATTTCACCGCGCGACCAGCAGCAAAAGAAAGAAGGAACGAGCTGAAAGGGGTTGAAAAGGTGGTTGATAGGGATGAAGACATTAGTTGTGGCTGGAAGCCGATATGCGGCGCTGTTCACACGCGAGCTAGAGATCAATAGACCCACTCCAACCCTTGTTATACCTACGTCGCCTCGCATACCCCAGCGATTTCTTCCTATTCTTTTCTTGTTTACTGAAACGAGATCGAATCGGGGAAAGATCAGATTGTCGTGCGTACAGCTGGTCATTTATCAGTGGAACTTCCCGGACTTGATGGAACTCGGTACGGAGCTTATTAGTGCTTGCAAATTACTTTATCATGTATCTCGTTTCTTTAAGAAAATGGAACGTATGCAGCGTGTTCCGTTGCGCCTTGGGTAATGTTCAATATACGTATTCTTTGTAGGAATAGTTTAGTTTAAAAGATTGACAATAACGGTGAGATTGGTTTAAAAAATGCTGCAGGTTGACGGTATAAAGGAGTTCTCTATATTCTTGAATTAACACTTTAGATAGAGACTTGCAAGGTAGAAATAGTTAAGAAATTTTGGTATTTCTCGTATCTGGAATTTTGGTTGAAAATTAAAAATTGTTATGATTATGCATTGTATGAAACATTTAATTTTCGCAAAAAACATTCGAGATCTGTCATTTTGGGGATGAAATTGTTACAGTGTACAAACAGAATAAACTAAATATTTATGAAGGGTTTAAAAGAATACATATAATTGAAGAATTATATCTCCTTAGATGTAAGTTAATTATGGTAAGTAAAGTTTCAACTCAGTTAGTTTTTATTTAAAATATAAAACTTCAATGATGTTCACTTGAAGCCATTGAAGTTTCGAAGCGATGTTATCATACTAATTCAAAGAATTCTGACGACTATCATTCGATAAAATATTGTACAATTACAATATGCCAGAGTTGGAAGTTTATCGACCATTGAATGTCACTGTCATAAATAATAAACATTGTTAATTGTTGACGCTGTTGACGATTCTGCTCGAGATTAAATGTTCATAAACTATAAATATTTTTCCTCTCAGCGAATGATAAATTTAGATATGACAAATCGTATGAGCAAACGAAGCCTTTGTTTGCGATGTTTGTAATTACTATAATTTTGAAATCGAAGCAGCAGTAGTTTAGAAAACAACAAAATTAGATCGTTCTTGTAATATTCTTACAGCTGATCAAAATATAACCGACTTTATACACTTTCCAGCGACTATATTTATTGATAAATTATACATTAAAAATATATACAAAAATTCACATTAGAATTGCATATTTAAAATGTATATTAAAAATATATATTTAAAAATGTATACTAAAAATGTACACATGTACATATGTCAATGCAATAATATTGCATTTTGTTTAAACGTATGTAGTCATCTAAACTTCACTAGTGTCTCGACATTCGTATACCACACAAAAAAATAAAATTCAGAGTCTGATGATAACTGTAGATCCTTGTAGTTACATACATTAATTTTTAGTTCTGACGAAAAAGAGAAGTCGTTAAATCGGCCAACAGCTGCGGTAGATTAAGCTGATGAGCGGGGAACGTTACTTCGTTATTACTATCACTATTCGTTAAAAATAATCGCCGACTGATAACGAACAAGCTATTCCAACCATTATCACGATTCCTCACCGAACGTGTAACAACTTTTTTCTGCTCGTAAGCCTGCGAGCACGCTGTTTCCCAAGGATAGTGTCTATAAAATGCCTGTACCAACAAAAAATGCTATAAACCAGAGGATTATTTGAAATTTGAGAAAGTATGGGACAACTGTTCGTTTTCTCTGTCATGTATATCAGATGCAAGCAGTAAAATCAGACCTTTTCGAAATGATTCATGTCGACAACATAGTCATAAACTGGAAATTATAGGCTCCACAAGTTCGTTCTCTAATTTTCAATGGTCATGAGATACCGTCTGTTCGATAGTTCCTTATTTATTTTCAACAACGTGACTTATTTGGAATATCAAACATCTATATCTATTTTAAAAAATCCATCAAGTGCTTGACAATAAATTCTAGCCATAAATAAAGTATTCGTCACGAGTTGTGTACACTACAGTAAATTATCGAATTTATTTTAGCTATAAGTATTTTATGTTCGACTGATCTCTAAAATGTACTAAAATATTTTATCCTTCAGTAAGTGTTACATGATTGGATTTAAAATACAAATTATGAAATATCTCAGACTGGTTTCCGATGAAACTACTTAAATAGTCTCGGATATAAATATGCAAAAGACGCGATGCATCGGACAACTGAAACGTTTACCTCCTCTCCTGGTGAATACTCGACGACTCCTTCAATGTGGACCAGTTCTGAAAGTGACATTGTGAACGACCCAAAGGAAAAGAAATGACACCTGTCCGTTGTTTACGATGCGATTGATTTTTAAAAAGTATTCCAGCCTCTCGGATACATTTGTGTTTTACTCGCGTGTCATTCTCGACCTCGCTCTCATGTCGAGGATTACGACGTGTACACGGAGACAGGTTGTTCAGCAGTTTTAAGTAAATATGTTAATGGCATCCTAAGATCGACGATCGACGCGTGCAACGATCGACACTTAACGAGTGCTGAATATGGCGGTTCATTTGAATACCAACAGGACCATTGTGGAAGAGAAAATGGTGCGCGCTGGACACGCAGGGCGCATTTAGCGTGCGCAAGTACGAAAAATGTATGCATAACGCATGTATATAAACACTTCGTAAATTAATATTATAATATTACTGTGTCATATGTATGTATGCTTAGTATATACGTATTTAGTTTTCATAAGCTTTGCATATGTTTTTCATATTTAAATATGGTATGTCTAAATGAACTCCGCAGGTTGATCGTCAAGCAAGAAATAGAAATTTCTTCCACGTGAATTACCTTTGGTTTCTGTTACTGTATCATACTTTAAGCATTAATTGGTTGTTTAATTTATTCCATAACAGAATATAAAGTAAGGTTGGAACATTTTATAGGTAATAAATATTATATGTACGGAATGAATTCTTGCTAACTGAATTGAATTTGCAGTTGCAATAGTTTCTCTATACACCGACACATACGTGTAAAACGACATACGTCTCGGGCTCCTTTTGGCTTCCAGTTGGCAGCACCGAGCAGTGTCATCGGTTTATCTCGTCGTGACAATATTTTTTAAAAGCCGCCGCTAGCACCCGTGCGTCGGAGGGGTTATCTGACATGGGGATCAACTATCTAATCTGAGGGCTGTTCCTATTCCCGTCCCTTCGAGAAGACGCACCGGCTGTGTGACATCGTGTCACCACCAGCTCGGGTTATCTTCGGATCGGTCCTGTCACCAAGGTCACTCGCTTTTCGGCCGCACAAAGGGGATAGATTCCATTTGCTCGCACGGACCTACGGATGGGCAAAATTCTTATCTAGATAACAATTTCGAACGACAAGATAAAGCAACTGCTTATCTCCTACTCGTCGAGTCAAAATTAGGATTTAAATTAGAGATTTGAATGTTTCGTAATTAACGAACAGAAATTTGAGTCATCAGCAAAATAAATATCGCGAACTGATCGCGGTATATCGGTTTCATTCGTTATTTATTAGTATTTGAATGACAGATTTGAGTATTTTACAAGGCACAAAGAAATATTTAACTCTTAGATGGCGTAAATTAATCGCTAAATATTTTGTCTCATTTGTTACATATTAGTCATTGTAATTACATATTTTACAATGAACACACAAAAATTGAAGTTTTCAGTTCAATAAATGTAGTGAATTACATTGGAAATGACAGACTTGAATTATTGGCTATACATGTACTGGTTCCATTCGTTATCTATTTATTTTTTACCTATATTATTTCAATACAATTTTGTCGCGTCTCTGTACGGTCGCCTATTTAGAAATGCGTAAAATGCGTGTCCAAGACGCCTATTTTCTCGCTTTCGCGCCGGTGATTTCAACGCCTGGTTAAGCGCGTCGCGTCTCTATCCACGTTCCTCGTGCCGTTTAGATTCCTCGTTTAGGTTCATTTCAAACTGTGTTATAAATCTTTGTTATTTGTAAGATGAATTATAACCAATTCAAACAAATTTGTCTTTCAAATTGTTCTTCTTTTCGAAAGAATGCCATATTAGCCACCAAAAAGAAGTTTGAAAATTGAAAAGTATTTCGTGACCAATCAGAAAGCTATTATTATTTTATGTTATAAGATTCTTTCACTTGAATAACCATTTCTTTGGTGTTTTAAGTGTTACAAAACATTTTGTTGAAATTTTGAACGAAGATAATTTAAACATGTAGTTAGTGTGGTATAAAATAAGTATTTGTTTCTAACGAGTTTATCCAGGCGAAACAATGAATATGCAAGAAAATGAAAGTCAATGAAAGTTATTGCAATACAGTTTCCGGAAAATTATTAAGTTAATCGAGTTTCTTTCTGACTCGTGAATTGTTTATGCGCCACGAACGTCTTAAGTATATTTTATTTTATACTTTGTAATTTATTCGCAGTTTCCTTTTACTTTATTAAATCATTTTTAAACTTTCTTGTTTTGGATAGCATTATGCATATATCTTAAACAATGTCTCGTTATCTAGACCGTCACTGAATATCTGCGTTGGCGAAGCAACTTGTTATTAAAAAAATGTTTACACAGAGGTTTTGAATAATTCATCAAGTAACGTATCTCTGCGCTTTACTTTGCTGCGTATACATTTCTTAATTTCGAGGTTCCACAGCGTTTCTCCTTAATTATTTCTTTCATGACGGGCATTACTTACGATTTAAATACCAAAATAACTGAATACCTTCGTTGCGATTAAATAAATTCTACCTTAAATCGTATTTGTACAAGAAGATGCTCATTTTGAGATTATATCTCTACAGAATAAGTAGTGTGCCCTAGCATATGCCACCTGAAGCGTGTCTAAGGACATAAATATAAATATCTTATCGTGAGAAGAAAATATGAGGGTGGCCTCGTGTTCGATCTGCCGTGAAATTGAGGGTCCACTGGTCGTTGGACCTATTGGACACCATCCTGTCATATTCCCATGTCTGGTGTAGGGTTTCGAAACACCGGAAAGGATGTCGTAAATCTTTTCACGTGTTTGTAGTGTTTAATTTGTCTCTAATTCACCAGATTTACCAAACACGTTAAAATTGCAAAAGATTGAACTATAAAATTTGATCTATTGAGAACATTTAATGAAAAACAAAATTACAATCTTATGTGTAGTTGATAAGAAATGTTGGCTGCTATTATGTTACGTGTCGATAGCCAGTTACTTAATTGTAACTAGAAATTACAAATGTCGTTCAAAGTCCCAGTAATTTGTAGATCTACTTGGTATTTCATGGAATCTTTTATGCAACATTTCCTCATTTCTCTTTATTTTTCGTTGTGGTATTTAAATATATCCATTTCGTACTTCTAGAAGATCATCACGGTCGTCTTCATGTCGTACCATAAAAAAATCATTTACATTCCTATGAGACCAAAGTTAGCTATGTATCAATGAACTGTATAAACAAAATAATTTTAAGCTATAATTGTCAAACTGCTTTGGTAATTGAATTTCCTTCTTAAAGGCAAAATTTGTTCACACCGTCAACCGAGATATAATCTACCGCCACGTAAAAGTCGCAATTAAAAAGATTTATTGGTTTCACAGAAAGAAAAAGTCAAAGAATATTTACATAATCATTTCCAACATAGCAGATTTAATAATTTGTTAAACAATAATCTAACTGGCATCTGGAGTTTAAAGTTAATGAATTTCAGTAGCCAGCGATAAATTACAGATTTCTTGTTAGATGCATGCAGTAACCTCGTTATCGCAATAAATGGGATCATTTTCTATGTTGATTCGTTTCGGTACCATATTAGCGGTAAAGTACACAAGATTTGAACGACCAACGTTGCAATGAAAATGTAGGTATTTTAAATGTATGACCTGTCAATTAAGAAAGAAGCATCCCTGATTATTTGAGAAATGGGAGCTAGACATGAAAACAATGTTGAAATGTGTTCATTTGGAGTTACACGCAATTGTGAGTCTTCCGCGAAAAACCAATTGCGTGATTTTGCGAATTTACTCGCTCGTCCAGCTTCCGGAACAATAAATTAAGAATAATATCACTTACTTTTATTTTATTTCGTGAAATATGAGACGACTGCACCCCGTGTTAAAGAAAAAAGCCGTGCCGTGATAACATTCAAATGTTTTCCCGCGAAATCGATTTCCTGCGCTTGACAAATTACATCTGCGCACGGAATGGGTGACTTTCGCATACGCCTCGGTCGATGATTCGAAAGGTAACCTTAAACACGATCTAAGATTTTAGGGAAGACGGTCAATTTGTTCTGTCATCCATGTTTTCATGGTACATTAAAGACTATTGTAATTAAAATTTCAACGACAGCTGTTTTCACCCGTTATTTTAAAATAAGAAATTCACGAATTAAAGTATAAGAGAAGTTTGATTGCAAATCCTAATTTCAAACTTGATATGTAAAGTTAATATTTACTCTTGTAAGTTTATTTTATTTCTCACGCTCAGTGAATTTGTTTTTAACAGAAAGCCTTTTTTCTTATTATCACTATTTATATTTTAAATTAGTGAAGAAGACTCGAAACAGATTTTCAACGGATACTATGAATAACAATAATGCTCATACTGCTCGTACTCCATGGTCTTCCAATTCTCACGCGTTAATTTTAATTTATCTTAGAATTTCAACGTGTTAGAGTTCAAATTCTAAATAATTGAATCAGTCGTGCACAAGAAACTCGATTATTTCTAAAATTCGCTCCAATCTGTCCTCTGCAGGAGAGAAACCACTGGAGAAGGGATGATGTTCACATAAAATTCTCTTCATTATTCTAGTGAGCACAGTCCACGAGTCGAAGGCAGCAACACTGGGATAGATCTTCCTCAATTTACTACCCTCGAACACACTTCGAACGAGACAGTTCGGCCTCTGCTTAGGTAACCGCATTCGGAACAGGGCAGATGTACTAACTACCCCCGAGAGAGTAGCTCGAAGACCGAGACCTCTCAGTCCGAACTACCCCCGACGTCTGTCGGGCATCAACCCTCGAAAAATGACGACGAAGTCACTATATATTCCCGCCTATCGGAACGACCGATCTGGGATGTCAGATAAAACTACACGGAACGTGAAATCAGGTCGCAATAAAAGCGCGTTTTTTTCCACTTGCATCTCTAATCGGGGTGAGGTTGTGGAACGAAGGCCGATAATTACGGGGTGTGTCGAGACGCGTTGATTGAAAATGACTGCGCGACTAACGTAACGCGAAGTTACGTATTGATCGTTTCTTCCTGTTTTTTAATGAACTAAAAACTCGAATTAATGTATTCCATCCTAAGAAATTATATAAAAGAAACTTTATAGAAAGAGAATTAATTGTTACGTAAAATGTTGTGCAAGAAAGCTTAGATACATAATATGGCTGAATGTTTATTTGTTTACGATTTATGAACTGTATGTTTTCTTCTTGTGAATTTTATTTTATTTTTATATTTGTTAGCTTATGATGCATATTGCTATTAGCTGTATTCATTTTTAGGCTGTTATTGTTGCTTAGGATGAGATAAATATATATTACATCACTTACACTCTGTGAATTAGAACATTTAACAATCTTAAATTTATTAAGTAACACTTGCGTTTTGCAATTTTATGTTGTCGCTGAAAAAAATATAAATTGTAAACCAATAAGAATGTTCAATGTTTCAATTGACGATTTTATTTTTTTCATTCGCGACGACATTCCTTCTTTCGTTCGATGTCATGGAAGGATTATCCTCATATGTTTGGGATTAGAGGTTTATAAAAACGTGAAAGAAATGTACTCACAGCGACGCGGCTCTCTTTTAGCTCGAGTCTCACAGCCAATGCGTCTCGCATAAAGACGTCGGGATAATGACTCGCGAGAAATGCCCGTTCCAGTTCCTCCAATTGCCAGCTATTAAAGTTGGTCCTGCTCCTTCGCCTCTTGTTTCTACCGTCGTCCGATTCCACGTCGCAGCCTGTAATAAAAAAGACATACCACTTCAAAAACTTCATCGCTTCTGCGAAACTTTCAATTATTTCTTCGAATTTGTTTTCATTATAGATACATTTCAATTTCTTGGCGTCAGAAGCAAATTTTTGGAGCATTTATCGCGATTCTCCATCTTGACAGAAATTTTAACGAGGTATCGAGACTTCGTTGCTTATGTAAAAATGTTATATTTAATAGAAATTAATAGAAGAATGTCGTAAAATTGTAAAATTAGTGGAAAATGTAATGAAACATTTTAAATTACTAACTTTTGAAGTTCTATAAATTGGAATTCATGAAATATACAGAAATAGTATGATATACACAATAATGCAGTCGAATATCTTTTCTGGTTCGTTGCAAACAATTTTATTTCGATAAATTTAAGAAAATAGTTAATGAATTCAGTTTAACGTTATATGAATCGAATTATTATTTTCTCCAAACAACTTGTAATTACTTTGAGAATATTGTTATTGCTTATCGAGACATTATATAAGTACGACGTATACCTCTTCTGGTGTAAAAAATACAATTATTTGCAAAATCTCGATGTATAATGTGACCTGAAAGTTACACGAGCCCATAGTGGGTTAACGTCGCCATTAAATTATACAGAACAGTCGATTAGCTGGCGCGGGATCTTTTCTTCCGTGAAAATAGAAACACGCGACGATCGAATGCTTATCGTCGCAAAAATTGTTCGTTCCACGGTATCATTCACCCCAATCGCCTCATATAGGCTAGGAAACTGATTCCCGGCATATTGAATAAACATGGAATTTCAGTGATTTTACGAGGGCCGTCGGTCTACCCTCCTTCCTATCTGATGCAAGAATCTGCGAAACCACGATTGTTTTGGCAGACTCGTTCGCGGAATACGCGCAGATACGTATGCTAATACGGACCGGCGGAATTGAAAAAAGATCGGCAATTATGATTGACTCTGCAATAGAGGCAACCGTTATCTGAATCGTGGCATGAAGCAGCGCGATATGAAACATTTCCCATGGGTCGGGATTGTCAGGGGAAACAGATTGTTGACTTCTGGACGCAGATTTAATTTTCTCCTGCGATCGTATTCCATTTCTATGATTTCGTAGTAAAGTTCTAACGATTTCTTGGCCGATGATAGACGAAATACTTTATGCAACTTTTAATATATATTTTGAATTACATGTGAGATTATTCATTGTCACATGCAGTTCCTTCTGGTACCAAACTAAATGAATTGTTTACATGACAGATAAGTTTGAAGTATTTTTAAAAGAAAAGAGTTCCAGAAGATACATTGTATATTATTATTTAATAGTTTTGAAAGAATAAATTCAATATGGGTAGTTAATAACTTAAAAACAATTCGATTAAAACACTAAAAGATGTAGAGAAAGTAGTTCTACATAAAATTCTACATAAAATAAAATAAAAATTATTAGGAACACCAAATATAATTTTATTAGGCGTTAATCTAATAATAGATAGTCTTCAATAATATTTTCTAAACATTTTGCTTTAAATGGTTCATCAAATACATCAGATCCAACGAAACTAAAATCACAAATACCTCGACGACGAGCACGGATAAATACATCTACTTAATTACCCATTTATGGAGTTCGCTAAGTTTAGATTTTTTTTAATTCGTGATTAAACTTTTACGGAACTCGCGTGATTAAGTGTCTATCGAGAATCTACGCAGTCTCTCGGAAAATATTCACCCTGAACCATCGCAATCGCGCACCCCGACGTAAGGATTTTTTCTCCGTGCACGTTATTATCACAGGAAATGACTATCAAATCTGATGGATGATACAGGTAGCGCGTTAAATAATTTATAAGGGGGACAAGTTAAACAATTTTCACGTCCGGCTTGATCGACGGCCAACTACTCAATCTATTTTCCACGCTTAATATACATTTTCCGTTTCATGGAGGAAGTCAATCGTGCCCCGATAATGCAGTCACCGTATAATGAACCTGACATGATGGTAATGATTCGACTAATTCCATGGCTGAAGTGTGCTACCATCGAATATAATGTTACTGCGGTTACGTTAAAATATTCCTATATTTAAGTGACGAAGGAAAATAGTCTCTTCGTCGAGGAAGATGTATAGTAAGAGAAAAATGTTGCCTATGAAGGTGCTGTTAAAGATGGTGCTTTCATAACTGGCGGATAAAAAAAGACAAAAAACCGATGGATTCATCAATAAATGTATGCCAACAGATGCAGCCTCTTAGTTGGAATTTATTGCATGGAGAGTCTCTGAGATAACTTTGAATGCGAGGAATTCCTCTACTGTCTATAACATCGAGTTTAAATAGTCTTCCTTGCTTGGAGATTTCAGAATAAATATTTAGACGTTTCGAATAAAAAATGTGTAACATATTACTTCAAATACTAAATGGTAAACAGTTTATTGTTATACGTGTGTAACTATTAAAATAAAATATCCGTTACATTAAGGGTTCAAAATAATATTTAAATATAATACTTTACTGTGGTGGTTTACTGATAAGTAGAATTATCGAGGAGAGAGGGCTGAAGTAACGCGAAAAATATTGTTTGAATTAAAAATATCTACGCAATTACCATATAATTTTTATTTACCATTAGGAGACACGGTTGTGTACGGTAAAGTAGGATTTCGATGAATTCTAAAAGAGTTCCATTATCAACTGGTGGCTGATCTTTTCGAAATTTAATTAATGAATGCTTTATATATTACTAAATATTTTCGAGATAACCTGTAACTATATGAAGAAGATTCGCAATTATACAAATTCCACACCAATATATTAAAATTATGATATAAATCTAACAATGCCTAATAAATCATCATTTTTCCTTGGCACCTTCGCTCGACCAATTATACGGCAGTCCCTAATTACACTCTATCGCGGGCAATAATTTGGGAACGTTTCAAATTCTTTCGGCGTAATTCTGTTTTGTCAGTACTCTGAAGGAAGGTGTGTTTCCAAGAGGCTATAAATTACGATGAAACTCAGAAGATCGTCGTTTTGCCGACCAATCGAGGTAATTGTAACCGTCGAGGGTTTATTAAGGAAGTGTATACATCGGTTGAGCGTCTTTGATCGAGTGTCGTGGTTTTTGCGCCATTTTGCGATTCTCCGTATCAGAGTCTGAAGAGGACACCGCCGTTACACGGTGATTTGTATTCGTAGATGCGTTCATATTGAATTAGCCGGTTCCCGTTCTGGGGCTAGGCGGCTCTCATTCCGCTTTTGCACGCCCCGAACGAAGACGTTTCATACTCTCGACAAGCCGCGGTGGAAAATTACTTCTCACGTCCAGGGACAATTAGTTTAAACACCACCTCCGACGATGTTTCGCGGGCGTACCGATGGAAAAGATGAATTCGAGCGAACAGCGGCGTCCTATCGTGATAAATTACCCCCGTATTAAAATTATGTTGGCGCCGTGGGTAATTTGTATTCATAATCCGTCATGTGCGCGGGCAAAGTCGTCATTACGAACGAGCCGCCGCTTACCAAGTTTCCTGTGACAAACATACGCATTACGTTTCCTTAAAATTCTTCTGCCTGGATATTCTTCACGCGTTCCTTATCTTTATCCGTAGTTCCGCGGGTCTTCGTCTATACGCGAGATTACGTGTTCCCGACCGATCGTATCACGAACGCGCAATTACGCCATTATTGGCGCGCGATTCGAAATTGTCGGAGATGGATATAACGTTTGCACTGCTAATAGCAGAGGAACAGAGGCGTACGGAGGAATGAAGCAACATAATTTTTTTTACTTCGCGCATACAGCGTGTCCGAGCTGGAGAACCTACATAAATATTATATTTTCTTTGTTTTTCGTAATATGTATGAATATTTACTGTGACGTGAATTCGATAATTTTGGAGTGAGAATGCTGTTGAAGACAAGCTTTACTTTTGACTTAATTCTTTCTCCGTCTTTATTGTACTTACTGAAAGGATGTATTCTTTTTTTGTAAAATAAGTCGAATATAAAATAGAGACGCATCTTGAAAGATCTATCGATCTAATTTTTAATAACTTAACTTGCTTCGCATGTATTAAAATCAATAATCGTCAAATCCGATGACAAGTAAGTTAAATGTGTACCCGAAGGAAGATCCTGACGGTCCCAGGATGGCGGATCGATTAAATCGGTGACCTAACATTCGCGAGAACATTTTGCTAACAAACCATCTCGAATACAGATTACTTTGGTCCCAAACGTGAATCCACTCCAACTGCCATTAATTGCACGGAGTCGTCTGATTTGCTCGGCTGTGTCGAGGCCCTTTAAATATCCTCATCGGAGACATTTTGTCCAATTAAAATTTACCAATCAACAATAATGTTTGGGAATCAGTCGTGTCGTCGTTGACGTGGCCGAGGAGGGAGGAAAGAAATCATCCGGCCGCGCATTAATAAGCGTAATTAGACGCTATTTATCCGGCAGTTACTCCCATCCCCTGTTCTCTCTTTTTTTCTCGCTGGGAGTTGACCAATCGAGACCGCGATGGATATCGATCGGTCCTCTCATTATTGATAATCTATACTTCATTATATATCGCCGATCCAGCTGGACACGGTGGCAGGTTGAAGGATTATCTTTCCTCGATAAGGCCCGGTTCTACCTTCGGGAACTCGGAAATTTGGTATTTTTTAAAGAAACGATTTCATGAGCAGCTTTAATTACAACAGTTTCGGGAATTGAATAGAATGAAGGGAATACACTTGCAACGAGAACCGATGGAAGATTAAGGTTTGACGTTTGACTTTGAGTTATAGCATGCCTTTGTATGTAATTATACCGAGACATGTGTAGATTACACATGTGTCTACCGTTTGCTCTTCCGAAATGCGTAACACTTGAAAACATGTATAATATGCTCTGGGGAGTTGTTCAGTATCTATTTCGATATTCTAGTTTATGAAACAGTCAATGAAAGCTCTGGTTCCTACTTACTTAACCCTTTCAGACCTGAATAATTTTTTTTTCTCGTGAAATGAACAAAAAGAAACCCTAATAGTGTAGTTTTTGAGGAAAACTTTCTTCATGTGCACTTAAACATTTGCCTTAAACGATAGTATCGGTAATGTATCGGCAATTTGTGTGTTAGTAATTGTGGACGTCAGGTTCGAAAGGGTTAAGATACTTCTTATCATTCGAAAAACTGCAAATTTTGTTTTTACATGCCGTTTCTTTAAGGGTTCATTAAAGTGCCATGAAAGTTTCATGCGAAATATTGGACACCGTGCAATCAGAATGCATTTAATAGTGACCGACGTCTTACATGTGTATTGACGTCCGTAAATGAAGTGCAATTAAATCGAAATTATAGTCCGAGCACGCCCCTATCGCGAAACACTTTTAAGTATTTATGTGTCGTGTCGAGTTTCTTTGACTGCGCAGCCGGCGATTTTAACGCATCGAGAGTTCGCGTGGTTACGCGCCTTTAGGAGCCCGCGACGAAGTATCATCGACATAGTTCAATTCGCTCAAATGAACAAGAAAACGAGTAGAAATTTCAGTATCTTAGATTATAACCCGTTCGATACCTTTTCTAATTAGATTCACTAGGTTCGAAATCTTCTAAAATAATTTTCTAATGGTAGGTGAAATAAAGAAGCCTACTTTCGACACTCTGATAATCGTCGAAACATTAAATTTATTTGATTAATAGTATTATTAACATATCGGCGCAATTATTAAATACGTCAAACACCTTTTCATTCGTATTTGTTCAATTAAAGTTACTATCTGGACTGTACAACATAATTATACGATTCGCGTTGTAATATCGAACTATTCAATCAAATAGATTTTCCAAATGAATCCCTATATGAATAAATGGCAGTCTTTTTATTCGTCATCTATTCATTCATTAAAATTCTGCTGATTGACTCTTACTAAAACTTGTCAGATTTCAAGATTTCACTCGAAATTTGCAAACGTCACATTAAAATACTCGAGCATTTAACGATCTTCCCAGAAAATTCAAAGGAGATGGGAATGTGCATTATTCATTGGTCAAAACACGTTCGAAAGTGAGGGTCGTGAGAAAATTATACTAATTATTATCTCACGTTTGGACAGACACATTAACAGTAATAACAGGAACCTGTATAAACGCGTTAATGTTTTAAGGGCTGTCATTTGAAACCATCGGCGGAACATTAATTTTGCAGATATAAAACGGAAATTGCCTCTGTCCACGAACCCATGACCGTGCAATTAATTTCAGCCAATCGTTCAAAGGGTTGTGCCTTCGAGTTTCATTCCCGTCTTTATTATCTTTTCATATGCGTCCGTCAATTACAGAACGTTCCAAAATTGACGGAATTATTTATTTCTACCTGCCTTCGCACATTTAACGTGAACTCGGCTATATGTGCGGTTGTTTACGTTGTCAAGCTTGCATGCGAGACATTGACGTACTTAAAATTGTTATGGACATCGAGTAATTGTCAATTTGTTTATTGTAACAGAGATGAGGGTGTTTGCTTGTGTTGCAAAAAACATAGTGAAACTGTAATTATTTGTTTCTGTTGTTTTTAAATTGTTTAATGAAATATGCATAATATATGTATTTTATTAGTTTGTTATCGAAAAGCTCTTTTAATTTGTTTAAGGATAAATATCCTGCATAAAAAAATAAAACACTGTATAATTATTTAGTCGACAAAAAAGGCAAAAGTATTTTATAGAAATTGCATGTTTGATAAGAAGAAATAAAAATTAGCCTTAAATAATGGATAAATTGGGGCATACATGTAATTTCCTGTAAACTTTTGGCGAGTGTTAGTGATACCAGGTGTTACAGACCAGTCGCAGACCGCGAAGACGTAACGAACGAGCGATTTCCTTTTAAATCGACGACGCTCGGGTCGTTCGTTTGGCGAAACGCGTCATGCGGGCTCGTCCGCAATAAATCTTCGCGAAACTGGTAGGAACATCACGCATTCTCCGATGGAATTCGTGTTCTCAAACACAAGTCGAGTACTGCTGATGATCAGCCTGCCATTTTATTCTAGTTCACTTTATTTCAAAACAACACTTACAAATTTTTTATTCATATTATAATTTCAATTCATATAATAATGTTCTGTATATATTCTGTACACAGCAGTAACGTATCCAAAAACGGATAACATTCATAGTTAATCGATGAGGAACCTTTTTGTATCAGAAGACTGTATGTCGCTCGATGGATTAATTTTACTAAATCAACAAAAATAAATTAGTAATTTTAGTATCACGAACTATTCTCGAATAAATCGCCACGCACTGTTTAAAAACATACCTTTGCAGTTCGCGAAGCGAACAGCGTGAAATGGCGTCCACGGAAGCTAAAGGGCATCGGATAAATCGATTCGACGAAAACTTCGCATTCAGCTTCCGTCGACGTTCCGCAAGGTGGACGGTTGCACGTGCTTTAACAGCATTTACGACGGATGTAATTTAGAAGTGAATTCGAGTTTCGTAATCACCAGGTTGGCAAGTACCGCCGGGTCCGGTCGGCTGCAGGACGCAACCCTCCATTTAGAGGGTAGTCTCTTGTTAAGTGAGAGTCAACGACGTCATTAGCGTTAGGAACGACGTTCTGGCACCCCCGAGACCGCCACTTTCCACCCAGAAAGGGATGCACGAATTTCCACGGTGACCGTGCACGAACTTCTTTTTCGTGTCCGGTGCCAATTCGCTCGAAGCTGCGAACTACGAGAACGTCTGATTTATAATGATAAATTATAGGTTTGGGCACGTTTCACTGTGTCATTCCTCGACGTTTCAACGATAGTAAGTAATCAATGACAGCTGTGTTGCACGTTTCCCGGTATTTCTACCATTCTTCGATCCTAAGTAGGTCGTTAATAAGATTGACCAATTTTTGGAACAATTTTGAAAAATGTAAGTTCTTTTGAGGAAAGCTTTAATTAGTGTTGCTTGTGAAATACGACCTGAAGGATATTTAAGAATTGTTGACAACAACGTTTTCGTTGCAATTTTTTATGAGAATTATTGAAATAGAAAGTTAGATGTGTATTAATTAATTCGTACCTCCATTCTGTAAATTCAAAGATATAGTAGCGTAAGAAAAAGAACATTCTAAAATTATATTTATTATGATTATCGTTAATTCGTTCTTGTTTCTGCCGCGCATGCTGCACTTTATCGCTCTCTCGCGTCGATTAAATTACTTTATTAATCCTCTTTTCCCGAGTTACCCCCTCGGTGGCCCTCGCGAAAACTAGAACTGTTCCGGTGATCGAGCCCGATGGAGAGGTGAAGAAATGATCTAATGGACGAGGATCCTTCAGTTCGTTAAACACCACGGTAATTAAGTTTATATTAATGTTTCGGGAGATCCGAGATATTGCGACCCGTTTGTATATACCTGCTTGTATGATGGCTGTTGTGGGAAATTAATTGTCCGCCGCTAGGCGAACGCACGGAACCCGACGAGTTGCACGGAGTGGCTTGTAATTATTAAGATGTTCCTCGTAAACGTTGCTCCGGAAAAAGTCATTTGGCTTCTTGCCATAGTGATACTTTTTCGAATATGGAATTGATTTTCCACTCCACATCTTCTACGGGTTAGATTGTCTTTGTTGTATTATTTTCAAAGCGTACAAAATTAACAAAATGCTACCTAAGTAACTCAATAACTATATATCAAAATTCACATGTGCCCTTGAACTTTTCTAAAAAACCGGCACTAATTTTCTGTACAACCCGATACCATGCAACAGTAATAATAATGGAAAATCTATAACTGAGTATGTTCTTGTAAGGAGATCAACAGTTACTTCTCATCCACTAGACAACATACTAGAAGACATACTCCTCAATCGTTATAGATGTGTCATATTTTTTTTTATAGAAAGATTGCAAGTAACCCATAGAAAGCAATGTGACTAAAACGTTTGTTCACTAGGGCACCCTAATAATAGAAATTCAGAGAGTAAGGATCAGAAATAGGGAAGTGTATTGAAAGGGTTGATAAAGAAGGCGAGAAAAGCAGAGGAGTGGTGTAAGCAGAGTGAGAGTGAGGGAGACGATCGACCGAACAAGATTATTAAGTTGTAAGGCGTTAACTGGCATAAGGCGTCGGTAGGTGGATACGTTGCTTGCGTGCCAGACTGACTGCATTTGCATCTAGACGCCATCAATCCTCCTGACGCCCGGTTACAGAGCCCCTCTCCGAACCCCTCCAACCCTTCGAGCAACCCTTCCAGGCTTTCCCCTCGCCCTTTTCTCTACTCGAGCTACCACGCCTTTTGCTGGACGATCCTGAATTAAATATCGAGAGTAATAAGAGACCTGGTCCAGCCTACCGCGACCAGAGTGCATCAAGAATCCATGTAATTCGATGGTTCAGGAGATTGTGAAACTAACTGAATCTCCGTTCTCGTGGGAGGAGCGGATGTTGCGTAGAACGATATTTAGAGAATCAGTATCCTTGTAGTAGTTTCCCAATTGAAAACGGCGATGACGTTGAGACTTTTATTACTAGAATGATATATTGAAGCTTTATAGCTCAATAATTAGGTATAGTTTATTCAAAGGTAATTATTAAGAGAAATAAATAATTACATGAATCTATAAATTGAAGTGATTATGAACAAATAATAACTAATGGTATTGTAATTATTTCATTTATTTAAGAATAAAACGAGTAAAAGTAAAATTAATAATTAAATAGATATATGAATACTTGGAATTAAAAATTGATTAGGAGAAATTACATAATTCCTATTCGATTATTAATTCCAGTTGAATTTATGTAGAATTTACAATTATTTTTATATAATTATATGAATTGCATGTAAACTATTTATCTTGTAGATCCCACCGAAACATACGATATTTTCTTTATTCATATATATCACGCAAATTGAATTTTAAAGAAGTCTACTTATCCGTCAAAGTGAAACAGTTGCCGAAGCGAAATTTATTGCCGAGACATACGTGGATTCCGTTTCATTTAGAGCACCCGGTTCTCGATCAAAATCTTATCGATGATCGAACGACAACTAATCCGGATGTGAGGTATACGAGGACACGCAACATCTTGTAAGTTGTCGGCGAAATTCCGTGGATTAAAGAAGCTAATTAAAAAGACGGCACAGTCGACACTTCGTTCGGGAGACGAAACTATGCTCCATCGACAGGTGCGAGCCAGTCGTTTGTGGAAGTTGGACGGCTTGTTTCGACTCTGCCGTAATGGATACCTTCGATTGGCCGTTAAATACCCACTAATTGTCAAAACAATAACGACACAAATAAACTACAAGAAAGGATTTACATTTTGCAGGAACGGAAAGTTGCAACTCGAAAAGCTTGCTGTAAAGATTTGCTTCTCTTCTGATTCGAGAGCATCTTCAGAATTAAAAAAAAAGAGAGAACTGACATATATGTTATAGGATTGAGGACAATTATGTAAAAATTTCTGTTTGAATATTAGATGTAATTGAAACATTTGCTACTAGACTAGACTGACACCATAAGTTCTTGTGAACATGTTTAATGAATTCGAAAGATTGTAGCGTTGAATAAATTTACTGATACACAGAAATGTTTACAATAGTGTCCTATTTCAAGCACAAAAAAAAGACAGTAACTTGTGCATATCAGTGAACGTATTCCTAAAGTATCAATTTTTAAATCTCTGACACTTTCAATAACATCATTCGACGTGTTGCCAAGTTCAGTATACTAACAATAAAATGTGTTTAAACTTACTACATTTATTTGGTCGTTTTTTTACTTTAAGAAACATAGATCTAAAGTGTCTTTAAACGCCACCATAGATTACAAAGAAATTAATTCGCTCAACAAAAGGAAATTTCTCAATCAGCCAAGGATTTTCCTCGATTTTCGAAACAGGAACTTGCGCCGTGATCCATCTAACAAGAAACAAAAAATGTGAGACACGAAACGAACCAGCAAAGAAAAGCCACGAAAGGAAGAACGAGAGGGAAGAGGAGAAGGAGGTGAAACAAGAAAAATAAACGCCGGGAGCGGTGCAGCAGCTCGTCGAACGAGGTACGAAGCCACGTAAAGGGTCTTCGCATAATATGGGTAGCCCCGGTATCGGCGGCCTGCTGGTCGATAAGGAGGTTTTCAGATACGATCTACAACCAGGCCGGTTAATTATATATTAATACCTTCGCGTGCAATCCTTGGCTGCGTATAGCCGGCATTAAGAAACCAGAGACCCCTCCGGGGGTGGCTGCTCGGCGTAATGCATGAGAAGAGGAAGCCACTCTTCCAAGACGCTGGCGAGAAAAAGGTAGATAGATAAGGGGACTGTCCAAGCGTCTTGAAACGGTGCCTTTTTCTTCGAACAGTCGAGGAAAGCTATTGTTATGAATGAAATTACGCTGCGCGTTTGAACTGAGAATTGGTTCGCCATGGGGTCGACTTGAGTTTGAATGGAGTTTGCTGGTTTGCATCGAGTAAGGGTTAATTAGTTAGAGGCTTGTTGATGGATTTTGGAATTACGTCGTTTCTTCGATGAATCGGAGAAAGATATTCTTGTCTTTGAAATTATGGCATTTGTTTAAACTGAGAGTTGGTTTGCTATGGGATCAAGTTGAGTTTGAATGAGGTTATCCAGTTTGCATATAGAAAAAGCTAGATAAACAATGGGACTGGCACAGAGCATTCAATGCATTCAATGCATCGAAGAAAGATAGTCTTGTCTATAATTTATCGTTTCTCATGAAACTGAGGTGTGTTTCATTAAACCGCAAATTATTACTCAGGCTAATAATTTTGTGTCGGTCCAATCGCACCACGAAGAAGCCAGCTAAATAAGGAAACTGTCGAAGCCTTCTGCAACGATCTTTTTCCTTCCATGAATATAGGAAAGCTGTTATTATCTAGGAAATTATAGCTTTTCGATGAAAACCGAAGAGTGGTTTGCGCTCGGATCAAGTTTGACGTGGGCTGATGATGTCTCAGTTGAATTGACTCATTTGCATTAAGAATAAAATAACTAAATCAGATAACTAGACTATCGAAACGATGTTTTTTCTTTAACAGATCTAGAATAACCAGTATTTGTAGTTTTGCTGGATTAAAGATCACTAGACGTTTTGCAACGTCATTCATCGACGGATTCAAGGAATATCCGCGAAGTTATGTACTCCGTCAACATTCAGGATTGATTTACAACGGGATAAGTTTCGATAGAAACTGATTAATTTGAGTTCACTCATTTAAATTAAGAAGACGATAATCAAAGAAAAAAACTTTTCTACTCTATGAAAAGGAGTGTTACACACAAAATTATTATTCCAGGTGAAATTAAAAATTCATGTGGAATAGGAGTAATACAAAATTATTATTTCAGTTGAAATCGAGGATGTATTTAAAATAAGAGTTCTACACGAATCAATTTAAACTGCGTAAACATTGAACTAAAACGATTATCTAGATACTAAAATAAAAATAAAAATTATTAATATTTTATCCACTATACATTCTTCAACAAATTTTAACAATACTTCCAGTAAATATTAATGACAATCACGGTTCAGAATAAATATTCAGTGAAGACAATAATAAAATTAATTATTAACAATACTTATTATTTAAACAATGATGGGAAATATGATTTTGCTGTGATATTAATGTTTCACGAATTATTTTCCCGATTGATACAACGAGCCTTCGAATCGAGCGTCACGCGGTTGTTGTTCGCCCTTCCCCTTCTCTACTTCGAGACGCACAAGCGGGCCGCGACCCTCGACCGACACAGGTATACGAGGGGTGAGAGCTCATTCTTCGACGATCCTTCGTTCCATATGGATCTCGCGATCGGGCGTCCGCGACTCGTGTCTCTCCTATTTTTGCTTGTGTAATTTCCCTTAGTTATTGTATCTTGGTATTGCTTGTGGATACCTTAGTATGGTTTGGTTAGTTTTAAGGCATGTATCTAAGTTAGTTTTAAGGCATGGATGTACGAGTGTCTGTCCTCTGCCAAACAATTATTATTTATTTGTTCAATTCTTTTGTTTGTTCGTAAGTCCATATCGGACTCGCAACTTCGTTCTCCACTTCGGTCACTATCATTTCATGTGATAAGTGAAGTGACCAACTGTGTAACTGGACAGAAAGGTCGGTTGTCGTCCTTCTGGTGGATCTGTATTCGAGAGGAAGACAATCGGCTCCTCCGGATCGGTTCTCTACTCTCTGTATCTCATCTGGTGTAGTCCAGGCTCCCGGCGCAGTGCAGTAAGTCCAAAGCGCAGAGCGCAGTGGCTCCCAGCTGGGTACAGGGTGTGGAGGACTGGTTCGGAGGCGTCGGTCGTCTTCCTCTCGAGTCCAGATCCAACAAGAGGAAACGGGACTGACTCAGTAAGTCCAGTTTCATGGTCGCGTCGTGTCGCGATCTCAATTTAACTTCACCCTCTTAGTTCAAATAATTGCTTGGCAGAGTCAGACTTAGACTTTGGAAATCGAAGGGAATTTTGTTTTCCTTTGATTTTCATCGTTTCGTACTTAGTATTAAGCTCGTCGACTCTATGCAGAGTATGCATCTACGTATATATACTCTATGTAGAAGGAGATCGAAGGAAGTTTGATTCCTTCTGTCTCCGGGTCTCCAGTCGCAGCAACCTCCACGTGGTGAGACCTGGTAATCGGTAATATTTGTGACGAACAATCCTTCGTCGCGAGTAATAACCAGCTAATGGCTGCGAACTTGTAATGAGATCTTTAGATACGAAATGTTGGTGCGTGGAATGCGTTAAAAGTGTGTAGTTCTTAGACACAGTGGTGAAATGTTATTAGTTTTTGCCAGATATTTTTAAAATGATGCTAGGGACTTGCGGTGCAATTATTTTATCACAGGTCTATTACATCGTATTCAGAATACCTTTTAATGACCGAAAGTTGGATAAAGCGTAATTCAACTAGTTAGTTCACATTTGCATGAATAGATTAGAGATCGTATACATATCGATTACGCCGTAATTCCATGGAAGTTAAAAGAACAGGTCAAGATGCACAGCGATACAAGGAAAACCAGCTAACCTGAATACATGAAGTGTTGATTTAAAAGTCATAATTAGCCTGTTGGATGAATACCCTGCCTACTGTCCAAGATTTCGCGATAGTTCAACGTGCTCGAGGGATCGTTTTAATTACAGGACTGTATAACCTAATGGAAATAGAATTATCGCGTTTCCTTCTCCGTGGCGATGTACGTGCTGGCATTCCGCCTCGAATAATTGTTACATTTCTTCTAGAGCGAGTAATTGTTTTTCCTTCTGACTATCTCGAGTACGATTACTCTGTGCGATAATTCTGTGAATGTCGAAGTGCGAGGAATCGTGAGTGTACCAATTAAATGCACGAGGCAATTAAAGGCTAATTGTTTAAACTCCTTACCGATTAACCGATGACATGCGTCTTTTGAACGAGTACGAGGATCACGCAATCGTGGAAGATGAAATGATTAATAGAAAATTGAAAGAAATGGAAATGAAGCACAGGGTGTCCCTGAAGTCTAAACAGATAGGAAATGTCAATAAATATTATTACTTTTAATATAAAACGTTCATCATATGTATTATACATACATAATATATAAAATATATCAATATACAATATTACAGATTGAATCTTAAATATGATTTTGACGAAAGAACAAATGTCTTTCAGGAACATTCTGTGTAATTAAAGTTAGTCTAAAACTATTATTGCAATAGGATCATTTACAGAGTAACATCTAATCTCCAATTATGTCCCTTAATTTTCTCAACTTCATTAAACGAACATGATGTTAAATATCACTCTACGAGAACAAAATTCCTTTCCTATTAACTATTTGTAGACTTTCCATCGAAATTACTTTCCGAACAACTCGGTAGAATATTCCTAACTAAAGCCAATTTACGTATCACGTTCCCTTCCATAATTTTGCAACTGCCACGGTGATCTAATCGTTTTCACCACTTGCCAGAAGCTTCGGGCCCAGACGCTCGAAGATCACTGGGCCGAGCTGGCGTCTCCCGTTTCGGATAATGATCTACAGCCCCAGCCGTGTAACGTAATTGGCGTTAACCGTTGCAGTTTGCCAACAAATGCCGCGAATCGACGAAAAATGTATTAATTAGCCGACAAGGCGCCCTCCACGGAATTTCGACGAGGCTGGGCCCGCGAGTTCGTTATTGATTTATCGTTGCCGATGATCGACGTTGTTCTCTTCGCCGCAATGGCGGCTGTGGCCCATCGATATCGCTGGGTTCCTCAATTTCGGTAAATTATGGCCCACCGACGCTGTTCGGTGCATCGACGCGCAATTACGCGAGAAACGATAAGCGAATCGTGTGCTCGTTCGGCCCGTGGATTAAATCGTCGGTTTAATTGAAAGGACGCATCGCAATTTCTAAGAGTATAGAAATTTGCGATGGGATTGTTACGTAATAATTGTCAGTTGATTACAGAGATCGTAATCGATACACGACCGAGTGGAAAGAATAAGTGTAACATTAATATAAGACTCACAAAGAAACAATTGACAGATTATATTGCTTTTGAAACAAATCAAGGTGTGTCTGTATCATTTTTATCTATCTTCAAATTTGCACGAATATTTTTGGACAAAATTAAAGAATTTCGTAAGAGTTTCTACTTAAGAATTTTTCAAATGAGGCTTTAAGATATTGTTTTGAATAAAACAGTGCTATTAATTTGTCTTAGTGGCTGTCTGAAGTGACACGTCAGAGGTGACTCAAGAGTTTTAGGAAAAAATAATTTTATCACTTTAGGAAGTGACCTCATAGTGCAAAAGGTTAATCTTCTTATCGTCTTCTGTCGATTCTCGCACTAATTTGATTATCAGTACTAATATTTACTTCAGCTGCCATATCGACTGCCGAACAGAAGCAATCTTTGGTATCAATCACGAATATCTGTACTGTTTTCTAAAGGAATTGTGTGTACAACATCAGTTGTTGCATTTAATTCCATTTAATTGCATTTAATTTGATTCATTATCATTAAAAGTAGATTATGTTCTCAAAATCTGAATACATGTTTGCAATACTACATAAAAAAATTCTTCATTTTTAAAAGAGTACTTAAAAATTAAGGCTCTAGACTAGAATACCCTCTTAAAGTCGTTAAGAATTTAATTTTTTATAACTAATAGCCTAATTTCTAATTTTGTATCAGAAATACTCTTTAAAGTTACGTCTTAATCCAAAATTACAGTGGTTTATTATAGTCACCACACTAAACAGACCCATAATTCTCGAACACACCAATCAGCGTAGAAAGATAGTACCCGTATAATAAATACATAAATGAAATTATTATTCGCCATCTTAAATCGTTATCCGCTACTATAGATTAAATTGATCCTTCAAACAATTTCGTTATTAATTAGTTTCCCATTTAAGGCGAAAGTCGTTGCGTTCGACAATCTCAAAAGGCTTCCCCTCTCAGATGATTTAGATCGATAAGGAAAATTCGATAACCTCTCGCAACGAAGCCGAGAAGTTATATCCTGGTGTAAGTCTTAACAAGCGACGGATAGAGTAACGTTGTGTTTCGCATAATGATAGCGACGGGCATGTAAACAAATTAAGACGGGGCGCCGTCCGCTCGAGATCACGATAAGTGGCTCGATGCGCATGTTAACTTTATCTGCATCGAGATCTCGATCTTTCGCTAATATTGAAATCGTACCCCACCGGGGGCGCGCTTCGTTTCTCTTTTCCACTCGCCCGTTCCCTTCTTTAACGCGTTCTCTGTCCACTCATTTTTCTTCGCTCCTCTCGTTGAACGAAACGAGAGTTTCGTGACGACTCGAACGATTCGCTCCGTGCTGGTTTATCGCCATGGAGTTGCGACGATTCCGCGTTTACGTGTTCGCGTAATCAGATCTGTTTCGTTCGCGGTGATAATTACGACCGCGTAACGCCGATGGTAACGAGAGAGAAAGAGGTTGATAACGGGATACGCATTTGCGGGTATCAATCACAGGGGGACCGCTGTTTTCGAGTCGCGTCCAGTTAACTACGGAGCGTTTTAATTAGCGCGGTGATTGTTACAATCAGAGACGCGAGTTTTATTTAGATATAGATTTACATCGTCGTAACGTATATGATATTTTTGGAAATTTGGCTTGATAATTGTCCCAAACGTATGTGAAATGTATCTTCTTAATTATATAAATGATTATTCTATTTTGTTGATATATATAAGACATAAAGTAATATACAAACTAATTCAAACAGCATGCAAGAAAGTCTAAAGACGTTTCGGCACGATTTTTGAACTGCTCCAAATTGTATGAAAGGGGCCCAAAAAATGTTTGAGCTTTTTCGACCTAAGTGGGTTCTTACTTTTGACCTAATTATAATATTCAAGTAATGATATCCATTCCAGCGAAACTGATGTCAATTAGTCTTAATTATGATGCTCTGTGAATTTTGAATATCATATTGGTAAAATTAAATAGAAAGAAAAATGAGAAGGGACTGAAAAGAGCAAAAGAATTTAATAAAGAGGTATTCTTTTTTTCTGACACGAAAACTACATTATACAATGGTTGATATTCTTTTTTATTTTAGATATTTCTGCCAAATTGAAAACGTTTTAATATCGTTAAAGATATAGTCATTTATATCGCGGGACGTCTCATTAAACTGATCGTAAACTTTAAAGGCATTTTTTTCGAAACACTGATTTCCAAATACGTCATACCTCATTATACCAATTTATACCAATTAGCTTCCATTTAAATTTCACTAAAGTTTGTATCGAAGAGACAAGATCTGCAATAAATTTGAATAGGTATTGCAACTATTCATGAAGGTATTCTAACGAATGATTTTGCCAAAACGCAAGTAGGAAGAATAAATATGTCACGAACGCGAAATTAATTCGTGCATATTTTAATTAACACGGTAATATCTGCACGCAGCGATGGCCATGGAATTACAAGCGGTTACACCAAGGTTAATGCTGACTTATCTGCAATTAATTCGGAGATGCTTTAATTAAAATACAAAACTTACGGATACAAAGACGTTTTAATTTGCAAAATTCTTTTCATAACAAATTCGGAGCGCCATTTTTTTACCCAAGAATTCTACCGGACAGTTCCAAGAACACAAAGGAAAATATATACGGTAGAAGGATATAATTTCCTAACAAATTTAATTTGAAGCAAAGCTATCTTCACTGGTTAACGACGTGTTGCGAAATAATAACGTACAGAGAAGAGAACAGTGCATTCTGAATCGTAACTTATAGTCTTAAGAAATTATTCGAGGCATAAAGCTACCTTTAAATGTGTATGTTACTCGTTAACCTCTTCAGAGACACTGGTACGTATGTATATGTTACTCTTTTTAATTAAAATTATACCAATTAAAACAAAAAATAAAAATCTGTTGGGGAATTATTCCCCACAGAATAAGATATTAATAAATATTTCAGGAAAGGTTTTCTTACTCCCTATGTGCTCAATCTTTAGGGACACTGTGAATAATAGTAAAAACGTAACTAGGATTACTAGTTATGTAATACCGATATGCTCTAAATGTATGAAACTTTTCCATTCACGGTTTACCAATAATATCAACGGTCGCACACGTGAACAGTATTTTTTTCTGTATATTTATTATTTTGCCAATTTTTTACTTACTCATCGAATTACTATCGACATAAAACAAATGAAACATAGTCAAGCAACAAATATAATAAGTTCTTTTCGCATGAAAAAGTTCGTTCTTGAAGAGATCAGCACATTTGAATGATAATATTTTTAAACTGATTTAATCACAAAATAGAGTTCCGGAGATTTCGTTAATTTTTTTAGCACAATATTTCGAATAAACCACAACCCTACATCACTTATCAATGTAGAACTATGTAATCGTCACTGGAACCGACCGAGATTACGCTATAAATCGATGCAATAATTCCATAAGCTTGTAATTACGACTTCATAAACTTCACGTCGTGGATAAATAAAACAACTCATTCCATAATCGTTTATCGATGATATAAAATACCCGCTCGTAGTTTATTACGCGCGAAGGCATTTTACAAGCCTTTATTGGATTGCGATTAATAATTCGACGCGCAGGCTTATCACGGAATCCCTATCACGCTGGTTCGCGAGTAATCGCGTAAGGGTTTGCAGAAAAATGAGAATTTGCGTGCCGCTGGCATCGTCAGCTCCCACCTCTCTCTCACCACTCTAATTACTAACCACGGGTTGTTACCCCATAGCGTGTCATTTCCCTGGCAATACCGTATCGCCGTCTTCGCGTGCGATCTCCGCGAGCACATCGGAGTCGATTGTTTTAAAGTGTCGATCTCTGGCCAATCTCCTCATCGTCGACTAGATGCGAAGATCGTTTCCCGAATGATCATCGCTGGTTAGTAATCAACCTGGAACTTTGCAAATTATTTCCACCGTATTATTGGTACCCCGTCGGAGATTGAAACGCTTTGAAAGTGCAAAGCTTAAAGAGGGTGAATATTTATTCAGCTATAATGGTATGTGCTGGTAAGGTGTGATTAATTTTTATCCAAACATGCGTTTTGTCACTTGTCGAGTTAATGTTACGTAATGTTTTGAGTAAGGTTTTAAAGTAGGTGCGAAAAATAGAGATAATAGGAGATTGTTTCTAAATTGTAACGTTCGTTTTATCTATTAGTCACAGATTGTTTGTTGAATTGTGTAACGATATTTATTTTTCGTCACGATCATTTAATATCCCAGCTTAATATAAAGAACATTTTTGAATTGTAGACAAATTTGTTGAGTTTTTTATATGCATTTAAAATTATATACGAAATTTTAAAAATGGAAACAACCTAAGTATATAAGAATATTTGTATGTAATACAAAAATATTGTAAACAAATTAAGTTAATGATATGTTCGTTTGAATCTCAAATAATTTTTAATACGTACCATCTACAATAATCTCATGGCTGATAAAAGATAATGTTTCTACATAAAGACTGTTTTTAAATGAACCACCACTGTTAACAAATTCAGAGAATTTACGTTACCTAATTTCTTTATTTAATTCATTTTTTAATCAAACATTAAAATACATAATGCATCCAACGTCGATGTTCTTTCCTCCCAAAGAAAAGTTACAAATAATCACGTTTCAGATGAACATTGTTATTTTTAAATTCAATTAGATTTGTTAGGCACCGAGCAACATTCTTGCACCCAAACAAGAAATTCAGGTCCGAAGGGATTAATCGTTCGTTTCGCGCAACCCTGAACGGTGAACAGACAAATACGTAGGCGATTCGCCGACGAGGACCACGAAGAGCATAACTTCTGGCAGATTATATTTCATTGGTCGACGGAACACGTAATGGCCAATAAAATATGTCGCGTGTACGAGGCTGGGATCTGGCTCCGATTAATTCAAGCAACCCAATAAATTCGCCTTCTCGCGGGTCAACCTGGCCGAGAAATTAACGTTTCCAGTGGCTCGTACCAACCTATTAGGCGATCTACGACAAACGGCAATGTTAACGGCGTATTAATGAGTTGCAAGAGGAAAACAAAACTCAAGAATTTACTGGGGATGCGCGGATACTCGAATTCTTGGGTCACCGACGGCCATTTTGATCGGGAGTGGTCTTTTTCAATACTTTCATTGTCACTGGTATCGTAAGTTTAATCTTAATTGCGGATCACCTGGATCGGATCTATAAATTTTAATTTTTCTTTGACGCTCCAAATTCGAAACAGATTTAAGATTTTCTCAGTAAGCATCAAGAATTTAAATAATTTGTTAGGTGCTTCTGATCATTTTCAGCTTCTAAAAATGATAAACCAAATCACCGAAAACGTTTAAAGCAATTATATCCACATTGCCTAACAAGATCATAGACCGTTATGAATCAATGACGACCATTAATTCTGCTATTGTTCGTTTATTAATTATTACGACACTGAAGTAACAATATCCTCTTGCTGCACACTTTCTATACGCTTCTTTTGCAACGTTCAATTATGTCTACCGCGTCATAATCACGATCCTTCGTTACAATATATCGTGACCATGATTTACGTTAAAGATAAGAAGTAATGTAGACTTAATTGTTAATTATGTACCCGTAGAATACACAATAAAAATGTAAATCTTCAGCTCTTGCTTGTATTATGTAGGTATTTTTCGAACTAATTTACGTAATAATGATCGTTTACCGTTACAGGACAATAACAATGTTGGCACTCGCCAATGTTATTGAACAGTAATCTTATTCGATTATTCAAGTAAACTACTGAAAATACGATACTTCGTTTTCTGAGATTTCGTTTCGATTGCAGCACCAATTACAAACGATCATGGGATTCTAAAATTATTCTCAAAACAAAATTTACTGTTATCTGAGCGTTCTCTTAAAGTCAGAGTCTTTAAAAAAAAAAATAAGTTCACAGTTTTAATGTTCTCTAAACTTTATATATATCAAATAGGAAAGCCTACAAAATACAATAACTGTGCTTTAATCTATTCACTGTCAACTACGAGATGTCCCGTAGTTCAAATTGATTGCAATTACTCAATTATTGCAAAAGAAGATCGTAAATTTTCTTCCTGGAACAACAACTTTATCATCTCTTTTTATAATCAAGATAATAACCTACATTACGCATCTGTATTAAATCTTTGCGCCCAGAGCAAAACGCTTTAAATTTGTCCATCAGTGAATAGTTTAAATAAATAAATCCCCCAGTTGTGCGCATAATTCGATATCAGTATCGTTTTTCGTATTCTCGGATGACGCTTCTCCATTTCCACAGCGTCTTGGAACAGAAACCTCTCCGTTACCTCGGATCATTCCCGCATTCCCACGTTACGCCCGCTCCCGTGCATGCTCGTCGGCTCAATCTAATCGTCGCGAGCATTTTAATTTAATTACCTCGAAAACATTGTTTCTCGCGGCAACGTCGGCCCCGATAGCGCGGAATCATCCAGCTGAACCGAGACGCAAAGCGATAAATCCCGGGAAATCAGAATTAAATAACTAATTGCACGTACGGCGAGGGTTGCGCGCGTTTCGCTCGCTCGGCCGCGCGATTTAGACGCGCGTTGATAAACGATTGAGTGATTCACATCCGTTTTGTACGTACCCCGCGTGCCGATAGCGGAGACCCGTGATAAACGCGCCGCTATTAGATCGCACGCAGACAACACAATTATGCGAAAATTACCAGCACAGCCGAGCGAGCATGAAAATTTTCGAAGCGGCTGAGAACCAGTCTCGGGACGCTTTCACCGTGATCGTTCATTTTCTCGATGCACGGGGATCGCCAGGTGATGATAGGGGACCCGTTCGAAACACTAAATTTGAGGTGATAAGTATCGAAGGCTGATAGTTCCGGTTTAGAAAGCTGCGAACTTTCGTTTGACGACATTTCGTCTGAGATTATTTTAGGAAAATCGAAGCGTAATCTACAAGATAGTTGGCGCGAGAAGAATGTGTGATAGGCTCTGCCTCTGGGGTTGAGCGATTGGATTCTGCGAGACACTCTTGTTGCATTCGTGCACGCCCGCCGACTGTGGAAAGCGTCGTTCATTGGAGGAGGTGGGATCTCTTATTGTGGACTTGTGTTACGTCCCAAGTGGTTCATTCAGGGAATTATGCCTTATTTTCAAGGGTATACGTCACTGTAGCTGTCCTAACACGAGAGGTGAATTAAGACATTATTTTTAATGAAACTATTTTTTTGTTTCAATTTATTTATTTAAGCCACATCGGCTACAAGGTTATTAGCGACCACGGCAATGGTTACAATTTAATTACAGTGAATCCAATATATTATGTTTAATTAACATATTTACTTATTTGGGAAATTCGTTTTTATTGCTAAGAATTGTTTGTATACCTACTAGTTTGAGGTTTTAACTCCATACAATCCTGTTACATTTCTTGACATTCTTCAACTATATGCTTCACTGTGAGAAGTTTATTATAAGAGTTGTACGACGGCCACACCTGTAAATTTCAACAGCTTGTATCTAAATATCGAAGTCGCAGTTCGCAAATTGGCTAAGGATTTTTCATTTCGTACTGGTGTCGGGACTTCACCCTCTGAAAAAGCCCCCACATATTACTAAACACCCTATATATGGCGTGTACATACTTTATATTACCTTATTCCACGCGTCTGACGAGATCGTATACAGGTGATTTCAATGCTGGGAGAAGAGAGGTAGCTCTAAAGAGTGACAAGGGATTAAAGCAATTTCATATAATTGCTTAATCGTTTTTCTGAATGATTAATGTCTTTCTTCATTTTAGTCTTCTATTCACAATACACTTCCATTCCATTATATCACATTCAATTTCTTTCTTATTACACAATCACGACAACTTTATCCAGTTTTATTCTCATCAATCTATACATCACAGAACTTGAACCTATCGCTGTATTGTTTTCGTATTTACTAAACGCAGAAATTATTTCTGTGTCTTTACATTCATACATTGTTAACTGTAGTTTAAGTAATAGTATTTACTAGTTATTTTGTCACGTTACTAACCGTCTAAGTCTTCAAATTAATCTTCATTACAATGGATCTACACAAAAAGTTTATCAGTGATCTTCCTGTTGTCATTCTTCGAACTCAATACAAGTATACTTGAAAATTATTAGGCGTAGAAATTGATTATTGGCCTTAACATTCGATGATTTATGACTGTAGTTTAAATAGAAATATTTACTCACCGGTTATTTACGATAAAGCATTTGCTTTGTAATCAAATGTAACGCACTGATTGCTTCGAGATTTTGTTTTTACAATTATGTGTACTCTTTTAAACTATGTGACTCGGGGAAGATTAAAAATTGTATGGTTCAACTGTACGAATAAACTATAATAAGTTTATAAAGTTCACTGTAAGTTCACATCAGACAGACACAGAATTAAATGTCTACACATAATATATATAACTAATTATTTAGTTTTAGTAAGATAATAACTCCTATTGCTAAATAAAATTGTACTTCAGAGAATAACTATTCGAAATTCGTTCCGCCGCAAACGATCGCATTTTCGAAAGTTAAAAGGTCCTCAACAGCCCTCGCGAAATTCTCTAATTCAATTTATTGTGAACGTGAAATGTCGTGGCAATAATTCATGTTCACGTCGGAGTGAGTAGTTGAGTAAGGTAGAAGACCTAGGAGATCCGTCATAAATTTCGTGCTATTAAGTTGCATGCGAGCGCACCGCAATCATGCCGCTATACTGCGATTTTGCCACTGTACTGCAATTTAAACGTCATACCACAATTACGATCAAGAAACGTTTCAGCCTTTAAAGGCTTCTTTCGAGCAAACCGTGGACTTTCCCGTAACACATCAGAAAAGAATTGCCCATACACGAAACGAGCCCAGAAGCGGTTCCAACGCATTTTATTCCTACTGATAACTTTATCAGGGTTGCGTGCGAAATAAATCTTTGTACACATTTTTTCTGCGACTATATTAATGGAGAACGGCTTCATGAAAACATTCATGGCGTAACAATTAAAACCACAACTAGAAGTTGGAATAATACTTCAAGTTTGACTTTTCTTAATCTGTTATAATGATTCGTGAACACACTGATCGGCATCGTTATAGATCGATTGTAGATATTTCAATTTTGTCGAAAACAATTTAAATTCTTTAAGCAGAAGAAGTTTCGATAATTTTCCCTAAAAAATAAAAAATTATCAGATGTTCTCTATAGGTAAAGAACAACCCTTAAAATATTCAGTGTTCTTAACAACCCTTAAAAATACTTTTTCTATATCACGTTCAGTGTACAGCTTACAATAATGGACCTAAAACGGTAGACTTCCTGTTTCAAAATATCTTCAGTGAGAAAATACAAAAATCCGATTCTTATCTATTGGTTTCTAATAATTGAAACATGGTACCAGAATTTTGTGAATTTTTCCAGTTTCTGAACCACTCCCTGATCGATTGGCAAAGTCTTAACGAGAGAGAGCTACGATCACGAGGAAACGTGTGATTCCGTCGCTCCCTGATTATCGCAGTAACAGGAAGAGATCGATTCTCTTGGAGAAATTGAAGGTTACTTGTCGCTGCACGAGGTAGCGACGATAGCTGAATTTCTACTCGTTTTACTGAAAATTGTTAGAGTGGTCGAGACAAAGGTTGAAATTCATGTTCATAGTGTTTTAAAATGATAAGTCAAAACTGTAATGGATCAAGGGAATGTGCGCTACATTTCACGATTAAAAATGAGAAAATCATCAGTAGACTTAAATGATTATGCGTAACGATTCGAAAAGATATGTATGACGACTAACCAACATAAAGAATATGGTTACAAAATTTGCACTAGTAAAAGATTTTCCATAAGACTATTAAAAATTTCTTTTTTTCATAAACCAGATACGATATATAATATAACCGTGTTATATAATTTATATAATATATTCATATATTTATACAACAATATGTCTACCACGACTACGCTGACAGATACTGTTATTAAAAAACAAAATTTAAGGCCTTTAAAAATCCCATAAAAGGATTTCATGAAAATTAGCAGTTCTTAAAAAATACCATTTTCTTAGAGTATCTCCAAGCGTGCATGAACTTATAAAAACCATAGCTGTATTCTAAATTGATCTAATGATCGCTGACTACCCGAATATATCAGCGTCTGTCCGCAGCGTCTGTCCGCAGCGTCTCTCACGATTTCTTTCTTCCTCGAAACCGGTTGAACGCGGGGCCAACAATTCGTTTCTTGCGATCACCACCAAGGTGCCGTTTACGCGGAAAATGTCTTTTCTTGTGAACGGGAATATGGGCCAAGAGTTCTTCGCTGGAAAGATCGTTTCGCGAGGCATTAATCCACGGACAGGGGTTGGCGGGGCGGAGAGACGAGAGACTCGGTAAAGTCGCAGAGAAGCAACTCGGAAAGTAATAAAAGCGAGATCCTTATCGTCAAAGACAATTAGCGGAGCGTATAAACACGACGTATTTATAGTCTGTCAGCCGTATCTTTCCCACTGTTCCCCTGTCCGTCGTTTCGACCCTAACCGCTACCCCCTGCGTCCATAATTCAAAGTATTTAATTAATGTCTTTTTCGCCTACTTTCTGTTCGACGTTTGGCGAAAAACGAACGTTTCGCTGGGTGGAAGATTACTTCTCCGCGTTTGGTAGATTTGACTGACTCGGGGCGCGAAGTAAGGTTAAACGCTTCTCGTAAGCAATAAGTCAAGAACTTTTACCTCCCGCGCTTGGTACACAATTAATAGCGTAGTTTCTAATCGTAGAAAGTCGATTTAATATCTAATCGACTCCGCGAATTGATTTAATAGATAACTGGCAGACTAGTCGTGTTACTTTTGTCGTTCTATTTAAAATGTTTAAACAGGATTTTAAATTCATTTAACCCATTCACTGCTAGACAAATTTCAAGCGTTTTGACTTGGACGCCAAGGTTTAATACACATGCGTAATCTAGGTTATTATTTTGATAATAAAAACCAATATTAAATTTGTTATATTAAAAAGAAAATTTACGATCTTCTTTTGCAATAATTCGGGACTCTGAAGTCTATAATTAAATTTATTCTTTGAGTAATTGCAATCTATTTGAACTACCAGGCATCACGCATTTGGCTGTGAGTGGGTTAACCGTTTCAGACCTGGCGTCCACGATTGAGGACACAAAACTACACCACGCAAAACCGACACTATTGTTTTCGGCGAATGTCCTTATTTGTGCACACGAAGAAAGACCAGTTTTCCTCGGAAACAACACTACTATCAAGATTCTTTTTTCATTTTTCCCGTACTAGTTTTAGTTCAAGTTAACCCTAGAAATTAAATTACATTAGTACGAGAAAAAGAAGAAATTCGACTCTGAAAGGATGTAAGAGCGTTCGAATCCGTTGTCAGGGTATTCTAATCCTTCGCAGTGGTTGCGGATAGGAGACGACGCGCGAGGAACCGAAGAAACGAAATTGTTTATGACTGATCGCCGCTTCTCGAGCGTGGAACAACCCTGGAAAGCGAAGGCCGAGGACGATTCAATTTGTCGGTCTCGGTGCGAGCGTTTCTGGGGGCCCGTGGCGAGATTCACGGCGCGGCACGCAAACCGCGCTCGAAAATTAGCTCGTGACCGAGCGCGGTGTTAGCATGTGTAGTAGTAACGCCGTGGCGATACAGACCAAACGGGAGTGAGGGAGAAAAGGGGCGAAGGGTACGGCATAGGGCGAAGGGGCGAGAGAAAGAAAGAAGTTTTGAAAAGGGACTAACGACCGGCAGTTAACGACGGCTCTGAAATTGCTGGTTGCCCGCTGCATCTTCTGCGGCCGACCTGGCCGAGAATTATTAAACTGTAGTTTAGTTTAAATTAAGTTATTACCCGGAGCTGTGCCGGTTTGTTTGTACCTTTTCTACTCGACTATGACCCCTAGTGCTGTCTCACCCCCTCGCACGATCCGACCATTTCCAGCTTTTTCCTGACGCTTTCCCTCCCAGGGAACCTCGATTCTCCTAGGCTGCCGGAATTGACGCTTTCTTGTTTGAAATCTATCCAAATCTCAGGAATTGGGACTGCCGAGTGGCGGACTGTAAGGAGATACTCTTCTATTGTGGGTCGAAGAAAATTTCTTTCGAATATTTCTACTGAATTATGTTTAGAAAGTTTAAAGGTTGGCAAATGGAATGGTTTATATCACGGAGGATCACGTTAAGGAGGATTGAACACGAATCTTTAAGGGGGTGTTTTTTTATTTTGCGGGAAAAAGTAGGTTTTTCTTTATATTCTTATTGCTCGAGATTTTTAGAATATTTCTATCAAATGATATCGAAAGACTTTCAAGAATGCTGGAATGATAACCGTCTGTATCACAAACTGTCCGTTAGGTTAATTGAACACTAAACATTAAGAGGGTATTCTTTTATTTAAGACGAAACAGTACATTTTTCTATTGATATTCTTGTGTCTGAAGATTCTTAGAATATTTGTACCAAATTATTTTAAAAAACTTTTAAGAATGCCAAAATTATAATCGTTTATGTCAATGGTGGTCCCGTTAGCTTGATTAACCTCTGGAGGAACGATTTTTCTTCGCGTTTCTCTTATATCTCTAACTGTGCATCGGAAATAACATTATGAGTGCAGCCAAACCATAAAGTTGTTACTTTTATTATTGAAAGTAATTATAATTATAAAAAACTAAACGTACATATATGTGGCCAAGGGCGTGAAGCGGCTAAACATTAAACTTTAATTGATTAGTTAATTCGTTTATGACGGAAGAGTGTAAAACTACGACTTAACGAAGCAACTACTAGTAGAAATAGATGTTTTGAACAGTGTCTTAGAGTTTGTTAACGAATTTGCAGACATTGTTGTGGGATTTCTTCGGTGAAGAAGTAATCCCTTGCCATAAGGTTACTATCAAATGTTTCGTCATAAAATTACACACGATATTTCTGCTAACAAATCATGGAAAATTCCTGGAATAAATGAAAGATTGAGGAACACCATGACAGGAGGTCTGAAGGCTTGTATTTGAGACGGAGGTGGTAATTTCGAGCACTTCCTGTGAAGGTATGAAACTACAAATTACTGGAGCACAGAAGTGGTTATAACTTGGAAACATGATCAAACCGGGCACATGTTTACGCGATGTTCTTTCGTTGTGTCCGTGTTACGGTATTCCGTGTATATAGGCGGACATCTTCAGTCTTTTATAGATCAAAATCGATTTTTAAGAGTATATAGTTTAATTTAGTATTTCTAACGAAAATGTACCTCCAAAGGTTTATAGTTTAACTTAAAGTCGCTAATTAGTATATAATTAGTATATACCTTGAAATTCTGTTAGGCCAACTAGTAATTTAATGTATGCATACATTTTCTTGGAATTTCTAACTTCAATGCAAAACTTTGAGTGATTCAAAATACCCCTGAACCGCAGCTTCATTTAATTTCTATAACTCCAACTCCACACCAAAATTGTTTAATAACTCTAAGTTTAGTCTGAAGTGTCCATCTTCACTCAACCTCTAGATCTGAAACAGCTCTGAATTTAAACTTTGGATGACTGAAATTTGAAGTCTAGTTCATTCATTCGTACATAAAAAATGAAGGATGTACAGGTACAGTCTTATGTCAACAGTGATGCAATGGAACTTATATAACTTGGTTGCTTTGTGCCATGTCATAATCAAACTCTGTAACATGAAGCAGTATTACGTAATACACTAAATGTACCATTATGTATAAATTTGAATCTTCATATTCATTTGCAGAACAAATACAATGGTGCTATCAATATCCAAACATTCCTTACCAAAATGTCTTACCAACCACATATCTAAAAGTGGTCATTAAATTATTTTATATATTAATTCAATAAACTCATTTTACACGTTAATTTACATACAATTCATTTGTAACATTTACAGAGATCTAAATATAACTTTAAACGAAGAGTTGTAGCATAAAGTAAATAATACCTAATTTGAAACAGCAAAATTATCTGAATTACTGATTTAAATGAATAGTTGGCTCCTGTTGAATCCTGAAAGTGGAACATTAAAACTATAAATTTCTACTATTCTAGCAAATAAGGCTAATACCCCTAACGTATGTTTAACTTTTAAATCTTCGGATTGAAAAAGAGGAATCTTGAATGAAGTACGCCATACACTGCGATGATTCAAGACTTATTTCGAGACGTCCAAATGATTTCAGCTTCTTTAAGAAACAGCCACGTTATCGCGGCATCCTGTCATTATTTTCCGATTAGACCAAACGAATAGGTATTAGGCGAGTTGATAAAAACCCATCGATTTGTCGAGCGAGCTGACAGCAGCGGATAAGATGAATCGACACCACAAAAAATTACAAATTAACGACCCTTCCTACGTTATTTAGGTTATATACGACCTTCGAACCCAGCGTCCCTACGGCTCACTTACGTTTTCCGTATTTATAGTAAAATAGATACAAATTGTTATATTTCCTCAGAGAAAAAAAACTGGTAGTTCATCATCCAACAAGTAATTAAATTCTTAAACAAAAGCAAACAAAGGATCTACATTAAATTTGTGAAATCGCTATCCGCGAATACTTAGTTCAAATAAACGACAAAAATTGGCCTTGTCATTCAGAGACTAGAATGCGATGAAAATGTATCGAGGCTCTTAAGGGCGGAGTTCAAAAGATACAACAAAAGCGTCAATGCTCACTGAAATCACTGGAGTTCGGGGAATTCTGCTGCTAATTGCAAGAGGAAGTGGCCTACTCGTCAATCAGCGATGAATAATCTCGACTTGTAGAGAAATTAACGCGATCTACATTCCGAATGGACGCGCGGAATCTATCCGCGTGGCTTGCACGCTTCTCCTTTCATCGCTGAAGGCTTTCTTATCTGTCCGGCGCGCGGAGTGCCGCTTCCATGTCGCGAACCGGTCATCATTCATGCGTTTCTTCGTAATCTGCTCCGGGACAACTGCAGCGTGCAGTTTTCCACGAATGAACGCGTGAATCGGACGATCATGACAGATCACCCCGATTTAGAAGCCAACAGGAATGCCCGACAGGCGTCCACCGACGGCGAAAGGCAAGACGATTCCTAGTCGCCACTTTTTTTAGGCTGTAAAACGTTAAATTAACGGAGGGTAAATGTACAATTTCTGGGTTACACAACTAACAGCAGGACGTTCGATTAAAACTCAAAACGTGCTGTGTACAATGTGTTAACCTAGAGTTTCACGCAGCTAGCGAGGAACTTTAGTGACGGTAACGACGCAACTTTAACTTTCCAGGGGAACTCGGGACAGTTTAACGTTTCCGAGTGCTCAAGGTGTCATCGTTAAAAGAAATACGGCAATTATTCGGTGAATTTTAGTGTCGCTGTAATAAGCATGATGTTATGGCCATAAACGAGATGTAAAATTAAATACATACATCAGTGTATCTTACAATGGTTTTAAAAATAGATAAACATACAGATAAGAAGAGTGAATAAGCATTTCCAAAAATTATATAGAATTATCTCGTAAAGAATATCCAATTCCTCCTCTTATCAGTACATTTCTTATCATTATATTCAAAATACTGGAGGGGATTGAATTTTCAATCGAAAATATTATGTAAAGCTTGCAGATACTCTTATTATGTAAAATATATTTTCATAAATACGCCTCAAGTTCAACAGTTATGAATTACTAAAATATTTAAAATAGAGATCAGTTTAGCAGTCAACGTGTTAACAAGTAATGTATATAAACATAAGAAACATAAGAAATAAGGTAGCGGATATTCCTCTCGAAGTGTCAAGAAATGCAGATGAAAATAAATGGTCCGGAACAGTGGAAGCTTTAATTTTATGTACCAATTATATGGTGTCTTATTTCAAGTTGTTTCTTGCCCAAATAAATGTGCAAGCTTATTTCTCCGTTCGTTTTCCACGAGAGTTTAATTCCAGGGTGGAATATTAATTAGCTCCTGTCACTGATGAATGCATCGACGTTTCTCTGCGCGTTAATTTCCTATAATGTATTTGCTGCAATTAGCTGACGCTCAGGGTATCGCTAATAAAGAGAAAATTATTGGTTTCCGCTGCTCCGATTGAAATAAACGCTCGAGATCGCTCCATTGGGCGTTGATCGTAACGACGATTCTGTTTGTTGCGATTCCGTTCATTGTTTTTTGGTGCTCTCCAAAAGAATGTTTTAAAATTACATTTATTTCTTCACCATTAGCTCTTACAATTCATTGGTTATTAGGATTAATCAACTATTTCATTACTACTGTCGCATCTATGATTCATGTGTTATTTTTGGAGACGTCTAACGTCAATTCTTTCATGATTACAGCTCCGTTTTTGATACAAGCTAGTCTCAAGCAATCCATACTGTTATTTCAATATAATATGATACTTGTTTGTATGTTCATTTATTTGGAGTATTATTCTGTACATTTAAGACATCGTTTGTAACTATGATCAATGCGATTAAACAGTTCACATAAATATTCAGCTTTCTTTCCCCATTTTATTTGGTTTGCCACAAAACAAAATAATGCCTATCGAAACAAGGAAAATAGTCAGTACATCTAGGCACGAGCCCCAACGGGTTAATTTCATTTATTCCTTTCAGCATAACGGTGAATTCAGTTTGCAGAAAGGCTTCGCTTCGCGATAGGAAAGTGGCAAGACGCTGTCAAGACAAAACATTAATTTCTGATCGCAAACGATATAACTGCAAACTAACTAGAAGTGACTAGGTTCGATTAACGACCGAGTTTAATGAACTACGTTCAATTAAAATTACACCGGATAGGCGTTATGCATGGTTGTTTGTTGCGAGTATAAGTAAACAGGGAAACTGGAAACAATTTGCGTAATTTTCCGCACGTTCTGTTTCGCACGTTTTTTGAATAACGGTTATTTGATCGGTTGTACGATTCAAGGAAATTGGACGTTTATGAAGAAATTAAATGTATAATAAGTAAATGGCGTGATGATTTTTCATACTGAATTAATTTGAATGTCAAACCGTGTCGAGAGATTAGGAGTTTTACTTTATTTTATTCTTTAACTGCCACGATGCAATAAATATGGCGTTGATATAGGTTGAAACAAGAACAAAAATGGAAATATTTCTTTTTTTTCTGTAGATTATTGTCGTGTAGTAATTTTTTAATGATTTTAGACCGCGAACCTGATCACTTTGAATCATATTAAATATTGTAGTTTACAAAGTATTAGGAATACTGAAAGATAAATGTGACATTAATTGAGAGTTTCCAGAATTGGATACATCTATCACAACTACGAAAACAAGAGTGTATTGAAATCAAAGTCATAAAATAGAAACACTTCAGAGTATTAAGGTCATGAATCTGGAATGGTACAAAACTACTTGCAAATGTATCTAATTTCTGTTACAGATATCTAAACACATTTGGGAAAGGTATAATTATTTCTGGAGTTTAATTTAAAGTGATTGACAAACTGTAGTATTGATCATCAATTTAATCATAAAGTTAACTTGTCGAACAAATGGGCCACTGCTCCTTAACATCAGCTGAGGTTCAATCAATAATTAACTTCCTTGAAAAGATGACTTGCTCAGAACTCCATCGTTAAAAAATAAATAAATAAACAGAGCTTACAAATTTGACCAGTGATACTGAATATAGGACTTGTTTTGAAGCCCACCAAACTTATCCAGAGATCAACAGAGACTCAATTCGTTACCACAGGATTTATTCAGACTTCAAATTGTTATGAAAGCGATCAGCAAATCCAACAGATCGGTTCAGCGTGACTACGTTGTCGATGAATTTATTGAAAATAAACTGTTTGAAGTTGTGCTAGGAGCAAATTCGCAAAGAAGACAGCAGACACTTGGCGAGGGAGATCTCTCACGTCTGTCAGTCGTGACACGTTTATCTTAAACGCTGTTACGTTAAACACTCGCGGAACTCATTAGTTAGGTTGCCCGCTTGCTGGTCGCGTTACGTGCGGTTGGTTATGCTAGTTGGCCCATTAGAGAAATTAGAAGAGGAGTATTTTTAAAGCGCGCGTGTAACGAAACGTGCGCAAACAACTGTGGATTTCAATGAAGCGTTACTGTTCTTTTCGGACTGTCTGGTGTTGAATTCGTTTCGGTTAATTACATGCATTCGCTAAGAAGAATTGTTGTCAATTGTTGGGAGTCAATAAATTGATTTTGTTGATAAGCTACCGTTGTACGCAAAAGCAAAACGTGAATTGAACAATGTACAGAATTTTTCTAAAATTCGTATAGGTGTTGGAAACATTTCTGAAAATCTCTGAGGTTTATAAAATTGATAATAAAATTATAACGACGGCAGAAGTCGCGTGTGTCCTTAAAAACTTCATTAGCAATATCAATCGACATGCAATAATCCAATAATACAAAGTCTACATTACTACTCGAATTACCTTAATTGTATCTGAAACTCTCCTTTGTGCTAGCTTATTTTAAATTATTCAAGGTTTGACCAGAAAAAAACCTTAATGCATTTATGTGAAGCATTACTTTTATCTGTTCTAATGAACTGATTTCTCTTTATTCCCCTAACTTGGAAGAAATCCTTTTCTCAAATGCTACCGATAGTAAACCAAGCAAATTTACATTATTTAATTTGTAGGCCAAAAATAATCCAACAAGGACCAGTACTTTTGTTTATTTTACAGAACTGATTCCCTCTGAACAAGCCGCGTTTGTATTCGCAGGTTACAGTTTAAGTAAAAGTTTTTACAACGACATCAAAACAAAGAACCGAGTCCGAGTCTGAACAAGCAATGACTGGCCAAGATCGCCGCGTGCGTCCACGAAACAACAGGAAAAAGTTGTGAAAGTTAAGTGGCACTCCCTTCGAGGCATAAACAAGCGTTAGGGACATGAATGGGATCACGTAAAAAACAGATTTCCACCCTCGATCTCGTACACGAAACGTGATTTCAGCCCGTCAGCTCGAAGGAAGGGTGGAAAAAGGGCGTTACGGATTGGGGCTAACCCTGTAAGCGATCCCAGGGGCTCGTCAAGAACGATCTTATGATTGACCGTGTTACGGCACTCCCCGTAGACCATTTTCCAGGCGTATCTTTGAAATACATACTACATTCGAGCGAGAGGCTGCGCGAACAAGAAAGAACGCTACGGACTATCGCGCAACCATCAGTAACTCTATATCGCAATTCGTACAGATATTTCGATGTTGGAATGGCTGAATCACGATCCAATAATTTGCTGATAAATCGAGAATTTTTTTTTTTAAATACGTTTACTTAGTGTCACTTGGGTTACAAAGGTCATTAGCGACTACGAGAAGATGCAAGCTTTGATTCGATAATCGAACCATATACGATAACAGATGTATTAGATTTTATCGTATAGATCGATCTATTTAGAGGCAAATGTATAACTTTGTTGCAGCCAGTTATTTCGTTTAAATTACTCTTGTAATTGTCGTTTAATTTGGAATTGATCCTTTTATTTTGATATATTTTGCAGTATATTCTCAAATTTATTTTTAAAATGGGGACAGTTTTAAATATTATTTGTCACGTCATTTTCAGCAGAACAAATATTGTTTTATGGTTGATTAAAAATTCCATCATATACGTATTTAGTACTCCGAATGTATCCTACTCCAAAACATCACATGGATGTTATAAAACTTCAACCAAAGGACGCGTTGAATCTTATTTATTATACAGATTTTAAAAGAGCAAGAATAGTTTTATAGTTTATTACAAATTGCATCATAAATTCAGGTGCTACTAATGTATAAGAATATTTCTTCTCTAAAATATCTTGGGGCTGTTTTAAAAACATTCTAAAAAATTCTTATTTGGAATATTATTTACTACATTGTTTTACAATGTTTTTTATGATCCAAACAATCAGTGACAAGAATACAATTGGCCAGAATATCACGCGCCTAACGCCACGTCGTTCAAATCGCATTGTAAATTAAGTAACAAAGTACCAACTAACGAGCAGGTTCGCTATCGTTCGTGACTCAAAATTGTAGCTCGCGAAGCGATAAGTATGCAAAATAACGGAGAAAGGAGCGCGACACCAAATTTAAAACTACTCCTCGGTCTAATCTAAAAATAAATTATTTATTTCAGTACCTCCAAGCAATAACTTTTCCATGAATAAAATTATTTCCAGTTTACCGCTGATACTTATTTAATTCATTTAGCTCCTTGTAAATCTTTCGTAATCCTTTCAAGACACTTTCAAATTGTAGATAGGTACATTCTTTCTGAACGGAAATTTATTTTCTTTCGTAGAAACAATTATAGCTTCTTTTATCCGAGTTATGAATGCTTTACGATTGTCAGTAAACATAAACACGCATCGAGTACTTGAACTACGACTTGTCCATCGCATATTGAAAGATATATCTTGCATTTAAATACCAGGTTTACGAAGCACAATCATTTTGACCTAATCAAAGTCTCACAAGGAAATTTTCTATTTTTCGTTAATCACTTATGTTGACTTCTATCCGTATAAAGAGACAAGCATAGCATTATTTAATGGTTGGCTGTAAGGAGTTAATACAATTTCAAATTGATTTGTGTTTATTGTCCTCAAGACCAAATAATTCTATCTTATCGGTCTGGATATTGCTTGACATTGATAAGTAAGCTTTCAAGAACATGCGATGACTTCTATCGACACCACTTTATCACTATACGTATAAACGCGAAGGACTTTTACACGTTACAACAATTAGATGACAAAATATACTTTAATTCACGTTTCAGTTCTTCATCTGTTTACATAATAATATGAACTTGCATAGACGTCCGCAGTTCCGTAATAAAACTTTCCTTCGAAAACAGAATTTAACTCTTAAAAGCAGTTACAAACGTGGCAAAATTCTTCTTATGCTAGTTAGCACGGAAGCTCTGCATCATCTCTGGCATTAATCTTTGAAAAAACAAGCAAGGGAGAAATGAAATTATATCTAATCAATCGCTGCTTGGAAAATATGGCTTGTACATAACATTCTTCGAAACAGTATCGAACTCTTACAAGCAATGTCACTCGCAACATTGTTTCATCTCTCATGTTACAAAGCCCGGTAGCTCCGCATCATCTCTGAAACTAGGTTTTGAGAAACAAACAAGGGGAGGACTTGAATTATGTTTAATCAATCGCTCATTGGAAAACATAGCTGTACATAAAATTCTTCAAACACGGTATCGAACTTTTAGAAGCAAACACGCACGTCATTCGCAACATTGTTCGATCTCTCATGCTGCTTAGCTCCGCATCATCTCTGAAACTAGGCTTTGAAATATAAGCAAGAACCTATTCCTCGTTATCTCGTTAGACAAAGTAGAGCAACGGTGTCACATCATCGCGGACCAATCCGTGGCAACCCGAATGATCCTTGACGACACACAAACGTTTGATCGCTTGCTCATGGTGTCTCGTGGTATTTTTCGCACCAAAGAAAAAACAAAATCAGTGTTCAAGTGCAACCGTTTGCTGCACCGATTATTATCAAAGGCATATCGAGACTTAACGGTGAAACGACCTGAAAAGACGCTTACCTTTCTTCTCGTCATCGTCGTCGCCGTGATCGGTAGCATGATGGAAATGATGGGCGTCCGGACGGTGGCTAGTTATCGCCGGCACCAGCGGGTTCCCCAGTGCCGGACGCGGATGATGAGAATGATGATGACTGAAGAACATGACAGCAGCTGAGGCAGCCTGATTGTAGACCTGCATAGTTTGAACCTGACTTTGAACCTGTCCGAGGACAGGGTGATGCGGTGGCCATCCTGCTAGATGATACGGAAACACGGGTGTCGCCCTCTGGATCAGCCTGGCAGGCGTCAGAAGGGAACCACCGGAACCAGTGGAACCGCTGGCAGGAGGCAATGGGAAGGACAGATCACCTCCTGGTTCCAGGACCATGTTTGGTACCAACTTGACGACTGAATTTCTCTCCGACGGAGAGACCTCGCTTCTATTGCATTTATGTATCCTTTTCCTGGCTTCCGTCGTTCTTTGGGTATCTCTTACCCTATACTCATCGGAACCGATGAACGAGGAGGACAGTCTTTTTATATCCAGTCAGTTCAATGAGTTGATCGATCATGTGAAAATTCCTATCGGATAACTACTTGCGTCGATGACCAGCAATGTTCTTTGTTTACATTTTACGAACCTCGGACTTCATTTCACCGACAAGTTAGAGTATATTCACGGTATCGACGCAAAAGTTAATCATGTTCATTGGCAAACAATGACAACAAGTCAAGATAAATCGCCACGTAACTGACTCGAGAGTCAGTTTTACAGGGCTATTCGATGCAGGTGCCGTCGGAAAGCGAGAGTCGAGGCTTCCGTTGTTCTACACAAATTTTACATCCATCATCGATCGAGATCAATTCTTCGCGATCGCTCTTGTCTTCGACTCGACTGTCAATTGTCAGAAACTTGAACAATCTTCTCTCAACTTTAAGTAATCGTTAACGGTTTGGAGCATGGAGATTTAATTAAACACGATCGACATGAGTCTGTCCCGAGAGTCCTTCAGTCCCTACGCGAACACAGTCCGTCGATAATATCACTCCAAATCACTCCGGCGATCTCTCGCCGATATCTTCAGAATTTCCCAGACGTTTAGTCTCGATGGTGTTTGTTCCGCGTGTACGTCGTTCGCCAGCCAGCGCACAGGACAAAGAATCCCACCGAGAGAACTGGACCCTTGGGAAAAACACCAGACACTCGAGTATTTACACTGGCAGACGGTAATTGCTCCTGGCGTTTACGTCGCACCGACGGAAACACTGATCAGCTGACGTGATTGGAAACACGGTGGCCGCTCGATGGATCCGCGCGGCGAATTCGGCCGTGTAACGAACGGATTCCAGGGGTCCCTTGCTGGCAAGGTCCTGTTAGTGTTAGGACCACTACGGCACGAGCCAACGGCACAGCACTATCTGCCCGTAGAGTCAAGTCAACGGCTCCCCTCTGTACGCGAAGCTCAAACTGGTTTCAGTCGCCACCCAGAGGCCTTGGATTGGTCGGTCGGATAGTGGGTGCATCGGTACCACTCTATCCCTGGCCAATGGAAGCGGATGGATTACGGAACGAACCCCGCCTCATGGACGGTTTTTTTGCCCCGGAATTGAATCGACGCCCCTTCCTTCCAGTAACGGTGGTACAGTGGGGATGAATCAATTGGTGGCTGTCCTGAAACCGGCCGCAAGATGGCTCCTCCCTACCCCACAGCATTCGGGAAATCACCCCTGCCCGTGGACCAGGCTCCCGTCGACTTTAGTCACCGGATACACTCGGCGTCTCTTCGTCAAAATTTTCACCTTGATGAAAAAAGTGGTATCATCTTCCACCGATGCTTCTCTTTCCTCCGGTCCCGATTCGAACGACCCGCCAATTATCCAGGATACGTTCGCGTGGAAACCAATGAATACTGATCGCGGGATCGATGCCAGGCCTTCGAGAAACTCCGAGACAATCGGGTCTTGGCTCGGTTGTTCGTCTTCCAGGGAAGGCAGCCGACAACGTTTCCCTTTCTTCGCGATCGGTCTCCGACGATTGTTGTGGATACCACCACTCCGCGCAACCCCCCACCAGGGGCGTATCTTCCACCCCTCCAGGCCTCGAGGGCACGATCCTCTTTTAATAAGAGGAGCTCGGAGCTCGGAGGCGTTAAGTAATTACATCTATTCTCTTCTGGGGAAGAAATTACCTGCGCCTCGGGGTGGGAAAAATTAGGAAATTAAAATTAACCCCCGCCACGAGCGCCGACTCCGTTCCTCCCTCTCCCTCCTCGGACTCCGTTTCGCTCATCCGCTTGGTCTCGCTCCCTCTCGTCGTGAGTGCACTCCTCTGGAACTCTTCGTTCTCGAATTTAGGAGGAGCCGGCGGCCATTACCGCTTACGTAATCTTTTTACAGTGGCGGCAGCACCTTGTTAAGCAAAGTTATTTAGCGCGCGACGCCGCGTTGGCCCGGCTTGCGGCGCGTCTCCATCTATTTGAATCGGAGAGCGTCGGCTTCGAGTCTTTTCCGAGGAATTCGAGACAAGCTAATGATCTTCTATATGTCGATTCACGGTGATCTGCTGCGGAACACGCGCCAACGAATCCCTGCGCAACCTGGATGGAATTTTATTCGAATAATAGGTAAGTTAGTGTTCTACGTGGCGATTCAGTCGATTGAATGGCTAGTATGTTTTCATTCGTAGCATGTGGAGCATAAAATGATGGTATAATTTAGATTGTAATTTTTATCGAGTTGAAAATCATTTATCTTTTAGTCGATATTTGAAATGATTTATATAACGAGAATTTTGCACAATTCTTATAGTTGTTGCGTGTTTACAAATCATTCTTGCAAGTTTGCAACTGTTTTCAAACTATTTGAGCAAGAATTATGCTCTAATGGTAATCTACTCCATTTTTTCATTCGAGGTGCGACGGTGAACACGTATTCGTATATATTTCTTGCAACCAATATATCTAAACGATATGTAATGATTTTATTTGTTTTATCAGCAATTTATGATTTCTATTTTTCAAACTGCAATCTACATTTGTAACAATTGCCGACGGAAAACTTGAAATAAAGCATTGCAACAGAACTTAAGGTGGGACAGCTTTTAACCTGGCCGACTTCAAAAAGTTAAACATGCAAAACTGACGTATCGACTCGTTAATTGTGCTATTATTACGTAAATATTTCATTTTAAGTTCCTCTATTTTTAGAAATATTAAATAAACATAATTATATAGATTTTAATGAAGATCTACATATTTTTTTTCTTGGATGATTATTAAAACCTGGCGTCGTTGTAAGCTTCAGAATTATTTCTGCTGCGATCTCTCGTGCTAAATGGCAATTAGGTGATAATTTCGAACTGAATTGCTCCAAATGAAAGAGTGAATCACTCGTTACAGTGATATCCCAGGCAAACACTTTTCGTCTTCCAAGCAGGCCGATTCCGTCACGCGACGAGGATTAAATACTTGCGTCGAGGGTATCGCAGTTTTCTCCTGGAATTAAAAATTCGCTGCATCCTATTTGTCGCGGGGCTGGAGCCTGCAGAATTTATACTCGAGAAACGTGCGCGCGTCAGGGGAGACGCTATCGGCTGACAAACGCGTCTGCAGTCAATTTGCCTAGTAACAGACGCGTTTCTATTATCTGTCAGAGGCGTTCGTTCTTTGTCCCCGTGACAGAACGTATTACCATTTTCTAAAAGTAGCGCTGTTCGCGTCTTTTCTATTTGCGGATGGTGGTACTGACGCAATTATCACTTTTAGGATATCCTGCAACGATCAACAGAATATCGCGCGTCTTTTATTTCAACAGACTTCCTTTCCTTTGAATAATGGAGACCCTAATGTTGTCTCATAATAATTACAGATAACATTTCCGCAAATTAAATAGCTTATACTTACCGTCGGAACATAAAAAGAAACTTGAATAAGATTGGAGAATATTAATAAGAGTTACAGAGAAGTCCCAAACGAACAGATTTTTCATTTTACATTACTGTATAAATATTTCTACGATTTAAATTAATATTATTGGTACATTATAATCTTCATATCGCTAGTATAATAATTTCTTAAGGGGGCACAACGCTGGAATGACTGCAAAAAAGAAGTATTTTTAAGAAACTATACGATGATTTGTTTCCAAATTTTCTACGTGTTACATTTCAAAGATTTCCACGCACCGTTAGAAGTCCGTAATATATTAAAACGGCTCCTCTTGTCTAAAAAGTAATCTTTTCATTCTAAAAAGCAATTATTTTTACGTTTTATCTTGAATCTGATAGATGATCTCAAGCATAAGATTTATCCTACCTTATAAGCGACGCTGTTAATCGTCCGAACAGACGCTAATTACTCGATAGTTTATTGTTATATATAATTACTTTGAACAGACTCTTCCAACAATTATTGGCGCCATATCTCAGACGGAATCTGCTAGATAAGTCGTATCGATGAATCCAACACACAGATTCGTGCTGAACATCAACATCGTGACTTTTTATACCTAAACTGTCAGTACTTATTGTTCAATTTCTTTTTGTATTTGTAGTATAAACTTAAAGTCCAACTTAATCGGTTCCCTGCGAAAATGTCGCATCTCTTCCCTCTCGATAACGTTGAACCAAAACACGAGTAGCTACGGAAAGAGGAAACTGGCAGGTTTCTAATTTACACAACCACCAAGTCCATAGTTTATTAGTAGATTATTCATTTGAACAAACTCTTTCAGTTATTAATAGCGTTATATCTGGGGCAGAATCTGCTAAATCAATCGCACCGAGGAATCCATAACTCAGATTCAAATTAACCCCTTGCATTTTGCGTCATTTCGTTCCAAAGTGTGCGTACAGGAAACGCATTACATAAAATAGTCTAATTTTGGAGACATGTCTTTTTGGTATTATCAGACTTAATTATAAATTCTTATATATAGCTTTCTTGAAACGTTGACACCACTGCAAACATAAATCCTTTATGTTTATTAGACTTACGATGTCCTCCCATAGGGGACATTTACATTCTTGAATGAACAAATTATACGTATACATGCCATTTATGAGGATTTTAATGTAAATGTTGTTTGCAATAACAAAATTAGTTTTAAAAGTAAGATAAAATTTACATTCAATTGCCATCCGAGTGGAATGGGTTAAAGGTATAGGTCTTCGATAATATTCGACCTGATACTCTACCAATTGACCCAACGAACCTTAATCTATTACTCCATTTATAACATAAACTTGAAGCCAAGACCAACCAATCCGACAAGTCCATTCCGTGAATAAACCCACCGTCAAGACGCAAGACAGAAATATTAAATTCCACGCGAAAATGTTGCGACACTTGCCCGTTCGGTAGCGCTGAACCAATACACGCGTAGCCACGCGAAGAGGAAACTGGCGAGTTTCTAATTTACACAGCCGCCACATTCTCCGAAGCCCTCTTGGCCCAGACTCCGTAGCGCCGTCGGAACTTCGCCGACGATTAAAACGCTTTAGTAATTAACTGGGTCTCCTCACCTTCCGCGGTAACAGTTACCAACCCACCAGGCGGCCTCCTTCTACCAACCGGTGGACGAGGATCGCTCCTCCGTTCCACGTTCCCTGCCTTCGTCGGGCGCCTCTTCTTCTCACCCTCTTTTACCTCCCTCTTTTGCGCCACTTCTGGCCAGCCGGCGCATATTTAGGGATCGCTGGTTAGAGGTTGCCCGGGCAACCGTGCCGAGAAACCCTCTGTCGTTACCAGGGCAACCTTGTCCTCTCCTTCATCTTCCCTCTCCGAGGTTCCCTCCTAACACGGGCAGATTCAATTCGTGAGAGCGAGAACGAATCGACTGAGTGGAAGGAGGCGTAGGCGCTCCACGGTGGGAAAAGGAAGAAGATGCCGCACGTTCGGTGATTGTATTTGATAGCCTCGACCGTGGACGCGGAGACCGAAGATTCGACCTTGATTAAAGCAGGCCCCGACTGCCATTCGGAAACTTTTACGGAGGATGTCTCCCTTCCTGAGCGACGAGTACTCGCGAGAACGCTCCGAGGAGTTTGGAGATCGCATCCTCTGACGCGTACTTGATTGTTTGATTGTTTCAGCCAATTAAGAAACGAAAGGGGTTCTTATCTTCTAGGATTGGATGTTTGAAGCTTGGTCCGTCGTTCCATTTCATGAATGTTTTATTCATTTCGTGTTTACTTTATTGATTATTGAGTGCATTTTGTTTCTTGCATTTCTCGGTCCATTGAGGTGCTCCTAGCATGACGCTGTTATATTAATATTTACTTATTATTATTAGAATGAATTATAATTACTACGCTCTTGAAGGTGGACTGTGAACTGTCATCGAAAAATGTATTCATCGAACTTTAAAAGGTTCACTCATTATTAATTACTCCAAATTTGAGAGTTTTAAAGATTAGTACACAATAATACCAGTTTTAAGACTGCAAATATGTCTCATATAAAATTGAACAGAAATATCTTGGTATTAACATAAAATGCTTCCGCTCCAAAAAATAATATTAATAATAAGAGTGAAATGTAAATGTGAACTGTAAACCTCAAGGAAGGTAGACAAACTATAGGATAAAATTTTAAGTGAAAATGTAGCGAAGTCTGTGGTTCCTGATTTCACTGAACTTCATTAGATGGCTATTGCTACATCAATGAACAACGTTTCATGACTATAATAAACTACCGGAGCTCGTAACCAACAGTCTAAGAAAACCTGATGTTCAAAACTCCACGAGATTATAAATCCAAAGGAAAATTGCAAATGAAACAATTGAAACATAGAACGTTAAGAGAAAACGTAGCGATACCTAAAGTTCCTGATAAATTCGCAATATCTTTTCTTTCAAATTTTACTCCATATCCCAAACAAGGCAGAGTAAATTTAAACACACGCACGTCTAGATATCACTGTCTAGGAAACGATCGCAGGTCCGATGAAACGCTAGGCTCGCCCAGGAGACCTCGGCGGTCCATAATAAAGAAAAACGGCGTCGGCGACGCGAATTTCCATGACGCCGTAGAAAATTCCGTAGGAGGAGCGAACAGAGGGGTATGAAAAATTGATCGAGCACGATATATCACGTTTAGTCGAATCCGGTGAAGGAAGCAGGACACGCGCGTCCCATACATCAAAAAGCCGCCGGCTCCGGGCTGCGCTTTAATATAAAACTTAAATAACGATACAGCGGCGTCATGACGAAAATGGGAAATAATCTTATGAATAAGTTCTTCCCCGGGGCGTGCTTGGCTCAGTTGGCTCGCCGGGAGACCCACGGCAAATTTGAGAACCCCCCGCGATTTTACAAATTACCTCTACATGATCGTCCTCGGTGCACCGGCGGCGATTAATTTTGCCGCTCGTCTTCCGGTCGTTACATAGAGTTTGCAAACTTCACGGGTGCCCCTCTCACGATGCTCTGTCGGTACACGTACAATTTGCAAGCCTTTTCAGTCAGTGTTTCGGGCAATGTCTTTATTTGTTAGATTGGTCCGAAAGTTCATTGTAATTTCGTATTAAATAAAGCCTGTACAGATTGTCTATTAGATGTGTGTTTTATATCGTTCGATAGCTTATAGTTTCTTCTTTTTTTAAGCCCAATTGGAAATTTGAATTACGTAGACTTGTATTAATCAAACAGATGTTGGTTATAGTTATTTAAAACGAAATTTCTAGGTTCTGTGTACACGTGAGTTGGTTATGACCATCCCCGAAGAATAATTACAATTAAGTTGTTCGCATTTAAATTCATTTTTCCTAAAACTGACCGAGTTCACCGAACACAATCGTGACATTTACGCTCGAACGGAATATTGGCAGGAATATTGACGGAACGAGGGCAGTTGTGTAGCACGATAAAGTCTCCAAGTAATTAGCCCGATGTTTACACAGTTTAACGTTTCCCTCGTATCTTCGGCTCTCCTCCTACGCGGCTCAATTAACTTACGGCGCACTTAATTAGTCGTCCTGACTCTTGGCACGCGGCAACGAACTGCCGATGCCGAGGCGCATTCGAATCGCCACCGTCTGGTAAATTCCTCCTGGTCTTATCTGCAAAATAATTATCTACCCGACGGGTGCTGAATTTTTATCCACAGCACAAGCTGCAAATAGGCCAACGAGACGCTCTCTCGGGTCGTTTGTGCTTTCCGCTTGAGTAGCTATCTTTTCTATTAAGTTACAACTAGAGATTTTGAAATTACCGTTTCTCTCTGCGAGGTTCTTGTGTTGTGGATAATATAATACGTGAACTGCGAATATTTATGCAAAATAAAATCATTGCAAACGTACTTACAAAAATTGAACCTGAACAAGAATTTATTTTACTCTGCAAATACTATAATATGAATTTTAGTTTCAATATTCTTTATACTATTATTTATACTGTTTTTATGTATATTGATTTAAATAATTATATAGTATTCCAATGAATAGTGTAAAGCGCATTTACTGTGACAAAATATTCTTTCTATTTTCCATTTCCAGTATCTATTGATCTAAATTCATCAGGAAGAATTATTTGAACCACCAGAAATTGAAATGTAAACCAGCGGCTCGACAATTCTTCAATCGTCATGCGTCTATTCATGAATAATTACGCAACCGTGATAGCGCGTTATGATGGTCCCCGCCATCAATGGATCAGTGGTGCCTGGTGATTTTATGAATTGAAATTTCTCAATGCAAGTACGGTCGTGACCTCGCCGCTCGTTAGATGACGTTTGACGTCTTTATCGGTCCGGGCTCGTAGAAAACAGGAACGATCCACGGAACGGAAAAAGAATAGGGAGATTAGGCGAGCTAGTGGGGGCTACGAACTAGGTTTAAAGCGCGCTTGTTAACACGTGACTGCTCCATCGTGGCGCTCGTTTGTTTTTGTACAACTTTTTATGAAAAATAATAATATCAGTATCAGAATGCTTGCAAATGTAAGCATTGATTTATTTTAATCTTTTGAACTCTTAGATTTGAAGTAATCAATAACGAATAGATCTTTCAAGCAAACATTTCCTTGTATTTATTTACGTTCGATCGATACATATGTTGACGATGGTGTACTGGTTATCTTCGAAATAATTACGATTCAGTTATAATAATAATAATAAGTAAAAAGTAAATATTAATATAACGTAATAGCGGGAAACTAATAAAAGTGAAGTGGGAACAATTGTATCTGTAAGTTTATCAACCGATACCAGTATACAGGTGGAAATAATAAATTACAGCAATGGAAGATACAAATGATATCACATATCGCATATATTAATGTTTTAAAAATACATATATTGATAGCATCTTTTCTTCCTTTTTGGGTTGGGTCAAACAACATAAGAATCATATAGTCCATATACAATATTTGTCAACAAATTATTCGTAATTTTGACTCAGAAGAGAGTAAGTACACCGTATAATGTCTCACGTAATTTATATCTACCATCTACATAATTTATTACGACTCACCTGCACAATTTCATCTTTTTTATTTTGCATTCGATGAAATTGGCACACTCCCGAAGAGGCAGAAAAAAGTAAAAACGAAATGTGACAAATTACTTTATTTTTCATTGAACAATCTGCAATCCCGGATATCGAAACGTTCCAGAATTTATCGCCGTCCTATTTACCAATTTGGTTCCAATGACGCCAGCGCAAGCATAAATGTCAATTCCAGAAAATTTTAAGCGAATGGTGTAGGTAATAATTATTACTCAATTTTGCAGCCCTTCATTTTAGCGTTTTCGACGTGGGATGTATATTATCAGTAACAATGTTTCACGTTTCTTTTAATAGACACGTGTAACCACATTATTAATTAGCAATTGAAACGATCAGTATTTTCTTGTATATTTATTTCGTTGGTTTGTGAATCATTCGATGATTATTCTTAAAACTGAATCATCAACTTCAGCAAGAGTTTTTCTTCAAATCCATCTTTCGTTCATTTCTCAACTTTTTGTTTTATGGAGTTAATCGATTTGTGCGATGAACGGCTCATATATATTAATAAATATCTGTTTGTTTCGTATGTTTAGGCTGATAGTTTGTAGCTCGTCTGTCCTAAAACCTTCTTTGTAAATCTCTTTAGATGCCGTTTGTTTAAAATGTTATATTATAATATATCTCAATACTAAGTATCATAAATTTATCTCAACGCTAACAATGAATATCCTCCACCCCAAAATTGACAATGGCTGTTTCTCCAAACTCCGAAACAAGTTTCCTCGAACCACGAAACGTCCTCCGTTGGAGCCGATGAATCGAGGGAGACCTCCCTCCGTCTGAACTCACCCCGTGCCGTTGAGATCTCCGCGAATTCGCGGTCGCTTTGCAAGTCTAATTGCCGACACAATCAAGAGCAGCGAAGAAGGACGAGGAGGGGTCGAAGAGCAACGCTAGGTGGAAGAGCGTCGAGGTGGAGACTTAGCTAGCGACTCGTGGAGGGAACGGCCATAACCGGAGCGCAAAAATGGGCTTGCTGGTGAAAGGGAGATGCAAAGATGGCTGCGGTGGAACGACGTGTCTCGCGTTTCTTCTTCCTACGGTCTTTTTTCGGTCTTCTCGTTTTGGTCCCTGCTCTCCTCGATTTTCCCGCGGCCTCGTTCGTTCCTCTTCGTTTCGCCGCTCGCGCGGAGGGTATTCTGCTCACGCGTCGGCGGTTAGTTCTGATTAGCGATAGGGCGAATGACGTACCACTGGCAGGATCTCGTGTCTCGAATACGGGAGTAGAGAACGGGCGCGTTGCAAGTGCCAAGACCGGGCCAACGTGACCAAGCCACCGGCGCTGCTTTATGGGAATTTATTTAGGGGGGTCTGGGATCTCGCGCGTCGACTGCAGAAGCGCGGTTAGACCCGTACCATGTGCGAGGATCTGCGACGAGAACGATGAAAATGCAATGCATCGGAACGATATTTTTTCCTGGCTGGTTTTAGTGGAACAGATGATGCCTTTCAGGGCTCTCACGTGGTAGATTGTTTGACGATTCGTGCGCTAGAGTGATTATGAGGTAGTTTTCTTTGGTAATGAGCAAGATGAGGGATATCTGTTTGTTTCGTATGTTTAGGCTGATAGTTTGTAGCTCGTCTGTCCTAAAACCTTCTTTAAAAAACTCTTTAGATGCCGTTTGTTTAGAATGTTTTACAGGCTTGCATACACAACAAATGCATAAAATTCACATTCTCGTACATAATTTACCTCACAAGTTCTAAATGAGCTAATATTCTACTCGTGAAAATTTATTATTCTAGTGTTACGAAAAAAATATATTTGCGTCCCATTGGATAAAAATCGTAACAGCAATAATTGTCAAAACGAGCCTGTTCAAAAGTTAATATTGTGCAGCGACGCGCTTACTAACTAATTAACTGCTCCGTTTTCCTATACAGTGACGCCGAAGTATGTAATTAAATTAATTAGCCATTTGTATACATCCGTCATTGAACTTTAGCGCATATTACAGACGGATTTTCCTGTCAGTATGTTCCAATTAAATTGTGCCGTTCGTCGATGTTAATGGTCACATTTAACTCAGATATATAGCACGATACCTAACAATCAATGCAGAAACAGTAAAAGCAGGACGGAACAAATTATTTTATTTTTCATTGAATAATTTGCAATCCCGGTTTTCGAAACAGCTCCGGAATTTATCGCCGTCCTATTTACCAATTTGCTTCCGATGACGCCACCGCGCCCATAAATGTCAATTTCGGAAAATTTTAACCGAATGGCGTAATAATTATTACTCAAGTTCGCGGCTCTTTTTTTTTTAGAAACGCCAACGCGGAGTTTAATGAACTGGAAAAATAGTTTGCGTCTCTATTAATAAACGGGGTTATCACATTTTAGCAAGTCGATGTCAGCATTTCATTCCACACTCGTTTTAGCACTTTCCCTTGAATCGTCATTATGCGATTAGTGATAGCAGTATTTTATGATACTCGTATTTTTATATATGTCGAGAATGATCGAAAAACACATTTGGATGGGTACCAAAGTATATTAACTTTTATAGCTGTTCTTCTTTCATGATTTTATGTGATAATTATGTGTAATACATTTATAAGTTATATAGGTTTATAGTTACTTATATGTATAATTATATAATTCAGAATGTATTATCATATGTAATTACGCAAGACAATGAAAATTTCTTATATTTTCGTCTCTTTAACATATATTTTCTTATGGAACCATGTTGCGATAAACTATAGTAAAAATATATAAACACATATTTTAAGTAAAATAAATATAAGAGAGAGTGACTCGGGCCGTCACAAAATTGTCCTTAATCTCTTAATTATATAAACCAGATAAACGTGTGTACCTTGAAAAAATGAATGCAATGTCCCCAAAGTTCTTCGTTCTCATATTTGGTAACATTCATTTTTTCGAGACTACTAGAATATTTAACAATATAATTCATAAAATTCACGTATGATTTCTTAATTCATACAATTTCTGTGTCTTTACGACTATAATGATAAAATACAATACACCACTCAATCTGTATCGCCATGTCAGTATCTAGACCCTTAAACGAAAAAACATATTGCACAGCAGAAACTGGCTCGGGCCTCGCGTGGAACAACCCCCGTCCCTCGAAAAAGACACGAAAACGACCACGATGACGGAGTAAGTATCTCACCCAAATGATCGGACATAAATACACCTACTTGCCAGAGATCTAACCAGTCGATCTCCCGATACAAAACGGTGTCGAGCTGATTTCTTGTAATCCGCTTAAAACTCGCTAGAGATTTAGAGAAGGCAAAAGAGAAAGAAACGTCTGATAATGGTAAGAAAGCACCGCGTCCCCCTAAATCACCAAGAAGATGGCTGACCGCCGGTGGTGCCGTCTCCCCTTGTTCTCCTATCGGGCTTTCCTTTCCCTCCGAAACTCTTCCCTCTTTCTCTGGCTTTCCCACCCTCGCCGACTCACGAATCCACGTCCCTTATCGCCTGCACGATCTACGATCCGCGCACCTCGGCGCGGTACCGTTTTCTCGGAGCAGAAGAGCCAAGAGAGGCGACCGGACACACACGAGCACACGGACACGCGGTATAATGTAGTCCTTCGGTTGATTTATGAGTTAATAGTTAACCGGCCGTAAATAATGCTAATCACACACTTATTATACGTTCTGCTGCGGCGTCGCGGCGAATGTTTTGTCCCTGGATCACTGCTCCCGCCAGATTTCAGAGCGGTCGTGCCTAGGACCCGTTTCTGACCAGCTGCCTCCGAACATCTCATTGGACGAGGTCTTCTGGAAGTGGGATAGTGGCCACTGCCTTGCCAATACGAGGTATTGTCACGATAGTTTCCTTTTTACCATTGGTCCCTTTTGTGTCGGCTCTTGTTTTCGTTGTAGCGAAGGCTGGAAATTTGCAGACGAGGTAATTGGTTGATGAAGTGGATTTTAATGTTATGTTGATTAACGTTTGATCAGTTTTATGTTATGTTATTGAATAGTCGTTACTGCATCGTCCATGTGAGGTATTATTGTAGTTGTTAGTGGTAACAAGTGAATTTATAGGTTAAAAAATTAATTGATACAATGAATTTTAACCCATTCACTGCAAACTAAGAGACGTCTCGTAGAAGATCGTAAATTTTTTTTTATAAACAACAAATTTAATATCACTTTTTTTATCAAAATAATAACCTGGATTACATATCTGTATTAAATCTTGGCGCCCAAGGCAAAACGCTTTAAATTTGTCTGGCAGTGAATGGGTTAAATGGGTTAAATAAAGCCCTGTTCAAGCATTTTGAATAGAACGGCAAAAGTAATACTACTCGACCAATTAGGAGAAGGCATCCCAATTTATTGTTATTAAAAGATTCAACTCTCTACTCAAATGTGAGTATTCTAATAAATATTATTCGCCAGCACGAAATAAAAATAATAAACCGAGAGTAATAGAATAAAAATAATAAAATGAAGTAAGTGGAATCCTCTAAAATGAAAGAAATATACTGAAAACAATACAATAAAAATAAATAAGTGGAATGCTCTCAAAATCGTTTGAGCATCCCAAACATCCTTTCCCATCCTCTCTAAACAGTGAAGTGCACTTCAAAATACCAAATTCGCTCCGACCAACGACAAAAGAGATATTGAATGTCGAGACACGAAAGGAGCCCGTCGGAAATTACGTGTCCGAGGGGTGTTTGGAGAACGCCGACTTGGCCAATACGGGATCTGGAAGTAAAATAGCCGATACATTTTATTTCACCGGCCACGCTAGCTGCGAATGGTTCCCGCGGTGTGCTGACTCCGTGCTTTCTGCTCGTGACCCTCGTTTCTGCGACACCAGCATCGTCTCCATGATCGTCCACGAAGAGGAAGAAAAAAACGACCGACGAAGGGGTAGTTTCAGCTGAAAATACCGACCGGTCGATTGGAAACGTTTTAGCTGCGGGGAATCCGCTGCGAATTGGATTGTATTTGGGAGTACAGGCGGCATCAGCGTCGCTCCGAAAATCCCTCCTGCTTCCTCCTGTGACGAAGAAGATGAAACCGGAAACGTGAAAGCAGAAGCCGATGCCATAACTTTTATTGATAAGTACAAATAATGATTTCTGGGGGAAGTATTACTTTTGCAGGAATATATTGGATTGTTCTTCAAGTACGGAGTTTTCTCTCGCGATATTATATTTTCTGAAGTGTAGAATGTTGGGCAGTCAGATGTTCTCGACACCCTTTTTGAAATACCTGTAGGAAAATAATGTAATGGAGGCAAAATTTTGATAACTACTTGTTTCTACATGATACAAAGAAAATGACCTTCAGATAACCTTGAATATGACAAAATTCATATTTTTAAGGTCCCATTCTTCAGGTCTTGTCAAGATATTGATAAGTTCTAGCAAACAAATAAATAACTGACGTGTTCATACTTTCGACAGGTGACTTATCGAAGATTTCTTTCTAAAACAGTCTCAGATTATCCGAACATCTACTGTTATTGGTTCCATAAGCGTCATACGAAAGAGTATTGAAAATCATCCTCAATTTCATAAATTCTTCATATTTTTAGTTCTATATAATTTCATAGTGAATGTCTGTTATAGTCACCTTATGACAATTAAACACAATTACTCGCGATTATCCTGTTTCAGATTTATTAAGACGTTATAAACAGACAGGTCAGACATCTAACCTTATCGATCCCACAAGCGTACACTAGAGAATATTAAGATCCGTCATCAACCTCATGAATCATTCGCGCCCTCATTTCCATGGTACATGTCTACTCAAGCCATGTGTACGATAATCGAACACGGAACTTATTCACTTGCTATTACCCTACTCAGTAATTATTATAATATAAAAAGAAGAGTCAAACATCTACTCGTTCCGATTCCACAAGCGCACACGCGAGAAAGTGTTGATATTCAACGTCACGAATCCTCCGTGGCCTCATTTCCATCTTTTTCCATAAAACACGTCTGTTGCAACCATGTCAACGTCGATTGAACACGAAACTTATTCACTTGCGATTATGGTGCTCCGTAATTTTTATGTTAAATATTATAAACAGGCGAACGAGGACAGACGTATCCTCTAACCGAGACAAATTTTCGAAATCTATCAACGACCCCGCATTAGCATAATTTGACACTTTGCAAGTGGAACGGCGTGTATCTCGGAACACGGCCGACGTCGGCTGCCCATCGACGTGGACGCGGTGAACGCGAAATCTCTGGAAAAAGTCTGACAAAACCGCGCTAAAAGTCGTATAGTCTCGAACAACGTTGTTCCGGGGAACGTCCACGGAGAAGATTGACCACCTTCGATGGTAATGGGGGCTTGATTACAAAGCACGCTTCGCTCTGGCCCTGCCCCCTGTTTATATCAATATCTCTCTTCTGCGTGCACACATCCACACGGTGCCCATCGTGAACGCGAAGCACGTGTGTGCTCGCGGCTGAACACGATGCACACAGAACACGTTTACGCGTTCCTCCGGAAACGTTAAGTTTCATCGAACAGTGCGAACAGGTATCTAAAAATCATCGAGACTGTTCGGAACGTGAGTTCCAGTTCAGTAAGTGTCTACAGGAAATTGGTACACATGTAATCGGATGGTAAAAAATGATTTGAAAGATTTAGAGAAGAATCATACACTCAAAGTTAGGAGTTCGTCACTCGAAACCATGTGAAGCTTGAATTATATTTAAATAAATTTATATTAATGGAATATATATGATGTGTAGTTGTTATTGCACTTTATAAATACAGTCAACCCGATATATGTATATTCGTACCCTCTATATCTATCGAAGAAGTTTAACTAAATTACAGTTTTGATATTACCAAATGAATATTTCGTTATAAATATGAACACGACTAATCTTATACATACTTAATATATATACATCAAAATATTTATACAAATATACACTTGGAAACATCAAATCTACCATTTAAATTAAACAAATGTTCTCAATAGACATAGAGAGTACGAATATTTATGGGACTCACTGTATAATATACTCTTACGAGTTTGCTAGGGTGTAAAGAGGTTTTCCTCGTACCACAATTTTTTGAAGTCATAGTTCTCAATAAAAATACTCCTCAAAAGCAGATACACATCATCCACTAGCAGGAAACTGATAAAGAATGGCTTGCTGACTCCTGTGAAAATTATGGAACGATACATAATGCATCACGAAAATAGTCGGCCTACATATATCAGCCACCAACGCATAATTTAACCTAATGGGAGTCTATTAGACCCTCGCGCGCCTACTTAAGGGTTAACAGAGAAAAAGTAGCGATATTATTCTAACGATCGACTTTTTATCTTTCAGATTAAGACCGAGTCTCGAATATACCATTCGACAAGAAGAATATGCTATGCACCGAGAGTGAGAAGGATAAAATTAAAGTGGTAGGGATGACCCCTAGTTTCGTTATGGAGAACAAAAATACGATCAGTTAGAGAGATAACAGTGTATGTTTCTCATATTGAGTCATTTATTAACTAGATTGTAATCGTGAACCAGTAGTACAGCATTTTTCCTCTATATGTTCCTACTTGTTCTCTGTTGTGGAAGCATGTAGAGAGATCGCAGGAAATTGGCTAGGCAGTAAATGTGTTAATTTCAGGTCTCATAATTGGAGTAAGTGGGATATCTGGTAATTCCTATAGGCGATTCGAGATAGCGGCTAGAGAGTTGATCGAAACCACGAAAGTAAGTTCGGAATCATCGATTTCTGATCGAGACGATCAAGAGTTAGCGAATCCTTAGATACACAGCTCCTTTCATCTGGAGATTATCCTCGTGGCCATAGTTATCCAATTTCTCTTCCATTAACAATTACAATAATTGATGTCGGTTAATGCTTCTACTGGAACAAATTATATGCCTCGCGGCAGAATCGAGCATTTTATTTACTCCGTTTATTTATTAGTAAATTGCTGGACTTTATTGCAAGGCACGTAACGTACTGTAATAGATTCCGCCATTAATGTTTACATTGAATTTCAGCTATGTCTCTCTATTTTCAACGAGTGTACTGCGACATGTATGCATTTATCGTATAGGCAATGATAACAAATGCAAAACGTGTGCTATTTGATTTAATAGAGATTATTTACATTAATGATTGATTTATATTTGTTTCATTCGAAATTATCCATAATTTTTTATTATTCTTTACAATTGTTTCTAGTTGTTAGTGCTATTCTTCCTATGAATACAGAGATATTTTACAGATCACTCTATTTGCATACATAGATATAGCTATAAGTATATTTATATCAATATCTTCCACAAATTTCTTTTAAATTTATAAACTGTGCAAGTGTTCTGTAAGTATATCGAGTTCAGATTTATCATCACGTATATTGATGAGACATTCTTTATCGAATTATTCATATAAAATAAACAAAGTCAGCTCATATAGCTATATATTATCACAGTAAAGGTCTATTTACACATATGTGTAACGTGTCAGTTCCGTATTCGTACCGTATCAATAACGTCACGGAGTGGTGTCGGACGTGTGTGAACATGCCCATTTAAAAACAACAGAAGAATATTTAAAATCACTGATACCGATGGAACATTACGGAACTGAACGGATACGGAACTGACACGTTACGGATATGTGTAAATAGAGCTTAAAGCATAAAAATGACTAATTAGTACCCTGATGAACATATTCAGTCTTCCATATATTTGCCACCCTGTTAGACACTCATCGCGTAATTTCTTATCGCTCGGAAAAATCAACGCATCCACCGCGTGAATCGAGGGACCCCACCGGTAGCGTGTATCAGAATTGGGGCAAAAGTGTGAAACCCCATCAAGGCCGTGAAACTTTTCACGAGCGTTGGCCGCGTTACTTTCGAAGGTCATTAACAAACCCCCTTTTCCGTGGAAACGCACAAGCGTATGGACGTTTGAGGCACGATCGGGCAAGATTATAAACGGCGCTGTTCCAAGAACCATACCCATATCCGTCCACGAGGGGCACATTAAATTATGTAGAATTTTCAATATGTGCTATAATATCGGTACACGATGCCAAAGCAACGAAGATGAAGCACAATTCCCATCATCGATAAGACGCTACCCCTTCGCGCTCGTCCCCTCTCGCCTGGTACGGCCGATCGTTTTGTATCGGTCTGATCGCGAACGGAGCGGAAGAGGAGTACCGGCGCTGAACGGCCTACGCCAATGGCCGATGATGAAGTTATCCAGCGATAATGGCTCCATTACGTTGCACCGTCTCCAATGGGGCCCCGTATACGTAGCAGGTATCCGAGTGAGGACCCCGTACGATTCCACGATCGAACCAAGGGACGCGGAGGAAGCAAAGGAGACGTCTGCAAGGGCGACGGAAAGGGCAACCAGCGAAAGAGGGAGAGAGGGCCCCAAGTATCGTCGCACCGTATACTTACCATGGCGATTGTTTATGTTGGCTGATGGCCACTTATGCTGCACACACATCGCATTACGAGGCCGTTCTCGACCCTCACGAGCCGTTACTTAGCCCGTGGCTTCGGCGTCGTAGGGTAATGGCGAACACGTTACGGATAAAATGTATACTTATTCTCTCGGCTCGATGGCACCGATGCCTCGGCACCATCGAGATTACCCTGCTCGTTCCTCCGCGACCCTCTCCAACCCTGCCTTTCTTATTATTTTTTTCCCACCACACCCCTCGCGAATTCGTCCGAGCACCGCCATTTTCCACGGATCAACGAAGCACCTGCCTCGAACGACCGCGAGCAACCTGGAATTTGTTGGGAGAAGTGTCGACTGCTCGGGGACACCGCGATTACGTCTCTTCGTGACGTAGTATGATTGGAATTGAATGCCAAGCGTGATCGGGATGGGTTTACGATATTGCAAGCTCCCGGACTATGGGTCATATGGAGTCAAAAATAATGCTTTATAATTTATACAGAATTTTAAGAGGGTAGTATAGCGTAGAACGTCAATTTTCAAACGTTTCATAAAATTCATTATTAATATTTTTTATTGGGTATTCTTCACATGTTTATTCATATTTTAACACTAAAAATACCGACTGAACTCATATTCGTCATATATAAAATTTTATCTGTATAAGTCGATGGGAAGGAACTAAATTAAAAGAAGATTGATATACATGGATTTTTAATGAAAATAAAATTCAACATATGACGAGTCATGTTGCACGGTTTCATTTAAATAATATTCATGGTTGCCACTGTAACAACTATGATTGAAATAAGAATAAGAAACCGTAAACCATGGCATTCCTATGATTCCATCTAATATAATTCTTATAAACAATTTCACAGTTATTTCATATAAATGTAACAAAGATAATGTTGTTTGACACAATATTGAAAATAATATTATTTCAAAGGTGACCACAGGTATGAAAATAATTTAGAAATAAAATAATATTTCAAAACTGCACTAATCTAGTACCCTGTACGACAAGGTGTTACTTATCACAATCCAAAGTCACGCTTTATCATAGTTTCTTACAGAAACTCGGAGCAACGAAAGGAAAAGAGCAATTCCCCCGAGGTAGAGTCATCGAAACGCCGGATCGCAAGTTTAATCGGATCCCCTCGATTGTTTAAGAGCATTATCTATGAATAGAGAGACTTCCTTCGGCAAATTCCAACGACCAAGCTCACCACCATGGTCCCCGTTTTGTTCTTGTTGGAAGCGATAGAGAGAGGCGGGATTCAATAGTTATTCATTAAACTCGAATTCAGTCGGGCAGGATGCTGGGGTCAGTTCCACGCTGACCTTGCGGCTATATTCAAAGGCCTTATCTCCTGCTGAGGTCCCTCGCTCTTCCCTCCGTCCCTGCCAGTTACTCCTTTTCTTCTTCTTACGGCGCTCGATATGCTTGCCCGACATACGCGACCAGTGGACCAGCAGAAAACAAACCTCCGTATCGCGCAACCCCCTTTTCTTTTCCCCGTTTCGCTACTTCCTCTTCGGCTATTTCTGTGTCGAGTTTTTTTCAGCGACCACTCCTCCCGTTCATGACTTCGCGGGAGACCAACGACCCGCGTCGATGGAAGTGGAATTGATTGATTCCGACGTTGTCTGCTCGCGATTTCGTTTCCTCGAACTGTCTTCAGAGAAACTGAAGTCATCCGAAGCTCAGAACTTTCTTTGAGTGTTACGATTCATGCATTCTCTGTCTACGTAATTTCTTGGCTCATGTTTTTTATATAAATCTGAATATATACAATATATTATCATATGTTGTATACATATTATTATATATATCATATCATATCATCATATTTTGATTTACCTTTTCTTGGCATTCGAATGAATTACTACAAAAAAAGCATGTCCTTTTCAAAACTGTTCACACAGAAGTTCGTAGTATATAACAAGTGCAGGTGTGTACTTGCAGTGTCCTCTCAGAAGGGACATCCGAGTGCAAAGATTGGAACATAGAATTCAGCAGAAAGCGCAAGCTGTAGAATGTGGTTCCGAAATCATTTAGCCATCTTGCGAACCGACCGCGTCGAAGTGCCGGCACACACGATTAAATACGGCTCGTTTCTACGTCATGGGAACAAACCACCGGCATATCAGGCCGCTCTGATTCTAATCGCCGTGAAAATTGCTCTCCCGGACTGGTGTCCCTGATCGGTAACGGTCAATTAAAAGCGGATTTAGAAGTGTGACCTAATGGCTTGCACGCCTCCCTAAGAAACGCAACCATGAGAAAAATCTGTCCAAATGGGTCGTTTAAAAAGTACAGAATTGCTTCAGGACTGCTGAAAACGATCACATAGAGTTATACGGCTTAGAAGTTTATCTGCTTATAAGTAATAGTATAACGTGTATATATGTGTATAACGATATGTTATAAACAAGTAATATAATTTGTGAGTTAAATAAATCTATAAGTAATATACATAAATATTTTATGTTACATTACTTTAAAAAATTAATTTTATTATTACATGAAATCAACTTCTAGTATGATGCTACAACAACCACGGCGAAAACAACATTTTCGCACAGTCAGGTTGCGCCAATCACCCCCAAAGGAGGGGTGAGAAACCGCATAGAACAGCGTAGGACCCAGAAGGAGCAACGTCGATCAGATAGACAGTTCAACGGAGATCTTTCCCTATCTCTTTCGAAAAGAGCAACAAATCCAGTGGCTTTATCGTCCATCGCCGGTGTAATCCTATAGGTGCTTAGCGTGAAATCCCATAATCGATAGTTTGCTTAACCCGTAGCCACGTGGCGCCACGTGCGAGCCTCCATTAGAGCAACCTAAAGTATACAGGACAACAGTAGGTACCGAGCGAAACTCGTGCAACATCGGAGCACCGTATCTCTATGTTAATATGGGAATGCGAGGCCACCCTGGCCTCATGGGGGAATTCGACACGCCTCGTGCGACGCATCTGGCCCGGGCCACCCCCTTTTCCGCCGCCCCGTGTTCGCGTGTGATTTTCGTTTGCGGTTCCTATCGCAGGTACCAGGGAAAAGATCCTGCTCGCGGCCAGATAGGAACGGCGACGGCGCAATTATCCAAATTACGATGGGATCGTACGTTATCTCTGTCACGGGCGGAATTTGCGAGCCGGGGTGGTTTATCCAAATCGGGGTGGAAACGGGAACAGGAGGATACCGTTGCGGTGGATCGGTTTGATGCGATGGTGCGCGGCCTCTACGAACTATTCTGAGGTTTCAAGGATTGGTAGGCTTGAGTTATTGAATTGGTTGCGATCGGAAAAATTCGTTGGAGTGGGTGGAGGTTGTCTGTGTGTGTTTATTGTAGCGATCTGGTCTGTTGTAGCCGATTTAGGGTGATGCTTTTAGCGTGTCAGTTTGATACAGTTGAACACTGCTCTGCGAGCTGTTGAGGCTTTAGGAGTTTCAGATTTACTCGCTATAAATCAATTTTATGCAGATAAAGATCTGTAGTACTTTGCATCTTGCTCTATTATGCTATTAGACTATGGATTATGCTTTGTGATGCTGGAATTTCTTCTGTATTTTGCAGTATTATGTTCTGTGTTGCTGGAATATTCTGCATTTTGCAGTATTATGCTTTATTTTGTTGGAATTTTTAGAATTGTACTGTATTTTGCTGTACGATACTGTATGATACTGTATGTTTAGCGTAATTAATTTTGCAGTGTGTAATTTTTCTAATCCTATTCTTATACCCAATTGATTATAGTTAATTAATTTAATATGTTAATCTAGTATCAACGATGATTTAGAGAATTCAGTTTGCAAAATGCCATTTCAAACACCATTGACTGTACAAGCCTCCCAATTCGAACCGAAATACAGCAGAAAGGAAATGAAGAAATACTCGCTACGTTGGATAACGAATTATCAATAACAGATTAGCTGTCAGAAATCATAGTATCCCAATCAAAACGCGACTGAATGGAGCGGCGGACTCAAAAGATACCGACGTGGAATAAGTAGGACGAACTATCGTTCGCCAGACCATGATTTATGGAAGATTCCATTCATACGCTGGCTATGATTATTGATACCTCAAAACTGGACGCGCGTTATCGTTATTTCGGGCATGAATGTAAGTGTTTTTTTTTTCTCAGTGGCCTAGATCCACAAACATGGAAAGCCACGTCCCACGCCCAGGCGACCATTAACGATCTTCGAGGTCGACCTCACTTCCTTCGATAGCGGCGTCTTAAAGTCTGCCACGGTCGAGCCAGCTGCAGGCAGCCATCTCATTTTCTCTTCATCGTTTCTCTCTTCCGCGGACGGCCAGCTCTCGTTCCGCTCCGTATGGGATATTAATTATGCCGCGTGATAATGGCGCTCGAGCAACGAATCCGTTAATTGGCCGGCAGATACGGTTTCGATCTCGGCTGATCCCTAAATGGACGGAACGTTGATAAAACGGAAATAGAACTGGGTGGAACGTCGTGAATCTTCCATCAAGACGAGGCATTGATTTCCTCTCCTCAATGAATACGTCTCGCTCGTTGAATCGTTTTAGTGATTCAGGTTTTGTTGGACGTTCAGCTAATTGGACAGTGGTGAGTCTTGATAGGCATCCTAATAAGCACGAGGAGTTGTCGAAGGCCAGGTTCTGAGTCGTTGAGTGATACGATGAGTCATTTTCGGGACTGCAAGGTTTGGATATAAATAATCACATGAAATTTTTATCGTGGTCCATTAATCTAAAGATCTTAGCTGAACACTGTAACTATAAACTAATGAAGATTCAAGAGAATTTGTGTCATAATGGAAGATCGTTTCTACGAAGATAATCAGGTGGCCTTCTGTAGTACGATCGATTATGATATAGTTCTGTCATGTAATAAAAAAAATGTTAAAGAAGAATATATACCTTAATCGATCTAAACAATGTATTAGTTTCGAAACATATTTATTCGATTTTATTTGTTTCACTTATATTTTATTTCAAACAGATATCAATTTACATGAAACACTGAAACATTCGTGCAACATGTTACATGCGAAAAATCTATTCAGAATTAACAAATAAGAAGAATACGAAATAAGTACGAAAATCCAGATAGACGATTAACTCCATTCAATACTTCTCTCCTTCCATTTATTATTTGACATTTTTTTTCCATAAAAATTCTGCTCGTCTCCTGTGATAATCACCTGACATAAACAGAAGTTCACACGATTCAACGTAACGTTGTCAGCGAACGAGATGGGTACAGTCTAGAAAGAAATTAACCGATTCAACTAACGTCACCAGAAAAATCCACGAATCAACTAACGTCGAGGAAATTAAAGCGGAATTATCCAATCGCACGCGAATTGGCGTCTACGTCCCCGCAGAGCAGTCGCGATCAACTGCAATTATTCGCGGACAAACGGGCAGCGATAATTCCGATCTAATTGCATCCGCGAGGCGGGCGACAGATGCAAATTGGGCTTAAGTCGACGGGGGCTTGCGGGGGGGTGCAGCGTGGGCCCCGGAAGAGGAAGCTGCGTTTTCAGTAAGATGAACGACATCCATTCGCGGCTCATTCATCCTCGTAATTAGCGCTCGTCCCCGGCGCGCATTCGCGCCACGTAAATACAACGCACGTGGGAGCTATACAACCCTCCGACGGTTAATTTATTCGCGCCGGCTACCTTCGCCTTATTATTGTATTAAGCTCGGTAGTCGTGGCCGGCGAACAGTTAATTACAGAAGCTGTTAGCTAGAGGAAAGTCGCGCGACATGACCCTGGAAATACGGGACGCTGTACGTCAGGTGGCTGAATAACAATCGAGCCGACTCATCGATTGCTAAAGTTGTCGCCATACTCCTTCTTTCTGTATTTTTACATTTGTAGGAATATTTTATACATTTTATGGCTTTATACATGTTTCGTATAATTTACAGATTTCATTTTATGCATGTTTCATATATTTTATACACTTCATAGATGCTTCACACATAGTACAAATTTTGGTACATTTTATACACATACGTCAAGTTTTTGATGACTTTTTTCTTTCACATTCTAATCTATCTACTGCACGTCACCTCTTATGCACATGTGTCTACCAAATTTATTTACGTATACTCATATTTATTCTTCCACATGTGCGTAATAAAGTCCCTAAAAAATAATATTAACAATAACGACAAGAATATAAATAATATTTTCTTTCTAACCAACCGAAAGGTAAATTTATACGATACTTCCCATTTTCAGTGAAAAAAAAAAAAGAATAGCGAGCATCGAATACATTTCGCGTCGGCGTCGCAACGAGGATGAAACGCGAAACTTTGGATAGAACGCGAAACTCTGGATGATTTACGTCCCGAATCTCGCAGAGAAATTGCACATTAGTAGAGCATTTCGTTGAAATGTATCCCCTTTTTTTCGAGCAAAAAGCCCACTTTGCGAAGGACAAACCAAAAGGGAATTTAATTCCGACGATCCCGTGGCCTGACCAAGGGTTTCGAGGTTGCGGAGGCCGAACATTGGCCGAAATCAGGGTTGTTCGGCACGCTGGCAGTGATTTAAAATGACATCCGCTCCGGGCCAGTGCTGTGGTTATCCCAAGAGTGCAGTGTCTCACAGTCGACTGCCTCTGGCAGACGACGGTTTCATGCGTCGCGATTAAAAAACTTCTGCCCCGAGCGCTGCAGAATCTCCTGAATTTATTAGTTCCGATGTACCCCCGCACCTCGCGACTTTCAGTTCTTTGATTTACCCCAACGACTGGTTCTGCAAACAGCGAGATTCTTGGCGAAAAACATCGTGGCTACATAGAAGCGCTCGTGACGTTATGTGACGATTATTCTCATCGTTGTATTATTATTATCAATTCTTGGTATTGGTATAAATTTTAATGTAATTTATACATTTATTTACGATTAATACTTTAACTGTAGGCGTATTTAAAATTGTTTGAGAATTGTTTGTGATTAATTCACACAAAAATATTAGGTTCATATTGTTCTATTCACCATATAGGTTTCTTAATATTAAATACATTAATCATTTCTAGGTTATTTTATTTAATGCTAAATTATATACCTTCGATATCTCAGTATAATCTTTTTTATAATTATATTCTTTTCTAATTCATCTGCTTCAATTTCAATATTACGATCTAAGTTCAAATTCTTCAATGCCTCAAAGAAAGAAAGAACATAGTTTAAAAGTTCTTGCTTCAGTTCACTCGCCGTTGGTATTTTCCAAGGAAACTACCCCCAATGCGAATAAACTGTCCAGATCAGAAACAAATTGAAACGGTCTACGAATTTCCCTGAGAATATTGGTTTAACGTCCACTCCAGGCACTGCAAAGCCTCGCGAATTTATTAGCTCTGGGATTGCTGGGACCTGCACGTTCCCTCTTCTACGAGCCACCGTTCAACCACTAACGGATGTCCGGGCTGTATCTTGCTGCCGCGACTCTTGGATGAGGTTGTAATGCAGCTGCGAGCTTTCGTCCGATTACGTAGAACGGCAATTTGTTCGACAAAAATAGAATGCTGCGACCCGCGGCCAGCTTTCTATAGGGAAATTTCACTCGAGACAAATTTATTATCGTCGTTATACATCCCTTTAAACAAGTCAAAGGAACAGCCAGACCATATTTATCCCTACGTTTCGATTCTCGCTGCGCAGCAACGCTGAAAGAAATTAATCGTTTCGAGGATCGTGCGAAAACTTTATTAAAACGAAAATTACCGTTGAGCATAAACAACGTTAGAATGTGTTATTGGCTGATAAAATAGAAGCAGTAACTTATTCGTGACACGACTACATTTCTAAAAATTAAATTATCTAATTAACCTAAACGATGTAGATTTCAAGATTAAAATGTAAGAACAGAGAGACTAAACAAATTAAGCAAATCTTGATATAAACACAATTTTACAGGCTCTGACTTTGGCGCTTCGAAGTCTAATCATGACCTGTAAGCATTCTTCAAGATGACCAGTGCATTAAATAAATAATACCCTTATAATATTTGCGATAGATATTAAAAAGGTTATCTAACATAACCAGAATTCATTTGTCTCCATTCTCCTTAATTTTAAATAACATAGTAATACATTTAACAGGTGTGCCTAACGTTAAACAGAAACCTGTCAAAATTTTCAAGAAGATTCGTAGAAATGTCTCGTTGACAAGTCTCCGAAAACCATTTGGCGATATCGCCCGTGTCGTCGGTATCTTAGGGCACATCTAATGACTGATGGATGCTACTCGTACCCCTGTGCTGATCTCGTTAGCCGTGCGATTTCCATCTTTCGCGCGAATTCATTTCCCTATTATTTCAGGACGTCGACCAGGAGATATATGAATTGTTTGATATCAGCAGGCTGCCGCTGTTAACAGTCAGGCGTACGGATAAATTGTCCTAAATACCCCAACGTATCCCTGGCGCTACGTTCGGGGGCGCGGAACCTGGGCAACGTGGGCGTGTCGGTCGCGTGCCAAGCATCTATCATTCCTTTAAAGGGTCTCGAAGATGCCGAACAGAACCGGATGGACGGGGCTGTTAGACGCTGTCAAAACGTTGACGAAGTCACGTGCCCGTGAATGAAAGAACGGGTCCAGTTTAAAACGGAGACAGTCCGTTGTTGGCTGGAAGTGTTGCGACAACTCTGCTTGATCGATCGAGACACGATGGGCTTGCAGACCTAGGCGGATATTGGACGAAAGAGTGTTGCGTGAGATGGAACACGACTGACAATAGACGTGATAAGCGTTGGTGAGTTTCGTACGACTTTTGCGTAGGTTGCTGTCTCATGTATTTATGAACTGTTCTTTGTCAAAGGGATGTATCGATTCAAAGGAATCGCGTAATGTAAACCAGTCTGTACAAAAGAAACATGTGTGGATTATTATGAGATAATGTGAACTAATGTTCATTAGAAATTTCTATATATATTTATTTATTTATTGTCACATCAGCTTGTAGACCATTAACGACCACTGTGAGTTACATGTTCAACATTTATATACATATGTGAATCGTAATATAATTAAAATAAATACACAAAGACTTGTGGTCAGAATAACTAATTCTTACATCTCATTAGAAAATTGTTTCGTTATTGATTAAAGTATTTTATTTGGAATAACTTATAACTGAAGGGATTTCCTAAAAGTAGATTTAAGATTTTCTTAATCAACAGCCAATTCATTCGTATAGCATTAGCCAAGCAAATCAGTCGAATTTTCTTGTCTGAATAAAAATGATTGTCAACAATTAGTATAACCAAATGTGCCTGTCAGGAGCATTTAAACAACATCATTTGTCACTTTAATTCTAATCATGTGCACTTTCATTTAAAAGCAAATAATCAGATATATTCCGTACCACTTGTATTTGACTAAAAAACAAATTCCTGCAGTTTCTTTTGAAAACGCTTTTAATAAAATTTCTTTAAAAAAGTGTTAACAAATTTAATACGTGTTCAGATTCCTGGTCATCGCTTAAAGATCAAAGGAAATTTTCTCTCAAGCCGGGGGATTTACCATATTCCATTAAACAACCATGAATCTGCGATCTGTGTTCGTCTCTGCGATGTAAACAATTTGTCCAAGCAAAATTCTGTTCAAGTGGAATCCAGTTAACCGCTATGAAGAGGTCTCCAACAACAACCGCGGAAGCTTCGACTTCGCGTTAACTTTCCGGAGGGTGGCGAGCGTGTTTGCGGTCGTAACTAGGGGTGGTCTCTGTGATTTTGGGGTGCACAAAGACCACCGCCACCAACGAAATGGTGCCCGTGGATACAGATCCATGCTCCGGATGATTTTAACCCCCGTGGAGAGCGCTAACTCGACGGGTTTCGCCCCTCCGACAAGAATTATATTTGGATTACAAGCATTATCGCCCCGGAATGAACTTGACTTTTATGGCGGCGAAATTGCTTGGGGTTTTCGCTTATTCATCCCTCCGCCGCTCGCTCAGGACCAACGTAGAGCGACGAAGAAATTAGGCCAACCCCTACAATCGCTTATCACCATTACGACACCGAATTTTTCCTTATTTCTGATTAGAAGAGTCTCGCGTTAAAGGCTGACGGGGGGAGGAAGAGATGGTAACGTTTCGGACTGTAAGATTATTGAAATTAAAAGTGAATGGTGCTTGTTATTTAGATCAATCTACTCGGAAAATGTATGATCACGCAAACGTAGCTTAAAGGCATTATATATAAACGTTTTCAACTTTGAGAACTGATATTCTGCTTGCTTCTGTTATTTATTAAACTTGGAAATTGAAATGATACTTCATTAATCTTATAATTTTGGGCCTATCTAACAGAAGAAATATAAAACAAGGGTAAGTGATCATGCGCTAAATTATAATACAAAATAGGTGAGGAGTACGTGACACAGAAATTATTAGGTTGCCCCAAAAGTTTCTTCCATTTCCGTAAATAGTAATACATGCACAACATTTTATGTATAATGTTACATTATTGAATTGCGTACAATTCATTTTGCTCCATTGCAGTTACGACATTAACATCTAAAAAATTGGATTGTTTAATTGTATAAATACTGCGACACAAAATAACTGAATCCAAGTCGCGGAAGAAACTTTTGGGACAACCTAATAATTAATGTAATTTACACTTTCACGATTCTAAATGTTGAATCCTCGTTGTGAAATGAATGGTAACTTATTCTTGTTTAGAGACCAACATCAATTAAAATGGCACGACACAACCCTGATTTCTGTGCACTAAATAACAAAAACTGTCGACTTATTCACCCTAACGTGTCCTAATTCAGGCGGAATTCGCGTCAGTCCAGCGCCAAAACTCGAAACGATCAATCGGAACGACGGTAATTAATTCAATCTCCCGTCAACGTGCAAAAGCATCGAATCATAATTCACGCGCGGCGGCCATTCGAGTCGCGATGCGTTCGCCGACGTGGTTGCATTATAGTTAACCACTCCTGAGAACGAAAGATGCACCGGTGTCTACGCCACTGGCAGACGTCTGGCGGCGTGGCTGACAGCCAAATAAAGGACAAATAAATTAAGTTAACGCGTTCCACGCTCGGCCAGTACGATCTCCCTCCGAGCAACGAGTATTAACGCCTCCTTGGCCCTCTGGTTCCTCGCTCTATTGTTCGATGGAATTTGTAATTTAGATTGATACGACGCGGCGTTCCTCTTGCTGGTCCACCGCCCTCGTCCTCGTCGGCGCGTTTGGTCTGTGAAAAGTTTCGAGAAATCATTCGTTTGGCCATCAATGCCCGCGAAATTTACAGCCCCGACGATGACGGAGTGACACTGGCGTTACACCACCGCGGGATTTATAGCGACGATGAACGAATCAGCCATATTGAATCGAAGAAATTTCTTCGCGTTCGATGCTTTACTTTGGTTTGTTTCTTGGCTGGCACTGATTTGTTTTTGTTTGGATTAACGGGTACGCAGAGATTTGATAAATTAATGAAAAATAGCGAATCTTAGTGATAGCAGTTCCTTTCTTCTGATTCTGTTTGGTTTAGTTCATTTTATGGATTATTTAATATATTTATTGATTAGTCGGTTCGGACTGTTCATTTAAATTAGTGGGAATACTATTTTTTTCTCTTGCTTGGTTTATTTGGATTTACTCCAATAAATCAGTAATTCTAAATTATGTTAAAGGATTTGTTGACTACTTTAAGTCAATTGTATCTGTATTTCTGATGCTCCTATCCTTTGCAGGTTTGAGTTTGTTTTGGCCAATAATTCGCTCAATATTTGTAGTGTAGCACATATAAATTTTACGAATTACTACGATTCAGGTAACATAAATCCACGAAATTCCCATCTGCGTAAACATCTACCACTGCTGTAATATTTTTTCCTTGGTTGGTTTTAGTTGATTGGTGTTTGATAAATAATTCATAGTAAAGATCGCAGAATCGAAATAACTGTTTGGACATATACACACACTATAACAACCTAGTTTTCATCTGCAACGTTTTTAAAAATCGTATTTTCCATTATTTGACCAAGCAACTGAAAACACACCGATAAATATAAACATATCGCTATATAGTAATCTAACTGTGCCTGAGGCGTAAGTTTGAAACGATGACTAATTGTAAGCTTGATATTTGCCGCCAAAGTTCATGGGAATATGTATGAAATGATGAATGAGTGGTGCACTGTATTTACATGTTTAAATGCGTTCCAGAATGGACGGTAAAGTGCGTGTAATAAAAATGTATGGACCCGTTTTAAATCAACGTCTAATGTTCTCCTTTACAGTATCAAATAAAAATATATGAATGAGTGTACTTACATATTATAAAATTAAGTGGACCTATAACATGGTACAAAAGTGGTTCTAGAAGGAACTTCCACTTTTATTAATTTGATACCAATAAGAATCATGCATTTTTAATAATCTCTCAAACACTTATTGTATATTAATTATTTAAATTATATTCAACGAGTCCTATACTATATCGTACAAAATAATTTTATTACTTTAAGATCGGAAGACAAAAAATTTCAGCATCACAAATATCATGTTAATTGTTACTTGTTTGCATTAGAAAATGAGTTTCTTCAAAGATTTCCTAATTATTATACATATATCGTAGAATTAAAGTTAGTTGCGCACGTGCGCCTTTTTGACAAGAGCCCGAGTCTACTCGCGCCACTTGTAACTCTGCGGATAAGTGATGATCCAATCAGCTTCAGGAATTATCGTTATACTGCCTGCGCACGTGGAATAAAGTAAGACATTTAGTGCTTGTTCTTGCGACCTGCTCGTTCCGTGTCACATTTGCCACACAACGATTGCTGCGTAACATCCTCATGGGTAAATAGGATAATATGCTTTCGTCGGCGTCGTTGAAATTTAATCGCAAAGATCAAAGTGATTTACATTCTCAATGGGGCATTAGTGTCTTCGTGGCGCACGTCTTGTTGATTCAACATTTAAACGAAAGAAAAATTCTTGAATAATTATAGTCGAGTGTCTTTTTAGAGAAGCATTCTAGTATTAAACATTTCTCTATTGTAATATTTTGTATTCTCTATTATTGTAATATATAGGGAACATTGGTAGTTTTTAAATATATTCAGCGATGGACTGGAGTGGTAAAATAATTTTGGAAATAAAACTTGCTCTCCAGATTAATTTATTTAATACAGTTTAAAGATCGTTATATTCTTCATAGAAAGAGAAGAAATATTATACGTAAGTATAAAGATTTTATTTACAATTTGATTTGTAAGTATACTTACACTTATACACATGTTTATTTCTTCGCAAATATTTCAAAAAATGCACGTATTTCCAAATCATAACTCTCTTAGGCTCACGTATATCAACATATATCACTCAAAAGGATATCCAACAAATGATAAATAATGCGTTAATAAATACGACATCGAAACTCGCGTTTTATGTGCAATATCATTCTCGCTTAATTAATCCCAAAGACTTTGTAGTTACATATCACTGTCACAAATAACAGCTTAAACGTTAACTTCTTCACGAGTGGTTGCCACACGTGAATACCAGTAAATTTTTAGAAAATTAGATCTTCCGTCTTTCTTCAACGTCTACGGAATCATTAAAATTTTTCTAGAAAACCATCTATCGTTGCATAGCGATTCCAACTGGAGGATTGTTTATCACGCGTTATTCGTAATAAACGATCATCGCAACCGATGCGGACGATCGAATAAAACAATTAATTTTCTCACCGAAGAGAGTCTTACGCGCGCCATAAATTGACTGACAGTCGAGTTACCTGAAGGTATAATTACACAGAATCCTTGTAATTAACCATACTGCGCAACGAACGTGTTATTAACATCCAGTAGAAAAAATATCGGTATTATTTCGCGCGAAGGCGAGGGCTTCACTTCGAAAGTTCTACAACGATGGCAATTTAGTTCGGCATTATGTTAATTATTGACACGTTGCTGGGGCTAATTAATTTCTTTGATGGTTCAACTCGTAGCAACAAACACAGGTTGCCCTGGATAGATCGTAGCTCTTCGAAAGGGGTTGTTTTTAATTTTGAATTTTACCTTCAAGTTGTGGTGACGAAAATTTAGCAACTGGAGAGGGGTAAACATTTGAGTGAGTGATACATAACTGAATAAATGATGTAAAACGAAAAGTTAAATTTTTATTTGTGCGCCTTAATTGTTTTATGCTGTAGTTAAAATTTCTATTTCTATTTAACGAGTAGTGGCTGGTATGATACCTAAATCTCCTAATGGTTCTTTTTCATTTTTATTGAAAATAATATGGAAAATTAATCCCTTTACTATCTGTTAGTTTTAACTAAGGATTAATCCGATGCAGAAAATAATGCCGAAACAGATCTGAAATATAAACTTTTATCGTAACAACGACAATTACCAGAAGAATATACAGTACATTTACATTCTAATATTATCTAATTCGATACGAATCTTTCCCGTTTCAGATACTCAAGCTGTTACACTTTAGAAATAGTCATTACCGTCGCACTGCACAAGAAAAAGAAATTAATTTTACACCTCGACGTGGAACAATTGGTTGGAACAACGAGGTGTTACCTGCTGCTAAGATTATGCAAGGTTGCTAATCTATCTACATATCTACCCATTACCAACCGTATCATTAAAGGATCATTTTCGCATCACGCAAGGAGTTTCCAAAACATTCCAATTTCGACACAGATCCACAATGCACGGCAGAATGTACAATGAATCAAGTTAATGACTAGCCAAGTCAATGTGTTAACCCTCGATGCTTTATGATTCCCGCGCGTTTTTGACGCGCGCACGGTGGATAAAAATCCGCACGGCGGATAGACAGCAATGACTGAATAATTAGTACGTGCGGACGATAGAGTCGTAACCTGTTGTGCGCCGGGTATCGGGTTTAAAAGCGAGGCTGCAAACACGCGAAATAAATGGAACATCTATTTTTGCCACGTTCGAGGAGTCGTTTTTTAAACATTCAAACCGGATTTACACGTTTCCCCGCGGCACAAATTACCGCTGACTGCCTCCTGCAAATTAGAGTTTCTATAAATCATTCTTCTAATTATACTTCTATAAATTACTCTCATTAATTATTGTTGGTTTATTCTCACCAATGTGCTCTATAACGGACATTTTATTTTCCACGCGCGCGCAAACAACTTCTTTTTTCGCGAAGGCGTTTCTCAATCAGGTGTTCGACGCCATCGACAGGTGACTGCTATTTATTTAACGGTTAGGGTCGTTAAATGTGGTTCGATGTATATGGATGATTCGATTAACGCGAATCAATTCCAATATATTCGAAATAATTTCGAACGTCTCGTCGTTACTGATGATTTCTACTGAAACCTAAAAAGAAACATCATTTTGTAAAAGCAATGCTTCAAGTAGTTTATTTCGAAATTCTCCAAACAGCTCAATTCATAATATACCATACACACGTGCAAATGAAAGAAGCACAATTACAGTGAAACAAGTAAAGAGAATGCATCGTTTTGAATACACAAATGAACGCAATTTTTATTTGTTTAATTTTCTTTCGCAAAAACCACGTGTGGTATAAGTCAGACACGTCGACTGGTGCACGGTCGAATCTCGCAACGCTTCTCGAGCCTCGAAGAGACTCCCTCGAAGTGGAACCCTCCTCAACGAGCGCCCGAGGAACGTCGTGACAAGTTTTCGAGTAGCCGCGTCGGGTCTGGAAGAGTGGAACAAAGTCGACATAAGGGAGAACGATGGTTTGCGGTTTCCCCGCGAAATTTATGATGATTAAACGCTCGGTCCAGCCCGGAGGTGTGCGACGACTTCATCGGTCTGGCTGCGTCCGTTGCGGCCTCCGCCAGACAAATTGGATTACGATTTTACGCTTACTCGCGACGATGCCACGAACCTAACCGCAACGACTATTGAGACGCAACTTTGACGCCGTGCCTGATCGTTGATGAAATAAGTGTATGGAATCTGGAAAAAGATGGTTTATATATAACTATGACGGAGTAAAATTTATACCTCGTGTAGAGTTTAAGTTCTGTAGGATAAAGAAACAATATTACGACATTTAACACTAAAATGATTAAATCAGTGATTCTTTCTGAAGTCACTACAATTATTAACAATAATTTTACTGCAAGTTTTAGATACAAAGTACTGTACCAGAGAAGTAATTTGATTTACTAGGTGGTCTTATTTAAAACTTCTCATTCAGTTGGAAATTTTTGTTATATTAAAAAAAAAATCTGTATAATTTGTATCTTATTTATAAATTTACAGGGATTACTTGAGCACTAAAAATATTCGTTCAATAATTCAGAAAACAGACACGATCTTTTACTTCATTCTTTTCCCATTGATTCGATAATTTATTAGAAAAATAATGGTTTTCATAACTTTATATATAGCTGCGATTGCTATTTGTAATAATTATTTTAGCTAATATTTTAGTTCCAATATCATGTTAATTATCCTCAATAATGTCATAAATAAATAAATATAGTTTTGGAAGGAACATTGTGACATAAATGTCAGAAATACATATTAAAATACATGTGTTATTATTTTGAACCCATTATTCTGTTCCCACAAATATGACAATAGCAAATGTTTACAGTAAAGCAACCTGTTGTCTTAGTTTGTAGAATAATATGTAATAGCTTCTTTGCTAATAGTTTAGAAGTTTAACGAAGACACCGCGCAGTACTAATTGAATCCATCCAAAGTTTCATCAATCTCGAACAAGATGTTCCGAGGAAATTGAAGAAGGTACAGAGATAGATAGCGCGGACGAATTCTTTGGTCGATAATGATAGCTCTGGGAAACCGAAAATTACTCGAGGAGAAGGGTCAGGTCGAAAATGGTAAGAGGGATGCGGAAAGTCGGAAGGGAGGGTTCTAGTTAGCCACTACTATCAGTTACACTATTATCCCCAGTAGCTACTAACTATGGGGAAATGCTATGATTGTATTTTCTCTGTTCACGTTATATAGGGTGTTTCAGGAATACTTTAGCACAACGTGTAGAATATTCATTGCACCTATCACGTATATAACATAAAAAGAAACGTAAACTAATTTAAAATGAATTCTATTCTTTCATATCAAATTGCATTTTTCGTTTTCAAACTTTAAGAGCTACCCAGCTTATAATTAATGCGTACATAATAGTTTCATGAGACCCATAATGATGAGAATTATTTATTTTTAATTAAGTGTTATCCCTTTAGTCATAATAGTTTATGAAACAACAGGGATCTAGATTAATGCAAACGTACAATTTATGAGTATTACATGGATACATACGTACACTTATTTATTTGTTCTGAAATGTACGTGTTTCTCGATCACAACTCTTTTAAGTTCTTAACAAATAGTGAAAAATGTGTTAATATCTCATATAATTAATCACAAAGACTTTATATTTGCATGTCATTATCACAAATAATAGCGTAAACGATAACTTCTTCACCCGACGTTGCCTCACGTGTATGCCTAAACATTTTCTAAATAATAGGTCTTCAAATAATAGGACAAAAGTCAACAAAGATACGATCATCGATCTCAAAGGGGTACTTTCTCCGCACTCCTACTTCCAACCCTTTAAGTAGAAGGCCCCTAAATAACGCCCTAACTCAAACGGAAATCGCGAAATCACCGTAGGCGACCTCTCGAGTATCCAAATTACATGATTTCTTACGGGTCGACACTGCGAAAATCTCATTAGTAATTTGCACCGGAACAGTTCCGCAGTAATTAACGTATTTGCAGAGGCGCACAGTTCGCCTCTCGCCGAGACAGATTCGGATATCATTTGAACGCGATCAGTACACCCGTTATAGGCGTACCTATGGCCGGGAAGGGATGAAGGTAATTAATTGCCATGGCAACGCCGAGCGGAGGCATTGAACGCCACCCCCGCACGCTTTAACTGAAATATGGCGGCCCGTACGAATTCCTCCTGCCTCTCGGGACATGATTTTCCTATAAACCGCGGCGTCGTTCTACGCGCCGATGCACCTCGCGAAATGGGACGTTCTCCATCGACGAGCAGCCTTTGACGATCGTTAGAAACCGGAAATATAACGTTCGAGAAGAGATTTAGAAGTCGGTGGAACGCTATCGCTTAAGAGGAGCACGTGGTTGGTGGGAAATTTATGGATTTTAGTTTCCGTACTTTTTCCGTGCGTAGTCACAAATACCGTTGATGCAACTCGCGCCACTCTTGGGGTTTACTTTCGGGGTAATTCGATAGCTCGCACGATCTATCAGCTTCGAATTTGGATTTGTGATATTAATTAGCAAAATAGGGGAGGAACTAGTGCTATATTATAAAAAATAATATTATCAGTGCTATTATTAGAAAACTATATTATAAAGTGATACGCTTACACTAAGTAAAAATATGAATGATTAGTCTTGTTCTATAATAAAAATTTCTTAAAACTGATTATGAGACTGCGGATTTTAAGCATTTATGGTATAAACTAATGCGATAAACACATACTAAATATAACCAAAAGATATGTACACTTATACAAAATGGAGTAACAACATTATTATATTTATCGTAGAATAATATATTCAACGTACATTACAAATATTTTATTTATACATCACACACAAAAGCATTCAACTAAGAAAGTATCTCTGCGTAGCTATTCAAAAGCAATAAAATTAGGTTGAAACATGATTAAACTGATTGTTTAGATAAATTGAATATTAACTCATCTTAAACATAACATCATAAATTGTTTCTCTTAGACAGTAAGACTATACCGAAGAGATGAAGAGAATGCCAATAAATGGAATTTAATTTTGTTGTTAAGAATTTTTGAAAAATGTTATTTCACCTTTGGTCGGGATTTCGTATCACTAATGACATTACTATTATGAGAATGCAATTTATGAGCGAAAGGACTTCCTTCGCATTGCGAACATTACTCAGGGACTTTACAGCTCCTTACAGTGATAGAACATTACCAATAGGAAACTGTCAACGTTAATGTTAAGGACACCCCATCAACTATCATAGAAAACATGGCATCTAGTCAAGCGGAACACACTAACATAGAAGTCTCACACTCTGATTCAATATTAATGCTTAGTTGTTTTTGTCTGTAAATACACGAAGTTCCTGTTTCAGCTGTCGTGAACAGCAATCTGAGTATATCACGCCTAATCATCATCTGTATACGTCAGAACTAATTGTGTTGTAGTCCAGGAAGCTTGCACATTGGCTATCGTGGCATCTGAAAGCCATTTGAATTCTAATCCACAGGAGAAAACATATATATATATTTGAAATCATTCTTCACGGACGTGGCTAATTATCAATGGTTAATATTGTATAATTTGTCTATACTTGTCCTGTCTACATCCAAACAGTGCTTGCACGGGTGATGACCCGTCTTTGTCAGTACAAAACACCTAATCGTCTCTACACATCGAAATTTGAACTGAAGTTTGCGGTATAACGTCGTTTCTTAAAGTAACAAAGCAATCACGAATTTCGTTTGTAATAGATAAAAAATGATCTTTGAATTTCATCCATATAAGGCATATACAAGAAGGAAAAGTATGCTAAATAATTTGATTAGGAAGTTGTAGTTCCAAAGTCCACAAGAGTTTACAGGATAGTCGATAAATACATTCGTAATTGTTACCTAAAATCATACTTTATTTTGCCTGATCAAATAACATCCCTCTATTTATACAATATTATATTCATTACAGGTCCCTCTTTTATTTCTGAACGAAGCTTTTTCTTTACTGCTAATGTTTCAACACTCACACTGTACAATACAGTGATTTCATAAGCACGGTGTATTAAGAATTTTCCAATAATCTTTCCAACCCCCAGGCAGCACCTTCCTGGTAACCACCCTCATTATCAATCCCCTCGCTCGGCAACACCCTTTTCCCATCCATCATTTTAAACGATCGATCAATCATCGCCAGCTCAAAATTTCGCTTTCATCCAGTCCAGTTCTAGAATGAGTCCCTGTACATATTGTCGAATCAGGCCACTTTTGGCGGATCCAATATGGCGGATCAAAATGTGAGAAGTGATTCAATTTGGATAAAACTTGGTACACGTGGGTGTTTGTGGTCACTGATTCCAAATCTAAACTCAAAATTTATAAATTCAAAATGACGGATCCAATATTTCCGGTAAAAATACGAAAAGCGACTGGATTTGGATAAAACTTGATATACAGAGGTTTTTGGAGCGTTGATTCGAAATTTGAAAATCAATAATGAAAAGTGAAACGTTTCCATCCTCTCTATAAGCGTATCGATCCTCTCCATAGTTGTTCGTGAAAATTGTCTTATCCGAACGCTCGCATTCCTCGCTTATGCAGTCTCTCAATTTGAGCAGCCGAGATTCCGTGAAAAGTTGGACCAACAGCGGTACATTGTCGGCGTGGCGGGCCATGAGAAATCCAACTCGAGCAGGAGAACCGTTTGGGGGCGGAGGATGTTGCGGAACGGGGGTAAACGGCGAAATGGGAGGAGGTGGTGGTGGAGGAGGGGAGAGAACGAGCAGCGCGTTGCCGGGACATAAAAGCTACCGTAGTGGTGCTGGGACGTATAACGTTTAACATTTAAGCCTTTAGAAGGTTGTAAGGTTGGCTCCCTGTAATTATCGCCGAGGCGCGGCGCCTTGAGGTCTTCATTATGGCGAGCATCCTTGTTATTTCTCTGTACCCGAGCATGTACTCGTGCGCGCGCGCGCGCCCGTCTGTACGTGTGTGCACGCCACGAAGAAGAAGGCTCGACAGAAAAAAAACGTTTCGACGTCATAAAGATGAAGAAGAAGCCGAAGAAGACGACGAAGAAGATGATGAAGAAGAAGAAGAGCGCCGAGGTTCTTAATGTTTCTTTTACCTGTCCGCGTCGTGTGTCCCTCGTACTTGGAACACAGACGATTGCTGGATGAAGACAGACATTTCGCACTGAAGAGAGAAAGTAGTTAAAGAGAAAGAGAGACTGCGATGCGGTGTTACAGGATTCAGTAGACCCAGATTTTTAAAAACGACTTTATCTCGCTGCAGTCTTAAGGCTAATTACTGGTAATCATAACTGGCCGGGTACTTGATTATAACTGACTCCATCATGACTCTGTTACTCCTTTTATCTCGTACCTTCAGCTTCAGAGAAGCTTCTCTTCAATCTTAATTAGCCTGGTTAGTTATGCGAGTTACGTTACAGGGTCTTGTTTTACTTTTGTGTTGTTGTTAAATTTTATTTCTGTAGAAGTGGGCAAAATTCTTATCTGGATAAACAATAAAAGTATAAAGTAGTATAGGGTGTAGAAGTACTACACTGTTGCCTCATCCTAACTTAAGTTATATTACTGCTATTACTTTTAGATACTTTTATCTGCAAGAGACTGATAATGATTAAAACCGTAATACGCTGTATTATTCGTGCAAACCACCTGACAAACGTTACTTTTCGTCAAATAATAAACAATCATCAGGTCACGCTGCTTTTGTAAGACACCTACCGTCAATGAATAATACAGCATCACCGAAAACGTGATCGAAACCACACGATCACTCTTCCAGAATACGTAATGTCTCCATTATCCAGGAAGACGGGCGCAGACAATCTTGCAGATCGAATTTAAACCTATAAAATTCACTTCAACCCTGGCTTGAAAGTGACGCTAACGAAACCGAATTGAAGATGAATAATTGCACGTCGACCGACCGAGCGGACGATTCAAGTCTTAAAATAACATCTGCCCGCGGAACAACCATATTCCCCGAGTGTGGTGAACCCGGAGAAAAAGGATGAAGAGGAAAACTATGAGGAAGAGGAGAAATAAAAGCGGCACAGCCGGACAGAACAAAGGAACGGCTGGCGGTACCGCGTACAGGAAATTAAAATAAACGGCGGCAAGAAAGCTTGCTTTTACCCTTTCTTCCTCCCTCTCGCCATTTCAGTCGACCCGCTCCACGAATTTTATTGTCGTATTTAAGCCCCTTCGCGGCTATGGATGACCGCTCGCAACTGCGATGATTCCACTGGCATTTTGCGAAACGGAGTTACTTCTGACCGAAGAAGGGAACAGCGTGAGTTTAGGGCTGATGCACAATTTATGAGTGATTAGCAGAGGAAAGTGACCAAAGTCGGACCCCTAATTGCTTCTTCTTGTATAACTTTTTCATATTAACGATAATATTCAATTTTCAGCTGGAGGTTCTCCAAAGCCTGCTTTGGCAAAATTCACATGAAACATTACAGTGGAAAATATTTTCGGATTGACGAAGAAGTGCTAGAAAGGAAAACTGAATATCCTTCTAACTTTCTTCTGAAATATTCAGGGGCCCAGACAGTAGAATTGCTCCAACATGAATGTAGAAAGTAATAGCTTACTTTTAATAAAAGCAGATTGAAACTTTTTCTTGAACACAATTTTTTATATACTTTGAGGATTATTAAAAGAAAACTCTTAGGTAACCATGTAGGTAGATGACAAATTAACATTATATCTCACTATATCAATTAAATTATTACCTTAACCAAGTCAGTGAATACATTATATACAAACATATTGTATACATACAAGGTTACTTAACAATTAATTAATTAACTTATCCTATACAACACAGGCGACGATTAATGAACGAGGAAAAGGTTGAAGACATAATAAAAGAAGAGGTTCGAATTTATGCAACAGGAAACACAATGCTTCGGCCAAATAACTCATTCACGCTCAACAGGATATCAATTGCAGGAGTAATCCATATTCCTCGAAACTTCGTCTTCCAACACAACAAATTAATAGCCTTCCTCCAGCGGCTATTCGATTCGCTTATAAGGAAGGGGGTAAGGGGCGAAAGGGAGTTGAACGCTGTAAATTTGGTGGATTCTTTAGTGGTTAAGTTACTCACCGACAAGAGGGGGAGCGTATCCGAGAAGAAAAGAGGTGGCCAGGGTAGAATGAAAGGATGCTTGTAACAAATGGTCGTTTCCTCGAGGGGTGCCATGCTCCAACTCGTCTAACAAGGTGTCGGACGCCCCGGGACGCTCGGCTTTCATCTCGACCGACCGGGAATCGACTTTATCTTCATCTCGATGCCAAGACTCACGCCGGGAATCCCGAGTGAATCACGTACTCGAATTGATATTACCGCTGGATTCCGTCTTCTTCGTCGTCAGGTGTCTCTATCGCGGCCGCTAAATTATGCCCGGACGTAATCGATTGTCCTTACACCTAGGCCATTATTGCGGCTTGATTTATTTCATAGCCGGATTAACGCTAATGGTCCAACACTGTTTCCCCCTCCGATGCAAATGCATTGTTTCGACGTCTCTCGTTTGAGGCGTTGATTACAATTGCGAGAACCTTTTGACGTTCGCTGTTCCTGCTTTCTAATGTTGCAACTTTCTAGCGTGTAATTTATTACATACACTTTAGTTTTTATTTTGCTTATCATGTCCAACGTCTTTCACGTTGGAAATATTTATCGTTCGATAAACGTGTCGATCTTCGAAGAAATTCAAAGAACCGCTACCCAAAATGTACGACAGCAAACGCGAGAGGCATACTTAAATGTATGCAGAGCATGTTTGAGCGTGTGTAACCATTGCTTTGATATAATCACAAGGGGCGAAGACTGCAGTTATAATCGCAGTCGCGTTTCACCGTAATTTGCCTTTCACGAAAATCGGAGATTACTTATTAATGTGGTAACTAGTGGTTTACGTAACGATGAAACTGCAGACTTCGAAATAATGTAAATTAGGGGGAGGGCCAATGATTATTTGCGGTCCATTGGAGTACGGGGAACGAATTACCTCTAGAAAAAAATCGTTTCTTTAATTTAAGAATTATACGTTGCACCTTATTAGAAGAACGTATCATTAAAAGAAGTACGAAATTGTTTGAAAGGAAAATTTTTAAATGTCTAAGTTCTAAGACGTTCTGACTCCAATCGTGATTTCAAATAATTTCGTAATTGTAAATATATACATGTGCGAAGTTTATTCACCTACATAATTATAATGAAAGAAATTGATTTGGAAACTTGAAGCCTATCATTCAAATTAAACTGTATAAAATCGTTCTGTAGAACCACAATCATAATCGATATAGGCCAAAACCTTTCCAATCAGAACCTTCATATAACAATTTAAAAATTCTATTTAAGAAGCTTCCCAACCTCTGAGTGCATATCAGTACCAAAGACGAAAAGCAGCGAAACTTAAGTTGATTAAGTTAAGAAGATTACAATTTCTAGCGTCAAACTATTGCTGCATGGACCTTGTATGGTCCTCGCGATTTTAGACAACCCAAAACCCAGCCCCTGAACGAACATGTGGCGCAGCTCGGTTCGACGCGCGTATCGCGGGGGTTGCAGCTCGGCCCATTCGGACAGGAGCCACCTCGTAAGTAACCTCGAGTAAATCAGTACCCAAGGTGGCCGTAAATCTGTCCCCCCAATGGAGCAGCGTCGCAGCGTGGGCAACACGATGGAGGAGAAACGCGTCGCGCACACCCCTTGTGCCGCGGCCTGTAAGGGCTCATAACGGCCGGCGGACAAGTGTTATGGTATGGCTTATAAGTGAATGCCACCCCCTAATCGGAAAATACGAGCTCGATTGTCGAGCGAGGGTGGAATGTCGGTTCGTCCCTTTCGCTCCTGTACCATGTATATACCGCACCCTTCTCCTCCCCCCCCCCCCATTTCTTCTCTATTCCCGGTTTTTTAAGCGTCTCCTTTATGAAGCTCGCTCCTTCTCCGTCTCTCCTCTGTTCGCCAATTTTTTTTTCCCTCCTTTTTCTAAACGGTACGCGTGACCCAACCGCTCCGAACGCCCTCCTTTTATGGGCGAATTTGTAACTTTAAATTGGCGGGCTCGCGCCACCGCCGTGCCCCGATCCGCAGAGGTCTCCGTGCCGTGAAATTTCGTGGTTTTTTTTACGGCCTGATTTACTGTATCGCCCCGGCGTAGGGGAAGGGAGAGCGACGGTATTCGAGTGCTGCGATTTCCGAGGATTTACGACGCAGCGTCTTGACGATCCTGAGGATCATTAATACGAATGCTGATCCCGCGGTGCGAGGAAACGATGTTTCGAAGAAGAGGAAATCGATACGGGAAATTTTTCAACCCTTGTCCATTTGTAAATATTTGTTGAGTTTTATTTTGCATTTCATGCGTCATATTGTACTTGTGGCAGGTGCTTTTAGCTTTGTTCGTATTGTAATATCTGTAATAATTGATTAGTTAGTCTGTGGTGTGTGTAGAGAGACTTGTGAGGATAATTTATAATAATAATACATGTATCATATTTACTTTTAGGCCCCAGTTTTCCATTCTAATATTATTAGAATTCAATATTAAAATATTAAAATTCCTCTCTATTTAAAGCACCACTCCGTTTCCTAGAAACCTATACTTATTGTACTAATAAATTTATAACATGTTTTCATTTTTGATCAATTATATAATCACCCTCGTTATCAACAATCTTTTGCCGTCTAGTGTGCAAATTTTCAGCACCTGATCGATAAAAATCAATTGGTATACAGTGAGCTGATAAACAAATATTGACATTCGCAGAAACGACTTTACATTCTGGTCCCCCAATATTTTACCGTACAATAAGCACAAATGCAATAACATCACGAATTATACCATGCATATGGAATTTAAGAATCTCCTAACAGAAATTCTCAGAACTCGAACCGATACATTGACCTGAATATAAAACCAGATTCATAACATGCGAGAAATCGCAATAAGGCAAGAGTGTCCCGACAATATCAAAAGCTACTCCGTCTTCGGTAAATCCTGGTAATTTGATAGACTAACAGACGTCATCGGCGAAAGGACGCCGAGGCCTTAAGCCTGAATTAGCGTCGATATTGCGAAAGAGACGACTTAGAGACACGAGACGTGCAAAAGGCACGGTTTAGCACCCTCGTTCGAGGCAGCGGTAAGCTGGTTGGGGTGATTTGCTAAGCCCGCTAACAAATAGAAGGATAGATGGCGGCATTCAAACCCTACCAGACGTCGGCAACCCCGGAACAACCGTACAGCCGTAGCAACCCCCGATGATACGACGAATTACACGCGGATCAGAGCCACTTTGAGCTTCGATTCGATACAGTCGACTATAACATTATGCCGCATCGAGTGGTCCAGCTCCTTATGGCCCCATAAATGACTGTAGGATAAAGGTATCGAAGCGGGATTCCTCGATTTTATTGCGTAATAGGGCAGGGATGATGTCACATTTTATATTACTGTTATTCTCTGTTATTGTCACTTTTCTTGGTATTGAATTGTAACGATATGGTTGCGTTCCTTTAAAACAATTTACAATTAGCTGAAACATGAATGTTTTACTACAGCGAACCTAAGTGATTTTTGATCGCTGGTTCTTTATTTACTTAGCAAACTTTTCTTATAAAATTTCAGACACTACCGCCATTTCTAAACGTTGATCCGATAGAATATCATTAGCATATGTTGAATATAAAAATTTTAAAACGAGAAATAAACAAGAAAAATCGTCAGAGAAGTCGTTGAGATTACCTCGCAAACTAAGAAGATACTAGAAAAATCGATACCTGGTAGACTACATGGTATAATTAATGCTAAAACATCCACAGAAAAAATTGAGAACGTGTTTTCTATTTTAAAATTCAAGTACTTTCATAACACTTTCCAACAAATTTATAAGTTTTTTATTATTTGCAATATCCCAAATATCCTGTATGATATAAATTCAAATAAATGTTGTAGAATGCATAAATACAGACGTAGCTTTCATCTAACGGCATATAAAATTAATAAGAAAAAATAGCTAAGAAATGATCGTCAGTAATGTTACAATTTTTATGTGACTGGTAGAGTTAATCGATTTGTACATCGAACGGCTCATATTTGTGTCCCAATACATTTTCGAGTAAACAATTTCCAATATCGATCTGCTTTCGAAGGAGTCAGGACTCACGTACGCACAACGAAATGACCGATCGAAGAACGGTCCCTCTAACACCGATCCTCGAACGTCGTCTTCCTCGGCTACGGCCCGGCGTGATTCGCGTTTTCACTGATCCTATCGCGTATGAAATATTCGCGGAAACCCTGAGGAGAATTCTCGCGCGTTCCTTCAGGTTCGCGTGCCCGTAATTGGCTCCTCGCTGGCTCCTCTCCTCGAGGTTGGAAACCGGTAACGAGGTGGAACTTTTTCGAGAAGGAGATCCTTCACTCTCGCGCCAGGGACGAGGCGAGAGATGCCAACGTCGAATCGGTTGCGGCTCGCTCTATTTGCGTTTCGGTACACGGCATTATGCGGCGCGTTTGCACGTAGAGGCGGATAATTTAATACCGGCTGGTATCACCGAGGGGCCGCCGAATCAACCGGGAATATGGAAATCGTCGACACGATCGTCCGGAGTATGGAAAACCGTTCACGTCTCACGGAACGAGTATGAATATCGTTCAGCGTACACCTTTAATGAGAAACGATTTCTTTCGAGAGTTATCGTTCGATACTACTTTTCATAATTTGTCTACTGACGTTTCGATCGTAACACGTTGGTCGACATGTTATTCAGAAATGGATGGCTTTTCATGAAGGAACTGAAAAAATTAATTCTGTAACTTTCTGCTGTCTTGCTTCTCTCATGCACTCTACACCTTACTTTAATTATCTCAATTATATAGCATCTTTCAAGTAATTCACCGTCTTTAACTCTGACTCTCTCAACAACTCCTAATCGACTAAAGAACAAACTAACCGCCGACTAGACGCTCTTCAATTACACCGCACTCTTAAGAGTCTCAACACATCGTATACCTCACAATTCTAATTAAACGTCAATCATAGATAGTCTTAAAATTTCTCCTGCACGGACTCGAGCTTCCATTCGCACCTAAAATTTAAATAAAATAACTGGATGTGTTTTTATTGCCTTTGGAGCAATCCAGGAATATATTTTTATTCATCAATGTCATCAACGAAGCATCGTTGTTGATTGTTCAAAATTTTAAATTAAATAAAATAGAAAATATTGAATCTATATCTTCAGCTTGAATATTTGACGACGAACCTACCATTACATTTTTCAGCTCACTCCGTTCGTTATCTACCAATGAGGACGATAACTCAAAGAATCATGGAGTGTATCAGCTCAAGACCAAAGATTTACCGAAACATAATGAGACGCACTAATTAATGCCGACACCGTCGTGTCCTGCAGCAATTAGCGCCGAAATTAATTAGCCCGTTATCTCGTAACAGGGTGGACTCCGAGGGCGACAGAGTGTTCTTCAGAGATTACGGTAAGAAATATTTGTCAGGCCCTTTTTTTCGTCGTGAAGGTAGAGTAGAGATAAGCTATACAAAATATGCTTCCTTTATCGATCATTTTTTTTTTCTGTAAACAAGAACGAGCAGCCATTTCTAAATGATAATCTAGATACAACGTGGACGAGGGAGAGAAAAAGTTACAACCAGGACGGGACAAGACAGGCTCCTAATTAATGCAGGGTGGGAGAAAATGATCGATTTGTTGGTAGTTTCAACACTTTGTGTTCAATTATTCACATAATATATAAAGGAGAAATGATTTAAAAAGCAAATACAGTAGATTGTAACTTTATATGCAAAAGTTCAAACATTAGAAAGGAGTGTCAAATACATTAATCGACATAACATTAAGAAGCGATTCCTATTAAAAATGAAATATTAGCAGAGACTATTAATAGTTGTTAGAGAAAAATATCTACTAAATATAATATTTATTCTTTGCCTTTAATACATTACCTCACATTTTACAAATAAGTTATTGTATAATTGCAAACATATATCTTTTAAATGCCTATTATTTTACTGCCTTGCTTTCTACAGTTGAATTAATTAATATTTTTTTTTACCCTCTTTTATCTACAAAACAGCATTCAAATTTTGAACGTATCTCTGGACAAATTACCTGTCATCTATTTTCTAAATAAATATAATTTCATCGAGACCAACAAAACGGAGTTTCCATGTCAATATTTCACGTGCTAGTGCTAACCGTGTTCCACCACTACCCTATCACGATTCGCGCGATATCTAAACGTTTCTCGCGCGGCGCACGAAACGCGGACATTATAATAATTAACACGAATATTTCCCAGCGCGGCGAACTTTCAATTACGAACACAAACGGGTGTCCCGCGTAAACGAGCCGCGGTGAAACGGTCGATGAAAGTTAATGAAGTGATAGAATTTGTAAATCGAAGCCGGCGCACGGAATTCCATTTCGGTGGCCAACAGGAAAAAGGAAACACGATTATCGTTAAGTTTTGACACGCCCCGGGCGTGCCGACCAAGCGAATTCAACTTGTGGAAATCCCAACAGATTGCCACGGGGTTTGTCGCCTGGCGGTCGGTCCCTTTTCATGGTGGTTTCCTCATAAATAAAAATAACCATCGCACCCCCCGGGGGGATACGTATACGTGATATCGCTTTCCGTGTCTCCTCACCCTGCCCGCTGGAAATCAGAAAGAATCGTTGCGTTTTCTTTCTTTGTTTCCCGCTTTCCGTCTTCGTTCCTCCAGCGTTACAGATGTTTTCCACGGTATATGTATACTACCCACGAATTCGTATTGATGGCCATGGCGTCCTTTGCTTCATGTTTTTTTCACGTCTGAAAAAACATCAATTTATGTAAATCTTGGTTTGCCAAATTTATAGAAAACTCTAAACTAGCTAGGCGATGAATTCTTGCGATGTATTGGAGATAGTATTTAATTATTGTTTACTTATCGACCCGTGAATAAAGACAATATGATAATGGAGAAAGTTGTAGAGAAAATTTGTTTTAGAATTAGTTTTTCGAACTTTCGAGCAGACTTCTTCTTATATACAGTCAGTCCCGTAAGTATTCGTATCCTCTATGTTTATTGAAGAACTCTGTCTAAATTAAATGATATGTTTAATATTTTCAAATAAATGATTCATTATGCATATGAACACAAATAGATTGTACACGTTTATACAATCACAATAAAAAATTTAGATGGAATCCTTAAACCTATCATTTAATTTAAACAAATTTTATTAATAGACCTAGATGGTACGAATATTTATGCAACTGACTGTATGTATGTTAGTTATTTCTAAACATTTTAATAGATATTCTAAAGAATTCTTATGAAAAAGTAAATGTTAGATAGGAAAGGTTATCACTTATAAAGAGATAATTGGCGAGGGTTTAATTGTTTCCTCTTTGGTTTTTATTATAATAATCAATCCTTGTTTCCAAATGTTCTTTTCCTTCTAAATGATTCATTACTCTGTCCTTGTGGAATTCTAGATACTCACATATTTCATTATGCTCTACAATAAAGTCTAATTTCATAACATCTCTACTTCATTTCATCTGTCCAATTACCCCTTTCTTCTTTCTATTCTTATTATATCCACGACTGGCATGTACGCAATCTTGTATATAAATTCTCTACATGATCCGATCGAACAATTATATTCCTCGACCCTTTCCAACCTCGGAGCTTTCCAACAAGATCAAAAGTATCCAGGACCAAAACATTCGGCCGTATAAAATCGTTTAAAAAGCAACCAGCCCGAACCACGGGGTTGTCTTTAACGCGTATGCACTTGTCCATATGGACCCGTTGGCTCGTACACGATAACAGGAAAGGGGACCCGTTATTCTCGTGGTCCTAGCGTCCCGGTGTCAGGAGGGTGGAGACGCTCCCGTTATGGGGCCCATGGGAATTCGGCCGCGGGCTACACAACGAATTCGACCCTCTCCCTCACTCTTTCGCTATGTAGATACACGTATTACGGGATTTTCGGGGTGATTCTCCACACGAACTTTTGCTGTCGGGTTCCACCTCGATACCCGCCCCCTACACCCTCGCTTGCAAGATCCCTCTAATCTTTTCGTTTCTGTGTCCATCTCTCTCCTTCATCCTCATCGCTTAGCGATCGAGATGTTCGTCCTGTCTCCATCCCTCTACGTATCTTTCGCGCTTGTCCCTCTCCTTTGTCCTGCTACGAATGCGTTTACTTGGCGGGTCGAACTCCTGTCAAGACCGCAAGGATAACATCCTCTAGGGAGAAGCGTCGACCAGGGGGTGGCGATCCCCGCGGTCAGCCACCGATACCGCACACCAAAAGCCAGAGAATTTGCCAACCTGGCGAAAATATGTTTGGGATCCGTGGCCCGCAATTCCTGAACACGGGGCTTGCTAGGGTGAGACCGTCACGAAATCGACTTTACGAGTTGGTAGATTGAACCATTTTCCAATGGTCAAGCGGATTCTCGTGCGCTTTAGGGATTGGGTTTTCATGAGAGGTTCGTGTCGGTGAAAAGTTTCCTCGGTTTCTGCGAGGCTGCTCGGTGTTTTCGATTTGTCGTAGGTACTTGTTTATTGAACTATGTTTGGTATGAATTCGGGAAATAGCAATACGTATGCTAATGAAGATATTTTTGGATTTTTTCACTTCTTTGTGCCACCGTGAATATTCAGTTTTTCAAAGAGATTGTATGCGATCACTTGTTGTCCGTTTAATTTTGATTATTTCCAACAAATATGAAACATGCATATTCTTAATATATGAGTAAATATGTGTGCAAACAAAATTATGAAAACTCTGAACTGGTAATGATAGAGACACCATAGGAAACATGAAAATAGTAAACTTCATAAAAATTGTGTTTCGTCATTTATTAAATAACATAGTAATTTAGTTTCTCAACTCTCCAGATATACAACTTTCATTTTTAGAACCTCAGTTATTATTCAAATAAGAATTTTTGTTGGTGGTGGGTAAATAATTGATTATCTATTCGTTAAAGATAAGTTTTCAAGATTATGCAATTCTATCGTTATTCATTTTTTATATGTTTTGAAGATTATGCTTAAATCCGGGTATTTCAATCTAGATATCACACGTGAAAGCTTAATACTGTTTTCTAAAATCTGTTACCGAGATCTCGCTATTTACTTGATGAATAACCAATAACCATTTAAAGAAGCTATCGTTCCAAATACATCAATCAAAAATTTTCAAGGAAGTGATTTTTATAAGAGCACTCTTACTAATGACAAAATTATGTGTATTAAATTCTTATAAAAGAATTTTATATCTACAAACGTAATCCTGAAAGTATGAAGAACGTGTTCCAGATTTGTAAAAACATGGATTGTCATAAAAATATATCGTAGTTATTTATACTGTACAGAATACTCACTTGTAAGTTTGTTAAATTTTCACGAGTTTCAGCTTGACAGTCAACGTGTTAAGAATAAACTTCCCTTCCCCGAGTGTCCAAAATTAGTCAACCTCAATATCGAATCCGGCCGTCCCCGGGAGTCTCGCGGGGAAGCGTGCAATCAAAGCAGGCATAGAAAAATTCATTTAATCTCGGTAGCACCGTAGTCCGCGGAGGCGTCGCTAGGCGTAAAAGTCGCGCGATCCACGAAAAGCAACGTCGCTGTGGGCGTAGTCGAGCCAATTTAAAAGGCTAATTCCCTGACGGAAGCCCGTGGGATCCTTTTCCGACCTCCCTTCGTCGCCCTTCTTCGTTCACCGAGGAAACTCGCCCCGGCCAGACGACGGGGTGGCTTCCAGCTCAAAAGTAAACCAATTTCGTGGCTTGTTTAAAGCCGAAGCCAGATAGGACGTCGACGAGGCCACGGTCCCCCGAGTTATTTCGCGTAGGTAACGCGCCGTGAAATTACGATGATACGCGAATCAATGGACTTCCAGAGACCCGCTCTCCCTGCCCTTTTCGCACGCGTGAGAATGGCTGGGAATTTCGATGATCGATCTGCGCTGGCCTCCTTCGGGGAGACGCGGTCACGGGTCGATGATCTGCGGGATATTTCGCGAGTTTATAGGGTATTTTATGTGAAAGCGCCATTCCCTTGCGCCCCTCTTACAGATAGGAAAATCGCGGGGATACCTGCGAGCGTGACTGAGTCCGCAATTTTTGTTGGCGAACGTGTACTGTGCGGAGCTCAGAAGTTGGGTAGTTATCTACGAACTGAACGAGGCAGGGACGAGGAGACTAGGATGTTTCTCTAACTCGTTTTCATCAGAGTTTCCCACTCTTAGATTTTTAGCAGTTACATAGTAGGATGTCCAATATTCATGGAAATGTTGGGGATTTTTCTGTATTAGCAAACTATAATTTCGTTTGTATATTCTTTTCAAAATTTAAAAAAAGAAATGAGAAAGCATATTTTACGTATATTTTTATTTACTAGTCAATACAAATTATATAGGGTATTTTTAATTTCGCGAGTTGAAATGAATTTTCTGTTTTAGCAAACTATAACTTCGTTTGTTTATTCTTTCCAAATTTTAAAGAAGAAATGAAATAGCACATTCCATCTAAATTTTTATTTACTAGTCAATACAAATTATATAGGGTATTTTTCATTTTACGAATTGATATAAATCATTTTTTAAATTTTCATGATCATTATTCTAGTGAAGGTCAATAATGAATTAACAGAACCAAATATAACGAAAAATTTCTTCAACATCCAAACAAACCCCGAAAATTATATTTTCATCCAACTTAAATTTCCTTCGAGTTCTTCAATAAATTGCAATAAAACTCCACTTCTTCGAACGCGTTTAATTTCCACGTTCGATTCACCGAGCCTCCCCAATTATCCGTTTCGCTATCAGGGCTGTGGCATTGAAGATGAGACGTCACAATTTCGAAAATCATCGTCCTGTCACGGTGCTCCTTTTTAACGCAGGAAATATCGAGAGGTAGGCCCTATTTTGGCAACAACGGAGGGTCGGGAGAGCCACTCGACTTTCCCATTTCCTCGACAAACGGGCATCGTTCGCGAGGCGCGCATCGCGACAATGGGCTGTCATCGATGTGGCCCACTTCGACTGCCACGTCCGACCGGAAGTCGAGGCTAATGTGTTTGATCAGGACGACCCCGGCACGAGCGGCGGATCCTCCGGTCTCGTTAGCCAGAACTCGATATCCGCTTAGCCACGTTTCTCAATTTCTCACGTTCGAGGGCTACCAGCAAAAATATGCCGGTGGAACGCGAACGGAGACAGTGCTGCTGGTGAAACGTGATCGATACGGTTGCCATAAATGAGGTGCCAGGTGGCGATTGTGGGACGAGAACGTGGTTGAAATGGAAATGTTCGTGACCCGCTTATCGCCGTAATTGATGAGAAATAGATTTCACTATGGAGTTAATTAAATCTGGACTTCGGTCTTTCTGACTCTCTAATCTTCCGAATTTAAATCTGAGTTGATTCGGATTGGCATTATCACCCCAGTTTCGTAAGGAACGAATACGGGAGACATTTCGCTGATTAATTAATCACTGTCAGAAAAATGTAATTATACTTACAAATAGACATCGAAAGTGAATGAAGTAGTAAGAGGTCCTTCGGAATAAATGAAAAATTTGTATATAAGATTTCTTTTAATGTAGGATGCGGTTGGGAGGGTGCCGAAAAAGACGGTTCGTACTCTAAAACTATTTATTAACAATAATAATAATAATGAATATGGTGAATATGTGTGAATTCTTTTCCCGTCACGACGCGCGAGGTTTCGATTCCCATTAACGACTGCCGATCACTTCCGATTATCGTCCTCTCACACACACGCACTCTCGCATACACTACTCGCTTGCACTACGCCGCATGCATCTACGCATAACATTCACTCATGTAGTTATCTGAAATTATAAATTGAAATACACCCCGTTTTATAATGTATAATCCACAAACGAAGAAGATATAGAATTGACGAAATGCATACAAGAATAAAAGAAGTCGCATACGACCTGTAAACATTAGTCTTCCACCCCTCAGTTAACCCTTATAGAGCAGAACTTCCTGGGCATTTTTTTCACCTTTTCTGTGGATGAGAGTAGAAACTTAAAAATACAAAATTCCCACCCCTTTGTTAGTGCTCCAAAACTTTGGAAATTAAATAATTCGAAATAACGGGGATCGGAGGTGAAAAATCGACAGGATTGCCTGGATCGAACTTTTTCCACCGGGATAGTCCGCGGAGAATCTCGTTTTCGCCTAACCGGAGAAGAATGGTGGCGATCGGCCGCGGACGCTCTAACTCCTTATTTATTCCCGTCTAAAATCTCATTCCGGCTGAAATATTTGCTCTATACCCAACGGTACGTGCATTCTCCGTATGATTTTTCATTAAAGTGTCTCCCGCAGCTGAGATATGGCCGGCACATTGAATGTAGCTACTCCCATGAGCGAGAGAGACGCGCGTATGGGAAATTCGCGGGTTGAAACGCGCGCGCACGATGAGAAATATAGCAAAAGCGGCGGGGAACAGAGGGAGAGAACGGTGTAGCCGCGTTTTGCACAATATTGCGGCGGTGATCTACGGCCCAGCGTGGTGTTCCCACGAGTGCGATAAAGATGGTGGCATGCAAAGTTATGCAGCACGAAGAGAAATGGCGGAATTGCCCTCCGCTTTTCTTGCAAAATTCGTTTCGTCGTTACTAGCCCGACGACCACTCCTATTTAAGCGCACTCTGGATGTTCGAGGTAATCAGTTTCGTTCAATTTTAAGTGTTACTTCTTTTTGTATTATTAACACTTCGATCGTGGCGCTTTTTTTTTTCCTTGAATACGTTCGGCCTATTAAAGAGATGTCTCGTTTCTATCTCATCACCTGTCCTCGATGTGTTAAAATAATCAGTAAAAAATACAGTACCTGCCCCAAAATGAAACTTGTATAGCCTTTCGACCCCACGTAGAATTTCTTTCCACTGTGACGTTTGATTAAATCCTCACTGTTATTCATACAATTCGTTTCTCGTTTCTCATTTATCCTGACTAAAACGAAAAAAAAATGGCAGAGAGTAGTTTTGCGTGTTATCCGGAGAAGCAAACGAGCAAATTGGCTATATCGATGTAAATTTTAATGTAATTTTTAATTTGCTCCCTGCAATTTTTACGAGGATGAATTTTACGACCAGCTGGGAATAATTATTCACGAACGCTCCACGTCTTTTGTTTCTTTTCTCGAGTAAAACCCAAAGTTACGCATGGCGAATCCCGAGGAATATGTCCCAATGATCGCTAATTAAAAATTTATTTATCGAACGCTCGCTCGCTACCGTTATTATCGGCGTATTCCGTTTACCAGCTAGATAATTCCCAGCGCGATATCAAATTCGATAAAGGGGGTTATTCTATTTACAGCTTACGTATTCGCGTATAAGGCCATCGCTTTACTCGCTCAGGAATATTGCAAATCTATTGAAAATAATTTTATGTGATCGCGAGAATAGTTTGCGAATTATTTGGTAGTTAAATAGATAATGCAACATGTCTCGTATTTTAATATTCGTTGACTGCAGATATTGTAATATACAGCATAATAGTTTATTTTTGTTGAAACTGTAATAATAATAAATCGCAGAATCACAAAGCTTCGCTTAATTACGAAGTTGGATCTGCTCGCTTAACATTGAAACCATTTAAGAGGTCACTTCAGATCGATAATTAAACTATTATAACTATATTCAGATATTCAGATCAATAATTAAATCTTCTTCGTGTTTTTAATTAGTTGCAAAGTAATTCTAAGGAGGTATTTCCTCTTTCAGCGGTTAAAGCATAACTTCGTCGAGAGGATACTTCAAGAAGTTAAAAGGACAAGATTCGTTTTCGCAGTCTAAGAGATGAGCGTTGAAGAAAAAATTTTCTTTAAAAATGTATGAAACATGAGCAATGAACGTAATAGAATATTGTAATAGACTTTTGTTAACCGTAAACCTAACTGTTTACACCCTCAACATGACGAATAGTTTCGTTTCTCGATAATTTAGCGTAATATGCCTGACCATCAGTAATCCCCATAGTGATATCACCATTTTAAGGTTCACATTAAATTCTCAAGAGACTCATGCATCCAGTTAATCGTCAATGGTCCCACAAACTTTGTTATACCAATACTTAAAGTACAATATCTCCAAACATCTAAAGAATTTTCAGGTTATTGCCGTGTTACCATTATACCATGGACAAATTTCCATGGCGTAAAGAAAACAGTTACCAACAAACTAAAATCGACCAAACGATGGCGCAGTAACAGCCAACTACACAGTTCACCGTCAACTATCAACCATCAGCCATCTTCCCAGCACCTCCCCGCGTCTCATTACCATCGTTATTACCATGGTACGTCACGGCGTCGTTTTCCAATTCCCCCCAAAAGGGCCAACGAGTTCTGACGCTGCGGCCAAGAAGAGAAAAATTAGCTTATCGCGCACAATAATCCCAATTCCCATGGGACGCTGGCTGCGAGGAGTTCTAGGCGTGCGGTCGCGGATTAGGGAACATATTTCGTAATCCGCGATAGATACGGGCGTGTTCCGCCGCCCCTACTTATGCAGCGACAACCCCATCTGCACTGAACGGGGGTGAACTCGAACAGGACGAATTATTATTACGAAGATCCTCATGTATCTCAATGACGCATCGCTTCGCACGGGACTTAAGGTTTAATGGACCGTCGTGGATTTCGCCCACGTGTTTTTTCCAGGCCCCGGCTATCCCCACCCTCTCACCGCTTTGGCTTCGAGGGAGAAGTCGAGGGTGAAAGACTCGCGAAACACGTGAAACGCGTGAAATCGTTGCACTCTCGCGACCGCGAAAACGAACGTGACGGGCCTGACACGTTGTCGAGGTTGAATCTGTAACGAGCTTGAGGGGCGATGTGAGACGAAACGGGTTCCTAAGGGGGCGGCTTTTGATAGGAGGGATCCGTGAGCCGTGGGACTATCGGGATGAATCGGGTGAGACGATTTTTTATGCGTCTTTCGCCCTGTTCCTTTTAATTAGATTTAACTGGGTGCGAGGATCGGAAGTAGGAGCAAATGCTGAGGTTCTCTTCGGATAATTTAGTTGTGCAAGAGTGACGAGGTTGATGTCTGTGTTATTACTAAGTGTAGGATTATTCTTGATTATACTGGCCCGTTTTACTTATCGATATTTCTTTTCATTCACTCCGAACAGGCAAATTTTATATCGTTTATCAATTTCTGGTTATTAATTACTTTCAATTTCATAGTTAAACTAACTATTTCGCTGTAACTATTTTACTCGATTATTTCTAATTTTAATTACTTCTAGTTTGTGATATCTTTTTCATTCTACATTTTGCGGTTAAGGTATTTACGTGGCGGCATCAAAACGTCCACAATCGAATTTTCAGAAGTATCATTCGAGGGGAAAAAATACCAACGTGAAACAAGCAACAAATAATCACGAACCAATTTCCGTCCCCTCGCGTCGCAATGCCCTCCAACGATCGAGCGTCCAATCTAAAAATTCGCGGACCGAGGAAGATAATACAATTACCGGTATCGTGTTAATCAGCGGCCACGGGGAAATGAAACGATCCTCTGGTTCGCCCAGGGAAGCCAGAGGGGCAAAGAAACGTTGCTGGCCGTTGGTATTAATCCATACGAGAGGCAAAGGAACACCGGAGCGACTACGCCGAGAGTCTGCGGTGCCTTAATTAACGAGATTTTAAAAATGCGATGACAATTTCAATCCAGCCCGACTAACTTCAGCTCCGAGGGTAATTCTATTAGGCAGTGGCGTAGCATCGTAAAGGGTTGAGGGTAAGAGACGGACCGGCAGACAAACAGAGAGAGAGAGAGAGAGAAAGAGCGAGGGTATATAGACGGAGGGAGAAGTTGAACACCGACGATAATGGCAGGGGTGTACTGCCCCCTGGGGCACCCTCACGCTAACTGGCTGCGACTGTGGCACGGACCCCTTTACGATTCTGACTTAATTTATGTATCATCCGAGAGTTAAGTAATTTTTCCTCACGAATTACCTCCATCTCGCTGACTGAACGAATTTCTTCTTCTTGTTCTTCTTCTTCTTCTTCCGTTGCTCCCTTCGTTGCACGATCTTCGAGACCGTCCTCTTCTCGCGCGCGGTGACACACGTGACGAAGGTCCGAATGCTGGTTTCGAAAAATGACTTCCTTTGGACGTTTAACGACGCTATCGATTGGCGTGATTAATTTACTTGGAGCTTATAATTCTTTGAAACTGTAATGAAAGGATCGCTGACGGTATTGGCGAGTTAATCGATGATGATCGTCAATGAAGAAAAAGAAAATAAAAGTATTTACAATACACAACTACATATACCTAGCTACGCCATGTGATTCAAATTAAATAGGTATTCCATAAGTAATGTGACATGAATTTTATTTTGTAATAGTTTGTAATAGTTTCCGAAATATTGGACCACATAAGTTATGTCCCGCTAGATCGCTGATCGCTAGATCACACTGTGCGCCCTATTCTTTATTCGCTATCCTTCTCTACCTTCATCGCATTTCTCCTCCACTTTTCAAGCTATATAACGGGACATATTTATTCTGTTACTAGAAACCCATTTCATCGCCTCACAGCATTTTTCACCATATAAACGGATATAAATTTCGGCTGTTCGAAAATAAAAAGATTTACAATCTTGAAACAAAATCCTCTTCGGAAAACCCTTCATTCTGTTTGCATTCCAAAGGTAATATCGAACGCGAAGTTAAAATCATTTAATAATAATTGGGAACCATGAGTAAAGCAAGATATTTTAATTAATTATTTCCTCTGCTACGTCCGCTGGCCTTGGGCAGTGAAAGATCGAAGAGGCGGATAGATTATTTAAAATTTCCTCGAACACTCAGCGTACGAATTCTCCTACGGCGCACGGTCGGCTAATTAAAACGCGAGAAACTTTCGCGACGGCCCCGAGGAAACGAGTTTAAATCTGTTTCAGACCAGTTTCCAACGAGCGGTGCCTTAGTGGCTCCCCCGTGGACCGTTTCCAACGTGACTGCACCCCCAGCACTTTATTACGAGTCTAATCTATCTCGGCGTGAACCAGCGGCAGCCGCTCGGTCAAAGGGGGTTGGTATTTAACCCCGAAGCTAATTGCTCCTTTCGAATTTCTCGAGACGCGAAAACGAAATCTCCGTCGACAGCTTCCGGCTGCAGAGTTTATTTTAGCACTCGTGTATCGTAATTGCGTTTCAATGTTGAAAAAACAAGTAATAATTACAGGACTCGTCGTGACTGTCCAACAATCACCATATCGAGTATGTTGGGAGGATCGATTTTATCGAATGGGTCCTCTTATACTTGAGAACATTACATGTAGTACTTAGAACTTTTAAATTCTAGTCTCATTTACTATAAATTCCACGTAGAAAAATAGTTTAATAATTTGAGGTGTAAATATCATATAATTTGAGTATATAAATATTAGTTTAAGGTCAAATCAGTTCTCTTTTAGCAGTTTTACACAGGGCAGATGAAACAAAGGGATCCAGGGGAGCACTTTACGTTCACCTGCTGGATTGAGTTATTTGGGGCGCGAGGTGGTGTCGTTAAATGATTTAGGCAACGCGAGATCGAGATCAAAAATTGGCGATCGAGGGTCGCCGGCTATGATCCACGAAACATGTGGCGAACGAGAAACGTGCTCGCTAGGGATGCGCCTGTTACGCTCGTAATTGCATCTTACGCCAATGAGCAACGAATTACCAGGTAATATATTACCTCAAATTATAGGTGATAACCGACGGGACATTACGATCGCCACTTCGGCCAGATGGGTCGATCGGTCCGTTTTCGGTGGCGATTCGCGCCGCGGCATATGGAACCCCCATAAATATTCGAGGGCTTCCTGCTCGTCGACACTGGGCCCCTTTGATCTCTCTCTCTCTCTCTCTCCCTCTCGTGAGCGGTCAGTGACGCTCAGAATTCTATAGACACGGAGTTCGAGTACTTGGCAAACATCTCGGTTACGTTCTTCGAACTTTTCCTTTCGTATTCTGTTACGAGAATTCGGTCGAATCGATGGCTAGGAAGGAAGGTTTATTTATCAAAGGAAAGTCGAACTTAAAAGAAAATAACATAGGATTCACGTATAGTTGTAAACATATATACTTTGTAAAAATACTTTGTCAAGTAGGAGACTCTCATGTTGACGCAAAGAAGAATGGAAAATTAATAATTGACGTGAAGCATGAAGTTGGTAATTTTCTTTAATTATTCTGAATAATCTTGATCAATTTAAACATTTATGAAGCTACGAAACGAAAGATTAAATTAATGTATAATAACGCAACAAAATTATCAAATCAATAGATTACAAAGGAAAATTATTTAAGTAACAGATAAAAAGGAAACCATTTCAAAACATCCTGGAATTTTCCCAAAACCCAGTATTTTAAAAAGTAGAAGATAAGCGTTGTTAATATTATCTTCTCAGAAAGAAAAATTACTTATTCTTCGACGCTCCTATTAAAGTATGCCCATTTCATAAAGTATCACGTATTACAAAAGAAGTAGATCGCGGTATTTGTATCACGCACCCAAGAAAAAAGTGTCTTCGGCGTCTTCAACGATGTTGAAAACTTTATAACAGACTCGTTAAAAATTCTTCAGCGTCGCTTCGCGCTTTACAGGCTTTCCAATTTCGTCCTTTCGTTTTCCACGTTTACTCTTTACAGACTCCGGAGGTAGTGGGGGTTAACTGCGACTTTATTACAGGACGATTATAGTGGAAAGCTAATTTCCAACTAGCCGAGCGTCCTCGGCAGAGCTCTCTCCCCCATTCCGTGGCTAACTTCGTTAATGTATAATCCGGTGTGGCTCCCCGGGGTTGCGTTGCCGTGATATAAAATCAGTAAGCTTTAGTAAATTTCGTTTAAACAATCCAGTAAACAATTTTCCGCCGCTCTGCACGGTAAAGTAACGGCACCCTGGTGGCACCTGTACGCCTGCAACACTTTCTACCCTGTGGCGTTTACCCCTATCGTCGGCCACGTTCAGCCACCCCCTTTTACACTTCGACGTCCTACTTCGTAGGAGAATGTTTCTGGGTATCTGTCAACCGGGGATTAATCTGGTTAAATGTTCCCTTCAAGTTCTACGCTTTGTACTGTTTTATCCGAATTCGTCGCAGATTTGCATACTTCAACTGGAATTAATTAATAATTCCACGAATTGGGATTGTTAGAAGTTTACTTTGTCATTGGCAAACAGAAAGTAGTATTAAATAGTAGTTGTTTTAGAGGAATAATGATTTTTCAAGAAGATTTGAAAGATGTACGTTGATAAAAATATTTTTAGGGAAACTACTCGTTGCAATCAGATTTTTTAAATCTGCTTAAAGAATGACTATAAATAATTCATATATATTTATATATATTTAATTGATGTTTTCATTTGAACAAACAATTACAACCAGTACCCACACTTTCATTCTCACGAAGCAACACTCCTCTCAGAGTATCCGCAAATATAATCTCTCGCCTTTCCCAATCCCTACAAAAAAATTCGAAGATTTAAAACGACGTACAACGGTCGGCGTCACCAAACATTGAAAGACTTCACATTTTCGCCATCCCCCGTGCCCGCAGCTCTTCATCCATCACGCCGATCTTCCTCGATGCGGCAATTCTCCGCAAATTTCCGTCTCCAATCGCGGCCACGTAAATTACGCCGCAAAATTCGTTTCTGCTGGGAACATAACTCAACGCCCCGCCTCGAAGCCGCGCAAACACCCGAATTACTATTTATTCACGATGCTTTCGCGCGGCGCGGGAGGATAGCGCTATCGGTCGGAGATAGTGATAAAAGTATCTATAACTCAACGAAAATAAAAAAAAAAAATGCCTCGGAAAAAGAGGTACAAATCATCGGTGGAGACGGTGCGGTAGGGGCAGGAGTGAGGGGGGAGGGGTGGTCTCCCGGGGGATATCGAACATGGTCATAAATCGCAAATCAAAACGTGTCAAACGGGCCGGCCGCGAAATTAAAAGTGACGGGCGAACGGCGTGTATTGTGCACGGTTGCATATCGACGCCGTGAAAACCGGCCCGCCATAATTGTGAGTTACGGTGATCACGCACCGGCATTTATTTATTCGCCGATGCGCTCGTTATTTATGACGAAAATGCATCAGAGGCTATATCTGCGGTACCGCAGGAGTCCCTCTGTACGCGTTCCTGTCTCGGTATCGATGACGCGCCGATATTTTATCGGAATTTTTAAAAACGGAAAACCGACGCGCTACCTTCGCGATCTAGCCACACCTTCGAAGGCAAATGAAATTCGAGCGTCCCTTGGTCGTCGATACCCTAGTCAAAAAGGTTGTGGAGGTGTGGAAGCTGATGAGTTGGATATTGATCGGATTTGTGATCAAGTGTCTTTCTTCGACACTACTCGTGTTCCTTCGATTCAAAATCATAATTTGAACGTCCCTTAGTCACCACTAAGGCAGACACTAACAGAACGCAGAAGATTCAAAATGGTCAAAAGATCATTCTTGGAAGATTTAAGGATAGATTTAACTGGACATAAGCAATTGGCGACTTCTTAATGAATTCTTTGAAGCATTCAACGAAATAGTGCGTTTAAATAGAGCAAATGGTTAATCAGTAATAGCATCGAGGGGAATCCAGCGCACCTAAAAGTTACGAAACCCGTTAAAACCGTCGCCCCGGCGTTGGCAAATATATTTTTCATCCCGAAGTTCGCCAGCAAGTTCCGATTGCCTCGCGTGTCTCCGAGGTCCATTGACCCTCGACGTCTTGCGACGACCTCGCCGTGTCGAAAGGTCCCCAAAAACCCTTTAACGAGGAAACTTTCCACGAAACGAGCCACTTGGACATTTTCGAGGGTAGCTTTAAATATTCGAAAGCACAGTTTTCCCTTCTTCGGGCGGTCCCTCCTTCACCCCCTCACACGGACGCGTCCCTGTTACTCTTCGAGTCCGCCATGACGGTTCTAATTTAACGCTAGCTAACGACGGAAAGGGGAGGCTGGTTGGCCCCGTCCTCCCCGCCGCCGTGGCGCACACGGTAACACACATTCGGCCACTACAATGTACTGTTTCGGGACAACGAATAAACAAAAAACACCGATTCTCCATCAAGTTGATTGGCAGCACGCCGGAGGATTTACGATGCGGACTTTTGGCGAACACGGTCCACCGGCTACTTTTTCAATGGCTCCACGGCGTTTAGACGCTCACGTTAAAATAATTTAAATTACCCGGCGAAAATTGTAATTAGCGTCCCACGTCCCGTGTAATCGCGCGTGCAGAAAATTGCGAGGAAGGAACGTTAATTATGCGGACGTGATATAATGTCCCTGAAAACGACTTCGCTTCGCTGAACGCGCTCGCGATTATTTTTAAAACGCGAACGCGTCCCGTAATACGAGACACCGTTTGACGAATTGCTCACGAGCATTGCGTACAGTTAAAAGCTGACGATAATCATTGTTAATCTGGGTTAAATGTGAACGGAGATTTTCGAAAGAACAGGATTTTGGGGGGATTTTTGATAGGGTAATCAAAAGGAATCAAAAATGGGATCTAGAGGTTGAAATTATAATTTAAGATTTGCTTAAGTTTGAGGTAATTATCAAATTTTGTTTATTTATTATGATAACTATTAGTTAAAGTTATTTAAAAGATTTGTATGAAATGCTCTTTTCATTGGTGGTCAGTCAAATTGTAGTTAGAGAGTATTGCATAAACTTTTTTAAACAAACTGATTACACCTATTTTACATACTCAGAATCTTCATTTATTTTACAAATTCAGAATTCCTTGACACTGTCGACTTTCAATTCGAAGATTGCAAAGTAACTCAGTTACACACAAATTCTACTGTAATACATAAAAAATTTCTATAAATAAATTATTTTCTAACAGAAATATTGGAATTTTATTTTTTAACAAGATCTTTTAACTTTCAATCAAAATAATAGAAAAAATCTATTTCATCCCATTTATATCATACTAGACAAAAATATCTTAAACTCCTTTTATAACACAACATTTTCAAGAATAAATTCTTGGTAATAAATGGTTTACACGAATATAGTTTGAAAAAATTACCTCGACAAAGCGACTTGACTTCCTCGTTACAATAATAAGGGATGAAAATGGTGTACCAAGAAATGGGTGTCCCTCCAGCACATTAGCAGCTGCATAAACCTATAACACGACGTCGTTAAATAACTGATTGAACTCGACAAACGATGCTATGGTCGAACGCGAAACGCATGCGTTGGGTCCGTCCACGTTAGCCATAATTCGTGCGAGCGTATTACGCAAGATTCGAAATTCCATTTCGCGCCCATCGAGGCGAGAAAGGTGCACGTACGCGTCCGACAATAATGAAAATTTTCGAATTTCACGCTCGATTATCCCCAGGGCCGCGTACGCCACCGCCATTTGGAGCATTTACAATCGTCAATCCCTTGGAACGTTTCACCCTTCGGCCGTTCGTTCATCGCTGCCGAATCGTCTCGATTTTACATGCATTTGAAAAGATTTCAAAATTTATGTACATAAAGTGGTCACATAATTTCCGCCTAATTAACTATGCGTAGGAGGTGTGGAAAGGGAATTTCCAAGCGACAGTGTACACGTTTGAAACAGTGGTTCCCAATTTTTCTAAGAAGAGCAGCCTTCCAATAAATAAATAAAAACGTGTATTGTTACCTAAAGTGTGTGTGTGTGTGTGTGTGTGTGTGTGTGTGTGTGTGGTAAGTTTCACACCTTTTAAAATTTTTTCAAAAATTAAATGAGTAAAATTTGAATTTTCACGTTTGTACAAACAAGTAAGGCGAATTAAATAAAATCACATAAAAATTGAAAACTTTAGACACGAGCTTCGACGGAATTCGTTATCACGGAAGTCATATCGTATCCAAAATTCGTTCGTTTAATCGCGCTATTGATTATTTCGCGTGTCGCGTTTCGCCAAAACCAATCTCGCTCTTCAATATACGAAACAGAGTGGCTCTCTGGGCGCGAGAGCGAATGAAAAACCGGGCAGAACTCAATCTACGAACCGTCACAGCCGGGCATAGTGAAGCTCGTTAAAAAATCATCACCGAATTAAATCGAGTCGCCTTTCCGCCGTGTAAACAACCCCCTTCGCGTATAGATTCCGAAGGGACAAGGGACGAGAAGGGGGGGAGGGGGAGCCGACTTTCGGGACAGCGGCAGCCTGACCCTCGATAATAGATGGCACCCCTGGGTACCGCAAATGAACCACGAAATGCTGCCGGTGCCCAGGACCAACCTGTCATAGGCCCTGCCCGAGACGCTGCACCATCTGTCCATCGCTCGAATGCAACGATGCACTTCGAAAGATAACGCGGAATTCGAAGCTGCGGGCGACGATCTCGCTTCACGACTGTGTTTAATGTCGTTTCGACCGATCGTTTATGATGGACGAGGCGATGAAGGGTGAGTCGTCGGCGGTTGAGCGATTAGGTGCACGCCAAATGGCAGTCGTTCGACAAATGTCGATGTGCCGTCAAGGGAACACGTTTATCTTTGGTAAGAAAGTAGATTGTATTTGTGTATATGGATGACGACTGTATTTGGATAGTTGCGACACGAGGAATCGACTTCAAGACAATCTCAAGAACAGTCTTTACCTTGATGTCATTTTATAAACACTTATATAATATCTTTGGTTTCGTGTAATATAAAAACATTCATATAGTATATACAGAATTATATTGAAAAAATTGTAATTCAACTGTTTAATTCATATTGGTTGGTCACAGAAATTGTCTGATTACTGTAAATAAATGATATTTTTATGTAATATTTATGTCATATTTGTTTGATTCGAAGGTTTTAAACTTGATTAGTTAACTCATAAACAGGTTACAACAGTAACACGTATTATTATTTATAATCTTCGAAATTGGATGCCATTTCATGCGTGTCACACGTTTTCTTTTATTTTTGTTAACGCTTTATTCACATTCATTGAGTAGGACAGTTGTAAATTTATCCAAATCTTGTATAGATGTATATTTAGTTAAAAAATACATTCTTCTTTTATTCATATTCTTATTGCCTCTTTTAAACATTTTATATTGTACGTGTATACAACGATTCAAGCTTTGTATCGATTACGAGTTACGACCAAACGTACCAAATTTCTAAAGTTTATGTCGATTACATTGCCCGCAAAAATGTTGCCTCGGAAATATAAAAGTCCATCCCGTTAAATCACCGTCATCGTGACGCCGGCCGCGTAATCGACGCTTCGTGTCACGTTCATTACCATCGGTGCTCATTACATAGGTATCCACTTAAGCGAATTCCCGCGGCAGGTTATTCAAATTTCCGCAAAAATCTTATCGAGGAACCCGCTACCCGATCAACGTCGCAATTTCAATCTCGGTGGACAAAAAGGAAGAAGCCATATCCGAAAACACGACGATCGCGGGCGAGATAAACGACAACTAATTAAAAACGAGTAAATTAGGGCAACCAGCTGGCCGAGGTAAGGTTCGTGTCGGTGTCGGTGCGACCACGTAAAGTCCCGGAACGCCGGTTCTCCGTTCTCCTTCGTTGTTGGTCGCACTGGGATTCTCTTGCTCCTTTCGCGGGCCTTTTTTAGCCGCGTCCCTTCCGAGGCTCGCCGCCGCCTACGGGCGTTTCATTAATCTCGCGTCTCTCAATTTATTTTGTACGTCTTGTTAGGTGCCCAGACCCCGTTCTCGGCTGGTTATGTCTCACTCAAGGAGAGAACGCGCGATCCCGTGCTGGGTGATAATGAAAAGCGGACGACGGGACAGAAGGAAGCTCGCGAGGAGGATGGGGACCACGTGGTAAATAGGAAACGAGAGTCGTGGTAGTACTGCCTGGGACGATCTGCACGCTAGGGTGGGATGCAGGAAATTATTCTGTGACACGGTATTTTGAGTGGAAATGTTGCAGCATTGTTGACATTGTTCTTTGTAGCAGGTAAGCTTAGTAATTCTCGGTATATAAAGCTCTAGATGAAATGGAGTGACTGAGTCTATATGGTTTTGTGCTTTATTTGAAGAAAATTCAGTCAAGATTATTTTTAAATTGTAGGATATAAGATAAATATCTCCAGAGAATTTGTCTGGCACAATTTTTCTAGTACAAATGATGCTGCAACCCTTTCATGACACTGATTTTTGTAAAAAGTGTCGCATTATATCTACATGAGGCTGAAAATGAAATGGAGTGACGGGGCCTTTTATGGAACTCCAAGAACTCTATATGATTTTGTGCTTTATTCGAAGAAGATTCAGTGAAGAATATTTTTAAATTGTGTAGCGTAAGGGAAGTGTCCAAATCAGGGTGACAATTCAGAAAACAAAAGGAAAAGAATAAATAATTTCCAAATCACCATCAACTAGTATATACAACATAGTTCAACGAATGGCGTTTAGAAGCCGTTATTACTAAAATCAAGTTAAGTATTATAATTCTTTTATTCAATAGAGACAATTAGTTAATTATACTTAAAAGTTTGCGTGTTATTTGTAATAATGTATAGATTGTGATTTTACTTTTCAATATTAACATCTGTTTTCCCCACGGATACCATATTGCGAGCAAGTATTCTTCAAATAGTAGGAAAATTAAAAAATTTCCAAATAAGGAGTTTTCGAAGGGTCTTCCTACACGAATGCCCGAAGCTACAGCTTTATTAGTACCTTGGCTGACCCGTTGCTGATGGTACCGACAATTTTCAGCCCCCGTTTTCTGAATTGGACGCGCAACAACGCGCAGATTACCGTAATTCGGCATGTAAGTGTTGTGGTCGCTTCAGGTGAGCCACGGCTCACCGTTATTTCCAACGTTACTGTTAGAATGTTTACCGGGAACATTGCGTAAATACGAACAAAGCCTCACCTCGGAACAATGAGCTCGACGACCAGAGGCTGCGAAACGTCCCCATCGTGGCTCTTCAAAGAGGGCCACGTCAGCGGTACAACACGCCAGAGTCCCCTTTTTCGGTCCTGTGGGACGAGCGCGGGCAACCACCTCGGAAAGATCGATGGGAACGATAAGAACAAGGTTTTTGATCGGCCGCCACATCGCGTTAGAAGATGATCACGATGATCGGACACGTTAATTACGCGATTCCTCCGATCGAGCGATCTCTGACGGTCCGACAGAAGCGTTGTTCAGGGTGATGTCTCATGTTGCGATTCGAGCATTCAGTCTTAGTGAACATTAGATGAATGGGTGAATGATGCAGGTGTGGTTGCGTTTAGGTGAATCTTGGACATTTGTTGTAGGGGTTAGTTCTCAACGACTATGATAAAGTTATCGATTGACTTGTTCGAGATAACTTTATCGCGCATGATTCCACGGTATAGCTTTGGAATGAATTCATTTCTTAGTAAAAGTTAATAGAATCCAATTCCATTTTTCTTTTAATTATACTTTGCAATCTTTTATATTTTTAAAATTCTGAACATCCTTGATTTTGTTAAGTTTGCATGTTTTTGTTGCCATCAATAAATAATTAGTAGATCGATTATCATTGGTTTAGTTATTCGATTCTTCGACTCCCACGAGGATGGTACACATTTGACGGTGACAAGGAATCGATCACTCTTAACTGCACTCGAACGTTTTCCCACTCTTGCGTTGATGACGGGTCATTTCGCAAGACAAATAGTCTGTCTTGGAAGTCATTTCACCCCTCGGTCGTAAAAGAAAATACTAAAATAGAAGTAACATGATTTCGATCGACGTCTGAAATTCTATAAAAGTTATTCGTTGAGTTGAACATGAACCAGCATCGTACGAGAAACCAATTGACATCTATACGTACACATGAAAATTGACACTACACAATCAAGAAATTAAAGAAAAACTAATTAAGTACTGTTTAGTGGTGCACAGTATTGTTTGTTACCGTACCAAACGAAATAAAATAATATTTCCTGCACGCCATGTTTTAGGACAAAGATAAAATAATTTATTTCGATTCAAAATAATACCAATTTCCAAAAATATCAGGAAAATATACTTAAATTTTATAGTAATACCAAAATTCTGAGTGATATTTGAAATATGTCTCTAATAACAAAAGAAACAATTGTTTTAAAGTACTTAATTTTTTTTTAGATTTCATTTGTCATCATTTTATTTAGTATTCTTTACAGTTTGACTAAAAGAGGACCATTCTAATCAACTAATTTCTATTAATCTCTTCAAAACACCAGAAACGTTTCTCTTTTCTCAAAGCGTACATAGATAAGACCAAATATTTTTTAGATAAATCAAGGTCCCTGAAACTCCTTTTTCCGAAGAGACAACAACACCGTAGGCAAGAAGTAATCGACGTTGCATCCCTTTTCAATTGGAAATCGCGTTAATTAACTCTGGCATAATTACCGGTTACAAGACGATCGATTCTCGGCCAAGGAAGACACGAACGTATTAATTCGCCGCAGGAAGACTGGGCGAGTCTCTATCACGGCGTTCTGGATATTCCATTTCCAGCTCGTTGCATGGTACCACGGTGATATAAATGCTAATTCGTGACGGGCATCTCCGATCGAGACTAGAGGAATCCGTACCTAATTTTCCTGCTGCCAAGGGATTCGCCGCGCATAGAGACAGCTGTTTCTCTGCGAGAACACGAGGAACACGTCCCACTTTTCGCGCCAAGTTTGACACACGCGCCGTGCGCGACGCTTTAATTGCATCCTCATCATTCCCAGCGCGATATCGTTCGATCGACTTTCATTATTCGCATTATTCATCGGTGGCGGTGTCCTTTTTCCATTGGTGACTTATGGGACCCATGGCTGAAATCGAAGATTCACAATTTCGGCACACGATGACGAGTGAATCGATGCGTCATCCTGCACGCCTGTGGTCGGGAATCTTTTTCGAATGTAGATCTGATTTCACGAAGAATACTCTTTTCGCGAATTTTTCGCTTGGATGGTACTTTTTAATATTTTAGTAAAGTTGGAGATATTTACGGAAGTAGGAACGACGAGGAAATACTGATTCGTACAAAAACAGTGGATTGACGAATGGTTTCTTCTTCAGTCGAAGGTAAGAATAATAATAACAAATCATGCCTCTCGTTAGAATACTTTATTTGAAAATCTTGTGCCTTGATGGAACATTTTAACACATTAATTGGAGTTAATAATCGAAGTAGAAACGGCAAGAAAATGAAATAGTGATTAATTAATTCAGAAAAGTATTGTACAGGAATAAAAAAATTATTCCTTTAATCAATAAAGATAAAACAAAAAGAAACTGAATTTGAATAAAAAACAATGGAAAGAACATCTTTCAGATTTTTATTTATCAGTATGTATCAACATTTGGAAATATGAGAAAGGGGAATATGATTTTTTTTTTCTTCGATGCATAAAACAAAAATGAAATAAAAAGACAAATAAGAACTGGCTGAAACAGGTGTGTATTGAAAACGGTACGGTGGGAACGAAAGGGTTAACTTCTTTCTGGAAGACATAGTTGCATATCAAGAAGGAAAGGAAACCAATCGCGGCGCTCTTATTGCAATAAGTCAAACAGGTTCGAGGAAACGTTCGAACCGTGTTTTCGAAATGGACAAGTTCGAGACACCTGCGATGAAACACGACAATCGGAGGAATCGAGGAAGGAATATTAAGGCGAGTCCACGGGTAATCTGTACTCCGTACGAATATCACGAAGTATCGCGTGAGAGAAGCCCTCTTTGCCTGTCGGTTGCATGAGCTAAACTCGTTACTGGTTTTGTCCACGTTAATTAATTACCTAACACCATTTGTTCTGTTTCGCAGCGAATAAACGCGTATACAAGTTGGTATACGTCAATCGGACGTATAGTTTGTTTCTTGAATACATAATAAATTTATGCTACTTTTTATTGAAATATTTCTGCCTTAAATTATATTTAACATTCGCAGGTAAAACATTTACTGTCGTTGTTATTGAAAAAAGAGCGTATCTACATTTTTATTACAAAATAGAGTAGTGATGTAGAGAGCGGTGGTAGAATATTTGGAGGAAATGGTATATTTCATGTCAATCATTTTTTGAGAAAGAATTTTTATGAGAATTACAATTAAATTACTAAGCACTTTTATAGTGAAATATGTGCTTCAAGTTCTGACCTCTTTGCTATTGTTTTATGTTATAATTTTAATGATCATATAATATTTACATTATTTGTAAGCAGGAGCCGTCTAAAATTATTAATATTATAATTTTCTACCATTCCCTTTCTTCTTTACCATACGAAATTACTTAGAAGCTTGATAAATTATAGGTGAACTTAATTAGAATCTATAATACTATTAATATAAACCACATTCTGACCCCTAATCTCAAACCCTCAAATGAGTACAAGTCTCCATCAAATTCCAATTTCCATCAATACATTCCATCAACACTACATTCATTAACCTTATCAATTACTTCAACTTTTTCTGAAATATCATCCTTTTCTCACATTTGAGATAGAATATTTTACCATCAAGCATAGAGTGATGTAATTTCTATGAATCGAGCAGGCTCCCATTGTGCTCTACATCGTCAATTCGACGGAGCTGAACGCAAAAGATTTACCAGTCTTTCCACGAAAACCGATTACCAGGAAACTTGTGTCCTATTATCGACCACCGGGGCAGGCAATAAATGTCGATATGCGCCTATCGGCACATGCGCGCGTTAATCGAATCGCCGTATGTTTCATCCTATCAGAGCCGTCGTAGGCAATAACACCACCGCCATACGCGAAGACTCCGTGAAGCATATTCGTGCGTCTTCTATCGCCGATGGAACCGTAACGACTCCGTTTGCAACTTACTTGCGCGAGTAAATCATTCTGACGAGTTTCATTTTTTATACGTTCTTACGATCCCAAGGAGCGCCCAGGTACGCTAGTGTTAATCTAATCGCGTGTCTCGTTTGATCGAGGCGGCCGAGGACGATGAAAGAAACGGAAATGAAATCGTAGATTGAGCGATTCGATGAAACGATGTATAACTGGCCGGAAATATACATGGACGTAATAGACTCAATCGAAGAAATCGTCAGACACGAAGAACGAATTAACGTTTCTAAAAAGAAAAACTTAACTGAAAGGTTTTTCATCGATGGTCTAACCAAGTCCCTAAGTATCATGAGATTGGCGGAAGCAAACTTTAATGAGTGAAATAATCAGAATTTACGTGGTTTCGGTATGAACTTAACGTCAGCAGTGTTGCGTGGATCCTTTTTCCTTATCTTGAGATAGCCAGTGTTGATCTGGACATGAGAATCATGGCACGTGCGTTGGTAGAAACAATAACTCCGCTCGAGACTTCTGAGTATGTTCACGAAATGGAAGTGGAAAATGTAGGGAAAACTACGATAGAATTGATGCTGATGAGATTAACTTGAGGAGATACTGCTACAAAGAGCACCTTAGTTGTACCCCGTTCTTTCGGTACAATTTTCAGCATATTGTTTTACGTATTTATCTTATATGGAAATTTTTACATATAAGATAATAATGTTCAATCTAGCCCTGACAATAATTTCAAATATTTAACGTCTGTTATTTAGTAAATACCACAGACCATTTAGAGATGTAGATATACCATACATTTATTCAGAGATACATATCCGTCTATACTATAATTCTGGATCTCTTATTAGCGCTATAGGTAATTTCAAGAGACTTCAACGTCAGTCAATCTATTCAATTTTGCGGTAATTGGGCTTAAAAACATTACACCCTCGGTAAAATGTCATAGAAGATGTTCATAACGATATATATTCGTTACGATTTAGTAAACTGAGAATGCAAATAGAGCGCTCAAAACTCACATAATTCAGTAAATTCCACGAAATGCGTTCTTCAACAGATGGTACCAAAATTTACAATCTTCTTTTTAAGAACATTTTACGACATCTTTTTAAGAAATTCATGAATTGGGAAGCCAAACACTAGCAACGATATCATGTATGTCTTTCACTATTTGTCTGACTAATGGCAGTAACAATCTCCTTCCACTCCATGTTTTCCATTTGAACGGTTCAAATTAGTTTTAAGAAATTTTAGCAAGACTTTTGTCATAAAATGTTGTATTTCTATAGTTGAAATTTACGAATTGAAAAGTCAAACACTGACAACAGTATAAATGTGTGTCTCTCACGACTTGTCTGACTAATGACAGTACCAATCTCCTTCCACTCTTTTTTTTTCCATCAAAATGATTCATATTAATTTTAAGTTATTTTAGCAAAGCTTTTGTCATAAAATGTTGTATTTCTATCGTTGAAATTCATGAATTGAGAAGCCAAGCACTGACAACAATATGAGGTGTATCTTCTCTATTTGTCTAACTAATGACAAAACCAATCTCCTTCCACTCAACAACCAGACTATTTTTCTTTCTCCACTCGAATGTTTCAAATTAATTTTGTAGATATCACAGCAAATCCTAACGGACATCTGAAACGACAACTGTTTATTCGATCACCTACCAACGACAGGGTCCTAAATCCTGCCACGCACCGCAATGAACGTGTTAAAGGGTCGTGTCGCGAAACGAGACGATTCAGGAGCCAGCTACGGAGGAACGAGCGTCCGTTTAATTTGTAGGACGAGTGGACCTAAGCGAAAGGTGGTAAAACTGAAAAATCAAGGGGTCCCGGACGCGTCGAGTCGCGCGCTCGGCCGCACCGGTGGGGGTAATAACGTGAAATTAGGAGCTAATGTGGATCGATGTGCCCCGCCGACGTCGTGGCTCGACTGTTTTAAGAACGATAATAAAAACGAAACGATTTCGCAGAGGCTTCGGGCCGACATGCACGACGAGGGGTACGAACGGCACGCGGGCGGAAGAGGCGTTTCCAACGAACAAGCGACTTCTTCGTTCAACTTTCGCTCCGCCTACGCCTCCACGTTCCCTGCCCCTCTTCTGCCTCCCACCAGGATTCCCCTAGAGAGAGGGGTAGCTCCCCACCGCCGAGGGTTTCGATTGCCAACCGACGCGGGCGAACCTTCGCCTGGCGCAAGTCGCCATGGAAACCGACGAAAAGCGTCGCCCGGGATTGTTCGAAACAATTATCCGGCGCTCAATTCCACTCGCGCTAGTTCTATATGTCTCTTTGGCCGCGGTGCCTCAGCCGGTTTCTCTTCAATCCTTCCACGACGAATAAAAATTCCTCGAGGCGACCGAGATTCTTGATGGTTCTGACCTCTTTTCCATTGGAAAAGATCAGGTGATCTAGTTATTGGAGCTAATCGTATTACTAGACGTGGAAAGATGTCCATTTTAGCAAATTTTTAACGATTTAGTTTGAACGATTGAGGCGCGATACTCGGTCAACTTAATCGTGTGATTTTAAGTAGTTCAAGTCAACGTGTTACAGACCTGTTTTGTCAGATTTGGGGAGATTAAAAGTCTATCTGTGTGATGAAATTGAAAGGAGAGTTATAAGGTTTAATGTCATATGAATTAGTTGATCTTATTCTAGATAGACGTAAATTGCTTGCTAATTTGTTGGATTGGTGGCGTTGATTCTGATCAACGTGTAATTCCAAGTAGTTCGTGTCTATATAACATGTTACAGATTAGGATGCTGTCAGTTGCTAATTTCGACTCCACTAATATTGTCACCATGGAAACCAATGAGCTAGTTCTGCGTATCTCTTCCTCATGTAGAATTCCAATTGCGCTAGTTCTATCTACTTCTTTCGTCTCGAAGCTTCTGTCTGATGCCTTTCCCTCTTTCTGTGACAAGAAATTAATAGTCTGGTATCTGTAATTTTATTTGACGTTGAATCTTGAATGGTTTGAGCTCTGTAGTTAAAAAACTATGCGACAATTGAAGAGTTTGTCCTGATTGTGTCACTGACTAATAAAATGTAGCTACAAGACTTCGAATTGGATTTATTTTGAACATAACTGTTAACGATCGAGATCGATCAGAGAGAGATGCTGCGTTGAGATGAATGATGTTATTGTATAACACATTTCCAAGGAGTTCGGGTATCCGTAGCTTGTTAAGAACGAAGATGCTGTGTCAGAGATGGAGAGTTTAAAAATCTATCGCGGTATGGCGATTGAATGATAAAGTGTAGTTAACAGGCTGCCATTTCACCGATGGTTGCTAAACCGTCAGGGCAAACAGTGCTTAAAACGTTCGTTGCGTGCATGGCTATTGACCTGATATCTGAATGAAAACTTTAATTGGTGTGTCCACTGGTTTATCTACGGAACATCACGATATGACTAAACAAAACTCTTGGCAGATGTCATACTTCAAATAACCGAGATACTCTCGAGATGAAAAGAAACTGATGCCTCATGCTGATGCTAAGTTCAACTGGCATGTAACGTTGGCCTATTTCAGTCTGAATGCTACTTCGACTAATGGTTAAATCTATCGACTAGCACATTGTATTTATTGTACAATATGTGAAATCACTGGCTCGGCGACAGAAACTGCCATAAATGGTATTTTCTAATTTCGTGTCTTTATTACTCGTTACTAATGAAGGCACGACTATTCCGTCAGTTCGACAGGAGGTATTATGGAGCAACTATTACAAGAATACAATTGAAGCGTAACAAATTGGTAAAAAGATTACAATCCTATTTTCCACGTTAGTGGCATATTCCACGATTCATCCCATCCTACTTTGAAAAAATCTTGAAACAGAATGTTTTTATAACCGGCTCAATAGATTGTACAAAATATTGCAACTCCAGATTTTTTTGTTTCAGTGCAGTTTTATCGAGTCTCGCTCGACATAAGACGGCAATGGGTTAAAGTAATACATAAAATTGCCTGAATAAATTAAATAAAGGAATGCAATTCTATCTTCAACGTTATTATCAATTTCCATAATTCATCCAATTTTGAAAAATTTCATCAAAGCAATGAAATTACTAAAAAGTGACAAAGCTGACAAGTGACAATTTGCAATTGCTTTCAGTCGTTTGCACGATTAAATTAATTATTCTTCGCAGTATGTGTCGAATAGATCATAATGGTGAGACAAATGTTTCGCCAAATCGGCACAACACCAAACGTAACGTTAACCCACGCTTTCTCGTGATATTTCAAACGATCCACGCGGAATATGGGAAAAAGTATTCCGCAAATGTTTTTCCGAAGAAGGCTGAATAGTAGAATGTATTCCGCTCGAGTTTTACTTTAGCACACTCATGGACGAATTCGTGGTGTGTGTAAGAGCTTGCGTGGTTAAGGGTACCGCGATTCGAGCAAATGTGTTTCACGCTCCGCTAAGCGACGGCTCGATTGGAGATCAGAAAGATGTACGGCATCGCGACTGCCTCCACGGAATATAAAACTTTATGTACAAGCGAAATGAAAAATTCCGTACACTCGTATCTAAAAATCGAAGCCATGGGTCACTGGAAATCTCCAACCATTATGGTTTCATCTGTCGAAGTCTTTTTGTAGAGATTCTACGGATAATGGTAAACTAATCTGTGTGTTCGCATGATGTTAATTATATTTTTCAACATTTTTCTACACTAGTTTATCTTGTTTTCAATATTTGTATATGTTAACATATGTCTGATAAAGCTGGTAACTTTGTATTTTTCATTACACACAAATATTATTTATTTATACTTCAATTGTTTGATTTAGTGTCATCTTCATTTTTTATATACTGATTGTAGTAAATTCTTATTACTCCAAAACGTAGAGTGAACATGAAAATGAATAATAGCTTGTTCAAGACTGCAATTCTTTAATTTACATATATACAAGCTTGTCTGTATATCAAATAAAAAATACAGAAAATATTCATATTAAAAAACAGAATATAGAAGATGACTACATAACTGATTAAAAATAGAAACTTATTAAGAATATATTTCTTCGAATTTAATACAAACAAATGACATTACTTTTCGGTCCCGCTAATATTATTTAACGCATCGAATTTTTATCTAGATAAGAATATTTTTCATTTCCGATCTTTATCCATCGAAAGCAGAAGAAACGTTCCGTTGGCGAGGACGATACGACTTTCTGCAAGGACTGTATGCGAATCCTCTGTTATTTTCGCGTACATCCAGATATCGTTTCCGCATCACGTCTCCGCTATTCGCCTCGGTTCACCTGGAAATAAATATGTTTCCCTTATCGTTCCCAGCCGACCGATCGGGGAACAGCGATTCCTGGGGGTTCGGCGGGGAGGCTAGGAAGAAGGATAGGCGTCAGAAAATTCTTATTACAGCGTGCAGCAGATAGGAAACAAAAGGCTGAAGCGTATACCGCACACCTGGACCCTTTGTTGTTGGACACCGAGAACTTTTGACCCGACGAAATTCGCAGCGTCACGCTTTTTCGCGAATGAAGTTGTAATTACGTTTATCTGAAACGAATCAGACGCGAAGGGGACGATAATTAAGACAACCGCGCGTTCGCCACGTCGTTTTTATCTACATCTCGCTCTTTTCACGTCGGCGTCAATTAATAATTTCGGGGGAAAGGATTGAAGGTTGAGGATCGATCTCGCGCGATGATCGCGCTGGTAGATTAGGGCTGTAATTAATTACGCGTCCCTTTGCCAAGTGCGTCCTCGTTTTTCGTAATTAATTGTCGCGTTGCAGGAGTTCCCAAAATATCCAAACTGCAATTCGCGGTAATTAGAAAAGCATTAAAGCTGTGAGTACTTATAATTATGTCTTTTTCTAAATCTACCAAGTAATACTCAACACTAGATCTGTAAGAAAATACTGTGACTTACTGAATTTTTATACAGGATATCAGCATCAATAAAATCACTTGACATTCGAGAGAGGAAAGTGTTAATACCGGTGCTAAAGCAAAGAATATGAATTCAACGGTAATTCCGTGAGGACGACGGCATCGAATGATTCAGACGCTCATTGCCATGAAGCTGCAGTAGGTACCGTTCGGACATCAATAACGTCTAATCACCCTGACGTAGAACCGATCCTGCTTGGTCCTGCGGTGCAATTTCGTCCTCTAAGCGTCCGCCACAAATCACACCGGCACGATTTGGAAGCCTTCCCCCGTTCGACATTTAAACTCGGCCCGGATTATGGTCCAAAGCCTCTTGCGCGACCGATAATTAATCGCCCAGATCCGTTTTACGATCGCCTCTGATCACGCTCACGGAAAGTGTTTAAAGAGCTCGAAGCGCATTTCCCGGAGATTCGCGGAGAGCTAATTCCTTTTTCAGAGACCATCGAATCGGAATAGCCAGAGTTCCGCGTGAAATTAAACCACCTCTGCGGTTAAGTAGTAACTGCGAATTTGTAAGTGATATCAGCTCGTTAGTATTCCTTTCGCGGTTTGAATAACATTTTTGAGGGAAAGATAAATTTTAGTCTTTGGATATTCCAGAGTAGTCTCTTTCTTCGTACGATTTGGATACAATTTTTCAGAAGCGATAAATTAATCGTTGGACTTTGCAGAACAATTTTTTTTTCTTTGCTAATGCAACTTTCATCTTTTGGAGCAACTCAGGAATTTCTAAATATGATATTGCAGATATTAATGAGATTGCAGATATTGATTTAATAGATTAACCCTCTCTAAAAGTGAAATATGCAATTTAAGTTACATTAGGAATACATAATAAAATATCAAATATCGAAATTCATAAATAATATTGTATAATACGAGATAACATTGTTTAAGTTTCGATATCATTACAGAAGTGAATAGAGGTCATAGAGGATAATGGTAGAAATTATAGGGAACTACACAAAGAATACATCTTATGTATCAAATTTAGAAGAAAATTGGAAAAAATATTAAACAAATAATTATTGAACGCGTAGTGATTCAAAGAATTCTGTACTTTTATAATAATTAACAGTTAAAGATAATAAATATTGATAAATATCCATGACAATTCTATAACATATGATAACACAGTGAATGAGTACAAAATTTCAGCTCACAAATCTTTCCAATTTCAATTCCTATTGTCCATGTTCAATATTTCCACAATACCACATGGCAGAGTATTATATAAGCAAGTAACAAATTGAAACAAATAAAACGCCGTGGAACAAAAACCTCGTTGTTAATCCACTACTAAATTTATTTATCGTTTTCAAATTCATTTTGTCTATAGGTATTTTAGAACGAGTGACAAATAAAGTTCTTATTGTGCAATCCGTTTTTCCACGTTCTTTCGATCGTGGGCATACGTTATCCGAGAAGTGCCTATAATTCCCGGCCATAACTTAATTTTGGGGGTGGTTTATAGCGAAAAAGAAGGATGACGTTGCGAGGCTGGATCGTACCTGGCCGATACCGGTAACGTTCGCAATAATTCTCGTTTAACCATGTGCCGGAAATAACAGGGAAATAACGATGAAATAACGACGACGGAAACGTCGTCCATAGCAACGCGAGATAAATATGCGCTTAATGTGGCCAACGATCCATTTATAACCGGTGCCGGTTATCTCTGGTTATTTCAAAAAGAGACTCTGTCGATCTGCTGATTCTTTCTCATTACCGTTATCAATCTGCGTTACGCTAAGCGAATTAATATATTCGTTTACAGTTTTTTGCGAATTGCATAACGATTACTTATTTTTCCCTTTCGGGTCAAAAGAAAAGATTTGCCGAGTGATTACCTTTTAGTGTTAAACATTTTAGCCCTTAAACAAAAAAGACAAAATTGTCTACATTACCTACACATAAACTCGACCAAAGATTAAATTTTGAGCATTATAAGGAATAAACGACTCCAAAATGCCACTAAATAAAATTACCTAAGAACTCAGACCCAACCGAAGAATGAACTAAAAACTAACCCCTCAGTGTCAGAGATGCTGAAATTACCTTTCCAAGGTGAGCTAAAATTGCCTTCAATTAGCTCCTCAAACTCGGACAGGTTCATATTCCGCTCTCATCGTCGGTAGCTCCAATAATTCTACGATACGGGCGACCAAGAAAAAACGAAAATAAACTATTTGCCCGTTTCAATCGACAACAAGAGAAAGAAGCTCCGTAGCGAGCTGCGCCGGGTGGCTGGACTCGATCAGCCAACGAACAGCAAAAGAGGGCAACGGAGAGAAGAAAAAATAAAAGCGCAGTCGATAAAGTCCTGGAGCGACGCTGGCAGCTTTCCGAGATACGTGCCTCGGATTTCCGAACGTATCTCAATTACCCGGTGGACTATAATTAACAAAAACATTGGTGCACGCCGGGGCTATTTTGTTATCGAGCAGCACAAAAACGGTCGGCGAGTGGAACCGCGCAATTACCCGCCGCAGAATGTACAGCATTCGGAATAGCTGCACGCGGAATCGCGGTACAGATTAATTGTAACTGCATCGTGGCTACCGATTTGCCTAATTAATTCGGTTACTAATGGCCGCCGCGGAATCCTCGACTTCGGAGGATCGAACGTGCCCGCAGCGCCATTCGTGTCCGACGCTATCAATGGAATCGAGAGCGGATCCGAGCAGGAATTGGGGGTGGTTTCCACGGCTGCCACGAGCGACGACGGAAACTCTGCCACGGAATTAAATCGCCAGAAATCTCGGGGCTAACCTGCACCGTCTCGTACCTCTGAGGTCTCGATTAATTCCACTCGATTCCGACGACCTTCTCTGGAGCTCCTTGATCTCCGTTCCTACGTTCCGATTGCTTTCTTCGGGATTTACCATAATATCAATTGCATTCGACTAAATGTAAAGAGAAAGAGAGAGGGAGAGTAGATGCCCGCTGGGCATGTTTGTAACGCGTACGAACTCTCGGAATTTATTCCTTATCAAATGAATTTCGTAGCGTGGTTCTCGATAGGAAATATTGAGTGGAAGTAAGCTATGTTATTTTAACAAACTCAATAGAATTTTATGAATGAATGTTAAAAACGCGATCATTATAGTTTTTAATACGTTCTCGAATATTGCCATGGTAATCATTAAGACACCCTTAAGACTTGTTCCTTACGAATTTGTTTATAAAATAAAATTATACTTATCATTGGATGTTATGCTGACAAAAAGGTAAAAAGTAATTATTATTCTCGTAAGAAAATAGAAGCCTTTGCTCATACTTCATAAAATTCTCTATCTTCTTAAATGTAGACAAAAAATCTAGTATCAGATAAAGCGATGATTACCACATTGGTAATCTACAGTTCCTTTGAAGATCGAGAAAAACTTTAGTTATACATCCGATCTCCAGGTGTTAAAACCCATAAAACAATATCGCAATTGCCATTCCCTTATTCTCTTATCTTATCTGTAATTCCATACACTGCCCAAGGCATGGAACCCATCGATCGTCGCAATCCGCAGAAAAATCCTCGTCGAACGAATCAATTAAAAACCCCGGGCAACATCCTATCGCCAACAGCGGATCGTTCGAGCGGAAACAAACAGACAGCGCGCACCGATACCTTGCATCTCAATTTATAATGCAATCGCTTCTTCCTCCGAGGTTTTCAATGGACCCGCCGATCTTCTCCGAGCAACCATTTACGACGTGAAACCGCGAGGCCGACAATTTCACCGAAGAGGAAAAAGAGAACGAGGAACAGAAACAACTAAAAATAAAATAAAAAAAGAAGGAGGAACACGCTTGTCCCTATCCGAGCAGGGATCTTTTGTGGTGGCTCCTGGTCTTCGAAGCTCCGCAACGTTCAAAGCTGATATCTTTTGATCGACTACCTTCCTTTCAGCGAGATAGACTTCTCTGACGCGTCCTCCTTTGCCTCCCTCTTGCCTCGATTCTTCGCCCTTTTCACATTCCTCGATCATGTCCTCGCGGTTTTGTTCGGTAAACAAACCTATGATTGTTGCGGTTGATCGCCGTTTATCCGGATAGCACGGCCATTTCGCGGTCGCTGTGACGAATTCATTAACGTAACAAATTACTGATGGGGAACACTTTGAAAAGACGACTATAAGGCTGCTGGGAATGAGAGAATTATAATAACGGGTGCGAAGAGACGTTTGGAATAAATTATTAGGTTGGTCGTTAAAATGTTCGAAAGATTTTTACATTTCTAGGATGTTTTTAATTGCATTATCTGTATATAAGTCGTTATATTGAATTTGAAAGTATTATTGGTTTAATTATCAGAAACGTTGTGTTTCCTGTTTATGAATTAGTAGGGATGACAGCATTCTTTTCATCTATCATATCATCATTTTTATAAAACTATATTAAAAAGGAAGAAGTGGTTGTAAGCTTCCAATGATTACGAGTTTATGAATGAAGTCTCGCTCAAAGTTGAACATCTTTCAAACCAAATCATCATTCAAATATAGTAATTTCTCACCTGTGAACACCTGAAAAAGACAAGTTATTTTTAAACATCGGATATCTTTTAAACGACCGCATCTTCGAACTGTGGACATCCTCCAAGTAATATCCCGCTCAAATTGCGACATCATCCAAATGGAATCATCTTCGGACCACGAATACATCCCAAACAAGCTCGCCGTCAGCCTTGTACCCAAAATCAGTACATCGTTGGAATGTTGGCACACGATTTTTCAGAAACGTCCATCGGCAAAAGCGGCTCGGAGGTACCCCGAAAATGAAAATGAGAGGGCGGCGTCGGCGAAAGGATAGCGTGTCGCGGTTAATACGGGCCCTGGAAAAATTAAAATAACGTCATGATTTATCGTCGAAGTTCTCACGGTCGAGGAGCGAAAAAGTTTCGTCAGGACAGGGATGAGGTATCACGACGGCCGTCGTCGTCGTTGCCACGAGAAAGGAAGTTTCCTCTCTTTCTCGGACCGGTTAGCACCCCCTCCGCCTCTCGTTCGTCCGGCGCCGTTCTTTATTCAAAGTTGTAATAACGTTTGGCAGATGTTACTGATATAGTGGCGAAGCCCAGGCCCGCTTTATTCCGCGAACTTTTATCGAGTCAATTTAAGTTGCTGCCAGAGACTGGCGCGCGTCTGCTCACCTCCCTTTTCTCTTTCTACTGCCACCCCCGCCTTGCCCCTCGTGTCTCTCCACCCAACGACCGCGGCCCGCTTTCTTCCGGAACTTTGTATTCATATTCGTTGCGGCTTCTTTCCGCCTGGCCTCATCGCAAATAAAAAGAAGAAAAAAAAAAAAGAAAAATAGGGGAACACGAAGTTTCGGCATCGCGGATAGATTTTCTTAATTTTACGCCGGCGAGCCCCGCGCGCAACTTCGGGATTAGTTTGGCGTAACGTAGGTGAAACGTGGCGGAGGGTTGAAGGCGTTCTTCGACGCTTATTCGCGAAGGTAATGCTGACTGCGTGGCGGATAGTGTTTTCGTGATGGCGTTCGAACGTGTTACCCAAGATTTTTCACGCAGTTCGCAGCTGAATTTTTTGCGATTATTGGGGGGACTGTGATCAATTGTAACACGGACGAATTAACCCTCACGGACGGCTTTCTCGGAGGTGAAAAATGTTGTCTCGATAAAGTTATATTAAAAATAGTCCTGTGAATGTCAGTCCACCGTTGAAATTCCGAAAGTAACCCTAGAAACTCGATTATGTAGGAAATATATGCAAAGAAAACCTAGTTTATTATTATTGGTTACATTTAAATTTATTAACGTACATTGTTTGAGTGTTAGTAGAAACAGCACATGTAATAAAACTTCTATTTTGTTTAATCTTTTGCTCGTCATACATGAATTAAAAGGAGCGCGAATAAAAACTGTTCAATGCATACTTTTATGTTTATATATAATTGCAAATGTATATGTGTATAAATACTTTAAGAAAAAATTACGTAATCTTTCGCTCGTTGCACAGAAGTAAAGGCAAGATCGAATAAAAAGCGTAATCGTATTCATTGCATCGGATAATAATTTTATGCATGTCGTACACTAGCTTCCTGTAACGAGCGCCATATAAATTCTGCCACACTTATTATGCCAAACTGGTATCGATACGTAGGGCAAGCAAATATAGCGGGGGCTTAAACCTGCCGATGTAACTTTATTTCAGCTCACGTGCGAATCCAATCCAGGTATGATTTTCCATTTCAAATCGAGCGTATATCAAAAGTCGGTGCCGTCTCATCCATATCAATCGAAGAAGGGTATCGCCTTCTGTACTAGAATTACAATTATTCTTCGTATCTATATAAAAATTGTCAGCCTGCATGAAATATACATGAATGGAGAGACTGGATGTATTCAATTTTTAAACAAATTCTATTTTTTTGTGGTATCTGAAAACAATCCATCGGTGATATTACTTATAGTTTATGTAGGATCGTTTAATTAATTTCATAGGCAAATAATTGATGTGGTGGAGGATAATATCGATCAACTTTAGAACCGTTAAAATAATTTTGGCCACTTTACGGCTGAGTGTAATTCGATGTTAATTTTATCGTCCCATTTTGTGTGCACGGCTTTCCACTAAAGGGTTATTCAATATTTGAAATGCCCCTGATAAGAGATTTTGATAAACTTATCGCACGCTATATTATTTTTGGATAGCACTAAGCTTACTATTTAAATTGGAATGAGTTTTCCTTTTCTTGCTTCATGTTTTTGGAGTAAATGTAATAGGTAATGCAGCGTACATTAAATACATGAAAACAGGGAATATTTCTTTTTGTAACATTTACTATTGTTATTGTAAATAACAGATATCGTTTCTGAATACAAACATTCAATACGTTTCATATTCAAAATTTTCTTGAAATTGTTGATGTTCCAGTTGCAAAAAGTTTGAATTGTATAAAATAATTTCCAGATTTCTTTGTCTCAGCAGTTGTTAATCGTGCCATATTCTAGGCCCCTTCCTTTCCAACAGTCGCTTGAAATTCAAACCCTCTTCCTTTCCAATAGTAGCTTGAGACTCTAAGTCTCGTCTTTAGCAGTAACCGATAAATACGTGATCTACTTACCATGTATTCATCTTGCAGATTCCTAGTTGAGTATAGATAGATAAAGTAAGCTACAATCATTTCTGCATTATCAACAATAGATACAACTACGTACAAACTTTTCACATTTTAAAATTCCTTTTTAATTGATTAGATCAGATAGAACACAAAACAGGAATAGACAGTCTCATAATATCATTCTGAATATAATTAAATACTCGAAATTCAGATACTGTCACCTTACAAGAACTTGCACGAAGACTCTTTTAATTAACGCAGCATGTCCATTAACACAACTGTATTCAGCATATCATTCGTCCAAGAGATAGTACGAACGGCGAATGGAAATCCGTGATGCATTACTCGCATACCAGCACTAAGACAGCGCAGGTGTTCGTATTGCTGAGACGTGAGCAGAACTACGAAGCGTGCATTAACATAAAATAAAGTGATATACCAATGCGTTATTAACCTGTTTGAAGCAACACGCGTGTAGGTCGAATAATCATGTTAAACGCTTAGGTATTCATGGAATTGGTTACGGTATTTTCAACTCTTGTATTAATCACCTATTTGCTTGTGAAATAATGCCTAGTAGACGTTGACAATTATTTCGCAATTATTTGTGATTGAGTAAAATCTTAGGATTAGTTGTGAAATAGCAATTTACCAAATCCTTAACCTTTCACCATGATACTTCTATTTTGGTATACATCGTTCATTTTTTAAAAACTTGTAGAGAATATGCACGAGATACTTTCATGAAAACGAGATTTTACATGAAAACAACCACAATCTGAATTTATTTGTATTTATTTAATTTTCTACGTTCGGGCTTTGCAAATAGTGTTTTATTATTATAATTGCTTTGAAACCATGAAAAATAGAATCAGACTTACCGACATCGACCAAGACTTTATTTCAAACAACATTGCCAACAACTTTTTCATCGGAATAACTAAACTTTGACCTCAGTAAGAGGCTGATAGGTTGTTCAATCTGTCTTGAATAAATTCATTTCATCATCGACTTACGCAGGTGGGATTCGTCAAATAGTTTGTCGCCAGTACAATCTGTCCTAATCTTAAAAAAGAAAAAAATGAGCAATTTTAACATGTGAAGCAAATACATGAAGTTCTGAATACTCCGAGATGTTATTTCAAACCACACTTCCGACAGCTTTTGTATCGGAATGATAAACTCTGACATCAGTAAGGAGCTGATCGGTCGTTCAACCTGTCTTGAATAAATTCATTCCATTATCTACCTACGCAAGTGGGATTCTTCAAATACCTTGTCGTCATTAATATCCTGTCCTAAACCTTAAAAAGAAAAACATGTACAAGTTTGATATGTAGAGAAAATATATGAGATTTTGAGGATTGAAACACTTTACTTTAAAGAATACTTTCAGCAACGGAAAATCAGGATAATTTAAATATAATCTTAGCAAGGAACTGACAGATTCACTAACCACTATTAACAATTAAATGACCAGGTTCAATGTATGCCAGTTCTAGATACAACTATGTCTTTGTAATTAAAGCGAGGATCGAACTAACTTAGTAATCAAATTAATTTTGTGTTATAATCATTGTCTTAAAATATTATGGTAAAGGAATTATTAATAATTGTGTGACCTTAGAAAGAAGTGTAGGGTACATGAGTAAATTCTGAAGACAATGGATAAATTAGTGTTACATGTAAAGGAAATGCTGAAAATACCAATGATTTCAAAATTTTAATTCGAGGCATATTCGAGCAATTTTCCTAGGTATCACATGGCATCAGCAACGAGCCACTGAATCGTTCAACCTTTCTTGTGCAAATTTCTTTCATTTCTAGACACGCAAATGGTATTCCATAAATAGTGTCTTGCCATTAAAAGCTGTCCTAAACCCTGAAAAGAAGAATTCCATTCCACGTCTCATTAGCATTACCCATTTCCCTGGTTCCAAAGAACGAGACCCCTCACCGTTTCGTCCACACGTGCTCGCAGGAGACCCGGTTCGAGCAAAAGTGAAAAGCCCTGGATACCGACCACGGGGACAATGGCCGCTGATTAGACGACCTCTTTGGTGTACTCCTCTCGCAGACCTGCCCCGCGTACATTTGGAAAACGCAGCTAACGTTGCCAATTGTACATTTTTAAAAGTACACGTGCTCTCGCCGAGGTATTAGATGAACGTACTCTTACTTTTCCCTCATCGAAGTTAAATGTACTCTTTCTGAAACGAGGATACGAAGAAATCAAATTATTCGCAGTCCACTGGTGTCGATGTCGCGGAATACATAATTTGTAGCACGTCAGAGTTCAAGACTTATTTGTGGAGGCGTAATCTAGATTAACGAAGTGAGTTCATGAATTTTGAATTATGAACGTTTATAAATTTTTATGATGGATCACTTTTAATATGTATCTTTATATTCACAGATTCATAACTCTAATTTGAGTAGTAATATTTACTTGTCATTTTGTTACGTTACGGACCTAAATACATAACCCAAGTCTCAACCTGATGGACATTACAACATGTGACTGATGAAAGATTAAAAGTTGTATGACACGTAATTAATTTCTACATCTAGTAACAATTTTCTAACCCAAACTAATTCCTCTTAATCCTTAATTCTACCCCTCGTCGTTGAATTTCTGATCGCTCCGTCTAGAGATCACCTAGGGCTCGCACCATGTCAAATTTTTCTTGAAGTCTGCAGGATTTGAAGGCGGCAGTGAAACAAAATAAAAATGTCGAGAATTGATGACGTTAATGTAGTAGCACTATAAATAATAATAATAATAACTGAGTGCTATTAGCGGAGGTGTAACTTCGGCCATTCTTGTAACCGTTTCCACTACGATTGCGCGCGATAAATTAGTTATCCCAAATTTCTTTTATATAGAACTCTAGAAACTTGGAGTTATTAGTCACCTAGAGTTATAGAATTGGTTTTTATACAGAACTCCAGAGACTGTTAACTTTGTACTTTTGCATTGCCATTGAACAGTCCTGCAGGCTGACAAAATACACCTTCATTCACAAACGCATCGAGTGAGCAGCCCTTGGTCCCGGTCCTCCACTGGAGGACCTCCAGGGATCTTGTACACTCGTTTCACATGGTTCAGAGCTGGTAACCCTAAACGTGGATAGAAGAGGACATGCACCTGCGCACACCTGCGCCCTGCTGGTCGTCGGTGAGACACGGACGAGATCCCAGGCCAGGTACACGGCGACATCGACAGATCGCGAGAGGGGACTCGAAGACACGAGCCACCTGTAATGCGGTGTAACGGTACAGAGGTGCGGACGGTGGCGCCGATCGCTGGCGACGCGAACTAAAATCTCCTTAGGCGAGGTCGAGCGACCGCATACCACGTTCCGGAATCGCGGCTTGAACGCAGTCGGTGTCCGGTCGTCCGGGAACGCTCGAATTGCGAAGGTAAACGCGGTGGTAACCGCGTCCTGGAACTCGACCCTCCAGTGGACAGTTAAAAAGTGACACTCGTGACACTGTGCGACACGAAACGCGAGAATTCTCTTCATCGATCCTCCATCGATCCTCTTCACCGGCCGTTTCACTTCTCCTTTTCACCTTCTCTTTGTTCACCGCTCCCGAGCATCCTCGTGGCTCTGCCCGTGATCGCGTGCACCGTCGTGCATCAGTGACCCCTGGCTTGGTTCGAACAGTTCCCTCGAGGTGACGTCGTTCCAGCCTAAGAAGGGATCCACGGGACCTGACCTCGACGAGGACCTGGTACCGCGAATTCCGGGAAGGGAGCGTCTCCCAGAGTAAGTGGAGATTTCGTTTGCGCGTGCACGCCGCGCCGCTCGGAGACATCAACGCGCGGTCGGGGCATGCGCTCACGGCTCGCGTTGCACCGCTGGCCAGTGATTCGTGTATACTTTGTGGTTGCTCTTGTGATGATCGAATGTAATTGTTGGATTATTCGTTAATCGCAAGCTACTATTGTAATCTGCGATAACAGATCGACGAGTTGTATTATTCGAGGTTCATCGCGTATCTATTTTATGGATGCTTCTGTGATAATCGTTTGTGATTGTCGGATTAATCGCAAGCTGTTATTGTAACAAGCAATTGTAAATCGATATACTGTAGTCTGTCGAGGTTTTCTGTGCCTACTTTGCGGTTACATTTGTGATAATAGCTTGTAATTGTCAGATTAATCGTTCATCACAAACTGTTATTGTAGTCTGTAATCCGTGTATCAACAAGTTCTAATCTTTTGAGATTAATTGTGTCTACGTTGTGGTTGATTTTGCAATTCTGGATTGTAATGAAACACAAGCTGCTATTGTAATCTGCAAATCAATAACTCATCGAGGTTGATCTTGTTTAATTATTCGGTAATCGTCAATCACGATTGCTAAATATACGATAGGCTGCAGACTTTTAGTTTGCAGAAGTCTGGTAGGTTCAGTTCGCAGAGGCAATAGAAAGCATTGTTTTATGGCCGAGGAACAGGCAGGTATACCCTCCCCCGTAGACCCATGCCTTTTCAATAAAAGGTCCTCGAACTCTTGAAAGTGACAGATAAAACGGCAGAATTCTTATCTACAAGGTAAACACAACTCGATATCCGTTACTCCTCAAATAAAAAATTAGAGTTTGAATTATGGAATGACATTCGATCTCAAGTTAAACAAATAATTATTTGAATAATTATCCAACCAAATAAGTTTCGCAAATTGCATGCTTGACTTGACTCGTTAAGTATTGTTTGAGCAGTGTTCTATGCGTTTCTCTCGGTGAATATTTAGTCGTGGAAACAGCGGCGCGTGGAACCTTATCGCGACGATCCTGGTAGATCGTGGAACTCGCGGTGGATCGTTCCCATCGGTCGATCGATTTTAAAATGGCGCGGTGTACCGTGACACTCGCAGCAACGTCAAGTATTCTCTTCGTCCGGATGCTGCGAGCGGACGAATGCCATTGGACGTGTCTCACAGGCTCGTATCCTTTCCCTGACATAAACATGGAGTTTCGAGCACGCTCCTTCTGTCACGTTGTCGATCGAGGCAGACCAGTTTCTCGTCCGTAGACGAATGGAATTCTCACGATCTCGCGCACGCGCGACTCACCTGAAGCCTGAATTCACTCGTGGCCGCGACAAAACGTAATTGATTCGTTTCGGTGAGAATTGCACGTTGGGAAATGTACGATAAGTGACTCTTTTAATATTTCTGAGCGTTATGTAACTGTCTGCATTGTATGTCCAACTTTATCAATGAACTTTACTGTAATTGAAGTATTATTAGATCTTTTAAATTGTTTGCTAAATTTGTCGATGTTAAACAGGCAAATATAGTATAGATTTAATTTTAGTTACATTTTAAAAAGACAAATATTTGTTTTCAATAATTTTATAGTTTGGTGAAACTTCTTGATATATTCGAAGGGGCAAAGTTATTTATGAATGTAGGATTGTTGAAGAATTAATAACACAATTGCCAGAAATAATCTCTGAGGGGTTTGAATGAAAATTAAAAACATGAGAAACAAAGGTTTGAAAATCATTAGTACAGTGAGGTTTACAGAAAAATTTTAATACACCTCGATTAAAGTATACTTTGTGAACGTAAATTGAAGAGGAGTGAACTAGACAAATACCTGACGACACAGGAGTCTCAATATGTGAAGATTAAACGGAGATGAGTAAATGAGACAAATGTCTCTAAGCCAAGTACCTTATAAAACAAGGCAGCAGATGTGAAGAACCCATCCATTCGAGGATAGGAAGCGCGTAGATGATGGCGATGGTGGTAATCGATGTAGAAGAAATGTTTCTTGCTATGTGGTGGAAACTAAGGAGATAGCATTACTGCATTATTTACCTGTAAGTCTTGTGAGTCATAATAATGGACCGTGGTCATGTTTATTTATAATAGTGCGTGGAACCTGGCAGATTGAATTTTTTTTTATCGATGGTTTCCGTCGACGAATGGTAGTTGCAAAATTTGAATCTTTAATGGGAATATACTTTGAAGGCATTTTGAATCTCTATTGCGTTGTAATTTACTCAATTAAAAAGATAAGTATATGACAGAAAATTGGTGAACATGTTCGAAAAATTTACAGGTGTAAAAATAGCGGAAGTATTAAAGTATCGACAAACAGGGATTAATATATCGAAGGTTTATATTCATACATTTTAAAATTTTTTATTTACTTTTTATCATGACATTTAATATTTAATTTGCGCATCTTTGCATTCAATTTCTTCGGAACAAGATCCATACCCGACGTTCGATCTAGATGCCCGATTAGGCGAAAGTATTCAAGGACAGTGAATCGTGTGACCTCCCGCTGTTGCTGGAGAAAGATACTGTCCCGTTATTAACGTTCATTCATGTCACGCAAAACGGTCGACCGCCTTGGCAAGCTATTAACGACGAAATATTTAATTAATCGCTATTCGATGCAACGTTATAACTGAACGTCTAAAGGACACGAAATAATCTCCTCTATTTGCGCACGAAATTTAAATAATTTATTCATACACCCTATTTTTGTTTGTAGATAACGGTTTATACACGTGCAGGAAATATTAGGCTCTGCGTCACTAGTTAATTATATATATTATTGATCTTTGATATATATATTTTTGATCTTTATAAGAATTTAATCAAACGGTGATTATGAAATTTTAATACCTATCAGTTTATAAAATATTACGGCGCTTTTATGCATTTCTTTGTTACCATTTCCACCTTTCTGTACATCAGGTATGCTTTCTTTTAAAGATGTCTTTGCTAAAGAATTTAGTTCCTTTTTCTACTTCGGGAATGATTAATCTTTATGTCAGAAATACATTGTACATATATTATTATTATTCATATAGTTCTTACCAATCTTTATCATCGTATTTTCTAATTTTCAGCTAACATAAACTTCAATTTTATTTAATATCATACCAAATTTCAGTGACTAATTTCCAATTATCCAGATAATAATTTTTTAAATATTTAATGATGACGTCACCCACAACCCGGAATATAGTTTAAATATATTTCGTTCTCAACTTAAAAAAAAATGATTAACATTCTTAACAGAATAAAATAATTTCATCTACCATTTTATACAGCAGTTTCCTGCTGGATAGCAAGTTTCATTCATTCGCAATATGCGCGATCATATCCAGTTTACGTAAATGGAGAAATCAGTACAAGCCTGCATCACTAATTACTAACAATCTGAATATTTCCTGCGAGATCATTTGTGAAACGTGTCGCTTCGATCACTCCGCGGTGTTGAGTGATAAGGGCAGATTTATAGCATATTGTCAGCCATGATTAATCGCCTTAACTATTACGCCTGTCACTTTTGGCGGCTTCAATCGGTAAGAAAGTCGACTTTAGGAAGTACTTTCATCGTTTTCAACTGGTTTCTTATCTGACAAATGCAATCAAACTTTCAACGTCAGAAAAACTTTTTCCAATTACAGCCAACTATTAAGCATTTGCACAATTTCGAAAACACTTGCGAAATAATCCTTTTGTAGTGGAAACCGTACCTACGATTTAATTGCTTACAACTCTTGGTAAACAATAAAGTGTGCTAATTGGAAATCGCTACTTTAATTTATTCGATTCAATTGGATACGAAGTTTGACACGTGATATTATTTCATACAAGGAATTATTTACAATAGAACACATTGGAAGTTATGAGTTGCTATACAGTTAAAATTTGTGTTTTACGTGTTTCTAGAAGAATTACATTTATATGCAATAATAGTTACATCATTAGATTATGATTATTAGTAATAACTATACACTAATCAGATTATTACATTTGATTTTGGATAGCTTCTATGTATTATCTGTTATAAAAATTTAAAAGGTGTATTTTTTTTATTTAAGCATAATGACTGCAAGCATGAATAATGTTTGTTATTTTAGTACTAGTTTGATGTAAGTGTGTACACTTGGTACTTACGAGCATGTTCAGGAAGATAATCTTTTGCGTTTCTTTTGTTTCGATAGAGAGGAGAGGCGCGATTATGAATTACATAAGATCCTTGTATCACCGTAGTCGAGCTGCTGCTTTCTCTGTATGACCTCGATACTTGCTCGACGAAACCCCGATTCTCCTCAATGTTACATTCGTGCTTCCACCTTAGAAAAAATCTCTCGTAGATTCATCTTCGATATTAGATCTACCCAACGCGATTCTCATCTCGCACAAAGCCTTCCATTATCGCTGCAAATCTTTCAATCGGTGTCTCCCATTCTCTACTCTTTCATTGTAACAATTATACCGATATGATCTATCTGTAAATATTGAAAGTAAACATTTGTTACGATACTTACACCTATTCGATTGTATTAAGGTAACCAGCGCCAAGGTTCTCAATTTCGCTGCATATTGCTTGGAGTTTCTTTAAAATAAAACTCAATTAGAATGTCTCATACGTAATGACTATTTTAAAAATATATAGATCGCTGGAGATTTATTACTGACTTGATTAATGATCACTAAAAACCATTACTCCTCCTTCATAATCATTTGAATAATGAATTGTCGGTGATTTACGTACGTATGTTTTATATTTTATCTCACCTTTGACTTTAAAAGCTACAAAAATGTTCCTGTTTCGTAGATTCAACAGCAGATGATTTATTGATATGATCTTTATCTCAATGTTCCAATATCCTGTTTTATTATTGTAGTTATGGATTCCATACCATTAATTTTATATTTTTACAATTTATCTAAATAGGATCTTCTAATTTATTTATTTATATTTATATTCAAAGTTCAAAACCACCCTTCACAAGGGTCATTATTCCTAATGTACAATAAATATTCAAAATTAAATTTTCTAATATAAATGAATGAATGTGTAAGAATATAAACATATTCTACATTCGTTCCTAGCTGTAGTTAACTATGCTCTAACTCTAGTTGACTATATGTAACTCTTTCTGGTATTATTTATCTAGTTTTTCTACCAAACGCTTGACTCGTTATAACAGGAAACCATCCATAATAAAGTCCTGAACATTATAATAAATATCTCTGTATCAGGAAGCCCAAATTCCTGAATTAATCCTCCCATAAAAACTACCACGATGTCAACTCGAAGATCCGTTTTCTCCATCGAAAGAATTCCTGAATGAGTTCCGTGGTTGAGATCCTGAAAATCTACACATAAAACGTAATACATATTCCTTTCCTTCAAAGATAAACTTGTTCAGTTCACATCGATATTCGATGTGCGTTATACTCGTTAGCGGAGCATGTAAATCATACCTCCGCAAGAGGAACTGCTTGTCATCGGGACTTATGCAGATTAACCGACGAAACATTTCAACGAAGGAAGAGGGAAACGCCATCGTACGAAACGCGTAATAATAACGAGCGGCTACCGCGAAACAATGTTGTAACGAACGACGGTACATTTTTCTTTCCTCTTATTCCGCGGCGTTTCAAGTTTTGCGACGCACAATTTGTCTTGCTGAACGATTTGACAGGAGCAAATTATCCATTTCAACGAAACGGAAGGCAATTTATTCGGTGCCCTGAAAACTTATTTCACCGTATCGTACTAGCAATGACGATTTGTCGCTGTAATTCCGTATCATTTTCTGGGACGCGCCTACTGTTCCTCCTAAAGACCTTTTCATTCTAATGCCGTGAAATCACGAACTTTGAAAAAACGTCGGTAGTTTTCTTCCACGATTTGCAGCAGCTTTTCGCTCGTCTTGTCAAAGCAAAACGGTACAAGTGAAAATTAAATTTGTACTGGTCAGTGTTTGCGTTACGAGCACAGTTTTACTTAAATTTCTGGTGCTATTATGAGAATCGAGGTATTTATAAACATATGCACAAATGTATGTATTAATAATAAATAAATGAATATGTGTATATGAAAATATATATATATGTATGTATGTATATATTCATAACTATATTTATTAATATGTTACATATTTATTTATTATATGTATTTTATACTCATCACGTCAGGTTGATTAAAAATGAAAGGAAGTGTAAACATGAAACATTGGATCAATTTTTGTTGAAATCGCTTTAGTGGTCCCTCGATTATTGTACGCAACACAAGTTCATCTCAATATGGACATAAATGGGCACAATAGTCACTCCACAACCAGTGAAACTGGAGCAGAGAAATAAATGATAGTTCCAAACATAGGTACTGAAGACATACCTAACGAGTGAATCAAGACCTTTTCTTAGCATTGAGAAAAATCGACATTTATATGTACAATATTGTATAACAAAATTGAGGACAGAATAGAACGGTTATCATGTGCAAATACCTTTATACATGGTGTTTCGTAACTGGAATAATATAGTCACTTATAGTCACTATAACTAGAATGTACAATTGATTCTTATTATTTACTAACATGAACCACAATATTCTCAGGTTTATTTGTTAAGTAAATATAGACTCATCTTTTCGTAATTATGACTGCAATTGAGGGGCTCCAAAGGTGTCCCTTCTTGTTGGCTTCATTACCTCGATCATCGCAAGAATTCACGGTCCTATTTCCTCGCAACAATCAAGGTCCCACTATTATTCACTTCTCGAACGGAGGAAACGCTCAAATATCACGACGGTGAGATGATTCATTCTCCGCTCTCAGCAACCAGATAGAGGTGTACACGCCTGCGAGCATCGATCACACGGATAAATCCTCGAGTAAAAGTACCTACTGGCGTCCTTCTGCTGTGCTCACGATGGAATGTATTTCGCAATCTTATGCTAATTTGGTTAGTCACCCTCGGTAAGTCGGCTGCGTTCGTGTACAAACACTGTTGTTCGCGGTGTGTTCGTACCGGAATAGAAGAGGCGTAGTTGAAACGAGACGACGGAACAATGGCTATGGCAATTTGGCCTTTCGACACCATCGATTGTTCCCTATCCTTTCGCGACTTCTTATCCTTAAACACGTCCCATTGACTGCGGGTAATAGCGAAGATTGGTTGGGCCGACTCCTACAATGGGCGCGTCGCGTTTACGGTGACATTGAAATGTTTATAACGGTTCGTTAAAGAAAAGTGGTTTTGGGATAGTTAGGTTACAGTCTCGTGTTGTTGCGGAAGCTCATGTCTTTGTACTGGTTTTACAGAATTTTGCACCATACATTGCAGATAAATATCAGTACAATTAATAGAATTTTCGTAGGTGCATATTGTAACTTTTTAATTGAGGATGATGTATGCACCAGTATGTGCGCACTAGAAATATAAATACGTGTGTTCTACATACAGTCAGTCCCATAAATATTCGTACCCTTTGTTTATTGAAGAAAGTCTAAATGAAATGATAAGTTTGATGGTTCCAAATAAATTTTTCATATTTATAATGAAACATTTATTTGGAAACGATGATTATATTCATTATATTAATATTATATATAGTATAATTATTATTCCACATAGAAATGTGTATGAATAACCACAATATATTAATTCTAGTGCTCACTCTCATACTGCCATATTTAAAATAATTTGAACACAAGGTACACGCAATCGCGTATATGTACGCATATATTGTTTAAAATTTAATGATTAATTACGTTCATTGAATTAGAAATTATCTGAGATGCACGAAGAATACTCTTTCGATTCAAAGGTACATGTGCATGTATGTAAGTACATGTTTGCTTTTATATAATGTTTGTAAAAAGGTTAGAGACCAAAATGGCGTCGTATGCCATTCATTAAAGTGCATTTCCTAAAAGTCCTGTTATTTTTACATCGGTCTATGCTTCGTTGGTCCATTCTAAAATTATATACATTGTGAAACGTTCTGAATGAAAGATTCTGGCTAGTTCTATTAAAGTATCCTGAATATCTCCTCGCGAAATATGAAAGTATCGGACACACGGGGAAACTTGAACGCTGAAATATTCTATAAGCGTATCAAAATTTTACGCATCGCGGGTTAAACTTTTCTCCCACTTTCTCTCGGGCAATAAGCCAGCAGCGAAGGTTGCTGATCGTTCACGATCAGCGGCGCTCCAGGAAAGAGAGCAACGATCGCCGTTCCTTCATCTCTCTAACCGAAGGAGCGTTTACTCGCGACAGTTCTGGTATTCTAAGAACGCGAACCAGTCGATTTCAATGGCCGTATCGTTTTCCAACCGCGTCGCTCGAGCGCCAGGAATTTTTCGTTTTCCGCGTCTCGTTGATCCGTTCTGCGGCAAGGAAACGTGAATCAGACGAACGCAATGTGATACTTCAATTAACCGAGGCGAGGCATCGTTTCTTCGAGCAAAATACAGAACATTTTGCGACACTTCCGGTATTTCCGAAACGCCGCGCGATCGGTATCAAAGGCTATCCACGCGAACAGCGCAGGTAAACCTTGTATAACGCGGTGCTTTTATTGGGTTGTGTAATAAATCGGTTCGTATCTTATCGTTGGGGTATTAAATTTTATTTGGAACTTACCTAACGAATAATGCAAAAGCCATTTGATTCTATGACCTTACAGAGTAAGCCTTACACCATCTTTGGGTAACATAAATATTCCTTTGGTAAACAGTGTCAAACGACAAATAATTTTATTTTTTCCTCGCATCTCAAAATCCATCTTGAATGAAAGATTTAGTTTTGAACTTCGATCGAACTTTTCCTGTGGAACTGTCTTTGTCGTGCGTAGGATGTCGTTAACACCGGAAGTCAAATCAGACGTTGCACGTTGCTTCCGGTTAGACGTCGCGATTCACTCTTTCCGATCACGAAGCCTGCAAAGATCGTGATGTCGACCCGATCGTTCGTGATCCGATTTGTGTCTTGAGTGAATTATTACGCGATATTAGGTCCATGACCATTAAGCTGAAACATAAATTATAGTGCGACTGACTTTCTTTATTACTAATTATCATTTAAGGGGAGAGCATTCAATCAGTTGCAAACATCAATCGATTCTTCGGGGGAATATAATCAATATTTATTTTTGGATAATTTCTTTTTTGTATTTTTCGAAATTTATTTCTATTAGCAAATTAATAATAGTGTCGATTCTTTTACAGGAACCAAGGAACAACAATCTAATCCGCGGTGCAAAATGAGGGTAGCTCATTCTCTTCGAACGGGACTCTAACGCTATCTCAAGATGTACGCCGAGTGGCAAAAGGTGAGTAATAAATAATCTTGCCTACTCTTTCATCGTTAGTACAAATTTGTCGCTTCCATAATGTTCTCCTTACACGCGTACCAATCTGTGACAATGGTCCACAGAAATGGTATTACCTGCTGCAATATTTGTTTATATTTATTAACATCGAACAGGAAGATTATTACTTTATTAAAATTAATTATTCAATCTCCTGAAATAAAAAACATTTTGTGCCGCTCGAATAACCGAAATCCTACACTCTTAGATAAATTATCAAAGTATTAAAGTAGATTATCAGTTATCCTATGCAAAAAGAGCGCAGCCATCAAACGATTTCAACCGCTTATGTTCTCTCACTTATTATTCTTTCTACTATTCTTTCATTTTTATACGAAATTAAATCATTTTTAAAGCTGTGCTAACACATTCTGTATAAATATTCATTTATACGCCCCAGAAACGTTTTCGTTGCAAACGCTGGCAAACTTGACACCGAATGGTTTTTAACCTTTTACACTCCACTGGCGCCGCTACGACGACGTATGCACGTAAAATCTAACACAAGCCAGTTCGAGTGGCATTAATGGCAACGCAAACTCAATTCATTAGATTAATGAATGGAATTTAAATAGTATGCATTCACACATTTTTGTCAGAAAAAGGACACTTTTAGATTTTAGAGATGATACCACAAAATTGCCTTGCAGTCACTTTGTATTAAAATCAATTCTTGGAATATAAGGGAGTTCAATTAATTTCAATGAGTTCTTTAAGCATAATTGATTCACAAATTGTTACCAATGTTTAGGAATATTTTTATTATTGTCCATAATAAAAATATTGCATAATGTTTACGTGGTAACAGTTCTACCGTATTAAAAAACATTTTTAAAAATGTATGGAATGCAGAGAGTGTTTGTTTCAAAGAGTACTTCAGGCTCATTTGAACCGTGAGTTATTTGACATTTCTTGGGCATATTTTCATTGTCATACGATCAAGCTTTCACAGAGATTAATATGTCATAATAATATTTGCATAGTTAGAATCCTGCCGTATTCATAAACAGTTTTGAATATTCTTGAAATCCATTGGGCTAATATTTTAGCACATTTCTAGCACATTTTTCAAGTGCAAAGGATTAATAATCATTAATAATTATTAATAATACTTAAGATTGAAAATTTCTTGGGAATATCTTCATTATCGTACAATGAAGCTTTTACAGAGGTTAATGTGTCGTTGCACAATGTTTACGTGGTCAGGATTGTTCCAGGGATTGTTGCGTGGTCGGAGTCAATGATCTGTGCACACGCAATTGCGTCGTCGCGCAAGTCAGCCACTTTCGAATGCTTCTGCGCTTCGCGCTGTTTCGTTCGGCGACCTAATCGCACTCTATTCGCCGTGCATGCCGCATTTACTATTTTCCTTTGCGCTTCGCTGCTCCAGGGATAGCTGGAAAAAGTATAAAAAATCGTTGCGTAAAATCTGGCACGCTTTCGTACCGACAGAACCTAAGGAAAGAAAAAATCGCTAATGTAATATTTAATTAAACTATCACATGACAATTAGACAGGTTATTAACCATTTCATTTAAACTTTAGTCAAAATTATTGTAGACTCAATAAGGCCTCGATTATTGCAGAAAATCGAACCTGAAGGCTTTCGTATTAAGAAGGGAAACAGCTATAGGAGGCAAAGTATTAAGCGTTTTTCGTGATATTTTTTTGTACAGAGAAGAATTTATGTAATCTTTTTATCTTTAGGAATGTTTCAGCTATGATTTAAAGTACATTTAGTAATTTTTCAATTCACTTCACACGGAAATCTTTGAGGATGATTTGTTTTGACGATTGTAGAAAGCTGCAACAAATACAAAACTCACCGTCGTTAATTGTTCGACCGTGCGTTAACTTTCAAAGGTTTCAGTTACGGAACAAACGAAGGTCAATTATTTAATGAACAGTCGCGTGTGATCTATTCACTCGTGTGAAATCGTAATTGGACACAATGCTTCACCGCAGAAAACTACAAGCGGTTCTTAACAGTACCGTTTCATGCGAATGATAAATTATGCAGCGCTGTACACCAATTTGAGAACCACTGTATTAGAGGAAGAATTTGCGAAATCCGTGATAACCCGTACTATTTCCAATTACCACAAAAGGAAATGTGGCGCATTAATTATCGAAGCTTGAAGCGACGTGCCTTATATTACTTCAATTTTCTGTAATGCCAGTTACTTTACCCGGCGACGATGTCTTCCTCAATTATTCTCGAGCTCATTACTCGTGATTGGGCCCGCGTAATACTGACTCGAGTAAAAGTGAGAACGAATCTCTTTGAGACTGGGAAGCGGTTGCAAACATTTACTACGGTTACGTGTTGCAATCAAATTTATATCAAAATAATCTTGCTTCCCCAAACATGATTTTACTAGACTTTCCATCACACGTAATGCAATGAATATTTAAACAATTTTACATTTCGATTTTCTTTAAATGAATTTCGGTCTAATTTAAATGGATGCTTCATGTTTCAAAATAAATTTGTAATTGTAAATATATACATGTGTAAAGTTTATTCATGTACATATTTATAATAGAAAATTCATTTGGGTGCATGCAGCCTGTCATTTAAATTAGACAAATTTCTTCAATAGAAATAGAGAATACGAATACTTATGGGACTGACTGTATAAATATACATTTAAATCCAAACACTTCTTCAAGGTTTGCTCAACTTCCCTAGGATTCAGACCACTGTGCACCGCGCAGATCAATAAAAACAACGCATAATTCCAGCATTCGCGGAGCTTACAAATACCAACCCCTTTTATTGTTACATCTATTTAAAAAAAATCAAGGAACGATGCAATCCATGGCGAAACAATTGCCCGATCCCGATCAGTCCCGGCAGACTCGTCTGAAGGCGGTTCAAACGGTTCTGCGAGTGCAATCGCTTTTTACCATCGACAGCGGTGGCCTCTTCTGCAACTCGCCACGGTGGCTAGTTAGAGAATCGCTTCCCGTTCGTCGGCGGCCGCAACCTATATCCAGCCTAGCTCCATGTAGTCGTACGCGTATTTAGCGCGTAATTTATATAAGAAGAGAGGCACGCTTGGTTCCACCCCAAAGCACTTCGATCCACTGGCGCCAGCAACTCTCGTTTCACGTTTTCCATGGAAAGCGGTCGAATCGTTCGTTAGAACGTCTTCGTTTCGCGACACTCGTGCTTGTTCTGTGGATCCACGCGTTCGTATAATCGACAAACGTCAATAACAACGAAAGAAACGAAAAGGGGAAGCTCGAGGGTCGATTTCCAGGCAACGTGGTGCAGCGACCAATTAGCTATCACCTTAATTAAAAAATAGGTACGCCACTGCGAGCACGTAGCAATTGTTGCGGAGAGGAGGCGTATAACTTCCAGTGTTGCATCGAACATCCTCGCGTCCGGATCGCGGAACTCGATTCCTCCACGTCGATGGCAGCCAACTGCCTTTTTTTTGTTACGTGCCGATTTTCGTCGCACCTGTAATTCGTCTACGCGTCCTTCTGTCGTTTGGAACGTGCCCGTCCGAATTTCCGCCTGACCTGGTTTCGGTTTTCCGTAGAAGTGGCACGGACTCACGGAAACCCGACGTCTCTCGTCGTAAACGGGATTTTTCGTCGAGTCCACCTTCGTTGGCTCCCACGTGCGGCGTGGCGATATTTTGTAGTGTTTATTGTCGAACACGCGAGGACACGTTTGTGCGTGAAAGCAGCTTGCGAAACGAGTCGAAGGACAACGAGATCGGGAGAAGCTACGCGGAGAAGGAGAGGACAGTCGTTGAAGAATTCACCACGCGAACAGAAAACACCCGAGGCTGCTGGAAACCTTAGAATGCAAATTCTCGTCGGAACTGTAATATTCTTTAAAAAGGAAACAGCGGAATCCAGGTTACCGCAAAGACAAGAAGTTTCTCTGGTGACCGATAAGCGTAAGAACACGCACGCCTAAGAACAGCCTAAAGACCCGCGAATTGAAATTCTCGATGAAACATTCGAAATGATCGAAGAAATTCAGGTTCTCGTGAAGACAAAGAGATTGTCTAGCAACCGAACTGAGCAAAACACAGAGTGCCATTGAGCGATCGAACGAACAAGCGTCGCTTAATCATTGCACTACCAGCAACTCGAAATGCTTTCTTAGTATTCTACTGCCACGAATGCTAAGCTTACAATTAGATTGACTTCGAATTGAAATCTCTATTTTGAGATTTGAGAATCGGGTCACTTTTGCTTTACCGGCAATCATTTTATTGACACTTGGAGTCCCAAAGAAACGAAACCTAAATCGAGTGACTCGAAGGATTAAATTCAAAGAAACAGATGTAGAAAGGACCCCAGGAACCCGACAGCGCGATCGTATTCCCGAAACGTTTTATGAAAGACCGTTAACGAATTCGAGGCGACCAGCACGGATTTTTCGAGCCTGGTGACCCAATGTGCCGGATAGTAAACCGTCTCGGCGACCTCCTAACTCCTTTAAACCGAATTTAAAATGCGTAGCAGTGTCGCGTCGGACGATTGTCTCAAATCTCGACCGATCGTGAGCCGATTCCCAACTAAGGCGTGCTCCTGTCGTTCGATAATTGCTGGACGTTTAAACAGAGCATGTTCCCGCGAAGATTGATGACCCTTCGCAGCTGTCATCCTGTCCTTGGTCGGTGAAATCTTCGCCGATTTGAAAAGATAGAGAGCTACAAGGATGCACGGTTACTCGAAGGAGTGTCCGTTCCAAGAAAAGGCTAGGATCAACGTCGTGTCGCCGGCACGGAATGAAAGCAGAGGTCACTGACACATGGATTCGACTAGAGGAGGTCTTCTCTCGTCTTCATCGACGACTTTACGAGCCGAGTCGTGTTTGCGCGGGCTTTCTGCAAATAGAAAGAGCATCGATGACCGGATGAGGGGTGTCTGGTGCGCGTTAACCTTGAACCTCGAAGTACTTTGCAGCCTGTGACCACGCGAAGAGACGTAGCGCGCTGAGTACGGCTCGAGTCCGTTCGAAATTCGAATCGTCAGCGAAACGGGTTTCGAATTTAGGGAAAATTCCCGGCTGCTCTAGTTTCTAGCAGGTAGTGAACGAAAGTTGTGCGATAAGAGCCCGTTGAAAAATGTTTTCGACCGGATCGTGATAGCCAAAGGTGACACCGAGACTCGGTTTCTCGTCGGACAGGAAACTGGTCTCTGGCAAAACTCGTACCATTCGAGCAACAATGTCAGGTTCACGCGAATTCTCGGTACTCGGTGTTAATTGATGTTAAACGGAACCGAAGCTCGCTGAAAACGACGCTAGTTTTGCTGAATTACGCGCACCGTGGTTTTTTTGTGATTTAATTGGCGTTCCCGTTAGTGCAGTGCTTAAAACTTCAACAGTACATTCCGTTGTGCTGTGGAATTCCTAATCACGGGTTTTAACGAGGTGTTTACCTATGGCGAGCGTTCCGCGAATCGCCATCGGTTAGGGTGAACGGGAAGTGGAAGAGTGAGTGGCTGCGGAGGGGATACTGACTTTAGATTTTTCAAATTACGGACAAAAATGAAAATCTGATAGAGTGGTGTTTAGGTTGAGTGCATTTTTAAATTTCATTCTCCTAGGTTTGGGAGAGCAACACCTGAGTGACTATCTTCGGATGTCGATGCAAGATATATCATTGGAATCGAGAAACTTTTACGATTCTGATTGCAATGGTAATCTTATGCAAGTGGGGCCAGAATTTAGAAAATCATTCAGGAAAGTAAATCCGGAAGATTAGTTAGATCGAGTGTATTTGTATTCTCTACAATTCGCACCTGAATAACTTTTGACAAGTGTTAGCGCCAGATACAATGCCAAAAAGTAAATTTCCAACTCTCGTTGCCTAATATTCATACCTGAATGACTCTCAACAGGTGTCAATGCAAGACGCCATGTCATCCGAATCAAGTAACCTGACGCGCAACATCTGACGCAACCCGGCGTAGTCAGCGTAAAAATCGACAATGCAGATTAAAATCGAGCGTTGACCGATGCGCGCAACATGGAGTCCGCGGTAGCGTGCAACAAGAAGCCGGAGCGCAGGTCTACGCGATCGTCGACCTCGAAGAATCGGTTTTCCTCACGAAACACGCGCTCGGAAGCTTTCTACGCCGACGTGGAACCGTTATCCGTTCGACGCGTATTGCATAATTCCGCTGGCCCAGACCCAGATACAAATTCCGCTCCAAATTCCAGCGGATCGACGGAACGCTCTAAGAGATATCACACTTCCGGTCGCGCGAGGCACTCGGACGTCAGAAACGCGACGGAAATCGATCCAAGGGGTGGAAGGCATCCTCATCAAGAAATATTTTACACGATTCCTCGAGACGTGGCAGTCTCGCGGAAAGAAATCCTCAGAAAGTACAGCATAGAGAAGGAAGACAGAGAGTCTACCTCGAAATATGCCGACACCATGGGTCATCAATGGAAACGGACGGTGGATGTGGACAAAGACCAACGCGAAAGACCCAGAACCCTGCCCTCGATAGCCAGAAGATCGCACGGGGATTCGGAAAATATTACCCATCCTTCACAGGCATTCAGGAAGATCTCGAGGCAGGACATATTGCGCAGACGTGCCAGTGTAGACGGTCCGGTTGCTGTGGCTCGTGGTAGGAGTCATTGGAACGGGAAGCTAGAAAGTTCAGAGGCGAAAGGTGGCAGCTCATGCAGTTTCCCGAGGAACGTCCCGAGGCCGAGGAGCACTAGGTGGGGCAAGGAGGATGAGAGAGAGTCCAGGTCGGCCTGCGATTTCCTGACAGTCACTACCAAGCTGCAGGACATTAACAGCGGCCTTGTGCCGAGACCGTCGACCTTGCCCAAGATTGTTCACGCATCGAGGACACCCCGGGTAGTGGAGGAGTGGACTAGCCAGCCTAGGCTAGCTAAAGATGCGGTGAAGAAGGAGCCTCCAGTCTACGGAAGGATACGCAGGAGGAAAACTTCGCTGCCAGCCAACGCTGGGACTCTCAGAGGGTCTGCGTCTTCTTTGAACAGCCTCTCCAGGTACTCCAGGTCGGGTCATCAGCATTTCAGAGAGAGAGCCGTGGATGTCGAGTTCAAACCGACCACCAGGCACCTTCGAGATCCCGTTTCTGACGCGCCTTATCACTTGGCAACTCTACCTCACGTTGACATGAGAACGAATCCCCAACGAAATGCTATCTTCACCAAGGTGTCGGACAGAACGCCTAAAGGCTTTCGAAGTCATAATAACAAGGCTGATTCGAAGGAATCGGGCAAGCTCGAGGCAATAGACGCTGGTCAACGGACGATGTCGCGTAGAAGGATCATTGACAAGGTGAAGGATGCGAACGCCTACGAGGACCAGAACAGTTCAAGGACCGAAGACTCTGCCGACGTTCCGTCAGAATATCAGTCAGAAAGTCAATCGTATCGGAGCAAGGACTCCGAGGTATACGGAAGCAATGGCGATGGCGATGCACATCGGTTGAAGGATACGAATGGTTTGTCAAAGGTGGTCGGATCGAATACGTTCGATCATCGACATAACGGCGTTTGGGGTAAATCCATGGAGTCGACCAAGCAAAGGTCGAAGTCGCAGAGCAGACTGATCGAGAACTTTCGCCCAAGTAATCGCGATATCGGCGCGGTGACCAGGCTCGCGACCACTCTTCCAAGTTATGTGAAAAGTTCGAGAAAGTGTTCAACCGAGAAGCCGCCAGGGACCGAGTGTTACAGGAAACTGTCCATGGAAACTGGAATCTCGACGAAACAGAGCAAGGAGAGATCGAACTACGTGAAGAAGTCCGCTGCCAGGAACGTAAAAGCGTATAACGAGGCGAACAGTCGCTCGAATTCACCTGTGACGACGTCCTCGATTTTTGGATTCTGCACAGGGAAGAGAAAAGTGCACACGTCGAGTAATGATGCAACGAAGGTCGAGAGTGCGCCGTCCTATCCGTCGTGGAATGTGAAAACGGTTAGCATTGATGCAATGTGGTCTGATAGAAAAATCCGTGGTGGGAGGTATTGATCTGTGATCTATTGTTTGGGTGATCTAGATGTTCGTGTTGTTTGATAGATCAGTGCTGACTTGCGTGCAGTGAATGTCGATATTTAGGTGTTTTGTCGAATATGCTTGAAAGGTTAAACCATCTTGGAGATTTGGATTGGTTGTTGTTATTTAGGAATTAATTGCAGTGAACGTACAAGTTCGAAAATTTTGAGTTTGTAGTGTACAGGGAGTTTCGTTTAAATTGGAATGGTTAAATATCTCATTAGTGGATGAAGCTATAAAAATAATGTTTTCTTTTCGATAATTCATCTTTATTTCGAACAGTGACCTCATTTAGAACGATGCTTTCTCATAAATGACATAATAGTGTCGATGATTTGTGTCCTCCATCGAATGTTTTGGTTAAAGTTTTCTCACATTACTTTCATAGGAGTATCATTTTTTATTCGACACTTTTTTGTTTGTGAGATTGTTCCTCCAAGTATCATCAAAATCCTTCATCGACCTATAATGAATTTGATTATAAAATTCTAACGAAGATATTAGAAAAGAATGTTACTGGTAAATATCTTCCTCTACGTGCTTCTATAATACATTAGATGCAAATTAAGATCTTAAATTGACTATCTACCGTTCTCGAACTATAAACTGCAATTCAATCTCTCATTTGACTAATATTATCATTATTGAACCAGAGTTTATGCCATCAAGTATGATCAATATCCCCTTTCATCTAATAATAGTCTTGAATGTCAAGTACACATGATACCAAGTAAGTAACAAAGAAGAATTGCCTGTTCTTTATCTGCAAACTGCAATATAATCTTTTCTTTGATTACTAATATCGTTAGGAGTAAAATCATCAAGGTCGCCGATCATCTCATAATGGACTTTAGGTGCGATTGCTTCAATTAAAAATATTTATCAAACATTTTTATTTTATTTTGAAGTTAGGGTTTTAGGAAAATGAATAGTGTTCATTATCCGTGTAAAGAAAGTCCAAGAAGTGACAGAAACCAGGAAAAATGATAAGATCAAGGTTTGTTTTGACTGATTTTCATTTTTCTGGAAAAATTTGTTGTTTTTCTAAAATTCTACTGATCAGCTCAGATGGCATGTTTCCATTATTAGAGGTATAGGGTACACATGAGTGAAAATTTTCATAAAAAAAAATTCGAGCACTTTGGTTTCCATGTCTGCCAGAGTCCAATTCCAAAGATATTGTAACTGAAACAAAAACATTTTTAAAATGTTTAAGACAGGAGAAGTTATAGCAAAAACAAATAGACGAAAGGATTCTACACTCAGCCGAACGAAGATTGATGTATTAGACGTATTGCATGAATATTATTATGTACCTGGTATATTGAATACCAACCAAATTACATAAATGAGTCTTACGCATAGATGCCTTTCTCCACATTCCTCTACATTAACACTTAACCTGCATTTATGTGTTACCTGTGGAGAACAAAATATTCCTTTTTTAAAGCGTTTTTCGTTAACTCTTTTACGTTAGATTCGATTTAGATATTACGTACAGACTTTTTATTATATCAATTTTTGTAGAAATGTATAATATTTTTAATATCACTATTTTATTTAAAAACCTAAATAAAAATTACTTTATTATTATCCAATATATCTATAGGAAACACCAGTATTCAGATCATTCATTAAGACAATTGTTTTTGATCAAAAAATTCTTGAATGCAGCTGTAATTTTCACGCGTCCACGGTGGCTTAGCCCTCAAATCGTGTTAAATCGAAATGAAAATCCAAAGTTAGCCATATATTTATGCCCAACCCTTTCTTTTTCAGGGTGAATTGGTGTGGTTCGATCCTGGTGTCGGCCACGTGTTGCCGGGTGAAGTTTTGGAGTATCACAGAGCCGCGAACGTCCTCTCTGTCCAAGCGGTGATCGCTGGCAAGGTATGAAAGTCAATTTATTCTTTCCCGCGAGAAACCGGTGTCCTAATGACCCCTCTCGAATCCAAACGACGAGTAGAAAGGGGACACCGCACGGCGTGTAAATTACACGCCATTCAAACGATCGGTCGCATGAGTTACGCAAGTTCCGCGGTACGTCTTCGCTTATGATGCCCGATACCCGAACGCGTCCTCTTCATCGACGTTCGACTGCTCGTTTCATCGCTGGTTGAATAGGAATCGGATATTTACCGTTCGTTTCCATAGACAGACTAACAATGAAACCACACCGTGTGTTATTATCTCGAAAGGGATAGAGGAACAGGATAGAAGTGTGTTAGGCTATGCGCTAGTCAACAATACGGGTCCACTTCGAGGCCAACTAACAACCGGTTATTCTGCATTTCCTTAAGACGACGCACGATGCGATTGGTCGGTAAACGTTCAATGTTCCATTGATTTTTTGTTGAGACAATTTGACATAGACATAACAGGAAGGGATAGTTGGGTGGGAGTACTTATTACAGCCACTCGAGTGAAGATGTAGCAACGTTATGTTAATGTATGGTTGTCAGAAAGCGTTTAGTTATCAAAGTACTATCGGAGATAATAACTTCATTAGCAACATCAGCATCAACATTTTTTATGTACGTTTCTCTTTATCACATATTCTATCATCCCTAATTTATTGTCTTTTGGAGCACAAAATAATAGTAAAGTAAAGTAATTCCATTCAATTTAATTATTCATTTGCAGGATATTGATTTCTTATGTCATTGTTTTATTTCAATGCAGTACTTAGTTGTTATTAAATTTGTTTCATCATAAAAAAAAAGTCTATTTGAATAAGTATCGACAGCATTACTTCAAATAGGATTGACTTTCCATCTCATGAAAGCATACTACTTTTCTTTCGGAAATTTGCCTATACCTTTCGCAGCAAAAATCTGAAGTACTTGTTTAAAATAGACCACATTAAATGCAAATTCTTGCAATATCGAAAGCTGTGTAATTTCAGTGTCTAGAGAGAACGGTACTTTATCGAACCTCCTTTCTTTTCCGCAAACGGAAGAAATAAGTTGTCATTCTGGAAATGGTAGTATGGCAATGTCTAAAGAGATTAGTTAAAGACTTCTCAGTATTCACAGGCTCGTTGTATACCTTTCAGACTGCATTTCTTGTTTCTTTCTGTACAAACTGATTCATTTACCGAGGCAGATCTACATGTATCATGAAAATAATGAAGTTTAAGGACCTGCGAACAAACAAAAGAAATTGATTAATAATTCTTTGATAGAGAACAGACACTCGTACATGCATGCCTTAAAACTGACCAGACTAAACTATAAGGTACCCACAAGCAATACCAAGCTACGATAACTAAGGAAATGGTACTACAAGGAAGAATAGGACGGACGCAAAACACGGACGCGCGATCGCGAGATCCATATCGACCGATGGATCGTCGAAGAATGAGCTCTAGCCCCTCGTAAAGGCCACCGTTTAATGTATTTCTTTCTTTGATACGCATTATTGTCAACCGAACTTATGCGTCATCTTCCAAATATTTGGGGAGAAATTATAAAATTTCACCATTGTTTCTAAGATGTTACACTTATTTATTTTTATTTAGTATCGTTTTTATATCTATATTGTATTATATTGATATAAAACACATATTATATCGATTCGATCTAGACAAATTCGATGGATCGCGGGATGACAAGTAAACAATTATCGAATGGGAACAAGATTCCCGTTGCGGCCACCCGACGAAGTAGTCAAATGCATCGGGGCCCGGATAGAAAGTCGAATACCACGCATAGTTCGCGAAATACTTCCGCTAAGCCGGTCCGCGATGCCTTGGAAAATTACTCCACTGTAGCGACGTGTTGATCCCGGCGTGAAAGTGCATATCGAAAAGCGGCAGCGCGCCGGCTACTTGCAACACCTTCCTGCACTTTCAAGCTCCAAGGACATCGTATTGGCAACAATCGTGTCCCCGTGTTTTTCGCGTTCTCCGTCTTTCACTTTCGCGAATTCGCGACTCTTCTCTTCACGCACGTCCCCGCGAGAATGATGTGTCGATTCTGACGCTTCTGACGCCGATAAATCAAAGATGGCAGGAGCTATTTGTCACGAAATATGGATGGAAGGCTGGAAGGGAAGGGGTTCAGCATTTTTGTGTTTTCTAGGAAAAAAGGGAGGATCAAATTACATTTTATTAGGTTGTCCCAAAAGTTTCTTTTGTAATTTGCGCTCAATTATTATTGAGCGGTAATGTTTACATAAATAGATAATCTAATTTCTTAGATGTTGATGTTGTAACAGTAATGGAGCAAAATGAAATTCATTTAATGAATTGTACACAATTCAATAATGTAACATTAGACATAAAATATTGTGTATGTATTAATAGAACGAAAGAAATTTGTAGGACAACCTAACATATTCTTGACAAACCAGACCGTTTTCAGAGAATAAAACAATTTTTCGGTATACTTAGTTATAAGAGATAAATTAAAAATAATAGCAAATAAAAAAGTTTTGATGGCCGCTTAGAAGCATACGTGCTTGCCAGCATATTTTATCAGCGTGCTTAATTATTGAAAGCACATTAAATAGGGAAATTTGTATCATTAGGAAATTCCGTAGGTTCTGTGCCATAATGTCTAAACTCACTAATTATAAGCATAGCGTTGAAAAGCAGTCTTGTGCTGTACTTTGTAGTGAACGGGTGTTTATCTGTATAGTATGACTTATATAAAAAGGATAAACAAAATTTGTGTATTTATTTTATCAACGCTAAAAATTGTGAAAGTTGTGCGTTTTAAATTTTATGAACTTTAAGATTATCGCGAATTAAAAGGACGAGAACAGATTACGGGTAACGGAATTATGTACGCCAAATAATCTGGAGGAAATGACACAGATGAACTTCGAAAAGCGAAACGAAAGGGAGATTACACGATCTGGAATAGCTGATTAACCATAAGTATAAGATATTATTTATTTTTCATACATAAACAAACACGATTTTCTAAAACGGTATTAATTGGGACAACGTGTCATTTTTAAATGTTGATTGAATGAAAATAATATGTTTCTTCATTGCTCATAGTAAAATGAACTTAATATCGTCAACGTTTTTCTTTTTAAATTATTATATTATTATAAACGACAATTTTCACCATGTAAATTGAATACTTGATTTCAAAAGGCTAATAAATCGCATGATTTCCAATAGTGGAATCTTACTTTTCTATTATATTTCTAGGTATAAACACTTTCATTTTTCACAAGAAACTTTTCATACATTTTATTTGATACTTATCAACCAACTGCAATTTATTTTGCCAGCGATGGGGAACATTTCAATGAGTCGTAACTAATGAAATTTCTTTAGAAACAAATTTATATTATTGAAACTTAACCGAACCAAAATTGTTTTATGGAATAGATCATATATTTTGCATTCTAAATATTTTCTGAATAGCGAAACATTCATGAACCCTCTTAAGAAATTTAAAATTCTGTTCATGACGTAACTGCAAACTTGGTTCGCAAGCAAGAATTTGATCGATTTAAAATATTCCTGAAAAATTCCATGAAACCGTTTAGGAACGTATCGTAATTTCTCATTAGAACTAATCATACGTTTACGATTCCGTTATGAGAGTTAAATATAGATCTGAAGATATAGAACTTGATGTGTCGAGTTGATTTAAATTTAACGAGAGGTTTATAAGTTTATATTTCCACGTAGGATGTAAATACTGTCAGAGGGGTTATCTTCAATTTATTAACTATAATTTATTAGTCAGTATTACGTTAATATTAGCTTCATAATTGACACCTGAAGTCGGAGATAAATAATTACACGCTACAAACTACTATCATAAACAAAAAAATACATGTACCGTTGTATAAAATAATTCTGAATCATAATAACAAAAACTTGTACGATTATTCAAATCTCAATTATATATTCATACACGAATATTAATAGTAAACGATTAACGAAGCTATTAAATTCGACTACATTATTACTTTATGTTTAATGCAAGGATTTCATTGTGTCGTTACGTATCGTAAACTTCATTTTACTTTGAAATATTATAGAAGCATTACAACATTAAAACTTTGTAGTAAATGTATATAATTTAGAATGGTTCCTTCCTCGTTAATGTCTTTTAGCAAAAGTTATTATCAAGGATATATAGGAAGGTAAATGTTATTATATGTTATTGTTGTGCCTGTAGAACCGTGTTCTAGTAAAGACATACTAGAATATAAATAGAAATATGTAATATTTATGTGTTAATATCAAGAAACTGTACAAAATTATAATACGATAAAATTTATAGACGAAACAATAGTATGCGCATGAAGAACTCACGGGTAGTCTCATTAAGACGCGGAAAGTCTTAATGAGTAATTCATTAACAGTAACCGTTACTGTATATATGTATTATTTAACTACCTAAGGCATTAGTGCTACTATGTCAATAGGTCTCTCCGTTGTTAGGACTTTTATATTTGTTTATCTATGGACATTTTTTATCTACGCACTATTACCTCATCTAATAAACTTATCATTTATAATTTTTAAGTGATTTTTACTAATTCATTATTTATTATAATATCTATTAATACACTTGTAAAAAGAGAGTTGAATAGTCGTATATATCTACAACAAATTTTGAGAAAATAATTTTTGCTCGAAGATATTATACTAAAATAATGCATAAGAACGAGTAATTAATTGAATGTTTAGCAATTTACTGTAGGATATTTTTAAATGACTGCATTTCTTTGTGATCTATGTAGACATGTATTTTGAGTTAGGTGTAATTGGTCACGTAACATTTATTGACGAGCTTAGTTAGCAAATTCGCTCGTGGTTTTATTTTTATGAAACTTCGTCGCGCAAGCTTGACTCTAGCATTTGATTACTTTCTACGTAGTAGTAACGTCTTATGTTCGATTTCTCGAAGCATTGTCGTGCATTGGTAGCAGAGTGTTGTTCAACGGTGTCCCATTATAGATGACGATGCACACCGGCGTAGAAATAAAGGATTTATTATCGGGTAATCTTATTATTTAGCATGGTATATTTTATTCAGGAATATAACTATACTTTAGCCATGCAACTACCTGGAAAGGAAGTAAGAGAGAGTAAGATTCTGAAATGAATCCGAGGCTCGTGGTAAAAGACCTTTTATAAAACAAGTCGTGGAATACTGCTACTGATAACTACACAAAAAGGAACATTAAAAGAACATTGACACATTAAGAATCAGTGTCCTATTTATTCTAAATTAATCAAATGCATTGTGTGACTATTATTAAAAATATCAATATTTGAGTAATAACCAAAATTTAAGTTGCTCCAAACATCCTAGCTGTTTAATTTCCATTTGCATTTTTACTTTTTCTTTTCTATCGAGGACAGGAAACTTTCCCACAGCTACTATTAATAAGGAGAAGGATCGTTTAATAGATCCCTGGATTTACCAACGCGTTGTTCCGCTCGAAAAATTCACGAATACATAAATAATGACTACTTAATTACTTCCTAAAATCATAAAATAAAATGAACGCAACGGAGGGTTGATACGCGAGGCCGCGTAACCTTGGAAGACTTTCAGTCGTCGAATCAGTGAAAGGAGCTCCTAATAAATTTTCAACAATTCCACGAAGGACTGGGACGCCCATTAGAACCCTCTAACGGGTTCGATTTCTGTTTACTACGGCGAATCGAACCGGTGCAACGATATGCGAGTCGCATTCCCCGCAATCGCGCAGCGGCGACGCCAATGGAATTGCAACTGCAAACTCAGGCAGCCGGGTATCCGGTTAAGTCTCACATGAGTGGCTTTCGCGTCTTATGTGAATTCGCGCGAATCTTCCTTTTTTAACGCGCATTCTCTCTGCGGAGATCGGGTCGCAACCGTCGTGGAAATCAGGCAAAAAGCGGCTGGAAAAAAGACGCTGACAAGGAAGTCTCAGTCGGATGCACGAGTTAACAAGTCCAACCTCAGGAAAGTTTACTCCTGGAATCCATTGGGCCACGGAAACTCTTAGAAATGCATCTAAAAATGACGGAGGAATTTGCCTCTGAACGTTGGATCACGAAGCACCGACCAAATCCACGATTGCTAACAAGGCTAACCTTTAGAGTGTTCCTCCTGTAATGTTCTGACGCATAGACACAGAAATGGAAGAAATTGCCGTGAGCGTTAAACCGTGAAGCATCGACCGAGTCCAGGATTGTTAACGAGACTAACCTCTGGAAAATTTCCTCTGGAATCCTTTAGTCCAGAGAATCCCTGAGAAAAGGATCTAAAAATAGAAGACGCTGATTTAAAATTAAGATCACGAAGCATTTATCAAGTCTGTGACTGTTGAAACGAGCAACTTCTGACATCGTTTGTCCCAGAGAATCTTAAGTTCGTGTTCGTATATTTTGAAGAATGATTGATATATCAGTTTTGCTATTGCACTTAACACATATGTTCATAGGTAAAATGAATGGTAATCTTTGATCCATGTATTTAAAGATAAAAGAAGAAGTGATTCTGAAAGTTACACCAAGAAGTAACAATCAGGTGACTGTTAACAAATCGGTTAACTCGGGGAGTTTTTAACAAATAAATCTAAAAATATATAAAGGAGATACTGTGAGAGCTTGATCACGAAGCAACGAGTGAATTCTAGGACTGTTAATACAACTAACTTCTGCGGGTTTCTTCCATGGCTCAGTGAATTTTCATACATATAGATTTAAAAAAAAAAGAAGTTGCTCTGATAGCTAGATCACGAAACATCACTCAGGTCCACGACTATTAACGAGACTCTGATAAGTTCCACCTAGAATCACTTAACGCAGGCAATCTCTGACGAATGAATCTAAAAATAGATGTCGACTTGAGAGTTGGATCACAAAGTATCAACCAGGTCCACGAATATTAATGAGCCTGACACCTGGGAAGTTTCTTGAAGACCCCATTAGCTCAGGAATCTCTAAGACGTAGGGTCTCAAAAGTCCAGAAGTGTAAAAATTCAAGTGGCATCTCATAGCATCGATCACTGACAACAATTTCTCTAAAATCACCAGAAAATAATTCATCGATCCACCAGTCTAATTCCACAAAATGGCTAACACGGTTCACTACGACGTGCCAATAATTGGCCAAGGATCAACAGCTTCCTCCAAGGTACCTTCCCACTGGGTCATCGCGAATTCATCAGGATCTCCAACTTCGTCTGGCATCGATACGTTTCATCTTGATCAGCACGAGCCAGACAGATGTTTCGAGCCAAGCCAGTGTCGGAAATCCCAGGCAGAGCCGTGGTACGAAGTTCCTGTTCAAAAGTCAAGGTTACGCTCGAAAGAAAGTGTCTTCGACCTCAAGGACGAGGAGGTGTGTTCGTGCGCGACGCAGCAAGACTTCGTCGAGTGCCATTACAAAACGACGAGATCGGTGTTGAAGAGCTTAAAGCCGCTTCTTGGTGGTTTGAGCTTCGACGACGATGGCGACGACTTTCGTAAAGAATTCCTCGATAACTCGCCGGACTTCTCGACGACCTCGTCGACGTCCTCCCGCGAGTTCTTTCGCGTATATCCGAGAGAAGACGAGGAAAGCGACTCTGGCAGCTATTCGAGGAGGCAGGGTACCATCACGAGGACGATGCCTAGAGATGCGACCTTGAGGCCGAAATCGAAGAGGTCACCGGAGCCCTTGACGTACCTCTGCGTGCGCGTAATCGACGAAAATGTAATGTGGTGCGAGAAATTTTCGAATTTTTTTAGGACAGTGGTTCTTGGATTGTGGTCTGCTAATTTTTTAGTCGTCCGGGGATATTAGGAGTGCACACGATTAATAGAAACTTAGGGAGTTCATGAGAATGAAGCAACATGTGTGAAAGATAGTTTACTTTATTGAATTTTACGTTTGAGAAAGGGAGCGTTGTTTTTGAAAGTGTTATTGAATATTAATCGACGAATCACGTAAAATTATTATTAAATATTGTGAAATAAATGACAAGAAAAATACGAGATCGATGGAAATCTATTATCTTTCACAAAATTTATTTTTATGCGTGGAATAAAATTGCATTTTTCAACTATGAATTATTTTATTTGAGAAGTAATTTTATAATGTGGTAAAGAATAATAACTTTATTATTCTTTAAAGGTTCTTCTATATTCTTTCTCCTTATACACCAAGAAAAATTCAGAAGAATTTACAATTATATATTATAACTAAGACAATAACAAATGGGATATTTTATGTTCCAGCCTCAAATCTTCACCCTCACTAATTTGAGTGGCGTGAAACCGAGGCAGGATCTTGGACAAAATGGAATCGAGGACATGATACAGTTAAAGTAAGTTTATATCCTGTTATTCTAATCTACTTATAACATAAATCTAAGTGCAGTATGTAAATTACAGCGACCTCAACGAGGCATCTTTATTATGGAACTTGAAGATTAGATACGACAAGGAATTAATATACGTACGTTTGTGTTCTTTCTACTTCTCGTTAATGTCAACGATTCTTACCTGATTAAAATTAAACTGTTACTTTTTGTTAATAACAGACATACACAGGAAGCATATTAGTTGCGGTGAATCCATACAAAATGTTTGACATTTATGGCTTGGACCAAGTGAAACTGTACGAAGGGCGGATACTCGGGACACTGCCACCGTGAGTTTTATTTCATTTGAAAGTAAAGAACTATAATACGCATTCGTCGGTATTTTTCAAACTTTAATTTTTCGTGGACCCCTTAGAGTAAATTTTTATTCATTTATTATTCTAAATGAATATGTTTATTGTTTTCATATTTTTATTTAAAATGAACACATTAGTATGGGTATTCTGAAGAGCCATTTATTATTATGTCATGATAAATTAATTTCATTTCATAAATATTATATTAAGACTCATTGCTCGCTTCTCAAGTAAAGTTGATTTATTGCAAGACAAACATAAATTAATTAAATAAGATGAATGATGTTACTTCAATTTTAATTTCATATAATACAAGTCAAAATTGAATTGTATCAAAACATACACCAGTCGGACATTTTGCGTAATTCTATAAAACTTGTTCCTTCCTCGATGCCTATAATAATTGAATCTACGACCGTAAACTAGTCTTTCAGTAAAATTAATCATTCCACCGCAAAGGGTTGAATTATTCACAGTGTAACTCCTGCAATTCCCCATGCGATATTTTCACGCAATGTACCGTATTAATACTTTGTATCGAAAAAATGTTACCATGCAATTCCAGACACCTGTTTGCCGTGGGCTCGTCTGCGTACAGTCAAGTAACCGCTGCAAATAACGCCAGCGCGAATCAGGTGGTCGTCATTTCCGGCGAATCCGGTTCAGGAAAAACGGAGTCCACGAAACTCGTAATGCAATATCTAGCGGCGGTTAATCGAGCGCCGAACAACCTGGTCACCGAACAGATACTCGAGGCGACGCCATTGTTGGAAAGCTTCGGGAACGCGAAAACGCCACGAAACGATAACAGCAGTCGATTCGGGAAATACCTGGAAGTTTACTTCAGAGAGTGAGTGTTTACCGCTAGAAATTACTGTAAAATCAAACGCGATAGCCGTTGAATTACTTCCGACGATTCGATGGTCAATTTCTGATAATGGTGAACGATTCAAGATACTTTGGAGGATATTTGAGAAACGAAGTTCTTATGGTAGTAAATACGTCCAAATGATGAGCAGTTATGATTGTGTTGATGTTCAAGAAAGTTTCTTCCGACTGGCTATGGAAGATTAAAGTTATCGTTGAGAATGATTCGGCATTTTTTTAGGCTGGATTACTAATCGCGATGAGCATTCTCGGTGTTCTAGAGAATGATATATAAATGGGAAAGAAATTTGATATTGCAATATAATTTTGACAAGAATTAACGAAATTTGACAAACGAAACAAACTTTTAAGCTACTGAATATCTCACTCGAAAATAATTTGAACAATCCACTAATGATTTTAAGCACTGTACATTTAAAAGTGTACGAAAAAAAAACGCGTACTACTAAATTCTGAGCGAACAAAAGAAACAATTATAAATCGTTACTTTTAGCGGAGTCATCGTCGGTGGAAGGATCACCCAGTACCTCCTAGAGAAAAGTAGAATAGTCACCCAAGCGTCAGAGGAGAGGAATTACCACGTGTTCTACGAGCTCCTAGCTGGCCTCGACCAGCAACTCAGGGATAAATACGGGTTGCTCACGCCAGACAAGTACTTTTACTTGAACCAGGTGATTTGAACGGTCGGAATTACGCGGAACATCGTTCTCAATGCGCAGATGAAGTTACAACCTCAGCTTTCAGGGTGGGAACTGCGAGATCGATGGCAAAAGCGACACTCAGGACTTCAAAGCCTTGTTATCCGCCATGCAAGTGTTGGGGTTCACGTCCGAGGAGCAGGACACTATATTCAAGATACTCGCCAGCGTGTTGCACCTGGGGAACGTGTATTTCCATCGTAAGCAAATGAGGCACGGCCAGGAGGGCGTGGAAGTTGGCTCTGACGCGGAGATCCGTTGGGCAGCTCATCTACTTCAAGTCAACTCCGACGGGATCATCAGGGCGCTCACGACCAAAACAACAGTACGTGACAGAGAAATATAGTTTTAGTTTTAGTTCGTTTATTTTCTTGAAGTGCGTAGTCAATAATCATAGACCATTACACTTGATATACTTGCATGGAAGGTTTATTACAAGAGTGGTACGAAGGTAAGAGTATAAAAATAAATTGTTATAAATTCAGTAATAGATTTATGGAAGGCACTAGAATTCAACTAACAATATATATAGTTCATTTATAATACACATACATAGTACCTAAGGTAAAGTAGTAGAAGCATTATTTTTATATTGTTATCTCTATGTCATATTTTTAATAACTTTATTATATATAAACGTATCAAGTGTAATAGTTTGAGTTGTGTATATCTATATATATTGTTACATTTTTATTTTTTGATATTTACTATATTAAATATATTATTAGTCATCGGTTATTGTGTTATTGAAAATATTAATAATCCAAGGGGACCATGTGAGTGTAGCAAGTCGTAACTCCATTAGTAGTCTTGTCGGAGGAAAATATCAAAAGAATACGAATGATACAAAGAGTACTATCTTTGCATCAATCTTGCAACCTATCTTGCATTTATTTCTTATTTTTTGTTTTGATATTTTTTTCTAACAGCACTGGTAATGGAGTGTAAGATTTTTTACACTTCCTTAGTCTACCCTGTACATTGCTATTTGCTTCTGTCGTGAGAATTGACACGTTATTATTTAATAAATATCTCACATTGTCTGTCGTATTGTGATTGTTTGACAGAGAAATATAGGAATCACAGTTACTTCAAGTTTTCCTTGATCGACTGGTAATTAAATTTGTTTACAGGAGGCAAGAAACGAGAGAGTCTTCACTGCGTTGAATATCGATCAGGCTCTGGATGCCAGGGATGCCTTCGCGAAAGCTCTGTACAGTTCTCTGTTCTCCTGGTTGGTCGCTCGCGTTAATCATATCGTCTACAAAGGAACCAAACAGACGGCCGCCATTTCGATTCTCGATATATTCGGCTTTGAGAATTTCACGGAGAACAGCCTGGAACAGCTGTGCATCAATTATGCGAACGAGAACCTCCAGTTCTACTTCAACAAGCATATCTTCAAGTTGGAGCAGCAGGAGTACGCCAAGGAAAAAATCGATTGGACGACTATCAATTATACCGTGAGCAGAAATTCAATTTTTCTTATTAAAACGAATAGACTGAAGATTGCAATCTATCATTTTTTAACTTAATTAATTTTCAAGTGAATGGATTGTAATTATAGTAGAATGGAATTACCACGAACTGCTAAAATAAGAGTTGTTCTATTATGAAAAGAAAGCATCCGATTCTTTTATGCTGCAATTACTTTAGGAATTTATTCGCAATATATATACTTAATTTAATTGATGAAATTATTTTCTCAGGACAATCTGCCAGTGATACATCTCATCGCAAAGAAACCAGTCGGTATACTTCACCTGCTGGATGACGAGAGCAATTTCCCCAAAGCTACGGATCTCTCGTTCCTGGAAAAATGCCATTACAATCACGCCTTGAGCGAACTGTACTCGAGACCAAGAATGAATTCAGCCGAGTTCGCCATTAAACACTATGCTGGTCAGGTTTGGTATAACGTCGAAGGTTTCTTGGACAAGAATAGAGACACGTTGAGACCGGATGTAGTGGAATTATTAATAAGCAGCAAAATATCCGTGAGTTTCATTTCCTTTAACGAAGAGAATGTTTTATCGTGACTCATGGTCATTTGTAGTAATCTTTGATTCGTTTCTAGATGGTCAGTAAAATGTTCCAGCATGTAAGGACAACTCACGAGGCTAACAAAACTATGAATAAACCCAATGGTAGATTCGTCACCATGAAACCGAGAACGCCAACAGTGTCTGCGCGGTTCCATGACAGCTTACAGCAACTCTTGGATTCGATGTCTCAGTGAGTACTCGAATCCCTTTTCAGGAACGTTGTTTATGATTCCAATTAAACTTCAAACAAGAATTGATCGAAAATCTATTATTCAATATACTAGTTTAAATTAGTATTTTTATTTTCAAACTATATATTATTTTAATTTATATTGAAATACTTTGCCTATAAAGAGTCGTGAAAGTTGCCATCGAAAATATGAAAAAGTAGAGTACCTTTTAAAAACTGTTCGAAGTCAAAGCACTCGTTACGATATTCATTGAACGTCTCAGATGCAATCCGTGGTTCGTGCGATGCATCAAGCCAAACACGGAGAAGGCGCCAATGAAATTCGACATGCCATGCGTTCTCGAGCAGCTGCGCTACACAGGAATGTTGGAGACGATACGCATTCGAAAGACTGGTTACCCCGTTCGACTCGGTTTCGGACACTTCGTGGACCGATACAGATACCTCGTTTCCACGCATTTGCCCAGAGGAGCGCCCAACAAGGAGCTTTGTCGCATAATTTTGGACAAAGCTGCACCGAAGGAGGCTCAGTCCCAATACCAGCTGGGGCTCACCAGAGTGTTCTTGAGAGAATCATTGGAAAGGACTCTGGAGTACAATAGAGCACTGATTTTGGAAAGGGCAGCTATAACGGTTCAGAGGTAATGGAATATTGAAATATTCTGACTTATTAGGTGAACCGAAAAGTAATGTCGTTTCTGTGAATCTCAATACTTCTTTATCATTCATCAACTCATTGATTTTAACCATTTAGTATTAAATATTTGCACACTAAATGGAAAAAGGTTGTTGATAACGAGGATAATTACATAATCGATTAAAAATAGAAATGCATTATGAATGTATTTGTCTGAATTTAATGTAAAAGAAATGACATTACTTTTCGGTACACCTAATAGATAAACTAACACGTTGAACGTCATGTCACCCATATATGAAAATCTTGTTTATTTTATACACTATATATTTACAACATTTACATTTCCAAACATATTTTGTGACTTTTATCCTCGCCTTAACGATACAAATTTTCCATTGTCCAGCTTCAGAATTCTATTATTTTCTTGATTATAATCTGCCAGCTACTGATAATGTTTTTTAATCGTATGGTTGCAGATACACCAGAGGATTTCTTGCAAGAAGGAGATTCCTCAATATCTCACGAAGTACGGTGTTAATCCAAGCCGTTTATCGCGGGTATCGCGAAAGGAAAAAGTTCCGAGCGCTGAAAAAGGCGACACTCATGGCACAGAAGATATACAGGGGGAAGAAACAGCGCGAGAGGTTTAGTGTTCTGAAGGAGGAGATGGCGAAGAGAGCAGAAATCGAGAGGGCAAGCAAGGAACGAGCAAAAGCGAAGCAACAACGAGAGGAACAGGAGAGAACTTCAAGAGCTGTGGCTGGTGTCAATCATTTAGAAATCCCTGCTGAACTTGCGTTCATCTATAGCAAACTTGACGGTACTTAATAAAATAACGATCAAACATAAATTATTTCGAATAGTATATAAATTGTTTCAAAGTTTATGTCAGATACTTTGACTATGAAAAAGTAGAGTACCCCTTAACTTAACAAAATAAGAAGTACTTAACAACACATATTAAAATTGCAATCGTAATTCAATTTTATGAAGCACTGAGAATTTAATGAAAGTAACGACGAAGAAATACTAACACTATTTCAAGTTCTTCGCTAAAAATAAAATTCTCATCTAAATCTTCAGAAAGACTAATTTTCATAATAAAAAGAACTAATCTTATAATTAACAAAATGACTGTTTCAAATTTAAACAAACTGTCTACATATTTAATTGTCAGCCATACTAGATCATATCATATAAATTAACATAAAATTGATGTTTTCAATTAATTATTTTATTCATTATCTCGCAGACTGGCAGCCAACGCACACCGAAAGGAATCTACTGAAAGTCGTCGGTCAGGTGATACCCATGCATCACAATTACGGCCTGCCGCCTGACATTGACCAGCATCAGTTCTCAAAGTTCACGAATATCTACTTCAAGAGCCACATCTTCGGCATGAAACGGGAACCGATCAAAACACCTTTTCTGGCGAAGGCTCGAGACCAAGATTACACGGACTCGTTGATGATCTTCAAGATGATCTTGCGCTTCATGAACGAGAATAATTTAAGTGGCAAGAGGGAGCAGGCTCTGGGCGATTACATCGTGAACAAAGGGATCGTCAATGAAAAATTGAGGGACGAAGTTCTGTGCCAACTCGCAAATCAAACTTGGAAAAACGAGAACGACGCGAACAAAGAGAGAGGCTGGTTATTGTTATCGAATTGTTTGTCAGCTTTCCAGCCTAGTCCGACTCTGTTCAAGTATTTCCTCAAGTATGTATCCGATCACGCGTACGACGGTTACAAAGCCTACTGTCAGAGGAAGCTTCTGCAAGGGGAAAGAACGATATTCAGGATAATGAACAACAATCAACAAATCGTTCAGCACGTGCCGAGAAATTACCCGCCATGCGTGTTGGAATGGAGAGCGAACAGAAATCGCGTTAACATGGCGCTAAGCGTGGGATTCTACGACGGTAAGTGCTTTGGATCTCTTTCAAATATTTATTCAGCGATAAGGTAGCGCATTGTTGGGTCTTTCAATAAGAGCTAATGAAATTATCTTCTGCGAGATAAGAATTGGTAAAAGGGATAAGACGCGAAACAGAGCGGAGTTATCTCGACGAAATGGTTAAATCGAATTACTTTTAGGTGAGACAGTTACCTGTGCGGTGGATTCGTGGACGACGTGCGAAGAATTGGCCAACCTCGCCGTTCACAATCACGGCGTCGACAATTCTGGCTGGACCATCACTCTGTGGAATCAGTTGGACGGTCCAGATGCCATCGTGACGGAAACCAATGGTTTCGATTACGTTCTTGATCTGATCTCCGAGATGGAACTAGCTCCAGCCTTCCCAGCTGCTAAACACATGTTCCTAGAACAGCGAAAGAACAGTTTCCCTCCTATTAAAAAGAGAGAGGTAAGTACAATTGTCAAAGATAACGATATCAGTGACAATTTACGTAATACGACTTGGCGTGATTCCAGCACACGCAGATCATTCGAGAGTTAGAGCAGGAAATAGAGCCACCGGTTCTGAAGACATTCCAACCTCTAGAACGAAAATCAGTGCCGAAGCCTGTGGACAAACCTGTCGAACCGGAAATTCAGTCGCCTAGACGACCTGTCGTTCCTCCGCCGCAGCCACCTGTGGCGAAGCCATCGGTAAATTAAATTTCTTTTCAAAGTATCCCAAGATCAACGTGGAGTTTTTCAGAGTAATGTTAATTCTTCAAAATAAAATTTCTTAAATAGCAGTTGTCGTGACGTTACAATCAACTATTTTTCCACTTTTCAAATAATAATGATTCTGTATTCTTATATAATTTATTTAAACTTTAAACTATAGTAAAACGTACCCTAATACGTTATTCTTCTTCGCTATTTTGGTACATTTATTTAAAATGCTTAAAACTCAAATTATATCTAACAATTAACTCAATCGTACATTTCAATTTTTATTGAACGAGTGCTCCTTTCAGGCGAGGAAGCAATCCCACGAGGCTATGCTAGAAACAACAATGGAGACTGGTCTATCGCGGAAATCAGCCCTGAACGACAGATACTTCGAGAACGAGAAGCAACGCAGTCGTAGTCTGGATAACCTGCTTCAACCGGAAGTGGTGCCGTCCCCAGTAAAACTGGCGAACCTTGGATTATCGTCGTCGAAACTGAACGAACGGTACCATAGTCTCGAAAGGATTGGAGAAACATCCGCGGTTAGCAATGTCGAGTACATGACGAGGAACGAAATCGCCCAAGAGAGAAAGTACAGCAGGATAACGAGGACAACGGAACCAAACATCGAGGAAGAAGACTTAACGATCGACTTCGAGTATCCCGATATTCAGTCGGTCAGTCAAACCGGACGATCGGAAGATGACAAGAGCAGCTACATCAGGTCTCAAACTAGGTTCATCAAATCGCAATATCCTAGTAAGTGTCAAGGATTTGATAAATATCACAGTAATCGTAGACCCTCAATTCCGTATAGCATCTGTGACATTCAGAGTGATGATATTGTCAGATTTTCTTGCGTTTCTTTCTTTCTTGTTGCTTACTGAAGCTAACGTTCGCTGTAACTAATCGTAAATCGTTCCTAATAGAAAATCTGAATATTTCATTCTGTACACCCGTCATGTGTCTGTGAACATTCTTCCCTGAATCTGAAGGTAAACGAGCACTGCCAGGTAGTCAATCGAGTCGCGCCTACATCGAAAAGAGCGAGTACGGCGTGAAATCCTCCGCCATGTCTGACACGAGCGAAGCACCTTCCCTGGCGTCGCACGTGAGACGAGTTAGGGTGCCTAGTCAAGCTTCGGACGTGGATCAGTTCCTGGACGAGTTGTTCATGCCGGTTCTGGACGGAAATTTGGACGAACTGTCGGACGCCAGGAGTCTGGCGGCTAGCATCAAGGGCACAAGAGACGATAGGTCTCAGAGCGATGCTGTGATCCTGGAAACTATGAGAAACAATGACATCGAGGATCAGAATGACAGAGGGAGGATAGAAACAGTCGACGACTTCATGGAAATGATGCTGAAGGGGTCTGAGACTGAAACGATCACGGCGAAGGAGTTATTAAAGAAGATCAAAGGAGGAGGCAACATGGACATACCTAATCAGAATGCGAATTTTAACTTTGGCGCCATGACACCTGGCATGATGTCACCGCCTATGATGATGCCAATGTTCAGTTCACCGCAACAAGTGCCTCCTGTGCAAAGTAACAGTATGAACATGGGGCAAGGTTTCATGCCAATACCGATATACAGCATGCAAGGGCTCAGTCTTCCTCAGTATCCCAATTCACCGCCGAATCAAAACAACGATATGATGGCTTATCAGCAGAACCTGCAGAGAGCATTCTTGCAGAGTGCCATGGCGCAGAATATACAAATTCAGCAGCAACTGTTGGCGCAGAATCAGGCTCTTCAGCAACTGCTTGTGCAGAGCCCTCAAAACTCTAACCAACAACCGGTGAGAAATTATTATTGTTGATCGGTTACCGAGAATAATTACCAGACTGCCGATGTTTATGCATGTGCACATACAGCCAGTCCCATAAATATTCGTACCCTCTATGTCTATTAAAAAAACTCATTTAAATTAAACGGTAGGTTTCATGTTTCCAAATAAATTGTTCATTATATGTACACAAGTGTAAAGTTTATCCATGTACATATTTATAATGAAAAATTCGTTTGGTAATATCAAAATTATTATTTTATTTAATCAAACTTCTTTAATATACACAAAGGGTACGAATATTTATAGGGTTGACTGTATACTTTATATATAACTGTTATATCTATTTTATTTTATATAATTACAGTGTTAAATTAATATATTTCATTAACAAGGTTCGATGCGAAAAAAGTGGCAATTAACACGTTACATTAATAATGACTGTGATAAGAACAACATGCAGACAAGATCTAATTTTTTTTACACAGTCCCATATTTTTCCTGGTTATGCTTTTTTGCATATTTTACATGCATGAATATCCGCAGTCTACTAATTACATTGAAATCGTGGGACACGAGAAATCTCCTCGATTATCTTCTTGGGACGATAGACGTCTTGCTTCTCCTTGTATGATATGAACATTAATCGTAGATGTGTTCAAGACTACGTCTACTGGAATTTTCTCATTAGAGTTAACGACGATCGTTTAACGTTCCAATGGGTAATCGTAGAACAACCGCACATCTCGCCACACGACAATCAAGACACTTTGTAAAAACAGACATACTTTAATTCTTGATTGAATTCTTTTCTCCGACACTGCGTTACCTTACCGCACAGTAACACTCACGGTGTCGTAACGACCATAAACAGAGAATTGCATGTTAAATGTCATCACAGTGAACGGGATTGCCGTCATTCGGCGTGTCACTTTCACGATTCACGATCACATAACTAGTACTAACACGATCACTCTTGCACAACACTGCACGAGAGCAGCTTCAGTGGTTGCGATCGCTCCCGATGGAGGGATCGCGTCCCTTCGGAGAATCCTGTGGGCTTTTGAGCCGCATCGCGGCATGGGTGTGTGTTTCCAGGGCACGGTGGTGTCCGCAGGCCCCTCCAGTATGAATCTTGTCCCCCCAGCCCCCCCAAACGGTGCCCAAATGGGGCCCAATGATTCTATTGGACGCTACTCCAAGGTATCTACCGATTTCATCTAACAAATAAAATCACTGAATCATTCGCGTCAGTGACAGCTGCGTTCTACTCGAGCGTAACGATTAATCTGTTTGACGTTAAATAAACGTGTATAAATATTGTAACATACGTTGATTAAATTAACTGGTTATGGGAACGAATTTAATGAACGGATTCGCGAAGTTGATTTGTACAATGGCGTGAGGGAATGTTGGCTTGAAGAAAACAGTTGCTTAAACATCCTGGTAATATTTCACAGCGAAGGACAGTAATTATAGTATAGTAACGATTACACGAGTGGCCAATGACTCACACAGTTTGCGAAGATTGGTCTGCGATTATTTATTACTCGTAATGAAAAATTGTGTCATTTGCCTGAAGGACGCAAGATCTAAATCATGGGAATAATACTTGAAATTGTCTTCAATTCTCTCGAGCACAAATTATCTACACTTATTAAATGTTACTTTATTATACTGTATATTGTTGGTATTAAATTTCAGGTGAATAATTTCAATATAGAAATCAAAGAATTAATAAAGAAATTGTGTCAGAAATTCGATTATTATAAGTTCATCGTGTCCTTCAAGCACAGAAAACATCGCGAGCCTTCATTTTTTCACGACACTGTGCATAGCAGCAAAAGTAAAATCACTCGAAGCATGTTTACAAATTGTTCTTTTGTAAAATATTTTACATGTCACCCCGAACTCAACTGCGGATGCCTTCAGCGAGTTTTGACGTTATATCACTTCGAATATCGATGACGAATAAGCCCTGTTAAGTAAAATCCGGCATTGTTAGGTATCATTCAGGGAACCAGAGGACGCTGAACTTTGGTCAACGGAGAAACAAGTTACGCAAGTTAAAGCAGCGACGAACAGTCAGCGTCAAGAAGTGACAGTTAAAGCTCAGATCCATCGATCTCAGAGCCCACCCAGGAAGAACTCTGAGATCGTTAGGAAGACTAGCGTCGAGTATGCAGTTAGAAAGATTAGCGTCGATAGAAAAGCGGCCGACAAGAAATCATCCGGTCCGACTGATGCTAAAAGGACGAATTCCAATAAAAGTAACGTGCAAAGTAACTTCACGAACGTTCTGAGCGAGTTGAAGAATCGTAAGAGCAGCGTGGATAGCAATTTGTCCAGTTCGAGTAACAACAAGGGTGTGCCACCCCCACCACCGATGCCACCACCCTTGGAGTCGCACGATCCTTCAGAGTCGAGACCATTCCTTGATCCTTACGGAAGGGCGAAAACGGTTCGAATTGGCAAATGGAGGTGAGTAATAATTATTATTTTAATGATCAAGGACGTCGTTAACTCCTTCATTAACATACTGTAATCTAGTTACGTACTTTATACATCATTATGGAATTACAATAATGTTGAAAACCTGAGTTCACTGTGTTGCTTTTATTCTATACACAGTATTTTCTAATTATTCGTTTTCGAGTTCTATTAAAAATGGGCTCACAGAGAGTAGAGCACCCTCTTTAGTAATAACATTTTATTTCGGAAGAGAAGGTGACTTATACATATAGATCAATATCGCAGGGATTGAATCTGAACATGAAATATTAAACCAATGATGATACAGAATGTCCTGCCTAAACGTCACTTATTTATTTTCTCCAGCTAAAACATTTCAAAGACATACATGAACAAATTCCTGCACTTATACTCCTCAGATGGCCACCACCGAGTGACTCGAACGAGAATCAAAGCCAAGACAGTTTCATAGAGTTCAAAATGCGCCAGCAGCACCAGCAACGTAAGATTACGCCGCAATATCAAGAATACAATCAGGGCGACGGGGAGCAGAGCACAGAAGGAGTAGTCGAATGGGAAGAGTTCGAGATTGAAAATATCGTTGGAAACGAGGAGAGGACGATAATGGCCCACGCGTCAGTTTCCGTGACTAAACACGAAAATGGTTATAAAGAGGAAGGGGAGAAGAAAAAGAAGAAGTCAAAGTACGATAGAGTATTCGACTGTATGAGATATAGTCATTAATCAGTGTCGCAATTTTATTGTATTCTTTCATCGGTGCTTTCGCAGGTCCGCGTTAGAAGTGGGTGCGCAGAGGCCATCCCCAGGTAGCATTGGAAAATTGAAACTCAGTTCGGAGATGCGACAAAGATTAGAAAAGGTGACGGCGAATCACAGCGTTAGATCTACGAAAACTACTGAAAAACCAGCTCTTCCGAGGGAAGACGGTAAAGTGAAGCGTTTGGAGGACAACAGGAAGCTTCTTCTTGAGCAACAATTAGGTAACGGTTGACGCAAATACGCATGAAAATATCCCGAAACTAATGTATTAATATAAAGTCACAATTGTTCGATTTGTTAGAATCAGTGGATTAGATATAGCGTGATATTTAATTGTTTCGACCCTGCGGCAATTACAAAGATAACAATGAAGATTTAATAATATTACTTGGTGTTTTAAAGGAGGCCGATGGGACGATTACGCGTCTACGGCTGACGACACACAAAGCGTTACTTCGAAAGGCACGACCGATATGATGACTCAAGCTCAAGTAGTCAGAACGCAAATCGAAAGGATGGAGAGGCCTGTACCACCTCCGCTTCCGGTGACCCCACCACAACCCCCTAGTCCAAGAGGCGGAAGCATGTACAGTAATAGGTATTCCTTTCTATTCTTACATTTCATTCAATTGTCTTCGTTTGATATTTTGCATATTTTAAATTAAAATGTCTTTTTTAAAACTACTATTACTACTTTTTCCAAAATATATATATATATATATATTTACCTGTTTCACGAGTATTTGATACTCTACCTAAACTATTCAAAAACAGTCGAAACTAGACAAATAAACCTAACTTACAATATCAATAAAAATTTCAGTCAATCAGGTGTACCACAACCAAGGTCGCCGCCAGCCCCGATCGAACCAAAAGCTCGAGACTCCTTCAGAACGTCGCCAGACTCGGAGACTTTCGAGCATTTCTCCAAGAGCCAGCGCGACATGTTCAGCCACAGTCGGGATATATTCGCGTCCCAGCAGCATTTGCGAGAGAGTCACGAATACAGAAACGATTTCGATAAATCTCGCTCGCAGGATCAGAAATCCAAAGACTTCTATGGAAAGGACAGCACGGACATGGCCAGTTCCGCCAGAGACAGAAGCTCGGACTTCGATTCCCGTCGCGACTTTAATTCCGACATTTTCGATCCAAAGTACACCAGGGATATTTTTGAGAACTCAAGTTCGAAGAGGGACCCGTTCGGGATGACAAGGGATGTCTCGCCGAAGTCCAGAGACAGTTTTGGCATGCCATCGCCTCGAGACTTCGGTGTGATGCCTAATACGAGAGAGTCCTTCGCGGCTGCTCGTCAGGGTTTCAAGAAACTGGATCGCGAATCTGATAGGAGGTCCAGCGTCGCATCGACCAATCGCACCGATAAGATGGAGAGAATCGAAATCGAAGAATGGCCCGAGTTTCTCAGGCCAGTCCTGCCGCCAGCGGAGAAGCCAGAGATCGAGAAGGTCTGTTGAATAAGTAGACTAAGGTTACATTCGTATGTTTGAATTTTAGTTGTCCATGTAGATGTTAATGTATTAATTATTTATTTTAAACGTGAGAAATTATCAATTATTAATTTTAAACATAAGAAAATAATTTTTTGCAATGTTAGTCGATCGACTTCATTGTCGAAACCATCAATCTTTTTTCTAATTCTTCTTCTTGTAATCTTTCTTCTTTTTTCGACTAACTTCTTTCTTGGACGTATTGCTGCTACACTCTCAACATTTTTTAATAAAGACATTAATTGCGTAGATCACTTTAAAAGCCATTCACAAAATTCTTCATCCCCATGAAGGTCCAAGAGGTGATGAACACAAAGCTGTATCCTCAAACCTCCACGGCACACTTCACGTACAACAGAGTAACGTGGACTTTGAGGGTGAAGAAAGAAGTGTTCGCACCGAACGAAACATTGAACAGTCCTCTGGCGCTTCACTTGGTGTTCTGTCAGGTAGCTTACGACGTCCTCGCTACGTCCAGCATCAGGATCACTAAGGACGACAGGCAGAACATGCTGAAGATGCTGGACAATTATGGTATCACCTTGGACAACCTGCAGAGCACCCAGCACAAGATCACGATCAAGAAGAACGTCGTCGATATGGCGAAACAGTGGCCTCTTTATTTTGCTAGGATATTTCCAGTGTCGGTGAGTGTGTCCTGCAGATATTAATTATATTCGGTACGTTATTTTTCGTCCTTTAATTTGGAAAACTTGCCCAACTAGTACTATTTTTCGTTTGTTATCATTGATATCAGAGGTATTAACCGTTTGCTGTCCTATGTTGTACGAGACTCGACAGAATTTTACTGAAATCAGAAAATCTAGACTGCGAAGGGTTAAATTGGTTGTTTAAACAGATCGGGCCTCAACATCCAGAAACTCAGCACGTGGCAGTTTCCCATCACGGTCTTCGACTAATCAAACGTACTCCGAACGGCGACCTAGTCATCCTGGAGACTCTATCTCTGGAAGACATCGTTTCTGTGAGTTCTCCCCGTGTTGGCGTGTGTGTCATGCAAATTTCGTCTGGAGTCAGGCTACCGTTGCACACTAATCGAGCGCCACAGTTGACAGAAATGATCAGCACCTACATCAGACTGGTGAGTGGCAACTATTTAACTCCTGTTACTGATACGAATTGTGTAACAAGATTTGAATCCTCGACTTGAAGGATGGCATTGAGCTGACTCAGCTCATTGAGACTATACTTCAGAGTCTCCTGGGCTATATTCTCATAGGAAGATTTTAAACTGTTAGGATGAATTATTTTCGGTTTTCACACGAAAAATATAATTCGAGCACTAAATTAGGAATAATTATTTTCAGTGTCCATTTTAATACTTAATTTAAAAGGCGACTTCAGTTTCTTGATAAGGAATTTTCGAAAACAGAATGCTCAACATGCAAACAGTAATGACCTACTTCTCTTCTACTCGCATCGTTATCATTTCTGGGAATTTTCTGATCAGGAATATACATACCGTACAGTCAGAAAATATTTGGTTGCTTATTTTTGTCAGCATGCATCTAGGTTATAATTATTTCTTGACAAATAGGACGCACTCCAGGGAGTGTATAAAGAGAATTATGCGCGTTTAGAATTTCTGAGATGATCCGTGATTGGCCAACTTCTGCCTGTCGTTTCCTTCAGCGATTTCTAGGCGAAGTTGATCGATTGCTGTGTGTAACCGTTAGCTGCATCAAATTATTCGATTCGAACCAAGCTTAAAAGAAATATTCTAAATAGTAATAAATAGTTCACAGCAGATTTATTCATATCGATGTTTCGAGTGTAAATGGAGACCACCTTCAAGATAGTTTTACAACTTATTCTAGAATTAATCGAAATATGACAAATACGTTTCTTTTTTAATATCGGTATAGATAAATCTTTGGATTTTAAATTTAAAGTAACTTCAATTTTTTTGTCGATATAAACTTTCTTCTAGCTTATCTATATATTACAAAAGGAACGCCTTTTATCATAGTTTCGTTCATTTTAGGATATTCTTTCATCGAAATACTGTATATCCATTTCACAACCAAGAGAAAAGTCTTCGTTAATGTTTATATTTGCAATTCATCTGATATTCCTACGATAATGTTAATTTATTACACGCAAAAACATGGAGCATTGAATAACAATTGCACGAATCTAGGCTGAATCCCCAGGAAAGCTATTGACACGATTGTTTACATATTTATTACTTAATTAATGAAAAATGTACCATACATTCACAGCTCTTTTCCTTGATCTAGTTATCAAATGAACATTTACATTCCAAACCTAGTATTAAGAATGCAAAAATAATAAAGAATCTGGTCAACAACACGAAACATCGCAGACCCAATTATCTCAACAGCCTCCATTAAATCATTTCCATAAAATTAACGAATCTAGACTACTCGTCATTTATTTCATTGATAAGAAATCTCGGTATACCTAGTGTTAAAACAGTTCAAAACAGTTGTTCAATCATCGAAACAGTTCATGCTCTTTACTTCTACAGTTGGAATTCTCAAATTTTCAAAACCTCCATTCCTTTCAAACACTTCTGCTAGCACTTGCTTCTGAGAGATCTTCTAGATCCCTCCTTATTCGCCAGTCCTCTATCAGTCATCGGTCATTTCATCTCTAGAAGATAGATAAAAAATATTGACGTCGAGGTGTTTGCTTTTATCGATGGTTAGCCTCGTCTTCTCGCGTGAAACTGGTTGCAGTAAGCAAAAGCTATCAAATTACCAAAACCAATCGGTCAGATGGAATCGATTACCCTGTCTTGCTGACAGTGATGGATTCAAGTAGTAGAAGATTTACAGAGATCTAAACTTGATATCAGAACAGTTCAAAGCATCCAATCATCGAATCAGTTTATGCTCACGTCACCTAAAGCTGGAATACATAAATTCTCAAAATCTTCTTTCCTTTCGTCCCATTTTGGTAGCCTGTGCTAGAAATCTTCTAAATGTAGAGGATGTTGAGCATAGGATAAGTATTACTGAGCATCGAGGATGTTGACGTCGATGTGTTTGCTTTTATCGATGGCTCGTTTCATTTTCTCGCGTGAAACTAGTTGCCCCGTGCTACTATGCCGCGCGTACCAGCAAACTTGCTAGGATCCTCGAAGGTCGGCAGCTGCGCTGGATCTTGCGCAATCAATCGCGGACACGCAGCCGACGTAACGTGATCGCACGTGTGGAAATCGGTACACGGCTGTGTAATAAGCTGCCACAGAAGGATTACGACGAGGAGGGGCCATCGTTCGAGGCGTGTACGTCCAGCACCGACCACAGACAACGCATTCCACCGCGATAATGCGTGGGTAGCGGAAAGCAAACCCACGATATCCTCGTGACAGGATGATCCTGGCTATGCCGTGGGACGAGTCTGCGTGTGTCCTTGGCACGCTGAAAAAACGAACCGTGACCTCGAATTAGATAAGAGTGTTCTATCGGTTGTTATTGTATTATAAGTTTCGGTCGCGTTAACGTGCATATTTCGGGAAACATTTCATTTTAACGTCGTCCGTGACTAAGTTGACAGGCGTATTTCGTTAATAAGCATTCTTGGGAAATACACACGGTTTATGAGTAAGCTTTGTTTAATAAGATACAAAATATTTTATTCCTTATATAATAATTACATTATGTGTATTTTATAATATTTTTCTATTTACCGATGAAAATGGGATCTAAAAATTGTGCATATTAAACAATTTTCCACCGTGATCTTCAACGACGCGGCAAAAATAATTGCGATTTTGATTTGACGTTTTACCCCATCTATCTTTATCCACTATCCATTTTGTACGTTACACATTTTTAAAATGGAAAATCATTCTATCTGAATTTCTTTAATATACGAATATTTTCATTACCCAAAGATGGCAAAAGATCATAAAACAACGTAGCCGTAACCGTGACTACATGTTGTATATCATTGATCAGATAAGTCCTATGTAAAATTAACAGTATTTAATATTCCCACAATAAAACGCAAACGGACTTACAGCACCTAACAGTTAACTCCGTTAGGACGTGTCCAGTTCCGCCTAATAACGCGGACAGCGACGAGTAACTGGGTTGATTAAATGTTTCCAGATCGAACAGGTTGTTCCTCCAGGTTTTCCATTTCCTCGTTATCCTATCATTAGTTCGTTCGGATCTGAGGATGCTATTTAGGCGTACGCGATTTTATGGTCGCTTTGAGAAGCGGTTTACTAGGTGGTTCCTAAGTCTCTTATGTTCGGTGAAATTCCGAAGATGCCATAGAACCTGATACTCGGGTTTCAAGCAGTTAACAATTTACTAGGGTCGGAAACATAATTTTCTCTGTAAACGAGCACTGGGGTCTGTGGAAAGGATTGGGTTGTTCTTCGAGCCAATGCTCGTCGACGTCTGATGGAATTCTGTATCATTCATCTGCACTCTTTTGATGTATCTAGTCCAATTATTACCACATCATCTGTTGTAATAATTAAACAGTTATTTATAAGGAAGTACTTTTTATGTTTGAGACTAAAAAAATATTACAAATGAAACTTGAATCTCTCAAATTCATTAAGTACAATTACTTTTACTGTTTTATTAGCAGAATTTATTTTTATAAGTATAATTCTTTTTCTCATTCCTTAAACAAATGAACGATTCGTATATTGGATTTATTAAAAATTTCTAAAAATGTTTAACATATTTGGATTTAGAATTACTGGCCTGGCCAGAACCAACCCTTACCCTTATTTTATTACCTGCACTGTATAAGTTTCAATAATTTGAAGTATTGCGTTATTGCAAAGGACTTGTTCCAATCGGTCGATTAGAGCAATAATTGAATATCTGGAAGATAGGTTCCAGATGATTCTCTTTCCTCGTTCACTAAATTGCTTTTTCTTTCCATCTACATCTGATAGTATTTCTTGCATTATTCTGTAGCATATGTTACATCCAGCAAGAACTCTAATAGTGTTTGATGGCCCATAAAGCAAAGTGGTGTACGTTCATGAAAGTGGATTGGGAAATCGAGATTTCGTGCTCGATTCAACTGAAAAGGCTGTTCGTGCAAGTGTGTTATAAGTCAATGACCAAACACGATATGGGTAAAAGAGGAACGCTGGGGTTAATGAGATTCGTATGGGTTCTGAGACCTCTTAAACCACGAAATCGATCGGGTTATGGGAGGAGGACTCATCGTAAGGTATTTGGCATTCTCATTATTTATACAGATTGGCCTTAAAGAGAATAGTATATTTATAAATACATTCCACAGTGATATTTCTATAGTAATATTAGAAAATGGAAATGTCACTATATAGAGCTTTCCATACCGGATAATATTTTGAATAATCTACCTGCAAATTTATTTATCTCCACATTAAACAAAAATGTTGTCCAATGAATCATCTGACAGAAATTTAATATTACTTAAATGTCGTATTTATTAGTCGACAAATAATCGAATTTTTTGTAAAATGGTTTGTGTACCTAAAAATATCACTGTTACATGTATTTATAACAGTAATTCTATAAAAGTTCTAACTGTCACTTGTCTAAACTATTCCCGATTATACATTGTTAATTTGTAAAGTTTGTTTGCATTTCATGAAATATTGTTAGAGACCTTAATCTCTATCATTTCCTATACTAATTCTAATACATCGCTAGACTTCCAGCTTGCATCATCGGTGACTCGAAGATGCATCGATACCATCAATATGTACTGCCTCGTTATGTCTAAAGGAATTCCTCGCAAGAGACAAACCTACTTTACCTTCTACCCTGGCCGTCTTCGCGAAACTATTTAGTAAATCGAAAACCGTAAAAAAGGCACGATAATTCGCTACAGGAACTACAGTTGCGAATCGCAAACTGATCGTTCCAGCCTCAATCAATCAGGGCATTAACATTGTAACCGTTGATTTCTAACCGAAGAACCGTAATTCTAATCAGTTCTACGATTCACTAAACTGTTAGGTTCTGCTTGGTCGGCGTGTCAAATTAAAACACAAAATTTTTTTTTGTTTTTAATGGTTCTAATGGTCTTTTCTCGTCGCTTCGATTGCTCGGTCATTAGCGATGAATTTGACTGAATTATTACAAAATTCCCGTTGCAAAATGTTCCACGTAGTTCCCAAGTAAGGATTATCATCAACGTTACGAAGAAACAAATCGCGATGAGAGTATTGGTACCTGTGGCACGAAACTGTACGCAACAATAGCTTGTAATCTTGTCAGCTGTGGCGTGAAAGGACTACCGATTATTAATCATAAAGGAAGACTCGTAGATCGATCGACGATGAAGACTATCGATGCTTCGTTAAACCGTTATTTCGACATCGTTTTCGACCCCGACCATTCTTCGATCGTGAATCTAATTTGTCTCCAACGAAGATAATCCCCAAAATTGAAATTAGCTCTAATTGCAAAGATGTAGTCGAAAATGAGCCGTTCATTGCACAAATCGATTAACTTCATACAACAAAAAGTTGAGAAATGCAATGAAATAATGTAAATTGTTTTTTTAAAATTCCCTTTATAATATAAATTCAATTAAATATTGTAGAATGCATAAATATAGATGTAGCTTTCATCTAACGGTATATAAAATTAATAAGAAAGAATAACTAAGAAATAATCGTTGGTGATGTTACAATTTTTATGTGTACAGTGAACGACTGATATATGATAGATTTTAAACGACTTCGGTAGTTTTAGTGTCAATTTTATTTCTACCAAAGGAAGGACTTCCTGTCTAAGAACTAGAGTGGAAACTGCGTATTTATTTACGTCCGTAATTTTTCGCCCTTAATCTCCAGGTGTACCAATGTTGATCGCCGAAGAAATATGATTCTAAAGAATAGCCTGTATCCTTTCCTACCCGAAGGTATAGCTTGTCGTTGAACAGTAACACTCGTGCCACGATATTCGTGCGACACTTCAACCTCTACATTGAGTTTCATGGCGTTCGATGCGAACGTGGGACCAGTCAATCGATCAGCCCCTATCGTTTTACTTCTGCGATCAATGGCGTAGCGAAGCTACGACGGACAAGCGAATTTCTCTCGATAAAAACAGAAACTATTCATGGTTCCTCAAGCATGAAGTTCGTTAGAAGGTTTTCGACCTTTCAATTTCGGTCCTCATTAGCGACAAAAATATGTTTCTTGAAACTACATGCAAACAATTCAGGAAACACAAGCAAAAGAAAACGTGACACGAGAAAACATTTTAATAAATAACTTACAACACATAGGAAGTATTAAAGTTAATGGGAAGTATACGTACATCTGAATTTTTTGGTTTTGATATTTTTCGATTTTTTATGTTCTATGATATTTAGCGCGTTGAGAAACACGGGAAAACTATTTTCATTTTAAAATACCACGAAGTAACTGATAATCGGGTTTTCCATCGTATCGAAAGTATACGAACATATGTAATTTGCTCTGCTTGTGCTAAGTTTTGAATATGGCCGATGAACGTATTTTTTTGTAGCGTGTTTAAAAATTTTGTACGGTCTCCAATGAATTCAGAATTGCATAAAAGTAAGTAAATATACATAATTAATATATGACCTAAACTGTGAATTATCACAAAAATGAAACTAAACTATCGACCTGAACACACGTAGAAAAATACCTGAAGTAAACGTTAATGCCCCGGTTGCTCGATAACTCGAACAAGAAATGAACGAGGAACTCTTTCAGCAGTGGATAATAATAGTTAGAATTTCTCTCTAACCAAACAGGAACAAAACGCGCGAATAATTGTTGCTCTCTCAAGTGCGTGCCTCAACTTACTTCTTTTCAATTAAACACTTTCGATTTCCTCAAGATTCGTATCGCTTGCTTTCGTTTCACCGAAAAACAGCCACTGATTGCGGGTGAAACGGCGATATAATTGGGGAGGAAGATACCAACGAACTCTCAGGAATTTCGTTTTAATGTGTCCGAAGGTTGCGAGCTGTATTTGGAAAATAGAGATAGTTATCGGGTTATATTTTATCGGAGGCGATCAAAAACTGTCTACGCTGATGATAGGTCGTCGATGCGTTCCTCGAACGGAGGAGGAGAGGTAAAGGAAGAAGGAGGCATTGGCCAGCATATATGACCACTCACTGGAAACGCAATTTACACTAGGCGTTGCCCGAGGTTGCCTCGTTGCGTTACAGTGTATCGTGCTGTTAGAATTTCCTGGCCGATCGTCGCTAATTGGTGTCGATCGGTTGCGGTTCGATCGTTTGCGCGGAACAATTTCGCGAGCGCAGCCTCGCGAAAAGTCCGGTTTGGTTTCTGCTCAGCTATAAAATGTACCTGCGCGTGCCATCGGAAATACCTTGCGACATATTTTTCCGGGACTCCTTTTACTCGTCCTTTAATAAAAATGTACCGTACACTAAAAATTACATTATTCGGTATTAATTTCAAATTATAAAATATATTCACATTATTAAATATTTTATACGACGTCCAACTTTAGTTTTACAAGTTATGATGGATTTATAGAAATTGCACTGTCGAATGTATTTAATTTAAAAAAAAAAATTGATTGCGGGTATCGATCACGTATTGCATCGATTTTAGACCTTAAATTGTATGGACGTACCGTCGAGGATGACACATTGGTTATCAATTATAGAATCTCCGCTGCCGTTTAACAGGTGCTTCGCGCAGCGGCATTTATAAAATATGGCGTTCGAATTATTCGTCTCGGGAACGACGCGATATTGAACGAAACTTTCTTCCAGTGATGAATGGTTCAGGATACATTAAGAACTCTCGAAGGGGCTTTGCAAATCAGAAGAAAGATTTGCCGCTTTATAATTTTACGCAATCTCGCCATTCTCGTGTCTTCATTAATCAAACTTCTGTAACAGAGAAATTGTGCAGAAGGTAAACTGTGCTCAATCATGTATCGTTAAAAATATTCTTCAAACGAGACGAAGCAGTTTTCTTTCTTCGTGAAGTACGTTTACGAAGCAAAGTAGAGAATGTAGGTTCTATTTGTTAACCATTTGTATCCATGTAGCCGTTTTATCGTCATTCTCGTTAGTCATTTAGTTCACGTAACGTTTTTAATCTGAATCTGGGCCTTCCTCTTTTAAGAATAGAAAGTATGCAGGATCAAAATCAACGTTATTCCAAAGAAACTTAATACTTGAATTGTATATTTTATTCTCAAGATCTAATTACACCAATAATCATTGTTATCTCTTGCATTTTCTTGTAAACTTCAAAAAATGATTGAAATTCATCTTAAAGAGATTTAAATTCTACATTAAAAAGATGTTTAGGCTCTTTAAGATTTTAGATTTATTTATCTAACGTTTTCTAATCCCTGTGTGAACCTTCCTCAATATAAAAAAAAAAACCTATAACACATCAGTAAGATCACTGTAGCCATATTTTACCTGTTTAGGAAGATTGATAGTGTCAACTGTCAGTACTCCTACCTAACACAGATTATAAAGAACGTAATCCTATCGCAATCCCTCATTTCGTAGGAATGCGCGTATTGGCGAGAAGAAACTGATAGGTTAGCGACCGTAATTAAATTCATTAAATCGAACAAGTCGGATCTCGCGACAAACGTTGGGAATGGAAATGTAATTGGTTATTATTATGCGAGATTCGCGTAGTTCGTATAAAAAAACGTCATTTAAAACCTTCGACGACGCCGACTTCTTCCGGCCAACTCAGCCATTATGCGCGACGTCAAGCTTCGTGCACGATGTCGTCACTTCTCTCGTGACAAAAGAGGCGAGCAACAATTTGTTACCGGTTTTTCACCTTTCGAATGCCTTTTCCACTAACTAACAAGCGTGGGCTTGGAAAACTTTCGCGTTTCACTGTGACTCTTCCTCTGTCGTTTCGCTCGTTTCGCAATTAGAAAACTTTGATATTCATCGCGTATTTTGTATCGATTTGGTGCATTGTGCATTATAAATGAAGATTAGATGACTTTGTATAGACTCGTTTTGTTTATCTATGCTCATTTCGCGTAATAATTCTCTGATAGGAGGTTCTTGGAAACTATTTTATTTTGTGTATTCTATATACTTTATATATTTGACGTATCCTTGTTTATTATTGCATATTTACACTTGTCATAAATGCATAAATATCCGTAGTCCAGTCACGAGCATACGGATTTTATGCGTGTTTGGTACAAATGAATATACCATCACTTATTCATTTATGCAAAACGAACTATTGAAATTGTTATATTAATTAACAAAATGTATTCTACATATGTTTATATTTTCTATTTTCCGTGTTAATGTACGGCAGAGATGCATAAAATCCGCAGTCTAGTCGTGTATACCATCCTGGCAAAGGTGTTAAAAAGTAATAACACCAACTTTGATTGGAGAGAGGAAGAAACGAATGTATCCAGTCTCTAAACTATTGCACAAATTTTACAACAATCTCGATGTAACGACGTCTCCGAGTATCTCTCCTCGGATGGAACAGCGTTTACGACCCCGAATACCGTTCTACGGTTGCACAATTTACGATGCTCCTCGCAGCCCCATTTATACACCAGTCGCATCTTTGCATTCCATTACGCCACGAGACAAAGGGAAAAGGAATTCCCGTCAACGCGAGGGAAACGTCAATTCGTTTTGCAGCGACATCGTATCCAGTTTCTCTCGTAGCCTGGCGTAACCGCGCAATAGCCAATCCGCCGCGATTGTAAACGCTCGGTACCCGCGCACAGGTGCACAGGGCCCAAGGCGCCTCTTGAAAAATCCGATCTCATCGTAGATTTCTCTCCCTTGTAAAAAATCGTCTTGTCACACCGTCGACGCAATTACGCGACGAGGAAATGCGCGACCGAGCCGGCTCGGGTCAAACCATCACACATGGGAGAAGAAAGTTGCCTCTTCGTGCGTTCCGCGAGCATAATCTAGGGAGTATTACTATTAGGAAGAAGTAGCTATCGGAATCTTTTTCGATGAATATTTCGAAGAATGCAAATTGTGATCATTCGTAGACGTATTTGTCGATTGCTAATTCGAGTCACATATAATCAAACGAATTGGGTACGAGAGGCTTCATCTCGGAGATCCTACCACATTCTTATCTTCCACGGAAAATACTGAAACATAGCTCAAATTCTGTGTCTTACCATCGCTTTCAATAATATCATTAAATATTTGGATAACGTTCAACTAAATAATAATTATCTAAAAATAGGATTTCCATTCTTTAAAAGTATGTCAAGTGATTAATTAAGTTTTGCTCGACGACTAAAAACAATGTGTTACATATCGAAAGTGAATGAAAATGTTAGGAAATTTTCACCAAGAGATATTGGTATCAGCGAAACATAAAAACATATTAAGGGCACACAGTGAATTCTAGGTAATCAACTGCAAATAATAGAAATTATGCAGTCAAACGTATCATTTTCAAGTTTCATTTAAATGTTCATGTATATACATACCTTATATCCAGTCGAAACCCTGATATTATAAGTGTATCAATAAATGCATTATCACACAGTGTATTATGCTCTAAATACGGGTATTTCGAAAAAAGCCTTGTACAACGCCATTTTCTATTATTTTTTCGATTTGTTGGGTGTTAGGGTTCCTATACTCAGTCGCTATAATTTTATATTCAGTAACATAGGGTCTATATCAAAACTTTAATTTCCTCTTTTCTTGCGAAGCACTTTTGCGGATCCGATCCACACCGGCGCATTTGTGGTAGGCTTCTCGAATATTCTGCAGACGAAGAAGTCGAAGCCACGTAACGTTCAGGCGCACGGCTACTTAGGCTTCTTTCAAGCGATTCAGAGTTCAAGCAACTCGTGTTTACCGGAGGCAACACCTTCTTTCGCGCGTACACTATACCGGGGCATGATGGCCGGAAGCCGTTTGAATTGCTAATGGCCCTGGCAACGATCGTTATCTCCTTCTGACACTCGCCGTCTGGCCTAAATTCTCTCCAAGTGTCCTTCCCGGTTTCAGAGCCATCCTCAACAGTCGGGTGTCCCTGCTAAATGATCTTCAAACCTTTTGACCCAAGCCAACTATTATAACTCTAGATTGTCAAGGTGTCCAATTTGTCCCATGTATTGGATTGTCTAGAAAGTTGATGCAAATTTTTAAGAAAAATTCAAAGGCATATTTGAATTTTGATATATATTTACTAATGAGAAGGTTACTAATTATATTGGTAAATTGGTTTGCATGTACGCCCTCTAAATTTAATGATGTGATACAGTGTTTAATAGGTGCATAGGTGTCGATAGTAGGCGATTATAGTTCCAGTGTTAATCACGAAAGTTCTTAAAAAAGAAAAGAATGATTGTTGCTTGTCATATACTTGTTTAAAATAAGAACCAATATTTCACAGTCTGTATACAAAAATTATGCGATAGATGTGAGATGGTTAAGCTTCTTTTCTTCTATAGGTATACTTTCTCATACCTTTTTTGATTATATCTAAATTGAGTGAACAAGGTCATTGTTTGAAAATAAAATGTATTTAAGGAATATAATATATGTGTAATAAAATGTATTTGATACTTGGTGTCTGACACAGTTAATTAATAACTCTGAAGTAATGAGAGCAACCTTTAGAATATATGGTTCGTTTACCATCGTATAGGACGTCATCTTTTTCAGTTGAAATTTATTATGTCATAAAAAATGAGGTCACGAGAATTTCAGAAAGATGGACTTTCTGTATTACGTGACATTCTTCTGAAACGGTAACGCTTGACGTAAGCAAGAGGTTATATTATTTAACGGTCTGGAAAACAAGAATTCAGTTTTTGCAATTAATGCTTGATCTGGTACCGCAGACGAGGTCGTTTTTGTTTCGTTGAAATCGACTATTTTAGACAATATGAATAGAGAAACTCAAGGCAATTACTAAGTTTATGTTCTAATTAATTTGTCCAATATGTGTTGCTAAGATTAATCTGAAAATAATTTTGTAAGAAGACTAAAAACAAAACAAAAATTCATGGGGAATTTTCATAAATGGTTTATTTTTAATTAATCTTTCGATCTATCGTGTAGGCCTTCTTGAGAGAAGATGTAGAAAACATAAGGAAAGTCCAGATTTGTAAGCACAATTAGTGGTAAACGAAACATGTGAAGAACAATATAAAGGATTGGAGATGTATAACCTACTAACTCAAATTAGAGAGTAAGTAATGTGGATCGTGGATTGTTATCCAAGATACGTAAATATTCTTATTACTCCAAGTAGTGTTATTCAAATTTATTCTATGTGAATTGCTTCCTTTGAATTTCTAATTACAGGATGTTCTAATTAGAACATTGATAAAGTTATATTATATTTTGATAAGTGCAAAAATAAATCCATAGCACTACACGAATGTAGAAATATAGGAAATATAAAACAACAGAAAGATAAACAAATCTCTTCCATCTTACCTATTAAATAATATTCTCTTAAAACAATACTGCTAGCCATGAAAAACGAATCATGCAAAAAATTGGAGCATTGAATTGTATAATCAGAATTTTATCACCGCGTCCAAGTACGATTTCCCAAGTCCACGTAACGAATATAAATCTCCTCATTTTGTCTTTGTCGCACGAAGAAGGCAAGAATTCGACACCTGCGTCTTATTTTCGCGTGACACGGGCGCGTAACGCCGCGGAAAAAGGGAATTGCAAAAAAGTGGACGTCATAAATGGAAAATGTGACTCCTGTTCGCGAAACAGGGAGAGTTTTCTTCGAGTCGACTAGTATTTCCAGTCACGGCGAACGCCTTTTATAGTGCACGATCAAGCTCGGGGAAAAGATTTCGCCTCGATCGCCTCCTTTTCGCGACGTTGGCATGTATTACAGCGTTCAAAAAGGCTCGAAGACAAATGTCACTAGTTGGATAATTACCTGGTGGAAAAACGACAGGCGAGAAAGCGTTGAATGCGTTTCACAAAGGGTCGAACTGGATCGAGTTTCTCTCTCGGGTCTCTTAAATTCGTCAGATCATTGAAACTCCATTTTTCGATTCTATGTACAGTCAGTCTAATTAGTATTTTTATCTTCCATGTCTATTGAAGAAATTTGTCTGAATTAAGTGATAGGTTTGATATTTCGAAATCAATGTTTCATTATGAATTTGTAAAATTTTATTTGCAATCAAATAATTTATTTTAGACTAATTTCTCCAATAGATATAGTATATACTTATGGGTCTGATTCTATGTACCTTGTAAATTTCGCAATTTCGTAATTGCTAAATACACGAATCTGCCGTAATATTTTTTCTTCTTTCTTCATTAGATGTGGTTCCCTTTAAAAATTATATTTTTGACTACTACGCTTTTAACAAAAATTGATTTTAACATTTACAGAAGTATACTATATTTGGAGCTGAAAACATTATAAATCACAATACGTTATAATAAAGAGCTCCTCAAAAATATTTTAAATAACAAACTTCAAGGAATTACTTGTATATGAAAGTACATTGCGCTTTAATTTAGAAACAGAGAAAACTCTACATTTAGCGTACTTTCTTCGTGCAACGGATTGAACAACTCGGCAATTTCTCCAGATATTTTTCATATAACAGACTGGAAATACTGAAATTAATAACTGAATAAAAAATTTCAATAACGTTAGTTTATGATACATGGTTAGACGTGTAGAAAGTTTCTCTAGCTTTAGACGATTACGGTTCGAGTTGGATAGGAGAACTAGAAGGATTTCGAGTTGGAGATGACGGATCTGAAACTTAATTTGAATGTCCTTTTAATTGAACCGTCGCTTAAATATTTCGCACAGTAATTCCAATGAGAAGCTTAAAAGATTGACGCAGCGAATGAAGCTTCAATCGCGTTCGTTCCATACGTCGATTGCCTATATATTAACTGGTGAACTGCATAATGGCCGGTGAGCTCTCTGTCTCATCGCGATTGCTAAATCATCAATGATTTCATCGAGCAGAAAAGGAGAAAGATAGAGGTCGTAAGGTCGTGTACGTAGAACGTGGGAACTTGTCTTGTGCTCGTGTGTGGAGGGATCCTTGTTACTTCCGGCGGAAAAGGTTGAATATCATTGTTCGTGTTTCTGGAAAATTTTGGTGATACGTATATCTGTGTTTAACGTTCCTTGTGAAACACTTAGTCTACAATAACTGTTTGAAATTCCGTATGTAGGTATTTTGTACTTTCTATTTAGAAGAAATTAGAAGAAGAGTGATTGTTTTGCAAGGTTTTCGTGTTTGAAAGTATGTATGAATTGTTTGCTTGCTATTTTTGCCAATACTAGTGTCCGTCAATAAAAGTGCTATTAAAATTTAAAAATGAACTTTGGCTTTATCGACATGAATTTTTAATTTTATTAAAAAATTGAAGCCACGATCATTGTCACTAATTAAATCTTCTTAGACTTGAGAATTGAACCGTGTCGAGATTTTTATTTAGAATAATTTAAATGCTAATTGGGAGAAAGGGAGAAGATATGTCGTGACTTTTGGAAAATGGGAATGAAGCCGTAGTTTAACGATCAGACTTCACGACGAGGCTCGTGTATTATGGGACCCTGAAAAGGGCCCCAAGTGTAATCGGTCGTTTCCGTTAACGACAGGTGCGCCTGCTATTACACATACACGCATGAATCACGCACCTTTTGTGTAGCTTCATTTTCGTGTGGCGTCGATCGAGAATTTTAAATTATGGGAGGCCCTGTTCGTGGCACGACGAATTTGTATTGTTTGCGATGAAAGCTTCATAATGATACAAATTCTATTTTTTTTTATCGTTTTTAGAGTTGCTTTTATGTTCAGGCCTATAAAGGCTCATCAAATTTTCATTTTAATTTTGAAACTAAAGATTCTAGTTTAAATAGGATTTATTAATATTTATAATGAAATTTATGGATTGAATAGAATTAACAAAAATTGAAATTACGAGTTTAAATCTGAATACAATTCGTAAGAGGAGGAAATAATAATTTACTACAAAATATTTTAAAACACATGTTTCCATAAAACTTCTATTCTACAAATTCTAAAATATCTGATTCACACAAATTTTAAAAAAATGTTTAATAGTGTTATAATAATGGTTCCATCAAATTAAAACAAAACTCAATATTCTTTAAAGAAGAGATATGTTAATAGCTAATTACTATCTGAAGCATAAGGAACGTATGATTCCGCACTTGTAAAAACCGCAATGATAATAATAAATGCGCATACTTTAATATCGGTGGATACGTAGGTTACTTTCACAGAAAGAAATTTTTATTTTCGCTGAATGCATTCATCAAGTAAAAGAATTACAATGTTTTTCAGTAAACTACTATCACTTCCGACTTTTCCTGCGCCTTCCGGTTCGGATTTCTATTTCATTGCGACCTCCCTGTCTGTGTTGTCCTTATAAAGCGCTATTACGTTCACTAATCCTGAAGCAAAAATACCACGAGCGAGTTACTCGAATAAAATGATAATTTCCTGAATAATAAATGATTTCAACGTTTGCTTAATATAATAATTTAAAATGTTTTTCTTGTAAAGAAGATTAGCATCACGGTAATATTTTTTAGTAAGGTACATTTCCTTTAACAGAATACTTTTTAAAAGAACATTTATTAAGCAAAGCGTGACGAGTACCATTTACCAATTTTAAACGCTAATGTAAATTCTTACAAACGTCTAGATTAGAGTAACGTTCCTTAACTGCACATTGATCTAGAAACTAAGGCATTTATCAACTCAATTAATGTATCTTCGTGTAGATTAATTTACTTCCTGCCTTCTCTTTACGATTTCTCTTCCTCCGCTTAACGTTTGCTTATTGTCGAGAGGAACGGCCAGTAACCAGCTGTCGCCAATAAGAACTTATACCAATTAGAAGAACTATCTCTTTGACGGAACTTCAATATTTCTCAGATTATAATACTTTTTTTTTTACAAAGCTGTTTTGGAACACGTTAAAGAATAAATTATTTAATTTTACTCGAGTTAAAGATTAATTAAATGTTGACATTTCTAAAGGGTACAGCACTTCCTTTTCCGATTGCAAAAACCGGAGGCATTGAATCGGCAAGTATTACAGTGATACGTGAGCCGAATATTAACGAAACCATGTTACGTGTAACTTTCTGTTTCGAGATGAATAAAATCATCGGTGTTTAATGAAACAAGACGACCAGGAAATTTTCACTCTCTGGTTACGAAATGAATGCGCATGCCTGCAACCTCTAACTGGAACTTTTCCATTCCACATTCCTTGTTTTATAACCTGCATGCCGACGCAGGGCATTTCTCATTGGTGTTCGATGAGAATGCTCCACGGTGGCCGATGAACGATTAAGTCGGTAGGCTGTTATGCGTGTGGAATACTAAGATCTCGGATCGAATTCGTAAAGGTCTTCTCTTTGAGAGGCATCGTATGACTGACACATCCCTAATTTTATTCATAACGTGAAGCACGCAATTAAAACTGAATAACAGAGATTTCTATAGAGAATAATCGAGTCCCTTGCGTAATGTATAAGATGTCATCTTATATCCATAATTATAGTGTTATATCATCATCGTGCATTCGGAATAATGATTATTAAAATTCAGATGTATTGCAGATCGTACCAGACATATTAAAACATCTCCAATTCTAAGTTTTGAGAAAGAAACTAAATTTTGAGAAAGAAACAGAATAATGGACACATGTCTATGTAAAAGTATTTATATGTAAATAGTGACAAAAATACTGATAATAAAAGACCCTTAAACTTGTTATGCGATGCTCAGGACCCGTCTAAATTTTTTATGATTGGCAACGTACTGTCTCGTTTGCATAACCCAAGTGTCTCCCAGCCTAATGAAAGCAATGTATAAAACATCACGCATCCCGGTTGTAGTGTCGACTCGACATTGCAAATTACTACACTCTGGCCTGTTTAACATAAGCCACGATACTTTAAATTGGCCCGCGATTAAAGTGTCAACGTCTGAAACTATTAAGACGACTTCGACGTTTCAAATTGTAATTTAAAGAAATTACTCGTTTGCAGCGGAGCCAGAATGCGCGCGCCTGAATTCTTTTGCATTTAATTCCCTCAATTGGTATGGGAGAACCACGTCGAGTGTACAGTTTTCTAGTTACGAATGCATCATGCGTGCTGGCGAACTGGACGAGTGTTTAGCAGCCAACGGAGGGACGGTTAGCTTAGAGGCCAATTAACATAGGTCAGTGAAGCTTATGACATAACAACTAGGTTTCAGGTGTTTCGATTATCGTACACTTCGAGAGGCACGTATCTCCTTCAATTTCACGTGGACGCTCAGTATTTCGTATGCAAATTGTGGACACACTGAGTGTTCGAGTGTCGATCGTTTTAGACGTTCTGAGAAAAGTTTAGCACTCCGTGTTTGCAATGAATGGAGACATTAGATATTTTCATCGTTTCGGTGACGAATACCGGTTCGGATACCAATTTAATGTGGAAGCTCGATATTTTGGAAACACAATTTTTTCTTTTTTAATTACTTTATTTAAGGTCACATCAACTAAGAGGTTGTTATCAATATCTTGACTAATTTGAGTAATTCGTTTGTGTTGTTCAGGATTGTCTACATATTATTTAAAAGTTTCAACTCTATTCGATCGTTCGAAAAAAGTGGATAGTGCATGAATATGCAAAATCTGCGAAGATCCCAGAAGTCCTAGAGTAAACAAATTCTTTAGAAATCGAGAAATATTGTTATTCCAGTCGTTTCATTTATTAATTACTATTCAGGAATTTCTCTGTCAGTCCATAAGGATAACGTCTGAATCTCTATTACGATATTCTTCGTCGTTTCCCTCTGATAACGACGGATAATTTTCCCAATCTAAATACTTCGACCTCTCCGATTATTATGATCGCTCGTCTCGAGAGTTTCACTCGATTATCTTGTCGTTCCTTGAACAGGACTCAGGGAAAACGTTTTTACTTCGCATTCCTCGACAGTCAGTATGAGCATTCCAATCATAGTGTCCTTCTACTCTTTCTCAATAATTTAATATTTACTATTTATTTACGTTGATGGGTGAGTATTTTAATAGTTTAGCTTGAAGAGGGGCACTATATGGTCTGAAACTTCCTCTTTTATAGATACTAATTATTTTATATTTATTGCTTTGAGAACTCAATTATTTATCATTTTAACTGTTTGAAGCACACGATTTGAAAGATAAATAAAACTCAAGTTGCTCAGAGGAACAGTGTCAACAACTTATTAATGCGACTAGACTTCTATAAATTTCTGTTTTGATAACTTCATTAATATTTAGCGTTAGTTCTCAGAATTGGCGACTGGATGAAAAACTTTAAATGAAATATTAACGTTGAGCACTATTAATAAAGCTGTGGAACAGTTTTTGACGCACTTAACTCATGGAAGCTTGAAAGTTGGGAAGTATCGAACAGCATAAAGTTAAATCAAGTAACTGGAAAATAAACTGTACAACCGGATTCTTTTGGGTAATGCAAGTCGTGTCCTCGATTCTTCGACTTCGCAAGAATTATTACTGATACTAAAGTCTCAAGACTATAAAATGAATATCAATGCCAAACGAAGGTCAGACAAGCGATTTTTTGATTTTATTTAGAGGTTATTGCAAAAAAAAATGTTTAAAGCTGTTTGTATGAAATCCTCGTTCAATTCTTCAAACATTCTCTTCTAATTTTGATTAATTCTGATCCTAATAAGTTAGAATAAACTTGATGTTGCTTATACAGTAAGTGTAGAATATATTCGTACACCGATCAATTTACCAACATATTTTTATGTGAAATTGTAGTTCATTCACTTCTTTTTTTATAATCAATGATATTTTACATATTCTCAGGTGTCTCTAAGATAGATATAGTCCAAACAACATTTACTAGTTAATGTAATTTGTGAAATTAAAAAAAAAATGCGAAAAGTGGATAAAAGTATAGAAGCAATAAGTATTTGTACGATACTTATGACGAACCATTTACTAAGAAAACTCATAAAAAAAAATTTTAAACAACTTATTTATCAAGTTAACTTTAACTTTATAAATAAGTTGTTTAAAATTTTAATATTTACTATTTATTTACTATTTTTTTTCACCCAAAGAACTCGTTCTTTTTCTCAAACTTACAGTAATTTCACATTCCTCCGTTTTTGCGGGTTTTTCTTAGTTCACATAGAAGAGAAATGTATGAAAATGAAAATTTCTTTTGGTTTTTTTGTGTCAAACCAAAATAACGACCTGCATCTGTCCCGCCGATAGGAGATTTTAACTGTGAGGTGCTCTACAAATGTGCGTCACAGTCGACTCAATTTGAATATTCCTTGATGAAAAAATTTGTACAGACTACTCAAATATGTATGAAAATAGGATAAAAAGTTCGATAGAATTAATTATTTTTTTCTATCTTGAAAAAATTCACGAAGAACCGCTTTTTTTAGACCTCCTAATTCAGGATACCCCCTTAACACGTTGATCGCCACGTCACCCATATGTGGGTGACAGTGCTTTTCACTGAAGAACTAATAACATTAATTCTGAAAGTTAAGCTTCACAGGAAATGAATTTAAATGAAATTCGTGTATTTTGATGAAGTTACAAAAAATAAATACCACGACGGATGTTTGATTACGTAGCCTCTAATAGTCTGAATAATATTTAATTCTAGCAGAAATTTTCAAGAATATTTCTCTGGCAATCAACGTGTTAATGCTCAACCCTATCCTGGTCGAGACCAGCGCAGCCCCTAAATTACTCTGCCCCCTAAACAGCCTCTATAAGGCAGGTAATCGGTAACTCCCCCCTTTTCGGCGATTGATTCACTCGGAAACCCAAACGAAACCATACGTCGAGTGCCCATCGTCGCCGAGGAACGCACTCCGGCACACATCGGTGGAAAGGCTCGACCCAGATATCGGTGCTTCGATGGTACCGGCTAGCAGAGCGCAGCCAGTGGCGAACAGCGCTGTCTATCGGAAGCCGCACAGCTCTTCAGTTCATCGACTGTCGTCGTGCGGTGCGCTAACTCGCAAAGGTGCACACCGTGTTCTCCGAGTTACTCCGTGTGGATCGCATCATCCGCTTCGCGATCACGAGCATCGGGCACGGAGAGTACCACGACACGCGCACCAGGTGTTCCTATCGTGTTGATAAGGTGGTCAGTGAGTGACAGTGGCGAGATTCCCGCGTAGAAGTGTCATGTGAAGCATTTCGTACGGTTCGTTTCCCTACTATCCCCTTTTATCTTGAATGTACCGTGCCCTGTGGGCGATGCAAATTTTTTTGGGGGATGTTCGACGATCGTAGGGTGATCTAACGAGTTGAGTTGACAAATAAGTAGGAATCGATTGTGGATTATTCGACGGGTTTCGTTTTTCTTGTTATAGGGGTGGCTTTTGGTTTGTTTCTTTTTAGTCTGACGATGAGAAATTTTAAGGAGAGGAATACGGAACCCCAGGTTGATAAAAAATGAGATTTCTGGTACTCTTTTCTGTTAAAATTTAATCGATGTTCAATCGTAAGCTGCTAGAAAAATTGGAGTCTCGAGATTTATGCTCGTTGATTTCTTTAATAAAAGTAATAATAACAAGAATAATAATTAAATCTGAACTTGACAAATTCTAAATTGAGTATTTCTTCGATCTGAAAGTCGATAGAGACTTTTCATTTTGGGTAGGTATATTTATCAAATATTTCCTAAGATACGACAAATTGTATTTGAAAACTGTGGTTCAAGAACCGGTAATTTTCATAAATGAAAATTTTTCAGGAAATAACTAAAGCCGTTTTCTTTTACATGGTAGGATATACTCCAACTCAAAAATGGAAGCGATTAGTGGTTGCACCAAAATCTTCGTTTCTGTTTTAGAATATGATTATGTTACTATTTTTGTTGGACACCGTCTGCTACGCTTTCCGCATACTTTAGCAGAGTAATTTCTCTTGAGCAAACTATATCAGATTGCATAATGACTGCTAAGCATGGAGACCTTTGTTCATAGTTAGATCATTGGGTGCCGGATTCTGGTTATACCTGCCCGATGGAAATCGGAGCGGAAAGAGTGTCAAAGAAATTACCTAAGTAGCCAGAAAATTCTATGTATGAGTTACTCTAATTGCGAGAATTAAGAAATAAAGAAATACTAGGATTGCTTCGATCTATAAAGACAAAGATAACTGTCTCTGTTAACAGTGACATCCTATTATGGTATGTCATCGTCTTCATCTCACTTTGATTGATTTATGCCATTTGTCAATTAAAATTATTGTTTGCAGAATTCGTAAGTAGTAAGAAAATATGCAATTAAATGGTTGTAAAATTCTAGTCTATTCTTAGTTGCAGGAAATTAAACTGGATTCATTTATTGTATATTTCCGTGTTTATTCGTTAGGAAGAATAGTAAATTCTTCCTTATCTACTGTGATTGCTTGATAAAAATCCGTGTTTATCTGTGTGGCTGAAATGGGAAGTTTTTTCTAATTTATTCTGGATTTCAGATTTAATTAAAATGCAAAGATAATTTTAACACGTGAGAATATGTAATTACTATGTATTTTACCATATGTGTTGCATATGCAGACATAAATTATTCAAATGAAATGATGGCCAACTCTGTTCGTGAGTCAACTTTCGAAGGACTCTCGTTATTATTTTTCCACGGGACTCCGAATTCAGTCTATTCTCACGCCGGCGAGGTAGTGCTAGTCGCATTGTCCGTAACTATCGCTTTCCGTCCTTAAACAGAGGAACTCGTGAAACGAGTGCTTCTCTTTGTTACTCGTCATTCGATTACAGATTATTATCTTCGAAAGCAAGCGCTACGTGCGAAGGATTATAACAGTAACCGTATGGTAGCGTGAAATCAGCAAACGGTCTAGTAATTAATAGTGCATGACCTGGATAGTAAATCGTCTGGATGATACTTAGTAATACATCTGTCCTCTAATTCGAATAAAAGAATTACATTTAACTGTGTTTGATCAACTTTGAAAGTACATAGAGACAGAATTTTTGTCGTATGTGTCCTGAAAGTGGCTTTGGGCCTTAATAATTTAAGAAATAAATATTGTCTTCTAATATTATTATGTCAGTATAAAATTAAAGACAAATAACAATTTTCTGCCTAGACAAAATGTTCCATAAGAACCTATTACTAGAGATATTAAGAAGACCATATTTCGGATACATAGACAGATAGTATCGATGATAATAATCAGTGTTGATGTGTGTATATGAATGTTGGTCAACACACAGGTCGGTCGAAGATGGTACTCGTGATACATTCCTGCTAAAAACATTGTCGATGAAACGGTTGCTGATGATTCCAAGTAGACCTCATGCTGACTCCATATTTTCTATTAGAATGACTTGCCATGGTGGGTATATTATAACTTAGATTGACATAAAGAGGCAGGCAATTGTAGAACTAGTTTTGATTAGATACAAAAATCTCAGAGCCAATCATTGCATAGTAAAAGTTTCCATAAAATATAATTTCCTATACGTTTGCTTCCTTGAATGAGAAATACTTCTTCTTAGCCTTTTCAGGAGCAAAATTATTCCAGAATAAAGAAAATTTAAATGTGATATTTATATTTATTTAATCTGATACTTGTGATTGCCAACTTATTGGAAATTTAATTACGAATATTAAATCGCAATCGTAGTAATTACTTCTACATTACAGTATTTAATAGACAGTAGAATATTACAGGGACGAAACATTTTCGATACATGATTTTTTATATTTATAATCGCTCGACAGATATGAAAAAGTTTAACATTTTAGTAGCGGATATAATTTGTATTGTTAAATAAAATATATAGCTACTGCACGTATTAAAAAAAAAGACAATTTTCTTTTAAAATTAAACGTCTTAAAAGAAGGATAAGAAAACTTTTTCTTTCGCGTTCCACTTTAACCAACAAAATTAAACATACACGTGTGCAGCAGCATCCCTGAAGAGGTTAATTCAAGAAAGTGCCGATGTCTATGCAGCAGAGCGTGCTCCACACATTTTGAAGGAGATCGGGGTACGGTGAATGAACTGGCCTACACAGAGCCCAGACCTGAATTCCATTGAGAATCTTTGGAATATGTTATGATGATGCCTTCGAGCAAGAAATTACATGCCACGAAACTTCAGAGAGGTGAATGGTAAATCCAGCTACCTGGACCATGAACAGAGATAGATGAAATTCTCATCTAAATAAAAATGTTTAAAAACGAATGAATAACAGATTACTCGAGTAAATTTAAAACTCCTACTCGTACGTATATTATTCGAGAATTCCTACTCGTACGTATATTATTCGATTATAATTCGGTCCAACGCTGACCTTGAAGAGATGGTAAATTCGAATCAGAATACGTTTCGAAATAGTCACTAGCTGCGGGACACAATTTTGGAGCGTAAACATTAAACGAGAATTGTTTGGAGCGGTTTCAGGTTGCGGGAAATTATTGTGTATTTTATGAAATTTAACAAAATTATAGTTATTAAATTTAACATTTGAGAAAACTGTAAATTTACATATTTGTTGAGCTAAATTGTACAGAATGTATTCGAAAAGTTTTCTTGTAAAGACATCTACTAGCTCTGCAGATTCAGCCACTTACTGTTCAGTAATTAATTAGTTAACTACTGTTAATTACTTCGTGAAAAGATAAGTAACCAAAGCATAATTTCATATTTGAAAGGTAAAATAAATTTCATGTAGTGGTATATTAAGGAAATTAGTCAGGAATGCAAGTGCTCGTTCAAATATTTTCTCGCTCTTAAAATACACACACTTGTTGCAATTATTATGAAAATATAAGTCTATAGAAATTTTCTAAAAATTAGTGCGGTTACTAATTAACACATTCCGGTAGATGTGACCTTACAAATCAAAGTGAATAAATAAAGTAACACATATTAGTGGTAATTTGCTTGCTGACATTTAAAAAAACAACTCGTATTTATTGACATTAAGTATCTTTTCCGCGTATCAAGTGTTATATAAATCGTCTATACTTTCTTTCATGAAACAAAAACTTGTTTACGTTATGAACGCGTATTCATGAAATAAAAATAAAAATATATAAACACAAAAAGATTGACACTAATGTCAGTTAATGTCACTAATGTCAATACTAACCGAGCAATTTTGTAACATTTTAAGTAACAAAAATTAATTTATACTTCAACAATAATGCCTAACGTGACGTTGAAATAAAATAAATGATAATCAATGAAAGTAAGCAAAATAATTTCTAGATCATTACACATACTCTGCGCTTAAGCACATTACTCACAATCGAACAAAGCCATACCGAAACTCGATAAACCTGCGAAAGGCAAGAAAACTTCCAGTCGTTTCGATCAGCGATCGATATCGGCTTATCGATCGCTCTGAAATAACAAGATCGAAGGCTAGGGCACGTTCCCAAGCAATGTCACACATCAGCCTCGACTTCGGTTTCTTAACACCGCAGGGAAGAATGGTCTCGATCTCGATGGCGATTGTGGCGCAATAAATCGGTTTCGCTGCGCCAGTGTCATGGCGAAATCCCGGTATTCGTGTCGCGACGTTCAATTACGACTAGCAATGTTGTTTACCTCGGCCCGCCGCCGCCGCAAAATGCCCCTCGAGACCCGTTGGGAAATGTTTCCAGAACGACGCAACACGCCTCGTTTCCAGAATGCGCAACACGCCCCGGTAATTGGGCTCGACGAGACGCGATGGAGCCCCGAGCTTTCTGAAAATATTGATTACGTCCTCGAGCTGGCATCTCGGACGCAAACAAGGGATGACGTGTTGCGAGGTGGTGATCGTCATTGTTGCCGGATGATTACGATGGAATCCGGATTCCCTTGGTCAAGTTAATTCGAATTGGACGGTCCCAGGGTCAGGATTGAGGATTCGTGGTCTTGAGACGGAACAGGATATGCTTTTTCATGGTCGTTCGGGAGATATCTATAGCTTCTTCCTTTAACTCTACTGTGGCCTATTGAGATACATAGTTCTTTGCTTATTTGCAAGTTTAGGTATTGTATGCTGGTCGAAGCAAATTAAAAGTGTTAAATTAATGATGATAGGTGAAATTATTCGATAATGTTATGACTGATATTCTAGAATTCTCTGTTTTTCAAATATTATTTATTTAAACATGTACGTTTTGTAAGAAACTGACAAACAGTGGTCTCATTTAATTTCCATTGATTATTTGTACTTATATTAAAGAAATGGTTCTATTAGTATTACATACACTATTCCAATTTTACAAGAATCCAGCAAGATTCTATGCAGCAACCCAGTAGAAAGAGTATGGCGTATCGCTAGTTTTCCATCGACGTTTCTCGATGAAGAAGCCACCTCGGGGAACGGAAAAATAGGCGTGTGATCGTGATCTTCCTTACGCAAGCCTTCTGATCGCATGCAAGATCGTTAACAATCCCTCTGTACGCAGGTTTACGCGTTCCGTGGATAGTTGCGCAGTGCTTGCCAGTGGTACCAAGCCAGTCTCGGTCCTAGATATCGATCTTCGATCGAGCTGGGAATAATAGCCACTGATTAACCATAAATTCGTTTCAACTGCGCGCCGGGCGATGTAAATTAACGGTCGACCGCCATTATCATCGGGACGACCACACCGCAGAGAGAAAATTATTCTCGCGGAACGAACCTGACCGAGCTCTATAATTAAAGTAAGAACGAAATTGTTATTTAAGCAGCCTAAAAGTGACGACCACTTGAACCTGTCTCTCCTCGAAGACTTCCTTGAAGGTCGAAGAAAATTAATTAAATCGGCTAGTTTAGAAAACTATAGCATTAATTGTATTACATACAAAATATTTTCACGACAAATTCAAACATATATAGTTGAACAAATTGATCGATATTTTTCAATGTTCAGTATTTTCTATAATAGTACGATTTGTCAACAATAATTTTCTTACTTTATAGAAGAAAGTAAAGCGAAACAAGTAGATATCGAGAAATTTTCGACCTCCATTTAGATTTTTCGTCGAATCTTTGTTCGACTTTTTGTAATCAGCGGCAAGAAAGTAACACGTAACCTTATTAATTACCGTGCAGTCTTGACAACTATCTAATCGGCTTCGAAACCAGTGACTTCTATAGGAACGTCTGTTAACTAAAACGGAGTCTAAGCAAAAGAATAATGTCTTTTAATTAGCGCCATGCAACAGAGCGGAACAGGACAATGCTAATTAGCTGTTTCTTCGCCGATCGCACTGCATCCCTTCGCGGAATGAATATTCATAGAAATTACTTCTTCTTTCCCTACCAGACCAAAAGAACGTCGATTAATTAAGCGTCCTTGAAATCTTGTTTTTTATATTCGATCGACCGATTATTCGCAACAGCGTCTCACCTTGGAGAATATTTTAACTTAATCCCAAAAAATTGTTCCCGAGAAGCATGTCCCGAGTGACGCAAGATAAGATTAAAGTAAATTACTCGGAGAGACGAATATCCATGTCTTCGACTTGATCCTCGACGAAAGAACAGCACTCGTCGCGTAGCCTGTGATAAAAGGAAGCATAAACATGGCGAATTATCACTCAAGGCTAAAATTATAATTTCAAATAATCCTTGGGACAAGATTTACGTGACAAAGTTACCGTGGAGAGATGAATCGAAATCATCTGCATCATTCATTATACCTTCGCGTGTGGATTTGCGAGATGAAGACGTTTCGTGAACCAAAACCTGCTGGTTCCATTACTATAGCCGCATACTAATTATTTACGATTTATAGAAGTACTCTTTCTACTTCTTCCTCGGGTCAAGTTTTCGATTGTCGATCCTTGTTCGAATCTGTGATTTTAATTTCTACACTCTCCTCTTCCATGAGTTATACGCATAAATTCTTGAACTGCTGAAAAGGAGAACTTGACATACAAATTGACTTCTAAATTGATCAACTGCTTTGAATACGAGTTATTTCAGGTCTTGTGAATCAATTTCATAAAACGACCACTTTTTAAGATGGCACTGACTAGGTTAGATAAATATTCATTCTAGGAAAATATTATGGTATGTTCGAAGTTATGTTGGGAGCACTTTAGTTGAACCTTGCTACTTTTGTTCAATTGTGAGTATATTAGTACATTCATGTATATGTTTATAACTCTGTGTCAAAAATCCACTACAATGAACTAAAAATGTCGACTGTTAATCTTATCCTTTCAAACAGGACATGAATTGCGATTAAAACAGAATTGTGTTTTGGTACCTTGTCAAAACCCACTACTTGAGCTGTGACTAAGACTGCTGATTCACTTTTGATAATATTTATAATCCTACTCTTTCGAAAAGAAGAAGTCACTCGTATCTAAAAGAGAATTCGTTTCATAATTCTGTTCTATATTTTTAGCTGTGACTTGTATTGTCAATATACTTCCTGCGCTATTTGAATGCAGCAAACGTTGTAGATGATTATGTAGCAATCTACATACACACTATTCAGAGCAAACAAGTTGACTAGCACGTCAGATAACAGTACAGCCTCTTAGATTATACTATAGAATTTTATAGGATAGCGTAATCCGGGAGATTATACTGTTACCAATCCTGCTAACCAACTTCACATCCCGGAATAATAATTAAAACGGCGCTTTAAACAACCAAATAAAACTACCTGATCTGGTTTTCAAACCTGTAGTACATTTTAACTGTTTACACGTACTTGTATATCTAGCTATAAAATTGTATCATTCAATTCAACCTTATAAATTATTTCGTCAAATTGCTATTTAAAAATTAATGAATCACTGTTTACTTGTGTTTATTTAAAATTTTGTCCAATTTTCACTCGCCTTTATGAACTATCAAGGATTGTAAATCTCATCAGTAATATGTCTTACGAGGATATTAATTTGAGATGTATTGTATATCACTTTTATAAGTGAAGTTTTTACCCTCGAGTTTTTAGTAACAACGAAAAGAGCCCTTTTCAATGGTGGTCATACGATTAGGCGAGTTTCCAAGAAAGCAGAGGCCTTTCTAATTCGCTGACGGAACGAAGGAGAGTTCGTTAGCGCGAGATAATTGCAATGAAAAGTGTACATTGTTCTTCGGTCTCACGAGAGGCTTCTTCGTCGATCTTCTCACGGACCCCTGAAGAAGGACCTTCTTCCGTGATCCACATCCAACATTATCGTGCCACGACAAGGACAACCCTGCAATTTTCCTAACAAGTCGAATATCTTATCGAAGAATGCAAAGAATATCAAATGGTCACTAAAACGCAGGCATTGCAGAATCTCTACTTTCCCTTAAAGAGCCTCGCGTATTCTTCTCCTGACTCTTTAATAATTCGCTCAATTCCATTCTACGAATATTCATCAACGTTTCCCACGATTTCTTTCTCCTTTCTCCTTGGAATTTAACCGCTCTTCTTTAGTTCTCTCGAAATTTTATTCACAACTCCGAGTGAAAATGAATTTTTAGAGACGCATTCGATGCGTTCCTAACGAATCGAATTTCCGTTTGCTTGATCGTCCTGTGTGTAAAAAATATTTTACAATGCAAATGTATGCCGACCTTTGCTGCTGATGATTTTCATATATAAAACAGTGCTGAAATTCAAACTGGATTTCTGTAAACTGTTTACAATATTCTGAATTTATAAATGTGTGTATGTATTTTGATGCTTACCTTACATTTCATGAAAAGGTAACAAAAACATAATTAAATTTAATATGTTGACTTTTATATATGTATCAAACATCGATGACATTACATTTTTTATAACAGAATTATATTAAATCAAATTCGTTTTTTCTTCCCAGTCGTAAAATTGTTCTCCACAAGTTCAACTATCAAAAGCAACGAAACTAAGTATATTCGAAACTGATACAAAGGAACTTTCGCAACGACATGGCCCAGTTTTTTTTTCGAAATTATTGCAGAAGAAAGTTTATCCAATCAATCGACATTTTCCATTCAAGAACATCTTGTCTTTTCATTTCCACGCAATCGAGAGTTCATGAAACATAATTTTCACGACAATGTGCGTTGATAATTCATTCGCTTCGCAAGGACTCTTTTTCTTTCGTTAATTATTGAAGAAGTACTTTCAATTCGTAGTCGAGGAAAGTTCACGGTCGCGCGTAAACGATTCTTCTATGATTCGAAGAATCAGGGTCAATTGTATTCCTCGGGATATAATTTCCATACATATCGCTTCCAGGCATTCGTCGTGCTCGATAACGCGTGTTATGCGAACTGTGCTTCGAAAGTATCCTTAAAAGACGTTATTCTTGAAAGAGGCTATTCGTCATTTATAGAACGACGTATTTCAGCATTCATCGTCATTTCAAGTCATTGTTCCTTCGTATCGCAAAAGGCGAACACGACTTCTGTCAGCAGTTACTTTTTGTGTCACCGAGATCAAAAGGGAATTTAGCGAGACATTTAGTAGCCGATAAATATTTCAATCCACGTCATTCCTGGATAAATATCAGGCCATAATTTTTTACCAGAGCGGAAGATTTCTCGGTGAAGCCGTTCGTGGAATGCAAATACTTCTTTATGCAAAGTGTTTCGTCAACTATTTGCCAAATGCAACGTGGACGTTAAAACTTGTTATACAGGGTATCTCGCAATTTATGGGAAGTATTTCAGGAATCGATTCAGAACCTAAAACAATGAAAAAACTTCACATGAATAGGTGTTCAATTTGACCTAGTTTTTTGTTGTATGTTTGAGTTAGATTGTGAGATAGTTTTCTCTGCTAAATTATACAGTTTTCGATCTTTATTGTAAATAATGTTTTTAAATTATATATATATATATATATTGTAAATTGTAATGTATTTAAACAAAACAGTTTGTAATTTCTGTAACTAAGACAGAAATTTGAAACAAATTTCAACAGAATTTTCAATGCTTGCTCTTCTATAAAATCCATTTTAATTACTAAATAATATCAAAACTTGCTATAGATTAAAATTATATAATAAAGCCTGTGCGCACGGTACATTCAAGAATAACTTATATTAATTCCCCAAAACTACCATCTTTACTAAAACAGTATTACCTCGCTAACTGATCGAATATTTATTTCAATTAATTCAAGAAAACTAATAGGTAATATACAGTCAGCCCCATAAGTATTCGTACTCTCTATATCTAGAAACAAAGTCTAAATTAAAGGATAGGTTTCATATATCCAAATAAATGTTTCATTATAAATATGTACATGGATAATCTTTACACTTGTGTACATATAACGAAAAATGGATTTGGTAACATGAAACCTATCATTGAATCTAGGCAAATTTCTTTAACAGGCACAGAGAGTACGAATACTTATTAGACTGATTGTAACTCTATATAAGTTCCTAGTCGCCTTGTAATGTAAATACATACTTGAAACAGCAGCACATAAATTAATTAGCTATTTCTCTTTATCATTATCCCTGATGCTCTAACCTCTCCTCGTCGACAAATTTCAATATTTATCCAATAAATTTCTTCCTGTCCTAACATCACGAACGTCCACAACACAATTGGTTAGCAAGATAATAAGTAATTACTTATCAATCAGATCAACCTGTGACGCGCGCGAAATAACAATGATCGTACTATAAAGTGACTAACGGTCACCGAACTCTCCAAATGTGTTCAACGAAACTCGCCAAAGAAGTGTACACCGTCAACTGACAAAAATGGAAAGGGAGGTTTCGGACACCGAAGGAGTCTTTTCGAAAAGACTCTACAGCAACTGGGCCGATTTGCCGACGACCCTGAGGAAGAAGCAGAAGCACCGTCCAGAGATCCTGTCTCAGTTCTTCGACCCTTCCGAGCCCCCAGAAATCGATTCCCGGAAGAACGAGCCGAGAGCATTCAACAACGTGCAGCGAATCGTACGTAGATCCGAATTTCTGCGTAAATTGGACACGAACGAGAACGGGAGGAACCTGGACTACCGAAGGGACGCGAGGATCGAGAGGAGATCCACGCCGGACTACTTCTGCCGCGTCGACGAGGACTATAGAAAGCATTACGACGATCACGACGCGAAGCTTGGTCCTCGAAGGAAGAGTTTGAACAATCTCGTCGGAAAATTCGATCTCAAGAACTTCTCCGACGAAGATCGGAAGACGAACTCTCCTGACAGCTTGCTGGTGAAGTCCTCGGAGTCCGAGCTGAGCAGCGACGAATACGGGCACACCGACGATTCGGGGGCCTTCCTGGAGAAGGCCTCGAACCGCGAGAAGGGCTCGAAGTGCGAGCAGAAGAACAGGTTCATCAAATTCTTTGCAAAGGATGACTGGAGAAGGAAGAAAAAGCAGGAAGAGAGGAAGGTGTCTCCGGATTCCAGCCAGCTGGACGTAAACAAGAATAACGTGAAGCAAATCTCGAGGAGCCAAGAGTCGAACAAGAAGGACGCCAAGGTGCCTACTCAAAAGTTCGAATATGAGAACATACCGAGGATCGACGTGTCCAAGCTGGAGCAGAAGCCTTTTATGAGCTCGATAGCCTCGACGATTAATTCCCTGAACTCCAGCAATTTCGATCGGTCTCAAAGTCAACCGACGATCGAGCAGCTGAGATTAGAAGAAGGTTGCCTGCTGCGAGGTCAGCCTGGACCGAACAGGAACAATGACACCCACGAGACCATGTATCGAGCTCAATCCCCGACTACGCAGAGACAAGAGGATCAGCTGAACGAGCTGATCCAAGACTTCTATGACAGCGATCAGATCTCGGGTCGCATGAACGGGGACCGGAAGATGTCGAAGATGGAGACGATCACGGAGGAAAACGCCGACGGGAGCAAACTTAGTGTGAGAGAAATCCTGAAGAGGTTCGAGGAGCTGAGGACGCAGAACGAGGCGCAGGTCGAGGAGAAGTCGAATGACAAGACGCTCAGCACCATACAGGAGACCTTGAAGAAACTCGACGAAAAGGTCAAGAGCTACCAGGTCATGATCCCGATAAAATTCTTGTCCTCGATTAATAAATACTCGATAAATCTTGTCGGTTCCCTTGGCGAGATTCGATGTCCTGTTTACAATCTGCGGCGGCTTTCTTTTTCTTGGTTTTACGCGCTTTTTGATGAATGATTATGAATATTCAAATTATTTTTGGTCCGGGGGAACCGTTTATTGCACAAATCGATTAACTCCATGAAATAAAAAGTTGAGAAATACGATGAAATAATGTACATTGTTTTTTGAAATTTCCTTTGTAATATAAATTCAAATAAATATTATAGAATGCATAAATATAGATGTAGCTTTCATCTAACGGTATATAAAATTGATAAGAAAGAACAGCCAAAAAATAATCGTCAGTAATGTTACAATTTTTATGTGACTGATGGAGTTCAATTTGTGCAGTGAAGAGTCGGCTAAATTTTAATTGAAACGAAGATAAGAAATAATTATTTCAATTTATTTATTTCGTTCTGTTATTTTCAACACAGTTGTTTGAAATTAAAAATAATACGTTCGAATAAAATAATAGATTTCATTTAACCATTAAATATAACGAAAATTTTTTGTACACAAATCACAAAAAAACAATCTATAATTTGTTTCTTCCTACATTTTTAAAGATTCATTGATTTGGTTACTTATTATGAAACATAGAAAATGTTAGATCATTAAGTTGAGACAAATTTTTAGTTATCAAATTACATGTCCATAGCCTTCGTGACTGTTTTGCTGCCAGCTAATATATTCTGAATTAATTGCTACACGAATAGGAAGTTTATCGAGTTATATAATGCAGGCATTATATAAACAAGTTTTTTAATTATGCGACATAATTTACGGGAGAAGCCAGAACTTACATAAAATTAATATTCTCGCGAAATGCATACGATTTTCAATTAAAAGTGGCTCGGTGATGACAATACTGACAGCTGAATTGAGTTTTCTCATGCGAGACACGCTACCGATTTTGTACTCGGAATTGCAATTACTGGTGCATATATTAATCTCATTCCTTCTTGTGGAATCGTTACAATTATATTGCAATCAATAAACATCTGAACACTTTCTTATATATAGTCCTAGTACACAAGTTTCGAATATTTAAAACATTCATTTCCAAAATTTGGACTTGAAATAGTCTATTTCTTAGGCGCACATGGTTAAAGTAAATACGTCGAAATTAGTCTTTCCTGTTCAATGATTCTAACTATTTTTAGTATTTGTAATATAAGTAACTAACAAAACTGAATAGACCTAGAGTATAATATCACATATATTTGTTAAAAATGATTTCGTGAATTCCTGGGAGAAATTTATACCTTATCGGAGACTTTCCACATGCACGATTTAAAACATTCAGTTAAATTAAATTCACCGACATTTCCGTTCTGTAACAGACTTGTGGATAATTTACACGTAACTCCCTCTTCGCTTGAATTTCGAATGCATAAAAATAATCGTTCGCTCGTTTTACAAAAATATTTTCCGTCGTCGAGTGTGGTTTTCCTTCGCGGCGATTTGCATACGTCGCGAAAGACCGTCGAGGAATAGGGTCGTCAACTTGTACGCTTTACGAGCGATAAAGTTTCATTTCCTATTAATCGCAACCACGGCGTCCTTGATGATGCCGAGGTCTCGCTCGTCTCTTTCCGTTTCACGGTTCGACGTCGCGTGAAAATCAATTTTCAGACAGTTACTCGGCCAGCAGGCCGCGCAGCATCCGATTTCTGTAGGCGAGAAATCGTCGAATGAAAAAGCCTTTACCGTTGTTCGGACGATACGATGTGTCTCACATGGAATGCAGCGGTTGCGTTCAACGCATCCCGCATAATCAACCCTGTTTGCATCGCCACCATTCGCGGTTATTAAATAGTAAAACATCGGCGTCGCAAGGGTACCGTAATTGAAGGCTACGTCGAGTGTAACGAGCGGAACCATTAAAAAGTTTAAACAGAATTAATGGTGCCACCACAAGATCCGTTCTTCATCGGCCAATTAAGGTTAACGAAGAACGAATTACGATTTCATGACATCTGAAATGGTGCATTATTTCCGTAACAGGCATTGACATTGCTTGGGTGTCTTAATCTTTTGTCGCGCTTTATTTGGCGCTGCTGAACGTTTTCAGTTGAAGTGGGTAAAAAATGAGACAATTACATCGTTAGTAGTGACATTTAATAGCACAAACGTTTGCGCAATAATATGTGTAATTACAATAATATTGTGCAAATCACTGTACTATTTATCTACTTGAGCTTGGAGATGATACTGTTACCATGCATTGAAATCACTCGAGTGGAGTTCTGGTTAGAGAGTATTCTCGCTTCAAAGATAACTGGAGAATGAATCATTTCATACTTTCTGAAGACAAAAGGTTGTTTAGATTACGTGTATAAAAGTATATCCAAAAATTTACGAAATTAACAAAATTACCATGTTTTGAATAAAGTCAGGATTTAAATAAGGTTTACTGAATTTCGTGTTAAATGAGAACACTTCTTAATATTGCGATTGTATTTATAAATCAATTTTAAAAACAGATTTCGACACAGTGGAAACGAAATTCAGTTCGTAAACAAGGTCGAAGAAAATCGGGTAGATTGTTCTTATTAATACCGTACCGTAGCTATGTATGATCACGTCTTCCACTATACCGCGATGGATTGACGATTAAGTAGGTCAGGGTCAACATCTGCTTATCCCGCTTGTTCAGGTACAATCAGGTTTTGTCAGAGGAAGCTTAGTTATCGATATATCCTGTGCTGTCTTAATATACTCTTGAAATACTATACAGAATTCTTTAAAGTCATTTCTGTAAATTTTGAATGAATATCTACTAATAATTCTTCTCTTGAAAATGGCATTGTTTCAAACCACCGTCTCAAAAATAAATAATTTGAAAGTTGCTTATCATTATATTATTATGAATAAAAAATCCAGCTGCATATTCTTTTTAGAATCCACTCGATCGTTTTTTATTAAGATTACCACAACTTTTACGTCTCCTTCTGTAGCTTTCTCTTGAATGAAAGCCAAAATTAGGAGTGTTATCTATTAAAATAAATACAACACTATTATTTGTAATTTTAACTCGAATGTGGGACGCAATCTACAACTTTCTTGCAGCAATGAAAAGTCAAATGTGGGACGCAATGCATAATTAAGATGCAACAGTCATTTTATATTATAGAACGAGAAAGAAACGTTACTATCCTTTTTCACATAATTCTGATTTAAAGTGGGTTTCCCTGAGGCTCATAAAAATTCATAACGCGATAAATATTTTTTTCTTTCACGTATAATAGGTGGTATTTCCTTCGGAAATAACAGTAAATTGAGGGTCACGTTATGGCAATATCATTCATGCAATGGCAGCATGGGCCATGTAGTAAGGAGGAACGAAATCACAATTTACTAAATATATGTCAGAAGCGGCTAATAGAGGCAATCATTCGAGTCTATAAACTTCAACTTTCACGAGATTACGAATGTTTTAAGATTGCGGACGAAGAAAAAATGGTATCGATTTTCAACTGCGACTTCTGTAAACCGTTACTCCTTCATTTATATCTACAATTTACCCTATAATTTGTTGCCATAAGAAACACCATTACGACGCTAAGCTAGACAATTTCTTTTTTCTTACGAAATGATGATTTGGACTGTTAGAAATAACGTAAGAAAGATCTCAGTGTAGTTGCTTACTGTGCAAAGAGTTAGAAAATATAATGAACAAATTTAGATAATGTTTAAATTGATAAATATATTAATTTAAAAAAAATAGTGCACAAGTATTTCAAAGTAAAATATTTAGTTAATTTAAAAACAACTATTGTATGAGTATTACATATTTTAACTTTAAAATTCTTTATAGACAGCTACAGAGACCTAAACACAATTAAAAATGACGCTGTTTTGTGATGAAAGTAGTTTCTAGGTCGACATGAAAGTTTACATCAACATGGAGAAATGTCAAACGACGATCGTTCGCCGATAATTACTTTCTTAATTTTATCGAACCGTTTCGTTGAAAGAAGCAAAAGGAAATAAAATTGTATTCGGAACTTGCTACCCGTCTTGTTCTCCGCGTTCCTGAGTTTGTTCTCGATCGCGTGCAGGAAAACCCGTTTTCTCGCCCGCGAGATCGATCGAAGGATCCAAGATATACGTGACGGCGATGGTGAAAAGCAGGAAATGGACGCCGAAAGAGAAAATGAATAATAGGAAAGGTCGAGAAACCTTCGTGTAAATCACTTGCGAAATCAGGGCAACGTATCGCTCACATGCGAGGATCTTACACCAGTAATTTACTGACTCGCGTGAATTATCACGATCCCCCGATCATGATAATGAAACGGAAGAGACATGTCAACGAAAAATGAAATCCTATCTTATGACGTCAATGGAAGTAATACTTAGCGTACCATTCTCTCGGATTGTTTTACGATAGTGCAATATGATTCTCTAACTACCAAAGACGTTTAATTGTCGATCACACGCAATGTGTTAACGTTTATTTAAGGAATTTATGGAAAGTAGTTCCCGTTTAGATAATTCTAACTCTATTAGGGAAGAGTGAAACGTTTTTCTTTGACCTATGGTTCGAGGTTTTTTTCTCTTGGAAGTCGTGTGAAAGTATAACTTCACCCGAGATTTTCCTTGAGGACTTTCGTTTCTTTAATGGTGCTAGTGTTTATAAAAATAACCAATTTTTTGTTGAAGTCAAAGATATTCTTATTGGAGACGAATTTGCAGAGCATCTAACTCGAATACGTAGTATAAAATATAATTTTTCTAATTATTGACAAAATTATTCTTAATCCTTATATTAGAAAATAAGTGAATCGATTTAGGGCACAATCACAATTTCTTGAATCTGTGTACATGTACTAAGGTTTATTATGAGAATTATTAACACGTTTACAACATGAATTTTAAAATATGTAATAATTCTTTAATATGTTACACTCTCTAGAAAGTCTACATAAATTCCATTTGGAAAACCACTGTATCAGTTAATAACTAGCAGCAAAAAAGGAGAAACGAATTTTCTTTTATTTTGTACGAGAAAATATATTACTCGTTAAAAATAAGAGTACTTGGTGAGACTGTCCAGAAGTTCGAACAAAATAAATAACAAGTCCCGTTCCGTTTTCAGATCGAACAGAAGCCGCTGCACAAGCCGAACCATCACGAGAATCACGTGTCCCAGATCACGAAATCGATCCAGTCGCAGGCGAATCACGGTTCTCTGAATCACGTCCAGTCCCACGGTCAGTCTAATCACGTTATCTCGAATCACGAGAACCACGTGTCCGCGAGTCGTGTGCCTAACCACGTGTCGGCGGCGAACCAGACGAACCATCAGAAAAACCAGCAGAACCAGCGGCTCAGCCCTAACCAGGAATGGCGGCAACCGGAAGACAACGGCAGGTTGCAAGAAGATGGTATCTACGAGAGCGGACCGGTGGTCAACGATGGAAAACACTCTCTTTTGCAGTATGCCATGCTGAATTTCAGGCAAAGCACGGAGAAGTTAGTATTGCCTCGGCGTTATTCGGTTTCTTTTGCTGTGAAATTCGTGAAACTTCAGCTGAAAATCTATCCAGGGTATTTATTATTTAAGAGAGGTTAGGTGTTTTTGAAGAATTTGTGAGAATGCATGGATAGGAACGATTGAAACATAAAGCGATATAAGAGTCACAATTATATTGAAATAATAATAATTCACAGTAATTCACAAATTTAAATGCAATTTTAGGCAGGTTTCGGAATTTCTATGAGACACGAAATCAGAAAATAACAATTATAATAATCAGAATATAAAAGTGTTTGATTTAGTGATTTTTGTTTTGATACTCTGATGATATAATTATTATACAGGCATAGTTTAAACGTGATATATTTAAATGTTTCAATCTCAGAATACACGTGAAAGTAGGAATATTATAAATGTAAAGGAATGATTAGTATGAAAATGAAGGTTGTTGACTTGTTCATTTCTCAATTAAAAATAATAGCAGAAAATCTTTCATAAGTCAACTTAATGATTTCTTTAATGTTATGTTTGATTGCTGAGTCACTTGTTGTGTCATTGCAGACCACTGACCGCGATAAGTAGGTTGTCGACTATTGCTGTTACAGTATTGTTTCTTACGATATACCTTGACAGATTTTCAATCGTCATTAGTCGGATAGTTGTAGATGAACTTTCATTACGTATTATCAATTTATGTTGTCAATTATTTGGTAAGAAAGATTCAGTATCAACCATTATGAATTAATCAAACAATTTTTCGTACATGAGAATGTACTCTTCGGATGAGCAGGAGCAATTTCGTGTAAAAAATACTATACAATTATAAAATATTTTCATAACATGTTATAAAGTTTTCAAATCAACATTGGTCTTTGAATCAATATAAAACTAGTGTGTTTTTTCGTATTTCTTACCAACATTGCATTTAAGTTTCTTCACATATTGCATTTGCACATCCTTCAACTAATCTGAAATATTATCTTCGTTACGAAATTGTTTTCGTCACCCATAAAGGATCAAGTCCTCACCTGTACAAATGATAAATATGTACTGCAGTTTTCCTGCTCGAGATTATCAAATTCAAAGGACATTTACATTTACCTTCTATACGTATAAGAACCCTCACAAAAAATTAACAAACAAGTTTAAATGCCACGTTTAACTCCTTTCTCTCGCCAAATGTTACACGCTGCCCACTCTAGGCTCTGACCAGTAAGTACTCAAAATGTATCTGATATCGCGAAACGCGATCGGACGTGCGCCTTCGAGATCCCGGCTGTGACAAGAACACCTTTACCAAACCGCGGCACCGTAATAAAAGGGAAATTAATGTTAAAGACTAATTGGCCTTTCTTACGCAAGAAACCCGTGTCGGCCGTGTTGAGAAAGCATAACGCACCGCGGTTCTCAGAGTAGCATCGACCATCTTAGCGAGCGCGCGGTTAACCGGTACTCCTCGTCTTCTTTGGGCATCGTCCGGCAATCCGCGAGTTACCGTTTCACAGTGTTTCATATCGTGGTTGTCGGGATTCGATTTACCAAAGTCGGATTTGTTCCACCTATTACGAGAATTAGTAAACGTAAATATCCGTCGTTGACCAGTTGTTCGGCACAGAGTGCAACAAGGTTATAGAGAGACCTAGCTAAAGTAAAAGGACTCGAATGCAGTTATTCCGCAATAATTCGTGGATGATGTACTAAAGTCCAAGTAGTTTGACGTCAACAGTGACCACCAGCTGGAATCACGTGTCTGTAAGAATATAGTTCAGAAATCTTAACATTATGAACTAGTTGAATTTTTCGGTGCTATTTCTTACTGTTAACGTCGTGATCCAAATTGCCAAATGATCCAAGAAAACGATTTATTAGTCTTGAGGCAGTGGATTGTCAAGTGCTCAGAATAAAGATTTTTGGTAACTTTTAACATGGAGAATCTGATATTTCAACAATTACTAAAGATTCGAATCGACTTAGGGCTGATTTTCATACAATAAAATCATGAACGTAGTCTCGATGCTAACGTTGCGTGGGTGACTTCAATGCATGGTAGTAATATCGTAATCGAGCTAGGTCTTATTATTTTCTTGCCTCATCGTGGATGATGAGGAAACAAGACATTCTTAGAATCTAATGAACTGCAGTTTCACATGAGTTATCCGTAATCTGATCACAATTTACATGCTTGGAATATTCTGTCAAAAAATGAACGGTAACTTTCTGAGAACTGTAGAATATAGACTGCAGCATTGTTCTGCATTTACGTTTATAAGTGATCGATTATGTTTGAAAAAGTAAGGAGTATTATTAACTGTTGATGTTACTCGATTATTGTCAAGTGTAAATATTTCTATATGATAGAATTATGCAATGTATACATACTCAATTACTTTATTCCAATGTAATAGATTTGTACTGGAATTATTCTATTTTGTCTTAATAATTATTCAATAACTTGTACAATCAAAAATACTGAAAATGTTTAAGATAATCACTAACAGTAAACAGCAGCAGTTAGAGTATAAGGAAAGCCTTGGCAAAAGCGATAAGGAACCAGCAAGATGCGGGTAGTCGGGTTGAATAAGGATCATTAGAACACCTAACTAGAGTGCGGATTTCCTAAACATGACTTTGACAAGTGACGACCACCCAACCAGTACTCAACGGGACTTTTTCTTCCTCTGTAACAACGTCCTGCAATGGAAAATCCGTTTACGGGCTCCTGCTCCTCCAACGAGACGTTTTCCCTTTTGGAGGACCATTACCTACGTCACTTCCAAGTCCCGTTCCTTCGTTTAAATTGATTCTAACAGTCCGTTCGAGAAGCACCGCGCGATTCGCCGCGTAGATAACGATAACGCCGTAAGGAAATCCTAATCGAACAAAAGTCTCAAATGATACCGTCCCTTTCGTCAGGTTCGAGATGCTGAAGACTGCCGACGGGTCCATAAGTGGCTCGTTGAAAGTCATCGAGTCGTTGAAGAGCAAAAAGAAGAACAAGAAGAGCAAAGGTCAACAGGACGGCGCGGAATGGACCTGGAAGGAGCAAGTGGACCTCGTCAAGTACTCACCTGTGCCTATCGAGCAAAGTCTTTTGAGGCTGGATGCGGATCTGAGCGCCTTAGCTGTGGAGTGTTTCGTGTGTCTCATGAGGTACATGGGCGATCAACCGTTGCCTCCAGACACCAGCGAAGTCAAGTGTGTTTACACTATTTTGATGGTGAGCAACAATTTTTGATTGGCAAATCTATCGAAAGCTGATATAAGGTTTCGTGATTTGAAATCATTTAAGTAGAAACAGAATTACTTTAAAAATGTCACAATTGGGCTGTTGATTTTAAAACTTCATTTTATGTTACTGCTAGGTATTTTATTATTTATGTTTAAATAGACAACAAAATATTTTTAAGCTGTAATGGACTAATTTTATATTTCCCGTTTTCGTATGTATTGGCTCACTTTTAAAAGCAATAATTAGTTGAAAACGTTGATTTTCCTCCAATGAAATATAATTATAACAGCAAAAAATGATTTATTTAATTTACTAAAATGATTTCATTGACGTACACATTTTGCATATTTATTTAAAATTATCTATTTTTTTCATATTTTATTTGATATACATTTTTCATTAGAAAAGTAATGAAACAGTAAAGAATCATGGGATATAATAATGATTTCACATCGCAGATCCAGGAAAATAAATCGTAACTTAATCGCACCATCTACTTTTACACTAAAGTGAATTTCTCTTCAATTACCCCCTCGAGCTTCATAATTATTTCTCGTAAGAAAGAAAGTATTTCGATTATCTCATTAACGATGCATAAAAATCTCGTTACACTAATAGCACCACATTCCAAATGCTATGAAAAGTAAAGGATCAATCCTTTCATTTTTATCCGAATTTCGTTTGCTACGAATTATCAATTAACCCAATTTATTTCTCCCAAACAATCAGATCGCAAATCTTTATCTAGATTCAGTTTTAATTGAACGTTGGGGTATAAATTATCGCAGAGTACGAGACAATGTAACACGCGTTAAATTGCACACCGCAGAAGTTTTCATTTCTCTACCGGTGATAATTCTTCCGTTTTCATTCATCCCACGGGAGATCTGCTCTGCTCGAAAACAGAATTGGTGTCGTCCACTGCAATTACCCCCGGAGCGTTAATTCTCCAAACAATTACCGAGAGGGAAACCAACGCTTTCACTTCTGTTTCCCGATGAATCCCCGAGTAACTGGAATCGTGGCTACATGCCATTTAGAGAGACGCAGTCTTCATTTTCACTTGGCAATTTTGTTTCCAGCACTGTCACAAGTACGAACACCTGCGAGACGAGGTCTATTGCCAACTGATGAAGCAGACCACGAACAATAAGAGCCCGAATCCCGATAGCTGTCAGCGGGGTTGGAGGATCTTCAGCATCGTCGCTGCCTATTTCACTTGCAGCGACGGTCTGAGGCCTTACCTCACCAAATATCTCGAAACGGCGGCGTACGACAAACGAAGAGCTTATCACGGGACTGCCACGGTGTGCCTGCAAAACCTCAGGAAGACTGTTAAATATGGCGGGAGGAAGAACGTGCCCAGCGTTGATGAGATTATGGCGATCAGTGCTGGCAGAAACGCAAAGAGACAGATTTACCGACTGCCAGGTGGAACGGAGAGGGTTATCAACACGAAATGTACCACGGTAGTGCAGGTAGGCGATGTCAAGGATGCTATTGTATCGAATATTAGGCTGAGCCATAAGTTGATCGCTGATGTTTATGGGATCCACATATTTTTACAGATGCAGATGATGAATTGAAATTGAAAGAAAATAATGTATTAATTTCTTAACAGTATAACATGTACTTTATTACTGATAAATCTTCATTAAAATTTGTTATAAAGTTGATATAAGAAAATGGCAATTACTTATGAGTGAACCTAATAGTTGATATTCTAATTAGTTTTACAGAAAATATGAAAATTATGGAGTTCTTCTAACGTTATTCTAATTATTGATTTACATACTTAACGAGTGCTTTGTCTCTTCTAACAGGACGTTATCGAGGAGATGTGTAATGTAATATCCGTAAGACATCCTCACGAAATGGATGAATTCTCGTTATACTGCATCGTCGACGGTGATGCGTTCACCATGCCATTAGCTAGAGACGAATATGTGCTGGATGTTACGACGGAACTCTACAAGAATCATCAAGTCTTCTACTTAATATTCTGCAGGTATTTATTTAAAAATAATGTACATATGAAATAGACATTCAGAAATAAGGCCCCAAAATTATATTTGATTTTTATATGTTCTTTACGCTAACTCAAAAATTTATATTGAAAAAAGTTGAACTCTCTAGAAGAATGCTTTTCTCCTCAAGGTTATTTGAAGCCCATTTATGGCTCAATGTATAATAAACGACGGGAAATAAGTAAATAATATAATATTTTATATGAACAAATGTTATATGATCGTAAAATTTTTACAAACGGACATTATTTTTATGCTTCTATATGTAAAGGTATTCTACACCTAGATCGAAATTTTGTTTTATCTAGATCCGTGTGGTACTACCCTCTTAGACTGGACGCTCCACTGTACATAGAAGTAGTGTTCAACCAAATCGCTCCGGACTACTTGGAGGGTCTCCTCCTGGTTCTACCCGGAGAGCATTTACCTCAAGAAGTCGTGGTAAATTTCTCTTAATATCCCACCAATTATTTAACGCTTGCGTTAAAATAAATAACGTATTTATCAAATAAATTCAAACTTTTTATTTAATATGGTTGAAACATCGACGGAAGATTATTAAACATTCGTACATAATGAAGCAATTTTGCTATTTCATTGCGTTTCTCGTAACGAAGAATATTATTAGTAAATTTTTCATTTCCCTTCCAGTACGACATGGCGCAGATAGCAGCCCTTCTCCACAGAGCAGCAGACATGGCGCACGAACCAACCACCAAGGAAATTAAATATCTACTACCGAAGCCAGTGCTCAGTTTACGGGAGCCACGGCCTCAACAATGGGCAAACATGGTCCAGCAGGCATGGAACAATGTACAGCACACCGCGGTGGCTGCCTGTAAAGCACAGGTTCTTGGTAAGCATTCTAAAATTGCATCTCCATTTCTTCCATTCGAACCATCTATCAAACGAAAGGCTGAGGATCACAGTGGAGCTAGTAAAAGACAATAAGCAATTAAAATTTCCAGCGTTTTATAGAATTATCATATGTAACCTTGGCCCTTTATGGTAGCGAATATATTAATATTGAAATCAAGGTTTAAAGAAAATAGTATATTCCTGTTTCTGTTTCAGAAATTTTGTGGAAGTGGCCGTTATTTGGATCTAGCTTCTTCGCCGTGAAAAAAGTGCCTGAAGGAAAGGAGAAGGGTGGCGATCACATACTGGCTCTCAATAGACATGGAGTGCACTTCATTGATCTAATCACTCACGTAAGTCATTTACTAACATGAATATTTATACAATTTTACATTTATGAGTCATCGAAACTAATCCTTGGTACTGGACAATCATACAAAGTTCTTTAGTCATCCTGTAATAATTTACTTCTGGTTTATTTACTGAACTATGCAACGTTAGCTTGTATTCAATTTTTATACATTATATTAATCACAAATTTTTGTCCCGCAATCTTAATAAATATTTTAGTTCCAACAAATATATTGAACACTAACTAATGAAAAATGAAATATCTATAGGAGTATATATTTTATATTTTCTATCATATATTTTTGTGTGCTTTCAAGAATATACAGTGTATATACCATGAAAATTATTTGAATCTAAACACGAATAATTAGTTGTATTTACAAAAAATGTTTCCTATATGAATTAACAAAGTAAAATACTTGAAAAATTTGCAGGAGACGCTGCACCACTATCCCTACTCCGAGGTGATCTCCACCCGAAAAGTGAAGTCCGAGGAAGGAACCCTCTATCTAGACATGAAATGCGGCAATCTGATGCAGCAACGTATCACCAGGCTTCAGACGGAGCAAGCTCACGAAATCTCGCGACTGATTAGACAATACATCACCATGGAACAAAGGGCGACCAACAACCAGGGCGCTGCTATTGGGTTCGGCATGAGATAAGATTACCAAGCTACGTTTTACGTTCGCTCGTCGTAGCGTGGGCGAAAATTCCAATTCTTTTCATCGAGTGGAACACAGGAAACAGGAAACACAAGATGAAAGATCTGTCCCCGAGGAGTCTGTAAAATACAAAAGCTTTAAATGCTTTATTTAGGGAATATTTTCTATGTTTTCAAGAGTCACGAAGAAAAGGAATAAGTCGGCCGAGCACTCTGAAATTTAGAGAAACACGAAGGAAGATAGTTTTCAACAACGAAAAGAATAATCGATAACGTTTAATGATCGTTTTGTTAATTGTTATCGAGGATAGTCGTCAACGACGTGCACGTTTTACTCTTTTATTATTTATTTATTAACGAAGGAGGCGATTGTAAAAATTACGTAGAAGAATTTGGATAAGATTTATCGGCAGGTAACGCGAGTAAAGTGAAGAATTTGTTCCAAGAGTCTTTCGATTTGTAAATATCTCCAGAAAGCTTTAGCAGCGAAAAAGAAGAAATGTTTCCGCGAGAGGAAGACAACAATGAAGACAAACAAGAACATTGTTACAGAGTCATTGTAACTTTCGTTGAAATAATAGCAAAGTGTTTCGCACATTTTGTTTACGTTCATAGAATATTCTTCCATCGCCTTTGACCGATGCAATAAATAATCACCCTAACTCACTCCACGATGCAAATGCAAAACAAAAAATCGAGGACGTTGCGTTTAGGTGAACGACAGCGTGAAAGAGTAAACCCAAGAATATCCGTCCAATGTCCAAAATAGAGTTTCATAATATAGTAACATGATCTAGTTACACCGTGTTGTTTTCATGTACGAGCGGTTTTGAACATGATCGTCATCCTCGTCGAGGTGAATCAATTGTTGTACGTAACACTGAACGTTGATGTACAGAAGAATGACGAAGAAGAAGAAGAGGAACTAATGCTCAAGTATCTAAGCAATTATTCTCGGCTCTGTAAATACGCGTTTAGAAACGTTTTAGAGGAAGGGAGAATTGCGTGAACGATTGAAGGAAAGGACGGTAGGTCCTGTGAAACGAGAAATGTTTATAAGAGTCTCGATTGTTGATTACTAAGGCTTAGTTAGTAGGACACGTCGATACTCTCGGTGGCGAACTGCGTTTTCCGGTTGATTTCTCTTTCTTGTTCAAGTCCAGATGGTAAATTTCTTCTTTGTCTATGAACTGCAAAGAAATTGTCGATCGATCGTTGAGAACGGCGAATTAAATAACGATGGAGTCTCGATTTTCGAATAAAATCGTTTATTTATACAAAGTGTAAGAAAAAGAAACAATACGGTAACACGAAAGATTTTATGTAAATCCGATTACAGACTAATCTTTAACGAGTACGTTCTGATGGAGACTAACAAGCTGCGGTTACATGTTATCACAAGGAGACATTACTATTATTAATAATTGTACGTATGCGTATCGATGTGAAAAGAGGTGTTAAACTTTATATTAAAATTTCTACATGTACGAAAACTGTGTGCAGTTTTACATCCGATACCTTCCTCCTTTGCCAGAATTAATTACAGAATGACAAGAAATAATAGCTTTTGTTATAAATATACATATTCTGAAAATGAACATAGGAAATTTAATTTTACATATAGATTAATGTTTTTTTTTTTCATTTTTTGCGGGCAGTATGAATATACGAAGACAGCGAGTGAGAATAGTGTTCTGTGCATGAATGCAATTAAAATTCTAACACTGAGTTGCGTAAGTCTTTGGGAAACATTTAATCTTATTAAGAAACAACACAATAAAATAGTTATTCAAGTTGTAAATAAGCAACCCTTTTTGTTATATTTTGAGTAGATAAATTATATTCAGTGAATATTTAAAATTGATATTTTAAAAATGAAACTAAAGGGATTATTTATTTACAATTTGAAAAATTAATTAATATTTTTCTCCGCAAACAAGAATCAACCTTAAAGTAAAAATAAGAGACATATCAAATCGAAGTATACAAAACTTATACATATATGCAGATTTATTAAAACTATGTGTGATACAGAGTAAAGATGGTAACTGAACACGTGGTTTGGTTCTTGATTTTAGTTTCCAGTACCCGATAAGATCCCATGTTCTATCAATTTCTCGTGTGATTAGGACTGGAGCCAGGTGTTTTCGTTTTCATTTCCTGAGGCCAGTTGCTGGCAGTGTGTCGAACGTATCCAGGATCAGTCGGTGAAGATGGCATCCGTATCGCAGGTGTTTGAGTACCTGTGCTCGTGGTTCGAAGTGCATTGAAACACTCTTCCAGCACCTCGATTTCATCCTTGTCATGGTCCTTGCCGTATCCTTTCGGTGGCGATGGAATATTGAACGAGACGTCGCGATTCTTCTTCTGACTCGACGACGTTCCTCGCATCCGAATTGGCACGTTGTCGTACTGACTCATGTCAGAATATCTGTTAATATAAAAAAAAAAAGAAAATAGGAACGAGGACAAAATTTTCCTAACGGGAATGTGCTTTTACTAAACTTCTAACGAAATGCTTCATTGGAATTGGACGATATGATCACTTATAACAGTGGATGTTTTATTATTTATTTTATTTATTTGATGATTAATTTTGAAGTTGAACAAATAAGAGGACTGCATTCCATGCAGCTTAAATTTTATTTTTCTTTCAAATCGTATATGTCAAGCTTCGCGGTTTCAAATTATTGGAAAAATTAATTTAAACAAATTGTACAAACTACTATAAAAATTGCATAAAAATTATTCAGATTATCGAATCATGAACTAATTATGGAAACATATGAATCTCTTAACTATCGTCTTTGTATAAATATAGCTTGTAACAGTGCATAAGTATAGTTATAACAAATATAGCGAAGAAAACAATGGAGAACGAATAGCACTTGTAAAAAGGGGTGAAGTTTGAATAGGTACAGTCAGAAAAAAGAAGTGCCGTAGTCGAGACAAATTAGCCTTCGCAAACTCTAGCGCCCACTTGAAATTCCACAGCTGAAGAGTTTTTCCTCGCGCTCGGCATGCCACGTGACGTTCATGGAAAGACAGCAAGTGCGTAACAGAGTCAAAGCCGTGTCAAGAGGTTTCCTACACACAGGACTAACGTCAAGACTGCAAAAGGAACAAATATAGCGATCTGGTCTAGCCACATTCGAGTAAGCCGTTAAATTATGGACGTCAAACTTACTTTGGCCAAAAACTAAATTTTCACTTTAACCTCGTGTAAATCGCAGTCATAGAATTATTTTACTGCAACGAAAAGTATTTTAACTATTTTCGAATCAATGTTAGTCATGACAACCCCATATTAGTAATAATGGATCGTGGGCGTTCGAAATAAAAATAGAAATCAGCATACATTCGAGAACTGAATTTATTTATTCATATAGAAACGAAATAAGTAACAAGTAGTTTCGTAGCTGCCGCCTGTGCGAAGAGCTGCATCGAGATTCATTTCGTCCAAAAACATAGTGGCAGTGATGTTAAAGCGGCGTTAAAACTTATTTTAGCGCCCAAAATAGATTACTCCAGATTCGATCCGAACTGTTTCATACCTTATATTTAATGATAGTACCATCTTCGTTTCCTACAATTTTTACGAGATCGTTATATTTATTCCATGCATTTTACTGTTATGCTTCTATGTGTAACTGTCACAGCTAGGAATCTAGTTGGACTGTTGGAAGGACATGAATACATTTAGAGATGGAAGTGAGAAACGAAGGACATGCAGTTAGAGTGAAAAAAGTAATTATGAGACAGTTCCAAGAACAGAAATTGTGGAAATTTTTAGAAACAGTATTGTACACATTCATTTAATTTTACAAATTTTAAACAAAAAAGTGAGGGCATTTATATAAATACATATAAACATAGTTGTACTCTGTATGCATTTGTACTTAAAATAGGTCTTTGAAAACATCGTATACCCACATACCACTATGTAAATCCATCCAACATACCTGTATGCGTCAAAAGCTTCGTCGACATCATGCTCGACCTTCATTATCTTCACACCAGGATTGACGATCTTTGCGAACATGGTTTCACTTCTGCCGTTCGTTTCAGTCGGAAAACGAGGCGTGTCCACTTCATCCACAGGGCGCTGATAAATGTCTTGACCCTTGTAGACCACCGTAGGCATCTCCATTCTGTGATCGACTTTGTACGAATCCCTTTTTCCATTCACTTGAGTCTCAGGGCCGCGATACATCTGCGAGTTTCTGAGGACCCTTCCATTTTCAAAGTTCTGCGTGTACTCTTTCTGTTCTAGATCATCGCGTACGTAACGTTCGTCCTCGTCGTTTCTGCGCCCGACTTTGGTGAACTGATTCGAGGAATGATCCGATTTCCACTTTCGAGGATCTTCGGATGATTCCTGAGCGCTCGTTTGATGTCTCTCCTCCATCTTTTCAAACCCGTCGTTAACGGTGCCGTCATCGTCCTTCTTTGAAACTTTTGGACTACTTGCTTCTGGGGATTTCGTTTCTTTCTCGTTGACTACGCTTGTCGCTGCTTGGTTTTTATCTGTGGTATTTTAGATGAAAGGTAACTGAAGTCCTTGGAAGAGACTTTATCGATTATGTTTGTCTCTTATTTAAGGGTAATGTGACGATGGTGGGTGATGGAGTAATCAAACTTTCGAAATATTTACATTCTTAAATCGTCCAAATAATTGATACTCAAGTATCAACATGTATAATTTCAAACTTACTGAGTATTGTGATTTTTTATCAAATTGATTGCCTTGACATTTTAAGTATTCACGAAAATACATAATAAATTATAAAAATTCATATTTTTATATTTTTGATTAAACTTCATTACTTAGACGTTTTCTACTTAAATAATTCACACTATGTTGTGTGAAAACGAAAGTAGAGTTGATCATTTTTTATCAAATTGATTTCTGATTGAATTGATAACGTTGATGGTCTAAATTTTCACTTAATATTAAATTATAAAAATATGAATTTTAATATTTCATATCTACTATATATTTCTACGTACATTTCATACCCCGTATATATTTAATTCTAGTCACCTACAAGTTCCAATTAGTTGCAAATATTTTTTTTCCATTTTCTCTTTATTCACTCAATATTAAATTATAAAAATATGAATTTTAATATTCCATATCTACTATATATTTCTACGTACATTTTATATCCTGTATATATTTAATTCTAGTCACTTACAAGTTCCGATTAGATGCAAATATTTTTTTTTCCATTTTGTCTGTGACTTACCCTTTTTCATAGTTAAATGTTTCGCCAAGGCTTGTTCAAGCTTCTTCTTGGGTGTACTCATTAATAAGTCGCCGATGAAAACCAACGCCGTCAACAAACACAACGCCCCGAAGACGGCAGCATTGTCCACCAAATCTTCAGGAACGTTTTCAATAGAGGCCATGGACAAAGCGCCAACAATGGCGAAGAGAATAACGCCAAGCCCCAGAAAGAATATTTCCTTAAATAAAAAACAAAGAGTGTATTCGGATATATGGCAACAATGATCGTTAAATTATCCGTTGCCATACAAATACTTCGATATTCGATATCGAAATATTCGATAGCCAAACAAAGCAACGACTTCCTTCGTCTACCAGCCTTTATTATCCACGAAACCGTGTATCACTTCCGTTCTTATACTAAATCTGAGAATAAAGACGACAAAGTTCTCACGAATTCGAATATTAAGAAATTTTGTTTGACGAAGAAGTGAGAAAATGTATTTCTTTTCAAAACCTTTCAAAAGTGACTGATACGAGTCTCCTTACGATTCTATTTTTATTATTCTCCCTCTTATTATTATTAAACGCCTTTGTAATGCACATAGGAACAGTACACATACATTGTATGCAAACATAAATAATTCATAGAGTATTGAGATACAATCAGAGACTGAAATAAATATCTCAGAATTGAATTTGATAAATTAATGCACACACAGATATTAAAATTAACACTGGAATATCAAATTATGCATTTTAAATAATATAGCAAATAAATAAATCTTATATTTTGTCAGTTCCATTTTAATAAATAACTTTCATTAAACACCCATTTTAATTACTTCCAATTTACATTGTTTGTGTGAATTAAAAATTGATTAAAAGAGAAATTGTTCATGTGTGAATCTTTGGCAGTTTCATTCTAACAACTAACTTTCTTATCCACATACTTTAATTGCCTCTAATTTACATTGTTTGAAGTAAAAAGGAAAAATAGCAATTCGACTCGATGTATTTTTAAAGCAAATTTCCCATCTAATGACCAATAGAGGCTGATCTGCATACAAGAATCGCCATGATCCGCCTAGCCTCAGCAATGACTCATTAAGTAAGTCACAGTAGCGCACGCATTACGTGGCTGAATTGCCACACGCCAAGGATGCAGTTACGTGCTTCATCTCGTAAGGCTGGTTGCATGAAGGATACCTTTAACCTTGGCAATCAATGACAGAGCTACCTGGACACGATACGCCACCGATATTCCCACGCTATCGTTGAAACGCATGCTCTAATTTAGCTAGTTTCTCGATCGACGTGCCGACCTGCATATGTCTAAGAAAATAGGAAAAAGCATCCTTGAGAAAGAACTCAATCAGCGTTCAACGGCGTATCATAATTGAGTTTATTATGCCGATCTGCTGCGCCTAACGAACGAGGCGTGTCTTCGGGAAAACGATTCACACCAGGAAGAATGTTGACAATAATAATAATACGAGATTGCCATCGTGAGAGCGTGAAGTAACTCGCCTAGGATAAGTGGTTGTTCCTGATTTTAAATGCAAGGTAATCTGATTCGTTTAAATGGGAGATAATGAATATAGTGATTGAATCTCTTTTAATTCTTTCAATATTTTTACCTCTTGGTGTTATTTGTATAAATATAAGACATATACAAATTATATTGACACGTACATTGAAAGTAAATAAATGATATTTTTCTATTTCATTGTTAGTATAATTGCTATTTGTATTTGAATTGTATGTGAATACTCGATGAATTAAAATTTCTATTATAGACTGAAATGACTATAACACATTAAGTTTTTTACTGATGCATCACAAAAATCTGAAATATCAAGTAAGCATTAATGAGCATAATAATCAAAGATTACTTCGATAACTAAAATCTCCTGCTGCTTTGTTCATTAAAAAGAAAAAATACATCAATGTTTGATAACAATCGGTGTCGTTGAAGGCCACCGTGTACCGTAAACGAGAAAGACTATCTTGAATAGCTCGAACAATGGAACTATTAGGGAACCGCAAGGCCTTGCATAATTGTCGAGGAAGAAGAAATTAAGAGTTCATAGAGCGCACGTTGAATTCCTTTTCGTATTGCAAGCGAGTAGCGTATGAAGAAATAAGAATGCAAAAAAAACTTACCGTCTTCCGACCAGAAAGCTCTCCTGTTGCGGCAGCAATAAGAAGCCCAGTCGTTATTATTATGTAGCCACCGCTGGTTGCTGTTGCTAGAGCAGCACCTAAATTAACAAATACAGATACTGCATATTTTACATTTACTTTTGACCAAGGTATAATGTACTATATTTGTACATAGTCACATTTATATTCATTACATTTATTTTTATTATATATTGTAGCTATATTTGTATTATATATTATGCACACATAATATTCTTGTGATACGTGTTAATTTATGCGGTATAAAATTTTAATAATTATTTAGGCTCTTAGTTTTTCTGTAAACAATAGAGAATAAAATGGTACATGTGTAAATATACTCGTACCTATTGCACCCCATGTCACGTTGTTTAGCAAGGACCATTCTCTGCTACGACTTCTCAGGTAATGAAACACTCTTCGACTCTCATCATTAGTTACTCTAAGCGCCACAACACATGCAATGCACAATATCTGCAAATTAAATGCTTCATTAATTAGATTTATTCAGTGAACCCAGATGAGTAATACAGAAAGAGAACAAGATTCAATGTTTTTCCTTTCCTCGAGTCATTTTTCTCAATGTATGCACAGAAACAATTATAAATAATTAATTATGGGAGCATACGCGGAAGTCATTATCATCGTTCCATGGGAACAAGATATTTAAACCAATTAAAAGAGACTTGTTAAACCGTGGAGGCTGCTTTATACAGAAATATTGCTCATAACTGGTTTAAAAATGTTAGCGTTTTATTACAAAAATTGATATTAAAATAAAAATTGGGATTTAAATTATAAATTGAAAATTTCACTGTGGGCAAATAAAAATTATTCTGTTTAATTGAATAGAAGCCACGAATTTAATTTATTACAAATTGTTTGGTTGGCTGATGTTTCTGGGTTACAGTAAATTTGAAACTTATTGACTGCCACGCACCACTTCGATGAGCCTGATGAACACTTTCCGGTTCCACATGTTCCAAACGGGAGAACGACCTCGCTGCACAAAAATTTAAAGAAAGAACTGCTGCTGACCCCTTTGCGCAATTTTCACTCTTGTTCGCCGCATTACGAGAAGTCACAGGCTATTAGCAAATTATCCAGCTACGAGCTAGACAGTTAGAAGTCACAATACCGTGATTTTGAAACCAGTCATTATTATAATAATTCACCGCGATGAAAAATGCACTGCTGACGTTTCAAAACTTATAGTTTCAAGAGCAAGTTTATACCGAACGGAGAGTAATTGAAACCCAAAGATCTTTAGCTCAAAAAATATAAATCGTAGCCTTAGGAACGGATATAATTCTAAGTAATAACGCTTACACCGACTACCTGCCTTTCTAATCAAATTTCATAAGATTAAAAAAATAATATCTCGTTCTTCCCACTTAACACAAATTCCACTTCTTAATCGTTAATTTATCCTGCAATAATTGTTTTCCACTAACTATTCCTCATTCAAAAAATATACACTAACGTTAATCACCATAGAAAAACTCAAATGCAGAACCCATTTCAACACAACCCGCATAAAAAAAAAATGTTCATTGCACTCAGACGCAGTTAATTCGTTAACGCTGTCGAAAACCAGGTGAAAATAAATACAGAGTAATCAGAAAAAATCAATTCGCAGCAATTACCGTGCCTCTCGTGCATTCTGCAAGAACACTATCGGAACTAAGATTGATCGTTTAAATGTGGGGTTGAAGAAGGCCGACTAAATTCATTCCGATGTCCAGTCGAAGACGAACAAAATTAGCAATCGACGAAGAAAGGAGAAGCACAGTGGGTCTTGTCTTTCTCATTAGCCGGTGCCCCGATCGGAAGGATTGCGAAAAAGAAGACTCGAATCGCGACGCGCTCGAACGACAACTGAAGAGATAGGAAGGCTCGTGGTTCAAGTTGCACTAGCTAACCTGTCGCGTAAGAACGTCTGCGTACTGTAGGTAACAACAATGCTATTATCGCACGGTGCATTGGCGCAGGACGGTGTGAATTTTCGCAATGGATACCATGGAAGTATTTGACGAACCCGCGGGTACCTTGAACCGGTTCGATAGTCCTCGGTTGAATCACTGAAGACAATAAAAATGAGTATACAATGTACTATTCTTTTGATATTTATTTCTTTTGCTGAAAAAATAATTGACATATGTATCTAGAATTTAGGGCGTTTGTTAGTAAGTACGTATACAAGATTCTGTTAAATGTGCAACTGTCAATTATTTTCGAAGTTAGAAACAATACTCCACGTCATGTCAGGCAGAATCGTTCCAGAATGTTAAGCGGTTACTATTTTATTTCTTTCAGTTTATGGAATAGTCTATTTTTTTATGTAGAAATATCTATTATTGTTACCCAAAATAAAAAAAGTATCCCCTTCAAGTTTCATCATTAAGCAAGAATTTTTTGTTATTTTCATGAATTTTATAAAATATTTCAACATGTAATTTCAAGTTGTTAAAGAAACATATTTTTACACATTCCACAGTGATCTATAAAGAGCTAACAGCTCGTGAATAAAATAACATTAATTATATTGAATACCAATCACATATTTATCTATTTATCAATCTGAATACTGTTTGCTGTGTAAAATAATTAATTTACTATCAGTTAATTTCTGAGAACTTTCGTAAACTCTATGATGTTATAAATTGCTTGCTGGATATTCTGCTACTATTATTTTTCTATTGATTCATAGTGTGAGTCACTTGCAGGCATGAAATTAAGTAGTTGACTATATTACCGGAAATGAGTCTTCATTCGACAGAAACTCTAATAATTGCACTCCCAATTAAATTTGTCATTTTCACAACTACTTTGATTCTGTTTATGAACAGTCGCGACAAATTGTGTTAAAATATAATTGAAACTCCACAAATCCAATTTTGAATATTACTTCTGAAAGGTATTAAATAGTTAAAAACTCTGAATTACTAAAACAACAAATATCTTGAAAATCATATTATACATTTAAAGAATTTTGTGTTTTAAAAATGCTTTGAAAATTAAACAGACTTGCTTTTGTTCGTCTGTGGCCACCCGTGTGGCACGCGTCTCGATTACTCGAGGACAGTCTGAAACATTGTATGACGAATTCGAGCGAAGAGGTCATTTATCTCTAACTTCGAGTGGAGTGGCACAGGTCGATATCTACTCGGGCAATAATGTAAACTCAACGAACAGAAAGTTTGACGTTCTCCAGTCATCATCGATACTAAATTCAATAGTTCATTTCAACTTGTACCTTAAATTGAATCGGATTCGTATCTTAATTTAGTAAAGAAAACTTTTGGTTTTTGCAGAGAATTCTCGGAGATCTTGTATTTCTTTATCTAAAGTAAACGTGTTGTTGAAGTTGTAATGAATTATTCTGTTTACAAACTAAAATTTCCAAACATAAAAGCGCCATCTTAGAGAGTACAGGCCGTATTTTACTACAAAATTAAGAACTTGGTACTAATAACGGAAATTTCCAAGGACGTCGTGTCTGAGCAATCACAGAAAGGAAAACAGAAGAAAGAGCTTGAACATAGACGAAACAGAGAAACTTGCAGGTCGAAAGAAGAGAAGAACATTCCCTCCAAGGACCGATTCCAGCAGGCCGAAAAAGCGCCATCTGACCCTACGCAGTTGACCTATAGCAAAGCTCGTAGCTTACTGCATCAGTCCCATTCAAACCGCGGTGGTGTGTTTGTCGATCATCGATTTCTTATTCTAAATCAACTTTTATTGTCTTTGTCTATTGACTTGTCGAATCCATTTGACCGACTTGATGTTTTAATTAAAATAAACTTATCATGTATTAAACGGAAGATAATTTAACGAAAGTAGTGAATATATATTAAGAAAATAATTAAGATGTCGATCAACGTTAAGGATGACGAGATTCAGGGTTGCGAAAAAGAAGAAATGACCTTTGACTCAAAGATCGAAGAATTAACTCTGGGCTCGAGTGAAAAACACAAGGATGATAATAAAGCGTACTTGGGTGAGTGTCTATTAAGAATATATGCATACTATTTTTTTTATCTATTTAGTATTTATTATAATCTGCTTCAAAGAAAAAAGAATAATTAAACAAAAATTAACATGTAGATATTTCAACCTCTGGTTCATCTTCTTGTCTAATTTATAATTAGTAAGCTCTTATTGTATTATAAGCTTTATTTCACTTTCTTTTTAAAATAAGAAAATAATTGATTGTTGTAAAAGAATTTGTTATAATTAACACGATAAGAAATGATTATTCCATGATGATTCGTGCCCGATTATGAACACATACTTTTTCTATTGTGGAATGTTAAAATTACCGTTGGTGGGTTATTGTTGCCTTCCTGTCGTCTCTTGTTCTGGAATATAGAAGTATGGGTGAAAGTATCCGCGTTCACACAAGTTAAAGATCGTATAAAATGCAACTGATATCCTAATCATGAATTAGGATCATAAATTTCAATTGGATTCATAAATTTTAATTATGGTTAGGATTAAACTGATTAATACGAGTTTTATTCTAAATAATGTTAATTAAAAATATTCATATTTATGAATAGAAGAAGAAAAGTTGTGTAGAGAAATATTTGGAAGTTAATATATGTTTTTCATAGCATTATTTTGAAACTCTGTAATTTACTATTTAATATGTGATTTGTGCTAGGAACAGTAGTATTTATTACTGGACTAATAATAGGAGCTACCAATAACTTTTCTTGCCAGTATTTAAACGAATTTCGGAATATTTCATCGATGTAGTACATAATTAATAAATTATTCTTTTAATTTTATACAATATACAAATTGTATATGAAATAGCTTTTGAAATGTTATTTGCTTGAGAAAAATTATAATCTGAAGACGATAACGAATATATATTTCACTTTGAATGAATAAAAGCTTTTCAAATAATTATTTGACCGATTAAACATATCAATTAAGTGCATAGTGATTGCATTAGTCATCTATTACTCGAAGAAAATTGTGTAGTAATTAATATTTCATTAAATGCGCACTCGATAACGTTTACAGAATGTAATGTTAAAGAAATGACTAATACATTTTCTACATTTCTCCCTATTTTTCAGTCGTCATTATTATTAATATTTTTATTATTATATACAGGAAATCAAAATGCAATTCCACAACTGCAAAGTGCCGACAGAATACTTAACGCGAAGAATCAAATTGAAAGTTGCACAACGTTGTTAAACTTTCTAGCCGATTCCCAGTGGACGTTGACGCAAGTCAACGGACAAAGAAAGCTTGGACCACCGCCAGGATGGACAGGACCGCCTCCTGATCCCAAATGCGAAGTTTTCGTCGGAAGTATCCCGAGGAATTATTCCGAGCCCGAGATCGTCCTCATATTCAGTACTGTCGGCCAAATTTACGAGCTGCGACTGATGATGGACTTCTCCGGCACGAACAGAGGGTACTGCTTCATTATGTACACCACCGAGGAAGAGGCAGCTCGCGCCGTGAAGCAATTGGATCGGTACGAGATCTACCCTGGCAAAAGGATCGGCGTGGTGGCTAGTACTAACAATCGTCGACTTTATATCAATCAATTACCTCAGAACCTTGACTCCGAAACTATTATCAGGGTACGTTTTTTACAACATAATATTACGTCGTTGATTTTTTGAACGGAGTGTAGGAAGTGATGCTTAAAATTGTGTACAGTCCACGCTTTAATCGATTCTCATCTATTTCTATAGCGTCAGAATCAAAGCTTCCTGAAGAAGGATAACAAATGGAGTAAAAATTTGTTTCGATTTCAATTTGATTACTGTGATTAATCAATCGTGAAATTATTTATCGACGGAATAAGTTAATAAAGTTCAGCTTCATAAATGTTCCAATGAATTTGCATGTGCATATATTGTTGTTTTTATTTTTATTTTGTGACTTCTTTTTTTTTTTTTTTTTTTTTTTTTGAATAATTTACTTATAAAAGATTCTTCTCTTTTCAGCGCATGTACGAGATAACCGAGGAGGTTGATAGTGTTGCCGTTTATCGAAATATGAGCGGTTACGTAATGTACGTGTTGGTTTCGTACAAAACACATAGAGATGCTGCTATGGGAAGGAGAAGGTTGGTGCCCGCAGCGGCATCCATTTTTGAAAATTGCGATGTGAAGATAGAATGGGCTAATCCAAATATGACTCCTTCCAACGTGGTAGGTATCTGAGTTTGAAGAAAATAGTTTATTTTTATTTGAAAATATTTTAGTGGAAATGATCGATAATATTTATTGCATACTTAATAGTATAACAATAGGATTTTAATAGTAGAGAAAATTGAATCACATACAAGTAAATTTTACCATTTAAAAGTTAAATATTGCGATTGCTAAAATTATTATCGGTAAGTGTTGACCGAGCAAAAAAGCGAGGCAATGACAGAAATCTGACGAAGGGAGGTTAATTTTTGCAAATATGCGCCAGTCGCAATTTACGGTTCTCCTTTCGTGTCTAAAGAACAATGACATCGGTCAGTTATGGTCCCACGTGAAAATGGAACGTGGGTATTTTACCCGGTTGACTTGTCTCTCAGCAAATGGCATTACGATTTGCAAGAATACGCAGGATGCCTTGTACGTAAAGTCCAAGCGATGATCACATTATGAAATCGGTAGAGATCGCGTTCTTGTGATTTATATCTTGATAAATTGTATACAAGAATTATCACACTTTTATTAATGAGAGATATTTGAACGTGATTTCGTCCATTTGAATAAAATATACCTGACTTATCAAATAATTATTATACTTCAGTGATCAAATGTCTTGTAACTTTAATCGAAACAACTTTTATGGATTTTTATTTAGTCAATTAAAATATTTAGAACTCTGGCAAATACTATTCGAGTTTAGTTGTATAGAATAATTCATTGTTTTAATTTTTATTTCGTTTCTAATTCTAGCAAGTAATTTTCAATATTGTATGACGATACGTATTTATCTCCGTTAGTTTTACTCTATCTTCAAGTATTTTCAACCGTTACCTTCAAAAGAAAGTGAATATTAATCGACTAAAGCACCACACTAAGTTTCATTGGTATTAAAAAGATTTGTTTAAAAATTCTTTCTATGAACGTCGGAGTTCCATTCAAAATAAACACGTTACTCTACGCGCGAAGTAAGGTAGTATACGTAGTAAGATAGCATGAATGAAACAGTTCAATGTTTCGCCGACGAGGGGCACTGCGAGTTCCGTGGCGGATTTTAATCTTTAGTGAATGCGCAGCTGCACGTGAGTCGAGTCGATCAGCTGATCGTGTGCTTCGTCGGTCTAACATTTTCGGAGTACGAGTCTGAATTTCGTACGGTTCAAAGATTAACTTAGCAAAAATGAGCGTCTCCAAGGTAGAAAACAGTGAATACAGTGATTATCGTAGTCCTTTAGCGACTCGGTACGCCTCGAAAGAAATGCGATACAACTTTAGTGAGCAACATAAGTTCAGCACGTGGCGGAAACTCTGGGTATACTTGGCCAAGGCGGAGATGGTTCGTAGTTGTGTATTGATTCTCGAACCTTGAATGAATTATCGTAACTAGTTTACATGTATCACGGCTTCTTATCAGATGCATTATTTCTTTTTGTATTGCTAGTATTATTTATTCGCTTATATTTATTACTTATATTTTATTAACAATACGTACTGTTTACGTACTTTCGTTTCCCTTCTTTCCCTTTTAATTGTTGCAGCAGAATTCTATTTTGAGTTATATTTTATTTAAATTGGAGCAACTATAGATTACAGCCACACTAATGGAGTGTATTATTACAGTCACAATAATGGAGTACATTATTATTATATTTTGAATGAAAATTTCAATATTACTCAAGTGCAATTGAACGCATAAATAAACCATTAAAAAATATGGTACATGTTCAAGGGGTGAAAACTACCCTTAAGAGGGTGAATGAAATATTTATTTAATTACATTTCTATTAAGATCGAGAGTACCAGAGTTAGAAAAATGTAAATTTAAAGTTGAATATAAGAAATGTTTATAAATACAAATTATAATTTTAAATTTAAATGAAAATTTTTTTGAATCATAGATCGCGCTATTATATCCAAATATATTTATTATGAAGGTTGTTCCTAATTGTTCTCAAAAATTGTTCGGTATTATAAGATTGTTTACTTATGAATATTACATCTAAGACATCTAACACTTAAAAAATTGAATATTAATGGAAATGAACGATTAAACTATACAACAAGAACCACTGTCATTCCAGCCAATATTTGCAAACACAAAACGTCTCTTCGTCAGACAAAAACTGAAACTACAAAATCAGTAATAAATATTCTAAGCATCGTAACGGAATCGATAAAACTTTCGTTTAATTCGACGCGTACAACACTACGCTGTAAATACTGAAAGGAACCGAGTCACCAAACCCTTCGTTTAATAAATACTTAACGAATTATAGTGGGAAGAAAGCGGAATCTGCGATGAGCACGGCAAGGTAGAAATAAAGAAAAAAATGATCGAGCAAACGAAACCCAAGAAATCCGTACTTCAAACAAAGCATGGAACAACGAACTTGCGATCCCTCAAGACAAACAACAACCGAGGACACAAATCATTCGATGCGACAATCCAAAATCATTCAGCCACGAAATTTCCATCGGAAAACACGAACATCCCTGATCATTCGTTGTATAATTACACGCCTTATAATTGCCTTTCGAAAAGCTTGGCGCTTCGAAAAAGCGCGAATTTCAGCTCCACATCGGCTTGGGACATCAACGGAAACCTCAGAAACAACGTGGATCGTCCATTGTTCCCCAAAAGCTTGAAGAAGAGTTGCTCTCAGCTGAACCAATCAAACGCGATCCTTCCGTCGATCAGTTCGTACTTGAACAGAGCGAGATGCTGCAGGAGTTCGAAATCGAGCGAAGTTCAAGCATGCACAACCGATGAAGCTCGCAGAAAGCTCGATAGCGTTCAGTTCTTCGCCATTAACCTCCCAGAAGCCTCCCATGGCGTGTTCGATCAACGATACATAACAAATTGCCCGATCAAGTGTCGATTGCATAGCGTTGGTAACTCGGGTTTGAATGCGTTGCGTTCAAACAACTTGTATTCTGTCGACCACAGTGGTTGGAACTCTGTGGAGGAATTAGGTTTGAGGATGAACGAAGTTTTCAACGTGACGAACGAAAATTGCAACGGGAATTGCGTCAGCTATGATCCCAGAACCATTTACAGAAACCAGCAGCATATTCCCACAGGAAACAACATCGATACGTCCAGACTAACTAATCTTCAAACCCTGAGCGATTCTAACCGGCAGTTTGTCAACTGCATTTCATGCGCGAATTGTTATCGATGCTTGGGGGTTAATGGAACGAAGCAGAGCAGAACTCCTGTTCCATTTTCTGATCAGTGCAATGGTTTGACGGTTGGCCCTGGGATTCGTCAGCAAGCGAGTTATGGACCCTTCCCTCAGCAGCTTCTTCAGAATGGTCTGAAACCGGGCGTCATGAGTCAACAGTTAGATAGTTGTTACGCTGAGCCTTCGAGCAATCAACAACCCTGCGTGGAAACATGGCGGATTCCTGGATACCGCAATGGGAGTCTAAGAAACTCCAATTATTTGAGCAATCAGGCCACCGATAGTTCTCAGAAGGTGCAAGGTGCCTCTTACGAGGATCGAGTTGATCATTGGTCGCGTTTGAACCCTTCCCTTCCTTATGAGAATCTTTTGAGAGCAATGACCTATCCCAATGGTGTCTTCGTGGAGAATGGACAACAACTTGAACAAAATGCTCAGGATGGTGCCAAGAGTTTCATGAGGCCAATCTTGAAAGGCTCCAATAATGCTAATATCAAAGTGAATTATTGATCTGTGCGGAAAGTTGCTTTTATCCTCGTGTATGAATCGCTGGGTGGCATTACATAAGACTGAGTCGAAGGAAGAGAATCGGTTGGTTGTTTCTCGTCTTGCGATAAGTTGAGCTCATGCGAATAATCAACGGAAATATCGCGACCTCACTGGCTGTGCTTATCTTTGTAAACAAGTCGATTGAGGAACGACAGAAATCTTTTTGATGGAAATTTGCTTAATATTGAGTTAATATTGAGGAGGTGGTTACAAAAGATTTTGCTAATCAGAATTTGAAAGCTTGAAACGATTAGTGATAGACTGTCTTTCATAATCAGTATTCTGCATCTTGTGACAGATTATTCTTTGAGTATACAGGGTAAGAAACTTAGGGCTGACCGTTTGGAAGAACTTATTTGCTTTTGATGAGTGTAAAATATATTTCGAAGTAATTTTGGATTAGTAGTTTTTTTTACATGTGGAAGTGGAAATATAAAGGATATATGAAGGTCGATAGTAAATGCGATAAAAAACTCTTTATAAAAAGACTCCATTTACTCCTTCGTGCTCGTGATATCATTTTATCAATCTACTTTATTATTATTACATCAACTGTGTTTTACTTTTAAAGATTGTGATTCAAGATTAGTACAGTACTTGAGATCATGTTCAGTACGATTTTTCAGCATAATAATAAAACAATTTTTTTCTACTAAATTTAATTAAAATTTTTCTATTTAATTTAAAAATTTCATTGAATTTAGATGTGATCACTGTTAGAAAAAAGGAAGTTGACTTTTGTTGTTTCCATAAACCGAAAGCAAATAAATTTTTCACTTCGTTAGGCTTAGATGTCACACTCGGCATATTTATCATAATTTCTAAACATTTAGTTTAAGTATAGAGAATAAATGGTAGTTACTAATAATCGCGTTACTAAAACGAGACACCTTTCACAAGTCTTGTGTAAACCAAAGTTCCTAATAATTATTAGTAATAATTTTGTAGGATAAAGTAATATTTTATTTTACACCAAAGATCAATAGAGTGTATTAATTAGATAATTGTGTAATCGTTTTCGGCTATTGTTGCAATCGTATTAATCCATTTGTGGATTGAACTTTATATAATTTTATTTTATTTCTTACCGTATTTGCAAGATCGTTTTCAGTTTCCTTTTTCTGAATCCCCTAGGTTTCGGCTCTTTATGATAATATTATAAACCGGCATGTAGACTTTTTAATATCTCGCTTATTATTGCATGTTACTATATTAATCGAATAATTTATACCATCGTGACGAATATTAGCCAAAATAACATAGAATATTAAAGCTTCGACGAAGTTAAAATTTATTACAAACACTGACAACAAGAAAGAGTGCTATTTTACATAATATATTACAATCATTTCAAATATTGTTTTTACGATCAGCGATTTGCCACTTTTTTTTTTAAGAAGCAAATTATGATTTGAAATATGTTGGAGTATAATTGAAGTAATTTGATTAGGTTACTTGTTAATTTTTTCATGTAATAAATTATAGATAAATTACTATGAATTGCTAGTGTGTTAACAATACGATAACTGTTGTATAATAAGATGTTATATCGCATTTTTCATTGCGTGATATATGTTCCTCGCAAGAAAGTATTGACAATAAATTTATATTTATAATTACAGTGTAAATTATTATCGAAAACGAACAAAAAAACTCATACTTTTCCTACAAGCAAACCATTTTCTTAGAGAAATAGAATTATTCAAAATATATATAATCTTAAAGCACTTTAATGCCTTAGTTCTAAAAGTCTAGACAAGTAAGAAATTTTAATAAATATCATATATGGAAAACTTTCTTTATGATCTACGTAACCACAGCCTTTAGGAACACCCTGTGTACACATAGATCTCAGAAGAATCCTAAATAATAATGTTTCGCGTCCACAACTGGTTGCTGACCTGTGTATAGTACAGTAATCATTTTTATATTTTGAGTTTAAAGATACATATCTTAAAAGGTAACCAAACACTTTTTATGTCATTTCGTTATTAATATTGTAGGAAAATTCAGATAAATGTTATTAATAACAAAATGATTATATTTTTTTTACGTTTAGCGGTATATGTATTATTTCCATTTTTTAATTCGCTAAGAATATAGTGAAAGTATAACTGTAATTTAAGTGATTCGACACTTACCCTATTTTGTTGATACTTATGTCATTTCCTTAGTAAATTATGTATCCTCGTAATCTGTCGTTTACCACATTTCGTAAGGATTTATTTCATTACAGCTAAAGGTGCACGTGTTTGTAGTTGACCACATTTCGGACAGCCGGACTTGCTTCGAAACATCTGAATATAAAAACAAGTACAATAACGAATTCTTAAATGATGGACAAATTATATTAACACTGGAACTACCAAATCGGTCAATTTGACGCGCGTATTCCAAATGTCTGTCTAAAGTCACACAGTTATTAATAATAACTTTGGTCTAATGTTTGAGTACCCAAACTTTCAGAAAACAACTACAAGACATTCTAACAACTTCCAAGTAGTTTACACTTAGAAGTGCAAATTATGCATTTGAAAAAAGATTATGAATAATTAACAGTTGCGCAATAAAATATGCGTGCGTTGACCTCTGTAGTTTTAGTGTTAAATATATTTCAAATAAAATTCTTTTTACAGGCGCATCGCTCTGACTGCTTCTCACGCGTAAAAAGTTTCCACAGCCTGCGCATTTCAAACGCTTCTGCTCACTTCCGTCATCTTTGTACAATACCTAAATTAAAATAACTGATAATAGACGTTTATACGTGATATATAGTGATCGTTTAACGTACCTTAATGGTATTCGCAGTAGCACAAAATTCACAATACAGCCTCCCACGTTTATCTTTATATACACTGCAGAATCGATAGGAACTAGAAGCTAGAGGGCCCTATGTGAATTTTGACAGAAATCACGATGTGTTGAATCATTTGCAAATTCGTAATTAGAAATATCGAAGCAGTAATATTTACCTGCAGCCTTTTGCAAGCATAACAAATATTTATATCTTTTTCGTCTATGAAACCTCGCTTTTCTCCTACAAACAATCTCTATAAAATATTTCATTGAAATGTACTATTTATATTAAAGAAAGTAGAAGCAAGCACTATTCATTTATTACATTTTGTCTTTTGGTTTCGAGTCATTTGCAAGACTCGCAATTATGATAATTAAATTTAAAAAATAATTGTATTTCTCTACTGTTTTTTAATAATTTTATATTTCTGAGGTTTGAAAAAGCCATGATACCATGAGTCGAGAGATAATAAATAGTGCATGCTTTGAATCTGCCAAATATTAGCCTATGTTTCTTACACGTACGAGCCTCTCTATTGTATATGATATTGATATTATATATAATAAGTTGATTAGTGAAATGTAAATGTAGGCTTAAAAGGAATGGGATTCCTTATTCATTGTTACGTCTATGTATTAATAAAAACGAATCACAACTTTTCTGTTGATTTCGTTTTGCTCTAGAAATTCATCTTAGGTTTAACAATTTTAAACTTTATTTGCATTTACCTCGAATTCTGATTTACCAGTAGGTAAACCGCTATCGCCATCATCACGGATCAAAGTTTGAACGTTCGTGTCAGCATGCCTAAATATCCACATTTTGATGTATATGGCTACTTACTTTCGTTATAAAATACAATTAATATATCCAACAAAGTAATTTTGTTAATTTTAATTCGTTCCAGTGAACGTATACTCTTGCTTACTTGAATTCACCAGGTTCAACTTTGTTTTTCTTTCGAAGAATGTGAGTTCTCTTTGATTTGGCCAAGGAAGCATCTATGACAGTTCTAGAATGTCATACGTTATCTTGAAACAGTAAGTGAGTGTAATTTTATAAAAATTTGATTTCTATAAGCTGCTTCTAATAAGACAATTACGAAGTTAAGAAGTGAAACTTGTCTATAACGTGTTATTAGTTGAATTGCGACGTTTTTATACTATTCAATTTCTATTCGCGATTTACGAAGTTGGGTAACACATGAAACGAGTTTCAACCCAAGAACCGATAGACAAATAGACCTGCAAAGCAATTTCCGGTTTGCTATAAAATATGCATTGCGGCCAAATGAGATTAGAGACACGCAAAGTTGTTGCACTTTAGAAAGTACACTGCCAAAGTTGGTAGTATTTCTTTGTTTGAATAAATTACTTCATTAATTTTATCAGAAACAAATACATTTAAAGCATTATTTGACTTGTGTTAGGTCTAAAATATATTTGGTAATAATATAGTTTAACCCATTCACTGCCATCTACAAGATGTCTCGTAGTGCAAATTACTCAAATTACTCAACGAAAAAGTTTATAGCCGTTCGAGTCACGAATTACTGCAAAAGAAGATCGTAAGTTTTCTTTTTAAAGCAATAAATTTAATATCACTTTTTATTATCAAAATAATAACTTAGATTACACATCTGTATTAAATCATGGTGCCCATTGCAAAACGCTTTAAATTTGTCTGGCAGTGAGTGGGTTAAAAAGAAATTAATGAATTCTTTTTACAAGAAAGATTTTCGTTTAGCGGTTTAATAATAAACTTGAGGAAATACTCGTGGATAGAATTCAAATTTAGTAATGAAAATTTCCGAGAAAGATCATTTATCATTTTGATGAAAAAATAATGTGTATTAAATAATCGAATAAAAAATCTACCCTTGCGTTCCCGTGTCAGGTTTAGGCTCAGGCAGAGTGCCTTGATCCACCTTTGCGCCATCTTCTTGCTTCGTTACCGAATCGTCGAGCTTCCCGTAGCCGCTTTCGGATTTATCAGTGGAAAAGCTACTCTCTCTGTTCCCCAAATTAAATTCGCTCACAGTTGTAGCATTTGTGACAGGTTTTGTTTCCGATTTCTTTTCGTTTATTTTGGCGAGGACCTCAGGTTTTTGTCCGAAACTCGTTTCATCAGGACTGCTTCGTTTGTCTTTCATTTGATGTTCTGCAGCAGCGTTCACTTCTTCTTCCTTTTTCTCGGGTTCTGGTAATTTTGCCATCGAGTCTTTTATGGTTGTATCCACCTTGGGTTTCGGTTCTTCAGTTGTTACCCCTAATTGGTCCATTTTGCTTCCTTCCAATTCTTTCAAACGATCTATTACCTCCGCCATTTGTTGCACTGGAGATACTGGCTTCTCGTTTGTCGATTCACTTTGTTCTTCTAAAATAGACACTGGTTCCACTGCAGAAAATTCCACGGACTTTCGAAGTCCCTCTTTCTTTGCGGAGGATTTGATTTGTTTCGGTGCAAGAGGACTTATAGATTTCCTCGGTGGAGGTTTAACGGGTTGTTTCGCGGCGTCGTTTGTTGTTTTTGTTTTCTCTCTCTCTGGTATCAAAATTTCGTTTTGTTTCTTCGTGGGCTTCTTTTCTCCCGGTTGTTCCCTTTGAAGCGCGTTCACTTTTGATTTCTTTTCTTCAGACGAGGTAGGCGTGCTTTTGCTGATAATATATTAGGAAAATTTTAGTTTGAGTGCTCACTTTTTTAAATAGGAAAATTGATATAGAAACGTGATATTGTTAATATGTGAAAATTAGGTGGACACTTTTTCGAGACTAAAATATACAAATTTGACGAATCAAGTGGTGAAGATTGTCTTTTTTGTTGGAGATGAAATAAATTGTTTATGTTTTTGAAATCAAAGTAAATGTCTAACTTTATTAGCTCACTCTGTATCTTCTTCAGTAACATTAATTAACCTAAGTAATTCAAAAGAAAACAAACTATAAAGTCCAGATATGAAAAAGAAAAAAATTATACAAAAGAACTACTTCATAATAATATTACTCTGCGTTTCGTAGATCTAACATCCAACGATTTAAGTGGTTTAGCAACTCTTATTCGATATTTTTCAATTAGTAAAAGGAAACGAATTATTCAGATAATCTGCTTCAAATGCCTCACTCTGTACATGTGAAACGATGTGTTTCGAATTGTACAATAAAAAAACCTTACCTTGTCTTCGTATCGTCGCCACCAGTTTGACTCGAATTGTGAGTTTTCTTGCTGGGTGTGACAGAGTAGGATGCAAGCGTGAGCTTAGTGATCGTTCCCGCCATTCCCGTCATTTTTGGCTCTTCGTGTTGTCCACCTTCAAAAAGGCGAACGTCGAAACGTAAGATCTCGGCGAATCAATCGTTCAATGTAAGTCTTAGTCACGCGTAATTAGAGATCTCGACAAATAAATTGCAGTGTTCAGAAAGTCGAAGAAATAATCGTTTAACAACTTTTCAATCGTATATTTGTCACATTTGTTAGAGGTTTTATAATGTTGAAGGTTCACTGCGGTTGTAAGGAAACGCGGTAAGTACGTTACACCGATCGTTGATCGACGATCTTTAACTAAGGTCCAAATAAAGTCAATTGTGTTTCAAGTTATCGCCTGTACTTGCAACCTGATGAACTGGAGCTTTCTCACTCGTCAACATTCCGTAAGATTTTTGGTCCTGTTGCACCCATTTCACTTGATCCTTGGCCGGTTTTTTATCTTGATCCGATCGCTGCGTTTGTTGCTGTTGGCTTTGCTGTGGAACTTGAACTATACCTGCCACGCACCTGCAACTACATTTCAAATAAGATTAAAATCACGAAATTGAATAAATTCAGCTTTTCAGGCCAAGAAATGAACTCGGTTACAAATCTTCTAACACACATTTCACATTCTCTCACATTCCTCCACTTTACCTACTAATACTTCATTTAATCTAAGTTCTAACCTATAACCTTATTTTTGGTCTTTTGCTATCTTTCCTTACTTTCCAATCCTTCTCTTTCTCTTTTTCTCCATCTTCCTTACTTACTCTGCCACCCTCTCGCCCGCCCACCTCTCTATCAACATTTTCTCACATAATTACAAGAATTCTAAGAATTAGAGGCCAATCATTCGAAGCTGTATCAGTAGAATTTTGTGGGGTTGTGCAATCTTCGTACTCACTTGCCGAATTATTACTCAATATATGTATAGCTATTGGTAGAGAGAAAGAAACTCGTGTATTGGGTGAACTATTGCCCTTTATTTTGTTGGATCTCTTGACGAGGTTGTACGAGAACTGACCGGTGTTGCGTCGTATGTTTCTTGAGGAAGACGATCGGGTGTATTCTGAATTGATTTACAAAAGACTGGGTGTGTCGAAAGTAGTACGGAAGAGGGGTGGCTTTACACCCTCGCTGGCAACTACCTGCGGACTCAACGAGACCGAAGGTATCCTTTCGATGGTCACCTTCGCGTCTGGTGACCTGCTGTGGTATATTGCTGTTGCTCGAGGCTGGTAATAAACCAATCCTTAATCTGCGTATTATGCCTGTTACCTGCCGAAAGGTTCGCTGCGCGACTTTCCTAGGTCTATTCGAGGATATTTCAAAAGCATAAAACTGCCTTGAGTCTCTGTTTACGTTTTGTGTAAAGAACAGGCAACTCTTCCGAATTCTATCATTTTCAACGAAAAATTGTTTCTCGAATAAATCAAACTGTATTTGTGACATACCATTCAATTTAATTAATTTCTTTTAGTTTGTGAGTGGAGAAACAGTGGTCTAGATAAAGAAAAAATTAGTATAATAAGTTCATTCACCAGAATGATAAATACACACTAAAATTCAAGTTCATAATACATTGTAGGTAAAACTAGGTGAAAGGGTTGGAACGGTTAGGTTCAACGAATTGATGTTATACAACCTGCTATCGTACTAACTGTTACAATATTATTATTGTATCATGTTAAATTTAAAAAAAGATGATAGGCGAGTCAGTTTGGCATTGTACGCGTTATGTAACTCAATAACTATGATCATAACTCTAGACACTAGGGAGTTCCCAGGCGTACTCTAATGTGGGTCACAGAGGCGTTTATCGTGCGATGAGTCGACACGACGACGTGCAAAGATAGATTTACCGACTTGTACATACATCCTCTTTCCTAAAGACGTAACGACCTGTCGTTCGAGAAATCTTTCTGATAAAAAGTGCACTTTACCCTAACGTTAAACATTAACACCGACATACCGCTATTTTGAGGCTAAAAATGAACAAAGAATTCCCTCAACTGGTCCCTAAGCGACCATTAGATTCCGATTAAGAATTTATCAACATTTCCGAGTACGACAGGCTGTAAAACAACCCCATGAATTTTATAGATTTATAATTTATATGGTTGAGCCATACAATTGAGGCGTACGATTGTCGATGTAGTTCGAAGTGTGACTAATCTGACAATAAGTCCTTACATCTGACCTGTATTAGAATAATCGCCTAAGCAATCGTATCAAAGATAGCCCTGCAAATTATTGCACGATAAACAGTTACGACTGTGACCTCTATAACCGTAATCAAGCTTTCATAGTTTTGCCACTCGTTTCTAGAATACCTTGCGCTAGATTTATCTACTGCACCTTTGCAGTTCCCTTTTTGTCTATAATATAACGCTTCGCTTTGAATAAATTCGTTTTTGTGGTATCGCCGTCTGGTTTCTCCTCAATTTGTATTATTCAGCGACGCGGGATGCTTAAGATGGAATTACTATGCTAACCCTGAACAACACGGCACTCCTCGGATAAGCTGCACGAGAGCAGGGCAGGGAGTGCATGGCGCTGATTGCATTGTAGCTTGGACGTCCGCGGTCGTCGAAAAAATTTGCATTTGTTGATTGCACATCTCGCATCTGCTCACTGTTTGCACTGGAATCTCTTTTACGCTCTGTTGGGTCTGAGAAATTTCTTATAATCATCGGAGTTATCCAGTTCGATAAAATTTTCCAACAGGAGCTTAATGGTTTTTTTTTTCAATAAAATACATCGATCGAGTACCTAACATTGTTCCATACCCAAGGATGTAACAGAAATTTCTTTTTCAAACTATGACAGAATATTCCGTATCAATAATGTTTATCTTTCAAGAAATGCAGAAAAATTGATTTTATTTGTCAATGATAATGTTGTGCCTCCTTAAGTGTCTGACGCTGATTAGTGTACTTTGTTATTGAAAAACAAAATCCTAAAGCTCCCGTTGAAAAATCCCTTGTATAATCAAAAGTGTATCAAAAAGATTAGCGCTAATTGTAAATAGGACTGTTGCATTTGTTAGGTAATTTATATGCATTTAATTTCATGCATTTAAAGACAAATTAATCCTAGTCTAGTGGTGTCCAACAAATCCCAGTCTAACAGAATACAGCGTACGGTATTTTGCAATTACAATATTTATGTTTCCTTGTTGATTAAATTTTGCTCTTGTGACTCACTTGGCTCTCTATGTGGAATGTCCTTCGGGGTTCTGTTTGAACTTCAGCAACGTCGACTTTGGACGCTGATGGAGCACTCGTTGGACAATCGACATACTGCCGTCGACGTCCGTATCCGACTTTTCGGTAAGTGTGGTCAGGAGTCGCACCCTCTTCTCCAGAAGGTATTCTGAGGCTGCTGATGCTAGTCGTCAGGTCGTATTTGACCGTCTAGATTGCAGAGAGACACCTTAAAAGAGACGTTGGTACTCCAGGAACATAGATTACTTCGAATAAATTACGTTAATATTGTTTATTTTTACTGTATATTAATAGTGGTATCGTCGAATTCATTAATGATTCAAAATAGGGGTAGAGAATCTTTTGAGGGGTGGGTGTTACTTCAAAGATTTTTTATTAGACTGCACTTCTCGTATACAATTAAATTTTTACGAAATTCTAATATGAAGTTGGTCGAACGATTACAATTTTTAATTGAAGGCAGTTGTAACTTTCCAGACATTTGTAATATTTATAGATAATAAAGACCTTACACAACAAATTCATACTGTACAGAAGTTTTGAATAGTTCATTTCGCCCATTTTAAATAAATAATGGACTCTCGTTCGTATAATCTTGCAATGAAAATTTAAACAACATTATTACTCTAGCACCTCCTGTTTCGTTGTTGTTATAAAAGAAACAGGTGTTAGTTGTACTTACTTCGCACAAAGGATGACAAAAATTCTTCTTCTGGTACAATATTTCAGCCTGACTCGCGCAACAACACTGGTTGCAGCTTCGTTTCCAAAATCTGTCACACAACACGTGATGCTTCAGCGACATAAATCTTGCAACTACATTATAATAATTAAACGCTTACGCGAGTATCATTGCGGCGTCTATTAAGAAGAGGACTGACAACAGGAGACATAGGCACAGGATTGTCATTATGTACCAAAGTACAGTGGCGGTGTAAACAAATATTAATAAAATTCCAGCAATTCCGAAAAATATTACACCCAGAAAGGAGAGAAGGAACATCTGCAATAAAAATATCCCAATTAGAAAAAGTATTCCAGGAATTGTTCACAAACACATCGTCGGGGCCAGTTTACAGGTAAAATAATCTAATTGTAGATTTCACTGCTCTAGTATGTGTGCAAGATAACTGTGGGTAACTTGTGATATTTTCTGGATGTCTCTAAGAACTTTTTTGAAGTTGGTCTTTATTTCCCCCAAAAGATCACAAATTAGCCACACATTCAACAATGACAAATTAAAAGATATTCTTCTGGGAGGAACTTCTTTATGTAGATGCGTACCGAAACTGCGACCATTTCTCCGCCACTGAACTGGCTGATCATGTCGATCGTCAGTATGAAAACGTAGATCCCCGACAAGACGATAAGTAAAATGCATGTCACAGACGATACTTTCGTGTTCCCAGCCGCAATCGTGTAAATCACAAGCACGAATATTAGTAGCACCACTAGCTAATCACCGAAAATGAATTAATAATATCATTCGTGTATCGTTGACGAAAACGTCATCGCACAAGCAGAAAATGCCAGCATGGTATAGCAACGGTTTATTCAATTTTGCGTTCGATACTCACAAACTGGAATATTCTAAGAGGTCTGATAACCAATCTGACACAAGTGCTAAATCCTTGACCATCCGATTTCGCTTTAAAAGGATTTAAACGTTCGAGCCAATTACTCGTACCTGCTGTGTAGGAATTGCAATTTTTTATCATCCCGTGATATAGCGATAAGAAAAAGTGAAAGATATTTTTTTAATTTGTTAACCTTCGCGTGTCATGGTTCACTTGCTTTTACAGGAAATATGTTTTTATTCCTTTTATATCATCAAACAAACCTCCAAATAATTCATCGAGACTTCAAGTGTCATCCAATTATTTTGTTTTCTGCATCTCGAAGGCTACGGCGTTAAATTGTCACATTCGGATAAATTCTCGACTTATATTCATTTATGATCGACTTTCAGAGGATACGTCGTCAAAATGAAGGAGATGAATTTATTTATGTTAACTAAAAACCATATTTGCCCTTCTTCATTTCTTCTTCGTCATGAGATATTGAATCATTCCGAATTAAACGAAACACCCTTTCTGTAAAAGTCTAAGTTTATAAATAAAATAATTCGTTGCGGATTTTAGAATTAAATATCGAAAGTAGGCTTAAATTTATTTTTATTGGTTTCGTAGAATGCACAATTATATAAAATAACATGAATCGTTTATTTTCCGTAATTCTATTCGTATTATAGTATATGTACGTTATAAAATTTAATTTTCTTTTATATATTTTCTTACGTTCCGTACGTATGGAAATATAATCGTTATGGTAATTTGTTTTAACATACGTCGATGTAGTCCTAATATTAAATTGGACGGAATTGTTTGATAGAGGGACACGTCTAAATCGATAAGCGTATAATCGATTAGAAATTGTTTTTTTTTGTCTTTTTATAGTTACAATTAGTACTTAATAAGAAAAAGTAAAACCATTACTTTAATTAATAATATTCATGGCAATTCTGAGATTGAATTTTACAATCATGTATAACGTATAATACACTAAAGAGGTTGCTAGAAGTAATAAGCTATTTAATTATAGTTTTAATGCACTTAACAGGTTAATCGTATAATCATACGAACTTTGGATCGTAGCATGATGTGAATCAAAATTCATATTACTCTGTGGGTCCTATCATATCCTTAAAATATAGGGTATATTCGATCATGTTTTAAAGATCTTTGGGTGTTAGTTATTAATAAAATTCTTACACTAATGCTAAAGCTATAGAGAACGCATTGCATATAAAAATTGCTAAAAAAGAAAACGATTAAGTAACAGTTTACACAATCTAATATTCTACAATACAATTCAACATATCATTTAATTTGTACATTTTCTAAAAATGCTAATACAAATGCTGTACTCTTCGTTCTTTATGTGACGATACAATAAAATTAACTCTACGTAAGTGCTACTTTTATTTAGATTGGACGGCGACAGGGCTTACACCTAATCTTTGAATATTTGGCTCAAGAATTGGTTTTCAATTGCATACAGATTTTGCTTAAATATATTATAGACTGTCGGTCGGTTTCAGGATTATTTCGTGCTCAATGAAATTTTACGAAATCTTCCTCTGGCATACATCATCTGGAACACATTCGGTGGAAATCTTTTCTGTCTTATTTGTTTCGTTTTCTTCGAAACTCTAAACGCTTCCCTAAACTCTGTTTTTCAATTTTCTCCTCTCGAAGGTCGTGAAAACGATTAGCTATATTATACTAACATGTATCTGACTAACTGTCACTCATGACGCTATCGACTCGGATATTAAAATAATTTAAACGGTACTATTATACGTTTCAGAAATATATATATATGATCATTTATCGCAAAATTCTTTTGGTTTATCCATTTTTACTGGTCATTAGTACGTACATAATTCTCTGGTTGGGTCATTACTGATTTTTCTGCTTTTCGTAAGAGCTACTTCCTTCTTTCCTCTTCACTCCGAGTTCTTCGACGAATACCTTATAGTGAGAATAACTTCGACGATGAAAACCAACGCGTTCACGAATGTGAACACCGCTGCCGATATGAACATGTCCATGTACTGTTTGCTCGGGTAAAATTCGTTGTTGCTGTAGTAAGGGCCGACGATCTTCCTCCAATTATAGACAATAACGCTTCCAGCGACGATGTGTAGAAGCGCGCCCACCGAGGCGAACATTATCAGCTGGAATCAGAGCAGATCAATGTTGCTTCAGAATGTATTCAGATCAATCTGTTACATATTTCAGTCTCTTCGTTACAGTCTAGCCACGCAGCGTGGAGAAAAGCTAACATGAAATAAATGAGGCAAAATATTCATAAAAAAATGATGTGATTTCTTTCCTGGCTCTATTAAAAAACTTAATTTATTGGTTAGTGTAAACGTATACTATTAAAGAAAACGTTTGCGACTTCTATTATCGCAGTCCTCTTCGATATAAAATAATTGCATAATCAGGTTAGAAGTACTTAATAAAGGAACCTGTGGTCATACACATTCATGTTCAATTAGAAATTCCAAAATAATTATTTAAGCATCTCAGGATACAATATTATAATTATAATTATTTATTCATATTTTATAATTAATTTCAAGAATCACACAAAAGATTTATTTATTTATAAGATACAAGAAAACATTTTGTAAATGTTTCTCTTGCAAATTCTCAAGAATTTTTTCCATCGTAAGAAATATGTTTCTAAATAAAAAGAAAATGAGGGTTTGAATTATTCGTAAATAAACTTTTCGACTGAATGTACCGAATACACATTTGTAACGCTAATCGTTAACGCATTGTTCTTAAAAATTGTTTACACCGTAAGGGGGACATGAAGTCGTTCGCTTTCACGACAAAGTCTCTAATTATTCTACGTGTTATCACACCGGTGTGATTTAAACGACAGCAACTGTCGCTATTTCTCGAAATAACGAGTCCTCGATATTATGAGCACATAAACGTCGCAAAAGTAGGTGATTGATAAAACGTATGGGAACCTGAACGTTGATAAGTTATGAATTTTAATCGAACTAGAACGGGACGCATAAGTGTACTTTAAACGTTTCGCTTGAACGTGGCAATTTATACATTTAGAGCAACTGAAAATATGAAAAAATGTTGGAGGGTGTGGAAAAATTCGAAAATATATAAAGTATCAACAACAAAATATATCTTATACTGTTTAAACGATAAGAGATGCTTCCATTTAAATTCCATTTCTTTATCTACATGTATAGAAATGTGAGTTACGAGAATTATCTAGGAAATCAATTAACAAATAAAACAATTATCTAAACCGAGAATTGAAACGTTCAACGTTTAATAAAGTTGAACAGTTGCGTGCAATGCTAATGGTTTTCTTCATTTACTTTCCAACGAAACGGACAAACTCCACCACTACTATTAATTGATATTTCACTGTGATGAGAATAATATTTATGGTGGATATAACAGCAAGCATTATGTCTAATTATCGTAGTAATATTTCAGAGTTTCGTGATAATAACGTGCAACTGATGATGGTTATTAAATTGTACTCAATAAGGTCCGTTTTATGATGCAAACGAGCTAATAATAGTCATTAAACTAGAATTAGTGTAATGACTTAAATTTATTAATCTAAAATGTAATATACTAAATTACAACTACCAGATCACATCGATAATTAGATCGATACAGTTACGTAGTGGTTATTCGTAATTTCCAGTGTCACTTACGAACTCGGAAAACAAGCAAACCTTCATGTGACAGCCTTGAATACTTAATGAGGTCATTCGTGCAACATTTTTTCTATGGACAATACGAATATGAAATACTGTTAGTTTCATAAAACGAAGAGAACGAAATCGATATATACATAGGAGTTAATCTTCCTTCGTCAAAAGCAAGATAAAGTTTCTTTTCTCAAGAAAAGTTGACGAAAAAGTTGCACAGTGATAAATGATTAAAAGAAGTAGCATAAAGCGTAAAACAAACTTCTTCCTTTCCGCTTGAAGGAAAGTTGGTCACGATACCGATCAATAGCAACTACTCCACAAAATAAAAGTTTCTTAGAACTATATATTACAAGGTGAAGATATTATGTAATATTTTATAAACGAGATACGTATCGACAAAATAAATAAAAATATTAAATGAATATCTAATAAAATTTTTAAAAACAATTTCTTCTGATTTTCCGAAGATTCGTCAGTCGTAATTGTTCGTGTAGTTTCAACATCAATAGATAATCATTCTTTGTCTTCAAAAGTGTTTCAGAGCTCAGCTGTTTAGAATTCCATGTTTCATACTTCGAATATGAAGCATTCCTATCCGTAGAAACTAATCACTAACACGATCGAATATTCGCGTATAAATATGAAAGTGAACAATGTATTCGTGTACGTCCGAAGGACGTGACGCATCTGTTAATTATCGAGTGCATGGTATATACGACGACGTCTCAGCTGTGCAAATGGGCTAGGCTTCTGATCGAAACTAGCGAAATGCCAGAAATTTGAGCCTTGCCAGGGCGTATGTCCAAAATACTCAATCTAGGAAGTGAATCTAACACGACACTATTCCTTTTGTGTTCGTCACGCGATCCTTTGGTTGTGTTACTTCGTCAATTTATTATCGTCAGACACGCCATTTAATTTAGTCCCTAGTCGTAGGATTCTGATCCGAAAACTTTCATTTTCCTTTTGCTAGTAAACTACTTTAGACGCATGTTAGGAGTCTTTGCCTGCCTTTGATCAATATTTCATTTCTTGAATTATATACGATATTCAGAACCATTCAATCATTATCGATTGGATTTTTTCGGATTATTCTATCCCTTTGAAGTTATGTTGTTGTTTAGATAATTGGTGAAGTTAAATATGTAAAAATACGTTGGATTTCCGACTCACCGTTCGCTTCGGTATTCTGTCCCCGAGGAAATGGCAAATGATAAAAAGGGAGTTGATTATGATGTAACCGGCGATGGTGGTGTAAATGATCGCAGCATCGTCTAGTTTGAACCTCGATCTGATCAGGATTCGTTGGAACGAGTTGAGTGGATCAACTATTAATCCGATTGCAAATACAGACAGAACCTATCGAAATTGGAAGAAAGTTCATAGTAAGTTTTGCAAAATTGAATATGTAATTTATAAATAAGCAAGATGAACGACGAATTCTTAGACTGTAATTTTTATAAAGAAGTAACACTTAAATACAGTTAGTGTTTAGTAATACTTGATCACGGATTCTATCCATAATAATTCTATTGTACATTTTTCAACAAGGGGGATGATTTACTTACAACTTCCACAATTTTCATGATAAACGGTAAGTGTCTGATTATTTTTCGTTCCTTAGGGACGCGCTGGTCCTGTGGATTTTCGTCTGCCATTCTGACTCGTCGGTGTTTTCCTTTTCCGTCACCCAGTTTGGACGATTTCAGGTTCACCCTTTGTCCGCGATCAATTCTTCCCGCTTTCTAATGGTAGTCCTCTCTCATCGAGCACATCGACCCTAGCGGTGGCAAGTAACGCGATAAACATCAGAATAAACGTAGGAAGGTTGTACGTCACCCCATGAACTGGGGACAAGTGCAGACAGCAAGTGATTTGAATGCGCTGATATACGTTCTTGGCGCCTTCTGTGCTTTCACTTACACATTCGATAGTGATTACATGAATTTTTCTTTGTGTACAAGCGTCGTTCTATATTATTCATATTTCATAGTTCATATTAACTTACAGCAGAATTTTGTTATTGTAATTAATAATGATATGAAATTATATAAAATGTTGTTGTTATTATTATATTCTTATAGTACATATTATATCTATTATATTATACAAAATTAAATATTATATTGAATTATGATATACTCGAGTATAATTCTCAAATTACCAATGTTATGGAAATTACTAATTATATTAATGAATTAATTTGCTTCTTCCCCATCGAATATCGGAGATATAGTAGTATGTTTAACAGATTTGCAGTGTCCTCGGTAGCTGTAACGTTTTTTCCTTTTCTTTTTCATTTACATTAATTGGTATGCATTTTTATTCACTTCCACTTCTGTAATTCCTGAATGACTAACAAAACTTCAACTCACTCGCATTCTTCCTTGAATATTTTACAAAGAATCAATCCGAATGGAACTATGTATCTTTTATCTCTCATATCGTTCTAATTATACGAAACTTTTATTTTTTATTTATATTATGCAATACAGGAATTCTTATTTTCCGAGAGAATTATAATTCTTAGAACACGTACATGCACATTATGCAATCAGTCGTGACTCAATGACACTGTACTCTGCACCTCGTCTCTACAGTGCCATCTCTTTCACTGTGAAAAATTTATATAAATACTATCATCAATTAAAGTCTCAAGATCTAAAAGTTTCACGAACATCGTTCTCATTAACGTAATCTACTTTGCTAAATATACGCATTGTTCGTATTATTAATTCAACAACCAGAACTACCAAACAACTTTGACCAGTGTACACTGAACTATTAACATTAGGTTTACGGAGGTTCAAAGTATCTTCACTACATTCTTTTAACACTTACATCAAATTATATACAATTCTGTTTGTATAATTATACTCTTATAATATATAATTAAATATATGTATAAAATAAAATATTTTCAAAAATTATAATATATAAGAGTATAACTCTTAAACTGCTAATTATGTTGATATTATTTCAAGTAACAATTTGATAGAATAGCCTTAAAAAATTAAAATATTACAAGCTTTCGGACTTAGAGCATTTATTCAAATAAACGTTTCTGACTTTCAAGGGTCCCTTTAGATAGAATTAAAATTGAATATATTTCTTTTTCGATGTTTACTTTTAATGAACTACTTGAAAAAAGTCTCAGACAAATATAAAGTTGTATATATGCCTGTCTCTTTATATAGCTGAACATTACCTTTACTGATTAATGAAAAATGAAAATATCTGTAATTTCCCTTTCGATATTCGCAAACCTATTAATATCGATCCCCACGTTTCCCAATTTTTCTGTTGTTACGACGGTACACACCTTTTTCCACCACGTAATCGCGGGACACGGTCCACGTGCAGCCACTCTGTTAGATCCCCGAAGATCCTTCCTGCTCACGTGTTCACCGAATCGTATCGAAAAACCTTGTTATTGACACTTGTCTGTCAAGTTCTCGACCAAGAGAATGCCACCAAGTTTTATTCAATGTTATTGCAATCGAGGCGATTCACCAGAACGCGGAATTTCCGTCGAATCGATCGATACGATCGCGTCGGATCGACTAGCGGAGGACGTGTCGCGACAGGTGGTCAATCACGCTGATCGTCGCTGAACGATGCGGAATCGAGCGTAAACCGTGCAGTTCCACACTGTGCCGCGGTACAACTTAAACTGGAACGCCAAGCATGATACAGACCGTGCCTACGTCGTAACGTGCAAGTTGCGCAGGCGGTTTGCTGGCTTTGTTAGCCAGGTTCACCGTATGACCATGTCGTACTCACTTAGGTACGATTGTGTCACTGGCGCGCAATTTTTGCGAAAAAGGGTCGCGTGCGCCCTCTTCCACGAGTCCCGCCTCACTCGCTGTTCCGCAGTAGAGTGAATCCACTGTCATCGAGGATTCTTCGTTCATGTTCCATTCTGTAACACAAATTGTTGATATGAATTTATGTGGAAGAGTTGTGGGATGTCTTGAAAATTGACTGTGGGTAGTAGGCGATATTACATCTTTGATGTTTGATTCAGAAGACTCGAGATAGAAATATGTACTTTCTTGAGGAAAAGTAGGATAGTTTAGAAGATTTGAGAAATTTTGTAATTCGGTGACCGTTGAGGAATGTTTAAAAATTGAGATATTATCTATGAGACTACAAGAGAAATAGTATAAAAGAAAATAATATTTTGAAATTGAGAAATTATACTTCATGAAGCAATTCATTGTACTTCTCAACTTTTCACGTATCAGTACTCGTGCTTCCTTTCTTGTTCGATGCAGGTAAATCCGACGTAGCCAAAACAACTCACGGAATCACGCGAGCTGCGGATTTCGAAAAAGTCGCGTAATTGGAGCCTGGAACGAAGGGCGAGGTGACCGAGGGATTTAATTCACGGGCACGTGCTGTTGGTGCGTCGAAAAGCATGCATCGGAACATGTTGGACCTCACGTGACTCACGGTGTATAATTTGCGTGGTCGTATTGCGGATGTATACACGTGCAAAACCTTGGAGCACAGGCCGGCACGGCGTCTTGTTTAAACATGCATGGACGAAAGTAGGATTGAGTCGAGAGCACCCGCAAAAGCGACACAAATTTTCTTGCTTAACTTCCCTCATGCCGATTCTCTTTTTATGGACAAACAAACTATTTGCTCGCCTCAAATTATTCTGGGTGTGATATTGTGTTTGTGTATTTCTAATATGTACTCTAATTAAAAAATAACGAAATACAAGTGAATTTGTATCGCGATAATACAGTGGGTGTAGTAAGTATTCAAAAAGTCCATAAAGTCTAGAAATTCTGAAGGGATATGATCAATTTTGGGATAGCATGTACCCTCGTCCTCGAGTTCCATTATTGTTGAACAATGTTGCAAAATAAGTGATTGCTGTTCCTTCCTTGATTCCACGCAGTGTAACGTTTTTCACACGTGCCGTATTCTCTTCTCTTCTACAAATATTTATTGTCGTGGAGTGACATTTTTCCACGAGCATTTGTATCTATTGTGACGAAACATAATATCGAGACTTTCAATTAGTTTTTCCTTTGGAGGAGTGATTAAACTCGAAAGAATTAAAATATATTTTTTTATACTTAAAGAAGTATTAAAGTTTGATCACAATTACTCTGGAGAATTTTGTTTCAAAACAAAAACATGTAGGTGGTAATTGCTCTGAGTTATAAATTACTCAAGCCAGTTATTTTTATTAACAATGCATGAAATAATTAATGAAAGGAATTGTTGAAACGATGCTTAGATAGTACAATTTAATTTTGCTTGAATTGGAATGGTTATTTTCACTTCAATAATTGTAGGTACTAATTCGTTAATAAAAAAATTGTTAATAAAGAAATTGTGAGTAGAATTTTATATACGTTAGTTCATTGCACAACAATTGACAAAGTATGTTACAGAAAGTTGTAGCGCTTCGACCATGACATCGCAAACGTATCGCAGTCTAAATATTTTAATGGTTAAAAATATGTCAGTAATTCAGTACGTATGATAATTATGGATCAAGTACAAGTCAGCCTCGGGAAAACCTATCTTCTTATATCCGATATCGACCATGAGTTTATAAGTACAGAGTATAATTTCGTGACGAATAATGAGGGCACGCTTGCTGCATATGAAACTTCTATGATTTTCATTTGCGTTACGTCGTTGCAACCAATTTTTGTCTTGACAGGTGTGAAATTCAATTCTAAATTTGACAAATAATTACTGTGAAATGTAAATATTAAATTCTGCTAAAATGCATTAAGATTGTGTATTCTTTATTTCGTAAGAATACATGTAGCAACTGTTTTTTAAGGTCTTCAATAGAGAATGAAAATATCATTTTGAAAATTTTGAAATGTTCAACATTAATCGAGACAGAGAATCTTTGTTATTAATAATCATAAATATATTTAGTATTTTGGAGTGCAGTACACAACAAATAAATATTAATTTTAAAAATACCAATAATTTGTTATTTAATGGATTGAGAAATCACTTCTATAGGCCAATGGCACATTAAAAAAAAAAAAAAAAAAAACTATCAAAGCATAATAAGCGATTTTAACTAGCACGACTCGTAGTAGCATTATTTTCTAATTGCGTAACAGCCTAAGCACTTCGCTACTCCTGTTACAGAAAAACAATTCTACGTGCACGTATTGTAACGAAACACACTCGTTCATACAAATGTGATCTGTGACTACTATCGCATTCATGAACGTGCGTACGAAAGATCACATGTGCACTGGGTCAGTAGGTGCGGCCTGATCTTCAACGATGATCTTCCTACCGTGAACTACGCATGGTAGCACATTGCTTTCCGTTTCAAACAAGTCATCATCGAAATGTTTTAATTATTTCATTGTTCTCAAACTCTTTCTCAAATGATTACATTCTTTACTTTACACGTAATACTTCTTATGAAAAGAGATTTTGCTTTTTGTGTCCACTTATTATGAGTAACAGTAACGAAAAAAATTACATTTCTTGTTTTCCCAATTTTTAACGTAACATGACAATTTACATACTGATAAAATACTTATAATTGTATTAAATAACAGTTAATTTTGTATTTGTTGCTCAAGAAAGCAAAATAATATACAAATAATATAGAGATTTTGTGTTCATCTAGGACCTCAAAATTCTTTGTTAGGTTAATCTTACCGTTCTTCCGTGAAAAGACACAAATGTAAAGTATAATCAGTAATTGAAAATGAAAACAATTCTAAACGATCACGTTTTACTCGCTTTTTTCTGGTTAGTTAAAGAGCCTAGGTTTTCAAGTCGAGCCTGAAAAGGTTAAATTACCGCCAGCGCTCGTAATTAACGTGATTATGTATCCGGATCGTGGGTGTGGGATTGTACCGGTCATTCACGATGATTACGAGGTCAAGTAGACTAATTGATGCATATCGTGGTCGCTTTGTGACCCTCCTCAAGCTTGCTCCCTCGTAGATTGGGAAAAAAGCATGATAGCTTCGTTTAAGTATCGTATATGCTCTCTTCTTTCGACCGACTATCGAATTCTTTGACTACTATTTATAGTGAATTGTTTTTTATTTTTTTTTATCATACTTCGTCGAAAGCTTCAATTTTTTCTAAATTTTGTTTATTTACAATGCTTTACTAATGCTATGTTACATGAATCTCTTTGAAAAGAATATGTGTTACTGATTTTCATTTGATGACGAATGCTGTTGAATAGAACGATGAACCACAACAGCAAACATGGACACAGAATTAACTATTAAGGTGATCATAAGGACGAACTCGGAGAAACTGAAAGAGGATTATTTTATCAAACGAGTCTGAGTAATGATCCTAAAGAACATTGTTGATCTTTCTTAGATTCAGGAAGAATTATACAAATTTAAACTTGCAGAAAAAGAAAAATAAGTAAAATAAATAATTTAGTCCATTCATGTACATATTTCTCTTTAATTTTTGTTTGTTATTTTTTTTCATCTTTCTCACAATTTTCCTTTGACTACTTTTAAAATTTACAAATGAGATTAACAAATAATCAATAGTGCTATCGAGTCGCAAATTATCAACCTGAATGTTTGTTACAGGTGTAATCAACTATTTCAAGAAAATAATAATGATTATTTCTACTTCGAATTCTTTTTTTTTTTAACGTACTTATGGTCGGCGTCACGATCACTGAAGGTGTCAATTACCCACAAGATCCACTTGTACAATTCATAGATGCCACATATCATGCTACCGACTGCGCCAATCGCAGCGAGGCATATTTCCTTAATGAACATATACCAAATACTTTTAAACTTTACGTCTCTCGATAGGGAATTTTTGATGCGCTAATTTATTCCTTACGTTTTCACTTAACTCACGAGAAAAATATATTCCTTGTGCGCGAATAGCACGAAAATGTCAGAGGAATTTATAATGATGTAACCAGTTAGAAAAGTGGGCACCAGAATTCCAAAACATGGATGTTCCAAATATGACTCCAGTGGGCTGCAGTATACTGCGGTGCCAACTATGCAAGCTGACTGCAAACGTATTAATAAATAGCGAAAATTAGTCGCAGATTCACATATCGTTAAATATTTCTTTTAATAAATTCATTTTTCATTTTCATAGTGAAACATATTTGATACAAACTAGATTTCTGTATATTTTATATGGTACCTACATCAGAGTGAAGGATATTTTATTTTTTTTTATTATACTTCGTCGAAAGCTTCAATTTTTTCTAAATTTTGTTTATTTACAATGCTTTACTAATGCTACGTTACATGAATCTCTTTGAAAAGAATATGTGTTACTGATTTTGATACAAGAAACTTTATTATTAGCCATGAATTTATAGTATATAGTATATTTATAGTATATATAGTATATATATAAGTATAACTTATAATCATATACTATAAATTCATGGCTAATAATAAAGTTTCTTGTATCAAATGCTAAAATGTATAAAAATCATTCAAAATGTGTTGTCCTTCTTTTCGAATTGTTCTTACAGTTAAAATATAATTTATTAACTTTGATCAATCTATGAAGTGATAGACTCTTTTCTAAAATTGCTATGCGACAGTTAAAGTACAATTTCTTAATTTCTATAATAGTTAAAATCTCCTCAATTATCTAATATTGAAATTATAAGAAAGAATTTGCAAACTGATAAAGTAAATCTTTCAAAATCTGAAATCCACAATCCAAAACAAACCAGGGACAATGTTTTCCATATCAACAATGTCTTGTCAACATTCCACGTCCTCAACCCCCAACCGTGGAAAGGTATCAGTATATTTCCCATTTCTTTTTCGGTGGACACAAATTTGACGAACCCGCGATATCTACAGAATCTTTGATAGTCGAGATCAACACGCAACTCAGTGACATTTTTTTTTTTTTTCAAATGTTTCCTTTACGTCTGAACATGCTGAATACTTCAACGTTCAGAATGCCGATTATTTTCTATCGATTGGATCGATTAATAAGACTGACGCGTCACCGTTTCTGCCCAAAAGAAAGATAACTTTATAAAAGTGATCGTTGGGCAACAATTAAAAAATGAAGGGACTCGGTAAACTCATCACGGATATTAATTTCATTTTGAGATTGATCGAATTCGTAAGCGAGTTTAACATTGGTCAAAATGTGTAGAATGTTTAGAGACCTTTTAAACTTCTTTTTTGCGTTTGGTTATGTTACTTAGGTACTGTGTCTCCTGGGAATAATTTTCTATACCGAACGTTTTGTGTTTCTGATGGTGCTCTCCTTCCATGGGTGGCTATATTTGTCTTTTTTCTATGTCGTATCTTACGTGTGCGAGGAACCGGATGTGTGGGTGGTATGGACGTAAATTTAATTATGTAATTCAATCCTGTTTCTTTAGATTGCCTCGACTGCCTCACTGGTGATTTGAACAGTTACGATATTTGACATTGTTCTTTAGTGCAACTTTATTCTTACTTTTCTATTAAATCGTGTATCGCATTAATCTAAGAGAATAGAGTCAATAGTATGAAAGTTGAATTCCACATAGATATATACTAGTAAAACTATATATAAGAACAACATGAATGAGTAAAGAGTAATTTATTCGCACTGTTCTTCTATGCAGTTTGAGTTTTAATTTTTCATTCAAACAATTATGACAAGAAAATTTCTTTCGTAGTTTTCCTTGACCTTGTATATTATATTTTCTTGTTTGTATAAAGAAGTTTGTATAAAGAAGCTTCTAATTGTTATGATTTATTTAAGTCACACTGAAGGAAATCTAAACTATATTGACTATGAAAACTACATTTTTTATTTAACTCCCTTATTTCTTATTTATTCTCTCATTTTTTCTGGAGCTGTATTTTATTCTGTTTAATTTCACTACTGGAACTAACCACGTGACTAACTTTACAGGAAGTTCTGGCTCTCGGAATGTACACCGTTCTCATGTTAATCAATGGTATTTTGGAGTCGTCGACACTTTGCATTATGCCTTTCGCATTAGGTAACGGAACAAAAATTTAATGCGCCCGGATATGATGTCATAACAACGACAATTCACTTACCCAGTTACAAATGCAACGCCAAATTTAACCACACGATTTTGATGTTTTCAGCTGGTTTATTATTCGCAGACTTGGTGGTCCTTATCGTAGTCAAACGCTAAGTAAGAAGATCAAAATACTAAACCATACGGAAAATGGACCTGTTTCTATTAAACATTAAGCTAGTTCTCGAATTGTGCAATTTTTATGCGAGCCATAATTTAACGTAAATGGGCGTTACAAATGTTGCTTGACATCTTCGTTATAACTGTACGAGGAAAGTAAAGACATATGAATGAAGAACGTTTATTCAATTATCGTTTGCGTTTACAGTGGCAGCAGTCGCTCGGTTGGCTTTCCTTATGTTTGCGTATTCCACGCAAGCCATGTAGGTTGTTTCGCAAAATAATATTATGAAATTCGCTGGAAAATATAAAATAATTCATTGCTCAGAGGAAGTAATTAAGATATACCCATAATCAAGTTTGTATAGATGAAAAATTATTAAATGTATCGTTTGGAAAAATATAGACTATTATTTATTTATTACAAAGAGATTCATTTAAACGCGCACCTAACAGCAGGAGCCCAATTTTAAGTTCACTGCGATTTGCTTCGTGATCTGCCAAAGTTGTATCGTGAGCCCTTTGAACCCCTGCTATTCCACCTATCAAATTGAAGATCACTCCTATTGAGAAGTACGTGAATTCCTAGAATCGAATTGAGAAACGACTACAGGAGTTAATAAAATAACGTATTTTATCGATGATGTTTTACTATAATAAAAAATTCTTATTGCCCTTAGTACATTTAGAAAACGAGAAATAGGCGAAACAATATGTCAAATAGGTTATTCTAGCATGGAAAAGATGTTCAACGTATTCTTGTACATATAGAAATTTATAATTTAAACAATTTGTATTTAGTAGATGCAAAGATGACTCGAACCTGTGAGTCGAAACGTTGTATTAAATGACGATTATATTGAGACTAACAAATAGCGATCTTTACCTCTTTTATACTTAATTCTGCATTGATAAACTCTTTTTTACCTAGGAAACTTTAATACTAGCTGTAGATCCAATAAGAAAAATATCGACTACCTCGTTCGAGTTGCCGAACCTCTAAATGATTTTGAACAGTGTACAAGCATGGAAAGAGATCAAGTTAGTACAATTAAAAATACGTGAATTTCTGTTTAAACTAACTGGTAGTTTGCGTGGCTTCTCAAACACATGTGTCATCGCGATAGAAAAATAGATGATAGAGTACGTCGACGAGTCGATGCAATAAATAATCCAGAGCCATCTTGGTATCAGATACTCGCTATATTTCGAGAGTTCCCTGAGGCAAATGACAGCTATAATCTAAACAACCAACAAACAGTTATGAAATTGTGAAAATACGCGCAACTATGATAAGAGGATTTATTTTACCAGCTCCAGGACTTTCAAGAGGAAGCTGAAGTCTCTCAGAAGCCGACGTGCAAATTCGAACATGTTTATTGATCTAATCATCAACTGCCTCGAGTTTCGAAAGCCAAATGGCCGAATATCGCCGATGATCTTTGCAATTTTCGGCCATACAATATATCGATTAGGTTGAAAAGTGATACTTTCACTCATTCGTTGAACATTATATATTATTCTTGCAATTACAAGAAGTTATTATTATTTTTTTTTTTATCACATTGGCTTAAATTATTTGTTTAGTTTATTTCGAAATGCAGAAGATACATTTTAATATTATCATTCTCGTCGTTTTAATTGGAAATTTTAATCGCCTACGGTTTGCCTCGATCTGCCTGAACTTTTCATGAAGCCTGGGCTCTTTCCTAAGGCTTGCATTATAAGCAGAATGAAGTCGATGATGAGTAGTACGAGCGCCACTGTTAAAGGAGAATGGAAATAGAGGAGTTTGCCATTGTTTGACACAGTTTATACCGGCGTAAAAGTAAATAGCAACGGGTATATGTACTTACCCAGGGTCATTACAATGAAAACTACATATTTGTAATGCTCGTATCCTAAAAAGCCGATGTTATTAATGCATTAATATCTTACAATTGTAAATTCAATGGATTATAGTAAACTTACTATGTACTATGTACATCGATTCGTCGTAGCGGACGTAAGAAATAATCGTAAAGATCATCATAACTATCGATGCACCCACTATTAAAGTTTCCTGGATGGAAAAAACAAAATCAATTAAAACAACAATTTTATATGAAATATATATTAAAATTATGAAGAAAATTGTGCATACGACGAAATTTAATTAAAGTTCAATATTTAGTTACTATATACTATATATTTTACAAGTTTCATTCAATATTAAATCAACGATAATTAATTTTATGTGTATGTACGTATAATTTTCTTCAATAAAAAGTTTATAAAAGACTGTTATCACAATGTAGTTTTTCCTTGGAAAAACTATTCAACGTGATGTTTTACATATGTGATCTTCTAATTGTACAAATTTGCATTCTAATGATAGTAACTGTAAGTCTGAAGATTACTCAATTCACAAGTTGAAACATTTATAAGAAATGACGATAACATTGAGATAGTCAAATGATTTAAAAAAAAAAAAAAATTTTTTTTCAATATGATTCCTCCAAGTACTCTCATACTTTTTCAGTATATTATACTAACTGTTTGACAGATCAAAAATTCTTGTATATTTTAGTAGAATGTTTTATTCAGAAAGCTAGAAACAGAACAAAAGATCGATCAAAATATAAGTTTTAATGTGAAATTGTAAGATTCAATTACCAGAATCGGAGTTGAGTCGAACCAGGTGTATCCATACAAAACGATTACTAAATATGAAAGAGCGATCAAGTAATATCCTTCTAAATAAGCGTAACGATAGTATTGTTTCGTGGTCACATCGAAGACTAAAAATTCCACGAGCACCATGAGGCACTAAAAGAATAGGAACTTTATTAATTATATTGCTTTCAATGATGTATCAATTTAATAAAATTCAACTTACAACTACTATAAATTTTAAAACGTAGTGGACGTTTGTCCAGAGCTCTATGCATGCTCGACCCATTCTTGCACTTCAAACTTGTTTATATTTTACTTTAAAGTTCTTCTTAATATTATTAATATTATTAATATTCTGAACGATCTTCTTGATATCGTAAAATTAACGTGCATGTACACCATGAAATTATCGACAGATTGTTTGCATTTGTTTCAAATCGATAATACCTCTCGATGATCAGGTATGAGTTCTTAATGGAGGCAAAACAGTACAAATTTAAAATATTAAAATTGAAAGTTTATCGTTCAAATTGTTGTTTTCAAAGTGGATACATTTGGTGCTTGAAGAGTCAAGTGAAGTGTAAAAAAAAACGTTTATGAGAAGTTTGTGTATCGTACATAAGGAAAATATGATGATAACGATATAAAAATTATTTATTAATTCCTATATTTAGTAATACATCTTACTGATAATACAACTAGAAAATGTTGTATCGTGTGTCGTTACATGTGTCGCACGAGTTGCTTGTTAATAGCGTTACGAATACGTCAGAATGTGTTCGTGAAGGTTTATGTCATTTAGAATGAACAGTTTACTTTAAGCTGAGAAATTAAACAATTGTATAAACGGACTTGGACTCCGATAATCATTAATTAACTAACATTTCGATGTCTACCACTGGATGAGTTGTTACATACACATGAAGAATACTTTAAAAGAATTGTCAATGCAATAACGAAAGGTTTTACTATCAATTCCTGTTTGTGATGTAGACTTCACTGTTTGGAATCAGGCGTGACGAGATGATACTTAAGCGTTACGTGACTATTCTAATACTCATCGCGGGCTTTCGCGAAATGCAGAAAGCTCAGTATCAGATCCACGAGGTATGCGGCACCTTCGATGACACATAATGATCCAACAGCTAGACCCGCCTGAAAAATTAAATAGATTTAATGCAACTGGTACAAGCTATGTAGAATACAAATGTACGAACGTGAAATAAAATCAAATCGAAATGTTACCAAAGAGGAGAATAATCGACACAGTTATATTGAACTCTTAGATTGCAAGCTTCATAACGTTAGTTTTCTCTAAGCCCTTTTAATCTTATCGTTTCTTGACGATCACACGTTTCACACTAGCGATCTTTTATTACCTGTCTTTCCTGAACGATGGCATCGAATTTATGTTCTGATTGGTAACCGTGCCAATAGTGAAGCGCCGTACCACCCACAGCAATAAACATAAAGGTTCCAACGAAGTTCATTATAATTTCCTGAAAAATAACGCTTTTTTAGAAGTCGTCAAAAATTAATATTCGGTACCGGTACATAAATTTTTTATTCAATTAATGAAATATTGTGCTCTGCAAATACTGATAATTTACATACAATTTTTTCTATCGATTTCATAAATAAAAATTACGTTCAACAAAATTGTAATTAAATATTAATTATTATTTTTGTTAGTAGTAACTCAAAGGATCATATTCTTGGACATCTAAAAGAAACGAGACAAATACAGTCAACACTGCAATTATGTCAAATATACGTTATGCATGAATTACATGCATTAAAAAACAAGGTTGCAGTAATCGAAACGTTGCACGGCAGCGTTGTTAATGGAGATTTGCATTTTAGAAAAATTCGAATAAAAGTTTGTATATAAATAATTCAAAATTTCGTCTTACAACAAGTGTTTTCTTATGGTTCAGGACCCCAAAGCAGTAACTGATGAGAACTACGCTGGTGTAGATGAAGAATCCCACCAAAACGCCAGAAGCAACGATTTCTGCGTCTGGATTTTTGTCTTCGTTCAAATTCCATGTTCCTCCGACTCCCAGGAATTCCCCATTGTATCCTACTCGGTACAGGATCAGGATAATGAAATTAATAACCTGAAAAGTTAAATAAGAGTAGAGTGACGAACGAGAAACATTAGAAATCAAACATCATATTTCTAACTCGAATCTATTATTTTTAGCTTTTAATATTTCCAGATGAGATATAGTTCTCTCAAACCCTCTATAACATAAATTGTGCGAGACGTATATATTAATTCTGTGGCTTTCTAAAGCAAACATATCATTATCATGTTCAATAGAGGGTTAATACAAAGGGTAAACGTGGCACGACATACTTTTACAGATTAACACCTGATATTTCCGGAAATCAAACGTAATAAGAATCTTAGAAGCAGACGTACGTGTTAATTTCTGATAATGTTGACATTTTAGCTCGAATAAATTGTTAGGAAAATTTGACTCTAGCAAGATGTAGCACGCTCATATCGCAATACCGTACCTACATGGAGAAGGGCGTCATATCGCTTTGCAAACAAAGTTCCTTATCGTACACCGATAAGGACCGAAATGAATCATAGAATCGTGTACAAATGCTTCTTGAATGAGTCTAGTTACGATGATTTATCGACGCAGGTATTGCACTAATTGCCGGAAATTGGCACAATGTGTCACCTGGTCGAAATATAACCGAATCTTGATCAGATTAATACAAAGGATAATCGTGATTGTTATTTAAATTGCTGTGAAATCTTCACGTCACTATCAATAATTTTTTCGTAGCATGGTATCGCCGTAAGATAACTCGAGGCAACAAATATTTTCAATCGTTTGTCGATACAAAATATTTCATGTTTAAATAACGTTGATGCAGTTCTAGAATTTAACAGTGACCTGATATTTACTTTCACTTTTGTATTTTAATATGAACGAACAACAATTGTCTTTCTGCACAAAGTATTTTTATATTGGTGCTCAAACAAATTCGATTTCTATTTCGGAGAAATATTTTACTTTTGACATTAGAGCTACGAAGTAAAGAAATTTTATTCGTGTTAGACGAAGTTCTTTTTAAAATTAATCAATTGTTAACAACACTTTTGCTACTATTTTTAGTATTAATTATTAGAAAAGAATTCAAACTAATTATATCGATGAATTGCATATTTTCCCTCTAATTAATAATAATTAATACATGGTAGTTTGATTAACAGGCATGTCCTCCAAAGATTTAATATCGATTACCAAATTTTTTTCTGACGTGATTGATAGGTACTATAATTAAGCAGAAAAAATTAGTCACAATACACAATGTACTTTTGTATATAGGCTACAATGTTAATGAAATCACTATTCTAGCCAAGATAAGCATTCTATACGTTAACAGGATTATTGTACAGTCTATCATCTTCTAATTTTTCCTTCTAATCATTTCTATCTAATTTTCACGATAATAATTTCCTCACTATTCGTTATTTAATGCCGATGCGTTGATTTTTGAACATAAAACTAATACTCCTCGCTGCCTAATCACTAACTGACACATTTTGAACAATTTCAATCGAATTACGAATTATCGACGAAACATTTTGTTAATTAAACATGAATAGATGTAGAATCCCTCTCACCAACTTGAGAACTTTTATCACTATACTCGCAACAGTCTCTAGGGACACCATGTCTACACTTTTGTAAAATGTACTTTTCACAGTGGAAACGTGCGCACGGAATGAAATTCACGGTGTTTCGAATGCCTTCGACCCAGTACCAAGCCCTCTTTATCTAATCAGATGATACAGCGTACGCTGAAAGAGGGATAAGAAGTATAGAAAGCACCTGTACATTTATTGTATTATCTCCAGCGATAATTCAACTCGATGCCATCGAAATATCCAACGTTTGTTGTTATTCACGTAACCCAGAATGGATTCTTCCTGATTTATGTAGTTGATGTCGACGACAGTTTGATAGCATCGATGCAGTTTTCATTGTCTCGATATCTACGGCAATATCTTTCTGATTATTTTTGTCAAATTTCTTTGACTCCGTTCGATTAAAATGCATTGCCACACTTTAATGTAACAAAATATTTCTTTCTTTTATTGAATATTCACCTCAAGTTTCTAAAACCTTATGGAACATCGAATAAACAAAAATTATTTCATGAAGTATCATAATATGCATTTCTATTTTTATATAAAATCTATACTAGAAAAAAATACAAGAAAATAATCGAGTTATAAGCATGATTTGAACTATATTTTTAGGAAGTTTCAAAATTATTTTGTAGTAAATTTTCACAAGAAAAATAGACATCTTACATAAAAATAAATAATATCGCCTAGACAAATATACATTCAACAAATATATTCCCTTATTTGTCTACAACTAGATAATATAAACTTGTTCATTAAATGATTTTAGGAGTTGGGCTTAGCTATTACTCCAGAACAAATAGCTGAAATGGAGTCTCACATTGACGACATCGACTTTGAAGCCGCTGCAAAAGAAGAAAAGGCAACGAGACACGACGTTATGGCTCACGTTCATGTTTTTGGAAATCAGTGCATGACAGCTGCTCCCATCATCCATTTGGGCGCAACCAGTTGCTATGTCGGAGATAATACGGTAAATTTTAACGTATATTATCCAAACAATTTTTTAATGTAATATATTTATAGTTGTTAATAGATTTCTCATAAAAGAAAAACCTTCAACTATTATTGCAAGAATTTCTCATCAAATGGTTTTCCAGATAATTTAATTTAACGTTATAAAAAAAATTAATATAAAGTCAACCGTCTTGTTCCGATTCTCTTCAGTATATTCAGTTATATATTTCTATTTTCTTTGACGCTTACTTCCTTGATTATTATCACAATTAGCTCACCTTCGTTATACCTTCACAATGATCGTTCCTGGTGTTTTATTTAATATTTACTTACTGAATAACAATTATGTTTCTTTCATAGGATCTAATAATCCTTCGTAATGGATTCGACATATTGTTGCCAAAATTGGCGACAGTTCTATCACGTCTGGCGGAATTCGCTTTGACGTATTTCGATTTACCGACGCTGGGATTCACTCACCTCCAACCAGCTCAATTAACAACTGTTGGTAAACGAGCGTCCCTCTGGCTTCATGATCTCTTGTTAGACGAGAGAGCTCTTCGACGTGCTAGGAATGATCTCAAATTCCGCGGAGTGAAGGGCACCACTGGCACTCAGGCTTCATTTCTTCAATTGTTTAACGGTGAGTATACATCATAGATAAATAAACGACATTTTAAATATCGTGTTCAGCTCTCTATCTGTTCAAGTAATTTTCTTTTATTAAAAAGCATTGTTAAACAATTGAACTTATGATCTATAAGATATTCGGAGAAGAGCTTAGACTTAAAGTCTTCAAGTTGGAAAACATCGTCTTTATTAGAATTATACCTCGAATTTTCTTCATTTTATCTGATTTATTTATTTTATCAGGTGACGAAGAAAAAGTGAAGCAATTAGATCGCTTGGTGACCAAATCGGCTGGCTTTGAGAAACACTACCCTGTAACAGGACAGACTTACAGCAGGAAAGTTGACGTGGAGTGTTTGAATACCCTGAGTTCTTTGGGTTCGACTGTTCATAAAGTAATTTCATATTCCGTTTTTATTTTTTTCTAGAAATTAAAAAACCAGGTCAGGGTTGATGGACCACAGGCTTAATAATTCTAAGTAGAACTTAGATCTTAGATTATTAATAAACATTTGTTTAATTTTTTAGATTTGCAGCGACATCAGACTTCTAGCAAACATGAAGGAAATCGAGGAGCCCTTCGAAACTACCCAAATAGGGTCCAGCGCCATGCCCTATAAAAGGAACCCGATGCGTTCCGAGAGGTGTTGCAGTATAGCCCGTCATTTGATGACATTGGCCAACAACGCTCTGCAGACGGCCGCGACACAATGGTTGGAAAGGACACTCGATGACTCGGCGAATAGAAGGATCACTTTGTCAGAGGCGTTCTTGTCGGCCGACGTGATTCTGATGACCCTTCAGAATATCACAGAGGGCCTCGTTGTTTACCCCAAGGTCATTGCCAGGCACGTGGCCCAAGAGCTGCCATTCATGACCGCGGAAAACGTAATAATGGCGATGGTGAAGGCTGGCGGCGACCGACAGGTAAATATACAGAATATAATTACTAGAATTATTGGAAAATATCATTTTACTATTGACCAAGATTTTGTATCTAACATAAAAATGGGTTTCATGTGTGAAAACGTGAGTTTTTCTCACCTCCTACACTTTTACACACGAGATTAACTGTAAAGTAACGTTACCTACCCTTTTGCTTGCCGTTCTATAATTCAAACGAAATGTAAAAAATATTAAAATTTGGACCTTTTCAAAAAAGAAATATAATGTTCTTTATACTGTAATCACTGCAGTATACTGTACTTTTTACTTAAAAAATATATTTTTGTAACAGGTGTGCCACGAAAAAATACGAGTTCTGTCACAAAAAGCCGGCGCCGAGGTGAAGCAACACGGTCGAGACAACGATTTAGTCGAACGGATCAAGAAGGATCCTTACTTCGCGCCGATCCTGGATCAACTGGACAGCATTCTCGATCCGTCGACTTTCGTCGGTAGAGCACCCCAGCAAGTAAAAGAATTTCTGCAAGAGGAAGTCTACCCCGTTCTCGAACATTACGCAGGACTTTTAGGTGGTCACGTGGAACTCAGCATCTGATCTATCGCCGCGCTAATCAAACGGGACGATAAACTTTTATTCAGGGAGTCCAGAGGGGATGATTACTCAAGAAACTTTGGACGAGCTTGTTCAATGCTTTTATAGATCCTTCGTTCTTTTCAGCAATGAAAACAATGATAATGCTTACAGGTTACTTATAAACTTTACAAAGATCAAATAAAGACGTTTAATAAACGAAACGAAATATATATATATATATATATAAAAAACACACTGTTCGCAGCCACGCGCACGCTCATTTCCACGCTTGAACGTCTGCTCCTTTCCGCAAGGTAGGTTTTGCTTTTTTACTGCATTTTTCTTTGCGATTCGATTAGAGACTTCTCGACAACGTAACTGCTGTGATAGCGAATGCAGATTAGAGAACAGAGTGGAGAGACATACGAAACGAGCCGTCGCGTCGACGAGGGGCTATTGTCGTGTTGATATCCGGATAAAATATCAGAACACAAGCGAGAGAGATGCGAGACAGGTAGAGAGAGAAAGGAAGAGTAGAATGTTTAAAAAGAAAGACAGATATAAGAGCCGGATCATTTATTGTAAACAGATAGATTATGGTAACAGTTGCTTGACCTTCGGTTAATTTATTCTTCCGATACGAAAAAAAGGAAAAAAAAACCAAGACGTAATTTCTAATCCACTATAGGACATCGAAACATACGTGACGCGTTAGCGCGTCAGATATGTTGCTTTGCAAGAAAATTTTAGGTTCGTGCAGCAACTGTCACAGGCTTACAGAGCAGGTTAAAAGTAAAAGTTCACCCTGATACAGGAAATAGTCGGCTACTTTTATCGCGAAAGATGGAACGGTGACGTTAGCAGAACAGAAACAAGTAGCAGCAGCTGAGGATGCCTTGGATTTGTACGCTAACGTCTATAGCACTTGAGAATCACAGCACAGTGGGAAGGAGTTGCACAGATAGGTGTTCGCATTATTCTTTCGTAAAGTAGAGCTTTTCTGTAGCATAGATCGGACAACGACAGGTGAGAGGACTAGACTAGAGGTGAGAAAAGCGAGGAGGAAACGCGATTTTTTCGAGATTGAGAGCGACGCGAATCGTTTCCGTTTCGCTGCGCGTTCTTTTTCGTTGGTTCGCTTGCAGATCGATGGAATTTTCTCAGGGTGTTGGGAGAGTATGTACAAAATTCGTGGGAATTCGTCCGAGGGATTGAAAAGAGAGATTTTTGGCAGAAAGTAGAGTATGAGGAGAGAAGTAGCGAGAAGATTTGCAGGATAGATTTTGAACTGCAGAATAGAAGGTAGAAAATAAAGCGTAGAATGAAAGAAAATATTTGAAAAAAATAGAAAGAGGAAAGAATTAGAGAGACACAAAGGCTTCATTCTTGAATACCGTGTAGCAAAAGACTTTTTCCACACTAGGTTCACTGAGCACGGTCATTTTGAATCATTCCAAATTTCACAAGGAAAGTTACAGACACCATTTATATTTTTGCCAAACACTTATGCTGACTTTTATGTAGTAAAAGAGATCGGCATACGTCTAAATTATTTCGGTGATAGACATAAACGTGATCAAAGAGTTCTTGCAACATAAATGTTAAAAATAAAAGAACACAATGAAAGGTATTAAGATCCTCCGTAAACTTAGTGTAAAGGAAAAAGAAGGAAGCAATGTTTTGCGTAAGAGTAGAAACGAGTATAGCAAGGTACTTTTCAAGACAAGTGAAGAGAAGTAACACAGAGGAAGGATGGCAAGAGCAATATGAAACGTTTCAAAAGAAATGGACAGAAAGACGTATCTTACGTAAGAGCAGAAATCGAGCATAGTGAAAAGTTTGTTTAAACCAGTCGCGAGAGGGAACACAGGGGAAGAACAGAAAGATCAATAAGGGACTTCTTAAAAGATATTGACATGTTGACGTATCTTATATAAGAGCAGAAACTAAACACACTAAAAGATTTTTTTTAAGCCAGTTGAGAGAGGAAATACAAGGAATAGCAAAAGCTATAAGAAAGGTTTTAAAAGAAATTGGCAGAAAGACATGTCTTGCGTAAGTGGAGATACAGAACATAGTAAGAGACATTTTAAAACAAGTTGAGACGAAATACAGGTGGAGAATAGATAGAACAATAAGAGACGTTTTAAAGAAATTGATAGGAAGACGTATCTTACGTAAGAATGTAAACTGAAACGATTCTTTTAAACCATTTGACAAAGAAAATATTCAGAGAGGTAGAATAAAGAATTAGAGAGATATGAAGGTATAGCGTGTAGATTGAGAGGAGTAAGGAATTTTTTGAAGTAGATAGAGTAGAAATATTTTGGAAAGAATACATAGAACGAATTTCTTATACAAGACAAATAATAGAGATGAAGAAGTATCTCATATAAAATAAAATGCACAGCATTTGGAGATTTCAATTTTATAGTCGTATCGATAAGAAGACTAGAAGCGATGTCGCCTTTTAGCGACACACGTTTTTTTTTTTAAATTAGAATGAAATTTATATTTTTAGACGACGAAGATTCGAAGAAAAGAGGACAGAGGAAAGTTAGAGCTGAGGGAAAGCTATGTAGAAAGATTGAGGGTACAGGTGATAGAGAGAAAGTTGTAGACATATTTACAAAATTGTAAAAAATGAATGATAGAATAAAGTAAAGAACGCTTATAGAAGAGTTTCGGGAGCAGAAGCAGAAGATAGAAAAGAATAGTGAAAATATAGCAAATAAAAAGCATTTGAGAACAAAGAAGAAACCGGAAAAGTTTAACAGAAACTCAAATATGTATGTATTGATGCAGACGCCTGAACGAAGTAAAGAAGTGGTACGGTAATAGTGTAAAAATCGTACAGGACTAGAAACGCGAGTAAAAGAAACTTTCTAGTGAAGTTTCATTTAAAATTGAAAGAGTGAACAGGAGAAAGTGAAAGCAAGAATTAATAAGATATGTACGTAGGCAGTAGAGAAGTATTTAAATTTTAAATTGTCGGAAGAATAGGCAATGAGAAGACAGTAACAGGAAATAGTAGTATTCGGAAGAAGGTAAAATATAGAAGGAAGCTGATACAAAAATCAGATTAGAATTTCAGCGAGAACTTTCAGTAAAAGAGAATAAAAAGAAAAAAAAATAGGTTACGAAGGACGACAGAGATAAAATATAGAAGAAAGGTAATTTTTACAACAGACTCTAAATATAATCGAAAGGGAAGTGTAGAAAGTTGAAAAATCGAAAGTAAAGGCAGAAATAAGAAATTGAGAGTAGCTATATAAAAGTATAGAGAAGAATAGTAATAGGAATGATAGCAAGATAGAAGTATAAAAAAGGACAGTAACAGGAATACCAGTATACGAAGAATAGAAGAACAACATCGTGAAAAAAATAGGAAAAACTTCAATTAAAATTCAATTTACATAAGTAGTTCGTAAAGACGATAAGATCACAGAAGAGCATAAGAATCTAAGAAAAGAAAAGAGAAAGATAAAATTATTTTTTGAGAGAATAGCATTCTAATTAGGATAGAAAATTAGAATAGCTTAAATTAGGATAGAAAAATAGCACTTAGAGATTTGAAGTGTAAAGAAATAGTAAAAAGTATAGAAGGTTTGGAAAGGAGCTCTCATTGACACAGTAATAAAGGGACAAGCAATGACGAAAAAAAAGACTGAACAATTATAACGTGTGGATAATTACAGCATCACAATAGACAGCGAGAAACATGAAGAAAGGTGTGCAAGTCGAGGACAATTTAAAAGAGTCAAAGTTGAGAAGAGAAAGGAAGATAGGTTTACGAAAGAGTATTGGGTGACAAACTCAGCAAATTTTGAAATTGTAATACTGATAGGTATGTAAGAAAATTGTACAGGTAACGGTAACAACAAAATAGTTGAGAGTAAAGGAGAGAGATTGGAAGTGTAGAAAGATTGAGTATTAAAAGATAGGAAGAACATAGAGAAATAGAGCATCAGAAGGTAGAAACAGTAGAAGTTATGAAGGAGAATAAAAGATAGGGATAGGTAGATAGTTCATTTTTACAAAGGAAGAAAAGAAAATTTTGGGTCAAAGTAAGGATTAAAGTAAGGAAATTAAAAATGAATTTGTACTTGTTGATGGAATAGAGAGAAACACGTAAGGGGAGATAGCAAAGAGATAGATGAGATATATGTAGCGACGAGATGGAAGATAAAATAGAAAAGATGAAGTGGAAGATACAATATATCGATCACAAATTGTGAATAGTTTAAGGCATATCCTCGCACTTTCATTGATACGTGCCGATGCGATTCCATTTAAAAAACCAATGACATCAATGAAATTGCGAGACGGGAAAAGAAAGCGATCATAGGAAAATGGCTATCACAGAGCATTAGGTTCGTGGAGAAGATTGAAACCGCTCTGATCGAACATTTCCGAATTAAGAATTCGAACAACTTGGACGCGAATAATTTTCAAGCGATTCATCTTAACTATCAGATATAAACAAGAAAATGTATAACGAATTCACAAGTTCAGTAAATTCGGATCGAACATTGAGATTTCTCAATTTTGCACTCTTCAGTATCAGGTCGATTTCAGGTAACGATGATAATTACAAAATCTTAGCAGAAAGACCAGTAACCAGCCTCGGAACATTTTTGATGATTGGAACCATTTTTCGTCGATTAGGAATTGTCGATTGGATGGCTGATTACTGAAATTATGGTCTCTTGAAAGAACAACTTTACGTTTACGTTGAATCCCGGTTAATCGTGGAATTTTCCGTAGTCAATGATCTTCCAAATAGCGTTTGGAGTTGTCAGATGGTACGCGATCGTCGTGGTCGGTTTATCGAGCGAGTCGGTTATTTCTTGGCGATTCGGTATCCGGAGAACGAAACACCGTCGGCTACTTTTCCGGAATCAACGAAAACGGCGACGTGATCTCCAGCTTCGAGGTCCAGCAGGACCAGATTGGAGCCTCCTCCTGGACCAACGCTGATCACTGGTCCCCAACTGTCGGAGTTGTTCAATTTCTTTTTCAAAGTGAGTCGAAGATCGGTGCTGCCGTAACCGGCGAAACTGAATTGGTACAGGCCCGGGCAATGAGTGATGAAAATCCCTGTTTGGGCGACATAGCCCACTCCTTTGTCAACCAGCGTCTCGGCGAGAAGGACTCTGGCATTCTGAGACAAACAAATCAATGTTGAACTATTACATTATTATTTTTTTTTTATTAGTAACAGAAAAAATGGATTTGAACCATCGCTGGTCCATAAGTTCTTGTACCATGTTCAATATATAATATATTTAATATATTATGACTTATTTCTACAAATGTTATATTCTAAGATTGCTGGCTTTCAGGAACTCAGTTATAACTCTAAACTATTATATTATATTTTTATGAAACTATTATGAAACAATTATGTATATTATATTGAATTATTATCGATTTGAGCTTGAATTTCAGATGACTTATGATACATTTACAATGGTTTCATGACCACCATAATTTATACATCAATTCAAGCAATCGTAATTGTCGTTAGAAGATTGGCTTAAAATTTTAATATTTTTTTCATTGTAAATTAATATAAAGTCTGAGCTCACATCGATAGATCCCTTAGTGGCAGAAAAAGCGACGACACCAGCACAGTCCGCTGCTGTTGCCAATTTCAAAGACCCGACGGTGGTGATGCCGGAATTTGGCGGGTTTGGTACTGCTGCTTCCGCCAAAATGGCTGCTGCTAGTATTAGCACCGACCACACCACCCTAAAAACAATATTCTTTTATTAAAAATGTAATAAATCCACGAGACATTAACATTGCAATACAATTATATTCAGCATTACATTTCTCGAATTCGTTCTAAAATTCCAATTATCATTTAACAAATAACGCATAAACAGTTGATCAACTTTTATTCTATTTTTGAAATGTTTATCTAGATAACTATTTCAATGTAGGTAGTTAGTTTATTACCATTTCAATTTTATTTATCACATGTTTTACGCAACACATATCGCGCTATTAATAGAAAGAGACACTAAATCCATTGCGGTACTAACGCAATCAAACTCAATATTATTTCCGCAAAAGTTGCATGAAAATACGACCAACGAAACGATAAGATTGCGCCATAACCCGGCATCGCAACCTCAGCAAAATGCTGTTCTGGGTTTTTATCTCGATTTTTTCCTAAATAGTGGAAGTTTTAAAATTCGTTAACGACGAAAGAAACCGTGGAACAACTTCTGCATCATATTAAGAGTAATCGTCAGGGCAAACATACTATTGCAGGTCGCAGCAGAAAATAATGAATAAAAATGACCGAATAATAAAATATACAACTGAAAAATATAATGACTCCTTACTTGTCTCCAAGAAAATAAGAACAGGATATATTGAATATCAAGTAGGAAACCGTGGTACGACATTTGCGTCATATCGAGAGTGATCGCCGAGGCACACATACTAACGGGGGTCGCAGCAGAAAAATAAGCCGACGACTCGTTCTTACGTAAGTGCGCAAGTAGGCGTTCGGGGTATTTTTGTAATTTCATCTCGTTTATTTTTTCGTTCGCATCGCGTTAAATCACCCAGCGTGACCATTCTCGGCAAAGTTCAACCCGGTTTACGACTTTCACTGCTCCGGGCTACTTCTCCGTCTGGTTCCCCTACTTATTCTTTTTTTCTTCTCATCGCTTTATTTGCTCCATCTTTCTTAGCCTCGAAAAGCTTTCGTTTTCGGTTGGGCTCTTTTTGTCCTTCTCGGTGAAATCCGCCTTATGTAGGCGAGATTATTCAGGTCCAAAGTGAAACCACGAGATAAATATGAACCAAATTTTGCCGACCACGATTTTCATCGATAACTATTATTTCTCAACCGTAAAAGAATCCCATTTCATGTCTAATGCCATCTAAGATTTCTTACAATTTTTGTAATAATTGTACTACTCTTTTTATCATTATTTCTTTAAGATTATTGTTGACAAGCATGTAGTGTTATTACTGAAAAATATTCTTCTCAGTGGCAATTAAGATGTATTTCCTTTATTTATATATGTATATATGTAAATGCTTTTAATGCAGTAAGTTATTAACATCATGTAGCTGATTTCTGTACATTCTTTTTATAATTCATTTATATACATATCTTGTTTTTCCCCACACAACATTTGTAAATATACTAGTGTCATATGTACTATCAAAGTATTTCATAGTTCTCATACTGTATGTCGTATAAAATAATATTTCGAATGTTACTGGGGATGTGACAGGGCATGAAAAGTGTCCGTGCAACACTGTGCAAACGATGGAAACAGGAAAGCAAGAGATCGTATGTTGATGCCGGTTTTATGTTTCTCGTATACTCTAGTCTCCAGCGATTCATAGAAACGAGTCAAACTTTACTACCATTCGTTTTGCTCTGTTAATCGCATACCGTGAGCAACGAAAGCAACAAGAAGCTTTTACACTGTCAAATGCGATCAACCACGCCAATGGAGCCTAAACTTTCTACTCTATGCCGAGAGAAAGTCGTCTCTTATGATTTTGTTATAGATTGTATCAAATTTTTTCTTTATGTTAGCCTCTTTGGCACACTTCTTAAATTTCTCTCTTTTGCTAGCATTCATTTCACATCTTAGTTCTTAATGTTCTTATCTGACCAATCAATATCAGGTATATGAAAACCAGTTTAATTTCATACTTCTAAATTTTATTAGAATTAACATTTTCTCTTGAAAAAAATCGGTTCACTCGGTATGTTTTTGTGGAAAACATTGACGGGACGTTATGAACATTTTTAAATATTGTTTTTGTTGGTTGAGATTTCAAAATTTTTATAGTAAACGTTCCATGAAATTCATTTCAGAATTTTTGTGGTAGACAGTTTTAATCATATTAGGTTTATTTGTCAATGTAATATCATATTATGTACAATACTTTATGTTATCATCGAAATCAATGCTTTGACATCTTTGTCGTAAAAAATGTAACAGTTAATGAAATATGCGATTCCTATTGCTCGTTTCTAATTATCAAGCGTCGCAAGAGGTCGTATTAAAGTTCAGGAGTGACCTGCATATTAAGAACGAGAATTAACAGCGTAATGTACTTTTAACCCCTGAATCGCATTTACTTCTGCAAGATAAAATCAGAAGTCCTTTCACTTTCACGGGCTTCAAGGCGAGGATCTCACGTGCGACACGTTTCTGTCGCCTATGCGAAACAAAGTGACAACGGTAAATGAAATGAATCGTGACCGTCGAACGATCAATTTGCTCGTTGAATCGAGCAATAGCGAATGTCATTAAAAATGAAGATTACCTTAAAATTTCAAGTACACTTACTTAATTGCGAAAATGGATAAATGAATGAAATAGTTAGCATTGCAAATAATCTTCAATTTGAAGTAATGCAAGTGTAGTAATGTAGTTATGTAATAACTAATAAATATTAATATGAAGTACTATGTATAATATGTAAACAGATGATAAAACCAATGCATAATATGATAACGGGATACATAGCGTGATGAAGAGAGTTGCAAATGTAATTTTCATTATCATATTATGAATTTTACTTTTCATATTAGACAAGTTATACGATTTTAAGAAAAATTGATACGTTTCAAAAATAATAGAAGTATTCTATGCTTGAAATAACGACCAAATTGAAGTTAATTTGAACTCCTCCATAAGTATTTTCTACATTTGATTTGTCATTGCAAATAATTGTTTAACTCTATAAAATATTAAACGTTTTGATCCTCACTTTATATTCTCTTCAGTAACTTCAAGAAGAAATATTCTATTTCAGGGTTAATTAAAAGTTTAAAAATGATTATCGAAGAGTTCAACGTTTAATAAAGTCAACTAATTATTTGTAATTATGATATTTATTTTAATATACATATTTTATACTTGTTTGATATCGAAGTTGTCTGACGGGTATCCTGCGCGAATTTTGTTTGTTATGCGAAAATGGCAAGGCCACCGTTGAATGTCGAAATCAACCCGGAAGATCCAAGTTACGTTTGGAACTTTTATCGCTGTTCGTGGAAACAATCTTAATCGCTTGGTTGCGCAAAAACTTTGCGTATTCAGGTTTTTGCGTTAATGGAAACAGAGATCAATAATCTCGGTACAATTTCAAACCTAAATGGACGATCAAGAGTTTAACGATCCTCTGCATCATATTGGATATTTTACTATTAAACGATTCGTATCATTCTTATGAAAATAATGAGATTGTTAAAAACAGGTTTATAAATTTTATATCACCGTTTTAACATAAAATAGGATTCTGTTTTTGTTAAACTTAAGGAGTGACTCGATAAACAAACCGAAAATTCGATTAATTCTTAATCATTTTTTGTAATCGATCTTTCATTAGTCTAGTTGCAATTGATCGAATTAATAAAATACATCAAACGGAGATTATTTTGAATTATTTACAATACTTAAAAATCATACATTTTTTTATATCGATTAAGAATATTTATTAAAATAATTCACTAGATTTCTCAAAATGATATAAATTCACAAACTTACAATTTTAATAAAATTACCTAGAATTTTTTTGACAACTAGTAGTATCAGAATTTCAAGTAAACCGTGGGTTTTACTTCAAACGTGCAACGAATGTTTTTATTGTTTTTAAGGACATCACGAGTAGGTAGTGCCGTAATTTACACAAACCTCAAGATTACGTTGAAACATAATACTGTCCATCTTATGCAACATCTGCACCATAATTCCATGTACATATAGTGTGATCCACTTATCGTTGAATCTAATTTAACGCGATAAACCGCGTTTGCATGACGTGGAATGCTTTTGATGCATTGAAATGATTTCTTACCATTATTCAATAGAATTAACCAAGTTGAAAAGAATGTAAATAATGTTTCCTGTGAATTTATTCGTTCTCCCAAGATGCATTATACGTGATAAATGCAACTCAAAGTAAGTGTAATTCAATGAGATTAAAAGTTCTAAAAGTATATAAAGTATTCATATTTTCCACGTAGATAATAAATATTTATGAAGCTATTATTATTGCTGAATTGCGTTGCAGTAATCGATTCACGTTTCTAAGGAGAATTTCAGATTATGTCAGTTAGAATGTTCTTGATAAAAATTGTACCAATTTTACTGTGCCAATAATGAAATATCATGTTAATTTCGATTTTCATCGGATGTTTAAAAATCATTTAACTATGTGAAATTATGTTATTTGTTTGGAGAGGAGAAAATGTATAAAATTTAAGTATATTCAAATGTGCTCAAAAAAAGAAATTAATTTTAAAATTTGCTTCGAGCATAAAATCGCGCTAATTTGAAATATACGCCTAGATTAGATTAATTTGCATAAATGAAAGTAACTGAGGTAAAGAATTTGAATATCGAGTTATGCATAACAAGATGTAGAAAGCTGTCATATCAAGAATCTTAATAGTGATAAATTATGGATTTAATTAACGCAATCGCAAAGTAAAATTATTCTTGAAGAAAGAAACAAATGTAAAGTTTCGTAAATTTTAATGAACAACAACAATGTTAAAATTTAATAGCGTCTAACATAACTGTTTATATTTATAACCACAATCACACAGATAAAACTGAAGCCTTTAAATCGTAACTTAACTCAAAATATCAAATAATTGAAATGATAAAATTAAGCACAGTAATAATTTCATACTTTGTTAATAGAATTATGATTTTCTGAATATTAATTTCGATTTTAATTACCAATAAAACATCAGGTAAAAAGAATAACTTAAATTTCAATATCCTCGTTTCTAGTTAACAAAATTTAATTTATAATTGTAACTATACATATTCTCTAATTAATATTCAAATCCAAATAATATTTAAGTATAAATAATATTTTAAGTCCCTTCACTGTGAATGACAACAAAGGAAAACAATGACGCATAGATTGGCAGGCTTGTAACAAATGGCAAAACTATCTCCTGTAATCCTGTAATCATTCTCGTTAATTTTTAAAAATTTCATTAGTCAATATTCTTATAATTACTCTACTCATTATTCCTTTCGTTTCTCCTTGTTCTTAGTCCATGTTTAACTTGTTTTAGATTTAAATTAACTACCGAAGTGGACCCAAGCAGATGTCGAAATGGGATGTTTCTCTTGTCAACGCTTGTAAGCGTTTACTTAAAATAAAACTAGGAGAAAATTAGAGACACTGAAATTATTGATTCTTTAAAGGGACTCACATGATGGTAGAAAGTGGTGTGGCAGTGGCGGACTTCCTGACCGTGCTGGGCAACGCAGCTGTTCGGTGTTCCAGGTAAGTTAAACCAGGTGAAGTCGACGTACGCCTTTATATTACCTTGGAGTCCGAACTGCTTGGTCTTGACGCCACCTCCAGTCTTCACCTCCCTAGTCGTGTTGCCTTTCCTTTCCTCGTGTCAAGTGCTGCCCCCGAGTCCCCACTCCTCTGGCATTAGTTAAGGACAGTCGAGTAGATAGCGACAGTCGGATTATTGGCTGCCCCGACAGGCAAATTTTCTGATAGGACGCTAATCGGTGTCCTGGATGGAAATTTCAAGTTTGCTTTCTAATACAGCCTCCGAGTTTCGTGGAATTGCGAACTCTGAAAATAAATTTCGAAAATTGCAGGAACGCTTGAACGAACGAATTGTGGTTTTAAATGACAGATGGGAATTTGAGTAAATATTTGTTGCACTTCTGAAAATTATTGAGGGATTAATTACTAGAATTTTTTTACTCTTTCATCTTTATTACTTTGAACAGTGGAAGAGAAATTTGTGCGAGTTTATTGAATCCTAAATCTAGTCTAGTATTTAGAACATCAAATTTGTCTAAATTAACTTGTTCTTCCTTCGGGGTAATCATCATTCGTCGTTCAAGTGACGTCTTAATGAGACAACGTCAACACAATATCGTGTCTATTATACGTAATACCAGGTGTCAGGGAATACCTTATGATTATTTAGAAAACGGATCCTCTAAACGCATCATGAATGGAAATGAATTTTCTCTTTTGGCACACAATGGTAACCAGAACGGAGTAAAGTAATTAATCGCTCACACGGCGAATAATCCAATTGATAACAATCATTTTACGAAATGCATCGAAGCTGTGTTTTAATTTAATTGTTCCCTCATCAGCGTCTGAAGCAATAGACTAATTCTAATTAAATCCTCTAAACCTCTACTGTGCATGTTTTAATACACTTAAATAGTAAGCATTAAATACCATTAATTATTGATTGAAATTAATCAAATTAATATGATTAATCTATGATCGAAGGAAGTCAAAGTAATATGATTAATCATTGAGAGAAATAAAGTCCTATTCTATAATTCAGATTTTTCGTTCCTGTCATGGATAATAACTTTCACTTTGGCTTTCGATTTGCGTTATCACAAGCTGTCTATATCAAACTGTTGCTCCGGTTTATAGTGTCAATATAAAAAAATAACAAATTTAGTTGAACAATTATAAAGTTCCGTTTAAAATTGTATAATATTGCTTAAGTTATGGAAAGTTTTAGAAAATGTAAACAAAGAATTAATCTTCTTTCATTTTTAAGCAATACAGACTTCTTAAGTAAGAATTACGGTACTGTAATTGATTGACATCATAATATCTACTAAAAATATTTCCTTTCGATTGAGACAAGTTTATGCGTGTCTCTATCTCGTCGAACAACTGCTCTTTCCCGGAGGGAATGTACAAGTTTTGCGCAATCCATGAATTACACGAGAAGGGACCCTAAACGACGCATGAAAGTCATAATAGTACTTATCAGTTTGGTCAGTTGTTCCAGTAAACCCATTATTAGAGTAAATTCTATAAATTAAGTACGTCACTTTTCTTCCTTGTTCCTTTTGAAAAATTGCTTGCTCTCATGATATGATAGTAGCACATTTTTATTGAAATGTGGCAGTGTGATATCCATTAATTAATCAAAATAACAGCAATTTCGATTGACGATATTTTTAAAGAATTAAAAAGGCTGGTCTTACTAACTAATAATGTAGTACATTGCGTCTGAATTTCATTGATGATCTTTACAAAATTTTAAATATTTACCTAATAGGGATTGATTAATTATCGAAACAATATTCTTTCTCTTCTAGAAATAATAAATATACATTTAATGTTAATTATGATGAATTATATATTTTTCTTTACATTTGATAATGACCAATACATTTTTATATATGGCAAATTTATTCAAAGGTAATTAATATTATACATTTATAAATGTATACATTGCTGCTGAGATCTATCTTCCAGGTAAATTTATTAATTAAGTCTCTTGTGGTTATGCACTCGAAGTACTAAAAATTTAGAGAAATAAAACGAAGATTACGGAGATACTACCCTATAAGAAGCATTGAAAATATAATTCTCGGCAACCAAATACGCGAGTTTTATTCGTTCCAGGAGAATTATGTCACAATTAAAAAGAAAACTTGTATGATTCTGTTTGTATGTCGTCCTCCCATACAGAGAGGATGAAAATGTACCAGTGGGTCACCGGAGACAGAGTTTATTTCCAGTGACCCCCTTTTTCGTTCCTCTTCCTTCGAATCCCCCATTTCCTTTTCCACCACATGAAACATCTCGAAAGTTAAAAGGAGCAAGATGAATATCCCATATCATCACGTCTCTTGTCAGTTTCATTTTGAACATTGATCCTTGTCTGTTTTGTAATATAAAAAAGATGCAGGATTTCATAGCGCCCGAAATATATGTTTTACTTTTTACATAAAACAAATTATTCATTTTACATGTACATTCTTAAAGTATCAATGTCCAAGTATTTGAGTACGTGAACAATTTCACCAGACTGTTTTACTAATAATTACATTAATGAAATGTACCTATTGAAAGTAAAATATTAACCGAGTTAGTTTCGAATTTTATTGCAAAAAAAATTTCTTTTCTATTACACCTCAAATAATTTCTTGTAAGGACCCAAATCATGTTCACATAGTGTTCTAAAATCGTAACGATTCACTTTCGACTTTTGTTTTTTAGGTAGCAACAATAATAAACGCCAGATAATTATGAGCATTAAATTTTAAAAACACATTAATTATCACTATAAGTATATTTACGAGCAACCACGAAGAAAAATGTAGGTGCGCGTGTTGGCAGTAATTTCAAACTTAGATAATTTCTCTCGTGAAACGAAAATTTATGTTCCAGTGCTCGTTTAATTTTATGTAGCTAAAAATGATCGCAGCCTACCATTTTATGGGGAATTCTTAACACCGAAGAAACTCTTTCTATTTACCATAACTTTACGATCTATCGCAGTACTCTTTTTACTATGTTCGCCACTAATAATCGCTACCTCTAATGAAGAAAAGTGTGAAATTGTCAGAGAGTGACATAACTTTTTTCTGCAGTATTAAGCATAATTCTATCAGAGGTATGTCGAAAATTTTCATAGTTTCGAAAACTGAAAGGGAAAAGAGTAATGGGCCGATGAATTATGTTCGCTAAATACCAAGTAAATTATTCGTGTTTCTATTCAACGCCTTCTGAGAAACTTGAGTTACGGTTGTATAGTGAACAAAACTTTCCACCAATCGAGGCTACTATACAGAATTGCAGTACGAAATTATTCAGCATATTTCATCATCGACGACTGATATACAAACGAGAAACTTGTTGGTGGCAAATGTATAGCTAGATACGACAAAGATAGAATGAAAATGATTGAATTTCAAACGCCACTTCAAGAAAGAATTCTACAATTTTACTTTCTCAAACTTTATGCTATTTGAAGTATGAAACGAATAAATGTTATACAATAAGTATTATATGAAGAATTCATTTGATATATTTTTATAATGTATTTATCATACATATAGTATAGTACCAATTGTATGTAAAAGTTCTATCGATAGTTAAACTTAATTAACTTACACGTGTGTCTCGAATGATTCACCATCTATTTCTATCAATATATTAATTATTTTTCTCAAGAGGTCAGAGTTCTTCCACGAACGTCTTCATCATTAAATGGAAAGTCACTACGCCTCCACAATATGGAACAAACGAAAGTTTAACCTCGGGCTACACGAAATAAACAACAAATTTTCATTGATTTATTTAGTATCACAACAGAATGTAGCCTTTCATTTGTTCCTTTTATTTGTTACTAGAAATTTGGTATCAATATAGTAATTTTTCTTGACTCTGCTACTGTCCGAACTCTATTATTAAAAATGCATGAATTAAGCTACCAGAAAAGATAACGGGATTAGAAATAATATAGTAAGGCATGTCTTATTATTTTTGTACAATTTCATATTTATTCTAAATTCGTAATATTACATTAAGTAACCGCGGGAGAATGGCACGATTATCGAAGCTCCGTCCTAAGTTGTGCAAGAGAAACTTATGTACGTATAAAGAAAATCCTTATCGGCGCAAAAAGATGTTCGCGAACGATCGCTGATTCCGCGAAACGTTTCGTCGCGACGGATCTTTAACTGCTACTAGTAGCACAAGCGGCAAAATAAATAAAAATTGCGTCGAGTAGAAGCAAGAGAGTAGAAGTAGAGGATAGGTAGGAACGAAGTGAACACAGAATTAAGGCAAGCTTGGGTAGCGCGCAAAGAACATTCAAAATAAACTTCCCGCGTGTGCGAGGAAGTACGAGAAACCCGGAAAAGAAAGTAAACGAATTCAAGGGATATATCAGTTATGCAAACTGCGTTATCGGTACCGATGCACGTACACTCGATAAGTATATACAAAGTAACCAATCGTTCTTCTTAAATATCGATCAAAGAAATTTTCAGTTCGAAAGACAAGTTAAGAACCCATAATTACGTGTCAAATTAGAATTACAGGTATATCGAGCTTAGGGAAGTCGATACTTTCTGCGATTGCAGAGGAGGGCTAGGACTGCTTGTCGAATTTTCCTGAATTCGAGTATTCAAATACTTCGCTGATTTAAATGTGAGTATAAGTCAAGTGCTTGAGTGTTGGTATAAGTACTCGTTAAGTGCTTGAATAATTGTAGTATTTGAATAGTGCGATGTGAAGTGTAATAATTCTGATAGAAATAATATACGTGCATTTTTATATTATTGTATACTTGCTTTACTCTGTTATGTGTCTTTGATATATTTTTAAGGAAAGACTTATTCATTGAATTTTTCAAAACATACGATAATATAATCTCGTGTAGATAAAATCAAATAGAATAATCATCCCATATTTTGGAATTCCTCTAGGAGTGTATTTAAATTTAGGCTAATACATGTATCAATGTAATATAACGTTCTAGAATGAATTAATATTGAATACTAAAATTAATCAAAATGGTCTCTTGTAAAAAAGAAACATTTAAATTATTATGCAAAATATACTTAAATCCATTTTGCTGTAATATTCGAATATTATTACTCGAATACTGAAATTTTCAAAGTATATTTGCAACACTTCGATACTTATCGAATATTCGAAGAGCCCTAGCCCAATTTTGGACCCACTTTCTTGCTGCGTCGATTCTCTCATTTCATCGTCGATGAGACTTATTTTTTTTTTTCCTTTTTTGCCAGAGGGCAGCGAGTCGGTATTTACAAATTTCGAAGAGCAGAGGGGGACGTTATTTACAATGATTCCCGGCGACATCGAATCGGCGCACGCCATCGAGTTCCCGCGATTTGGATCGGTGAGCACAACTTGACTTTCACTCTGGACAGTGTGCTTTCGCGTCGCTGTACCTCGATCGCCTTGGATCTTTCTTCTTCTTTGTCTTGGCCCTCGTTACCTCGAGAAAGCATTCTGTTATACTCATTCCGCGGGCCTCGAAGGTATGCAAAGAAATTGAGCGTAAACCGTTACCCCGTTATAATTAAACGTTATCTCACGCCTAGTTTCATTGTCGAGGAATGCGTGTGCTTAGAATGGTGAACGCGCAATTATTAAACAAGTTTTAGAAAAGACGAGTCGTAAATTATAATAATTATAGAAAACCACTTCATTAGGAAAGTTCACATCGAAGTAATGGAATTAATTTTCTTTGTCTAAACTGAAGAATACATTTCTGATTCAAATGTAATTCGATTTTCGTTGAAGTAATTAATGGTTTAAATTATGTATATGGCTTTAATGATGGCAACGAATTTACCCCAATTTCTTCGACGCCTCGTAGACTTGAGATGCAATCGAACTTCCCATTCTTAACACGTTGACTGCCAGACTGACATGTAAAAATTCCTACGAGAATACAATTTTGTTCTTACACAGTTAGATATTATGTAACCCAACATTTGTGCTTATTTAGTGCTTATTTTTGCAACTCCTTTAGAATTTACCAATCCTATCCAGATTTATATTCTTTAATACATCACCTTCAGAATTAATTCATTTAATTCTTTGATGAAAGTCCTTGTCACCCTTATGTAGGTTACGTGTGTTCAACGTGTTAAAGAAAATGGTATACAATAAAATGCCGCAGTGTCAGCGATCGATTGGCTGTCCGTTGACAGCGAACCACCTAAACTAACAAATTATCGTCCTGACAGGCTGGCCCCATGCTCGGCCAATTGCAGGCGCTGGCGCCGTTGTCGAACGTTAGGTGAACCGGACAGTTGAACACGTGAAGCGTGAACTTCTTCTTCCATTCGTCCCAGTGGCAAGCGTAGAACTTGTTGCAGAAGTTAGGATGTCGGAACAAGCCAGGCCTGGCGCAGTTGGTGGCACCCTCGAGGACCTCTTCGGAGTCTCGAAGTCCTCCAGGTCCGTAGCGATCGAAAGAGGCGCCGCCAGTGCTGACAGAGTTCGTGGTGGCTCCATTATTGTTCAAACTCTTACCAGACCTGAAATTGCTCGCTAAGCCTCGACTGGAAGTTCCTCCGATGAGGTTCTGCGGTGATAACGGGACGTTAACACGGAATCCCGAGTTCGGAGTCACGCTTGGCAGATAAGCTGTCGAAGGTTTCTCTCGAATCTGAGAAACTGTAGAGTACTGGAAGCCAGGAGCTGGCGTTTCCTCCGTCCAGATTTTAAGTGGCCCTTTCGACGAGGACTCGTAATTGGTTACGTAATCGTCGTCCTCGTAAGACACATCCTTCTCGAGATCCACGTAGATCTCGGAATCGTCGTAGTTGGAGAGGTCCACTTTGCCTCTGGACGAGTTTATCAGTTTGGAGCCTGGTCCTCGGAGATTGGCGAAGGGATCTCCCTTGCAGGTGCACTCGGCTCCGAGCTTGCCAAGAAGAAGAGGATGAAGATCGCTCCACTTCACGATTACCTTACTCTTTCCTACGGCTGTGGACTTGGCAGTAGTTTGGTATGAAACGATGGTAGAAGGTGTCGAGTAACCACGCGAGAGAGACGACTGCGATTTTCCGAATGGTGCCGACGTCGATGAGCCGTAACTTTGTCCGAAAGTCGACAAGGAGGACGTCTGACTCTTGGAGAAATCTCCTCGAGCGTTCAAGGTACTTTGTATTGGCGTGTACACATCGTATTGGCTTGGGACGTACTTCGTGCTGCCTCTGTAATTTGTGACTAATTTTCCAACTTCGTCTCTGGATATGTCCACGCTCGACGGGGAACCACCGGATTGAGTCACGGGTGTGAGCGGTGTTGATTGCTGATAAGTGATGTCAGGAGTTGTGAATGGTTTTCTATAGGTCACTCCGACGCCTGGGGAGTTGTAATCGGTTGGCAAGTATTGAGTCTGAAATGGAAAATACATTTCATTGTTTATGGGTTTCATTTAGAGACTTTAATGGGTGTTGAAGGGGAAACATTCTAGAATTTCCTGTTTCGTATGTAAAACATATGCAAAGTATACGTCTATGTTTTACATAAAGCACATATAAGATATGTATGGTTTACAGTTTATGGTTTTAATTAAAAAAAATGTATCGGCTATTGAAGGAGAAACTATCTAGAATTTACCTGTGGTTTCAGTGATTCTGAAATACTGGCAGGTGTCACCTGATCGAACGAGGTCCTCGAAGTCGACTCGACGTATTCAGAACCAAACGTACTAGAGATGTAATTAGTCTGGAAAATTATGTTGTAATGCGTAAATTATAAATCCATATTCGTTAGTAAATCGTGTTTTTAGATGTGATTCGACACTTCTGATTCATGACACGTTGATATTGTGAGCATTGTATAGCAAGGATTATTTTAACGTTCATATTTATCATTATTAACATAGATTAACATAGATAGAATAAATAAAGAAGTAGAACATATTAGGAATCAATATTAATATTAACCAAAATCTTTCTGTTACTTGTAATTATTACTTGTAACCAAAACCACTTTACTCAAAATAATAATTATTAATCCTACATGTTTTTGTTTCATTGATTATCACTGGTTTTAAATAACTCCCTCTATCTAAATAATTACAAATAAGTCATACCTGTGGTTGCTCGGTGACGAATGGACTTGAAGTGCTCGTTCCAAACGGCCTGGGTTTAATAGAATACGTCGACGATCCTCCGAACACCGAAGAAGGCGTCGTGCTGGAAACATAACCATTCTGCCCTCCACGTTGAGAGGTTCTCGTTCCAAAATCGAACTGACTCTGACTAAACGTATTTCCATCCTGAATATTTCCCCTAAATTTATCGTGATTCACTGTCGCAGGCCCAGGCGTCGACGACACAAGAGTCTTATACCCAGTGTCAACTGCCGTCTGAACCGTGGATATTATAATCGGAATTTTCGACGATTCGAAACTAGTGGCCTTATAACTGTCCAACGATCCAGTTGTGTAACCCGCGGGTGTAACAGTTGAAATTGATTCACGTGTGAAGCCAGACGGAACTTTCCCTTGGTAGTCTCCGCCTGTGGGTCCACTGAAAGTGCTCACAACATCAGATGAACCCGTGAAACCACCGAATTTCGGTGACTTGTACATTTCAACGCTCAAGAATGGAGTCGGCGTCGTCACGGTAAGAACACTGCCTTGGGTTGGAGCAATGGGAATCCCCGCGGAAGATGTTACACCAGTTTGGAATGGAATACTTGGCGTGGGATACGAGTAGCCTGATTTCGACGGACCCAAGGTAATCTTAGAGGTATCGATATGATTTACATCCTGAGATTGCGTTGAGGTTTGTCCTGAATAAACCTGGATGTTGCTTTCAGTTGACGTCTTCGTGTAACCCGCCACGTTGCCTTCGAACGCCTTCGCGCCAATGTGGTCGGCATTAGTCGCAGGTCGAGGTTTCCCCGTGCTGATCACGTAGCTACCGTGACCACCCAAGGAAGCGGTCGTGATACCTGTTCTGGTAGATCCTGTTTTTGTGAATCCGATTGGCACTTGTGTTCCGGGAACACCTGTGCTATGTCCTGGAGGGATGATCGAGTCTGGAGGGAAACCTCCACCTGGCCTGTAGTCTGGGATATCGTTTTCTGTGTACTTTGTAGTCACGTCTCCGTTATTGAATCTGATAGTACCTCGACCTCCGTTATCATGGTACTCGTTGGTCTTGTACCCGGTGTCGTGAGTCACGGGTACGCTGCCAATTCCTGTTCCGTAGGTGGAACCTGTGCTGAAGCCTCCTTGATGCGAGAATCCTGTAGAAATACCATGTCCAGTCGAGCCAATAATCGTTCCAGGTTGGACAGATCCACCAAGCGTCACTCCAGGTGCTGTTTGACCAGTTAGGACAATTCCAGGAGTTGAAGCTCCGTGTAGAACAGTTCCAGCATCAGGTGGTCCTGTCAGTAGGATTCCAGGGGCAGGTGTTCCATAGACTGAGGTTCCGTGACTGCTTGAACCAGTGTACACAGTCTTGACCCCTCCGCTAACTACGTAGCCTGGTGTACCAGTGACAGACGTGACGTATCCTGGATGACTGCTTCCAGTTACTATGGTGCCTTGATCGGAAGATCCTGAGATGACTGTGCCTTGAGTGTCTCCGTAAGTGATAACACTTCCTGGAGAAGAGTCTCCTGTTAAGATTGTTCCTTGAACGCTGTTTCCTGTTATGACAGCTCCAGCTCCAGGGGTTCCTGCTGTTCCATAGGTAACAGAAGGTGTACCGAACCCGTGGTACGTTATGCCTCCGATGGTAAGTGTATGACCTCCAACTAGAGTGGTATTTAAATCCCCAGGGCCTGGAGGTCCCTTGTAGCCACCTGGATATCCATTTGCACCGTGGTAGATAGTTGTGCCGGACGATGTACCTCCGTATCCCTTAGTTCCAGAATTGCCAAAGTACGTTGTCGATACTGATTGTCCAGGAAACACTGAACCGGTAGAAACACCATGAGTGGTAGAGTAACCGTTTGTATTATAGGACTGACCACCTGATTGCTGAGTAGACCCTTGACAACCGAAGCTTCGACCACAATCGACGACTGGCCCGTCCGGTTTTGGTACGTAAATCGGTCCAGCTGTGAAACAAAATTTTAATTAATTATGTAACTTTCAATTACAGAGCTGTATAATCGTAAATTTACAAAGGAAATTTGGTACCCAGAAAATTTTGTTGTAATTGTGCATGCTATCTCTTTATTCCAATCAGTTTGTTATACCTATTGTAACTAACATTTCTAAGGAAATGTTTGTCTCTTAGATTTCCAAAGTAAATTTCTGTTTATTGCACCTAAAGTTTCGTCAACTTTAGTTTGAATAGTATACAAAAAAAGTATGGGTGAGCTTGTATTTATTTTAAACTCTTATAATTATTCATAACTCGTAATAGATGCAAATGCAGCCAAGAGTGTTTGACAGAGGATACTCACGTCTTTGTCCACCTCCACCTTTTACTCCTGAATCGTCATAACCGCCAGTAGAAGCTTCTACGTAACTTGTTCCAGTTGATTCTGCATGGCCGCCACTAGTGGATCCTGCATAACCTCCAGTGTAACCCGATCCAGGAGAGCTTGGATGAACATTGCCCGATCCTGTATATACTCCAGGAGTCGATCCCGTATAACCTGTTCCAGCAGATCCAGGATGGACACCAGCTGATGATCCTGAGTATCCTCCACCCGTAGATCCTCCGTAGTCTTTAGTGCCAGATCCTGTGTAACTGGTTCCAGCGGATCCAGGATGAACACCAGTCGATGATCCTGAATATCCTCCACCAGTAGATCCTGCGTGAGCACCACTGGACGATCCTGCATATCCTCCAGTGTAACCCGATCCGGGAGAGCTTCTATGGACATCACCCGTTGATCCTGCATATCCACCAGTGTAACCCGATCCGGGAGAGCTTCTATGGACATCACCCGTTGATCCTGCATATCCTCCAGAGTAACCCGATCCGGGAGAGCTTCTATGGACATCACCCGTTGATCCTGCATATCCTCCAGTGTAACCCGATCCGGGAGAGCTTCTATGGACATCACCCGTTGATCCTGCATATCCACCACCGCTAGATCCTCCTTGTCCTTTAGTTCCAGATCCTGTGTAACTGATTCCAGTCGATCCTGAATATCCCCCACCTGTAGATCCCGAATATCCTCCACCTGTGGATCCTCCGTGAATACCGATCGTAGAACCTGAATATCCTGATTCAGTTTCTTGACCAGGGAAATGGGATCCTGTGCCAGCTCCTCCACTATAAATTCCGTTTGATCCTGCATGCACAGTAGCTCCTGTTTCTGCGTATCCTGAGCCCGTGGATACTTGACCGGTACCGGTTACTCCTGAATATTCGGTGCCTGCAGATCCTGCGTGACCTGAGCCTGTGTATATTTCATTCGTTGATCCAAAGTAGCCAGTATTCGCGGATCCTGTATATCCTGAACCAGTCGAACCTCCATGACTTCCAGCAATTGATCCTGATCCACTATAACCTCCAGAAACAGTTCCATGTTGACCACCAGTGCCTATGTGTCCTCCTGTCGTTGTTCCAGAATATCCACTTCCAGTTGACCCAGAGTACCCGGTTGATCCCGATCCACTGTAACCTCCAGAAACAGTTCCATGCTGTCCACCAGTGCCTATATGTCCTCCTGTCGTTGTTCCAGAATATCCACTTCCAGTTGATCCGGAATATCCAGTTGATCCTGATCCACTGTAACCTCCAGAAACAGTTCCATGCTGACCACCAATACCTATTGTTCCAGAATATCCACTGCCAGTTGATCCCGAATATCCAGTTGATCCCGATCCACTGTATCCTCCAAGGCCAACTCCATGTTGACCACCAGTGCTTACATGACCTCCCTTTGTTGTTCCAGAATATCCACTTCCAGTTGACCCAGAGTATCCAGTTGATCCCGATCCACTGTATCCTCCATGGCCAGTTCCATGTTGACCACCAGCACCTATGTGCCCTTCTGTTGTTCCAGAATATCCACTGCCAGATGTTCCAGAGTATCCAGTTGATCCTGATCCACTATACCCTCCAGGAACACTTCCATGCTGACCACCGGTGCCTATATTACTTCCTGAAATCGATCCCGATCCACTGTATCCTCCAAGACCAACTCCATGTTGACCACCAGTGCTTACATGACCTCCTGTCGTTGTTCCAGAATATCCATTGCCAGATGATCCGGAGTATCCAGTTGATCCTGATCCTGATCCACTGTATCCTCCAAGACCAGTTCCATGTTGACCTCCAGTTCCTGTATGACTTCCCGCTGTTGATCCAGAATATCCACCACCACCTGTTCCAGAGTATCCAGTCGACCCCTGATCAAACGATCCATGACCTCCAACGTTAGATCCATCGTATCCAACGCCAGCTGCTCCAGAAAACCCAGAATGACCCGAATATCCTCCAGTCGCTTCAGTATTGGAATAACCAACACCAACTGTCGTGCCAGTGTACACTCCGTTTTGGAATCCTGTTGTACCTCCATGTCCTTGAGGCAACGCTCCAGTAAAGTAACCACCAGTGCCAACGCTAGATTGGCCACCGGAATAGTCGTATTCTGGTCTTGTATAACCGCTATCAGAGTAACCTCTCACTAACCAAGGCCACTCGCAAACAAACTTCTCTTCGTCGAAGATCAATCCGAATGGACAACGGAATTCGTATGCCATCATTTGGGGGCCTCCTACAATTATAATTTTGAATTATTTTAGAAAAATGGTTGGCATTAAATTAAAGGAGTACTCTCTTTTTTACCAGTTTCGAGTTTTACCAATTTTGTTTGCATCCAAAGTCTAAAGAAATCTACTTTTTTATATAGTAACAAGAGAGTACCCCGTTACGAGTTTACGAATTGAGAGACAAGAACCTAAATCGATGCAGGCGAAGAACCAACGAGGATTTTGAGGATCCGCATAGTAACCAGGCTTGGATGGACATTCGAATCTTACTCGAGCTACAGGTGCGATTTCACTGCTTCCAGGACACGGGGATCCTTGTGGCAGTGATCCTGGCCAAACGCAAACTTCTGTGCTCTCGTCGAAGGACAAACCCGCTGGACAGTCGAACTCGAAGACCGAATAGTCTTCTACTTCTTGATTAAATTTAACGCAACGGTAAAATCTGTGAAAGAGGCCAAATTGTAAATGCTGAATAGTGTCCAAAAAAGAATGCTATATTTAATTGATTAATAATTTGATTGTAAGTACCTGTTACAACTCTTAGGATGAACGAAGTAGCCTTGTCTTGAGCAAGTGAACTCAGTTTGAGTGTTCTCGCGGGCTACTCGAATATGTCCTTCGGTGTCGACTACGCGAACAACTCGAAATTCGGATGATTTGACTTTAGTCGGATAAGTGAGTTGAGTTTGCTGCAATTTGAAACAAATTTATAATAAATATATGAATCGAATCATTAAAGTAAGTAAAAGATCCGATTATTTCAATATTTCAAAATACTGTCTAAAAATAGTTTCATGTTTAATTTTGCTAGTTTAAAAAATCTGAGCACTTGTTAGAATTGAATACGTATCGCCATCTATCGACACACACTGCCAGTTCAAGACTATAGTGAAAGGTAGCGTACCGACGGATATTTAAATTCTATAATTTCGAAATAAAAACGATAAAATTAAAAAGCAATCGAACTCTGATGTGAACAATATTAAAAACGAATAAAATGCCGTTGGATAGGTAGCAGTATTTTTTTTAGGATATAAGCCACTAAAAAGGATACCGTACTTAACGATTGATGTTAACTTTCCAATAAGAACTATCGTTATCATCAGTATTTTTATTTACATGTAAATCGTCTTCCAAAGCATTCAGAACAGCAGCTCTTGATTTTCTCTTAAAATCTGTGAACGAGTGATGAATTTCATGCGTAAGCGGCTTGCCGCACTTAGTTTCAAAGTCGTTCTGCACGTCTCGTATTGCAAGTCCTGGCAAGTTCCGGAGCAGAGCATATTTTCCCTAAAATCAAGAAATCGTTATTTTTTTGCTAAACACAATTTTATAATAAAGCCAGATGTACGATGACCACATACTTTTATTGCAATGGAAATTTTATCCTCGAAGGCGATCCAGGTTTTATTCTTGAAGGCATATGGGGCAGTTAAGTCTTCGTCCCTTTCAATCGTCCATTCGCCTTTGCTCATCGAATCGCATAGCTAGAAACAGAAAACGAAATCAATAATCAAGTATAACCTTCTTAATACATTAGAGCCGATATGTCGTCTTTTAATTTTTAATGCAATTATAGTAGCTATACAATGTAGTAATTTCGATAAAATATATTTCTTTGGCAAGGCTTATTTGTGTTGAACAGTTATAAAAACTTAATAATAATAATATATATCCTACATAATATATTTTATACCTATTATGAACTTTTCATTTATGTTATTTTATTAGAAACTATTTTCATTTTCTCAAAAATATGATAATGTCTATGCAGTAAGGAGAATTCTAGAAAAAATACGTTTTAGTTTCGGTGTTGGTACAAACTTTAATTCACCGAAAATATTCTTTCTCGTTTTCTTTTATAAAACTACATACACTTTACAATCAAATAAAAGATAAACAGAAAAGTAAACTACATCACTTTTAAAAGATGTCTTCTAAAATGCATATTAGCTCTCACACTAATTACTCTAATCACACGTCATAGTCATCATATTCGATTCACATGTCATTGAAGTTCTGTAAGGCTAAGGTTGACTTCACACCTGTTTCTGATCAATGATAACCGGCTGCCTCTCCACAGTCGATGACCTTGGAGTATTGTCATCTTCATCCTTCAAACTAAACTTGTAGGCACTGGCTGGTACCGACACCAGGATCTTTCGTTTAGGCGCTCCCAATCCGCTGATCAAGTCGATCAGGCTATCCGCGTTGAACATGTCGAAGAGTCCCATCAATCGTGACGGATGAAACGTGTGATAGTCCTCGTCATCCTCCACCAAGTAATGCGTCGGGACCGTGAATAGATCCACGTATCTGATGACAAATATGAACGTCTAAATATATTTGTATTAACGCATGTTTACGGATACGAACAAAATAACCGCCACCGTAATGAATTCCATGAATCATTGTTGAAAATAGGCGATACGAGAACTGGGAGCAACGTAATCATCGCATGGGACGTGTTGCTTGTCTCATAAAAACGATTACGATTGTTATAAACCGTCCATTTGATACCGTATTCGGAACAGTGTCGATCGCATATCAAGAACTGCCTCGAGTACGCTAAATTCATCCATATTCAACGAAATATGCCGAGTACGGCTGATCCATAATGCGAATCACGTACTGACTTTGGCTAGAATTTACTCTTGACTCACTTCGCTAGCTTCAAATCGTCACTATGACCTATATAAGTGTATAAACTTAAGAAACGTGATAGAACCTAAATTATTTTTAGATCAAGTACAGTACAACAGCAACTGATAAATTATGAATTGGAAGGTGGAATTAAATGAATTAGTTTTCTCAAACTTTCTATTCCTTGATTATGAGTCATACTTAATTGAACTATTCGTAAAGGAAATCAACATCTATGCCATCCTTGTTTCTTAGAACTACTTACTCTACCTCTTAAAGGTATCGATCATGTGTTCAGTGCAATACGAATTTATTTTTATCAAATAAAATTGCATGCATTTGATAAAAAAATTCTAATTAAAGTTTACATTCGGAAATGTTTCTGTTCCGTACAAATTTTCGGTAGAATGAATACTAATCGAAATATTCGCGCAGACTTTCTCATCGTTAACATTCTACAAGGATGAGTGATAGAAAAGATGATGGAGTACTTCAATCACAAAATGCGCTATATCTCTCTAACTGTTGCGTCTACGTCAAAATCGTAAATAATAAAAGTGATTGCAAATTAAATTTGGAAATGTTTGTGGCCTATACAAATTTTCGATAGAATGAATAGTAACAGAAATATCAACACATGAATACTTCACGAGGATGAGTAATAGCTCAGCCGTCCCTCGGAACATAAAATAAAAAATGTTGCATGCCAGGAAGCGTTAAAATAATTTCTGCAATCTTTGCACAATCACTTGATGTAGTGTTCGTTTACTCTTGTCAAACACTCGGATGACACCTCTCGTTCTCGTTCGCATTCCTGCCAGCATCACTCGTACTCTCATCCATATTCAACGTAAAATTCCAAACCGTTCTACGACAGTTTGCGAATGATCCACTAATTGTAAAGGCGCGTCAATCCGCGGACAATCGTTCAGTCAACTGGTGCATCAGATTATTACGGCACTCCTGACGCGGACTACCGACTTTACATCTGGCACAAGGTTAGGCAGATACACCGAACATAGATGAGTATTTTTTACTGAATCTGTTCTCACTTACTCCCTTGGTCAATAATTCATGAGACAGTTGAGCCGACGATGCATTGACGTTTCTATTGAAACCTTAACGGTTTCGCAAGCATTTAATGTTGCTCTATTGATATTTTGTGAAAAGTCCTATTGGCAGCAGGGATCGAGTTCCCAGAAAATTTCAATTTACGCGTTCGAATTTGTCTTTATGTTTTATGCATTACTCGACCCAACATTTTCTTTTAAGAAACACTTTTTTTTTGTAGTGAAACTTTTCTTTTGGTGAACATGTCAATTCTTACAACTTAGGTTGTTGGGAAATTTCGTTTTAACGTTTCACAATTTTACTTGCAACCAAACTATTCGCCCCATATAATTTGTCCATTTGAACCAAGTAACTTTTGTAATAATTTTTGTTTGATCTCATGAGATATTTAATCATCCCGATTTCAGCGAAACACCCTATATATTATATATACACATAATTGTAAAAGGTATGTATGTTAATGTATATATTAATATTAACACATATTTATCAAGAACCATAACTCCAGTAAAAAAATCAATTGAATTCTTACTTCGAGAGTTCCTTCAAGTCAAACTGCTTCGCCAGATCTTCCGGTTTCGTTGGCAAAACCAAAAAGATCCTCTTGTCGTACGATTTCCTCACGAATTCGTCTCTCAAGCCCTTCACGAAGTGGACCAAACGTTCTTTCGAACCTGCTGTCATGTTTAATTCTACTCCATCGACCTGCACGCATGAAGAAACGTTGTCGAATTACAGACTACTAGATTTGATTATTTAAGTTGTTATAGAAATGTGAATTACCTCTTTCAAAATTCCCATCAGACGAGCGATGATCTCCTGACGGACTGTGCCGGAAGTTCTGAGCGTATTCCCAGGGTCATCCACGGAAATCATGAACTGAAGAGGTGGATTGATCCCTTTCAAGGATTTTTGAAAGCTCTCGAAACCTACAAAATATTTATTAGAATGTTAGCTATAATTTATGAAAACAGAAAACTCGATTAGTTACGTATTGATAGAATTAAATATTCAGGTTTAACGCTCCTATGAACAATCGCTGTATCTTCTTATTTATCTCGTGTTTACAACGTTCTCACATCTACGTCTCGTGTAATTACATAAGAACCGCTATAAAACTGAAACACGTGGTAAATGTACATTTTTATCGCAGCACACAATAACGTTTGCAATTTCTTCGGTAATAATGGGGTACCATAATTTCACATCTTAGTGTTCTTAATTTTGTTTATAAGAGAGCTCTGCGTTTCGTACGTGGGCCACTTAGAATCGGAAGAATTTTTACGCGCTTCCTGGAGCTGTATTTTTATCTTAATTGTGTAGTAAATTTCACGATAACTAACGGTCACTGGTAAAAGAAAAAAAAAAAGAAAAAATGGCTGTAAGAGGTTCCGCCTTCCATTCTACGTGATTGTCAATCTCGAACACGACACACGATGCCGTTTGGTGAAACGAAATCACAGTCTTCGTGCAATTAATCACAAACTTTCGCGCACTCTCCTAATTGGCCTTGATCTCTACTAAAAATTACAAATTGTCTTTTCCATGAATTGGTATTGTTACTATATTCAATGAAAACAAGTCAATTGAAACACAATGAAACTTTATTGCCTGGAATATTAGTTGCATGGTTTAAATAACGTGTATAAATGTGCAAACGATCTATTTCTTTACAAAATTTGAAATTCATTATATTAATCATTGAATTGCCATAAATTACGATTATAAATAGCAATACATTTTTCAGTAAAATTATAATTTCAATGGGAGTCAGATAATGATCTGATTGCACGATGGATTACATTACACTCGACTTTCTTTCGAAGTTACGGTTGCGAATTACGGTCTATACGAAAACTGGTTTGACAAAAACTCCACCTTTTACGACCAGTTGCTTTTTTCATGCAAAAGTTCCCATAATTTCGTCCAGGAGCAATTATGTTTATCCTTGCATTTATCGTATAACATTTAATGTTTAAAGTCGAATAAATATTTACGTCTTTGTTCGCAATTCTTTTAATAATTCTTTCGATTAGATTAGAATGTTTAATATATTCAAAATAAAAAAAATGAAAAAATATATTATAACAGCAGTATTTTAAGCAATGCCTCTAAGTATTTAGTGAGAACGAAAGGGTCATAAAATATTTTATAATTGTGCAAGTGCTTATCTGAGTTTCCTTTAAACCAACAATTTTATGTTCAGGTGTATTTCTTCTCTCCGCCAACAAATTTCGACAGCCATTTTTGCTCATTCAATCTCCAGTTACGTAAAAAAACTTGTCGAACTTGTTATTGCGTATAATCGCTGTCCTTAAACGTAGGGAATTGTCAGGATGGCGTGTTCTGTACTCATTATTATCAAGAGATCGTTCAAGCGAAGCATTTCGAATTGGAATCGAAAAACGCCACGGGTCCGTGCCAAAATCGTGCATGGGTGTGGCTAATGAAACGCGAAGACCGTTGAAAGTGGTTCCTACAGATGATCCAGATGTAACAAGTATCACTTTCCCTCGCGCGCGGCTAAATCATACTTAGCGAGTGTCCATTCTTTCTTGACCGAGATTTAATCTTGACATTGGGAGTGGAATGTTTAAAACGGTAGCAGTTACACAACCAAAGGGAGATTATGGGGCAGATACCCAATAAAAGTATCGTATTGCCTCTTCCAAACAAAAGGATTGAAACAATGTTTAATATTTGGTGAGCATGAGAATTATATGTAAACGTATTAAACTTAAGTCGACACGTTCATGAAGAAACATTGCTTCGCTAAATATGAACACTTTTACAGAAATTTCTTAAGCATTGTTTGTAGAAACAATGGTTTTTCATTTGTACGTGGTCGCTTTAAAAACGAAAAGAAATTTAATCATGATGGATTGGACATTTGCTGGAAGTTCTTGAAGAACTTGGACAAGAAATAGCAGTATTTTTCGAAGAGGAATTTCGATGATAAAAGTGTCATAATGTGGGGAGCTTTTTGTTCCCTCGGTGCTCTACTATTGTCGTTTTCACCGATCCGGATGAGTAGTGATGATTACCAACAAGTACTTTCTAATAATTTAATATTGTTTTTTCAAATATTTTCGCCACATTTCCCTAACGTTTCGTCATGATAACAGCAGCGTTCAACGACACTCAGGATTATTCTTGGTAGAGAAAAAGATGAGTATTTCAAGATAGCTTTTTGGGCTAGTTGCAATATTGGCATTGCTAGTTCAAAAGGAACCTAGCAAAATGGAATAATCATAATTTTGACACTTATTAAGCGTCTACTAGCTTCACTACGATGGATATTCATTAAATAAAATAAACCTGACGAATCCCTACCACCGATTTGATAATAATTCTTAATAGAATTCGTCCTAGTAAATAATTTAAAAATAAAACTATTTCATTTATTTTAATCGCAAATATTCCACGTATAGTTTAAATAACAGTAGTCCATGTTAATATCATCCACTATTTTTTGTAAGACCTTGTTTGCTGAAAAAGACACCCACGACTGTTTCGGAACAATGAGAAATGAGAATTCATTTCTGAGTTGTTAATCTTGTAAAAAAGATTTATGCACACAGAGCAGACCATATAAAATTTTATAGGTCTCTGGGTTATGGACACTCAAGTCCACGGTAATATTTTTCAACGGAATAAAGACTGTTCGCTTCCAGAGGGCGTAAATACACGCCCTTCGTAATTGATTGTTCACTTTCAGTGGGCGTATATAAACTCCCTAAGTGACGGAAAAGAGAAAGAAGGTTAATTCTTAATAACAGATTGGTGGAACGGTCATCAATAATATTAACTTTAATTTTATTGTGATCAACGGAACAATTTATTATCAAACCTAACAGCGAAGAAAACACCGTTCAAATTATTCTATTATTAGTTTAATCCTAATCGTCATAGATACACGAGTCTTCGACGAAGAAATATTTCTTCTTGAAAACAAATATCATCCGAGTGCAATCATGCGTGGCAAGGAACGAGGGCAGGGAGAAAGAAGAACTATTTAGGAGCTCGTTTTCGCACGATTATGTCAGAAATGCGGTTTAAGCTGGCGCTTCTGTCCTAATTTTTCTTGTAACACGAGTTTTCCCCTCTTTTTACTTTCCAATCTGTATACAAGGAAAGTACTGTAATCTAGCAAAATTTCGACAACATTTTTATCTCTCAAAAATACATTTCAAGACGTCTTGATCAGACTTTAATTATTTAAATAAAAAAACGCATACTTTCTGAGTATGAGTATGTTTGATAACAAGATTACGTTTAAAACTTTGACTCCTAAAAAACAACTTTTAATTTATTTAACATGTTTCAACACTTAAGCTTGAATCTACTTTGGTAATTATGATATTTATTTGTAAATTACTTTACATTTATCCTCCTTACGTTAATCTTCTTCCTTTTTTCAGTTGATTTACGTTAAATGAATTCTATTAATTTTTCATACCAAATTTGAACATGATGTGTCAGAAAGTATTATGACGCATTCGTTTCTGTTTATTTCCACGGTACAGTGAACATCGAATTTTACACTTGACGTATAATCCGTTGGGTTGGTATAATCTCTCTTTTATGCAGAATGAATTGATTTCGACGGTTTCGCAATCTTTTCGGGCTGTTTATAAGGGGAAACTTTTTTTTTCTTGCACAACAAGTAACTTTAATGACAACCCAAGATCTGGCACGTCCATTGCAATTATCCGACACAGAAACTGTTGAGATTTATGATGGTGAAATGCGTAGGTTGTTGTCAGCTTGAATCTTCAAACATGACGCGATAGATTTATGAAACGAAAAGTGTGATATAAACATATATAGATCTGCGACACACCTCCGATTGTTAATCGAAATATTTAAGAGTCGTTAAGACTATCGATGAAACTTGGTAACAAACTCAAAATGTCGCTGAAACTTGCTTGACATGATTAATTAAAACAGCGACGACCGGCCGTTAATCGCGATGTTAAAGATAGTTTTCACGTCTGGAAGGTAATGACATAATTACGCGTAGTCGGTGACATAGTAAGCGGGTGCAATAATTGTTGTGGACAATTTCAAACGATAGCAAACTTGAAACGGCGATGTCATTTGCTAACGTCTATTAAAACATGATGATCAGCGTGTAGAATTGAAGTAATAGGGTCAGGTGAATAATAAGTGAATAATGAGTTTCTAAGAGTAGTATTTGCTCACGTATAAATTATACATTTCGGGTCTCGACAAGTTATTATATTTTATCCAAGAAACAAAATGAGAATGTTAACGTAAATTAACGTGCTATCAACAGGAATGACTTTTATCAGAATGACAGTTAAGCCTTATAACTCTCTTCAATACTTACAAATTGTTGAATTAGAATTTTTGTAGTAAATTTCACATGAAATTTTTTAGATGGTTTCTCAATCAGTCATATTATACAATTGGAAATTCTGATAATATTATTTAGAAGTTCAACGACGAAAAGTGGAATTCAATTACTCAGGTCAAAAAAAGGATGATCGTAAGAATATACGTTTATTGTGGTTATGTCTCGATATCCTGTTACAAGTTCAAGGATGTGGTTGCATCTCTATAAGTGTGTTGTTTATGTAATCGTGATAAATCTAATCTCTTACATCTTACAACATTATCGTAATTTGCGATGTTATTACTATCACCAGTGAAAATCTTTAATGACGGTGAAAATGATAATATCGAATTTTCCAAATATTGCATTCAATACGATAAGTAAAGACATACTCTAAAATATCATGACAATTATTATTAAGCAATATTTGCAGTTATTTAAAAATTATTTATAGTAAATTGGAAACGATCGAGATAGTTTTCAAAGAAGTATGATACCCTTGCATTATACTACTTTCCAGTAATATAAACCTTGCTTTCGTTCACGCGTCAGTTTGATTAGTGGTTTCTCGCAATTACCATTAACAAGCAGTTCCTACTGCTAATAGTATCTTAGAAATCAAACGAGTTAATGATCCAGATAACTTGCATGAAGGTCATGAGGTGAATATACTCTACCATAACACTTCATTCTTATATCCACGCTAATCAAATTTCAACAATACTTATTATAGATTGATTGCTCAATAAAACTTTATATTTGTCACTATCTTCGTCTTTAGAAACATTATAACTTCACTATAATGTTTTCAATCGTAATTTCAGTCCTTTTTAGTAAATCACATACTAATCTGTAACAGTATTATTGCACACAAATTATATATAAAATACTAACATTCGATAGAATTTTAATGAATGCAGATGCAACTGCCGCATCAATTATTAAATACATAATTCAGTCACGGAATTGATTGATACTCTTCAATTTTGTAACAGTATGTTTCCAGGAATTCTAATTACAATTTTCCGGTTATTCTATAATTATATTCCCGTACATCCGATCACGACGAATTAGAAATCAGCTGACATAATCGCCTAGCTTCGATCGTCGCGATTATCGCGAATTGTTTATTAAACGAACGCCGCTTTGCGTCAAAATTAACGCATTAGGCTTCCTTGCGTACGTTTACCGATAATCGTTGCGCGATGAATTATGGCGTGGACTTACCAGAAGTCGAGAGATTTCGCACGTCATATCCTTGATGTACCAGCGTGGTGCATCTGCAGATTGTATTCGTCAGCTGTTCGACGTCGGAAACGGAAGTGTAACATACGACTTCTCGCCCCGGAGACGTCTTTTGCTTTGGGCATTCTGAAATTAAATAAATATATTTGTTATTTTAAGAAAATCATGCGAGGTGCTCTACAAGGTGCTTTTAAATATAAACTAACACATTATAAAGTATGAAACAAATTTTATCATGGAGTCGAGAAAAGTAAAAATTATTTTAATTATTTTAACGCAAGAAAAATATTATTTGAATTGCAATACATTTAGGTGTCAAAGAATTTGCAAATTTGTTAACAGACATTAGTAATTTCTACAAAAATCTCTTACACAGATATAAATTACACCATGAGATTTATTATTTTAAGAAGTTAATTATTCTGTAGTAGAGAATCTTAAAGTCCAACAGTGTATAGAACATCTGAAGATATCAACAGTAGTATAGAATTCGTGCTTCGAGATAAACCGAAGCAACAAAACCATACGCAAAACAGTACCTCGATTATCTTGCATTGCCAACAATAATTGCATAACTCGGCTATCTTTTGATATCAATTTTACGGTTCTGTGAATGGACACGCTCGAAGCAAATTTACTACTCAGAAGCCGAGTGAAAATAACGGTACCGATCTGTAATTTTCTGTGTCCCTGAGACGAAACGTTACAAAAATAAGCCAAAAATTAGCAGCTTCGAATAACCGTTTGTTATGTATGTACATTGATTGAACGTTGCCGTTGACATCATCCTTCGTACGCTATGCAACCGTTGCTATAATAATCGTTTACATAGCCGTCGCAGCCTTGCCATTCTCCGACAAGAAAAAGAAGAATCATGCAGGAGATGCTCTGCACAAGCAAACAACTAATGGATCAGGGTGCGATTTTTGTAAACAATAAATTTTTAATTAGTCGTCGAGGATATACTCGACAACAATGGGGACAGAAACCTCATGGTGAAGAGCGTATATCTATTGTAAGGTAACAATTGTCTAACGATAGACTCGAGCAAAATGGACTTCAGATGAATGCAGAGATGAGCAACATTATATTCGAATAATGGATAACGAATAAAACGAATATAATTTTTATTTAACGAGCAATGAATGAGTAGTTGTTTAATTTTCATTTGTTATTTCGAATTTGTATTTATGTATGAATTTTGGTTAGCTGGGACTGGATGAAAAGAATTTCACGAATTCTATTCCATTATTAAATGACGAATAAAACGTATAGAAATTTATCCATGACGATTAGTTATTCACTAATAGTTTAATCGATTCAATAATTAATGTTATATGTATTCATTGTAAAATGGATTGCTTCAGTTACAATTATAATTTTTATTTAACGAGTAATAGATAATTAATTGTTTATCTTTCATTCATTATTCGAAATTTTAATTTGGATAAGAATTCTACTCATGCCTGGCTGAACCAAAAAAACAGTTTTGCGAATTATCTATATTTATCGAACTTCATCATTGACGGTATAAACACATGGAAATTAGAGACTAAATGTTAGTGTGGACGCGATTGTTAAATAATGATGTCAGGTAGCTAATTCATCTGTTAATACAATCCTTTCCTCCACAATTTAGAATATACTTTTTTACACGTACATGTATCGAAGCACATACGAGACTGTACAATTAGTTATACATAATTTATATTAATAAATAATCAAACACGATTAGCTAAAAACAAGTATAAATTACTAATTTTGCTATGATTTTATCTTTACATGCGATGGACAAATATGTAGATATCACCTACTCCTAATGAATAGTACCGATGTCTATTAATCACTCCAGTCCTAGATTTCTTTCTCATTGGGTAAGAGAAATATTAAATATGATTGCAAATAACAAGTGTAGTTTACGATTACTGATCAATGTGACAATAGTGAGTGATTATTAGAAAAGTAACCACCAATTAATCACTAACTCTGAATATATGTAGTATATATGACCTTCGGGACTAATTTTAATTTCGAAATAAATAATTAACACTTCTGCGTTTACTTATTTTCAAATAAAATTATGAGAATCGATACATGAAAATATAACGTTTAAGAATAATGTAATAATTTCTTGGTCGGAGGAAATGTTCCACGCAACAAAATTCCCAAAGATCCCCTCACTTTCGCTTGCCCTAGGTGCATGAAGTCCCTCAATCGAGGACCGAACTTTCTTTCTCCTTGGAATATCGATGCACCGCCCGAGAGTGGAATGTCTTCTTCGAATTTTTGCACGTGTGATGGCCGAAGATCGACCAGGTTTAATGACGTAAATGGTACCGTCCTTGCTCGCGTGGATCGTTGCTCCAGTTGCCGGTTGCGCAATCTAACCTTAGAGGAGAAGACGGTCCCGATACGAGTTAAACGATCGTGAAAGCGCGTGAATCGAGAAGAAGATCAAGGAGTGATAAGTTTTCGATTAAACGACGAAATTAGCGCTCACGTCATACCCATTCCGTAGGTGTTAACAACCGTATGACTCTTTGTAGAAAATAAATGGATATTTTCTTGTAACGTGGGATACCAATCGTCATTGAATTGTATTTGTTTTGGATCGTATCTTTTACGAATCATCCAGGTAAAGAAAATGTAATTTTTTATTTCAGAATTTTTATCTGGATAATAATGACGAATAAAAATAAACACTTTGTATGTATTACACGTTGAATAAAAATTCTAGAATACAGTGTTTTGTACCGAACAAATGAACGTGTAACTGTTTGGTTAAGTAAATTTCGAAATAAATAAAAAATCAAATAGATAAATAATTCTGACTATTTATGATCTTTGGACCTTTTCAAAGATTCAAAGAATTGATTAAAGAAAAGTTAATTGATTATTCCATGTGTATCTCTACTATATACGATATTTAGAATTATTTACACAAACTGATCCCAAATATTAAAATAAAACTAACAGACTAAATTGTTATTTTATTAATTTTTAAATGATGCTTTGTCGATGTTTCAAAAGACCAAATAAAAAGTGTTCATGATGTAACAGTCGACTTAGTTACTGAACCGTAAAATTTGTCGAACTGTACAATCTTGACGTAATAGCCGCGAGGATTAACTTCCGTCTGCAGTTCTTAATTTTTACTACCTAATCAACACCTCCAATTCTCAGAAAATTCGAAAACGTTGCATCAAAATGAATCTTAAAGTTAGTTTTCTGGTAGTTAGGACAACTGAGAATTTCAATGCAAAATGGTTAAAGAAGATTCTGTGAGAAATTTTTATACATGTATTTGCGATAATACTAATAAATGCTCATTTTATTATTTTAATAATGAATTTGATAAAATTTTCCTATTAACCACAGCATTCAATAAAACACTCTGTGCAATGCAAATGGTTATATAAATGTCAATACATTTCATAAAAAGTTCCAGCATACTACGTGAATTATTGTTGAATGATTTGTAATGATTAATTTCGTCGAAGCCTTGCGAGGTGCTGTCGTGATTTTTCAACCGCGATTATAAGCGTTAAACAAGCATGTTCTACGTGCCACGCAACTCTTCATTAGACGTTCGCCATTCATCACCCTCATTCATAAGTCAAACGGTGTTTCTTTGAACCTGACAGAAGCGTATCAGATTCTACTCTTACTCCTTGCACAACGCGTTTACTCTAAACCGCAGACTAATTTAAATTCCCCCTGAAACGGTACGTAAGAAAGTAATGATTCCCTTTAGTAGCTTTTAAAATCTAGATAATGTTTGATATCATCAGGCCAACTATACGTTGTGTCATGTGTGGACATTAAGATTATTATTTGATAAAAAATCGTTGAAATGAAAATAGAAATTAGTTTTTATGCTTGTAAACCGTTTATTGCGCTGTAACAAATATTATGCTTTTTGTTCTTTGATAATGAATTGACATGTTTTTTACTTATCTAGGTTATCTTCAAGTATATAGAAATTATTTATAATTTTAAAATGACAAGTATAATATAAAGATTCAAATTTATAAGTGTATCATATAACATGTAATCTTAAATGTCTATATATTTAATTCTTGCATAATATATTTCTATATAATCTGTTTTCACTTGTATGTAAGTTTGAATTATTGATTATAAGTCACTGTTGATTTAAAAATGATAAATGATCCATACTGATAAGTGATCTATGTTTCACTTTTTTCATGAGAAATAGTAGTAATAAATATTATGTCAATTATCAAAAATTCACCTGCATATTGTAATTCTTTAATTCAATTAAAATTCATTGAACCTTGAATAACTTGAGTACACCTTGAGTACACCAGAAGTATATATAAATCCTAAAGATTAAAACAAATAAAAGAGAACAAATGAGAATAGATAACACTCATAGATACAGAAATGTCACATAACAGTTAAATTAAAGTGACAGTTACCTACAAATAAAAACACTCGTTAGAAACTACAGGAAAAGTATATTTCTTAATGTCTCTCACAGAGATTCTGTTCTAGATATAAAATCTCATTACGCACTTAAACTTTCAACTACTGCGCCCGAGTACTCCAGTTACTCTAGATTCTTAAATAAAAAATCAACTGTTCGACTTACATAAATAATTCTGTAAGATTTCGAGTTAACATTAGTTGAAGAGTTCATGAAGAGCTCTTTTTTTATAATTCTTTAATAAATTGTTTTTATCTGTTCCTTTGGTAAAGTTATTTGAAACATTTATATTCTTTTAAGTTAATTCTAATCGATTTTTTACATTGCCAACTTGTCATTTTTTAGTTTGTATAAATACAAGCTTGCCTATGAATAAATAAACTGTTCTATTAACCTTTTCATGCTACCATCACAATATAGCATTTATTTCTATCTCAAAATTGTTTAATAGCAATTACGTATCATTGTATTAAAATGTCGCAGCTAATTTGCTACAAATCGTCTGTCAAACTTAATTTACAGTCGTCGAAAAGAAAGTACACAGTCGATTTCATAATAACAGTATAAATTCTCGACAATTTACCTTGAAATCGAATAAAAACGATACCATGTACACGAAGGGGTTGAAAAGAAATATCACAGAAGAAATCACAGAACTCTACCTCGTCAGTAATTCCACCCATTCCCCAAAAATGAGCTATTCACTGTACAAATCGATTAACTCCGCTTTTTGAAATATCTTAAATTTAAATGTCAAAGCACTCAATATAGCCATAACTTATTATATTTATAATAACTTTCCGGAATAATAAAGATTGACACCATCAAGCGACAAAATTTGTTTGGCTATTGAATAATAAATAATTAAATTAAATAAATTTTATTTCAGAGTCCTTTCCTTCGTAGTTCTCGACTTTTTGTTTTATGAAGTTAACCGATTCGTGCAACGAACGGCTTAAATATCAATCGAATATCAAACTCACGTAAACCGTAGCTCAGTCCCAGCAGTCCAAGTAGGACAGCCACGATGATCCTGTCGATCATCCCGTCGACGATCGCGTATCCCGTTGAGTTTCTAAGATCCGCTAGATGAATAGCAGCAGGTCCGACAGTGGTGGCCGAGGAAGTGACACTCCAGCCCCGAGATCGGCGCTCATCGAGATTAAAGAACGGATCGACGAGTGTGGTACTGTTGCCACTGGTAGCGAGAAGTTCCACCAATCTTCAGGCTAGAGAAAGCCTTCTTTCTCTCTCTCGGTCTCCGTGTGTCTGTCTTTCGTTTTGCCTCTCAGCCGAGTGGGAGATCAAAGGAGGCGAAGGATCCTTCGAGTTCGAGAGCGCGTTTCGCACTGAACCTTCGGAGGATTCGTGGTCTCTTAGTAAACCCTACCGATCGGATGGAAGCAACCGTGGAACGATGCTCGAGGGAGATGGAGTTACGGGACAGAAATCGAGGGGGAACGAGAGATCGGATAACACGGCCGTCGGACACCGCCGGATTACCAGATGCCGCGGGTGGGGTACACCCGGCTGGCCCAGATCGGGACACTTTCCGTGTTACGCGTATGCCACCAGGTTAAAAATAGGATGACTCGGTGCTCCTTCGCGATTAAACCGATGCGGCGAGCGTTAGGATTACTTAACGCCGATCCTTCGGCGCGTCTTTTTTCCGAACGCCGCGGAACGCACTCGGCGGCACACGCGTTGACTGTACCGTGTCAGCGGATCAAGGTGAACGCCGCAGACTGAAACGAGGTTCGATAGAAAAATTGCTAAGGAATATTTTTGGACGATGCCTGACTATTGACTGTACTGATTCTACCATTTAGTGGGGCTTGATTAGTGGCTCTTGCCGAAAAAAAGTTGTTTTCTTCGTAATTCTTAATCCTTCTCCTTCCCGAGAAATTTAGTCTGCGGGTGGTAATGAGATTTTAGTGAATCGAGTGGATGGTAACAGGTACCTAAAGTTAACACTAAACCTACCGACGTTTATTTGTATTCACTTCTACCGTGTTTAATTAAATGACATATATATTTAGCTAGACACTTGATAAGAAAGATAAACATAATGAATTTGTTTCTAAACAAAACTGTTTGTGTTAGAATGAAATGACAATTTTTAAAATTGAACAGAACGTTTATGACACTTGCCGTGGTATTATATTTTCAATTAAAAAACAGATGATATAAATTTTTAAAAATAAAATCACTATATATCAACTACATCAACATATATTACAAATTTATTTGGCATTTTATTATAATTCTATCTTTAAACTTTTCTGTGACTGGTCTTAAAGACACTTTTTTCAAGTGTATGCAAAGATATTTTACGCGATACTAAATTCAATAGTACATGAAACAATTGGATATAATTTATATATATTACATATAAGATCTGTACACAAAAGTTGGAGAACGGTCATTTGACCAGTCGTTGTAGGTTTAGTGTTAAGGAACATGTGATGTGGAGTGAAGGAAGAGATGATGAGATTTTAGTTAATTGAGTGGATAGATCTTTAGATAAAGTTTATATGCAGACATATTAGTCACCTCTCGTAATTCCTAATACATTACCGAGGTTGCGACATAATAGGTACTGGATTAAATGCAAATGAAAGGATCAAATTTAACTTTTCCACTTATGTTCGAGCCCTCATCATAAATTTCCATTAATTTATCAAGCTATAAATGTCAAATGGGAACGAGTAAGTACGTTCCACCTAAAGAATTGAAAGAGATGATGCTGTCTAAGCAAGAGCACTTATAAAATACTCCAAAAAGATAACACTACAAAAATGTAGGTGAAGGTAAGTGACAGCCACGAGAATTAAACTCGTTCTCCTGACTGAAATCATTTCAACGATGTACTAACTGGAGACTCGTGAATCTAAATTTTGAACCTACGCTGGCGCTGTCGAACGAAAAGAAACGTTTCTGCGGCCTTTACGCACTTTTGCAGCCATCGTTTTCACTTTCGATAATCTCAAGCTTTGGTCTATGCTCCTGATCAAGTTTCAAGGGCAGATCTCTTTTCTCCAATGGCCCTCCAACTCGCATTATTTTACACAAAGCCTACAAGTGTCCTGAGCGGTAATATTCAAAGAAAAGTTTTATTTTCAGATTGGAAAATGGCAAATATGCTTCTCGATTATGGATTCAGGAATTGAATAGTTAGTGATTGCATCGCTTTGAGGGGTTATACATATATATTTAGCTAGACACTTGGTAAGAAAGATAAACATAATGAATTTGTTTCTAAATAAAACTGTTTGTGTTAGAATGAAATGACAATCTTTAAAATTGAACAGAACGTTTATGACATTTGCCATGGTATTATATTTTCAATTAAAAAACACATGATATAAATTTTTAAAAATAAAATCACTATATGTCAACTACGTCAACATATATTACAAATTTATTTGGCATTTTATTATAATTCTATCTAAACTTTTCTGTGAAACTTTTCGTCGACATACACGAATTAAAAAATTAAATAACTTTAAATAGTTTGCTTAAAAGAAATTCTTGAAATAGAGCTTCATTTTCTAACAAACAATTACTTACAACCGTCAAATACGATTTTTCACTTGAATCATTCCGCACTGCGACGATCACGAAATTGCGTTGCGATGGGTACAAAAATCAACACTGTTTCACCCTGGACATAAGTGGAATATTATTCTAGTACACTCGATTGTTATTAATTTACATGTGTGTTTAGCGTTTCATTAGCGACGTTAGGTAGTGACAGCACAGCCTGACATATTCGACACATTCTCTGACACGGTGTTTACTTTGTCATTGATTCACTCTATAGAGAATTTTTTAATCTCAAGTTACGAATCTCCAGGTGAATCGAGATACCTTGCACGAAATACGGTCCAAGGCGTTGGAGAAGAAACGTTTCTCGATGATAGATGAGGAAGCATGTAGTATGATGATGATCCAATGCGAATGGTTGATGTTTTATGTCGTTGATCTACCCCTTTAGCACAATATTTTCGAAGACTATGATCGTACCTGGCTCGCGGCTGATCAGAAGCACGCGCTGCGGCCGACTGGTTCGTACTACCATAAGTAATTCGAATCCTCATTCTCATGATACCCTGCACGTGTTTACCCGTTTGTCCAGTGTCCAGGATAAATTCTACTGATGCTAGATTAATCACTAACGTATGCTAATCGATAATGGTCACCGTTGTATGCACTGATGCTGTGTTACGTCAGCGAACGTCTCGTACATTATCGTCACGTTAACGTTACTATGAATTTCAGTACGTTAAATTGTCTGTACGAGCAGATACGAAATGTTTCGACACTTGGGATTGGATTCTCTTTCCATTTGTTTAGAAATTATCATGGAAATACTTATTCTTAGTAGCATGAGAACCTTTTAGAAGTCAAACTGATCATTTCCGCCATAAATTTCTTGATTTAAAAAGAATATCAGAAAACAGTGATAGAGTGATACTTATAACATTAGTTTTTACTTATTATGAAAATTAATAGAAATATTATAACATCGGAAGAATACTAAAATTGTAAATAAATATTTGTATTTAAATTTTTGTTATCTTATCAGGGTAAATTTCTGTTTACTTCCAACAATTATTCGTTTCCGAAAAAAATAATAACTTGTTGCAAAATAATTATGTTGCCATTTGAAGTTTATGTATCAGTACGCTTTAGAAATTCGATAGATCGTCTAGATGGATCCATCAAGGTGATAACCGAAAAAGGGTGGATATCTGAGCTGACTAGTCGTCGATTACTAGAAGGAGATCGTCATCGATGTCGTCACTGGATCGTGAGAACACTTCCCTCATAGAATAGGTGTACAGTGGAAGCTCGTTACGGTCAGCCAATGCTGTTTTTCGATGGCTGATTTATAGATACCACTAATGAAATATTAATCACTGAAATTCCATGCAGTCTTGGAAACTCTGGAAATTTCAAAGCTCCAGATAGTACTATAGAGATTGAATATTAATAAAGTGTCAAAATATTTGTTCAACCCTAGATCAGTATTTATCAAAGAAAATATTGATATTCGTAAAAGTCATTTGTTTTTATTTGAAGGAATTATCATAAAAAATCAATTCAATAAGATTTAATTTCCTTGAATAAATTAGGAAAGTATGTTGAAGCTACATTCTATTACAGCTAAATTGATACTAATATTTGCGTTAAACAAAAATATATAATTGTCAGCATTTCTTCTATTGTAATAACCCTACACACGACTCATCCATAGTCCTCAAAAACCGCCAATTTCACGAAGGATTTAAGAACAAAAGTCCGGCCTCACAATTGTCCAACGCAATAAATAAACAAAGGGTAGTGCGAAACTGTAAAACAGTTGTGATTTATTCCAGTCATGAAAAGTGATTCCTTTTCAATGATTACCTCGGGGCCCACACTGAGAACAAGACGGATGATCATGTGAATCATCGTCAATAAGGTCGTCTCGCGAATATCCAGGTCTTCGCGTTATGTGTTTCACGCGATTGCAGTTTCTTCCTACGAATTACGTCACGTACAAGAGGAGCGACAAAGCGGTCGTCCTGTCGCGGCGCGATTTCCGTGGCGGTTGTTCGTGATTGCCACACAGAATCGACACACCTCATACGCAATAAATTTTGAATGAAGTATTGCACTCTGACGAAAGAATGCTCTTTCGGTGTTCACGACCATTTTCGCCAACGCGCAGCAGTTCGACGAGATTCCGCTTCCACCGTGATTACTTTTATTTACGATCCTCGAACGCACTCGATGCGGAGATCTGTCTTCGAAAAAATTAAAATAAAAAAAATTGAAAGGACAGGGAATATTTAATGTGTCACGTGTCAAATGACGTCCAGGATATTTTAGGGTACTTGGTAATTGTTGGGGACTGCGGAAAGGTTGTTTTTAAAATTGGGGTGTAGTGCAGGGGTCAGCAAACTTTTTTGGAAAAGGACTGAGTAATAGATATTTAACTCAAGAATTTACTTATGCATATAAGCTCAATACGTAGACACGACATGGTTTACTTCCAAGTTAGTATTTTGATGTCTAGGCTCTTTGGCTCGAAGACATATTTGATAAGACTAGGAATGTCAAAATAAAGGTAATTGTGTTAATAGAAATAGCTATGAGACCATATGTGAATACATTTATTTTATTGTAACTACTATATATCATTTTATTGTGTTTTAAGATTGAGATATAATAATCTTGCAATGCAACGATTTATACACAACCAACAGAGGGACACTTTTTTTTATCGTGTAGTATACAACTGAATATAACAAATATTTCGTAAATCGAGAGGCCAGTATGCTTCGCAACAAAGTGGTCTCCGATACTTAGGATCACACAGTATAACGACCCCATCGCAACAGCCTGTCATGCATCAATTGAATGCAGTTATCATACGCAATTTAATTTTCCTTCTGGCAACAAAATCTCGATAATCGGACAGGTATCGATAGCTCCCGCGACGGGAGACCGCTTCCCATATCCGAGACGACAACGAAAGAAAAGCGGCGCGTTCATCATTCGCGCGCTTCGGGCGATCTGGTGCAACTGCAACAATGCACGTACAGACGCACCGAGGGAAAGGAACCGTTTAGAAAATTACCGCCGGTAAAAAGACCGCGCGGTCACTTGAAAAGGAGACACTTGTCTCGTAGTGGGCGTCTAGGTGGTCGAGCCGCCTTTTACAAAGTCTTTAACTGTGTCGTGGGTTTCGTTCGTGACGCACCGGTAGCGTGTTCCGCGATGGAAACGACCGGTTACGCGATGGAAAAAAAATGTTTTCCGCCTGCTGGACCCATCCGTGACGTTTTCCAGCGATTCAATGGAAATTTGAATATTCCCCGAATCGTTGATGAGGATAGAGGTTTGATTCTGCGAACGTTGAACTTGTTTTTCAAGAATAAATTGTTTGGATTTGTTCGATTTATTTGGTCAGTAATGATTTTTCTTTGAATTCAATTTTATTTCTGTAAAAGAAACATGCAAAATATTATTATCACATATTTTGTATGATAGACAAACAATATTATTGTATATTGTATGAATAATATATAGTACTCTTAAAGTATTCCTTATCGTATGACTTTGAGATTTACCTAAATGTACAAAATCATGGAAATTGTATATATGTATATGCTACGAAAATATCTTAATGAATATAATTAGATGACGGTGAAGGAGGAGTCTATCACCTACATGTTATACAGGTATAATTAAGTAATGGGTCGAAAAATAGTGTGACGTATTTTTCCCTATTAATTGATCCTTCTGAAAATTTCTTTGCAGTCTTTTAATTTTTTAAGCGAAGGTGTCAATAAAATGTTACTCCAGGTTTGCGCATGATGTTTCATAATTTATCTGATATTCGAAGAGTGCATTGCATCAACCCACATTCTGCTAGTCACGTAAAAATACAGGTTCTGTGGATCGCCCACCAACTTCCGGACACGAAAAAATAAAGCGATATATCAACCTGTAATAAAAAGTAACTCGTTTTTCCTTGAGTTCTTGCGTACAACACGTGTCTTCTTCGAGTGGTGCCATGTTCAAAGTAGTCCTTTAACAAGAATCAATTCTTAACTTGTCAATGTTTTTCCTTTTACTCTTATACGCAAGTGTACTATTAATAAGTATAACAAAATTGAAATTGAAACGCAATGTTTCGACATTTTATAGGTCTTCATAAGAATTTTATGCAAATAAAATCTTGATATCATTTAATTAAGACTTGGGTGGAGTCGGAGCGTTGCGTTTAGATTTTCATGGTTATAACGTCATAATAGAAATACGAGTTAAAGCGGAATCCCTCGGCACTGGTAACGGACCAAAGTTTCATTCAAGAATGCTACAATCGCGGATCTAGGTTTGGAGGTGGCTAATGACTCACTGAAATAGTCTTTCCGTGTCGTGTAAATTTATCTCGAGACTAAGGTTTGTACTTCCAAATGCAGAGAAGACGAGTCTTATCATACCAATGATCTGTCAAAACACAAAAGCCGGACAATGGAATCGCTGGCTTTCATGCGTTGCTCGTAACCACGTTTTCGTAATTTACACGCGAAACGACCTTCGTGCACCGCGAAGTCGCTTGCCAAAATATCAGACGGTGACCAATAAAAAGATTTCTGAGACGTGCAAGGTCAGTAAAGCGGACCTACGACTGGTTGAATTGCAGGATTATGCGTAACGAGCACTGACGCTCCGCTTCCACGCGAATAAAGTGTCGTGAGCGTCGGTTTAACCAACTGTACTTGCTTGATTTTGTTCCATAAGAGAGCGAGGTGTTAGGTCTGGACCATGGATGGGGAGAACTTTATTCGAATAATATATGATGAATAAAAACTCTCTATAGACATTTATTTGCAAGGTTTGGTCAATCGAGTAATTACTGAAACAGGTTTTGTTCATTCAATGTCGGATATCGGTGAATAAATTCTCATTTTTGTTTAATTTGTGATTATGAAATGCTGTTTATGTTTTATTTATTATTCGAAGTAGTTAGATGAGAATTTTACTTGGCACTTACCAAGAAGATCGAATTTGTTCCACGAAATTAATCGTCGTACTTAGAATAATATCAATTCTCACGATCATCATAATTGCTACAAAATAAGAATACAATAAATTATAACGAGCGATCAAGAAAAAGGTCTTTTCGGTGACATATAAAGGAATGAGTAACAGTGGCCTTGCATCGGATTCTGTTTTTCGACACCCAAGATCGACACTCAGGGGTACAATTCTGCTACAATTGGATCGATTTCGTAAGTCGCTGTATTTCAATCATTTTTCCCCTGTCTTGTACCATAAACAACCAACTGTCTCCTGTCATGCATTATTTCTTAATAAAAAAATTGATAATATATTACGATATGTAGTGCAATATTTTTTTTTAAATCAACATTGCACGAGACGTACCTACATGCGCATGCATGTTAGATTCAGAAACTGCATCTAAGCTGCACCTCGTTTCTTTGCACACATTATTTTCTTGTACAATGTTTACCTTACATGTATCTTGCCGCGGACTTTGCGCAACACAGATGCCGAATAAAATAAATAAACTAAATAAACGTTAAATGGCAGCGGTACATGGAGCAGTATTTTTTAGAAAGCGTTACGTATCGGTATAATCGGAATATTTATTTGGAACGGCCGGCATGAGCATCGAAAGGGCATAAATATTCAATCTATCGCATTGTCCGTAGATTAAAATCTGTAAAGGAAACGACAAGTGCCTGTTCCTGTTCCGTTTCTCGAAGAAATACGTCTATATCATTTGAACCGTGGGGATTGATCGATCTTCAACGATCAATCGATAAATGAAACTTATGTGGAAAAAAGACCACGCCCAAGTACCTGAGGGCCATCCGAGCCAAGTATAAAGTTACCGATGTTGCGTAAGGTGTAACAAAGGCACACCATAAACCATGTTTTTAACCATAGATTGCCCGGTGTATAATGTAAAATATCATCGGCGTCATCTTTCCTCTCTTGTATGCAAATTAACTTTTAATTACGTTAATTAATTCCCAGGTGTGGTAATTATTGGGTTAAAAAATAAAATGACGGCAGAAATATTCGTGAAAAAGAAATAATATTGTAGTTTCTTTTTCCTGTTTCGATACAGTATCAATTGACCAGTTGATATAATACATTATTTAGTTGGCTATTTGTAATCTATCGTTACTTTCTTTTACAATTTCTCATTCAGAAAGACCCTTATCAGTGACCAAACGTTATCTCGTAACTATTTCTGCAAAGGAGTCTTTCTTGTAATTTATTTCTACAGAAATCGATCCAAGAGATTGATCTATTTCGTATAAGGAATCAAATTAGTCACAGATCTGTATTTTGAATTTAAAAATTCGTAGAATTTCCGTGTCTAGCGAACGTGTTTGGCGGGGTATACAATTTATACTTCTTGACAGGAAACGACGAAGTCGTAAGTCCTGAGATGTCGACAAAGGCACGTAAGAGATAAGCCCCAGGGCTCCGAACTACTTATTTCAGGCAAGTGAATTCCTGACGAGGCGATTCCTTGGTGGTATGAAAGTCCTCGCCAGGAGAGAGCTTATTTGCATTCGATAATACCTGAAACGAACGACGAAAACAGGATCACACCTTTAAGAAATGTGTCGAGACTCCCTCTTCCCCATTTCAAAAAACAATTTCTATAGAACAACGTTAATATAGTGATATTTCTATTGAATGTGTAACTGACACGTTGACAGATGACGCATTGAAGCATTTCAAATATTAGATAGCTTGCTGAAGTATCAAGTGATTTAAATAAGCGATCCTCTAATTATTCTAAGCAGTGTATTAAATATACGACTTGTTTCCTGCATTCAGCGATCAAATTAACTCTTCAGATTTAATCTTGAAAATTGCCACTATTAAAAGGTCTTTTGTATGTAATATGAAATCATCAGCTACATATTGTATGGTGTATTTCAAAACATATAAACATTACCAATTAATCGATTACAAACTAATCATAAATATTAATTATAAATTTCATTTTTAAAGATTGTATATTTTTATAGATACAGACAGGTTCTGTATCTAGATGTTTAAAGTAGTATACATATTTATTTGGTATTATTCATTATTGAATTCGAGATTTCAATATACAAATACATTCTGTTATTAAATAAACGTGTAATTATAGATTAGTCATCGATACTGGCAACCCTCAGCGACCCCGCATTGTCAAGGTCCTGACAGCTCCTTCAGTGATGCAATCAGCGAAGAATTTCGCAGGATAATTTACCTGCATCGTAATGCACGCAAAGATTATGCGCGCTCGAACCTAAGCACAAGACCATAATCGGCAAAATGCGATACTCGTTTGCACAATCGAGATATGATTGTAAATTATTTTAAAATTGGATCATTGAGCAGTGATCTGGATAGTTACAGCCTCTTAAATGTATCGTTTCATTTGAACTGTATCTTGTAAGGAAAATTAAATTAAAATTCCTAATTTGTTTTAACAATTTAATGCATTCTAATTCCTATTAATGTACACGATTAAATGAATGATTTTACGAACATTGTTCACATTTAATTTGCTTGTCATATTAAATATTAATATTTTTCTTATCTAACTTTCACTTTTGAACTCTTCTAATAATAATTCATTTGCTATATTAATAATTCATGCTTTCCAATAACTGGTTTTTCGTTTTTACATTCTAGACTGATACTTCTATCGATGACTTATTAGTTAATCATCAGATTTTGGATTATCGAACAGATACGTACCGTGGAAAATTTTATATGAATTTCTGAAATGTCACGTATTACGTACCACTTTAAGGAACGCGATGTTTTTCTAATCCTTCGTCGAACACCATCGGTTCATTTACCAATAAATGAATCATAATTGTGTAAAAAGAAAATTGTTCACGATTCTCAATCAACATTAATGTGTCTCAGATAGTATTGAGCATTTAAAAAATATACGAAATTATACACTTATTTCACAAAGTTATCTATTAAATCATACATTCATTTCTGATCACTAATTTATTAAATCATAAATTCATTAAGAAAATTGATGTATTAAATCATAACTACAACAGACAATTTAAAATGTGACGATGTATCGTCTTCTTATAATCCTTGTAAAAACATGTATGCTATATTTGACGATCTCGTTACTTTTAAACACCCTTATATTAAAAAAATGAACTACAATAAATCATACTTTTCTACAACTTGCATCGCATAAATGAAGTAATAATTGGATATAGCAAGACCTGTGCTATGTTCTAGTCATAGAATTATAGTTATATATATAATAACGACAAGAAAGCAGCAGAACGTCCATCTTTCCATAACGCATTCTAAAAATAAACAAATTGCATTATAACAAAAGGAGCGAAACTCTCCATTGTAAAATTTCAAGACAAGCACAAATTAAAGGCAATTTCATGTTTCGCAATTCGAACTGTTGGTTGCAATTTTATCTGTGCAAGGCCGTCGGTTAAAAGGAAGCAATTAGATTTGAAGAGGAAGGACAAAGGTTTTTAATAAAGTCATTTTTTTTCATAACGGCGCACTGTTGCCACTCGAAGGACAATGTTGCGAAATTATTAGGTCTCATCATCGCAGAATCTTCCGTTGCACGCCAGGAATTTCAACTTTCATTATTTCCGTGTGAATGTGAAGGAAGGAAAACCAGCGATGCTTTCTCGATTACTCATTCCCTTCCTAACAGTTGGAAATGTAATTCATCCTTGTTAAAAATATATTATTTTATTAAATTACAGTGTAAAGTGTTTTAGTAAAATATAAAACTACTTCTTGAATTGCTACTAATTAATACTTACTAATATTAAAAATACAATGTAAAACGAACAAGCATCCCAGGTATTAGTTAAAATGTAAAGGAGTTAATTTCAGTTTTGTATCACTCCGATGGTTCTTCGAATTAAGACGGCTCCAGTTTCTTTCTCGCATAACCATGCCTGATTATAAATCGTCGGCAGTTCCACGTTTGAAACCGTTTTACGTAATCGATTCGTGATCCACCTTCGAACGCATTTCGTTTTTTCGCGTCTCAATACCAGACACTGGTGGCACCCGAGATGCCCGTTCGTAGGTCCATGTTCTGACCGTACTTTCTCCAGAATTGCGTCACACGTGCGCCACGACACCCCATTTCTACAGCTGCGGGATGCTTTTGGTACTGGCACAGCCACGCGCATAAATTTCATGTAAATGCTTTCGTGCGACGAATTTGCTCGACGTTAGCGCCAGTTTATGCAATTTTTAGAAAGTGATGCACGCTATGACGTATGGTAATTGATGAAGAAAATTATCGATAGAGATGTTTGATAAAAATATCGTTTCTGATAAGTTAAATAATTGTATTTTTATTGTTTCTTCAACCGTTACGTAAACCTATTACGCCATTCGTGAAGATTCGTTTTCGTACAGTGAACTAAAATTAGTTTTGTTTTTGTCAATATCTGTCCTTCATGCGTCAGATATCATTTAAACTATTGTATCATGGAATACCAGCGGAGAAATTTAATTAAAGAGGTTACGAGGCCTTGAATCGCACAATGGGAAGATACACTTTGTGCCTGCTGGTGAGATCTAGTGATCATTCAGAACTATAGATAGATGAGAAAGGGAAAGAATAATTTCACTGCCACCAGAGGTTACGACACTCGAGTATCATTGATGAGACGTTCAATAATATTGCGAATACGTAACCTATACAATCTTAATGTTCCATAGTTTCTCTCAAATGTAAGGCTCCATGACTTGTGGCTGAATGTGTAACGATAATGAACTCGCAGCTGCAAAAAATTTAATCATCGGATGTTATGAAACGAATAACTGTGCTCTCCAAAATTTAGAGTCCAAAGCGATCAGAAATATTTACACATTATACCAAAATTTAATTGATTAAAATTTTCATATTACAGTTTAATTCGATTGCTTTAAATTCTCTCAGGATATACATATTTTTTATTTAACTAAGACAAATTTCATCATTCTAAGAAATAGTATCAGACGAATAAATCGAGTAATTTGTATACAAACTTCATTTTATATTTATATCAAGTAATATTTTAAATAACGTTTAGGAAGTAAGAAGCTCCTTTTTATATTCTTTTTTTTACAAAGTATTACCAATCTAATAAATAGTGCAATTTGTGAAAAAATGTCTGAATTATTTTTCGGTCTCTCCTAGCTGACTAGATTGTTTAATTTCTTCTAAAGAAAAATGAACGATTCACGTCAATATTAACTCTTGGTTTCGAGTAACTAATTTTGTAATATCAAGAAATGTTATCAATAGTATTTTCACAAGCACGACAAATTCGACGAGGTTGCTATTTCTAGTCGCCGTGAAAATATCTTTTCTTCGGAGATCAATTACATTTCTTCCTTTTTCAGGCGCTGATTAGGGAGCGACCATGTGAAAAATATCCGAGTGGGAACTCCTGCGATCTTAATTGACGTCAGCTCGAGTTGACGTTCGGCAAAAAGGAAATGAAAACAAAACAACGCGGAAAGAATCCAGTTTTCAATAAGCGAAATGGACAGGAAAGAAAGTTGTCTTGAGTCACGCGTCTTTGCTCCGTTTAGAACTTACGGAGAACGAATGCTCTAGAATGGGAATGAACTTGTAATCATCGGGCAGAGTGACGCAGATCCATGTCCGGTTAATCGATCGAAGTGGGATCTTTCTTGAACTTTCGAGAATCTGAGAAATCGATTACGAATGTAGCATTTATAGAACAATAGCTGTAGAGCAATTAGAAGCGTTTGCGCATGTGTTCTTTTGTTTCACCCATATATGTGGGTTTATTTATTTAATTGAACGCTGTAATCATATTATCCTTCGAATTAATGTGAGAAATAAATTAAATTGTATCTTAGAGATTTGAATCACCTTTAAACGAAATCTATCATAGTTTTCGATTGAAGGATTTCAATAATAATATTATAAACCAGTTGATGAATCTCAGCATATTAATACAACATAATACACAATAATACTATTCGTAAAACCTCAACAGACTGAAATAATATTGTAGCCTGAATAAATTTATACAAACTCTATATAAACTCTTACGATACACATTGAAGCTTTCACATACTGATTTGTAGTACCTTGGCACATTGAAATAACATTATACAGACTAATACTATAAGATACCAATACACTCCAATAATACTGCAAACAGTGATATTGTGACCTATATAAACACTTGTGAAACACGTTAAAGCTTTCACATATTGACCTGTAGAACCTTAACACATTGAGCCGTCATTCGTCGATTCTACAATGCAACCTGCGTTTCAACTGGACGCTCTATTCGGGACAGTATTGCAGACTCATGTGCAATAAAAGCGTAGGTTGCCGTTACAAGGTACTTAGGAATCAATGCATCAGCTGAGCCGCGGACCGAGTTCGCTGGCCTTATCCGTAAACTTGTCCAAAGTCTAGTGCAATCGATGCCGTGAATCATTGCCTAGTAAGTCACGTGTATCCTCGCAACTGATCGTCTAGGAGTCTAGCTTTCTTTCGACAGCAACGGAACCAGTCCCGCCGAAAATGGAGATTGATTGCACGGTGTCATCCCGAAATTGAATCAACAAAATATTTAATAAGAAGATGGTCATTAATCAAACCTTTCAGTCGAAACGTTGGATGATACACGCTTTCGCACGACTCATGAGACCGATACGATGAAGCATCGAATGTTTTGTAAGAGACACCAAGGGACAATAGGTGCACGAATACAGTGAAAGTAGATGACGACGAAATGCGTAGACATTTATGAGCATTTACGTAAAGAACGTTGAGTGTATGTTCTGATGAATGGAGCAATTATTCTTCTGTTGCTTTACTTTTAATTACTGAAATTATTTAACTAGGTGGACGACATGTTTCAGGTGATTAATTAGAATCGTGCGTTGCAGACACGGGAATTTATGTGAACTGAAAGCGAGGTGCCTAAAAACATTTAATTCTTGATCAAAACGTCCAGTGTAATAAAAATGTACATTTGCATTTAGAGAAACTTTGCGAATACTTATTTTATTGTTGATGTTTTTCAATCATTTTTATAGGAATGTCAAATAAAATTTCGATCCTTTTTGTTGTAAAGGTGGGGTAGTACATTAAATTCTTATATTGGCGATGTACTTTTAAATGACGATTTGCTTAAAACTATTTCTCACGGCCTGATAAGCCAGTATTTCTTTATATAGAATTCATCGTAACAACTGGTCACGTCTAAGGAGGATTGCTGAATCAGCCTTACTAGAAGTTGTCCATCAGATTCCTTGGAGAAGATGTTACGATTTTTGATTTTTGAACGTGATGCAATTAATTGTTCGAATAGCCTTCGATATTACGAGATGGCACACTACACGTTTCGAACCGTACATCTTTTTTAAAAATATCCTTTGGCTGAGTGAAATAACAGTGTACTTTAATCAGGTCTCAACTTCATATCTTAAAAATGACATCAGTCTGTTCTATCACAAAAATAATGGTGGCAAAATTAAAAACCATACCAAGAAAAGTTGCACTCAACGTGATTACAAATAATGTATAAGCAGCCTTAGAGAATAATCCACACACGAAAACAACACCAATACTAATATAATGGTTTTGAAAAATGTGTCTGTATCGAAAACGAAACGGTGGGGTTAAAACACGTTATTCTGAACGTTCTCTAAATAAGGTACTACTACTGAATGAATAAAAACAGAAAAATTCTCAACATATTCCCTTGATCCCGCGCAGAATACTTGATCGTCACGATTGAACAATCGCCACGGTAAACAGTCAGGCTCCATGGAACACCAGTGTCAACGATGCAGATATCAGTCACTTTAATCCGTAGTGACACGTGATATCCTTAGGACTAGCGAAATCACCGAGTACTGCATCGTTGACTCGCGACTTCTTTCCCTCGTTACATAAAAGTAATTCTCCAAGGCAGTGCGTAGAAAATCGTCTATTAGTCCAGGGAGAGTTAAAATTAGTCTTTCCGACGACCATTAGTTTCTCAGCCGAGACTAGATTTCGAGAAGGAACGACGACGCGTTTAGGTACTTGTAGACGTCTATTCTTTTTACCTAGTTACACGAATCTGGCCGAACATGGCCGCTGGCCATCATGGCGAAAGTAATTGTTCGCCTGGGGGCGATTTACAACACTACACCCTCGCCTTTCGTTGTTCCTAGGTCGACGAACGTCAGATTTTCCAACAATGGAGATGTTGAATGGTATTACCAAAAACTAGCAATTGTTATATATAAAAATTAGTGATCAGAATTTTTGACTATTGGCCAGTGTTGACAAATACAAGATACATGGCAACACGCACTCTAATTCAAACAGTATTTCACCATTACCACCAATATTTCATCATTTCCTTCACCTTTCATCTAGTTCTATCCATCTAATTCTAAAGATAGCAATTTTCGTTTGAAATTGAACAGTACTGACAATTAGAATTTAAACATTGACAATTAAAATTCAGATTCGCGTGTGTTTCGTTATTATTTAAATTGCATGTGTAGAATTAGTTGTAAATGAAATGTAAATGTCTTCCCTTGGTTTCTATTTTATTTAATTTATTGGTCTCTACTTTCATTAATTTCTGTTGTCGTTCGACCATACTGCGTAGTAAGTCTCTAACATAACAGCCTAAGGGAACAGTCTATGTCCGGTAAAAAATTAGATCAACAGAAGGAATTGACATTTGAAAGGAGAATGCCTACGAGAGTCCAGCTTGTTCGTAAATTACTTTTCCTATGGTTTGTTACCTCACCATGTTTTTTGGTGAAGTACCAATATAACAAGATTAACATAAAGTTACATACACGGTACAAAGTGTAATACTATTGTTCTTCGACATAAACGAGCTTTTCAGAAGCGAAACTCTTCAACTACAGTTCCTGTAAATTTCTTAATTTTAATTAAATTTTTAGTTCAAATTAACAATGGTGTTACAAAATTTGTAACATCAATTCCCCCTCTAATTTTTATCTATACTTAATCAATTTGGTTTCAGAAAGACTCAATGACGGTACAAGTGTCGAAGAAGGTATATTACGTTTTTGAAATGTTGTAAATTCCACATTTTTGCAGCTGCGTCACACTTGTATCTACATGAATTCATAAGCTACCTATTTTCAATCCTAGAATCATGCACAAGTGTAATATTGATGGGGCAGGTATCCTGTTTCTCGTATGTACTTTGTTCTAAGAAATATCAACAGGCAATTCCTATTTCTTGAGTAGAGGGCATGCAAGTTTATCCTTTTACATACTGAATTTGTTATTCAATTAGTACATTCAAATTGAAAATGTTGAAATCCGTTTAAACGCTTATTTGGTTATACTACCGTAAACATTGATGCTGACATAGGTATCCAAGTAAAAAGAAGTACTAGCAACTAATATTTAATTAGTCATTCACTCTTATACTTTTGCGCACTCAAAAATTCACACTTTGCGACATAGTAACATGTAAATGTGCTTGAAAATTACGAACATTTGCATACAGGAGTTATTTTTGATGGGAAACAATCAGGGAACATTAGGTTCCCATTCTGTTATATTACGCAACAGAAGGTTTAATCATAGTTTAAGGTCTGGCTTTCTCAAGTTTCACTAAGTGATTAATTCAATTAAACTGGTTAATATACTCCGCATATTATGTCAAGGATTAGCCTTGCGTTTCGAACAGGAGGAACTATTGTGCAGATGAATTAAAGAAGTTTATTAAACGTTCTACAATATGCAAAGCCGGAACGAGCATAAGGTGATGTTGCAACGCGCACTGGCGCCAGATTTTCAAATGTGTCCTCGTTTCAGTAACCCGATTGATCGCATTATATCGACATTGTCAAATCGACAAGGCCGCCCTCTTGGTGAGACCTAACCCAGACCTTCGACAGATAAGTCGAAACTCGTTTGGTCCACGTAAAAGGCTTTATGCATTCTGATTGCAAAACGAGGCGTGAGAATTATAGTATCGCGTACCATTTTTTTCAGCGTGTCTGTATTGTTTACAAATTCTATTCGAAGGTTTCCCTCTATATCTGGTATTTTTAGATTAAAGCTGACGGCCAATACATTAAGGACGGTTACCGCAGTCGACAGCTTCCGTTTTTAATTTTCAATTAGCGCGTTCCTTTTGATCGTTGAAGGACACCTAAGGATTCATTAAATGTCTAATGGCTTTACTTCTACGTGATATGGAACTAATGCTCAGTTTTTAGATCGATTATTTTTAATAAACTCATTCTTTACTAAATTAATTAAATCTTAGTTTTCGGATCGGCTGAGTTGTTGGGCATTAGTTTATTAAGCATTCTATACTTTTTATTTAGTCTAATACATTTTGTTTTGTACATTGAACAGAAAAATTGCAGATATATATAGCAATGAAAAATGTCAGGTATCAATGTTAAATGAAATCAAATTTTGTTCAAAGTAAGTGAACATTAGATAAAGTTTTATATTTTAATGACAATGTTATGTGCAAGTTAGTCTGTTTACCAACGTTAGATACACCAAATTCCTTGTATGGAACAAACGAAGTTTATTCTCACCCTTGAAACTGCGTGTTTCGTAATTTTCAATTGCAAGTAAGTGGTCACTGCGCGAAAGTCCTTCGGACGTTGAGAATTCTTCCTACCCGTTAATAGGTGAGGAATGAAACGACCTAGGTGCTATTTCGATTACAAGGGACGTAGAAGGAACAAAGTAAAAAGTCACATTACATACACTTCTTTAAATTAAGCCCGATTAATAGCTTTACATGATTTATAATCATTTATTTACAATGTTTATCCATCCAAAGAGTTATATTTTCACTAGGGAATATTTAATTCCATTATTCAAATTGATAAATAATTGTTTATCTTTTCTTTGTTGTACGAAATTCGTATTTACATAAGAATTCGGCCACCTCCGGGTTATGCCACGAGTTGAACGGTTGAGCGAAAATTTGGCGGGCCTCGGTGGAATCGAAAACGAAAGGATATACCTGTGGAACAATAAACAGAACCAACGCAAGCGTGTCGAAACGTGGTCCACCTACAACTTGAGTTAATCATGTCAAGGACCCAACGAGCCTTTTCTCTGGTTCGTATAATACCCTCTTAACCCTACGTATACAAGCGAATCAGTGTTATTCACTCCTTGATCATCCATTTGACGACAAAGAGTTTAAAAGAATTCAGACGCATTCCAACACCAGTAGTTATATTTTGATATCTCAAGGCTTTAGAGAGCAGACACCGGCGCTGACGTATGTTCAATTTGCATTTTAGATCATTTTGGTCAGGTCGTGCTGCTAATATTAGTGAAAGAATTTCTATAATATTCTTTAGAACCATAACATTTTTCTTTCTATAATATTCTTTAAAAAGAACTTCTCTCTTCAGTCAACACGTCGTTGTACAGAATTTTTCCAAGCGGGCTTTAGAATTTTGTTTTTTTAATAAAATACATATGCTATAGATTGTATCAGACTTTTCTATTGTAAATTAAAAGTAGCTTAAGTGCTGGGAGTCGTATTTTGTCTGTAAAACGAATTTTTTAATTGTATATTTATACACGTACATTTGTCACTATATTAATAAATATTCAAGCGTGAAACAGTCCTTGTGATCCAGATTATTGACTTCATCGTACCTGGAAATGAATTGCTTATTGTTCCTACATATTCGTAGAAAAGAATTACGCGTCCTTTTCTACGGGCATGACCCATTCGTAACACTCACAAGGTAAATATTTAGATCACCGACTATAATCGAAGAACAAAGGCAACGATGTACCGTCTAATTTTACAATTGCGTAATGGGGTAGAAATGATCGACGATCGGTATTCGATTAACTCAGTTCGACCGTAAGGCTATTTCACCCATGACACTATAATGTGATGCAGCGATCGCTATTCTTACTTCAGCCGTGAGGCTTCGACTAAGAAATTCGAGCAACGTGCACCTGTAATTTTCCAGGGATTCGAGCACTGGAAACTTTTCCACCGATTCTTTCACCGAGTCGCTGGTAATCTCTCGGAAAAGAAACAATCGATATCACTTCGTTAAAGTAATCAATTAACTTGTTTAGACAGAGATTTAATAGGTCTTTCTAATAAAAGAAATTCCTCGTGTTTGTACTCCACTCTGACCAGTTCTGCTAATGAGTTATTTATTTAAGAAGGAAAAGTGATTCGTTTTTGTTAGGGTTTGAGAGAAAAGAAAAGTTACTTGTCTTCGGGTTAATAAATAATCAATAGATATAAGTGTTACACATGGCATGAAATACAACAGAATGAGTCACTATTATGGATTTAGAAAGTAACTATAACAAGAGATCAATATCCAAAATGATACACATTATAACACTCCTAATCTCCAGACAGATCTCCCTCAACGTGTTACCGCGTGATTTCCATTATTCTTCACGTGATCACGCTTACAGCTAGTTTATTATGACGATTGTCTCATTACTGTGATAATTTATTATGCATTTCACGAGTTGCTCTTGTTCCTATTATAAGCTTCAACCAATTTACGTTCTTCAAGAATATATTAAACAGACAGCTACCAACAATTTTTTATGTTCCTATGTCTTACGAGATCATGGAACCATACGTATTAAAAACTTACTACATATTTATAAGTGTAGCTTCGTGTATCTAAATATAACTATTAGCTATCAAATTCTAAGCTATCAATATTTGATTCTCTTGTATACACAATGCGTTCTACTCTTGAATTCCTACATCAATTTTGCACTCTTTAAAATAAACAGATGATATTGGAGCCAAGTTTTGGGTTATAAAGCTTCGACTTTCAAGTACAGATTATTGAAATGAAACTGTAACAAGAAGCAGTAGTTTATGATTAATTATTAAAAAAAGATGCGTACAGTGTGAAGGTAGTTCGTGCAATTGTTTTAGGTTCCAAGGGAGCAATCTATTTTTCTGGATTAAAAGTTCACGTCAACTATTACATTTTGCTTGCAAAATATTATGAAAATTGCCTTGAAACTGAAAAAAAAAAACAAAGAGTGTTAGGAACGTCTGCCTGGGATCTCGTAAAATGGCGCCCACGCGTCTCATCTGCCCTGTCACGGCTCTCTGTCATTGATGCCTCAAATCATCGCGCGTTCGTACTTCGATCGCCACGAGTCGCGAATAAGACCTCCATGTACTCGATGATACAAAGCCTAACGTAATCGTTTTACCGTATCGTCGTTGAGATAAAGTTTAAAGCGGCTTAAGGCGCCACGGGCAGCTATCGCCACGATCGGCAGCTCCAAATTCCTCGGCGACGACTTGCAAACTTTATCCACCGGGTTCGGGATCGGCGTCTGTCACTGCTCTGCCTCGGCCACGACTCTCCACTTTCATTTTTATTCCTTTATCTTCCACATTCTGTTGCAGAGGCGATACATCGCCCGTGCGTTTCGTGACTCGAGGGGTCAAAGGTCACGATGGTAAAGCGTGCCAATTTTTTGAACCTGTCACTGCGGTCGATCAGATTAGATTGGAACCGCGACATCGAACGCCGCAAGCTGGGAACAGTGTCACGTAGTTCGTGGCAAATATAATTTTTAATCAGATTAAATGACTGACAGTGTCTCGCGACCGAATGGAGAACATTATAATTCTATGGAAAGCAACAAGTGTAACGACTCTTATATACAGTGGGTGTAGAAAGTATTCGTACATCGATCAATTTCCAAAAAAACTGTGTAAAATTGTAATTTATTAACTTATTTTTTATAAACAATGACATTTTGCATGTTCTAGGAAATCTCTAGAATAAATAGATAACAACAAAAATAGCTATTTATGTAAGTTGCGAAATTAACAAGAAAAAAACAATTAATCGATAGAAATATTGAAGCAATAACTATTCGCACAACTGTTTAAAAGTACCTTCCTGGAAATTTGATGTTTTTTAATTCGCACGGAGCAATAAACTAATGTGTTTACGTTACAAACTCTGCTGTAAATGATTCCTCATAAGAATCGTACAAATACTTATTGCTTCTATACTTTTATCCACTTTTCGCATTTTTTTGTTAATTTCACAAATTATATTAACTAGTAAATGTTGTTTGGACTATATCTATCTTAGAGACTTCCGAGAATATGTAAAATATCATTGATTATAAAAAAGGAAGTTAAGAAACTACAATTTCACACAAAAGTTTTTTGGTAAATTGATCGGTGTACGAATACATTCTACACCCATTGTAGTTACTTCAAAAAGTGTCAATGTCATATATTTACTCTACTTGAATAATCTCACGGTTAAAGTAGTTAATTATATCAAGTATGCCTCATATAATGAAGTATTTGTTAATTGTTTACTTTTTCTCCGAGACCCTACTAGTACAAAGGAAATATTTCTTTGGCAGCAAGAACTTCTGAAGTGGCGCAACCGAAAAAAGTTGCGCCTTATTAATACGGATAACGATGGTTCTGCTGCAACTACATCTTGAATTACTTGAACATGTTGCGTAATGGTTGTCTCTAGCTGTATTTGGATAACGAATCGATTGTTAAGCTGTCACGATTCATATAAACTTTCGCAATCGTTCGCAAGTAAACAATAGTTCAGTGACCTGCTAGTGAAGTTGCAATGACTACAATGACGAGCAGAAATGGTATGGCATGGACCTGAGATGACCATAATGCGACTAGCGAGAAATTTACGGTGCCATTCTTGTAATTAACAGACCGTTGCTTTTTTAACTGAGAAGTGTTTTATTATAAATGAAGCAACTGCATTTGGTCATGGATTCCATGAAGAACATTAGAAATGTGACTGCATATATGAATTAAATAAATATAAAGTATCAAATTTGAACATATTTTTTTTTTTTATCAAAAAATTAAATATTGAGAGTTTATGCTTGTTCCTGCTTGAAAGTTATCTGCTTGAAGTTTCAATTTAAATGTTGGCAAAATCCACTTCGTGAATGCAGTTCTCGAAACTTGTTACCTTGACCACTTCTGATATAACCACATATCAGTTTCACGTTTGTTTATGTTTTTTAATCTTCGAACGCCTCGTAAGTCTTTGCATTTTCTTGTCTATGTAATTTTTATTCTTGAAAAATGTGTACTTTCCAAACTTTGGTCATTTAAAATGTAGCCTTTTAATATCAGAGAATTTTAGAAATTATGTTTAAACCGTCTATCAAATGAAGCATAATATTGTATGTACTTTGTACTAATTACAAAAGTACATCTTTGTTTATGTATCATTGTTCGTTTTTAGATTGAGTTACAGGAGTACTGAAGTTTTGATATTCTTGCGCCACCATTGAGAACAAAAGTATAATTCTACGATTAAAACCATAATTCACTCCTCATACAATTTAGACCTTGCCGTGTCCAAGTATCATCTTTCCCGAACAATGGCGCACTTTTTGTGCGGGAAATAATTCAACAATGATGACGACGTCATCCAAAGAATCCTCCAAGAACGTAATTAATTTCAAAATGATCGCAGCAAACAATAAATCACCGCATTTGAAATTATATTATCTGGTAATTCTAACTTACTGAATAGAAATTTTAAAATCTTCATATTTTAAAAAATCATATAGAGATCATCATAGAGAGGTCTCCATAAATATTGTGTTTCAAAATCTTAATTTATTAAATCACAATAACTATAAAATATATGTAATTTCTAATAGTGATACAAATTATACTTAGAAGTGGGTTATCAGTCAGGAAAGGTTGAAAAACACTGCTTACAAAGATAATACGATATTAGTGTAAAATAAAGTTACGAATTGTGAATTGAAGATAGAAATACAATATCTCTTCATATCGTTTTCTGATATGCCGAGAATAAATGATTTGTATGATATATAGCTTTTATATATCTGTAGGCCCAAACTTTCCATAAATAAAAATGATTCAAACAAGGCAGACCCTGACGAAATTACCTGCTACTGTTACCGTCACTATGTACGTTACAATTTTTCTTATCGCTCTTATCTGTAGATGTCAAGCGTGTACGTGACGTCACATGTCAAATACATTTTTCGTTCGATACTTACTGTAAGTCTAGTCTAAAATTATTCCTGTGCCTAGAGCAGCTCTTCATCATCGGTTAAAATACGACCCTTGCGTAGTTCACGAAATGATCAATAGTGATCAAGATTCAGGCGAGCCTGGGGCCCTCTTTAGAACGCGCACGGAATCATTCAATGCGACTACCAGTTAGCTTTACCTGCAATCGCTGCACTGCGTGATTTTCATTCAAATTACTTTTAACTATTAGATACAAATTTCGAATAACGAATAAGATAAATAATTGTAGCAGGTATTCTGTAAAAAATCAAATTTAGATACTTTATTTAATTTTCCTACAAATTCTGAAGTGTATCTTTCTATGTATACTCTATATTTTTTCTCTTTACTTCTCTATATCTGTAACTATTACTTTCTTCACTCATACTAATCTGATGTTTAATGCGTTATTCATCTACTTATATATTCTAAAGATATTAGTTTATACCTTCGAAGAGTATACATCTACTTTCACATGATACTCTAAATTTTCATCAGCAAAGATGTTGACACTTACACTATAACAGTTTTTAGAGCCACCTAAGCCATTCCCAATCGTTAGACTTTGCTTTTATCAGTTATCTGTGATTCGAATGAAATTTTTCTTATCTACGAAACCATCACGAAACGTTATAAAAACGATGGGAGCGCCATGCGACCGCGTCAGGGAACTACAAACTAGCTATAGTCATCACCGAAGAACCTGGTCGATGAAGAAATATTGTCACTGGCTGTATACCTACTAGACCGGTTCAATAATGGCGGCAACGCCATCACAGACCACGTACTTGTCTGCAGTTGCGTGAAAGTCACAGGAACTGGTAACTGTTGAAATCTCTTCGAGATGCAGGGAAGTTGGGGGCGCCAAAGTCTTCTTCCGATATCGTTCAGGTTCAAATTATGTCTGGCTCGGTGGAAGCGCATGCGCGACTCTTCAGCATCGACATGAGAACGCCAAGTCGAAATTTCCTCAGTTCTCGAGTGGCCGGTTTGAGAAGGGCTGCCACGAGAGGAATAATTTGTTCTGTTCTGTCATCCGCGCCTGCGCTTCCCTTCGTCTACAAACTCATTTCGGGACGATTCACGACAACGTCACTGGAAGCTACCTTCGTCGACGATGTCGTACTGCACCCGAATTCTTGGCGGCCAGGTATGATCGCGATTGGCGTATATTAGAGCAAAAAAATTCGGGGTTCATTCACGAAACGTGGGAATTGCGAACCGGTGCAGGGACACTGTGCCCCAATTCGAATTCAGATCACTCGACCCCGTTGCCAAGGTCGGTCGCGTTATGTCAGCGTGGGCATAGCTTGACTGTTAATTTAAATGACTGTGAGAAAACAATATTATATTTATATTAATTAAAAAATTTTAAACAAATTCAATGTTCTTTCTAAGGTATTCCAAAATCTTCAAGGCGCTCCGAAACGTACATATAAAATATATTTTATGATAGAAATATGTATTTTTCAATGCCCATGTTTAGCTTATTTCTTTTATTGATCCAGAAACGTGGTTCTTTAATTATTCCCACTAGTGCATATATGCCCCTTCAAGATGAATTAAGGGTAATAATTCCGACATTAAGAATACTAAGTGACGATCATTTTTGGAGCACAGTTTATCCTCTCATGATTATATCTCATAGTTGTCAGATTTTTCGCTGTCAAATCGGAGAGAACTTTGTAGCCAGGCCGTTAATGGAGCATATGATCTGCGTCGCTGAGATTAGGCGATTCGGTATTTTGGAGCAATGACGTATCTGGAACGTCACATACGTAACAATAAGAATAACAGACATCGTGGCGATAACGTTGCGACGGATTATCGTGAAAGAGAAATGCAAAAAATGTTATTTGTATGTTACATAATCCGTTTCGGAGCTTATCTATATGTATGAATTTCATTTTCGGAATACTTCGAGGTTATGTCCATGGCCAGTGCGCAGAATCAGAGTGCGTGGCGCGTACGGACGAACGGAAAATATGTATCGGTGCAAAACTCGTGCCTCTTGTTGTTTAAAAGAAAAGCAATAAACCGTTGCAATACGGAACGGATTAATTAAAACTGATAACGGGTTTTCAGTTCGAGCGATGATATCGGTATCTATCGAAGTCGAAACGTATTCTTGCGACACGTTGCATTTCGTCGGATGGTTTTGCAAGGGAATTCGAGACGTTTTAAATTTTGATGTTCGCGAGCAATCGAATTACGTAACTAGCGGTGTGTATAGGTGAATCTTCGCGTGCTATTTCGTAATATGTACCTCATACGTGACAAGTCGAGCACGTGATAAAATATACATAATAGCATCGTACTCTTTTCTATTATTGTAATCGGTTTTTTGGACTGTTCTTTTCGACGACTTCATAATTTGTAACTCTATATGTATGTATATACGAAGTTATATATTTTATGGGTTTGATGTATATATGTTTAAAAATAATACCGCGAGGAGAATTTATTTATGACTTACTTGCGTTCGCATAAGCACGAGGAGACACTTTTAGTGTCAGGACAACTTGAGAGATTGTAAACGTATATCGAAGATAATAAATTTAGAATACATACTGGTAATTGAAAGCAACTAATTAAATGTTTGAACATAGTTTAACATGTATACAACGAGGTGCATAAACACATTGATATACAATGTCAAGTTCTTACGCGATACATAACATTGAAATTCATATGAGTATAGTATATAATCGTCTTTAGCTAACAATAGATTCACACTAAGGAATTGCGTTTATTTATAGCATACGTGCAATTGATGTTATTTATATTGTAACACTTATTATCGTTAACGATGTTTGACCGTATTTATCTACGTTAAATTATTTTGAATATTACCATGGCGTTCTGTGATTCGTACTTGATAAATATATACGCGTAGTCTATATTCCATTATCTTCTCAAATTTAGAATAGAATATTCTGTATTCTAGTTTATTTTATTTTATTTTATTTTATAAGAATGTAATAATAAGCAATTTACAAGTGTTATTTTTGTACAATATTTATATATTACTTCAATATTATTATATAAAAATAATGTCTTTACGTTACTGTAATATACAATACAATAACACATTCAATAATACATATTTTATGAATTTTTTCAAATGTTTATAAATACCCTTACCATGTCATTGCTCTAAAAGTCTAAAACATATAAAAGTTTGCTTTACATATTATTACACTTTTTGATACATCGATTGACAAATAAAATTAATTTACAGAGGCTAGCCATATTCACGGCAGACATCCAACAAAGATGCTTCAGCGTGAGCCCATTGAGCTTCGCCTCCGCAAAGGTGGCGATGTCCAAATTCGATTCGACGAGCTACCTTCCATACGATAAATTAGATGAAAATCTCAAAATTGTAAAGAAAAGGTATGGTATCAACTCTGTCAATTGATTTCTCTTTCATAGATTGTTTCCTATTTGGCTGACTAAAGTCTAACTTTATAAGTCATTATAAAAATATTATTCCTGTATGAGGATATTATAAAAGAATATTTTCCCATACGATATTCAAAAGAAGAGAACGCAATTTCTTCTTGAAATGGCCAAGAACTTCCAAAAGCATATGTTGATTTATGTATAATGTATTCTACACACTATGTTCCATTTAGCTTGGTCACTTTAAGTCTCATTTCTTGTTATGATTGGGACAAATGTCAGAGAAGACATTATTTGTTTGAAGAGAAGAAATATTCTGAGAAGTAAATAATTTTTATCTCGAGGTCGTACGTTTCGCGACGCGTCATCGACATTTGTCTTAACGAGATAAGATATTTTCATTAACAGTACAATACATGTATCTCACTAAAAGGCAAATTTAACCAGGTACATAGTTAACCTTCAGATGACCTTAAATAATAAACTCGTCTTTATGCGAAAGAAATGAAATTGCAGAAAACTCAAATGAGTATCCATTTTAATTCAAAAGTTATTCGAAACGATCTCTGTTAATTTCCAAATAACTTATTTATGTGCAAACACTTAAAACATCAAGTTCAACGTATATAAATCAGTAAATACTATATAGTTTCTTTCATATAAAACTAGTTTTTGTTATTCAATATCATTTGGAGGTCAACGTACTACATATCATTAAATTCGTCTTTATATGAAGAAATGTTAATTAGAGTACATACTCCCAATAAAAATAATTCGATTACATCACAAATTTTACTAGAAAATATTTGCTCCTTCCAAACAGATAATATTCCTTTCTGACATTCGTTCCCATCGTAAAAAACAAGTGAGACGTTCAAAGTAATCAATTTAGCAGAGCCATCTTGTATAATACAATTACATAGAATATCGAATAGTATATAAACAAAAATATTGGTTCTCTTTTAATACTTTTTATAAATAAGGCATTGGCAAACAGCACCATATGTATATCAATATTGTTGCATTGTCGCAGGTTGAACCGGCCATTGACTCTTTCAGAAAAAGTTTTGTACTCTCACATCGACGAACCCAGCAAGCAAGATATCACCCGTGGCACAAGCTATCTTAGGTTACGACCAGATCGCGTGGCCATGCAAGATGCCACTGCCCAAATGGCCATGTTGCAATTCATCAGCTCTGGTACGTAACAACCTTGCGATATCGGGTCTTCAATATCACTAAAACAGTTTTTGTGGACAACGTTTCGCCGAAAACAATTTTGACCTTCCTTCTATATCATCGATGTATGTAAATATACACAGTGCACGGTATGTTCTTCGATAAACATGTTTCCTTAGAGTGAGTAGCATTGTTTACTTTGAATTTCGTTTACATATGCTCTTTAATTGTAAGGAAGGTAAAATACCACGGGAAAGAAGTGTACTATATATTTTGTTTAAAAATTCTTGTATTTTCTGACAAAACTTATTTTCATATAAAATTTTTATACGAATACTTCGCAAATGACTTACTACTATTGCTTGTTTAAATTGTACTTAACTATGATTACAAGATCAAGAATTTAAAATTAGATTATCTAAAATAATTATTTATAATCCTATTAATAAAGAATAATTATATAGATTACTAGATTCTTTCATGAACTTTCAATAAGTTAATGTTTAGTGACTGACCAGTTTATACAGAAACGTTATGTTATATTTCTATTACATAATCAAGAACTGTGTACGTATGATAATTGCAAGATAATTTACGTAACTCGCTTCGTCCAGGAAAATACGTGTCAATAAACAGATCGTTTAGGTGTATGTACTGGGCGTGTCTCAAATAATCGACCAGATTTTGATATCGTATGCCATTCTTTCTAAGGATAAAAGAAAGTCATGTAAATATACATACATCACGCGTAAAGTTAGTAGTATACTATAAATCCTGCATTCCGGTAGACGTAAATATTTATGGTAGAGCATGTCATTCAGATATTGAAGGCATCTTACGTCGTAGTACATCATTCATAGCTTGAAAGTTTCATAGTCAAGCCAATCTTATCAGTATACTTATTTTAATATCGTGACAAAATGTGAGAAAATTGAGGAATTTTTAGGAAAAGTGGGGAATTTTTGAACGTCTTCCACAGTCTCCAAAATGTCGGTGCGATACTTGTATCGTTGCAAACCGAAATAATTTTCGGGAATTTTTTAAACTAATTTTTATCCATTATACACTATCAGAAACAAAAAATGTTTATATTTTAAAATGGAGAACTTTCCGAATTCATACTCGTTTAACCTTTTTTATTCTTAGAGAGCGTAGAGTACGATGGCAAAGTTTAATCACGTACTCCAAACACATCTTGCATAATCTTCGGAAATATTACATTCATGATAACAAGCTTACATGTATATATGCATTATTAATTAATTAGATTACTTTTTACCTACTCATCATATTACATATTGTGCAAATTCTTCGTATATATTAAAACACAGAAAAACGTACACTTGCACAAAATGAAATATTAATATTACTATATTTAAATATTAGTCTTACTATATACATTTTCCATATTTTTCGATATCGATGCATGGCACAAATCCATCAATGACTTAGAAAATCGATCAAAATTGTGATTTTAACCCGCGACGTCTGTTACGTTTCCCCCAAAATGCCGTCCGTTTCTATTCTCATTTTCAAATTGCTTCCCACAGGATTACCAAAAGTCGCCGTTCCCTCTACCATCCACTGCGATCACTTGATCGAAGCTCAAGTCGGCGGAGATAAGGATTTGAAACGAGCGAAGGACATCAACAAGGAAGTCTACAACTTCTTGAAGACAGCCGGCGCCAAGTACGGCGTCGGTTTCTGGAACCCTGGCTCCGGTATTATCCATCAGATCATTCTCGAGAATTACGCTTTCCCCGGATTGCTGATGATCGGTACCGACTCGCACACACCTAACGGCGGTGGTCTTGGCTGCTTGTGCATCGGTGTCGGTGGCGCTGATGCTGTCGACGTGATGGCCAACATCCCGTGGGAATTGAAATGCCCCAAGGTGATCGGGGTGAAGCTGACCGGAAGCTTGAAGGGATGGACCAGCCCCAAGGATATTATCTTGAAAGTAGCTGGCATCCTCACGGTGAAAGGAGGAACGGGAGCGATCGTCGAGTACTTTGGCCCTGGTGTCGACAGCATCAGCTGCACTGGTATGGCGACTATTTGCAACATGGGCGCCGAGATCGGTGCGACTACCTCGATCTTCCCTTACAACTATCGTATGCAGGATTACTTGAAAGCAACCGGTCGCTCGGAAGTCGCCGCAGCGGCGGATCAGCACAAGAGCCTCCTTACCGCGGACGCGAACGCCAAATACGACCAACTCATAGAATTAGACCTCTCCACGCTGGAACCACACGTGAACGGACCGTTTACACCTGATCTCGCTCATCCCATCTCGCAATTAGGTAAGTGGATCGCGAAGAAGACAGCGATTGTTTGCATTTCATTATTAACCCTTTCCGACCTGGCGTCCACAATTGATGACACAACATTTAACAACACTCAAACATTATCGACACTATCGTTTAGGGCGAATGTACTTATTTATGCACACGAAGAAAGACCAGTTTTCCTCGAAACCTACACTATTAGGATTTTTCTTTTTTAATTTTTCCATACTAATTTTAGTTATCCCTAGTTATCCCTAAAAATTAAACTAATAAACCAAACTGTGCCATACAATATTTTCGAATATAATATAAATTATATATACAAAATCAGTTAATATGATGTTTAGGGATGAGTAGGCAAGTGATTTGTATAAGTTTCAGATATTTTCAATGTTTAATCCATGCGAATTGTACACATAGTACTAATTTCTGCAGCAAAAATAATTTACCATTTATAATATAGCGTTATAGTTACAAAAGTGAAATTCTTTGTAATCCGAATTCGAAGATCGACGAAATAATTATAAGAAGTATCGATCGCGTACAATGATCAAATATTAACCGTGATAATTGCAACCAGGTGCGAACGCCAAGAAGAACGGATGGCCGAATGAGATCAAGGTCGGTCTAATTGGTTCCTGCACGAACAGCTCCTACGAAGACATGGGCCGGTGCGCGAGCATCGCCAAACAAGCCATGGAACACGGTTTGAAATCGAAGGCCGCGTTCAATGTCACACCCGGATCCGAGCAGATCCGCGCCACCATCGAGCGTGACGGAATCGTAAGTTTCCTTTTAGTATGTCAACCTGTAGCTCGGTTAGAAAGCTTGTAGATAATTCGCAGTTGCACAGTTTTTGAATCGTTGCCAAGCATTGGTACATGTCACTTAGTAATGACACTGCGACCCACGCCAATTCTTAATTTGGCTCGGATCGATGTATTTTGACAATGTGAAAAGAAAAAATAGGGACTCAGGCATTCGCACGGTATAGTTTGTTTAGAGTATACCGCTGGGTGTATTCGTAAACTTTCCGAGAGAAAGGATATTACGTAAAATTGGTGTACGTGAGCTCTGGGAGCAGCTCTCGGTCTCCTTATCATCGTCAAAGTATTCTCTCTTTCTATTAATACATCCCTCCCAACGTTTCTATGAACGGCGAGGACTGTCTTGAAACGTTAAAATTTGATTATGGGTCGACTTTGTGCTTTCAAAGCGGATTTCAACTCGACGAATGAGAAAATGCTTTTATAGAAGTATTATAATATCGTTTTTGCGGAAATCGGAATAGATATTTCTATTTAATAACATATATCTATATACTTTTCGGATTAAAATAAAATAAAAGAATAGAAATTCCAGTTAAATAATGTATAATTAAATATTTAACTGTCAGACATTTCGACCGATGCCGAATTTATTTTTAAATATACTCAACTATCAATAATATCTCCGTTAAAATTTTTGGCGACAAATATTGAAGGAAACTAATTATACCGATAAATTGATTTCCCTTTCCTTCATCTAATTCGAAACATATACCACGATGTATAATGGATAGAACTATTGGTAGTTCTACTATCAAACCAAATGGTATTGCATAAAGGCTGTTTATACTAGCCATTCCAAAGTATCATCATTAACAACAAGCATGATATTTAATCGTTGCAACTCGTGGACTAGGGAAGATAAGATAATAACGTAATACTCGTGAAATAGACGAACGCTCGACTTGAGACAAAGTTTCTGACAAAGAGACTTATGGATGATCGTTAAAGACAGCTTTTGTAATTTAGGCGAAAACCCTCCGCGATTTCGGAGGTACTGTCCTTGCCAACGCTTGCGGACCTTGCATCGGCCAATGGGACCGCCAAGACATCAAGAAGGGCGACAAGAACACAATCGTCACATCGTACAATCGTAACTTCACAGGTCGTAACGATGCGAATCCTGCGACCCACGCCTTCGTCACCAGCCCTGAACTCGTCACAGCCCTTTCTATCGCTGGCCGATTAGACTTCAACCCCGCGAAGGACAAATTGAAGGGCAAAGATGGAAAGGAATTCCTTCTAAAAGATCCATTCGGTGAGTATCAAGTTCCCTAAGAAATCAACTAATTGCTGGAAATTTTGTAGGAGCATATGTAGAACGATGGAAACGATAAGCGTCTGATATCTAGTTACGGTGCGGTAATTCGCGAATAATTACGCATGAGTCATAGTTCATGGCGTCTGTTTCACAACGCGTCGGTGCTGTCTGCGTACAATTGATTAATATTGTTTGTAGTGTTGAAGATTAAATTGCAGGTTGAATAGTTTGCTGTAGGATCTTCTATTTTGTTACAAGATATTTTCTATCAATTTCTGTGTTATCAGTTGAGCTTTTCATAGATCTATGTTGAAATTCAATAATTTAAAAATTTTAATATTAATCATATCTAGCAAAAATGTTCTCCTTGTTAATACACGAAGAATGTAACATTCTCAATTGCATTTACACTTAACTATCTTCTAATTCGTTTATCTATGTATAAAAACTTGAAGTACATGATTTTGTTTCACACCCACAATATATTTTCTTAGTATAAATCTTTACTTTTTCGTATTATATGAACTTCAATAGTATACAGGAAGAATGTAATGCTTGTGAATCGTAGAAAGTAATTATACTCTATATATCTGTAACACAAAAATTGGCCACTTGGAAAAATGAAAATATTCTACGTTAATATTTCAGGCGATGAACTCCCAAGCCGTGGCTTCGACCCTGGCATGGACACGTACGATTCACCTCCAGCTGATGGCAGTAAGGTAAAGGTAGACGTGGACCCGAAAAGTCAAAGATTGCAGCTCCTGGAACCTTTCGACAAATGGGACGGCAAAGATCTCACCGATATGACTGTTCTGATCAAAGTCAAGGGCAAGTGCACCACCGATCACATCTCCGCCGCCGGTCCCTGGCTCAAATATCGTGGCCACTTGGACAACATTTCGAACAACATGTTCATTGGGTACGTCTAACAATTTACTGTAGAACTCCATTTATTGGAACGAAATATTCGTGAATGTCTTTTATAATAGAAGCACGCTAATAATAACAAGTCTTAATAATAGCAGTATACTAAGAAAACATGGAACGAACAGTCGGATCATGTGTTTATACGAGGAAAACAAAATAAAGACTATACTTACAGTCAGTGTAATAAGTATTCGTACAGGAACCAATTCAAAATAAAACTTCATATATTTATTTTATTAGTAAATGTTAGGGGAAGAAATAATTAACCAACATTCCTACATATTTTTAGAGTAGAATTTGCGTAAATTAAGTTTTATTATTTTTAATCTTAACCTCTTATGCATTTCTTTTCTTATTAATTTTATTTTAAATTGGTTGCTGTACGAATACTTACTTACACTGACTGTAATTGTTATTGGAATCTTACTACCAGTGTATAGCATTCACTTTCAGCAGTCTAAATAACACTCGAAACATTTTCATAAATCCCACAGCGCCGTGAACTCCGAGAATGGCGAAGTAAACAAAATCAAGAATCAATTGACCGGCGAATGGGCAGGCGTACCTGACGTAGCCCGACATTACAAAAAGAATGGCGTGAGATGGGTGGCCGTTGGTGACGAAAACTACGGTGAGGGTTCGTCCCGCGAGCACGCTGCCTTGGAACCAAGGCATCTGGGTGGCCGTGCTATAATCGTCAAGAGCTTCGCGCGTATCCACGAGACCAACTTGAAGAAACAAGGACTGTTGCCTTTGACCTTCGCTAACCCCAGCGATTACGATAAGATTCAGCCGACGGACAAGATCAGTCTCCTGGGATTGAAGGATCTGGCGCCTGGCAAGGTATATCTCGATCGCGATCGTTTATTTATAATTTAATTGGAACCAGGGATCGACAATAACAGTTACTTAAAAAATTTATATAGAGAAATACATTGAGAAAAATTCTTTTGGTATTTAAATTTAACTCATTTGCGGTCATTTTATGTATTTTGTGAGGGAGATGCGCAAAGATAATGAGGTTTGGAAATAATTAAAACTACAGATAACATTTGCGAGCAATAAAAATAGTTCCAACTAAAACCTTTTAAATCCAAAAAAGAATTATTATTCTAGAATATTCTGGTTACATCAGGGTCCCTGGTTAAAGCTACTGTATCCAACATAATGTGTTTACTTTATGTTGGGACAGTATTACAGTCACTTTAACTGATTTTAACCACCGCTCGATTCCTTCCGTTACGTTTGCAGCCAGTGAAAGCGGAGATCAAGCACAAGGACGGCAAAGTTGACTCCATCACGTTGAACCACACCATGAACGATCAACAAATATCCTGGTTCAAGGCAGGCTCCGCTCTGAATCGCATGAAGGAGATTGCCAGCGGAAAGTAAACGCGTTTTGTCATCCAGGAAGTGCGAAGGACCGTCATCGTTCGCAAAGACGTGCACTATCGTAGCTAGTTGCGTATATACCGATAGCGGATCGCGAATGAAGATACGTTTCGGGTACGATACTTTAATTCTCCAGGTAGATTTCTGTAATCGTGAACATCGTCGCACGTGGATTTCACGTATCGTGCCGATCGCGAAATAACGTCTGTGGTGTCGAGAGGATCGCTTGAAACGAGCGTGTTCAACGCTGACGATCAGTGTTGGGTAAATTTATTTTCTTCGCGAAATACCTCAACACGTCCACCATCCGTTTCGTCGAAGAATGATAAACCGAACCGGGAGAAGCGCGTATCTAGCAATGTTTTTAGTACACGTTAACTCTAGGAAAGGATTAATCGAATCGTTTAGACTGCCCTTGTTCATTTATCGCGACTGATATCGCGCCGTGAGAGTTCGACTGACGACGTTTCCTGGCGAAAATCGAACAGGGGTAATTTCCATGCGCGACGACGGGGTCGGATATGCAACTTAGGCGTGCCAACGTGTTCATTTTTAAGTCTTGTACAGCCTACCGATGGCACCCTAAGCATTGCGTGTGTTCCTGTCACGCGCGTGTCTCTCGTTTTTCGCTCGTTGAAGTCTTGTGTATATATTGTTCATCAAGTAGCCAACATTCTGATTATACAGTTTTCTAGATACGACTAATGAGATATAATGTATGATCGCTGTTATTACTAAAGATCAAATAAAATGAATTTCGCAGCGAGAAGAGTGTTGTGTATTTTATTGATCGAAGGTTACTGGCGGGAAAGGGTGTATCAATTTGAATGTGTATAATATAAATCGTATATTAGAAATGATACTTTAATATATTCTTTAATAGACGAGGTATATTTCCATTGATTTATAATATTTGAATAATTAAAAGATTGCAAATAGACTGGTTCCCATTTCCCATAATGAATATAATATTTGAGTCATGATATTTAAATAATTCGAAAATTAGAATGATTGCTAATGCACTTATTCCTATTTGCAGTGTATGTTACGTTCAAGTAATAGTAACATTTGTTGACAGTATCGATTTCTGCAATTATTAACATCAGCTGTCATTGCAGAAATCTGTATATTAGTTGAGAAAATTTAGAAAACTATCCTTGTTTCGTTAATTGAAAATTCATTATATTGTCGGGAATAATATCATTGAAGAAATGTTTCTAAATGCTGTAAGTTTTCTACCCCTATACACGTTACATGTGTTAACTAAAAGCAAAGTATCAGTTGAAGGTAATCATAATTTATACAATTTTCGAAATGCTAGTTATAATTTTGCAGCAGAATAACTAAATATTTTCATTAATTAGTTGCAGGATTATAGAAATCAGAAATAGAGAAGAGACGTCGCGATATTTTAATAATCAAAAGTTTGAACATTAAAGGTGAGTTTAAAGTATAACAGTAAAAGTTTAAACATATAATTCAAACTATGCTTGCAACAAAATCTTTTAGGTAATTATTTCAAAGCTGCGTCATCAGAATGATGAAATCGTTTGATTAATTAGCACGTCTAGTTGCAGTAATCTCTGAGCTGTGATGCATAGGATAGATTATTGATCAAACGGATATGGATCACTTATCCCTTTCGACAGGAAGACAGATTGCCCATTCCGATATCAAACGACGAGTGATCTATGGAAACACTAACTTGTCCAGAGCCTATCGATTGGAAATCAGCCGTCGGGTTTCAAACAAGAATCATCTCGTCGCGCATGCGTTTCGACTATTCGTAATTATTCAAACGGTACACGTATTTAGAAAGATGTGTAGGAACTTACACTCTCTTGACATTTACTTGTTTCGATATATAAATACATTATTTTTATTGCTTATTCTTTTAATACACGAAATTGATACTCTGTTTGCTACAAAATACTCTTAATCGTTTCTTTAAATTTTCATTATAAATATAAATTTGCAATTAAATCTAAAGCTACATAATTGGAATAAGAATTAAAGTAAATAACTCTGCAACGACATACGGGACTCAATCAGTTCTTGAATTTTTCATAATAATTGTCGCGACGTCTAGACGACCTTAACTGACAACGCTGTCACAAACACGTGAGACAATTAAATAAATTGAGTGCTGCTTTCTGAATATTAAGAGGAACACCTTCTCTGCGCTACCTTCTCTACCCCCATCCACGGACTCATTCAAGTGTTCAGCACACCACATGTTCCACGTAAAACTGGGGCGCATGCTTCGTTACCACGACGACGGATTCTCATAAACGTATACAAAGCGGCCGAACAGTGTAAATTGTCGCACGTTGGTTATGATCTTTCCATTCGAAAGACTTTCTTGTTCCATAAGCTCGTGCTTTATCTAAAGCTGCGTTTGACGAGACTCCTCGAGTTCGTCATGTCGGTCGAGGGTGAATTTTGTTTATCGATCACCGGTTCAATCGAACACGCGGAATTCTACGACATCAATAACGCCTACTGCAAATACGGATTTCATTTTGGACCCGAATGGAGTGTAATCGCTGTGAGTTTTCTTTATTTTTTATTTTACAATTCGAACCCTGCGACTACCAGCGAGCGCGGTTTCCCACTGGGAATATCAGCCCCACGGCGACGGTCTATTGGCTTATAAAAATTCCGTTAGGGTATCGAGGAGGGTCTGACGCAGATGTGTAAGTGCAGCAGTGACCCACGAAATCTGGCAGTTTGGAATTTCCCCCTAGAGATCACGTTCAGAAGCACCAATCCTCATGGATGTAAGTTTGAAAAGGTGATGACTATTTGACTAGAGCTATTTGCATGGATTATTCGCGAGAATTACATTATATTTATCTTTTTCTGTATTTAAAAATTGTACTAAAATTTATAATGTATAATAAAAGTTATTTAAAATCCATGGCAACTTTATAATTCTTTGTTGCAACTTCACATTCAACATTCGATCAATTTATTTCTAATTATGAATTCTAATATCTTATTTTCTGATTTGACTATTTTTAATAAAATTTATTTTACTTGATGAATGACGAAACGAACACTTATTTATACACAAACAAACTTTATTTAAGTTTCAACTCTGTATTTAGGATAACCCCTAGAATTAAAAAATGTTAGAAAAAATATTATACAATAAAACATTACGTGTTAAATATTATTACAGCATAATATAAATTTTATAAATACTTAAAAATTAATATTGTATAAATATATACAAATTTTAATAATACTAAAAGAATTCATAAGTTTCAATCGCATGTTTATATTCTCAAGATGATTAACGGTGAAGTTGAAATGTAAATGATTGTGCTTACGTCAGAGTGGTTAGTCATTCTTTTGAATAATGATTAGAACGTGAGATAATTTAAATATCTTTCTTCATTAAGGACGGAAAATAAGGTATACTTACGTCTTCTATGAAAAAGTGATCTATGGCGAATTTAAAATTCGATGTTGGATTTTATATATTGGAATAATCTACATATTTGAAAGATACCCAGTAGATAAAATTTCTCCATTATTTCTTTAACAAATGATGTTTTAGGGCCACAACTAATAATGTCGATTTACGGCCTGGATATATTCGGACACGACGTCATCAGAGGTTATGGAGTGTGTCATTTGCCGTTAACAACAGGTCACCATGAGAAAAGGTATTAGGCTATCGGGTTGAGTAATAAATTTGTTTGAACTGTTTAATAGGATATCAAGTCGAATCAATGATGTTTAATTAAGAAACTTCGTCAATGTTGTTTATTAAACACTCGTTATGTACTCTGTTCGCCTTCAGGGGTAAATTAATAATTTCGGATACTATTAACAATGCTAATTGCGATTCCTTGGTTAGAAAACTCCCTGGTTTTGCATCCAAACAATTTTTCCAGTCATTTTCACAGTTTCGCGTGACATTGTCAGTTCGTTCTTGTTTACCCATTCCTTCATCTGCTTTACGTTCATGTGAAGACACAATTTCTTGTCATCTGTAACAATTAAACTCAGAAATGGGAGATGTTGTTCACGCGCAACACGAAGTCGAGCCAGCACGGAGGCAGAGACAGTAATCCACTGGTTTTTGTTCTCCTAGCTCGGTCGATGTCAAATCCACGAGCCAAGTTTCTGCACCTTTTCCATTTTATTTAAACGTCGAAATACAATTGGCCGAGAACAGTCCATTTTTTGGATCATCTTTCTGACGATAGTTACAGATAATTAAACACAAGAGCCATCAGATGATCTTTATCGAAATCATTTGGTTAATCACGACATGATTCATCATTCTTTTTTTTTTACTTATTTATTTAAAAAATGTTGGAATTTAATTTTTACAATTCCTTGTATAATTACAATATTCTTGCTAAGTTAGCTATTATACACATAAATCAGATGACTTTGTTCTTGTTAGGCGCCTGACTTCTCCGTTATTGGCCTGACTTGTTAATCTATTCGATAAGATATTCGAATCAGTAAATTTATTCTGTTACGGAAATAGTGATGTATATCCTAGAACCCAGTATAGTTTTTTAACGTCATTTATGGAAAAATTTTCTTTCCTGAAACGCGAAAATCGTTTTTGAGCTGTTCCATCAAAAATATAACCATCTCTGTAAACTATAGATTATTCCAGTTTCATCTGTTAGTTCTTTCGAAACAGAACAGAACATACAAAATCACACAACAGTAGGAACAAAAAGCTACCTCATGACGTACAGCTTCTGTTCAATATGAAATTAAAACGTGTACTTACGGGCCAACTCCGAGACTCCAAGCATTCCGATCGCGGAATTAATTTTCTCAAATTAATGGCAATTCTAAAACACAGAAATTCCGTAGGGTGTCTGTATACGTGCCCGAGTCCTCTTCAACGTTACAACGATTTGCAGCCTGGTTAACCGGTAGAAGACCAGAACTAATTGACCCGGCGATATTGGCTTCTGGCGGCGGAAGAGAACGTAAGGCAATATTTGGAACGATTTTACATCGGTCCACTGTGACGTACTACTGACATTAAATTAATTGAACCCGCGGGGATTTAGCGTATTTAGGACAGTCGATACGCCGGACATATTAACATGCATATGCTGTAATAGTTGATTGAATTAGACTATTGCATATATCAAATTCTCCAGCTCCTGCCAACTGATCCATTTAATATTAGTTTTTGCTGTCTACTGTGCTGCCACGTTACCAAAACGCTAGGAGTTTCATTCCGTAGAAATAATATTTTCAGTTCACTTTTCATGGAAAAGATAAATGTAGAAGAGATTTCCCTATAACATGGTTATGCGTTACGCGTTGTATGAACTGTGATTATTGCCATGGCAAATTCTACTTTCTTTCGAGAAAACGATTTATTATTGTACGTAAGGAATCTTTTCTATTTTATTAAAATTTAACAAATTATACAATTATTAATTTGTAATTTTCTTTCTATTATTTTGAATTTATTTTAATAAAATAATTAATTATGTGAGATAAAGAAAAAAAGTAGCCTCCAAATTGTCATATGATAAAATTCGTTACTCTTCATGTATGTGTTTTCTTGGAAATAATTTTTAACCAAAGACATCAAGAAGAAGAAGATACTTCTCTTTTACATTTTAGAGTGCTTAATTTAAAGTGTTTTTCGTTAAATTACTGACGCCTCCCTTTTCCCATTGAGGTTTCGAGACTTGATCTTGAGAGATCTTGAGTCTTAGATCCTATTACTTGGATAAGCAAATTCTTTATACTGTCTGTTACGTCGAGCTAAAGTATTATACTGATAAAAAGTATAGATCCCGCTTCGAACTCCTCTCTGTGAAATGTATATCACAAAATGGCAAAGTAATATCGGGAACACATAAAAAGAAAATAAAACCTGGCAGCTTCAAAGTTCCGCTTAGGTGCTGCAGCTCGTGAGTAATGAAATTTGACTTGTTCTTTAACGCTGTTTCAAACGTTATATCACTTTATGAAAAATAGATTTCGTAAATGTTTCTCTATAAAATGTATTTCTTAATGGAACTGGATGGACTCGTTGTGTTTTCTATGTGATGTAATTTCTTTTTTGAGAATGTATTCATTTAAAAATTAATACTTTGCAAAGATTATGAGGTACTCTATCAACTATCAAATAATTATATTTTAATCATATCTTCATCTAATCTACAAATATCATTAAAGATAAATATTACGTAAACATGCATAAATTGAAAAATAATGTAAATATCTATGCCTTCATCTTTCGAATTATTTGTAATTTTACAATATCATTAATCGACTTTAGACATATTCATTTATTAAATTCTATAATTTCATCCTTTTATTTGAAAATTCTTTTATTAAAAATGTCATTTCGGATGTTTTCCAAGAGGATCCTAAAATACAAACATGCGTAATTGTTTGTTTATACATCAATAAACACTTACCTTCACAGAGGAAGGTCAATTTTGTCATCTTTTATCTTTCTGAATATAAGAAAGAATACACGTTTCACATAAGGAAGTTCAAAGATCAAAGCGATGTTCTGGTTCCGAGATGATCCGTCAATTTCACGCGATCGAATGCGTAAACGTTAAATCGCAGTATCAAAAGTTAAGTAGAGACATTTCCAAGCGCAAACGATCGTGCATGCCACCTGACCCAGTTTTTAATTGCTCGAAGCCCCGTGTTACTATATTGAGAGCGCACTGAACGATTTACAGCCCAGACATTTTATGATTTCACGGTCCTAAAGGGTAACGGAATATAGTGGTTTGAATGAAGCCGTTAACTCGAGAACACAGTTTATTTTCCGAGATTTCCACCCGCTATGAACCGTGTAGAAGGCTACGCGCACCTGATGTTTCGCCGTGTTATGAAGGGTAGCCTCGAGTCTCATAACTTCTCCTTTATAATTGCAGTCACGCGCATGAGGGTGGAGGGTATTGTTACCATAACGTTCAACGTGGTGCTGAAAGATTTCTTCAAGTTGGGCTACAACAATGGCGAGAAGCATAAGAAGTAAAGTGATTTACCGAGTCGCTAACACCAATTAAGAGACCGATGCTTTCACTTTTATTCTTCTCGCGACTTTACGGAAAAACGAAAACGTGAAAAAGACTTTTTCCATTCATTTATTACAATATTGCCCAGAAACATTTGTAAAGAAGAAAGTTCAATGGCGAATAATACTTTTGTTTTACGTATATAAGCAAAATTCTTATCTGGATACAAAATTTCAAATGAATAAGATTAATAATTGTTTGACCACTATTCCTTGAATATAAATCAGCATTTGAATTATAAAATCAAATATTTCACTATGGATAGTTACAATTTCAAATGTTCAATTTATATGCTTTTTTAATAATTAAACGCATAGACGATACAAACAAATTTTGTATAATATTTAAACGTTTCGATACAAAGTTGCTAGGTTTCTTAAAAAATTACAATAATTATTAATATTAATTTAGTTTCATAATATTTATATGTAAGATGTAATATGATAACAGTATTAATATTATCATGTTCAGACAATAATTAATTGTACCGATTATAAAAGAATGAAATTAATGAGAATATACAATGCAAAAATTGTTGCTCTGGAATATGTGTGTGTACATTAGCTTATTTGAATTCATACCATCCTCATTAAAATTCTAATTAAGGAAGAAGTTGATAAATTAATGATAGAAAGATTATTGTTGACTATAAGATTCTTTTATTCAAATTGTGTAATACAAAAGTGTATGCTACAATGTTCGTGGTTCGCAAATGAAAATACGAGGATTATTTCAACAAATCATTTTACCTTTCCTATTGTTAAGATAGAAAAAAGACATTCGCTTGACAGAAACGTCGATGGAACTGTCCACAGAGTATAAAAGTTCGTTTGATTTTTTGTACGGTAGCCGCGATGAAATTTCCATTCGTAGAATCGTTTCGTTCGGTTTTTTTTATAATGAATATTGCCTTCCTTTAAAAAGTAGAAATATTCATCTTACTTATTACAACTGCAACGAACTAAAATATTTAACAATCCTTATTCGTTCTTTGAATTAAATTTTCGTTTAGTTTAAGAACATCTAAAATGCCTTTTGGTTAATAAAAGAGTGTAGATATTTGATGCAGAAAATTTGATCCAGTAGAAAACACTGTGAGAAATTCCTTGATTATTACTTGATGAAAAATTGTGTTTTTCTGATCATTCATCGATCAAGACACTAGTGAAAACAATATTATTGTTGTCAAATTTATTTAAATTAACTTCATTTTCAGATATATCACGTCACTTTGTTTTGGTAAGCGTTCAAGATATCACAAACAAGAACAAAATTTCACTTTCAGTAAATTCATCATTAAAATTTAAATTATACTTAAAATTAAAATGGAGACAGTAATGTATAAGTATCAACGAGTTAATCAAGAAGAATACTAACGTGTAAAATTGTTAGTCGATACTTTTAAAGGAGATATGCGAGTCGAAATATGTAGCGTGTAATCTCGGAATATCGAAGACTATTCAAACAATTAATTGCGTTACGTGTATGGCAGGATCTGCTACTGAAGCCTACTGATGACATCCATAAGCAGACCTGGGAGGATATTATGCTCTTTGTACTCTGGCTTTTGTTAGAACTAAATACCGTGTCTTTAGGTTTTCCATCGTAGTTCCCATGGTTAACGTCATTGATTAAACGTTTTCATTATTCAAACATCGCACAGTAATTTTATACAATATTCTACCCATTCATTGTTTTACCAGTCTTAATAATCGCATGCGTAATTAAAAATAATGCTTGGAAATGTTTATATAATATTTTATGTAAATTAAATTCAGTAGCAAAAGAAAATCAATATTTGATTTATTCAATATTTCTTTTTTTCTTTACTGTCAATAATTGATTTAGCACTGTTTAGCACAATATTAGATTGACTAACTAAACATTAATTTCTGACAACAGTTAAATTAATTATTAACAATACTTATTATTTAAATAATGATGGGGAATATGATTTTGTTTCATGAATTATTTTCTCGGTGGATCCAACGAGTCGTCGAATCGACCGTCACGCGGTTGTTGTTCACCCTTCCCCTTCTCTACTTCGAGAGGCACGCGCGAGCCGCGACCCTCGACACAGGTATACGAGGGGTGAGAGCTCATTCTTCGACGATCCGTCGGTCGATATGGATCTCGCGATCGCGCGTCCGCGTCTCGTGTCCCTCCTATTTTTCCTTGTACCTTAGTTTGCTTGGTATTGGTTGTGGGTACTTTAGTTTGGTTTGGTTAGTTTTAAGGCATGTACCTAAGTTAGTTTTAAGGCATGCGTGTACGAGTGTCTGTCCTCTACCAAACAATTATTAATCAACTTATTTTATTTGTTCGTAGGTCCATATTGGACTCGCAACTTCGTTCTTCACTTCGGTCACTATTACTTCATGTGATAAGTGAAGTGACCAACTGTGTAACTGGACAGAAAGGTCGGTTGCCGTCCTCCTGGTGGATCTGTATTCGAGAGGACGACAATCGGCTCCTCCGGATCGGTTCTCTACTTCCTGCATCACGTTTAGTGTAGTCCAAGGCTCCCGGCGCAGTGCTGTAAGTCCAAAACGCAGTGAGACGGGTGCAAGTCGGGTCCTATAGTGGCTCCCAACGGGGTGCAGGGTGTGGAAGACTGGTTCGGAGGCGTCGGTCGTCTTCCTCTCGAGTCCAGATCCAACAAGAGGAAACAGGACTGACTCAGTAAGTCCAGTTTCATGGTCGCGTCGTGTCGCGATCTCAATTTAACTTCACCCTCTTAGTTCAAATAATTGTTTGGCAGAGTCAGACTTAGACTTTGGAAATCGAAGGGAATTTTGTTTTCCTTTGATTTTCATCGTTTCGTACTTAGTATTAAGCTCGTCGACTCTATGTAGAGTATGCATCTACGTATGTATACTCTATGTAGAGGGAGATCGAAGGAAGTTTGATTCCTTCTATCTCCGGGTCTCCAGTCGCAGCAACCTCCACGTGGTGAGACCTGGTAATCGGTATTATTTGTGACGAACAATCCTTCGTCGCGAGTAATAACGAGCTAATGGCTGCGAACTTGGAACAAGATCTTTAGATATAAAAAGTGTAAAGTGTAAAGTGAGATTAGATTTATATTAGCAGGGACAACATCAAGGAGCCGTGGCCGGTACTAGTGGTCCATAAAAGAACAAAGTATCTGGGCAAGTCGTCAATCATAATCGATAGCGAAGGTTCCAGTCGTAAAGGAAAAGATTGGAAGGCTGTCAACACGGAGAGTGTTTGCTCTCGACAGCAGCACGTGTAAAGATTTATTAATTTTTTAAGGTGGAGGTTTTAGTTTTCTATGGACGACGAGATATTTTTTTCATAAATTTCATAACGTTAGAATTACTCATAGCTGCATAGTTTAATATTGGAGGGTGGTTGAGCGAAAATAACGTAAGGTTTTTAAAAGACTTTATTAATGAAAGTGGTCTGCACGGAGTCCAAGCTAAGCAAGATTTTTCCGAGAACGTTATTTTTCCTTATATTAAAAATTTGCTGTTGCACTTTATAGATTCTATTACACCATCTGTATCAAGTGTTCCCGGTAATCCTCCGTTTTCTACACGGCTATCGCGGTTATGGTGGATGCTGTTCGGGCTATTTCGTGCTTTAGTAGAAAATTGTTACACTCCGCAGGAGGTCTCAACGACCATAGTTTAAGGTTCCAGAACTGTTTCATGACGATGGAAATATAACATAACTATAAATAATGGTTAGACATTTTCGTGCTGAAATGACATAAAATATGACGTCATATATTACAGTATACATTACAGGATCTATTACAAACCATAATTGCTAAAAATATATGGGTATACATATATCAATGGCTCAATTTATGCTGGCATAAATATTACATCTTCTACCATAAATCTCGTTTAAAATACTCATATATATAAGATAAATAATATATTATTCAAATTATTTATTTCATTTCAACGAATTCTTTAATTAATAAAACCATTTTTCGTAGAAATACTAAAATGAACATACAATCTATATACTTTAGGTCATTTGTATATAAATGAAAATAAGAAATATTTATTAATAAGCTTTCGTGAAACTTCTGTGGCAATTTTTGTATAACAAATTCTTTTCAAAGTCCTTCAATTTCAGTTGTGAAATACTACGCAACTTCTAGTTAACTTCTGTTCCTTTTTATGAATTATGGATAATTTACAAAAAGAAACGAATGAAACTTCGATATGTAGAAGCTACTGTCTCAGAGGTTCGAGTTACAAAGATCCAACCGTACTTTACTTCTTCCTTCGAGTTGAACTAATTCAAGTAACTTTTTTCTTAAACAAACTTTGAGTAACGACAGCTTGAAAGGACTCGTGTCGATACACGTTTGCTATTCAAACTATATCGCGTTACAGAGTTATGAGACTTGCTTATACCATCCTCCCACTATTAGCCTAATGTTGTTTTACGAGATTTCCTGATGGCTCACAGCGTTATTTTTCTATCTGTAACTCAATAAACATTTAGACCAACCCTCTGATATACAGTTAGTCCTATAAATATTCATTCCCTCTATGTTTATTGATGGAATTTGTCTAAATTAAATAATAGGTTTGATGTTTCCAAATAAATTATTCATAATATATATAAAGGTGCAAAGTTTATCCATGTACATATTTATTATGAAACATTTATTTGAAAACATCGAACCTATCATTTAACATAGACAAACCTTTTTAATAGCCGTAAAGATTACGAATATTTTTTATGCGACTCACTGTAATTGTTCCTCGAATAAACGAGCAAACGCACTTTAGTGAGTCAACGGTGTGAGTTTTGTTCCGATGAAATTTTGCAATTCCCTACCATTCCTTCACGGTGCAGTAAATTTCATCGCCGCCTTACAAAGTACCGATCGAATTGACGGATTTTAAACGCAATATGGCACTTGAAATGGTAAGTGCTGTAATTTAACATCGGTTCAAGGCGTCGTAAAGCACGTTCTAAAGGTGGATTCCCATCTATGTGACGAGCCAGCCCAGACAATAAATTGTCCGTGTTTGCCGGATTTTTTTTTGAAAACACGTTCCTACTAGCGAGTAAAAGGTCGCTAAATGCGACGCCGGACGGTTGGAACTTGGAACCACTTGAAAGGGTCGATTTGTACGAGCGTTTAGCTCTCGACCCATGCTCCAGGCTCGCGAGCACGAGGACGATTTCACGCGAGCCTGGATCGAACCCTCAGAAAAATCAACCCTTTCGAGTGGTTCGAAGCGAGACCCCCAATAATTTTTTTCACTGAGAGCGGCAATTCATCGGTTCACAGATCGTACGGACACCACAAGGCGTCGAGCGTGAAACTTCTAACGACACGTCCGCCTGGACTTCGTCGTAAAATTTCCACCTCGAAATGTCCACGCTTTGCTTTTTACTTTCATGGATGTTATTGAATATGACGAATGGGAGCATTTGCTATCGGTCAAAAGTTGACCATTCGTTTCCAAGTAGTTTCGAAGTGTCCTTGAGTTCAATCATGCGAAAAAACTGGTCGCAAAATTTTTCGTGTATAAGTGTTTATATATGTATATGTATGTATGTACCTAGATACGTTGGCTGATGTTCTCTTTTTAACCGACTTCGAAATGGAGGAGGTTACTCAATTCGACATGTATATTTTTTTTTTTTATTCTTTTTCATCTCACGAGTGGTTTATCAAAGATCATAAAATTACGCTGTTTTTATATGTAAATGTAATTTTCTGTATACATACGTAGATATGAATGCCTATGTATGTTACTTTATGCGTATGTATCTATGCATGTCGTTATAACACTTGATTATTTGCAATTAAATATTAATAAACAGTAATGGATTGTCGGTTAAGATACTCAAGGACTATTAGATCAGTAAATATTTGCTAGAAATAAAATACATTTTATTTATATCGTTTACGTTCATAGCAATGTTCTGTTGAATTCGTTGGTTCAGTATTTTTTTTTAAATTAGGTAATTTCGAATGGTTTCTCTTCTTTCCCGCCACCAAAAAATTTCTTCTTACATTTTTCTCAGAGTATAAATTCTGGAGGATGCCTCAGTAAGATTTCAAACCGACGTATGAAGAATTGACGAAGTTACGAGAGTTTGAAGAAGACGGCGTTGTGACAGGGGAAACCAGAAACTTTAATGCCGTTTTTCACGAAACTACATTTTTCAAGCTTGCGGAAGTAATATCTCGGAGACTAACAAAGCTTCCGTCTTTAAACTTGAACAGCTGGTATGAAACATGTCTGTCCACCCATTAACCTAGGATTATAACAATACTTGTCATAAGTTTTCTGTTATTAGCAACGGGAATCGAGAGCTCCTGATAACTTTCGCTTCGTTGACTTTGAAGTCGCGATACTCTGAGCATTTTTCATTTTTCACATTTAAATTACAGCTTTATTTATTTCCGTCCAAGTTTGGTGCTATAACACATTAAAAAAAAAAATTCTATAGTAAATAAATTCGATAAATATATCAATCCTAAACTTTAAATTTTCTAAGACACTGAATTTGGATTAATGTATGGATTTAATATTTAAAATGCAGTCAATCTATGAAATTTATATTAACTTCACACAAAAGATTTTTAATCCTATTTTCTATTAAACATTAAATTTTATCTCATGAACACTTTGCAACATTATCAATGGCATGCCATTCAATATTTTTAAGAAATACCTTCAAGAATTTGAACTATTCTACAAAAATATAACAAAAAATATGAAAAACATTAATCATTGAGACTAAAGCAGGAGATCGAAAAAATTGACGAAAGGAAACTTGCGTCCACAGCACTCAAAAGGTTAATTAAACTTCCAGTATGGACTAGGAAATGTTGAAATTTACACACATGTTTATTTATGCTAAAATACATGTTTCTTTATTGTCACGCACACGCAGTTTCGTTGACGGGTTTCATTTAACAATACGTTTCAACAGTGTATTAAAAATATATTCATTTTGTTTAAACATTGTCTTCCTAAATTCCTTGCACAACGCCAGTCCATGATTTTCGGTAGTTACGTTATTTTGGGAATGCACGTTAAATTAAGTATTCGTAACTTACAGTAAAACGTCGGAGTTTTGTCGCCAGCGTCATTCTCCACACGAAACGATAGAAAACCCATGCTAGTCTTCTAATCGCACTAACTTATCGTTAACAACTAGCATTAAATTAGAATACTGACGAGTTACACGCAATTATACTTTGTTTTCGTATTTCACAAACGACGTATACATTGTTAAGTTTGACTAACAAAAAAAAAAAAAATACGATTTGACTCGCATCGAACGTACGGTGGGTTTTATAAAACGCGCTGCCCTGTTCTTCCGTGTAGACTAGATTCGTTGGAAAATATGCGCTGTATTGTCACCAATGAAACCTAAACAAAAATTCAAGCACATTAGATTACCTGCATACTTTTTGTATAATGAAGTTTGAATTTCTACAGACTCTTCCGTAATTATTGAAAAATGAATCAACACTGCATAAATGAACGAATTTTGGAATCTATAGAATTATCAATATTAGATACTAATATATAATTACTTTCTTGGAAATAAATAATTAAATTCTTATGCAAACATGTAAATCTTTAAAACAGTCTTCAAAGTTTTCTTTCAAAGTACTGTTCAGACCAGCAGAATTTAAAAGAAATGTATAACAAGATCAAAGGAAGGGCATTATTTAAACGGAATAAATTTAATTAAAATGAACTCATAAAATCGAGGCTTTTTTACAGCATCAAACTATGTACATAAACGAAACATTTCATGCAGAAAATTACTTTAGGGTAAATATAATAAAACCCTCAAAAAGCATCGTGGCAGCCTTCACCGAAAAGGGTAATAAATTGAATATAAGATACAATGTTACGAAACCTGTGATGTGGGTAGACGAAATATTTCGAAATTTATTATGTTTAATTTAATTTCTAACACGAATTGTTTGCCTCGATACGAATTGTATTACGCGACCTCGCGTCGACAAAGGTTTAATAAACATTTCGAGGTCCGCTCTCGCAGCCGAAACATATTTCACTTTAACCGACTCGTAGAGATGATTTATTTTTGGAATTGAATTTCGTACCTGCTATTGTCCGACGACCACGTTTGGTTCACCACCGTTCGATACCGCCCTCGCTTTGATGGATGCAAAAGTGTTAAGGAACTCGAAGACCACTCCGTTTGTCCAGCCGAAACCCGTTTGAACATCGTACTCGCCGCCACCGCCACCTTTGCCCGGTCTTATCGAGTCGTACTGCAATTAAAAGAGTATGTAATAAGAGTACGTAATCGTGCGTTCTTGTTTCAAAAGCAGCCGCTTCCGAGATGCAAATAAGCCACCCAGAGATCGGCAGGTCCCTCCCGCGTTAATTTCTGCTGTGGGTGGGGCTGGGAAGGCTTAGATCAGTGGTTCTTAACCAACGAATCTCACGGTGTAGTTCACGAGAAGATTCTTAGCCTTTTTGGACTCGCAATTTAGAGACAATAAAACCTGATGCAGTTCGCAGTCTTAAGTAACCATAGCAACAAGAATGGCTGGGATGGCTTGTAGGGTGGTTTTTAACCTTCGAAGGTTGTAGTATAGTTTACAAGAGGATTAGTCTTTTTGAGCTTGCAATTTAGGGAGAAGAAAACCTAATGCAGTTGTAATTACGAGAGCTTAATAATAAATAATAATTAAACCAGAACTAAGTTTATGAATTAATAAACATAAATGATGACAATTTAAACTACATTGTTCTTATAGATTAATTCCTTACATTATTGTTGAGAGAAAGTTAAATAAGATGCTTGAGTATTACAAATTTTTTATATTTTATTATAATATCTCATTTATTCGAAGAAATAATTTATTTATCTATTCAAATATATAAGGTTACTATTAATAATTCATCTATCTATTTTAATATATATATATATATATATATATATATATATATATATATATATATACTTAATATTGATTATTCGTTCATTTGTTAAAATATATTAGGATTAATATTAATAATTCATTTACCTGTTTCAAGTATACAAGTTTAACATCAATAATTCATCTATTTTAAAGATCAAAAGGTGCTCCAAATTTTAGGTCAACAGTGTAGATTATACAAGACCTTAAATAACACATATGACTATTACTTTGAACTCAAATTCAATTGTTTTACCCAATAAATAATAACGAAAGTTTCATTTAGTACGTCAATGTATCAGGCTGCTTCCCCTACCACGCATAACGTTCAAGAGCGGGTTCAGTCTTGAATTCTAACGATCCTATTGATCCGAGGACTACAATCAAAATTTGGCCCAAGTCGCACGAACAATGGCTAATTAAAGTTTACGAAGTCGAGCATGGAGACAAGTTTAACTCCTTTTCGTAATGAAATTCTGAACGAAGAGGGGAAAGATTGTTTTACCCCAAGCGTTCTCCATTTCTCGGTATTACGCGTTCATGTTGCGTAGCGAATGTTCCGACGAAGCCGAGTACAAAGAGTCGCGATTGCGTTGTTGTTGGGTTTCAGGGTAAATCCAGTTCAAAGTTTTTCGAAAAAAAAAAGAAATTTCTACGCGGAAGTTTTGGTTACGTAATGAGCGAAGATTGGAACTTGTAGGAAGAACGGTACTTGGAAATTCATTATCCTCTCAGATACTGTTTGCATCTCTTTTCAGGGGCCCTCTCGTTTGAAAGTAAATGAATGCGATTAATCTGCGAGTAAGCGTACTAAAAGCAAGGGGATCGAATCAAGATGTAATTCTGCCTTCTGAGTACTCATAGAGTTTCATGCGAATCCGGAAAATATCGCGATAGTTAATGCATATGTACGTAAATGTTACGACTATCGAGGAAATATTGTTATTATTAATATTTACTCTTAGTACCTTGCAATTAGGTTATGAATCAAAGTACCCCGAAAAATACAGGCAATTTTCTTAAAAATAAAGATAACCCCTCAATCTTTTTTTGTTTTATTGTGTAATGTATATAATTTTATATAAGAATAAGAAAAATGACGTCTTCGATCAATTAAAGTTTGTAATAGATAACAAACAAAATTTTTTTAGGGGAAAACTTTTACTTTTGATTAAGTATCTCCATATTTCTGAAGAAATGGAAATACATTGTCTGAAATTTGGAAAATTTCTTTCTTACTCCCTATATTTTCACATTTTAAGGATATCCTGTAGTTATTTTTAATGAAAAACAAAAGTATGAATAAAATAAATTAATAAATTAATAAAATAAAATAAATGGGAAGCTTGTAGTACGTTCTTTTTTATATAAATGAAGCTGAAAACTTTCATCAACGAAATATTATTCATTATGAAACTGGATATTCCTTTCTCATTTAAAAGAAAATATTGAGACGGCAATAACATCGCACACAAACTTAAATTAAACTCGGTAACTTTCTTCCCGACTGGCAACTTTTCTTGTTCAGTAATGTTAACCTTCAGGACCATTTTCTTCGATATTTTTCGGACTTAATTGAGACTTATTGCCCTTGGGGATATAACTATAATTACAGAGGAGTCTTTTAAATCTTCTTTAATCCGGAGAACTTTCAGCAAAGGGAAAATGAGTGGGATCATTTCAAAGAGCGTGAACATCTGTCTAATTAGAGACAGAATTTGTCATTCCAACGACTAAGGAATTAAAACATATCTTTTATAACTTCTACGTAATCGCAAAGTTCACTGAAATAACATCGTATCATAAGAATGAAAAATAATGTCCCTTTCACGACATTTACTGTTTACATTATTAATTTATCAACTGTAATGACAGAAACTACCAGAAAGGTTAGAATCTGTGGAAATAAGTCTAATTCTTCTGAATTGTTGCTGCCAATACTTTGGATTTTTTGGTTTCATTTGTTAGGAGCATATTCGAGAACAGTATATCATGGAAGATGGTTCTGCTAAGACTTTTAATTGCCTGTCGCTTTCCGCGGCAGTTTAAAATTTACGCAATAGCCACAGTCTCTCATTCTGTATGCTTATCAGCGAATGAAGGAGGAGTATCGATTGGCGTTAATCCTCGACACGTGAAACGCTTTCACTTTTCCTTACTCTTATTTTCTTCAGAGACAATAACGAATACCCAATGTTTCACAACTCTCGAATAACGTACTGAATGTTTTAAATAATTAATGTCTATGCTCTCCACGTTGACACTCGCATCTTCAAGTATTATTTTAAAGAACTTACAATAATGTAAGAATTATTCTCTTGCACAAAACGATAATCCTCTCTCCTATTTTATTTAAGAAAAATAAAAGAGGAACCAGAAGATGATCCAAACTTTGGGACGTACATGCAATACCAATAATTTTGTTTGTTACTTTGAATATTTTTGTACGTATAGAAAGATTATTTAAATCAAATAATTAAGCAACCTATTATAATACAACACTGTCTTTGTTCTGATAATCCACAGGGTAAATAAACTCTTTCACATTTTTCGTCTATAATTGCTAATAAAAATTCATTAAATTTGGATTAATTTTTTCGTTTCTTTTTAATAAGATAACTTTTAATATAGTCAATTTCATTTCTTTGGTTTCTTGACATTTTGCTAACAATTTATCCAGCTAATGTTTGCTTGCGAGATATAGATGACATTAAAATACTGAAATATGCATCCGAAGTAAAATTATTCATACACACGTAATTCCCTAATTCTGCACACTGGGAGATGAGCATCGTAAAGCTTTATTTATGTTGCTCTGGCCTTCTGATTTTCTGGTGGTTTGTTACTCTCAGAAATAGTATCAACTCACGGAGAAAGCAAATATCCCATCCAATCATTGATATTATAAATTGCTACGTGTTTCGAAATAAATAATGGTCCACGATTTGGAAAAGCGGCGTAACGACTTTCAATTTGGCAAAATGAAAAACGTGTATACCCATAACGGATTTAACTTCGCGAAGTAAAAAATATTCTGAAACACACCATCGTTCAGGCTGTCTTCTTCGAGGTGTAAAAAAAGGGTTGCGAAAAGGTGAAAAAAGAACCGAAAACGTGCTGGTATTTTTCAACGTGAGTCCCCTCAGGCACGGAAAAAAGTATCATAAATTTTCTTTTTCGTCGCCGCATCGTAGTCGGAATGAAGTATGAAACTCGACGGTTGTACACCTACGGGTGGTTCTTCGAGTATCTTCGCGCGTGAACTGTGAAAACGTATCTTGGAAAACTGAAACGAGGAAAATCGAAGGTTCTGACTGCGTGAAAATGCATAGGCTGGTGAAAAATGATGGACAGTGATTCATTCCATCCACAACGGATCCGTTAACCCTGTTTCTTTGCCGAGGGAGAATATTTTAGCTTGAATTTGTACATCTATCTTGTGCCTCCGCGATCCTCTCCTCGAAGGCAAATGTACGTCAGTCAAACTAGTGACATCCTAAAGCTTCTTTTTATGTGCGAGAATAAAATTGAATAACTGGATTCATTTATGTATTTGTGTTGTTTATGACTATTCCCTCTGTATTATTCAATGTAGTCTTGAATTAAGTTGCTCTTATATATACTTGTTGAATAACTTTTGTGTAATTCAGTAAATGATAAAGCTTCAATTCCAATTTCATCATAAATTCTTTTCTAAATTTAGGTGTTCAATGATATGATTAAACAAATGAAGAAACCCTTTAATTAGAACAACAGTGTTTGTATACGAAGGATTTAGAAGAGAAGGAGGATATAACTTCCACAATCCTCGTTCCAGACTTTTAAATCTATTCTAAGGGAATGCAGCTTTCATTTGAAATTTTCTGACCTGAATATTTTAAACGCCCTGTACATGACCTACGATACATATTACTTTTTCCGGGTATTATACTTCGAATGTCGTCTATCATTCTGATTACATTTCATGGTATCCATCTAGGCGAGAGGAATGTATATCTCTGCAATGTATCAGAAACGGAGATCGATGCAGAACATGATGAATTACTGGACAGTTAAAGTTAGACGTGTTTCTCTGAAAGCTTTCAGCCCTGCTTTCCCTTCTGTCATCCTCACAAAAGCGGTGGACATCGGCTGGTATTCGATGAAAGAACCCTTTTACGATCTTAAACAGTATCTTGGGTTACCCATTCGATAGGGACACAAAGATAATGTTTACGCAAGGCACTTGTCACTCTAGTGGCATAAAAAGTGGGCTAGAACAGCTGCTGAAAATGTTCAGACAAACTAAAAATCCGTGAACTGTTTAATCATGTAGTAATAAAGTTAATGTTTATCTTCTTCGAGAGATTCTTTCAGTTCTTGACTCTAAAAGTTCGATTATACTTTGGATTATGTTTTGAAAAATTTGTAACAAAATAAATTTTAAACATCTGCAAACTGATAAAATGACAACATTTTGAAGCGATCTAGCGACTGTATGAACTGTCTTCACTTTTATAAATAGTCAAAACAAATTGGCAGATAACGAGTCAATTTTGATTGAAACAATACAGGGACGCACAATCGCAACATCACTGGTTCATTTGTTCACTAGATATTGCATCTAAAAATTAGAAAAGTTTTATTTTACAGAAAACTGATCTAAACTTTGGCGTACAGTGTAAGCATATATGGAGTTTAGTTAAAAGTTTCGTAACTTCGCAGATTTTCCGAATTTCACCGTGATACAATTATATTTTAAATACTTCAAGGAAGTTTGTTAGTTTTGAAGAGAATGCGAAGAAACGAAACCGGTTTTCTTTTTTGAAACCGGTCCGAATGAAACTTACAATTAGTAGAGATAAAGATCGTCATCAAAGTAACGTAATCTGATCTAAATTAGAGGCGACCTCTGCTGCTAGACATCGTTGCATTTAAGAGAATCTTTTTTTTTTTGCTTCAATGTGGATAGACTAATCTGTAGCTTCTGCGTAAGATTTGCATTTATGCATTATCTACTTATGCAAGTGCATCTAGACTAACTGCAGTCAAATTTTTCGTATCGATCATTGGTTCACAGTTGACTAAATGTGTAATTAGATTTGACACTCCTTGGTCATTGCAACAGTCTGTTTATAGAACTCACCTTTTCAAACATTTTTCCCGTGTCCATGTAACCAGCGTAATTAGAACTGAGCCATCTAGATGCTAATTCACTGGCGAAATCCATTGCTTCCTTCACATCGGTCCAATAAAGACCCATTACTATAAACGACTGTAATGGTGGCCATGCGTTCGGGAAATCCCATTGCTCTCCCGTTTGAACTAGGGACGTTGGTGTACCACCTACGAAGAGAAAATGTAAACAGTCCCTAAAATTAACTCACAGAGGAATATATAGAAATAACATACGTAAATGTGATGTTGATACATTAATATTGACTTTGAAAGTCATTTTCCATGCTACAGTAGAATTAAATTATTAACATGATTAAAATTGTTTTGTAAAGGAATACAATGATTATTTACACGAATTAATTTTGTTTCAATGGAGTCATATATTAGAATTAAAATTTGGACGTTTTCAAGCAGATCAAAGTAAAGTGCATTTAATTTATCTCAATATATGTATAATTACTCTCAGTTAAGTAAGAGGATTATATCGTTCATCTTTAGTAATGTACAAACGTAAATTTATTGTTATTGGCAAAATAAGACTTATTGTTCCTCAAAAATCTAAATCTAAATAAAGTATGACATTTGTAAGAAGAACGAAATATATTGTATTTATTATATTGAATTCTCTGTTTTTTTCATTTATAATGCAGCCAAATCATAGCACTCTGATTTTTTGTGTTAAATCTTGAGGCATATATCTTTCGAATAGAGAAATACTGATTATAAAATATTGTATATCAACCGAGCATAGATAAAAATTCGCCAAGGAGTTCCTTTTCTCGACTATGCAAGTACCCCTATCCCCTTAAAGTGGTTTATCGCATAGAACTGATTGCTCTCTCACTCTATGACTTCACTGACCTAACCCAGGCTTTTCACCTGTGCATTGGACAGTGCCAGTAGCTGAGTCAGAGCTTTTTTGCTACTACTGATACTTCTACATCTACTACTACTAGCCACAGCGTGCATAGTTCTGCGAAAAAAGTGGGTCACAACGCTTTTCTGAATTTCGACCGCCATTATCAACTTCCATACATTTTAAATGCTGCACTTCGAAACCTTATATCTCAGGAACTCATTGAGATATTCATGTCAGACAAAATATATCATCAAAGGCGCGCTTTCTTCTGTTTGTAAAAGGCAGTAACTTTAGAAATTTCGCAATTCTTTCAAACGAATCTTGCATTCAAAGTGAAGGACGTCGACAAGTGTTGAAACAAGTGCAGTCAATTTTTATTATCTACCAAGGGCGTAACGACAGTGGTCCACACGAGTGTAATTTAGACAGGTGTGTATTTGAAACTTTTTATCTGCAATTGGGACCTGGTTAATAAAAACTTCAATCTGGAGCATAATAAAAATGAGGTACTCTTTCTTTTTTTCATTGTGGATTGCAAATCGTCATTGTAAATTTTTAATAGATGAGAAGAGTCTTAGTTAAATATGTTTATGATCAACAATTACATTCTGACTCCTTCGACAATTTTTATATCTTTATTCGTCAACTGTTTATTTTTCAACTGTAAATAATTCCTTTGTGTGGAGCAATGATATTTTTAAAAAACATGTTCTACTTTTCATATTAACGTTTTAACTGAAGAGGATTTGAACCACGTACACAAAATATTTGTCAGAAATACGTACTCAACTCGCAAACCGAAACGGCATTTAACAATGCTGCATGTTCTGCGACCGATAAACACTCCTATTTCCAGCAGCTGCAGAAAACGTGGGTAAACATTTGTCTCTTATCTGGATTCCATTCGATTTCATTCTTACGAGAATAACTTTAAAAGGTAAAGATTTCTTCGACTTCGTACCCGACGAAAGTTTAAATTGAATCAAAGCGCTGGAAAGGAACAAAAGGTCACTGCGCCCCGGTGGGGAAATTAGAATGCGAATCGCTTCAAAGTGTATTCTTCTTTTCGCGAATTTCTTTATTCCTAACGCACAATAAAAATGGCTGGTAATTCTTTTCTTCTTGCATCTATAAAGATGTACAGAATTCATCCTCGGTCTGTGAGGAGTCAATTATTGAGAATACAATTGTTGTAACAAATTAACTAAAATTTTATAGAAGAAACATATTCCAATTTTAATTCTGTCATGAGCTTCGTTACATGTATATTGAGTTATTGTGACCAAAATAACGAACCAAAATGCACAGTTTCTTAATTGTTAAGTATTTAGAAGAATACTGTACCACCAGAAACTAATTTATATAGTAATTTATAATATTAGTTAGTTAGTTCATTTGTTGAATTGCCCCTCTCCTTTCTAATTTCACAGATATAGTTGTACGAATAGGAAGTATACTTTGATTATTGGTAAATTCTAGCCCTTTTAATAACGAATATGAAAACTTACCAAAGAAGCTGTCAATGTTTTGCAATCTCAGGTATTTCACAGCTAACGACGCAATCTCCTCGCGCTTATGTCGATTGTAGCTTCTCGTATAAAGCGGGGCCAAGTTCGACGGGTAAAATGTATTTCTAGGTCGACTATTCTTCACGTCGTAGTCTAGCCATATACCCTCTTCTTTGTTCCACAGAACATTATCGATTCCTTGTTGAAGTTGTGCCGCTACCTTCGCGAAATCCTTGGATTTCTGTAAGACAATAATGAAAATAAAATTGGACAGGATTCGTGAATTAGACGACGTTGAAAAACTAAATACTACGACAGATGTTAAATTATTTAACCTTCGATAGTTTTAACACAAAATTCTAACTTTATAGAAATTTTCACGAGTTTTAGCTTGGCAGCCAACGTGTTAAACAAATGCTATCGTTCGATCTCACTAAATCCAAGCGTGAGCTGGAATACGGCGCGCGCAACAAGTTTATAGACAGATCCTCGAACGAAATAAATTTGATAGTAAACGCTTACCGCAATGTTTCCCAGGATCTTGTGAAATTCGCTGAGTAGCCGCGCGTTTTGCTGCAGTATCGCATTAAGGTCGACAGGTATCACATCTTGCGTGGAGATATTCAGCAAACCGGGCGTTTCGCTCGCGTTCCTTCCTATGAACCACCTGTTGGAGAAGTCCCAACCGCTTTCGGCGCCAGCTTTTATATTGTTGTAAAAGAAATCTCGTGATTCCTCGGGCAGTTGTTGCGCTAATTGGTAGTCCTCCCTGAAACGAGAACACACGAGCTCGCAGATTAAAAATGTTGTTCGCGTCTGTCGCATCTTCTCGTTGCACGTGCACTAGGTAAACCAGTCTTCAAAAATTTTAGGATGCTAAGAGACTCTACTTTGGAGATGCTAATTCTGAAAGAAGCACAAAATGGGCTAAAAATGATAAAGTTTTGATTTTTAGTTAAACTATCAAATGTTATGCCTTCGATTCAATTTATTGTGTTTTTCGTTAAGAAGTAATTTAACACAAATAATAAACGAAAATAATAAAATTCTGAAGCTGGACATCGCAAATTTATATCGTTAGAGCGAAGGTAAAAGTTACAAAACATGTTTTGAAATATCAATGTTGTAAACATGTAGTGTATAAAATAAAAAGATGTTCATAATATTTTCATAATCAGGAATAGAATTCGAAGTGACGTGAATTCACGTCAGCGGTCGCGAATGTGTTAAATGGATGACTTAACTTCCTTTGCATAATTTCAGAGATACAGGATAAAAAGTAGTAACGCATGAAATTTGCAGGTGATTTGGTTATTCTTCTTTCTGAATTTGTTTCTACAAATTAGTTGGTCTCTCAGGAGCACAGCTTGCACAAGAACAATAGGCGTCTCATCCAGATATTGCTGATGGACTTATCAGAACGGCAGACCTAGTAAATCTTGTCTGAACCGTAATTAGCTATTCGAGCTAATCACGATTTTGAGTGGATGATGCAAGGCATGATGGCTCAGGCTTACCATTGTGTACAGTAATACCTGAAGGAAATGCTAATTATTCTAGTAGCACTTATCCTCTTAGAAGATAATTGAATATATCACATCCGAACCTAAAACGTTTGAAACTGTATTCAGACCAATTGAAATACAGTTTCCTAGATCGATATCTGTTATAAGCAATTGAAATAAATTTCTCTCGTCGACAGCTATTATGGGCGACTGAAATAGAGTTTCCTTCGCAGATAACTGTTATAAGCAGATAACTGTCATCGAAATAAATTTTCCTCATCTATAATGGTTATCGACAACGAGAACAATCTTTCCGTTAGCAGATGTTGACGTCTTCTAACAGAATAATTTGTTTGGTGCGATTCAGATGAGACGATCTCAAGCTGCTTGTTGCAGGTTGGCCATTTTTAAATATATCTTCACAACAAAATATTAAATAATGGTTTTTCTTTCAATACTTGTACTGTACAATTACGATTTAATTTGAATTAATAGTGGACTTTAAATTATATTGATATACATAATTAAAACATTATATACTTTATAATATGTACTAATAAATGCATATAATTATACATGTATATTATAATACACATAAGAAAATTATATATTAATATTAATATATATTAATAACCATTCATGGTTAACATCTCATAACTCCTTTATGGAATACTAAAGCTGATATTTTTAATTAATGTATATATATTATATATAATATATATATTATATATTATATATATATTATTAATATATATATTATATATTATATATATGTGTATATATTAATATTATATATGATATATATACATTAATTAAAAATATCAGCTTTAGTATTCCATAAAGGAGTTACAAGATGTTAACCATGAATGATCATTGATATGAAATAGTTTGAAAAGATGAAAGAGAATAAAACTACAACCTACATTCTCTGTACAAGGTCTCAAATGCTAATAAACAAAAAAAAAAGGAAATGAAAAAGTTCGAGTGCAAAGTGAAAACGTTACCTGAAGCTTTCAGGTCGAGGTCTCGCGCTGTCTACAACATAATGTGCCATCTTGTACTTCTTCCCGTTTTTATGCACGTCAATCATCTTGTTGGCCTGCCAGAAGGCAAACTCCTTTTCCAGCATCGGCATTATGCTGCGGAGGTAAGCGTAGTCGCCCGTGTAATCCAAGTACTTTGAGACCTAAGAACACAAACAGAGAGATTCAACCTCGAGGGCTGCGTCCAGCAAACTTGGACGATATTGTCGATCGTTTCACGAAACCCCAATACCTTCCGAATAAACAAACAGCGGAACCATAGACGAAATACAACCGAATATCCTTACTGAAAACACATTAGAGGGCTCGTTGCATTCGAGAGTAGGCGCTCGCGTATCGAACTTTCCGAGAGAAATATGGGGTAAAAGTTTCGATACGTTACCATTGTGAACGAACAGCTCTGTTTCTGGTGAAATCAGAACTTTTCCGTGTCACCTTAAGAATACCGTTCCCCGCACGCGTTCGTAAATAACAGAAACCACGTCTCGAATATTGCAATCCGTGTGTAACGGAGTTCCGCGTTTCCTGTGTATAAATTCCAGGAAAATATTCGAGTAACATGTTCAATGCAAATAAGACACGGAAGAACTCGTTGTTCCCTAACAGCTGATTTGAGATTGTTGATGTATTAAGGATAAATATGTCTCATTTAATTAACTGATGTTTGTGTACATTGTATTTAAATGTGGTTTTATAATTTTCATCGAGTATATTTTTGTTCTTTACTGCTAGATTTAAGATGTCAGTCTCCTTACTCATTATTTTATAATAGGCAAACTAGTTTAAATAAAATCGTTATAGTTAAGTCATACGTCATATGAGATACATTATTATTCTTATAAAAACAATTAAATCTACGTAATAATTGCGCGACTTCTCAAAACGAAGTGATAGTAATATTTTATACAAAAACGCCTGCGTAATATTTCATACTGTACACAAACATTTGTGTTAAATTTTTCTATCATAGTCTATGATTCTATTATTGTATTCTTTTAACATCTCTTCTGAAGCAATTTCGTTATTTCTTAGTCCTCTAATTCTATCAGGTTCTTCATTTTTTCCTATTTCATAAATGAATCGTACTTAGTTCTCCTATGATTCAGGAACAATATGACTGCAAAAACCTAATTCATAGGTCTAGAAAGACCCGCCATCGGTCATATATTAATTACAAATTAAGATATTCTAATCATTTGCTTCTTTCGATTCAACTGTCGCGATTACACTGTGACCATAGGAATATGTCGCTCCCGGTTCATTTCTTTGGAATGTTTCCTTAATCTCGACAATCTCGCGTCTATGCAACGATGTACAGGGAAAAAGTAAGCTTTTGAAACGCGATTTACGGTGGAAAGGCAGCTGAATCGTGGATGGGCTCGAGATTATTCCTGGATTTGTCAAAGAGGTAGCATATGTACTCGCGAACGTCTCTGGAGCAGCCTGGGAATAATCTAAGGATTTTCGCATACTACCGAAATATACTTCTCTCGTGTACGTGGAAAGAGTTTGTATGATAACGATTTTCGTGGTTCTTTCGATTCGGTATCTGCGCTTTACATTTTTCAGTAGTCCCTACTTACACATCATAGTACGTCTTCACATCCGAATATCTGGTTCACTGAATGTACAAATGTCATCCTCGAGAATCTTTCGAAAAAGGTGAATCCATGTGTGATACAAAATATAAAAGGAGCAGTTTGTGGTATAGATCGGAATCGTACTTTTATGCGTATAGAATCAAATCCATTGTGTGAAATTTAATTTTAATTTAAAGTGCAATGCTCGTTGTTAAATAAAAATCAAACGTGTTAGCAGCTTTTAAAACATTTACTGTATTTATAATGTATCATGGCTTACATGTCTTTAACTATAACTTTTAAATATTCAAGTTATAGAAATGAAAATGTCAGAAAAGATTATTGTATATTTTTAATGACAAATATGAAGTAATTAAATATTAAGCAAATGAATAGATTTAGATAGCACAATTAATATTTACTATATATATTGAAAAGGATAGAAATTCGGACTCGTTAATAATTGAAAAATAGAATTGCACAGTTGCACTATTTTCCCATAAAAGAAAGTATTTTTTATTTCAACATAAATTCAGTAATTTGATCACATTGATCTTCAGTGTTAAGATGATTACTTCCCAAGTCACACATTTCTTCTCGACGACGTCTACAAAGTTATGCGAGCCACGTATTCCGTCCGAGTCGTATATATCGATTTCCGTTGAAAATTACATACATACTTCGCGATCATCGAGCCGCGAGCTCGATCGCGCGTAAATGTTCGAGCACGCGGCACTCGAACTTCGCAGAAAGGAAAACGCGAAAACTTTCGGGTGGGTGAGTTACCCAGGAAAAGTTCGTGGGAATTTTAAAATTCCTGTCCCGTCCAGGAAACAGCTGATCCGATACACCCGTAAATGTATCAACCGAGCTTGTTGAAATTTCAGGGGACACACTAAGTAATTCCGTGCCGTGGTCAAGGGGATCCAAACTCGATTGAAACGCATTCCGAATTGATCTGCCGAACTTCCGGGAACGCGCGAAATAAACGGAATTCTAAGTAACCGGATTATTTAGGAATTCCAGCTCCATCTCGTCGCCGTAACCTTGTTCGATTACCTAACTGTTTCCCGTTCATCGTCGATTCTTCAGCAACTCATTTTACAACGTGAATCGAAATGGTCCATTTTCGAGATAAAAATGGAATTGGTCTTCGAGTCGACATTTTTCAGGAAAAACGGCTTCGAACGTGATTGTTCAAACGTTTCGAATAAAATTGATAAAAGGTAACTCTTTTGGTCTCAGAAATTAAATTTCTTTATATTCAATCATTTATAATTTTAATTTAAATAGAAATATTTAAACATCGTTTTCTTATTATATGTTAAATTACCAAACTTCTAGGTTCTCTATCTGGTCTCTATTACAATGAATGTGTACATATATTATATAATTTAACATCCAAACCTGATGACCATTACAACGTATGAATATGTATATGTATACGAAAATGCGTAGCCTCATATTTTTGTTTATTATTATTTGGACAGATCGTAAGTGTGCTTGACAATTACAGTAATTGTACATTAAAACTTTGATTAATTCCGAAAATTCTAAAAAGATATGAACGAAAAAATATAAAGTTTGTATGTTAGTGATGCACCAGTTTTTAAATGTAAATGGCAATGGAAAAGAGTAATTGAAAAATAAATATCGGGAAAGTATGACTTACCATAAGATGCAATAAGGGTGGTTGGCTTCTCATAAGGTAATAAATTCGGCCACCGTTTGGTATGAATCCATATTTCTCCACCATGGACAAGAAATTGTCTATCATTCCCTTGGCAGTTTGAAACATGTCGGATAATAGCAGGCCTTCGATCACCCAGTAACTGTCCCAGTAGTAAAACTCTGTTGGAAGCAAACAAATATCGAGATGTCTAGACATTCGTCAATTGTTGTAAAATGTAGGGCACGTTGAAAAAAGCGAAGCTTCGAATGTATCATTTTACGTCATTCTGTCATTGTTGTTAAATTGTTGACTGACTTTATCCTCATGCAATTATCGAACAAGAAATATATAAATTAATCTTTATTTCAGAGGAACTACTAATTTAATTAAGATTTATCTCGAGAATCAAGAAATTAATTTAAAAATTGTATAATTTGTACTCAAACAGGTTGTTCACATTATCGATTCATTATTAAATGGATAGTTAATTACGTTTTCTTGTTACCTTGAACATTTAACACATGACAACAAAATGTGTGTCAAACAACAGGCACCGTCACGCAAGGATATAATTGCGTATTTTGTAATTTTCGTTGCAATTAGAGAGTTATGTACAATAATTGGAAGTTAGAGCCTTTCTTATATTAATGATTGTAATTAATGTGCCTTCAAGATTTATAGAAGCTACATTATATTTTTGATTTTTTAATTTCAGCACCTCAAATAAATGCTCCAATAACAAATAACATGGATCTAATTCAACCAACACTAAAGCTACCATCGGTCAACGCAAACACATATACAATTATATTTATGTAATTAGATCCAGGAAGAACAAACTAACATTGCAATAATTATTTCCCTGAAATTGCGATGAAAGCATTCTAAATAATTGAGTAACTTTAGAAAGAAGTTGAAAGTACATTGATCAAAGTGACCGTCTTTGTAGCTTTGGAGTTGAAATGAACAAAAATTACACCAAATCATTTATAATTTTCCGAACATTCTCAAAAAGTCTACGTAACGTTTACCTGCGAAACGTCCACCAGGTATGATGAAACCGTTTTTCACGTAGATCAAGCTGTGTTTTTCTGGATGCTTTGCCACGGAGTCGTTCATCTTCCTGGCCAGTCCCTTCCAAATATTGTTGAGATCCTTCGCCCATTCGCGATACTTCGGATCCTGGATCCGTCTGAGGATCGACGGGTGCTCTTTCCAATCCGGAAGCGTCCAGTTTACTAGCTCGTTCGCCGACTCGAAATTTGTATGTATGTACTCGAGCAACTGCGTTCGGTTCGGCTTGTTATTTGTTGCTCTCATCAAGTCGTGGAAGCTATTCGTGGATAAACAAAATCAGGATTGGTCGGTTAATCAATCATGGGACATCAAACAGCGAGGACGCTCGCTTCGTACCACTTGATGTCGAGGTTGTACCAAATACGAACAGAAATCAGCGCGGCAATTAATCGATTGCTGTTGCGCATGAACGAACAGCTTCGGAGAACTTGAAAGTATTTCATGAAAGCGCCAAATTTCCTGTACCTATGACGATGTTTGTATTGTTTGAAAATCATAGAAATTTCACAAATTTTGTTAAGTTATCACTGAGTAAAGAAAAATATGTGTACGTTCTGAATAAAATTCATATAATAAGTATTTATAAATTTTGGTGGATGAGGGAACATTCGTAATTTTTTTTAGAAATGATTCCAAAATAAGTTGTCAGTGGTACAGGATAAGAAGGAGTCAGTATAACTGACATCAGTTTACAATAGTAACATTAATACTCTCAGGATTCATCAGAACAAAGTCACATCAACCACCTCAAATATCGATAATATAAATATTCCCCAAAAATTGAATTGAAGAACCGGAAACCAGGAAGAAGAGGCAATAAATAAAAACTATAAATTGTAATTTTTTATTTAGTTAAAACTACTCCGAATAAAAAAGTTAAGGAGTGAAGAGGTTTAGTTTCCTGAAAAGATCCTGATCAAGGTAAAACGGCTTGCTCCGAGCGTTTTACCTGATTTACACCTATGCGTGCTTTTACAACGCGACGTAAGCGTGGAAGCAAATTGGTCTACGCAAAACAACGCAATCAACCTGCAACGATGGCGGTCGACGTTCCTCCAAGGGGACAGGTGTACGTGTTACAAGTTTGCTCGTTGTCAGACGGGTTTAACTTCTATTAGACTGTAACCCCTCGATATTTACGAGCAATACTTATCACGAGATCGAATCAGGGTGCGCATTCGCGGGCCCAAATCGCTGCGATAAAGGTGGACGAAAGTGAACGTAACCGTATGCCGTGAAACGGCAACTATAAACGCCCGAACGGAACCAGTAAGTAATTTATCGCGAGGAAGTTTCGAATGGTCCGGAGTGTGCCATCCTACCAAAATTCGAACGCGTTGTGCCTCGCTTCGTATTAAATTTAGCGAGAATAGTTTCTTAAACGGACTCGCCAAATAAATTGGGCAAGAATATAGTCTTCTTTGGGAAATTTATTCCAGAAAAATTAATGCTAATTCTTGTTCCCCACTTTTGAAGAATTTTTATTATGAAAACTATGTAATGTAAGAAATTCATAATTTAATATATGAATGTATACTTTGAAATATCTCATAAATTGAACTATTTTTGAGGATGCTAAGAAGCTTTGAGTATATTAATATTTCTTTGAGATTGTTTAAATAATTTTTATTTTGTATCATAATTAAGAAATCATTTCTTTTGCTTGCAAAAATTTACACACAATATAAGTCGGTCGTATAACTATATTTAATAGAAAATGACAACTATATTTTGGACCGAACGCTATGAATTTGATAATGATCGTGTACGTTGCACAGTGCACTGTGCACTGTACGAACTGAAAAACAAGTTTGGCAAATGTTCTTGGTGATTTCGTTTGGCTGCCATCGTAAATTACAACAGTTTTCAGATCGCGGGTCTAAGAATACGGTTTAGTTTGACTTCCCGTGTTTCGTAGAAACGAAAGGATCTAACGTTAGGCAACTGAACGTGGCGTTTGCTTTTTCACGTGCATTGTCTCGCGTAAAGTGGATCGCAGAAGAGATAAGCAATACACGAGGTAAAAGCGACCAAACTGTTTTCTGAGAATACCATTGGGACCGACTCTAACGGTAGGCAAGTACAAAGTACTGTTTCGATAGTGATTGATCACTATTTTCAATAAGTAGTATTTTAGTAATTAATTTCCAGTAATTAGAATTTAATAGCTTAATTTACGATCGCGGAGTAGCCAAAAGCACCTTTAGCCTAGATGTAATTATTGTAATTACAATGAGGATTGCTGCTCCCGTACTATCAATGGAAGCTTATCTACAAACAGCTGAATAGATTAAGCAGTAATTGGACGAATAGATGAGTGATGTTTAATAGAAGAGTAACTTTAATTTTCTTTATTATAGAAAAACGTCACTCATGTTATTTACAAAATAACCGATTCGTAGATACTTATATGAAACTTTTACAAACAATACTCCCATCATATGAAATGGCAAGCCTATCAAGGTGGTCTGTTTCTGTTGAAATACTCAATATAAAGCTATCGTGAAGCTTGTCTCGACAGATAGCATCGAACTATTGGACAACAGCAGCTAACAGACATATTACAAAAGTTGAATCAATGCAATCAATAACACTACCTACGGTTCTGAATGTCCTCCATGATGCATACAGGTCTGCGAGTCAAATCTGTTCGAGCCGATATTAAGCGTTTTGTCAATAGACCTAAAGCTACCCGAGAAAATTACTCCATAGAACTAATCTATATAAAAGCAATTCCAACAAGATTAGAACACAATGGCTCGACATGAAACAAATAATAGGAGACTCGAAATAGTAGAATAGGATGGAAATCGTACTAAAGCCAAATTAAAGGGGAAAAAATTGATTTAAAATATTTACTTATAAAATATGCGTGTATTTACTTAATTATAAAATGCATGATGTTATTAAAAATATTTTCAAATCCTGACTGATTTTGTGATGTTCACTCTTCTCTTCTCTTTAACAAAACTGAACTGGCGTTACGTTCAGTTCAAATTTTGTAAAGTTTAGATAAATATTTTTACTTTCTTGTTCAATGTTATTCAATGTTATGGCTAATAACATTATATATTTTTTACAAAAATATAGATTTCTGTTCGTCACTTGTGTATATATAAATATAAATATAAATTTTCATGAACATTCGCAGTTTATTCATCAATTATTTATTTCCATTCAATGGAAATTTGTTCACCAAAGGTATGAAGTCTCTGTAATGCTCTCAAGTTTCGAGTCACTCAGATATCGGTTAATTTCATTGCGATTTAAGAGGAAACTAATGTCTAGAAGTGCACTTTGAGAGATAATCGATTGATACTTACTTGGCAAGAGTCACTTCAGGTTCGTTTAATTGATGGAGGTCGACGAACGTCTTGCTGTCTGGAAAGATTTCCGGACAGCAGAAGAGCTGTATGGTTTTCAGCAATTCCCCGGTACAGTAGATCGGACTGAAAGTCGAAAAGCAGAATTAGAATTCTCCTGAATCATAAATCTTGTTCAGTGAACAAACAAAGTGAGAATGATTAATCGTGATCTCGAGAAAAAGGAAAACTTTGGCTCCTATTAATCACAAGATCGTGTAAATAATTTTTGCTCGTCAGATTCTATATTATAGTTTCCTACGCTTTGTTGTACTACTTCTAATAACTTTCAAGAAGTCACTTTTTAAAATGCTCATAAAAATTACTAGGTACTAATTAGGTTATCATTTTCTGAATTCCTTGTTTAATGATTTAATTACTGTTAAATCAAAAGGTGGCTTTAAATTAAAATATCGCTAAATATTATTTTATACGCTTTGTAGAATGTCCTTTTCTCCCCAGATTTAGTTTCGTAGCTGACATTTTATCCGTCATATTCGTGGTAAAATAAAGCTGCGCGCACTATTTAAAAACATGTCCATCCTCCACAAAACATTTGCAGTTTCATATTTCCCAAACGCGGTGTAGCTTCGAAAACACTCAATAGCAAAAATGTAGATTCCATAGTGTCATCCAGACGAGTGTCCAGTGTCGCAAATGTTATCTGAACAGGAACCGCCTACAATATGCTCATAAGAATAGAAAAAAAAGAAACACACACATTCATACGTTTCATAGAGGATGGACCAAAGGATAGCGTGACACTATTTTTTTTATCACGCATCGTTACATCGATTTATTCTCTCGCGACTCATACAGCGCACGTTAATGCACTCAAGTGACTGTACGGGACGCATAGGTAAAATACACTTTGAGGATGGTTTATCGAGATAAAAATTTTATGACAAATAGCCTTCACGCGACAGAACATCCTGTGTACAAGACGTGGAGGGACGAGTACACGCAGCCAGGAAAATTTATAGTCTATGCGGGTTTGGCACGCGCCTGACAGGAACCAAGAAAACGGAGTCGTAACGGCGCCTACTGTTCTGCAAACTCGGCAAACGAAAGGGAATTACGGTTGAAACTGTTGAAAGCTAATTCGGGGCTGATGCCAATATCGAACAGTTAAAGAAACATTTGGCGTTGGTTGTAACCTCCTAACGGCGCAGTTTTCGATTATGCTGTTACATTCGCTGTTACATTTCAGAAGAACACATAGAGAACACCCTAAACTTCTGATGAACATACTGTCAGTCCCATGAGTACTCATACCGTCTACGTCTTTTAAAGAAATTTTGTCTAACTGAAATGATACGTTCGATGTTACCAAATAAATGTCTTTTTATAAGTATGTACATGAATAAACTTTAGAAAAATTTATTTGGAAACGTCAAATCAAAAATTCAAAATAATGTATGATTATAGTAGCTATTTGTTGGTGAGTGCTTTCTGAAAATAAACATTATCAATCTACAGTACTTTGAATGTGCTTATCAACAGACGAAGGAATAATTGTACGTATTATATTCCGAAGAATATATCTGAAGAGTGCCTTATCGATAACTGAATTCTCACCGTTGCGCAATTACAGTAGCAAGGTAAACACACCTTTTCCACTTTCTGTTTTCAAATATACTTACTTTATCTATTGATCTTTCAGCTTATCTGAGTCACCTTATCGTACAATGTATGAAGAGCGAAGACTCAAGAAGAATATGTTACTATTGCCTTCATTGAATCTCCAACATCGAATCGGTTGAAAAAATGATTGAGATTCAGTATAAATCTATAATCTATGTACACAAATAAAAATTTGACTGGTCGATCGTATAAAATGTCATGAATAAATTGCTATGAGTTGATCTCATTTGTTATTTATTATTCGAATAAAACTGAGCCCATCTCTGCCATAAGATGAAGAGGGGCTCGACGTTATCGTAATCACGACGTACCCTAGATTTCATACTCGTCGTGGTCAGCCGAAAAAATAACGAGCCCGTTTAGGTTGTCGACCTTCGTCACCCTATTATGGTTTTTCTTCCGCTCGGATATGTTTTATCGTCGATGTCTTGGGAGCAGGAATCAGAAATCTTTTTTGATTGATGAGGTCTTGTTATAGACATCTTCGAAATTATTACGAACGATCCAGATTCCACGATTCTGACAGACGTGTATGCATCGATATGAATTATTCATTTCGCTAAATTTAAATTTCTCTTATTTCCATTTTCTACGATTTCCCAAAAAAATATACAGAAGAGCATCGAAACTCTGAGATGAAAAATGTTTTATAAAATTTAATACGCAAGATAGTCTTGAATGTCTAGGGATTTTTTCATATAAAAGAGACGAACTTGAGAACAGTCAAAGAAAGTATATCTTGCATGAACGTTTTGATAAATGGCGACATATTTATTTCAGGTGCAGACTAGGTTTTCGTTTTGGACATTAAACAAAATTCAATAGACAGAGAGAGAATGAGAGAAAGAAAATGATATATGTAAGACAATTCATCTTGTGTCTATAGCACACTAAATTGTTCAAATGCATCGCCTTTCTCGTGTCTCTGACAGAACAAACAGTTCGGTACCCGACACTTTGGCTCTGTGTCTGGCAGATTAAACTGTGAAAGGATTTAGACTGTTGAGAATAATTCTTAACCAGTAAATATTATAAAATACAAAGTGCTACATTGGTTTTGTAATTATTAAACTTGGAAAATTTATGCAAAATCATAACTTCGCAGATATAAAAAAAGAATCGAAACTGAAATAAAGAATGTTTTATCCTGTAAACGGCGCAACATGTACATTAGTACATTGATATTTTATATATTTATATATTTTATCTTCAAGAGAAAAATTCTGATTCAGTGAAACACTTTCAATTTAGATAAATAATTCTACGTAACACTTTTCGACGAGCAAGATGATAATGATTACAAGACACAAACCTTCGAGTTTCGTGAAACGTGAAAGAAATGGTATCGTATAAAAGTGAGGTACCGAAAGCAGGGTATAGGGAATATATGAGATACTCAGAGGGGTACAACGATAAAATAAATCGCGAAGTCCCCATTTCGGGGCAGTTGCTTCTCCATAGAGGACGCACTCCTTGGACCATTTCAAGGATATTTCGGGCGTAGCAAACCGTTCCCAAGTAGAACCATGAATTTTTTAGAGGATACCTGTTTCTCGTTTTATTATCTTATCGTTCAACCGGTGAAACATCGTTAATCGTAGCATTTTTTCTTGTACTCATTAAAAGAAAGAAACAAATCTGATTACTATGTGAACATTACGTATTTGAGGGATTTCCCTAGTGTAACGTCTTAAAAACTAGGTAATATTTATAGTTTCATGTAAAACGCGTCTATAGTGGATCTCAAATATAAAAAGAAAACTTCGTTAAAAAACCTTCTCTCCGTTATCATATTTTCTTGGCTCGTCATTTTTTTTCAGTTTTCTTAATGATGATACACACATATTTGGAAGCAACCCTCGGTTGATTAAGGTTTTTTCGTGAAGTAGATATCACCCATCAGCCTGAAGGGAGAGTGGTTCTTCAAAAAAGGTAGCTTGAAGGTTCGTTCAATCGACCTAATCAACACTCCAACGCCCACGCTATTTTATCTATACGCTAGATATATAACTCAGATAAGGGGCTCCTAAGATTACGATCTTGTAAAAGACTCCATATTTCCATATAGTTTATCAGTTTTCATTAATTAATAGATAATAATATAATATAAATATACTGTCGTACAACTACAAATTGATTAGCAGAAATGATTGTGCAATTAGAACATTTATTATTAACTAAAAACTATTTTCCATTGCACACATACATAGACATATATCGTTTAATCATTTGCAGGCGTAATTTGTACAGAAAAGTAAATAAATCACAGCTGATTCATACTTAAATTTACGACTTCGAACGAGTCGTCTATTTTGTAATTCAAATACTTGTAAAGAAATTTCATCCGGGATAAACGTATTTTTCTTATGTTATTCTTAGATCAATAACAACTAGAGAATTGCTAGGTCGATCGCTCGCAGGCGATTGAACAGAAGAAGGCACTTTGGGATCAAACTGATAAGATAAATCGTAAAATGAGATACGGATCGAGCTATGGGAGAGACTAAATTCATTGCCAAGCGATCCGATCCTGATCGAATTTTTTTACAAAAAGGGGAACAACAGATGCAGGGAAAATATTTGATAAAAATGTTAAAAAAAATTTATATACAAAATTGTATACAGTACAGTGATTACATAAAATGTATAAATCGTAGTTTCTTCGATAGGAAATAAATGAGATTCTCGACAGTCGACTGCATCGTAAGAAGGAAGAAATACTTCACGAGATGGATAGGACAGACTGTTTCGCAGTAATTCATGCTGATTTTAAAAAATCACGAGAGTATTCAAGATTGTTTCCTATGTCGTGGTTCGTGGCATAGCATTTGGAATAAGAGAAGCATTTCCTTACTAAGACAAATATTTCAATAATATGCAAATAAGACAAAATAATGCCCGAGAGACAAATCTCTGAGGTAGCTGAATGCATGGTGGCGATAAAACAAACTGTCAAGGGGTTGAATGGTAGGCGTTTCCGCGCTTAAAGGGCGAGGAACTCGAGCAGGCCGGTTTATTAAAACACTTCGGATACTTTTATAGATTTTTCTAACGAGTTTACTCTTCGAGTTCGTATAATGGACGTTTTGATAGTAACGTCGTAAATAATTAAAAGTTTCAATTAACGAGGACAAAACAATTTTTTGAAGCAACGGTTAGGGGACACTAAAACTCATATTTTTTATCACGTTAGTCTATCAATTATATATATTTAATGAAATAATACTTTAATTTTATTGAATAATGTTGGTTTTGTAGAAACAGGTAAGTACAGTGATAAGTGAACAATTTTAAATTAAAATTAACGTTTTGAATTCCTGACAAAATCTCCTTGGTTAACATTCTATATATTTCTAAGTTAGTTCAGTTCTTTCCCTCAATTATGTTTTCAACAGCTGACATAAATTGGCTTCTAATTTTCTAAGGGCCACAAAGTTCGCCTAACAACAAATCATATTTTCATAAAGTATGTTCAACGAAGATTGACACAGTACCACTCCGTGTGACGGCAATCGGAGCGACGTAAAACGAAAATCAAGGGAAAGTCTATAAACGTTCAGCACACGAAGTGCAGTTATTCATTCTAAATCGTTAAACTCGAAGCTTAATCGTCTCGGTAGAATTGCTTTATAACCCTCAAAGGATAAATTAAAACAAATTATACTAGTTGGGTTCCCCAATGAAAGCATCTCGTACATCGCGAAACGGACGACTGCTCCATTAAGCAAAGTTCAATCTAAGTTCAGAGGACCTACAATTAATAGGAATTCGAGTTATTCGTTGCAAAATGACGCAGATTCATCGAACCATCTGATTCTGTTGCAAAGTGTCGAGTTGTGTTTCTACTTGGATTGCCAATGCCTCAAGTGGGTAGTCAAGACTTCCTTAGCTTTACGTTACAAGGAAAGGAATAACTGTAATTGTTTAAAATTGACACTCCTCATTTTTGGTTAATCGAATCACACAGCTATTTATTTAGTTATTTAACGAAATAGTGCTCCTTCGTGAATATCGGTGTTCCAATTAAACGAACTATACCAATTTTATGTAAAATTGAAATAATTCAGAAAGTTGTGTCCAGTTGTCTAAATTTAACACAATTTAAAATTGTCAAACGAGCCAACGCAAAAACTTGAATCTGACGTTAAGGAATTTGAAATAATTTAATGTTTTCCCGAATCGGGGATTCCAGAGATTCCTTACTTTGACGGTATAAAAAATTATGAACGGGAGGACGAAAACGCTAGGTCTTCTAAACAGCTCGTAAGCTGTAAAATTAACCGTAAAGCAAAGGCTCAGCTCGCTATAAAGGGCGAGACCTGCGGTGATCCGTCCGTTCACCAACTACTCAAGGATAATACCTACAAGCCTAAGGTGCTCGGCATTGCCTGTTATTGATTTCTCGATCGTTGTTGCGGACAATCCGCGCGTAAACCCGGAACCGTTAAACCCATTGGCAAGGATTGAAACTATAAACTGTGAAATGGACTCGGAAACTCCGTTAACAACGAGAGTTTGTGTAATTGGAAACCAATGGAACAGCAAGTCGTAATCTTTTTCACGGTACAGTTTAAGAGTAGATTTTTGGAAAATTCTTGAGAATAAGGAACAAACGTTTATCTAAAAAGAAAAATAATTCTATGTTTTCTCGAAAAAGACCTAAATGATAGGGTTGAGAAATTAGAAATATCAGTTCTTGTATTTAAATAGCACTTAGATGTTTCATTTGTAATTAGAATCCTATTTTTATTGTTTTCTGACTTCATTTCGTGCAAACGGTTCTTAAAATATTCTTCTAACTTTAATCAGGGAATCAAGACATTGATAGAATTATCCTCGAAACGAAAATCATTTTAAGCTTTCAGCAGGATGGGTTCTTTGATATGCAGATTACAGAGCAGATTGCAAATGACTTTGGGGAGACATAATTAAATTTGTGCATCGTTTCAGCAATCACACATCATACTAAAGTATTTAGGATTTCTAATAGACTTGCGTTCAGCAGGAGTACTTCAATCTTATATGTCTAAAATTGTGTTGTTCAGATTTTAAAGGAAAAAATATTTATTCCAGGATCTTTTCACAGAAAGTATTTAATGTTTAGGGTATAATATAATATCATCCAGCTCGTTTCATATCTTTAAAGCAAACTAAGTTTGGAGTAATTTTTAACATGGTTAGATATCGTAGCATAATTATAATAATTTTTATCTTATATTTTAAGAGGAAAAAGATTTATCTTCAATCTGCTATCATTTTTATACAAATGAAAATTGTTAATAATGGCTACATTTTAGATAACATATGTAGATCTATTGATTATAAAGTAAAATCGATCGTATTCGAGACAAAAACTGAGGGAACATCATTTTTCGAAATTTTTCTATAGAAATTTAACAAATAATCCTACGTTTCGCAATTTCCACGATAAAAATGTTCAATCAAAATCGTATTTTTCGACGAAAATAGCTTTTTCCTAATAACCGTGGCTTTAAAAATTCGTAGTTGTATATTGTAATTAAACATTGCAGGCATATAAGCTCAAATAAAAACACACCGCGGAACCAGTCGGTCACGTCTGTCAGTCGGTTTAACGTGACGTAAATTTCGACCAGCGACAGATGAAAAATCTGTCGATTCAAACTCGCGTAAATCAACATCAAGTGGCTAAAAGCGTGGGAGGTTGTAAATTACCCGATATTCGTGTTGTGCGAAATCCTACAATTATTTGCGCCTAAGTTATTAGTTACAATACCGTTTAAAGTGGAACAAAAAAAGGGGGAGAAATGTGAAAAAGGGGGAAAATGGGAAAAATGAAAAAAAGGGGAATTTGTGATAGGTGCATTTTGATATTACGAAATATAATCCCAAGACTATTTTGGAGTAATTACAACTACTACAAATTTTAGTTTTACTTTAGTTTTACTTTTGATTTACATTTGATCGGTAGTTCCTATTATAATGTTTTTCTCACTTCGCCTTCGATCGTTAATGGAACGTCAGAGTTCCTCTCGAGACTAACTCTTTTTTTATGAATCGAGTTCAGCGTGATAAATCGAATTGATTCATTGATCGAAGTAATTTGACCTTTCCACTCTGGCTTATCGTCTGGTTGGTACGAGATTGAACTATTCCGAGGTTTCACGGGTCAATTGAAGAGCCGATCGCACTTGTCAATCTCTTTGACTTGCTTTCTTCAGACGATTCTCTTCGGCTTCTTCACTCTGTCTTCATAATCGTGACAGTAGCTTATAAGTCGTAACGTGAAAAACATGATGTAAAAGCTTGGCGAGTGTTAAATGGAAAATTCCTTGCTCTAAGAGGTCTTTGTGTCTTGCTACATACTCCATCATTAATTTATTTAGCCCCTCGGGAACATATTATTGATTGAATAAATTCTGAAAACGATAGCTATAATATTTTCAGAAAATGATCAAACTTCATAATCTCGTCGAACACAATGAACATTATCGAAAATTTGAAATGTGGATTATATTAACGTTTTCGACAATGAATTGTTCATCTACAGATAAACAAAATATATAATACATCTATAATTAAATAAAAGTAAAGAAACACTTAATACATAAATTATATAATACGTGTATTATAACACAATATTTTACTTTGTATTTTACTTTGAAATATATAGATGTAAAGTAATCATATATTTTAGAAATGTTTGTTATACCTAAAGTTGACCAATAAATATCCCAGAACGTTTTAATAATATATGAAAAATATTATACACTGTATACAAGATTCAATGTCAACGATAATTGAGGAATGATTTATTATTCCCGTAACTGAAACTTATCAACCGTTTACGTGCTTTCAGTTTTTGGTTCGTCGAAGTTAACAAATTTCATTTCAGATTTATCGATGTCGGTGAAGAATTTCAAAATATCCAACGTGTTAAAAGCATCGTGAAATTGTCGAAGTGCAAATGTTACTCGACGTGGCACCGAAAAAAATTTCCATGCGGATGCCACGGATTACTGATAGCGATGGCCAACGCTGGTGGCGGAAACTGGCAATCTGGCAGCGTCGAGAGCTTGCAAGATTTTCACCCCCTTTTTTTCTGCTTTATCGTCTTCTTCGCCACTCAATTTCCGTAGCCTGTATTTTGACCTGGCGATTTCCCGACGTTCGGTGCACCCCCATCACGTTTCTCTTGAATGTTCTTCGTTTTGGAATGCTAGTATTCCCAGGGATTGCCACGAATTTCGTCCGAGCGTGCTGATACCTGGTGAGATTCTTATTACGTGATGTCGAGATTCCGAGAAACGCGATTCCCCTTGATTCTTTCAGAGAATCCGGCTATCGATTATCTTACCCGCGAGGAGTTTCGTGTTTCGCCCCGTTATACATGCGAGAGAATCATTAACTATCCTCATTCGGGGGGCTCGAGAACGCGATTTCTTCTCGTGTTTCCAATTCTTCAAAATAAGAAGAAAGATACATTTCTGAAGTATTATTTGATACTGTAGATTAAATTGATTTGTTTGGAATGTTTTCTTTTTGTTTAACACATTTGACATCAATTTTATTTTATGAATACTTTTTTATAATTTATTATTTATTGAATGACAATTTTGTTTTTTTGAATCAGACAGGCAAAATTTGTTAGTAACAAATCGTTTGGATGCTTGAATATTAATAAACGCAAATTATTGTTCACATATTGATTTGGATCACAGACTGCTGTTTAATTTTACAAAGCTCAAATTGCTAAAATAGACTATTTATTACATTTTTTCTCTACTATTTCTATTAATATGTTCAATGCTATATATAATTCATTTCCAGCGACAAGGAAATGTCAAATAAGAAACAAGTAAGATAAATTCTACATATTATAAAAGATAATGTATATCTTAAATTGCTGACATCAGACATGTATACAAATTTTAATTTAAAAATAACCACATTATCATTGCATGTTTATTATTAAGTACTCTTGTTGTAATCATCTTAATTTTCACGACCTGACGATCGCAAGAGGGCGCCTTCATTTTGTTGAAAACACGAAGAACATGGCGTGAACTGTGTACCTATGTATTGTCAGAACGTTTCAACCGATGGAAAACCTATACAATCACACTGTCCATCAGGACCGAACTCTTGGAGGAAATTGTGGTTTGCTGAAGCCAGCGGAGCATCACTGATTTCCACCGCGAATCTGCTCGCTTCAAACAAGTACAGAATAAAATTGTTGGCATTTACGAAGACCTTTCTACGGATGATTTATTGGAACGATGCCTCGGGGGACAAACTCGGAATAATAACGAAAGTTGGTGTGCAACACTTTGGAAATTCGCACAGAAACATATTTTCGCGTTGCAGAAGTCGGCCAGATCGCAACTTTTCTGGCAGCGTGTACGTTTAATGACGGATTTGCGCCTTTCTTGGAAATTATGGGGATTACGAAAACAACATGGAGGCTTATGTAATGTTTGTATACGCGCGTACGACGCGACGGTTACAATATTTTCTGCCAGACTGGCTGGCAATTAAAACATCCGTAATCCCTGTGATAAGTATAAGTATGCTACTGATAATCATGCGTACAGATTGCGATAAACTCGTTTAAGAACGTCGAAAGCAGATTAAAAAAATATTATCGAACACACACTCACGTTGGAACGGTTAGTGACCCATAACGAATTCTTGACAAAGATGATGTCTGAATTTGTGACTATGATTTTGCTGTTAATAACTGTTCCTTGTTGAATGAAAATTCGAATTTGAATTATAAATATAAATATTTGACGAGAAGCTAATCACAAGGAAATTGTCGACTTTAATAAAAATCGGTCACAGATTATAAATTAAACTTAAATTTTTATACTAAAACAATTATTCCGTAAAAGAAGAGGATTTTTATAAAGCAGCAGTAGTTGCCAATACTTTCATAAAATCTTTTACCATTTTTATATATCACGAACGTTATATAATGTTATTATACTTTAAACTTTTTTTCTGAACGAAGTTTTCCGATCCTTCGAATATTCCAAAATCTTCGCCCTAGATATTTAACAGCTTTATCATTTCAAAACTTTCTGTAACCGGATCCTCTCTTTATTGCAAATACTGGCTTATTGCTCCGACCACGGTATAGTTCTGCTCGCTTTTATGGTTTCCAACAGCTGCGAAATAATTTTCCCCGATATCTTCACCGTAGCGTTAGCAATAAAATTGGTCCATTCTATTTCTCGCATCCACGTTTCCTTTCTTTCCGCGCGATATGTCGCCAAGTTCGTGCAATCGGTCTAACAGGCTTCGATTCAGAAACGGGAGTACATGTGCGGGAAACTCATCTCGTAGCTAACACACAGTTTGCATGATAGATGGTCAAACTGGCGGTGTAAATATTGAAGCTCTCCCCAAATTCGTATAGGCGTATTAACAGAAGTCTTAGACAATACATGCAAATGAAGTAATATAACATGATAAAATATAATAATATAATAAGGCAATAGAATAAAATTTGAATTGTGATAACATTTTGACTGATGGAGGTTAGTTTTAGAACAAGACAAGAACAAGTGACCAAGTAAGCTCTTGTGCTAATTTTCAAGAATGATTTATGCATTACAAAACAATAATTAATTACTTATATTCTAATTGTTTTTTGTGCTTTTCAGATAAAACTCTAGGTATCCAATCTTTATCGACATGAAATTTCTCTACCATCGTTCACATTGGCCCATTCAAATCGAAAACGGTAAGCTCACGCATTTTCTGCACGAGTTTGTTACTGTTTGCCGACTTTAGACGAACCAGTATCGTCCTACAAATCCTCTCAGTGGCCTTTGATGCGTTTACTCCACTCGAATACTTGTGTATAGGAAGGTCAACTGTCCGTAGCAACTTCCCTCATCATTTCAAGCACATCGATGGACGTACATCAAAGTTTAAAGTATAATTTAATACTCGCTCTTGTGTCCATTGTGTTTCTCGAGCAAAATCCACTGAAATCCTATCACTAAAATGTCAACACTCTGCTGCGAATACCACAAAAGCTTCAGCTACTTCGAATGTCAAATTTAATCAGTTGATATTTTAATATTTGGAAATATCAAATTTTTAGAGTTGATACCTTGATTGTTAGTTGTGGAACAGAATTGTGTAGATCAATTATTTCAGTGTTTATGCTGCTATTGATACTGATTCTTCAAATTTGAATTCAATATAAGGAAATGTTCTTCAGACGTGAAACTTTATATAAATGTGTTATAAATATAAATTTCTTTGAAATTCTACACCAGAAGAGCCTCTCGACAGTGTCCTTTGATAGCAACGATCCCTTTGAAGGAACTTCGAATATGAATTTTATAGGTTCTTGGATTACCGTCCGATCTGCATCTGTCCAAAGTCGTCAGCAGCCACATCATATCTTTCATCTTTCATCTTTCATTTAATAAAAAAAAAAAAAAATTAATGATAGCCTTCTAATTCAAACAGTTACTTTCTAATTTCTCTAATTATTCTGATTTTATGGTTATGAATTTACTACTTTAGGAAGATAGTCTTAAGATGCTATGGAAGGGTATCGCAAAAAATCAGTTGCTTTGAAGTTCTACGTCAAAAGAGCCTTTTAACAGTCTCATTCTCAGAACGTAACTATCCCTTTGAAAAAGCTAAACACGAATTCTACAGGTTCTTGGCTTCTAATCCGATCTGCAACTAGAATGCTGCGCACGGTTATCAACAGCCACTTTGCCTTGACATGAACCTGTGCCCCCAATTTATGGAACATCGACAAGCCGACTTTCATCGGGATCGTAATGCCGCTTTTATGGCGGCATTATACGAGATCGAAATGGTTGTACCTCCATAGGAAACATCACTCCCTTGGCACCAAATAAAAAATAGACACTTTCACCAGGAACTCATCTTTGCAAACGAATTGAGAAGTTTTTCAGAAGTTCCTACCTCTCGGTAGGGAGAAGTTCGATGTTCCAATATTATATTCTTTCACTTTGAAAATTTCGGACTTTGAATTTCTAGGAAGCTGTGGTGTGGAACTGATAAGGTAAGGGGGATAGAATTCTATAAGCTATGATCTTGTAAGAGCGTGCTTGCATGAGGAAACCAATCTAATGATTTGGCTTATAGATGGAAATCTTGTGACAATTGAAATTTGCGTGTCACTTCAACATAACATACAGAGTGTTAATAGAAATGTGTAATAATTTCGTGAGATCAATTTCTCGTGACAAAATGAATCAAAAAGTTCTTTTCCATTTTGCAATCTGAGGCTTCGTTACCGAGATATAAGCAGTGAAGGTTTGTTCGAGTGCGAACGTATGGTCAGGGTGCGAAGAGCTGGACTAGGATATAAATGGCTCGCCCCGACAGTTACATTCGTTAACTTTAATTAGTTATATCTAGATAACGAAGGTTCAGATTGCAAAATGACAAAAGACTACTTCGTATATTTTTACTTGAAGAAGTTATTTTGATAAAAGGTCCCACATTTTTGTTATTATCCTGTATAATAATATGGATGAATAGATGGAGTACCATGAAACACCTGAAATATTTTTAGCGTATTAAACAGCTTTATTTTAAAAGATATATCGTGAATTGTTTTGTGTAAACATAATATTTAGCTACTATTTATAACCAAGACAAATATTAATGCGATATTTTATAAAAATATAACCCTTTTGCAAACTAAATCCTACAATTCAGCTAATTGTTGATTTTTTGTTCTTTGAATAGATTCTTTTAAGCATCATTTATGATCACCGCCTCATTAATATTATGTTATTTTGTGATCCTACATTACCATATACGTACTGTTAGTGTGTTAAACGCTTAGTTCACTTGCAAGATATATTATCTATATTTACACAATCTATTTCAATTGTTTTAAAACATTTTTTTCATACTAAAATACAAGATATAATATAAGTACAAGGATTCCTAGAGTTTCACGCAGTATTATAAAAATGTATATGAATTTACCAAAACTATTAACAAATTTTGTCCCAGTATTCCCTCGATGCTTTAATTTCTGTTTGCTTTAAAAATAATAGTTTGTCCGTCAAGAGATGAACAAGTGAAGGGTGACACAGATCCTCGAAAATTAAAAACTGTTACATCGCGTAAAATCTCAGATATTTCGCAAGTGAAGTGTATTTTTAAAATGAAGCGAATCAATTTATAGATATCTTTAATTCATTGTATAAGTTATAAAAATGATAATTGTGGAAAAGATGGTGCAAGAGGATTTCTTACAATATCTTGCAGCAGCAGAATAGCTACAGGAATAAAATGAAACATGTATGAAGTTCCAATTAAAAAGAATTGCAGAGTTGTACGTACACACATCGATGAATGGTTTGGAAAATAATTTCATGGGAAAGTAGATCTTATAAAGCGTGTAACATTCTTCTTTATCGATTTTTTCTATCCTTGCCTAGAGAGGACTTGTAGATTAATATTTAAACGAGACATTTAAGGTTTATTGACGTAAAACTCGATATTTATAAAATGACATTTTATAATCCTCTAGTTTACTAGTCTAATCCTCAGATTAGAATAGTGTAAAATACGTGATGTTTAATACTATTTAAACAATTTCTCTATCTTCTCAAAATGAAAAAGAAGTGAGATAAAGTTTCATTTAGTGTTTTTAAATATTCACGGACCATACATGGTTTACTTAATTTGTTTAATAAATTTAATATAATAATTCTTCAATGGTTAATAAGATGTTTTCCGGAACTTCTACTTGATTGAAAGTTCACTTGAGTAATAGTTACTCAAGTGAGCTTCTATGCTTCTATATTTTAATTTTTATTAAATAAATAACAACTCAATACTTGTGGAATGAGAATAAAAAATTATCAACGATGAGTGATACGAATAAATATCACGAATGATAAGGATATGACAATGTACGTTAAAATCCAGAATCATAAAATATTGCAAGTAAAAATAAGATTAGTAAGAAACAGAATGTCATCCAATTGGAGTCTGAAATCGATAAATATGAATTTTGGGTGAGTCGGTGTTCTGGAAAAGGTGACGTCTTGCGGAAATAAAAAATACACGAGAATTTCGCATTCCGATAATGGGTTTGTTATCGAAATAGATACATGTCGTTGGGATAATCTATTACGTTGATCTATAAAATTGAACAAATTTAGAAAAAACAAAAGCCACTTTCTAATGTCGGAAATTGTAAAGAAAAATGATCATTTAATACGATAACCAACAGGATAAAAAATAAAATTTCTTCTTTTTTTGAAATGATATGTTATACAATTATTTTATGAAAAGGACTGAAACGTGCAGTTGAAGTATTTAATGAACAATATTAAACAAATACCTGCAATGATATATATGTCTATACTTTGATTGAAAATGGTATGTTTAATAGTTTATGCGCAAAATTGCGGAAACTTTTCATGCATGATTGTCGAGTTCGTGGGTTTCCTCGATAAACCGAGGCATGCGGTCAACGATAATTATTTATCCTCGGTAGTGGCTGATAACGTTCAATGAGCCAGTGTGGCGAATATCAAGTCTTTTGTCAACTAGTTGTATGTAAGCATGAATGGTTAAATACACGTGCTCGGGCTACATTACGAGAGCTGTCCATATTAATTAAACGCGCCAAGCAGGTTTCGGGGCATGCAACAACCTATTAGAGCTCTTTATACCATCAGAAGCCATACTAACTTCAAAGATTCTAACTCATACTCATTGACAGCCATTATTACTACACTCTAAGATTATATTCAATAACTACGTTAACGATTACTGACATAAGTGTTAGAAGAGGAAATTCAAAACAATTATTTAGGAGTAAAAGATTCACTTAGCCATAAATATAAAATTGTTTCATTATGCATTAAGTGCGAAGAATATAATATCGTGACTTGGATAACTGGTCAAGAAAGAATCGAACATTACTTGGAGATGCAAGATTGTTTGAATCTGGAAAATGAGATTATTACTTTGTGTTTGCATTAATATTTATATAATATTGTTGAATCGTGAATTACGAATAAATGCTTAGAAATATTCGTGTATATTTCGCAGAATATTGTAGACAAAGCGAATTTTCCAAGTTCCAATGTAATATAATAACATGGTTTTCACTTTCACTTCATTAATTTAAACATAATTATCTTTATTCGACTTAACAATGCTTATCCTTTCACGCAAAGATCATTCCGGTTTACCGCAAGTCTCTCGTCCAGGACTGTGGGAGATTGCAATCTTACCGATCACATTATCATTACAGTCTCAACGAGTTCCGTCTCACTTAACGTTTTTTTACTTGGATTCCCATTCCGCCTTATGCGCGCAAAAAAACGAGGCATATAATGGTAGGTGCGGATGCGCAAAACGATTGCATAAAAGGACTAACTAAGCCGCACTCACAATGAATAGAACTCTAGATTGCAACCTTGCGTTTGACTGCTGCATCTAATGAGTTGTAAACAAACGCAGAGCAGGAAACTGGATTCTATCGAATTTTTTCATAGCCTCTGACAAGACAAATGATGCCGGAAGAAAGGATATATAATACACCACCGAGTATTCTATTTTTACCGAACAATGGAGTGAATAACAGATTCTTCGAAATTGTATTCTTTTCTTGGCGCGTTCTTGAAATAGTAACTATTTATACACTTAGAACATTTTTTTTTAATATGCTGAAAGGGGCAATACACTTTTAATATGTGATAACATATTATTTTCTCCTTACCCAAGATTCGATGTACGATTAATTATCTTCGACTACTATGGTCGTAAAATTAATTTCAATTATTATATCATTAAAACAAGTTAAACAAACGAACTTACACATACTTGCCATTATTACATACATTATATTAATATATTAAATTATATTAACCGAAAATATTTCACTAGATTCGACACATACTACTTGTCAAGATTGTTTCAATGATAAATAATAAAATTGCAGGTTAAGATTTCCCCTTAATTACATTAATCGTGAGATATTCTAAGTTTCTAAGGCCTAGTTCTTCATGGTTGATACTACTTGATATTTTCAGGAATAAACCGTGACCTTTGAATAAGATACTCTGATTCGCCAGCATTGCAGCTTCTTCAGTGATCAAATGACATACTGGTATTGTCATCGATATCGTTGATCCATTTCAGAGTGTCATTTGACCCTTCAAGATGCTAGCTGCAATACTGATGAAATGAACAGTGGAAGTTTGGGATAACTCATAATTAACGTAATTTATAATATTTTAAGCTATTTTCTCTCCCTTTTATATATTTCTCACGTTATGACAGCAATTGTTGGCGTTAATTTATCATAAATAGTTTCGATTAGTAGCGTGTGTCAAATATAGCGAATCGTTCTCGGTTAATATAATTTACTATACAGATATAAAGTACGTCTAACATAATTTCAATTTCGTTTGTTTGACTTTTCTAATGATGAATGAAATTAATTTCACGACTTACTTGTTATCATATATCAAAGATGTATTTTAACGTTTTAGCATATTCTACAAAACTATCTTAGTGTGTAAAAAGTTACTTAATATTTCATAAATACTCCATAATATATATTTTTAAATAATGTACTTTATACCGTTATATTTAAAATGTTTTCGATGTCATCGCTCTCAGTATCAATAAAAGAATTATACTTCTCATTTCTGTATGTCAAATACATTATTTTATTTGACTTCACCAATAGCAAAAAAGGTTGTGCATCACTGAGGGACACTAACAACAAATAATCCCAAAGTGACTCTGATGGAGTTTATCTGGGGTTTCGGAAATTTCCGTATCGTAGGCACTAATGTCACTGATAACTTTACTGCATGTAATGCAAAACAATGATCTCTAAATGTTAGTTTATCTGTAATGGAAATGCAGAGTTATGCATTGACTTCTACATGTTTCCAAAAATAAACGTCGAATGCGCAACGCGCCAACAATTGTACGTTATTGAAGCGATATGGTTTATAATTAACGTCAATTGCGATTAAAAACAGATTACATTAAATTAATTCACCTATGACTGTCACTTGATAATCAGATGTATCTAGTAATCAATGCGAATTTGATTGCTAGATCCGATTATTAATAATTATCTTTTATATTAATATATATATATATATATATATATATATATATATTAATATTAATAATTAATATATATATATATATTAATAAAAATCTGTATATTTACTACATATTGGTTATTTTGTCATTTTTTAATCTTTGTGTTTCCAAAGTTTAAATGAATTCATTATCTACAATTTTGATAAGTTAATTCCAGTACTTTCTTGTCTGCACAATATCTAATGATTGCATTATTTATTGATGGAATTTTCCTGAAGAAGACATAGCAACAAGGTCGAAACATATAGAGAAATATTTATTCATCCTTTGAATATCTATTGCTATTGTACTTCTATCATTTTACAAGCATTATAACGAATTCTCTTAATAAATTTATGTATAGAGTGAATAGAATAATAGATGCAGAAGTTCCATCGGTGAAGTTAATTGATAAATGAAATTTATGTTTATTTCTTGTAGAATATATCATCCAAATTCATATCAGAATTTTCTTCAGCCGTGCTTCAGGTTTATCTAATAATTTCAAGATAAATTTCGAAACAGCAATTCAAGTATATTCTCATAAATTCGTTGTATAAGTAAATAAAATACTATTTCATTGAGTGAGACGAAAGAAAAATATTGTTTGTAAACGTACACGCTGTCGATGATGAAAGCTGATACAAGCGTATAATAATATTAAGTCCGTTCTTAAGTCTAATCGGTGAAACTGCGGGCCACTGACCCCCCTGACAAGCACTTTCATCTTAACGCATTGTTAATCCACAATTTTACACAGAAGCGACTTCATGTCACCGGCTATTATTTCGTAATTGAATGTGATATAAACTACTGAGTGATATAAACCTAAACACTGAGAAAAGTATATTCTATTGTTCAAAATGAATCAAAACTCGACAGGACTAAACACGACGACCAGAGCTTTCGCAATATTCTATATCGCCCTGGGTTTCATAAATTGAAATAGATAATGCAAGTGCAAACACGAGTTAACTCGTGACTGGTCAGCAATGTGTTAAACGATATTGCTCTTATGAACAACTTCAACTTCGTTTCCTACTGTAACCATCAACATCATCACTGCCATTTTCAGAAACAGCTCAAACTTTAACCTAACTGCCTCCAAAAATAACTATAACCTCGCCAACATGTTAAAGAAAACACCATCATTCATCAAACCCAACCCACGATCAACAAAAACGTTGCCGACCCCCGCGTTCCATTCTCCACAATTCCAGAAAAGGTAAACACAAAACATCGGCGTCGCTCATTCGGGAGGTCCAAACCGCGAAGATCTCTCGACTAGATACCGTATGACCGCTTCCGAATATCGAATCCATGGCGACGCAGAACAAAGGAGCAGCCTAACCGGAAAGAGCAAAGTTTCTGGGCCAAGAGCGTTCCGCGGCGTTTAAAGGAGCCGCGAAACCTCGTTTTGAAGCGCGGAAGGAACGCCGGGAGTCGACGGTGCACCTTCTCAGTTTCCCTTTCACTCACCTATCGCAGTCCGTGGCCTTGACGCTGGCATGTCGGATCGTGGCAGCATCGGTCAAGGCGATCGCGGCCAAAAGAACGATCACTGGTCCAGCTTGCATGGTGGTTCCTGGTAGGGGTCACACAGGTCGACCCCGGGGTGAGTGTCGTCGATGAACCTCTCGCCGGACCTCGGTGAACCTCGGGCTGCCGGATAAACGCCGTCACTCCTCGACACAGCCGAGTAGTTCAACGATCAGCCGACCGACTGATACGGCGTCGCGCCAGTTACAGAACGTTACGATCGCGTCCGGCTTCCGACGGTTCGCTGCTCGCGCTTACACCACCGTCAAAAGGCGTCCTCTCAGGCGAATCAACGAAGGAGGGCAGCGTGGCATAAGTCACAACCGGGGAAAATGCAGAAAGAGTCCGCTCAGGTTCGTTTTCGGACCCTCTGCGCGACCGCCAGGACTCCGGCATCAGTTATATTGCGTCCGGCTGAGTTGATAACGGCGCGTCGTTCATTGGTCCGGGACGCGAACACTCCCCCGGCCCGATTGGCTGCCGATTAAGCGACGGTTATTTCCCGACAAAGGCGAAAGGCTTTTCGCGGTAATTATTCGCGCGGCTCATCTTCTCGCGGGCAGCAGCGCGCGTAGCCCGGATTTCAGGTCGGAAGTGGACGCGAATTTTGTCCCTTAACCATTCGAGGGCCAAAGAGCGATATATCGGTCCTCCAGACACTTGCAAAAAGGGCCAAAAGCGATATACCGCTGCTCGAAACTGTTAGTGCTATTTTCATTAGAACATCAATTTTACTTCACGAAAATAACGTCAGTATCTAATGCACATAGATTTATTTGTGCACTCCAATTTTATTTCAAGTTTTTGTGAAAATATTTTCTTTATATGAACTTTTTGTTTGTTATACCTGTAATGTTTCATTTTTACTTCTTTAATAATAAAGGATCTTTTTAGTAGTAACGGAAGTCTAACATGTTTTTAGTATTGTGTAAAAATTTCATGAACCTTAAAATAAAATTGATCGAAATATACATTTTTGTTTACTATCATGCAGACCTGAAGATCACTTCATCTATAAACAAACTCCTGTGTTTGTAGCCAGTGAATATAAATACTGCTTGCAAGACTGATAGCCATTGAATTTTTAATACGAATTGTATTTTTTAGTAAATTTTTGATTTCAATTTCGTTACATTTAATCGTATCAAAAAGAGAAATAATACTCACTACATCTAGGAATGTGTACGAAGAGGTTAATGGTTTTGATTTACGATGCATCGACGCTTGTCCATTGGCTACAGATTCAGACTAATCTATTTGAATGTGAATATGATTGTTAGATATTTTTAAAAAATTTGATTTAACTTAATCTTAATGAGATTAGTATTTAAAGTATTTTTTTAAAAAATTGTTTGTTAATTTACATACGACAACGATATACAATTTCTAAAAGTTTCAATTTTATTTCATTCAGACCACTGTGGTACGAAAACAATTACACTTTTTATACGGATTAACATTTTTTCAACGAAAATAAGCTAAAATACTGTTCGTATGTAATTTCAATGTATACAGCAAATAGTGATTGTATCAGATGTTCCGTATCATCAGGAAAAATTCCCAAACGTCACCGTTTTCCTTGGCCCGCACTGTAGTGTGCCCTCGTAATATCCCGCGCACGCCTCCACGATAACGTTGATAACCAGGTTTTCGCCACCTTCGAGGAAAGGTAAATTGCTCACATTCAGAAGCATCGCGCAATGTTTGTTCATTAATATTTATGTTTGCTTGTGAGCGTGTGCGAGCTCATTGATAAGATATTTGTAAGCGGTTACTTTAATGGTACTAAACCACTTTAACGAGTGATTGAACGATACGATGAGGTTTGATCGATCAAATGCCTGTGATTTTCCACTCACAGATTACAAAGGATCATGCGTGACATTGATAATATTCAATCAAAGGATTTTTGAAAATATGCATAGAAACGGAATCTGAAAAGGAACAAATTGTCCAGGAACTATCTTTTCAAAGAGTAAACGATTATTTCACAAAGTCATAACGAGCGAAATTAGTTTTAAATGTATATTTGTGTCACGTCGTAATATAGTGACGATTATTGTATCGGATTCTTACCTGCAAGCACTGATTTGGTAAATAACATATTAGAATATAAACATTTTGTTTTCTTAATATTTAACGTTGCATAATAATTTACATTTCTGTAAGATTGTTACAAAAAAAAAAGATCGACGTATGCTACAAATGTTCTAACTATGTCTGAGGTTATTCGAAAACCCAGAAGTCTTTTTAGGAACGAACAACTCTGACTTATTGAGAAAGCTAGCACGAAGGAATCCTTTAATCTCCGCAGAGAATCGACGTGTTAGACTTCGGTTTACGAAAGATCACATTGTCTGGACGGAAGAAAAATGGGGTAAAGTTGTATTTGCCGATGAAAGTGGATCTAACCTGTTTGATTCCGATAGACCACGAAAAGTGCAACGAAGCGACTGTCAAAGTTGGAATTGGATCAGTCGTTTGAAATTGTCCGAGTGTAAACACACTCGGTCGTTTTATTTATTTTAACACAGTGGAGATAGTTCTTCTTCCGTATGAGTGAATAAAATATTTAAAAGTATTAGTCATTGTTTAATTCTATTAAATGTTAAACGTTTTGATGTTCACAATTATATAATTATTTATCTACTTTAGTATAGCCTGTACTAGACTATATCAAAACATCTAACCAACAATAAAGCTAAATAATTGTTTCATAACAAGATAAACACGTATCACCGATAGTCTTTCTCCACTCATTGAAAAAAAGGTTTGGAAAATAAATATATCTATCCGATAACAATATAAAGAATCTGACCAACAATAAAGCTAAATAATTGTTTCATAACAAGATAAACACGTATCACCGATAGTCTTTCTCCACTCATTGAAAAAAAGGTTTGGAAAATAAATATATCTATTCGATAACAATATAAAGAATCTAACCAACAATAAAGCTAAATAATTGTTTCATAAGAAATTGATAAATGAAATTTCGAAATCGATCATATGAAAAATTGACCTACTCAATAGCCACACTCAAGTCTCAAAGAGATCATCTGAATTGATGTAGAGAAGGAGATATTATCGAAGAAACTGAAATGCATAAAACTCTTATTTCCGTTAAGACTAACATCGCAAAATAGTTGCACTGGCATTCATTAATCAATGATAAGTCAATCGCGACTATCGCTTTCAAAATACTGTTTTGAAATGTCTACCTACGATAAAATAACAGAAACTGTCAAGGTTGTCACGAAAATTATTTAATTGTTTGTTTTGTAATATGGAAATGAACGTTTCTGAATCTGTAGTACCAACTAATGAATTTATTATCTAGGTGATTTTAGAAGTACTGAAATATGAAATGTCAGTGTGTTTATATATCTACGATCAACATTGAGTGTTTATAAAATCACCCCTACGATAATACCGTTTCTACTTGAAAACCTGTATCTGACATAAATTAACAATAATGTTAGCATATACGATACATTGCGTCTGCGATCCACGTGTCCTAGTTTAGTGTCCCGCATGTACTAGATGTAAACACGTAGTTGAAATTACACGGTTCATTTACACTTCGTTTAACAAAAAATAAAGAGTGGTACTGGGACTGGAAAAGGAGTAAAATGTGGACTCAATTGCAAACTTTATGCATTTATGGTTCATGTTGATATGGAAAACATATGCAAAGTGTATGCAGAATATATTTCATAATGTAACGTAATCATGTTTATATTTTATTTTGCATAAGTGAATACATTTGGTATAAGTTTAGCATGTGCTTTTTATATTTCCATACATTGTTAATAAATAAGATTCAAGTTTTATAGAAAAACCATAATTTAGGCTTTATTGTTACATTTATTGTCTATGTTATTAATATCACGAGACATCCTTAATTAATTATCAAAGAAGCTGCAGAATTATACAGAATTATACAGAATTAAACAGAATTATATATACTAATATTGCCGCGAACGTGGAGGCTCGTATGTTTATCAAGGAGTGTTGGTATAATGTTCAGAGAAGTTTAAACTTAATCAAAGTTTGTTGAGAATTTGACAGCTAGTGTTCGCTTCTTGGGAGCGTAGTATAACTAACAAGGCCTTCATATGCAAGTTAAACCATCTTCCATAAGATCAATAGATCAACGTAAACAGGCTCCATGGATAATGCTTTGGACTTGGTAGCTCGAAAATACTCGACAAACAGTTTGTTCGTTAAACAATATTTTATCGTTAAGAAGAGTGAAATATGAAAAGACTTGACGACACTGCTCCTGTCTAATTTTTCTTCTTTTCATTTTGAATGACAATGAGGCGTACCAATTGCTATCTATACCCAATGTTCCATTAAATTATTTATTAATATAATAAATTTTAGTTCCATACTGGCCCATGAACAATTATATACAAAAATAGCTTATTATATTTTGTATGTAGAATTTCATTCAACGTATTTATCTTATAAATTGGAAGCAGTGCTTTACGCTAGAACATATTAAAAGCCCATTTCCAACAAAAATTCAATGTAATTGTTTGGTCAATGCGAGTTTGCGTTATTTATTACATAATTAAAATATTAAAATATTGATAACTCGAATTTATTATTCTTCAGAGATAATGGTCAATTGTACAGTTGATGTCTCTGCCATTCAACGTTGGATTGTTAATTCAAATGACCCTCGTTTACTTCACAGATTTGTTCTTCATTCCCAATAATTATTCAAATTACAATAGGGTGTGGCGTGCAACGACAAGACACCAAGTGTAGAAAGAACCATAGAAAGATCGTGTCGGTGCTGGTTATCTAGCGTGACATAAAGGGCTTTCTTAAGTACCTGCTCGTGCAGCGAGAAGACTATATGGATAGTATACTTATTTCCAGAACGACCCACAGTTCCATCTACAGAAGAATTGAAGCTTCTTCGAATGCCTTTGATGCAACTGAATGGAACTATTTTCGCTTGAATGTAATAATCCTTATATTTATATTACATTCTCATGAGGAGGCAGTGTTGGTTGAATATACCTTTGATGCTATTCATATATTACCTATGTTTGCAGCACATTGTTACTCATCCTTAAATATTGAGGAGTGTTATTTAAATAAATATTTCAGAAATACTTTCATTCTTCCAACTGTAACTAGAGTAATATTCTTAGTTGAAATGTTGTTGATTGAAGAATACTTAAATTGTGTCTCAAGAATCAAGAACAACACATCAATTCATCAATTGTACAAAATATTAATAATATTAATTTAACACTATCTGTATGCATATAATAAAACAAGTGATACCGAATACATTTTTTAAATTATTAAAATAAAACGGTATGTCTAGAAAAAAAAAATGTTAGTTTCTGAGAAACAATTACTTATTACTCACAGGATACATTTTTCCTTATTCTGGACTACGTCGATTAGTCTAGTTAGTAATTAATGATTTTTAAACAATGTAAACGTATTTTATCTTCAATTACGACTGTAATTTTTACGAGTCCTTCGCCTAGAATTGCATCGATAAGTATCTTTAAAATTTCCATTCTATTTCTCGGAACAGTTTTTATGCAATTTAATGAGTGCAGTTTGCAAATGCGCAAAGAATCTCCTTCGCCATTTTAGACCGTGAAACGTACATAGGTAAAGTTGACATTGTTGACGAACACGTGCGCAAAGTACGGAAATTATTATCGATTACTAGACGTGCTTCTGCCAGTATGAATTCTAATGTATTGGATATATGCCGAGATATCCATTATTTGAATCGTTAATAACGACTCAAGAATCATGATTTTGAATACCGCTGATATCCTCGGAATGGTCGTAGACCTCGAATTCAATGATTATTTTAAGTTGGATTTCAAAAGATATTTATTCACGTTATACAATAATATTATAATGACAGTTTTCACGATAATGTATCATAATGAAATTATTAGTTTAAGCATTTTTTAATGCAACGCTATAGTGTATTAGTGTCAAACTCTATTCAATATTTATTTACAGATATTTGTCATGAAAAATGCATCAACATAGCTTAATTGGATGTATGTGATATTTATTATTTTTATAATACACGATAAAATAAAAATCAACGTACTACATTGTTATGTACAGCAGGAGTAATGAAACTAATTTCAACGTATTATATTATACATTCTACGATTATATCAATTCTTCGGTGTTCCTGAACTTAGTATTAGGAAGATGTATTTCGTAGACTTGCTAATACTGTGCCCTTCGACACCCACTGTGTACTGTCTAGTTTTTATCATGCAAACAGTCACTGAAAACCGCTCACGTATTTGATATGCAGAAACGTATCCTACATAGATTACATTAATTACGAATCCCGTCCAGAATATTTATTACTCGCCCTATTTCATTGCATTATATCATCATGTAAAGTATATTAGTGCTGATTGTGCATTATTACTATTACTCTATCGTTACTATCAGCGAGAATAGTTTCAGCAAAAGCATCGAGAATATTTTTCAGCTGGCGAATAATATAAGTGAATACTGCCACGAACGGATTTATAGTATAATCAAGCATAATTGGCACTTATTTAAAATTGACAGCTGAAAATTAATGTCGACTGCCGGTCGTTTATGTAAGTATTAAAAGATTCACGAAAGATGGAAAAAAAATCCTCGGATGGATTTTTGATTCCAGTGGAATTCTCGGGAATTAATTTAAAGGCGGTAAGTGACGCTCGTTACATAAAAAACTGTGAGTGATTTATCGCAAGGATAAGATTTCAAGGTAGGAGGATCGATATAATCGATGCTTAAATTATTCGAGAACCTGTTAATTGCAATTTTCAGCATTAATTTCGTTTATAAATCTGAGACAAGTTTGCTGCAACAGAGAAACGGAATTGATTTGATTGGCGATTGGTTGTATATCTAACCGACATTGACATCCTAATTGCCTGAATTAAATCTTGATGAGATATGTAATCCCACAATGCGTACCATAATGATAGCCTCACCCATATGTTTCGTTGTTCTTGTCTCTCATTAAAACCACAATTCAAAGATGAGGCTATCGTTTTGGTACACCTTCATCATAACTGATAACAAATGTAAAATACGATGAAAGTCACTAATACTGTACAGAATATATTGTGATACAGCAGTGCATTGCAACAACAAAATTTATACATATATTTATACAATTTATACAGTGATGGTATCATAATGGTACGTACGCGATAATCAACGACGGTGATTATACTATTAATCAAGAATTGCTGTACAATGATATATTTAAAAATAATTTGTAAGTTGAAAAAAATGGATGTTATTTATAGATCAACCCAATTTTACCTACGAACACTATTAATTTTGATTTCTTTTTGGTGCACAGTTTTGTCGACGAAGTATCAGATTCCCAGCTCATATTCAATTACAATGTCGCCAGCGGCGTTATAAAATTTGTAAACGCACCTTCGATGGTAATTTACCTATCGGTACTTACAATTTCAATCTTACGTAAGGTAAATTGCTCTTAGGCACGCTTTTCAAGGCGCTTACGTAAAGCGAATCATTTTTATGAACCTGTACACACGCATACACACATGATTAATACAAGGTTCGCGCTGGCTTTAAGTTTGCTTCATAATTTCCAATGCGACATGAAAGAAAACCGTAGCTATTTCTAGCAAAAATATTTTATCGGGAGCAATACATGAACGTTGCCGTGGAATTTCAGAAAAATTGTCGCGATGAAAGGGATCTTAATCGATTGATTTATCGATTTACTCTTGCCGCGACAACATCGACGCCGACGTTAGTTACAGCCGAGGATTGAAACTTTTACAGAAAGAACTGTTTCAATCGATTACGTAAAAGCGTTCGCTGAAACAGTTATGAAGAACCGATATGTATTCCACCTGTTGTGGTAAAAAACAGTTTTTTTTTTACATATCGATATCGGCTACTACGTTGTTTATCGATGTATTTATTTCAACATTAATATTGCATAATGGTTCTCTATTGATTCTATAGTTGATGAGAAATTTATTTCTAGTTTTTTAGTTCCAGTATTATATTAAAAATAGAAAACAATTGTTTTAGACCTTGAACAAAATAATTACTCAACTTAAATATAAGCTCTAGCATTGCTTTTCTTTAAAAGCAAGAATTAAACCTGTCTAAATATTCAATGTGTTTCCATCAGAAATAAACAAATATCCTATCCATTCGATAGTTTCGAATAAGGAATAAAAAATAATCAACTTCAATCAAACAATCAAAATTAAAATTTCAATGAAACCACATCCCACATTAAATGAATAAAGGCTTGCATAATTAATGACTGTTCAATGGAATAAACGTAGAAAATGAAGTTCTATAGTCTGTCCCCATTTATCATTTGTAATCCGATTAAAATTTATCCTATCTTTAACTTCCACTCGCTTATTTCAGAATTTATTTAATCGGATTAGATTTCCATTAAAATATAATTGCACGACAGGCAATTGCACTGTTACTAATGATAAATATACTACTTTATTTAAATGATTGTAAAGAACTGTCAAATATTCGGATCTTTTTGTGGAATGTAAGCTTATCAATAAAATTGACTTTGATTCCTTCTATCTCCGGGTCTCCAGTCACAGCAACCTCCACGTGGTGAGACTTGGTAACGAGTAACAGGAATGTAACGAATAGGTTGTTTAATTATAGTTGATGAAACCGTATTATGGTTTAACATATCGATTGTGAGATAGATGTAGTCGATACGTTATTATGGAAAGATAATACTATTCTAGCTATAATATGTAGTATATAGATTCGTCTATTGTTACACATAGGCAACTTCCTCCAATTTAATTAAAATTTAATGAATGTAATCGTTATAATAAGAAGTATAGGATAGCATTCTTTAGGAAAATAGAAGACCATCTAGAAGAGGATACATCTCACAAAATTCATTGCTTTCCCAGAGTATAAGTTATCTTTTTACAAATCAATCAAGTATATTGCAGAATAATTGTACTCGCGTAACCTGTCTCTACATTTAATGTATTATACATAACATTTTTAACGAATATGCAAACGCTTGTTACTTATATCCAACAGATACAAAGCATCCTGCGTAATTTAGAGTCGACGACACATCTGACTTGATACCCATATGATCCCATAATCAAGTGCGATATATTAGCTAAACATGACTCCCATTACTCTCTGTAACTGTTGCTATAGTAAGGAACAACACTCTACAGGTGAAATATACCCCTCGGCATCACTATTATTTGAATACGTGCTCTGTCGATCATACGAAACTAAATCCATGAATTTTTAAGAAACATACGATAAGAAGAAGGTAAGACTGTGTAAAATGAATGAAAAACATTACGTTGCTAATTAAATTAAATATATTTTATTAACAAACAAAAAATAGGAAAATTCAGAAGCGAATATACACTAAAATCGAGAAGAAAAATCGAAAGGGTAGGATGAAAGCGACAATACCACAGAAGTGACAATATTTTTCAGTTCCTTAATATGTTTTTAAAAGTTCTTGGTGAATCATCAACACGTATCAAAATTGCCATGAAAGGTACGAAGATTTCCGATTACAAGTTCGATAAAAAGTCTACTTCCTCCGAATACTTTCGACGTATAGATTGAACTGCGTTGCTGGGATTTTATCGCACGCTAAAGAGCTCCCGCGATAAACTCTCGTGCAAGCGAGTACTTACAACTTCTCCCTTCGTGGAGCGAAATATTCGCGTGTGAAGTCACCGTTAAAAAGTTTCTAACTTCTAATGTCCACGTTCGGTCCATATATCCGATCTTTCATCACCGACTCCATGAAATCTGATAAAGTTGCTACAACCCTCGAATTTTATGATATGTTTGGGGTGTCTTTTCTCGTAACTTTTCTCGTAAATATTCGTAATGTATTATATAAAGATTTATTGTTTTAATGGCGAGAAAAGCTGAGGATCTCTGCTGAAACTATTGACGTATTTCTGTTCGAGTCTGATTGTTGACACGCATTTGAGTAACGATTGAATATACAGTGGCTAGTGACAGGAAAAGCTTACACGATTTATTTGCTATTCAGCTATATTAAGAATGCACTGACATTTTTGTTTTTATGCAGTTCACTTTTATTATGATCTCTTTTATTTTAATAAGAGCTCTTTTGTATTAATTTTTAAAATTTTACTTTAGTTAGAAGAACTTTTCTGGATATAATATTTATTTTTCAATTACATATGAGGTCACCTTTCTACATTTTGTTTTTATTTGTAGATTAAATGTGGATTATTCATTCAATTTATTTTTGAAGAGAGTCTGAAGCGAGGTCAAAACACAAAATGAATAATAAATATTATAGTTAAGCAAAAGAAATTTTAATTTCAGTATTTAATTAATTTTATTCATTCAAATCAATAATTTTAACGAGTTTCACAGATATTCAAAAGACCTTTTGCACTTTAATTCCTTTTCCTTCTTGTTAAGAAGTCACGTAGCTTATTGAATGAACAACTGAATTGGGATTCAATACTATCGAAAAGCGAAATGAAAGTCATTTTTATCGTACATTGAAACTGAATCGGGTGGTTCTCAGTATAATAAAAACAGCCGTTTCGTATTCAAAGAGTATCTCTCGGCTCGGCTATTTTGAAACGTTGAGTTTAGGTGAGCATGGGACACGCCAGTCTTGTAAAGCAAAATTCAATTTCGTGGGAAGAGACGAATAGTTATGACGTCACGTTACATTTCAAATGTCGTCGTAGGATTTTGTGCAACTCTAGCGCTACAATTCGTGTTTCATTTCTCAGGATAAGGAGATCTATTTCCGTAAAGGTATGGTGACAGAAATGGAGTGCAAAGTGACGTTTATTTAGATTCAAATAGAGTAAGAATTATTTAAAAGAATGCAAATATTATAATGTCATCTGATAGAAGAATAATAACGAGCATGATATTAAACTTATAACGATTAGTGACTGAAAAATTCGAATTACAAAGTACTGCAAAACGTCTACACCAAAAATATTAAAAATATTTATCACTATAGATAGTGTCATAAAGTAATAGAATTTCTATTGTTGAAAAGACATACTTCAACTGGAACAACTTTAAGTACCAGTCTTCATTCTGAATAAAAAAATGGAATATCATTTCACCTTCAAATCGGTTCTCATGAATGCGTGTTTTGAAGTTCGATGTTTGAAACGCGAACTGACATTGCCTTGAATTCAATGCATACGTTTCGATGCATGAAACGGAATGACGTTCGATGAATAACAATTACAAGGGCTATCGACACGATATATTCTGTTCGTGCCACTGCCGGGAAGTACTCGGGCCAGAGAACCACGACCATAATCGAGCCTCCTTTTTAGATTGTGGAATTGAAGATACTCGCTGAAGGGACGTGACATACTCGGCAAAGATTTCCAAGGTACCCGTTCTGAGCGTGCCAGTTGCCATGAAGCATGTTTCTGTAAGTGACGTCTTCGTTAGAATTGAAATTCTGAACAGCTTGAATTAGTACGAAGATCTGAATATTTATATCCAGTTCAACGTATGTCTTATACACGCGTCGTGGTATTGTGCTTCACACTAATCACCACAAGTAGCCGCGAATGTTTATGCAAATTTATATTTTTATATCCATAGATGAAAAAGCAGAAAAGTACCTAAATTAAAGCATGTTTTGTCTTTTCTATGTACCGTATATTTTATTTTCTATATATTTATGCAACTTCAGTGTCTCATGATGTAAATATATTCTACGTATAGTCAAGACACACGACTCATAATACTATACCATATATCATTCTTTTAAATTAATCGTTTGTTATATTGTTTCAGGATGGAATGGTTGGTACGTTAAAAATATAATACTTTCAATGACTGCACCTTATAATAATTTATTCACAACAAGTATTAACTGATCTTTGAATTATTAATAGCAATTAGATCAGCAATTGAAGTATTAACAGCAATGTAGATAAGACTATTAAACACTCGAGTTCTAATAAATTGTTCCATAATAAATAATTTTCTCAATGCTGTTCCAAATCTCTATAATCTTGTCTTCTATCAATCTTTGTACACAAACACTTATTTAATTTTTCTCCAATTTTATTCACAAGTGACTTACTTAAAAAGCAGAGAATTGGTGATTCTCAAGATTAAGCTCATCATCGACCGAAGAGTTTATCGCAACAGATTCTTCACACCCGAGGAAGCTTTATTTCTACTTTTCGTGGATCAACACCTGGAACGCAAACCCCCAACCAATCCCCTTCCCACGAAACGGAAGCGATTTCCGTCGGATGAACGTGGCACATACCCGCGAAGGGGTTCCCGCTTTTCCGTCGCGGGGCTTTGAAATCGTCTCGAAATGTCATCATGGAGATGAGATCTACCGTCAATCAAGGTGAATGTCTACGAAACGGAAACCGACACCGAAGGCGGATACGACAACTCGTGGTAATTAACAGACGTCTCGATTCCAAGTGCCATCGGTGTTCTACAAATTCTGGTCTGGATACACGCATGACACACAGTCGCCGGAAAGCAGACACGGATGAGCATTGCGGTAACTCTAATTACATGGTTTCAGCGGTTGGAATTTAACGTGCATCGTGGGAACATAGTTTCGCGCAGTGCTTGGCAAGTATCGTGTCTGGGTGGTTGTCGTTAGTTGCTAACAGTTTTCTCGTATTCTGCCATCCAGGGTTAACCAGGGCTAAAGTTTCAGTAGTGGAACAGTGACTTGGTGTGTTGCGAGGGGTAGGAGGTGATGGACGTAAGAAGAGAGACAAGCATTGCTCACTAATTGAAAATGACATATCGTTTTGCTAGTAATGGTTTGGGACACCATTTGGGGTAGTCTTGTTTTTTCCAGGTTCGAGGCAATTTTCATGACCTTTTTAAAACGTTGAACGCCACGTCATCCATATATATGTGACAGAGCTTTTGACTAAGGAACTTCAACGATTAATTTAAAAAGCTACATAATGATGAAAACAAATCTGGAGAGAATTCGTAAATTTTGATGAGAACCAAAAAATAAGTAATGCAACAAATGTTAGGTTTTATAGTTTCTAATTGTCTCGAGACAAAATTTTAATCATACAGACCTTTCTATGTGAATCAGTCTGGCAATCAACGTGTTAATAGAATGAACGTTGATTTGGTATGTAAGGTTACTTCAGTCTAGCTTTAGTTAGACAAAAACCCTCCTGCGTCTTTCCTGTCAATATGCGAGATTCTGGTCTAAATAATGATATTGGTGTTGTTCGTGCGTCGTACATGTAAGCACGTAATCAACGTGCGAGGATCTCAAATGCGTCTCATATGTGACGTATAGAACTGCAGCCAATGCGCAAGGTTCCATTTGAACACTGCAGTTGGAATGGTTTGAATGTAATTGTGCACACACGTGTGAATGGAATCGCATGAATACACATTCAATATGCGATCAGCCCCAAGACGTCTCAGTATGTTAACTCTCTATAGATTCACGCGACTGTGAAGTCACATAGTCGTATATACATTTTTGTGAATTGCTTTAAACCTAATAACAATTATTTTAATTCTATCACCTACTTTCATTATATGATATAATCAATAACTTTCATTTGTACATTTAGTTACAGAAATAAAAAATTGCTAAATTAAACTACTAAAAGAAGAAAAATTATGTCGCTCTTATAAAATTGTTAAATATTATATTAACTCTGTAGTCTGCAACAACTTGCGAGAAATTTTTTAGAAAGACGCCCATAAGGCTGTAAAAGTACAGAACTTCCTGTTCCCTCAGGACTTTCACTAATTGTTTAATGCTGACCGCGAGCTCGATATAATAATCATGCCGCATTCACGTTGAAACTCGGAACCACAACCAATCGTACAATATTGCTTTCCGCTAAGAATTCGACACAATGCGCATTGCGGTCGTAATAGTCCACGGGTTGAGTACTTACGCATGTACACTACTGTCCATAAAGGTAATCACATCAAGCGAGAAACAGAACAATGTTATGTAATATAACTATGGCGAGATTTGCTCGAAAAGGGGAAACAGCATTATGCAGTCTCGGAATCGCACACAATGGACTCGTACAGGGACCATTGCCTAAGTATTTCGACGCCTTGGGCATCGATAAAATGGCTACCTTCGCTTATTCTTTTTGTTTTATGTTCAGAGTCAGTTTTATGTTCCACCTAAATATCACTCTCGTTTCAATGATTTCAAAGGGGGAATGTCGCAGGAGAGGTTTCGACATTTTTCAGCCATTTGTTCAGGTTCACGTGGGTACAGTGTATTTGAAAGATACTCAGTTGTTGACATGAAACCATTATATATATGAAAATCTAGGACAATAGTTGATTTAAAATATGAATTCATATAGAATATTTTTTTTATTTGAGTTATTACATTCACAATTACAATTAGAGGTGGTATAGAAAGATTGGTATAATAGGATTTCGAGATCAAAATTTGTTTATGACAATATTGCGAAACAACCACCCACATATATAATATTATTTTCTTCGACAGTGTCTGAAACATTAATTTTTTCACAACGTAAAAGGCTGAAGTTTTTTTTTTTCATCATTTTTTTTATCATTTTTTTCATTTTCATTTTTTCCCATTATACTGTATTGCAATGTTCTGACAATAAGTATTATCTATTCACGTCCATTGGGATAGAACTACGTGATACAGATCATGATGGCCTTTTAATCTCCGCGTGGGCGTGTAATGTTCGCGGATAATGCAAATTAGAGAACGCGATATAATAGCGAATTACATCTGGTTGGTTTTCCGATATCGTCATTTGGGACTTTTTGTTCTTTGATGAATTAGGATTTTCGTGACAAATTGCCCACGAGACAAAACGGGAATTTCCCGTGTAGTTTGTCCTCTTTGCATGTAGACATATGAAACTTCCGCAATTAGTGGAAAATGGAACCGATTTAATCCCAGGTACGACCACAAAGGTTTTAGGAAGTTCGATTCGACATGGCCACTAAGATCGATTTAAATGAGTTTCGATTGATGTTTCTTCAAGAATAAAGAGAAGTAAAAAACTTGAGCAGAATACTTTCTTTTAAATAAATGTATCAAATAAAAACTTCAGTAGAATACAGAACAAAATCGCATTTAAGGAAGCATCTGGTTCGTCGATTCGAGACAATCGATTTTCTCTTAAGCTCTTGTAAAGTTAATAATCTTGAAAATATTCTCCTAAAACCGTTCATCGAAATATCGCAGAATAAAGGGGATACAGACATTTTATTTTAGTTCCGTTGAGGCACGTTCACTGCCAGCTGGAAACTTCAAATACATTTTTCTCATAACTGTATTTTTCCACGGCGTTGGCAAAATATCTCGTAAACCACTATTCCAATCGATTTAAAACTTGGCATGACCATTCAATAAATGAATGGTTAGAACCACGGATACTTGATAACCATCGTAATTATTATTCAATTTCTTTTTATTAAAGAGATCAGTCACAATTTTTTGGTGAAAAGTAACATTTCACTTCAAAAAATTGCCAATTCAACAATTTATGATATTTTAATTTTTTTTTGATGTTATAAAGAAGTGAAAATTCTATAATTTAACAATTTCTATTCCTTTTGCGATTCTGTTAAGTTCATTCAACGGAATCATCCCAAACAAGCAAGATAGTAACTTCTAAGACTAAAGCACCATACACACTAAATTCAACAAATTATAATAAAACGTTCGACCAATTAAATAAATTCTTTCTGGTAATTGTAATGTCCATCATATTGAGTGACAAGTTATTATGGTTCCTTGTTCCAGTCTATTAGCAACCTATTCACTTCATATGACATAATGTTAATGTTCAGCATAATAGTTCTTTAAGCTCTTTGCGACAGTGCGGGCCACACCGTCTTGCTCATTCAATAGTACTCGTATTTTTAACCTGAAAATTCGCAGTATATAACAAGAAAACATGTCGAAAATACTTGTTCTGCACGAAACGTATCGTCATAATGATACGTTCTTTGAAATTGCTCCTTTTCAAAGGAAAATTGGACAGTATTCATCGTGTAACCGGTATTAATTAAAATAAAATCTTCAGAACGATTTCCTGAGATGTTTGAATTACGGTAAATTAAACGAAGTTAAATGATGGCAGAGATGCAAAATACACGAAGATGCGGATTGACCAACTATTGATTTCGCGCACATTATTACCGTCGAATCAATTCGTTTACATCGAATTATGCGCGACGATGAGCCTCACTTATTTCGTTAATTTCTTTTAAATAAACGTGCTCGAGAAAAGTTCTTTTCCAACGGCATAATCAATACGACATACTTTTCAGGATATATGAGAATAAAAGGTGAAGAAACATCAGTAAAAGGCTTGGAAGTATAAAAGATGAACACCAGAAGTTTGCGAGAATGATCTTATCAATGTTTTTAATCTTTGATATGTTTCATTTCAATAATTGTGTCCCTTTTGACCACAGTATTGTAATAATTCTAAATTCGAATTCCTATTGATATAAGGATTTTAAAAATCCAAATTAACCTTTAAAATATTCGTTTCGCTTCCTTGAAAATGTATTTCTTTATTTTCAGTTTAAATCGTTAATATTTGTATCGAAAATATAGTAGAGTTAGTGTGGCTTCTGACGTATCTGTCACCGAAATAAAACTTCAGTACATATTTTTCAGCGTTTAAGGAATTCATTATGGGTCGTTTCGATGGAAACAAAACGATCGAAACATCTGTTTGTGACAGGTTTCGACGAAGTGTCTCAAACAAATGGAAATTAAGGCTTCCTGACGGGATTATGAGACTAGCGGGCAGATGCAAGTGACTGCACCCCCCCCCCCCCCGGTGGAAATACGTCAATTTACAATTTTTACTCCCGCCGTCGTTCCAATAACGCGTGAATTGAGGATTACGATCCAACGTGATTAAAGTCTGGCGAAGATCCAAGATATCCTGACAACGTTCAAAGACAAATCCCCGGTTTAATAAAAGCACCGAATTCTAGCAAACGAGATTTCCGATTCGACAAATTAGAAAAGTTTCCCTTGCGTTTCAAACGAGCGCCGAATTTGAAATCATGATAATATCATTTTTCAATGTGATTGTGGCTTACGTGCAGAACTAGAGAAGTCCCTGTTTATGAAACATCAAAACAAACTTCGCCATCTTCTCTGACTAGCACAGTCGCCTGATTTGAATATCAAGAACCACTGAGTAGTTTTGGTGAGTGGTGTGAGTTTCTAGCTTTGAGAAGTTTAAGAAAGTTAGCTATGCTCTGTCAAGGATTTGGAAGCCATTCTAATGGAAGGCTCAAGCCACATTCTACAATTACATACACAATCTCGTGCATCTCGTAGGTGTTAACATTATTTTGTACACTCCACATACATTTCAATATCAAAAGATATCTCGCAATCGACTCTGAAAGTAATTTGTTACAAATTAATACTTTTTTAATGTCAATAATTGTCCAATTCTTTTTTAGAAGGTATACCTATGTGATCAACCTAATAAAACAGTGAAAAAACAAGAAAAGAGTACACATATACTTCATGTTCTCGTACTGAAAATATAGATTTTCATTTCCTAAGAAGTAGTTATTTTTGGCAAAACCTAATACTTGTCACGGACGATTAGTTGTCAATATCGGGTTTATGTCGGGTTTCGGTCGGTTAGCGTTAAAATGAACAGGAACTGGGAGTTTCGTGGGAAGTAAATTTTTATCAGATGAGTCACGTGATTTCATTTAAGGTCGAGCTGAGTATATGGAGTCACTTCTTGCAGCATGGACATGCGTCACCCTTATCGGTGAAATATCACTTCTTTTTACTCGTGAACAAAGTTTTTAGGTTACGATAAGTCCCTCGACTTACTATGATTGTATCGTTGTCGCGATTATATTCTCGCCTTTTATCCATCGACTAAAGTCGGCAGAGTAGACTTTAGCTAGCATTGTGATGCTCATTATAATATTATGAAGTTTTATATGAACAGGATTTCATTCAAAAATTAAATTACTCGAGAATGTTATTATCGTGATTAAATGGAATAGCGTTAAGGTAATTTCAAAGAAGCTATTCGAACAACACTCCGCGCTGTCTACCAGCTTTGTGAATCTATAAGATCCTGTAAATAGATCATGAGCTTTACGAGTCGAGCGCCCTGGGTTCAGGTGTCAGCTGGCACGAGAAGAACGGAGACGATAAGAAGAGTTCACACAGGAGGCAACTTTTACTCTCTTGTCTCCAATCTTCTTTCCATATGAAAGGAAGAAAGCAGCTTGGTATGCAACGGTGCACTGTATTCAGGGTGAATGACAGGCATGACAAGTTTAATCGTCCCAGCTTTTATCGTCGCTACTTTAATTCTCAAGCGGTTAGATTCTCTTCACTGTCCCTTATTTCTTTCTCGCTAACGAGCGTAATTTGTTTGTTCCGCTCAATGTGTTCTCGCGAGGTAGTTTTTGTTACAACTTTCTGTTAAGCCTCGAATGCATTCGAAACTTTTCTTATTGTAATCGTCATGAAATATCATTCGTTACTTAAAATACTCTGTGCGTTTAAAAAATTGTTTTAATTTTCCTGTGAAAATGGGGCCACGCTTGTGTCAAACCGACGAGGCTCGATTTACGTTTTATTCATCGACATGTTTTATGTTATCGAAGTATACTGTATATTTGCCCCGCGTCGCCGTTTCTTGTTTATCCATAATGAACTGGAAACAATGGTGGCAAGGTGATACATTAGAACTAGGCGGTTTGCCAATTCCAGAAGTGGTGCCTTTTCGACGACGAATACGATGGCGCCATTGTTTGACAGTCGACAGACCAGGCCATATTTTTACCAGCAATTTTCCTTTCCTCCCAAATTCTCTGCTCTTTTCCTTCCTTTTTCGAATATGAACATAAATCATCGCTGCGCTATTCATTCGTCGTTTTTGTTTTTGTCGGTAACGAGCTACACTAACCCCGGAGACGTGCAATTTTTTAAACTACACGCAATTCATATACCGCGCAATGAAAATCTGTTATGTGCATTCAGCAATTATCCAGAAGACAGGTCTGAAATATCGTTACTTATAAAATATGCGAATCATGAATATCTACGCATACTTTTATACAGAATATTTGTTGTTACATTTTATTTCATATTCTTTATTTCATAATTCTCTGAAGTAAGAATACTTAAGAATTATTTTAAAAATATGGAGTTTAATTCTGTAGACAATTGGTTTAATTTGCGTAAACAGTTAATTTTTCACGATTTTCACTGCAATAAAGTTCGTTTGAAATTCCCATTCTGAAGAGATTAATAAACTATATTTTAGACTGCTGCCGTCTTTATTTACGTTTCATTTCGTCTTTCAGTCTCGCATGTAACGTTCAAAATTGATCCGATCAATAGAGAATGTTGTATTTATTTCCTCAAACTCATCTCATACAAACACCACTCCATTTTCGATGTAACACTGTTTGCTTGCTAACAGACACTAAGATTGAAAGGAAACATTCATCCTGCATTCTTATTTGTGCTAGATTTATGAATCGTGAAGGGAAATAATGGATAAAGCAAAGAAACAAAAGGTATCAATTTCTTTATTTTTTCCTTTGTACGACGAGAACCATTTTCAGTGATACCTTGCATTTTACGCCTGGTTACGATTTATACGTTTCTTTATCGGTCATACGACCAAAGCTTCAAGAAAATATTCACCTTGCAGGGTCATCCGATCCGAACGATGGTATTCGCAATTTCGCGAAGGATGATCTTTTATGAAGTGGATTGTTCTATTGTGTTATTCTTTTTACCTTTATAATACTTTAGCCGTTTTATTTTTAATTTTAGATTTAAGACTTAACATATATTAATATTTGTAGTAAATAATCTTGTTTTGATTGTAAGAAAATTGCCCCCTAAAAATAGTAGTTTTTAAGATACCCAATTCACGCCATATTTAGAAGTGTATTTTATATTTATGCACAATATCAACTCGTTAACTTTGACAATATTGAAGTTTTTTTGTAATATAATTTGGTAGAAATAATTCAAAGATCGAAAACAACCAGAAAGTCTATTTCTCAGTTCAGAAAGAAGGAGTACCCCTTTGAGAGTTTTAGGGAAAAATGGTTTACGCCAGAGGTAACCTAATAAATAGCGCAAAGGGTTAATCCCGTTTACCTGTTCGATCACATCTACGGTAAAAATGCAGTTCACGAGCGCAATTTCGCAATGCGTGTTACAAATTTTTACCGCGTATCGTAAACCTCGAAGAAACCCGATGCGGTTGTTTCGCCAAGCTTTCATATCTCAGTTGAAAGAGAAATAACACTGGGCTGAAACTGTGTATTGCTTCAGGTAACAAACTGTATTACCCCGTCATGAAGCAGAAAATAGAAGAACCGTAACAAAAGTTTTGCAACGTAGACACGCGCCGAGTGGATACCCACTCGATAGAACCGAACAAAAATTTCGGAAAGCGCCGCCATGGGCGTTTTCCCTTTCATCGTGCATACGTTCGCGCGCGTTGTGCAAAGTTTTCGAGTGCCGCGTTACGCTCGTTGACGTCGAGGTACGCATTTCTATGGAATGCTGAAAAAAAAATCGCACTGTACACAGTCACTGCGGGTCCATTTCAATTCGGGAACGGAAAATTCTGGTTTTGTTGCGAATTAAACACTGTTAATAACACTTTCCTATGCCATATTTGGAATATTTACAACGATTTAACGAGTTACACTGATCCGTGCACTTGTATACAGATGGGAAAGGTAACCAGTTATCTCTTTGGTCCTAAAGTTAAAGAATCAGATAATCAATCTACCTAATTATTTAATGGTATACTTAGTCGTAACGTATTGATTGTAGGAGGTCTTTCATGCATGATTACATTAGTAATCGTAGTATACATGGTCATGTAGTTTAATTTGTAAATTTAATTTTTGTGATGACACGAATTGAAGGATTTAGCAATTGAGCAACGTTCAATTAAAATTGAATAATTATTAAAGTTATATAAGAAATATATTTTGACTTTATTGGATACCTCTTATATGTTACATACACTTCAATTTTTCTGTACACTAGACAGAAGATATATCGTTTGTGTGCTTTATGTTATCTAAAGATCAATTAGATCTGCTATGATCTTCTCAAAAGGATAAAATAGCATACACTTGGTTCTCGCTTATTGATACGAAATATACTATTTTTTAAATTACCTGTACACTCTTTCCTTACGATCCACAGAGACCTATACCAGATTAAGTAATTGTAATTTAATAAAAAGAATTAGAATTTATGTATTTACACGTCACTTTGAATAGACTGATATTAATCGACTTTTTAAAATAATTCTCTCTTTTCTACATAGTTAAAATTCGTATAGGTATCTAATGTTTGACATGAATATTATTCACAATGAGTTTTAAAATGAATTTCCTGCGAAAACATAATGGCTATACAGAACTTAGCGATGCAAGTTATATTACATGGACCTTCCCTTAATGTGCAATGTTTGTTACAGCAGCATACTCGCCTTAATTGCAAACTTGCTGTTTCTCGAGGAAATTTCATGAATGAATTGCAGGACAGATTACAATAGGGCTGCAGATCTTGCAAATGATATTTATGAGCATGTCTTCCGAACTTTTAAATTAAGTTTGAAATTAAAAACTCCTGTACACAATTCACTGTAATTGAATTTAAGAAGCTCATTCAAATTAGTTTGTAATGGACGCAATGAGCAACGTTAAATAAGAAGATTTCCCAGTTGGTACGGTTAATCGCCTGCAATTTATTCGGTATATGTTCATGTTAAGTGCGATAAACGTGGCTTATCTTTCTCGTTTCACGAGATATTATCAAGTTGCCGGTCTTCTTCTCGCTCTATTCAAAATTCTGCGCTACTGCGTTTCAATTGCCGAGTGGAACTGCTTCACTACACGTGAGCGTCATGACGTATTATAACCTCGAGGTTTCCAAGAAAAATTGAAATTTGGAGACTTATGTTCAACATTTATATACATATATGAGTCATAATATAATTAAATTAAATACGGAATGACTGATAGTTAGAATAACTAATTTTTACATCTAATAATAATTATAGATACTATTTAGCATTAAACGTATATTTTAGATGATTATAGTGTCTTGTTAATTTTTGTTTATATTTCTTTTAATAAATATGTTTACAGATTTATTCGAGATTTGCATGCGTTTTAGACCGACAATAAGTAATGTACAGAAAAAATCATAATAATATTTTAATTATTACCAATTGTGATTGCTATTTAGCTACTGTTCTTTCAACAGAATTAAAATATCGAGAGCTTAAAGAGAGTATTTAAATGGAATCTAAAAAAGAAACGTTCGTTAATTTCAACTGTAATTACTACAGCTCAAGAAACGCTGGTTGTTAAAGTCGTTTGAAATTCGTCATTTCGAGTATCGCGAGAGCCTCCATTTTGTTATTGTTGTCGCTTTCGCAAGTTACTCCACTGCTTCTGTGCAGAATTTCGCTTTCGGTTGGTTTCAATGAAAGTTCAACGCAACAAAGGAACACATATTAATTTCACCTTTGAAATTTCAACGAAGCTGCATCGTATTACGTGCTTTTAGTTCTCAAACTTTACACCTGCCGGGGATGCATTCAACTAAATTTCCTGTTTCCTAACATCGCAAAGCAAACAGCGACGTTCTAATATATTGGACACCAACGTAACTTTGAAGCATGTACAATTGGTTATCAGTAATGCTCTCGAACGAAATGACTATGAAATTAACAACATTGTAAAATAGATATAATTAAATTGAACAATAGTTAATAATTGAGAGGTGCATAGAGTTAGTTGAGTCCTTAAAAATTCACCTAAAATAAGCTCCCGAAAGAATATTTGAATTTCCTTTAGAATTTCTGTAAATCTGAATTTTCATCGAAGATTTCTATCATTAACTTTCAATCTATTCGAGATTATTTCTCATCGAATTCTAAGACGCACTCAAATTATCCAAACACTCGATGATCCTGATTAATTATCCAAGATTTTGTACGACTGAATCTCCATTCAAGTATGACCGAATTTTTCAAGTGGAACAGCAATCATACTAATCGTTTGATAATATGCAGAGGCAAGTCTGTAAATGGGATTGCAATCAAAAACGTCTGCATCGTTGCTTGATGTTCGATTAAACTCGCGAAGCTGGATGAAAGCTGTAAATTAAAATTGCTGGCTATCGAAGTGATTTGACCTATCGTCACGTTACTAGAACATGAGTGAAATTGTTCAATGAAAAATATCATTCATCTTTATAAGTGTAGTTTACATTCACTGATTGGTAATTACTATTTATTGGCGAGAACTGCGAAAAATTAAAAAAATTGAACATAGTAGGGTTTAGTAGCCTCATTTCCCTCATTTAACCTATTTACCGAGAGGATATCGCGTTCAGAATTATGAATTTAAGTGACAGCGTCGTTCCTCCTCGGAAACACAGAGGAAAACTCGGTGGAAAGCTGAGAGTACATTTAGACGGATTCAATAGTACGACTGCAACGTTCCAAGGTACTCAGTTTAATCCAGAAACTTTGTTTCGGGTATAAGAAGAGATAGACTTGACACATATATAACAAAGTTTTAAGTCCATATCGCTTGTTTAAAATTTTGGTCTTTCCTTCGTTAACAAAACATCCAACTCTGTGCACAGAAAGCCTATTAATGATCGAAACTTTAACAATTAAGCAGCTCATGAACCAATGATGGTTCATGATAGTATTTTTCAAATTTTAAAGCAAACATTCAAAGTCTCAAGTGTGGAAAAGAAAGGGAGGTGACAGAATTATGTAAATGGAAATGAAGACACGTCCACAAGTTCATTTTTAATTTTTTTTTATAAAATATGGAACTAAACAACAACTAATAAAAAAATTAAAAATTTAACAGATTCATATAAAATTGCAATGAAAAGTTTTGTTTAACGCTGTATGAATTTTAAGTATTAAACTTTTTCAACTTTGTTTATTTGGATTTGTCGAAAGCTTGCTAGTCACATCTGACATTTTAAACTAGAACATATAGATTCTCGGAAAACAGCAGTTTACTTTAGTCCAAGAGAATTTTTGTACAAGAAGTTGGTACTGAGGATACGTTGTTGAACTGATGAAATATTAATCGAGCTTTCAGGAGAAAACTTTCTCGCCCAATGAACAGTGGTATCTTCTAATTAAGGGTTCCAACTTCTGAGACGAAACCTACGTTTCAGATAACGTTATTCTGCTTGAAAATGTGTGCCAAAGTTCGTTTGCATTTTTATCGAACGCGAGCAAGCATTGAGCTAAGCTCGTTTGGCTCTCCGAGAAAACTTCATGCTTCCGATATTTTCAGCAAACACAAGTTCTTATTTTTAGTGTCTAACTTCTTCGACTCGGTACTTGTTTACTTTGGAGTCTTAAGTTTTTCATAAGAAAAAGTATCATATTAGTACGTAAAAATAGCAATCGTCACAGCAACTTGTTGAATTAGTTGCAGAAAATATTAGAAGGTACTATATTTATGTTATAAATTGCAAAGAAGAATGTTCGCACCATTTCGTTATTGTTCCACAGCCATTGACACGGCAGATTTTAATTTTACAAGATATACATATTAATGTTAGGGTGTTCAAAAAAGAAATAGCTTATTGTAATCATATTGCATAATATTAATATATAATGGAAACAGGTCTAGAATGTGTATTATGGATGCGTTAATATATTGTAATTAATAATTTATACATTATGGATCTCTTTTCATGATTCAACAAAGTAGACAACATTGAACGTTTCTATCTAGTCTGTTTTATGACCTGATTGTTGAAGCAGTCACAATTTCGAACAATAACGTTTATAATTAAAGTTGTTACGAATATTTAAATAAATGAAGATGTAATTAATCTACTTCATCAACGATCTTCCGAGAAACTCCTCAGAGGCGTATATTTCTTTATTTATTTCCCTAAAGACTTCTTCATCTGATTCCTACATAAATTCTTGAAACAAATGCTACATTTCATTTTTAATATATTCAGAAAAATGTCTGCCTCGTTACAAAAATATAACAAAATTAAAGATCTGTTGATAGTTTTTTGCATACAATAAACCAACATTGCATTGAAGACAAATGTAATTGGTTTCAAAATTGTAGCAAAAGAAACAGACAAATTTAAATATACATACTTCAGTGAAATTATTATTTAACAAATAAAGGTTTTGGAATTCGCAAAATTTTCTTCATTGTAACACACAGGTTAAAGAACGTTTCTATGAAGAAATTTCAAGGTAATCTCGTGTCAAGGGTGCAACCCTCTTACCGAAGGGGAAATGTAATCGAACGCCATAAATTCTATTCTTATTTGCCACGAACAGTGATTTACAGCTGACCTAAATCTACGCATGCCATCCTGATCTACATCCTTGGTACTTTAAAGGTGCTATTAAGACAATTTCCTCGAAATCATATATTTGATGATTCTCAATCTTATGGGACCGTGAAATTAACATTTTGTCGACAATTTCCTTAGCGCGAAAATATTTTACTTCCATGATTGTTATAAATGCAGAAAAATTAAAACTGCCGAAGGCTACAATGAATAACATTAAATTAAAGTAATTGAATGCACGAACTGACAAAGTTGGTAGTGAATAATATTATACAAAAGAAATGAAATACTAAAAATAATAAGTGGAATACTTTGGCAAGATAAAAACTCTTTTCTTGATAATAGATTATATTGCTTCTTGGTATAATATTCAATGGGATGAAAATCTACTGCAGAACTACTGTTTAGATTGACTAGGAAATTAATGATAGTAACTTTATAATTATTTATGTAATAGCAATTTGGCAATGGTGGAAGCAGTGATAATAACTCCGCGGAGAATCTGTCTCAACGACAGACGGTAAACCCCAATTCTGTTCGAAGACCGTTTCAAACAATCCTGGAGCATCAATCACTCTCAAAAACGAGAAACTGAGACGACACTTCGGAGAAGTAATATCACAACCATTCGTAAAAGCAACATTACTGTCCAAGTTCGAGGTGATAACACGTTTTCGAAAGTTACAGATTGAAAGATGATATCTTCTCGAGCATTCCATTTCGGAGACATTCCGACCATTGAAATTTATGGTCCCCTTGAATGTTAACAGTTTATTTGTTGAAAATGCACGTTGCGAGGGATGTTGTGATATCGTTACCTGAAGAATTTTTCTATCATTATGAAATGGTCTTAAATGTGAAGGTAAAGTACTTACATTCAATTACTTACATTCAACAGAATTGGAATGATTGGAAAACATTTATTTTGTAAAACATATCCCAAATCACACAATTGTTTTTCTATTTATTTATTGTCGCATCAGCTGGTAAACCATTAGCGACCACTGTGAGTTACATGTTAACCATTTACATACACATGTGGTTTATAGTTAGAGTAACTCATTCTTACATCTAACAATAATTATAAATACTATTTAGCATTAAACGTATATTTTAGATAGTCGTAGTGTCTTGTTAATTCTTGTTTATATTTCTATGGACATTTTTGTCCTTTTTAAATAAAACATAATTTTTAAACTAAACGTATTATTGTATTTCTTTCGATCTTTCCCAAACTATCAGCTAATATTATCCACAAGCTTGAAGCAATTCTTGCCCTCGATCTCATACAATTGATTTCGATGGCGACGCGGTCTGGAACATTCCCACCATAAATTTATCAAATTTTCTGCTACGTATTACCGAGAAAGCGATTCGTTCTGCACGCTTGGCGTTCGAGTTTCACCCGGAAACGATACCTTAAGAAAAGCCTCAAAAGATACTACCTCTTGTACTTTTTACGCTACCTTCCCACAAGTCGACGTGAAAAACAGCAGTCGACAACAGCTGCCAATAGCAACGTGAAATCTACAGCTGAGCAAGCACGAGAGAATTAAGAAACACGAGATTGGATGATACCATTAACGCAAAATGCGTTTCCCTTCGACAGAGATTTGACCCCACGAGTTCCGGCAACTTTTCGTCTTAATGTTTCGAATCATTGGGGACACTGTGTGCTTAGGACTTCACTTTCAATCTTCCCTTCTCCCTTCTACAAAGAGAAGGGAGCTGAATTGAGAACTAATTAGCATTAAAAATGAGATAAGACAATAACGAGAACTACATTAGCTGCTGTTTCGAACACCCTTTTCACTCTGTTTTCGAACGCTGGATTAAAGATTACTTTAACGAAATCACGCTCGTGTTGGTTTAGATATGCCGTTGTATACAGACTACCGTATACGCGTTAGCATTTTATAATTATATTTCAGAAATTTCAGTTAGTGCGTGGTAATTAACTTGATATAATGGAGTAACTTGAATGCATTTGTTTGATAGGCAATTACAATTTGGAAATATTTATTAATAATAGTGACTAGTACTTTGGAACATATAATGTTGTAATAAAAATGGGTGTCGATAGGTAATTCATTATTTGTTACAAATTATTGTATTTAATGTTCCAACTTGGAAACATAAATTATGATTTTCTCTATGAAAATATAACTAATCACATGCGTAACAAATTTCTAAATGTTATACTTATAGAACAGTTTTCGATCCAGTATCCACAAATCCATATTTCCCAACGCAAAAAGCTGTGAATATGATTTCGTATTTGATATTTACAGCCATACAGACATGCTGCGTAGATAAATAAATTTAAATAAATATTGATGATAAAAAGTTGTAGCGTCGTAATATCTACAAAATTTTAAAGTTATTGGTCATCGAACAGCCTGGAAAGCTTTATTCAGTGATAAGTCTAGCTTCCGCAACAAAGGAAAACCATTCATTCTTTGAGAATTTGATAAAGTTCGGCATTCGATCTGTTTTCGCAAACTGTAGCCAAGGTTCGCACTCGCTGATTGACGTTATTTGCATTCTACCGAGAAAAACAAGCATAGCTCTTCGCTTCATCGATTTTCTGGAACTCTGACTTTCTTTAGAATTAGACTATAACTCGTTTTTTGCTTTCGTACGGGTCAGAAATAATCGAAATTGTGTTATAGATTATTTGGTACTATCAAGCAATGGAATATTGAATTTTGCATTATTAAACTTTTTAATAACTTTATATAATATAAACGTGAGATAAAATAAATATAAATATTATTGTTTAAAATGGACGAATAATTTAAACTCTGATTGTCTGAAATTACTTTTCAAACAAACAAGGCAATTTTGAAATAGAAACGATTAATAAAAAAGTTCAAAATAACGCTTGAAAGTTGACACTCTAGACTAAAATATCCTTAAACGTTTGCGATGACTCTGATCATTATTTATTATCAAGCACGAATGAACAGCAATACAACAAAATGTATTAAAAAATGTAGACCATCTCAGAATTGAGCAGAGCAAGAGAAATTTTGTTATCCTGTTTGCGCATTCCTGTTTCACACACCAACAGTGAACTAATTCCCATTTCCCACTCGATTAATTGGAGTTTAGACACTTCCCACAGCGCGTGTATCGACCGTTTCTAGAGTAGTTGAAGTGTGCTCTGTTTAAAACCGATCTACTAGGCGCATCTCCGTTGGATTCTTGCACAATTGTTCACTGATTGGCTTTAGTCCGGCAAAACCACAAGTAATCGAACGATTTCACGGTAGAAATGCAATTTGTTAACTGAGCGAGAAGTAACGCGAAGTAATGTGTTCGATGGCTGTGGTGCGACTGATTCTAATATCTGTGTTAGTGGATTAGAGAATACTAGAACGCGTGAGCGTGAATGGGTAATGGTCTTCCTCTCTAAATCGTCGTTTTAATGCGACACCTTCAGGTTTACAGTAACCGACTAAATTAATCAAATTTTCCTTTATTATATTTCTTATTTCATTAAATCTTTGAAATTTGAGATCTTTGATTCTTGATATATAATTTGGTTTGTTACATTAATGAAAAATATACAAAGCATGTCGAAATCAATGTGTAGCAGAAAATATATAAACGATAAGTGGAAGGCTAAGTTTAACCAAACTCATGACCTAATTTTTATTTTAAAATGTGATTCGTTCATTGAACTTCGGACAATTGACTTCACCGTATAAGAAATGCACAAAATTTGTATTTAACAAAGGAATATCATGCAATAGTTGTATATTTACGTAAACAATGATTGAAGAAATAATTAACCACTGTATACACATAATTTTTTTAATAAAGCTTTGAACTCATAAAATTTAAAAATTCAGAAAGCCAAGGTAGAAATAATAATAATTAAATTTTATTGCAACAAGTTTTTATATATAAAAAATTGCAAGAGCAAAGCAAAATGAACATTATTATTATAGTAACCTTGATGCACACCTTAAGAGAATAACTTAATCGATGATTAACTATGATAATTAAATCGCATCTTAACGTAATAATGAGCAGAACTTTGTAATGGTGATTGAAGATCTACTTGGAAAAGAAAACTTCTGTTGACGCTAAATCTTGAAAGTTTACGGAAACGAAGACAACCTAATATTATGAAGATTCGATTTCGGATCTCGTGTCGGATGCAAATTGTTGACAGAGGTAATGAGAATCTAATCACTTGTGCCTTAGGATTCTGACGAATGCTCAATAATCATAAAAACGTATTAAATATGATGTTAACCTTTCAATCTTTCATTGTTTTTCAACTGCAATGGACTGATAGATGATATTGCTTGTGGGTTGTTAATTTTATTGACGCCTTTGCTGATAAATTTATGAAAAACTAAAATACAAAAAAAATATACAAATATATATTATTTAATAAATATGCACAACCATTTAGGCCTGTATCGGTTTTATGTATTTGTCATTATTTTCGCATTTTATTAATACAAACGTACATTATACTTCTTCCCCAAGAAATTTCAAGCATCGTAACTGCAATATTATATATTCTAATGAAAACAAGCTTTTAAAAATGGTTATACCCAAAGCTTAACACATATATCATTCCAATTTACATAAACCGGGCTAAAGAAAAAAGTGATTTGCGCGCAACGCGAGAGATGAAATTATTGGTTTCTCACTTTACCTTAGATATCATACACCTAGGTACGGAGGAGAAACGGATAAAATTTGAACCCAAAAGTTTGTAACTCTGTTGCGCTGTTTCTGCAAATATAAGAAACTTTGTTTAAACATTAATTCACGTTTCACAGTTCGCAGTGGAAGTTAACGTTGGAGCTGTAGTTCCAAATCCTGGTTAAATAATCGCACTGAAAAAGATATTAGCTTTAATTGATAGTAATAAATTGCGAGAAGAACATTCACTAATCCTCCAAGAGTTTCCAAGTTACGTTTATAAATTAACCTTACGGATTCGTTTGTATCGTGACCTTCTTTACTCGGAAAAGTGGTGAGTTCTCCCAAAGCAATTTCAATTTATTCAGATGCTGAATCATAATGGGAATAAATTATGGTCCGCAGAGTACCGTGAAGAATTTATAGTGAAACGCGTAATGTGTGATGCATAAATTATACATTAAAAGAAAGGGAATGTACGAGGTTGTGGATTGAGAATGATTTACGGAAAAGTACAATTGTGGATGTAATAAATAAATAAATTACGAATAATTGTCAGGCCTAAACAGGAAACTTATATTATCAATGTTTCGACTCATCTTTTTTGAGTCATCCTCGACAGAAATTAAGTAAAAAATTTAAATTAAAAACTTTGTAAAGAGTTGATGGGTCAAGTACAATAATTTAGAAATGCGACAGAATATAGAAAAAAAATTATTGGTGAAAATAATAGTGAAAATAATAGAAATAATTTAAGAAATTAACTGTCCACATTAAAAAGTATATACAAAATAATAAAAATATATATGCAATATAATTCAAACACGTAGGAAAATCATCCTTGAAAAGTTAAGAGAATAAAATCTTTTTGTACATTTGCATCATACAAATTTCTATTAAAGAACAATAGAGTGAACAAGAAACAGCCGTTAACTAAATATAAAGATTGTTGGTATTGTCGAAATCTTTCTTATATAGGAGTAGCATAAATAATCTGCGGGTGCATAATTGAAAACGTCGACGTCGTCAAGCGAATTTCGCAACATCGCAAACAGTAGCTACTAAAAATTGCATTCCACCCATCCGATAATTTGAACGAAAGAAGCGTCGATAAAAATGATGCAAAAGTTTACTCGCTGTAATAACATTTTCCGTGATTATTCGTGCCAGGATAAAAAGAAATGATATCGATTAAACGAAACTTAATTATTCCGTATTTTATATTTTTCTCGATGGAGAGAGAGAAATTATATCAGATTTTACAACAGCAAAATAAATTAATCTGCTATGAATAAAAATATCAGAAAAATCAACAATTACGCGCAAACGTTACATTTGTAATCCTTTGTGAAAAATTATAAATTATTATTAGTAAATTTGAAATTATTATGAAACTGAAAGGATGATGACCATCCGCTGAATACGGGACAGGATCTAAATGGATAAAATTGAATTTTCTGTGCGAGCCTGGCTGCAACAAACAGTTTCAATAACTTTATGCAAATATTGTTGAAGGCAGTGTTGATAATGAAATCAGTGATTAATTCGTGCAATATGCGGGAACACTGACCCTTGGAAGTCCGGTAATCCAAACATCCCCAATATCCCTTCACTGTATACGTCACCGGAATCTAGAGGCTGTCTTGTCCCAAAGCAATTGGTAGCCTAAGCCTTTGATCGTGTTGTCGTAGGATAGTTTCCACAGGAAAACGGACTTTAAAGTATTTTCAAACCTTACATCCTCGGCGTTACACGTATTGATATTCAAATTTCTATCTAAAAGTATTTTAAAAAGTGCAATTCATTTGCTATCTCTCTTAACAAACACAAAAATACCGTAATACAAATTTATAACACTTTTGGGGGACAGAAATCAAACGACACAGCTACGAATAGAGTATCGACATTTAAATAAAGTTATATTTTATTTAAATGTCTTATATTTTAAACACTATGAAACGTATTCTATCATTGATATTTTATATACTCTTGTATTCACACTCTAAAGCACTTTCTCATTTTACATGAAACTAATTCTTTAACATTAGTCCTTACTTTATACACTATCTCTCAGATTAAACATCTATCTGTAAAAAGTAAATTTCGAATTTCAGCACTATTAATATAAAGCACAAAAACTATTTAAAGTATGTTGATATTTCAGATTAAAGCTGTTCTCTATTGTAAGAAGAATGAATGGTTGATTAATACTCATCGCGATACCTTTGTCTCTGACCTCCATTACGCCCTCGGTTATCCGTTAATAAGATTTTCCCAGCAAAAGGCAATCCATTTACAGCCTGGCCCTTGTAGCCACTAAAAATTTGTTGATTTACTGTCGGTTCTCCTTAATGTCTGATTTTTCCCTCTAGAGAATTGCGGGTACTGCAAACGTTACACAGAGTATTTGAAACTTTATTCGAAAAATAGAACACGAATAGAAATTCTGTACAACAATTATTTGCGAAATTTATCGAATTAGACTGATATCGAGGTAAGCTGTACCACGTCTAATTATTTTCATTGGACAAGTAATAAACAAGAAATTCTTTATTTTTTGTTACAAATCTTTTGTTGATTACAAAATACTTACAAATTAAATCTCATATTACCGAGATAACATTTTTATATTTATTTTTCACAAGCTTTTTGTATAAAGATGCTTATTCTTCGCATCATGTACATGAATAATAACGGTAGGATCCTAAGGAAGTGTTCTTTATACCTACACTATAATGGATCACCGTGTCCAGATAAGAATTTTGTCCACCTTTGACTCCAATATTTAGACATTCACGCAGCACGAGATTATTCGAAGACGCTGTCATTGGTAACAATGACATTGTACATTCAAAGAAGTCCCTCTTAGACTCGGATAACGCGCGTTATTTCCAGCAAAGAGGCGAGATCAAAGGGAGCGCGATGCACGTATTCGCTTTTCGATTCCTCGCTGCCACTGAAACGAAAGAAAGAAGTTGACGTGGGTTGAGATTCGTCGTGGCATGATCGATTATCGATGAGGGAATACGGCTTAATTGGGAAGGGACATTCTGTTCTGGGAAAAGTGATACTGTGTTTGCTTTATCGCGAATAAATGTACTTGGAGATTTATCGAGTTGATGTTTATACTAGAAGCATAAACTACGTAATCAATTTTTGATGCGTTCTTTACTAACTATAAATTAGTATACATCTAATTATGAGTAGTGTTAGAATCTTTTTAATGTAGTCATATTAAGATACGTATAATTACATAATTTATCAAATGAAATTTCACTGAAAAAGATTTAGAAAAGGAAAATGTGTACAAATAATTTGTTTTGAATACGGTTACTCCCACTACATCCTTAATTTAAGTTATGGACGACTTCAAAATGACTCCAAATCTGTTTAAGAAAGAAAAATATAAGATTATTTGATTAAAAATGATAATTAAAAATGTGTCATGGGAAAACGAAGCCCGCACAATTCTAACCTTCCTCACGTATCGTTTTGATTTATAAACCCTAAATCATTTTTCCGCAGTCCAGTCGGATTCAATTTATCACAATTTGTTGATTGACGTGTATTCGATTTCTTCTTATTTTCCTTTTATCGACATTGATTGAGAACGTGATCATCGAAAGAAATTGGATTAGGGGTGGCTACGTGTTTTTGACAGAATGGAAAATGCTATCTAAATAGAACACACGAAAATGTTATATATATATTTGCTTATCGATGATGCCATATTATTTCTAGACGTCTTCTACTGACATGTGATTTTGGTTTGCCGACGCGAAAATATTACTTTGGTTGAAAAATGGAAGGATATTTGTATTCTGAATACTGCCTTTCATTTTCTCAAAACTATTTGTTAGAATTTCGACAGAAGTATTTCGTTTAACTCGCGTCGATTAATATAATTTTATATTTAATATTTTTCACAATATCTCATAGGTGTGTTTCGTTTACTTTATATGAAGAATTATTATGTGAGGCTATGTTCACAGTCTTAGTACTCTCCGGAGTATTTACGGACCAGCTTACATAGTCCCAAGCCTTCTGGAGAATTAACAAGTTCCGAACATAATTTAACTCCAAGTTCGTGAGTAAAATGAATGCAAAATAACAAACGACCTTAGGTATCTTTCTCAAAATTAAATATCCCAAGATGTCTGAATGATTCCTAATATTATTTCTTTTTTAAGATAAAGGTAGAAATAATTAATTTAACGAAGTTTTGTATTTTTGTATACCTTTTCAAATTAACAGCTCAAGAACACAAAGCTTTTACGATCACAGAGTTTTTTCTTTACTCCCTTTTTGGGAGAGGACAATTATCGAAAGCCACATTGAAATATATGTAACACCAATCGATTCCGAATCATTGGATTAAAACTACATCGTTCTCGCCCCTAATTGAAACACTCATCGCGCCTAATTAGATTCAGTCATTCAAGTTCCACATTCAATTAGGTTTTACTAGAGCTTCGAACCCCCAAGCAACCCTCTCACTTCGATTGTAGCGGCCAAAGAAAAATTGTTTCCCTCGTCGCATTTAGCTTTCTCCTACTCTGTTATCTTTCCGCCTTAATTTCGCGTCATTGCATTTTTTCACATGCTTTCATTCCATCGTTTACTTGGGTCTCTCATGTTTCTTGTACAATTGATCTTATTAACCGCTCGACGAAGTCCGTTTGACCCAGTGCTCGCGGAAAATTAGACTTTTCTCCCTTTTCTGACACCCAACCATTGATCCGTCCATCCTTCTGTGTCCTTCCCACGGTCTTTTATTTCCTTGGTGTTCGCTTATCTCGAGCCATTCTCAACGACAACCGGCAATTTCTCTTGTCCTATCTTTCGACCTGTATCCTCCACTTTCGATCTCTGTTTACCTTCGCGAACAACGATTGTAGGTTGCGCGATTTGACTTTAGTCGCGAGCAGAGGCAGCCGAAATCGTGATCGGAGACGAAGTGTTTATAATTGACACCGAAATTAAAGCGTTAGATTGATTTTCACTGGTACCTAGCTGCAGAAGTGGTTCATGCAGAAAATGGACAATTATAATTTAGAAACACTGAGTATTTTGTAAAATTACATCGGAACAGTTTATTTTTATGAAGCACTGCTCATTAAATTTTTTCTAAAATTCTTATGTGTTCTTGTATATCTTTTTTCTATTATAAATTCTGGAGTAAACGTTTAAAAAGAGAAGCTTCTTCACGAATTGGAAAAAGAATAACTATAAGTCGTGCAATAATAAATGATTTTATATTTAAAGGTGAACAAAAATTTGTGAATGTCAGCTTGTGAATATTCTATTAATATTCTAGCAATTCAATATTAACCATTTATTATTGTACGACTTAGTTTTTCCTTTTTCAATTTCTAAAAATTCCTCGAAACACAACTGCGCTTTGTTTATTTTTGAGGAATTTTTTGTATTTTCATATACACCTGAGGGGAATCGTATGTTATTGGCTGCAATATCTACATATTGGTAGCAACTGAATTGCAAATATTTGCTCTTGTAATAAACAAAAACATATTTACTTGGACATTCTTCATTATAAAACATTTGAAGCGAAGTTTAAACTCTATCTGATTGTTTCGCAGAATATCAAATATTGCGATCGTACAAATGTAAATATAAATAATACAAACAACCATCCATACACGATTACCTTTTAAAAATCTTCGTCGTTCCTCAAAATATTTCGATAGCGTAAAAGCTTCCCTTTATCAGAAATAATTTTCCACGGAAAACGTTTTCTCTATTAAATATCCCAGTTTCCGATAGGAGTTTATAATAAATGACACCTCTCCATCTTTACCGCGTGCACACCCATATTTTCACCAAATGTGAACCAGGATTCAGAGTGCTTAATGGCCACTGTCTTTATTTAGGTCAATGTTTTTGCTGGGCAATTAACGCGTAATTAATTTTAATTCACAACTTGAACGAATGAAACTAATAGCCGACAGTATGCAACTGAATTGCTTTTCGCTCGAAATTCGGGAAACGTAGCCAGAAAATTAATATTTTCAAGTTTACTGTATAGTTAAAAATCACTTTATTGATTCGAATAATCTCTGAACGACGCGGCCAAGGATGATACTAGCTTTATCCAGAAGACTATGACGAATTTACCGTCGCATTCCTTTCTGTATTTTCTAGCAGAAACTTAAACGGGCGTTTCGCAAGAACCGCCCCTATAGTCGGAGACTCGAGACTTATGGTTTGCAGACACAGTGTTTTATAAGAGCTTCTCGCAAATTGAGGTTGCCCTACTCCACGACAACGCTAAATTCAGACGTTTCTCCGGAGAAGAAAATCATACGACGTTCGTAGCTATTTTCCCCCCTTGTTCTCGTGTTACTCGTTTGCGTAAAATATTTAAAAGCCACGAGGCAGGGGTATCTTCCCCTGTTTCATCGTGAACGTGTCGCGTGGAGCTTATCACAGCTTCTAGAACGTTTTCAGCGCAAGATTCGTACGGCCTATTTAATTAAAAGACATTTTTCTCGAACGAGATTGGAATTCTCCTCATTGGACAAAGCAAGTAAATTCTGAGATTGCTAAGGCCTAAGGAATTTTTCCTAACACGTTAACGTTAAAATTTAGGTTAATAACAACGTACAAATATACCTCATCTCCAAATAGTTACTTTTATCTATTCATTTTTATTTGTGTATATTAATTTTCGTTTCTCTTTTCTTCTTTAACATTTTGTTATATATTGTCTAGTAATATCGAGTAACAAAAGAACTCTGTTAGTCGTTATTTATTGCATAATTGATGTTTTCATGAAACTTTCATAAAATTAGGAATGCAAAGTCCAAAAATATATTTAGAAAACTTAAAAAAAAATGCTTCTGTTTATAAAGTGCACTGAGAAGTAGAAATTAATTTTTGTTTCGTAATATTATTTTTATACTGGTGCAGACGTTCCACGTTTTTTTAAAAAAAGGCAACTGTTTTGAAAATATTCCAAAGAAATATGAAACCTGTTTCGTGTCCCTGGACATTTGATGAGCGCAGAATTATTAAAATGGTTTCCTTCTGTTGTCGTAAAGACCAGTCCCTTTAGCGTCATCTCTTCTTTTCCGTTCCTTGCTGTGTTTTATATGTTACTTTTTCTGTTTGTTTGTAATTTGAACAATAAATACGTCGTTGTGCATAGTCGAACCGCCATAGATGTCGGAGTATTAATTAAATTCCAACGATGCTGTGGAACAGTTCTCGGATCTAGGGAGAAATAAAAGTGGAGCGAAGCAATATACCAGGAAGTTCCATATTTCAGGATGAGTTGCTTGCATATTTGATAATAAGGACGATTTTATTTTTATCGGAAGTGCTGAAGAATTCAGAAGGACACTCGCTTTTCCGTGTACACGATATTGACGATGGATGAGGCGCTTCGTAATTTAAAAGCTCTGACATGCCTTGGAATCATAACCAAAGTAATCCACGACTCTCCAATCGTTAAGTTTATTATCAGATTGTTCTCGACCTTGAAATTTTGGTTCTTTGTTCTCGTGCCTTTCGGACACTCAAATACTTTTTCTATAAACATCTTCAGCGAAACTGGATGTATGTGCTTCGGATTTATATTTTCGATGTGCCAATTTCATTAAGAAAATCGCCTGAAACGGGAATACATGTTGTTTATGGAACTCCCTGTCAAGAGTCGCTTCGTTTTCGGGCATAAGCAGTTCCCGAAACGATGATGGACACCAAGGACGATCGAGTTAATCAAGTAATTGGTATTTCGTAAAAGGGGGCCGATCAATACTTTCTAACCACTGCTGTACACCAGGGAATACGTTGGTACTATCGGCGGAAGTGTGTCAAATTCTTGATCGAATAATCGACCTTTTAATGAAATCATAAATCTCCGTTCGAATGAACATCATAAACAGCTCCACAATGATCAACCACCGATGATCTAAATTATGATAACGCTCGATTTAACGTGTTTCCGGTTAAAACTCATTAATCAAGCTTTCGTCCTGTAGTAATATCCATTTTGAATATTTCATTGATGACTTTAAATTAAATTTGTACGTTCCATGAATGGAATTATGGAAACCTAAACGGAGATTTAATGTGGAAAATGTTTGATTACTACTGATATATAATATTACATCTTATTAAGGGATGAGAAGACTATATATAATTACAACAGCTATAATCCATATTAAAAAAAATGATATGGTCTGACTATTGATATACAGAAATCAAGAGTTATTCTCACAAATATCGAGGTTCTTTCAATAATCAATGTACCCAATTCGATGTCTAGTCATTCACAGCGTAGCCTCATTACTAACTCCAACATAAACTTGCAATAAGCGAGGATTCATTTCATAGTTAACATTATAATAACCGAAGTTGCTGTAGCTGAGGTCGAAGTAGTTAAACATGTTGTAAGAAGTGGAGATCTATCCCATAATTAAGATTGCAATATTCGTACTTCCAGTAGTTCATGTTGCAAATATCAAGGTTCTTTTATTAATCAAATAACCAATTCAATAACTAGTGACCCTACTCAGAATACCATGCAATAAACGGGGAAACGAGGGGCATTTAAAATAAATACTGATACTGAATCGAGTTTGCAATAGATCATCTTACAATAACCAAGATTCTACCCTGATGGTGTCAAATCCATTATAGTTCTAAGTTTAGAAATAAAACAAACAAAAATATCGATGCTCCTATTTTATACACGATGGTGTACAAACAGTAGAGAGCGTGATGAAATTTTTCCGCTTGCGCGGCGGAACGTCTCCCAGAAGGACTAAACATCACAATAGGATGTTATCATTGAAGCCTCACTCGTACCCCTAGCGATTGCTCTCCCCTTTCTCTGTCGTGGCCTTCGTCGGATGCTGTAATTTTACGACGTACGTGGCTCGCATTCCCCGCGTCCGACGTTTGCCAACTAAATTTATCGTCAGATAGACCGACGGTAAAGGGGGAAAGATAGACTTAAATTGGAAATGTTACATAGGAGATTGTGCGATTCAACTCGCTTCTTGCGATGAACGCTTTCATGAAATCCAAATTTTATGCGCTCTGGATATAGTCTCGCGAAATTTACTCGTGCTCGTGTTATCTCCATAAAATCAATTTTTACATGAAATACAATCGTGAAACGCGAATGAATCATTCGGAGGTGGGTGTACAGTGATTCTCGTGGTCCTTCAGAGTCACCATTTTTTTATTTAAGGGATAATCTTCTTTTTTACCAGTTTCCAGGCAATTTTCATGATTTATTTGTAGTCATAGTTCTTGACATGAATTTTTATAATTTGTACATGTATGAACACGATTTTGTTGAATTTACAATTGTCTCGTTTAATTTGTCTCGAAGTTATGAATAATATCTCACGTTATGTCACGCAATTGATGTTTGATATGGGAAGAATTTATCATTGTTAATGAACGTGTTTCGTAGGTAGATTGAACGCCAAGTTTTGAATAATCTCCTTGAATATTCAATGCACCTCTGCGAAATTCGGTTCGTTAATCCTGAAGCTTGTCGCCATGATCATCCCTGTAATAGATAGAAGTGCAGTACGTAATCCTTATTATCAGCTATATTCAAGCTGTTACGTGCTCCGTCATGAAAATGTAATTTTATGTAACTAATCTGTGACAAACATTTGCATCAACTGTTTATTTTCAAAAAGTCAATGGTTTCTCGCGATTAGCGCAAAATATATTGAAAAATAAATTACTGGTGGTAACCACATATAGTTAATAATAATATAAAAATTAAAGTAATAGAATATTTATATCTTCATTTTTTAGGTTTATATTATTTTATAATCCTTATGTATTCGTTAGAATAACTACGTGTTGAAATTTGAGATCAGTAGTGTTAGATTTACAGGAAACTTTGAAGTTTGTAAATTTTTAGTAGAAGCGGGGAAACGTAGAAAGTATCCTTGGAAGACGTGATCCGAATCCTTTGTTATCTAAGTAAACCCCAACTTCCTTGCAACTCCCTAATCATAGAGCACAGAGACGAAACTGAGTTTAAATACAAATTTATCGCAATCCGAAACAAACTATTCTCACTCCGAACTCGTCTAAAATCATCGCTTGAAATTATCCTTTCAATTATACAGTCAAAACTTCTGCCGTGGTGTAGGTGGATCACGAAATTTTTGGACGATCATATCGCCAAAACTCCACAATTATCGATTTTATTTATTCGTATGAATTAATTAGCTTTACAGGAAATTAGACTGTTTCATAAGTAATTTTATTTATTTCGTATCAATAACAGCAAACTCAATTTGTTAAATGTATATATTTCTCTTTGTATGTTAATTTCGAATTTTTTTATAGAATTCTAAAGATGAATCTAAATCTTTACTGAATAATGAATCTTTTATTATTCAGTAAATTACACCGTAGACACGAAGTTTAGAATTAATTTATTGTGAAATGGTCCTGTCAGGAGTTTGAAACGTCGAATAAATATTATATTCAGGAAGGAAGAAGTTGCACAGTGAATTAAATTTGCTGCTACCATCAGAAAATAAAATTACTTATCGATTTCCTCTAAAGTCATTCTCAAGTTTATTTCACAGCCATTAACGTTTTTCCATTGTGTGCCATATGCTTTTGATGCCGTGACGTTGTAGTTAGCGCCGAGACAAGTTAAGCCATCAGTTCAGAGCACATTGGATATAATGACGTACGTCATTCTCTCGTTAATTTTAGATGAATTAAATAAACAACGAAAAAGAATTTCACCTTCAGAACATCTTGTCTATAAATTCCACATAATGCGGATCTATTCCATCCATTATAATTATTAATTATTCAAATCTTCTCAAAGGATCAGTCAGTGGTTAACTATACCATTTCTAGTTGAAATTAAATTTCAAAGTTTTTAACTCGATATATCCTTTAATCAAACAGACACACGTCTCTCTCGTAACTAAGTTATTTCCTTGAAATCAGAGATAGGCAAAATTTTATTTGAATAATCCGTGGTTCATCCAACTAATCAATTCAATATTTACTTGTTTACTTCATTTCAAAATTTTAATTTGTACTCTTGTTCAAATAGTAACTAACTGTAGTTAGTTCACTGAATATCACTGAAGTCCACAATATTCAAAATTATAAAATTCAGAATTGTCCAAGGTTAGTGTTGAAAGATTTGGTAATTAGTTTCGTAAGAATGCTGCATGCATTCATGAATATAGTAGAGTGTAAATATAGATAAATAATCAGTCTAGAATTTCTCACCAAATATCGAGGTTCCATACCTCTTCGTGATCTACTTGCCTCGCCCAGTGTGTCTGGTTTATTTTCAGCTCAATAATGCATGCTGTGACGGTTGACACTGCTGTCGCTTTTAAAAGTCGCTTCGTGGCTGAGTAACGTTTTCTCCCGTGCCCGTCTATACATACACGTTCTAGTTGTAAAATCTTCACCGTGCTGATCATGTGTCAAATGGAAGTGATAAGGAATTACATACGTATATGCTTTACATGGGTAGCTTCCTATATCTCGGACAATTTATCTCGCGCTGATGCGAAGCTGTCGGTGCTCCTAACACCAGAATTTGTTGCATTTCATTGTTGACAGCCTGAAGATTCTGTCATCGTGGCCTACTTGTAGAAATTTCCGCTCTCGTGTACTTTCGGAACGAAGCTCGCAATAGTTCTCACAAATGGTACGTGTCTGTTACGATACAATGAAGTACACGATCTTCAAGCTGGATAAAAAGTGTTATTGTGTCTGGGAATAAGGATAGGAAGCTTGGAAATCAACCGTTATGAGTATCAATTTGTATAATTCTGAATTTTCAAATTGCTGATATTGCAGACATTTGTAATATTTAAAATTGTTGAATTTAGAATTTATTACAATAGCATTGTAAGTTAAAAGTTTATCTTGTGATTAAGAATTATCCTCACCGGATCTAGAATGATCTATTGTATTTCTGTATTTATTTATTTCGATGCCTAATTCAAATTTAAACATGCTTTATATAAACATCTGATCTCTTCATTTATGATTTTCAAACATGATTAATGTTGGAGTATAGATATGATCTAAACTGGACTACTATTCTGTATTTTATAATAAATTGCAAATCCTACAAAATTTATGTTATACACTTTTCAGCATTACTTCATGTATAAGTAGAATATGTAGAAAACCGAACAATAGGAGCATATTTCAAGAGATGCCTGATCGATGAAACTATCGATAATACCGCTTCTTGAACTGTACAAGATATGGGTCAAGTATTATGCCATAAGTACGTAATATCACATAATATTATTCTTAAAAAAGTACTTGAGCTACAGACATAATTCAAAATGTAAATAAAATAGTGATCGAACTGTCGTTGACTATTCGAATCGGTAAAATTAATTTTAATTAAAAGTGAATACATCCTTGGGTAACTTTTATTTCATAGGTCTTTGGTGTAAGTACTCAAATGTCAATTTTCATCCTAATGTTACGTGCACAGATATAATAACATAAATAACGAATAACCTATCAAGACTTCAACAATTAATTTATTAGGTATAATTATTCAAATAAAATTTTATTCAAATAAGGTTTGATGCTGATTCGAAGTCATTATACATAGTTTCATCGTGCACACCCGATATTGTCTACACACGTGTGTACAATACATTTCGTAAATAACATTATCTTGTCGATTGATCATCACGTACAACAAATTATGAATAATTAATAACAGAATAGGGTACCTCGCATGGATTATGATTCACTAATGTAACGAACAACTCAAATGCCAAACAAACAACGATCGATAAATAATTCCTTATCTTCATTCAAGTAAAATATCACCCAAATAACGCTAGATGATGATATAAACTCATTAAAGTCCTCTAAATATCCGTTGTTTATTCCATTTGGCTCTCTGCGATCTTCTCCCCCTATCGTATTTGGTGTTCGCGCGAAATATGAACGAGGCTTTTCATTTCCGCGTCAGTGCTCTGCGCCAGTAACGCTCTAGCAAATTGTAATTTATTTATTCCGTCGTCTGCCGGTCGGAGCGCGAGCGTGATCGTTTAACTACAAATATCGGAGGAGCACGAGTCATTTCGCTCGACAAAGCTGCCAACAGGGGCTGAAACGAGCCGGGAAAAACTACTATGGAGAGCAAAACAATGAACGATGAGAAACAGGGAGTCGGAAACTTCCCAAGTGCGCGAGAAAGCACGGAAAGGTGGTGGAAAAAGGCTGGACGAGGCGAAGAAGTGGAAAGCGCACTGCCATGTTTCGCGTTGCGGAGAAGTACTTTATTATTGCAATGGCAACCCCAGCGAAATTGTAATTACAGTTTTAATGAGATTTTCTTAAAGCCATCGAACCCCTCCCTTCGAACAACCCTCACCGACGCGAAGCGTGACCATAATCTGAACCTAGAACTGAAGGGGGAATGTTCAGTTGAGTGAAAGGCAGGTTTAATCGAAGATTAAAGGTGTCGATGGAATGCTCCTTTGCATGATTAATTAGCAAAGGAATCTCGTGTTTCGTGTCAACACTAGACCGCCTCTGAGGTATTAGCTTGATGATCATTTGCAGTGCGTTGCAACGCAACAGTTGATTCATAAAGCTGATGGATCAGGCCTAGAGGTAGTATTAGCAAGAGGGCTACTAATTAACTGACATTTTCGTCGAATATAGTGTTTCGAGACATCCAGTTTGTGATATGCCATTCATCAAACGTTTCTTTGTACATACCTCCATCCTCCGTATTTAGATTTTTGGTATTTTAATTCTAATAGAAAATTCTGTATTGCATTCTTAAGATGTAACTTTGTTTGTAAAATGTGACTTTGTTTAATTATTTTGTATATTCATCATATAATACCACTTTGCAATTTGATATTTTGTTAAAATAGTACAATAGTCCAGAAAATATTTTGATTTATATGAAGTACAACTGTACATTTTAAGATTTCAGATAAAAATTTTTTATTGAAATTGCATGTGGTTGTTTGTTCAGTAGTTCATAACAAAATGACAGTCTTTCAGTGCATACCCTTGTTTTTAATTCGTATTTAATATTCGTATAACATAAAATATTACAGTATAATACAGCATACTACAGAATCGATAGTCGATCATCTGACTGTTTTGCTCGACTATGTATAGTGTCAGAAGGCTGAGTTGCATCGTTGAAATGATTAGAGATATCGGAAAACGTTCAAGCAAAATTGAATTATCCTTAATGCTCTACCTTCCTACATTATCATTCTTTACTTACATGTATACATGTAACATATTTGCAGAATACAGTTACAGTTTTCTTTTTTAAAAGAAAACTCAGGTTTTTTAACAAAATTTCTGAACGAATATTTTCTAAATGATTTGTGCTAAGTGAAGAGTGCCCCCTAAATACAAACCATTACAAACATTGTGCTTCAAATAATTGAAGAAAAATGTTATGTTATGAAATGTCAATTATTATGTCAATTATGTTACTTTTATTAATCGTTTCTCGATACTTTAGGCTCACATTTCTAAGGCAATAAATCCCCAAGAAAATCAAAAGTGAATTTCTTGCACCTTTTACACCAAAATATCTCCTAATGCAGTAATGTCCGCAGTAGAGAAGACTGTACTATAATCGGGATTGAAACTAGAACGATGTTCACGTACTAATAGCGAGGCTTTCAAAAGCTTGTCGGCTTTATAACGCATTTGCATTTAAACGGCTTTGGGATGTCGTGTTAGAACAGGAAATGATAATGATAGGCCTTACTTCTCAACCTTTTTTGGAAGTAGCTTCTCGGCACAGAAGACGTTTCCCATTACTGTACTTCCACGTGTTCTGGCATATCGGACCAACACTGGCAAAGTCACTCGACGTACATCGCTAAGAATGAGACAAGAATTTTATTTGAAACTGGAACGGGGACCAGTCTTTCTTAAGTCCAAGTTTCTTTGTTCATGAATGAAAGGTAAAAATTAATATTCATAATATCACTAACATCTAATGTATTTACACGATAGAAATCAAAGAAAAAGAAGGAATTTCAATTTGTTTTTAATGAAGAATTCATTTACAACCAAGTTGTGGAAATCATGAATAGAATTTTTGTTTAAATTGAAAAGAAAAACGTTCTCTATTTGCAAGTCTCTTTCAAGCAAAATACAATGATAAAAAGAATTCATAGAAGAATGAAAATTAATTACATTAGAATGATAAAGGTAATCAAAAAGTTAAACGAACTACTTACAAATATAATACTTTTCCAGCAATTGGAAAACGTATATTTTTATGGCCTCTTTAGTAATTGTGGTTTTCAATTCATTTGCATTTTCTGCTCGTGGCTCCCAAGGAATACAGCATGGGCCACTGAAGGAGGAAATGGCGCCCGTAGAGAATCCCTGCTGTAGAGAATATAAAACTACAGTATAAAAAAATATAAGGCTACAAAATTAATGTATCGTGCAGGTCACGTACAAATGCAGGCTTCGTAGACTGCTGGTAACGTACAAAATAAAACGACATAGCGCTCTATAATAAAAAAATATCACCCCATTCTTTGAAACTTCCTCGACAAAATCTGTATCTGTAGAAAAATGGTGAAACACCCAGCACATTGAAAAAAATCGAACATGGAAAATTTAATCTTTTGAAATGACGTCCAGGAGTGCTTACTTGTGGATGTTACTTTTTCGAAGATATTATTCATACTCATTATTCATGACATTTTGGATATTTCAGCATCGATAACGATGGATTGTTTCATTCGCTTTAAAGTTCATTCGTGTGCAAGTTTGACTGCAAATATACACGGTGATTCTAAAAACTTGGACCTGCTTTATATTTTTGCTAAGAGAATGTATGAAAGATTGATTTATATTTAATCATAATAATGAATTATCAAATTTAAATACAAAATAATTACACTACTTCTAAAAAAAAAATATACAAAAAATTAATTTATACTTATATTTATAATAATGATTTCTAAAATGGAAAATAATTAATCGGTTGCAGCTGCTTCATCCTCTAGGAAATAAAAAATCGGGTAATACAATGTTTAAACGTTCGTAATAAAACATTGGAATACTTCCTGGAATAAACTTCCTAACATAAAATATAAAGTAGCTCAGAAAGAACTACGTTTTTATTCATGACAAATTTGTATATCCGGAATTATAAAAACGAGGGATTTACGCAAAAAATTAATGGTTCTATTAGAAACATCGATGTCATTTTATGTTCAAATTTTAAACATAAAATAAAATTTCAGACATTTTTTTGGTTTTACTAATACATACTTTTAATAAAGAATCGTTATAAATAGCTTATAGAAAAAGATGAAGCTGGAAACAGAAAGAGAGCAGCTTCGAATATGCACATGTATGTATGTACCTATAGTGATTTCTACACTTCACGAGGACGAAATTTCAATATATTTCATGTTAAACAACCAACAACTTTCCACTGTTTACACTGACCTTTCCCAGCTCAAATACAAGCGACGTAATAAACTACCTCTTGCGTCTATAAATCTCAATTAAAGCAACGCGCCTTAAATGCACGGACCACTTCGCTAATTTCGACAGACAATTCGGATTTAAGGACTCGCATGATTTATAGTTCCCCTGAACGTTCGAAAATTCTATTATTTCAGTTTAATGCGCAGTTACTTCAAGTGCGATATTAAATACGAGGTAATAATTTATCACTGTGAAAGTTCATGAACAGTGGCGAGAGAATCGTTTATACTTTACCGAGGACCAAAGTAGTCTTATATTCAAATATTCTAATTCTATTTCAACCACTTCTAGACTTTATAGGGTAACAAAAATAAAAAAATAATTGTATATAAATATTAACCGTGTGATTACATGCAGCATGTAGAGCAAGAGGAGTAATTACTCTGTGACGAAAGAGAATAAAAAGAAATTAAAGGGTTGAGTTTTATTATTTGTGTATTCCGTTATTTTTTTCATCGATGACGTGCTTTTGAACAACTTTGCATTCAAAACGACTCGTTCAACACTGAATATTGAAATAGAATATTTTCGAAAACATGGCGCGATGAGCTCAGTTTTTAAAATTGATATATAAGCGAAGCAAAGAACTGAAAAAAAACCAATTGCGCCAATTTAAACGAAACTTTATACTGAACAATAAAAAAGGTTTTTACGAATCCCTACAAACACATTGAATGAAAATTAAAATTTAAACGAGTGTAACTAGTTATCTCTTTTACGTAACTCCTTTACTGAAAGATACTCAACTATTGATTACATTATCCTACATTGGACTTTCTCTCTTTGTGGATGTTTAAATAATAACACGTCCTCAAAATGAGATTTTATGAAATACGATATTAGCATTTCTCTTCTGTTTAGAAATATGTTAATCACGTTGGAGAAGTCAAACTTTTTGCACAACATCCGTCGCATCGTGGCGCCAGATTTTATTTTACTGGCTTTCTGCTCGAGTTATCGAAGACCGTAAACTGAACTTCATTCGTGACCTTTGACCCTTACCGAAGTTCTTTACGTTGATTTATTTTTTACGATCAGCGTTTCTCAATCAAACTTTATTTCATCAACGCGATCGAATAACGTATATTAATGCGATTATCTTTCCACATAGTATTTCTTTTAGTTTGACTCGTATACAGCTATTTTTATTTTCTACTGGCAATCATTTTTAAGAAACGAATTGGTTTTACAAAAGTGTAATCTTATTTATCATTTCCATTTTATTTGACAAGAATACTGATTTTTAATATTCTTTTGGGTAAGTAGGTTTTAAAATAATGAAATGCATCACGAATTTATTTTAATTGTTGAGAAACTCAATAAATTAAAGAATTAAATATAACACTTTAATAAATAATTTCGATATTACTTTACACGAAATATTAAATTTAATATCTTAATAACCGTACATGTTAAGCCATTAGTATATTATTCAATCTTTTCTAAAATGGCTGTATTACTAATTTAATATAGATAACCTGTATAAACCTGGATATTTGTTTTCAAATACATGCATTTAATTAATGACAAGACATCCATTATTTTCATACTTTGTAAGGGAATTATCGAATTACAATTAAAAATTTTTTTAACAATGGGAACCATATAATTATTCTCCATCTGTTTCAGATGCTTATTTCCATATTTCGGTTCCTGTTCGAAAATATAATACCATCCTCGCTTTTTTCCATTTAATCATGAATATCCACGTATGCCTGATTATGAATTCTGAATGAAAATGAACACATTTGAAATATACTGCAATATTCGTGCTTTGATAACGTATGTTCTAGCTATTAAATATTGCATGTCTCTTCACGTAATCCTTCACGGAACCTTGCAAATGAAATTGCTTCTCGAAATATTCATATGGAAATTCAGAGCTTTCTTGGAATTATTACGTGACAAGTTAATGCACAATGTACTAGTTGTTTCACTTTTTTTCGGAAAATGTCGATGCATTGAAAGCTTACTTTAAGACTTCAATTGTCAAAACTTATAGCTCTGTTTCTTAAAATTCTTCTAATTTCGTCGCAAGATGACCTAATTAAACATAAAATTATGTATTGCGAATTCTATTGCTTAAATGTTATTGTTTCGAATGTTTTGTGATGGCAGTTCTTTTATCATTTTTCTCCTCTGATTTTTTATTTACTTCATTCATAACTTTCTTTTTGTACACAAATATTTATTTTCCTTCATTTTTGGATGCTTCGTTGTTCTTCTTTGTCTTATTGTATTTATATATTACGTTCATTCTCGAACCTCTCTTACACTCCATACCGACGGAATTCCATTACGGAAATGAAATGAAATTAGAATATTCGCGATATTCTATTATCGCGTCTCTAAATTCTATTCTTAATATGACGTCGAGGCAGGCGGTAATTATTCAACAAGAATTTCCGCGATGCCAATCTGACGCTCAAGCAGTGCAATGGGGACAAAGTGCGGCCACCGAGATCGACGAATTCTCAAAGTTAGAAACGTATTCAGGAAGTTCGATGAATTAATTGAGAACATTTTCAGGGGTTCATTATTGCGCGACTTTTACTTCGCTGGTTAAGAAGTTTGAACCCCAAGTGCCTCTTGAAATTCAAAATGCATTCCTGGTTAATAATTGGCGAGTTCTCACTGCTAACAAACATTGCAGTTGACAGGGCATGAAGATATGTGTCTAATGTTCTAAGTAGAGTTTCTGTACAGAGTATTTTTAAGCACTTTGCAAAGAGTGTTGTAATTTACTCGAAAATACTAGACTGCATTTGGGTTCTTCCATGTTTTAGTAATATTTTTAAGTATAACTTTTTCAAAACCCATAAATGAGTGTACAAATTTTTGACTCATGTTGTCTTTCTTTACTTAAAGCTGAATCTTAGACATTTTATTTTAGCATGGTTCATTTTAACACCATCATTCTTCAAAGCGAGGTTTTAATTTCATTTAACGGGAATGAACGCCGTGTAATTAAATTTATAAATGAAAACTATACACACGTTTGTGAACATAATTAATTGAACAATTAGTGGAAATGATTATTTAATCGAAATACCATGTCTGATTCAAATTCAAATTATATTCATTACATATTCTCAAGGGATCTGAAATATTTGTAATTGAAAACATTATTTACATAATTGTCAAATAAAATTTCGTTCAATAGTCATGTAACAATTAAAATTTTCATTTAAACGAAGAGTAAATTTCCGTGAACCTTGAATAACAACCATACCCTTCACATGTCCACTTAATTTTATCTCTCACGGTAATTGATAAAATGTTCTGAAAGGTCGCGTCGATACTTTAGGGGGCCATAAATTCTGCCTCCTTGCTCTACATAGTTCCCATATCTAAGAAAACAAAATATCGACCAAGTGCATGGGAACAGTTTAGAAATACCGTCATTCGTGTGACTAATTGTCCCGGTAAATATGACGCGTTTCCTAGACAGGTAGAACGAATTAATGAACAAAGATATTTATATAGGGATGCGTGTACGCTATTATCTATGGAGCTTCACATATCAGAAGTTATCACGTTCAATAAATTACACGCTATGATACAGAACAGTAAATTAATTATTTGTTGTTACAATTTGATATTTCCTGAAGAATTTATTCAAGAATTAATTAACGTGGTCATTGCAAACATTTTGCTTTAGATTTGGCCCAGTATTTGTAAACATATTCAGTGCAATTAGTACCTTATACTTTATTTATTTTTCCTGATAAATAAATTCTGTTTCTCATTCATCCATCTCATTTACATACAAAGTATTACAAAGTATTACCTACCTAGAAAATTCTCGACGCTACAGGTTTATACCTTTCCCGTTTTCCTTCCTTGATTTCAAGAACCCCATGATGCTTACTGCATCAATGGGACCGCCCGGGGTCGAACCGAGTTTTTTCTTTGAAAATTAGTAAACTTTGAAGCGTTATAGCTTGAAAACTAATAAAAATCAGGTAAATACATTAAAGCTTAATGAATTCGTCTTGAAAAGTACCATCGCATGGTATAAAAGAAAATATATAGTTCCATTTGAAAAACGAAACTTGACCATCATATCTCGTTAAATAACAAAGTTAACAAAAATTCCTTCTCGTTGTAACATGAGCCTCACTTTACCATGCAATCTCCGTATTTGAAATGTTGCATTCAGCCGATAGTTTTGGAGTTAGATCGCTGTATCACTAAAGCTGAGACACCCTGTATATTACATTTAATATTACTTACCAATCTTTAGGACCTTGTTTATTGGAGATAATTCATGTAAAACTAAATAGCTTCAAAACAATTTTAAAAAAGTCAATTTTTCAGATCAGCAATGACAAAAGCTGTGGTTAAGTAATTTGAATTAAATTCTGAGACAAATGGCTTTTGAATCATATTTTCAACAGGGCCCACTAGTGTACATCAAGAAAAGAATAGGTAATATTTATTGTAGTTAAGTTGGACAGAGTATGGCTTCACCATTCTTTAATTTCCTTTTTTTTTTATTGTTTATTCTACCCTTGTCATTAACGCGGAAGGGGACTCCCTTCTTCCGACGAGCAGTACTCCTGGCAAAATCAAAATTCCGGTCAAACCTCGCGAAATCTCGGAAAGCTCGAACTTCTGGATACTTGGAAACTTTCTCACCCCGTACGCAAGCATGTTTTCCCAGCGGTCGGGCAAAACTGATCTCTTTGAATTTTCTTTTCGCTCCCTTTCCAGTTGCTCGTCTTCTTATCTTTCACTCTCTTTGTTTCTCCTACGCTCGAATTTCCTCGTACCGCCAATTTTTCAATAGGTCTGTCACCTCCGCGACCACCAGACCCACCATCTTCATTTGCTATTTACGACTCCGTGAACTCATTCACCATCGACGCAAGTCACGTGCGACCGGGGGATTATAACTTTACCCGTTGCTTCAATTAGGATAATTCGGTAAAGAGTTGAGTATGATTTATTTTTGCATTTCTAGGGAAGCTATCAATGCTCGAAACACGAAGTAGTAAACATTAATCGAGTGTTACAGAAGGATATAAGTAAATAAAACTTGAATGTAGTGGTAGATCAGGTAGATGTACTATGAAGTGTAATAAATAATTAATTGTGTATTACAGAGGAATATAAATAAGTAAAAATTGATTAAAGTCATAGCTGTAATATAAAATGTAACAAATAAATAAACGCCAAGGCTGTCACTATTGAAAACATAAGATAGTAAATATTAATAATAACATCCTAACAATCTACCATTTTCAATAAAGTTGGTTAAAATGTAATATGTTTACATTACACGCGTTGTAGTCACAAAACAATGTAATTGTGATCTAATTATATTCATAAATCATTGGACCACATGTTTGCCGTGTAATAATTGTATAATTAGCTGAAATCATTGAAAATTACTGTGTAATTACCCTGCTGTCTCAATCGTAGAAATGCAACCATATAAATGTAACCATTTCCACGATTACGATTTGTTCGACTCTGATTTTCGACCAACTAATTTGACACGTGCTATGAAGTGCTTGATGTAGACATCATCCATATGTAACGATTCCAGATTGGTGGAAGCAACCATTTCGCTTTTCTTTCTGATGACTTAAACCATTATTCCGTTCCGTGTTCCATTTCCATATTTGTCTGTCCAACGCAACGTGACGGATAAGAGAGAGAACACATGCCGTTCAGATTTCAGCTAATCTCGCTAATCCCCACGACGACGTTCGTGCTCGAAGCTTTCACCCTGAAAGCGTTCTTTCGCCACCACGTCGTCGAGAAACGTCCCCAGTGCCGCTACGTGTACAAGAGGCGCCTTTAGACGAAGACAGATTTCAACGTTCCCATAAAATAGAATTTGCATGTTAAGGGGTACACGTAATCGTCGCAGCCAAAATTCAACAATCATTTTTAAATATTTACATAAATACATATTTCAATAAAAAAGAAAACAAAGCGTAATTTTACAATACAAGGATAAATCTTAATTTTTTAATCGATTTATTAACTTCGATACTTGAACTGTAAAATTATATATATATATATATATGCAGGGTGTCATCGAAGCCTGAACGCACGAAATAAATATAATTATTTTTCCTGCACAGATTAAATATGGCTTTGTCGAAAGAAGATGTGTACCCAGACATTACAGATACCATATAGAATATTTCTAAAGAAGAAAAAACATTCACAATACAATAACCCGATGGATTCCAAGACTTATGATATATCATTTATTAAGTGTTTTTTCTCCCAGCTTTTAGAGTCATGAAATATCTACTGGAGTATCAATACCTATTGATGTTATTGATAAATTGGTTTCGAATTGGCGCCTTTGTGCGAGGCACAAGGATACAACCTACTCGCTCGCAAGGGGCGGCCTTGAGCGACCCTCTAAATGACATGCAACTTGTCCCTGGACCGAACAACATTCCCGATGGGCGTCTAAGCGGATTGGATTCGTCGTTTTTTTTCCCACTTCGAAATTGAATTTCACACCGTGAAAAGGTAACCCCTCGGTCAACTCCGGGAAAACTGGCGTTGTTTGACGCCGAACTCTCTTAGACTAATTCTGAACGAACGAAACTCGTTAACTCTCGCACCCACGCAACCCCTTGAAATTAGGCGGCAAATTTTGTTATAACAAACTCATTGTTTATTATACAGACCTTGTCCTTTCTATATCAATATTACTTTTCTCTTGAATTCCCCAAACTTTGTTGGCTGAAACTATTTCTTCCTTATCATTATTACTTTTTGCTTCATTTCTTACTTTTCTCTTCAAGCAGTGTCTCACTAAGATCCCACCTCTTCAATTGCTTCCTCACTTAGTTATAAATTCAATTTCAACGTTTTCTTATTCCATTCTAAATGTTTGTCGTTAAGAAGCTACCATTAAGGTTTTTTTCTTTTATGGTAACTTTAGTCTGAATTCTCTTAATATTGGAGATTGTTCAAACAATTAATCGCGTCACGTCCAAGACAAGAAGTACTCGACAAATCTTACTAATGAATCCAATTAGTAGATTCAAAATGAAAAGCACAGTCTTTCTCTTTGTAGCAGAATATGACGTATTACTATTAAAAGTACAAGGCTTTATAATACTTAATTAGTTCAATTAAAATTTAATATTTTTCATGTTTGGAAATATTACTGTACTAATCATGAAAAATTTTCTATTTTTTTATATCTATTGGTTGTGATAGCTAAAAATTAATTTCTGACGATAGTTGAATTAATTAACAATATTTATTGTTTAAACAATAATGGTGAATATGATTTTGCGGATTAAAGATAACTGCAGATGACCACCAAGGTCTACTTACCACTGACCTCTGATATTGTTCTTTTAAATGATCCAAAGTTAAATCTTGCTTTTAAATTCCATGGTATTAGAATACATTTTAAGAATAATGTTACACCAACTTTTGGATCTCATACCATCCACGTTTACGATCGTCAACTTCGATCACCTACGTCAAACATAAGGACTTTTCTTTCCAGTTTCAAAGATACGATATTGAGAATTTCAAATGTCCCCTGGAGTCAGACTCATAATCGACAAAAGTCATTCAAGAGTTAACGGGCGATCAGATCTTTTCCCTCGTGTGCTATGCAACGTTCTTTCTGGAAGGGATAAGGGGATCGATGTGCTTTACGCAGGAAATTAATTTCATGCGAGCGAATGGCTGGTTCGGAATGATGCCAGAATAAATTAGACTCACTGCTAACGATAACGTGATCTGTAAGCACAGTACGCCCATAAACTCTTGGGCCAAATTTCACGTGAATATATTTCGCGGAGACAAAGATTATAGATTAGGAAAATTCTGGTGTAGGAAAAAATATAGATGACCGAATGAAAGTGTGACAAATTTACGTCCGTTGTTTCTTAAATAAAAATTGGTATTCAAAATAAAGAATGTATCTACATATTTTATGTTGAAATCAAATTGCTATATAAATGTAGCTTAATATTTACAATTATGTTATTTAAATTATGTTGAATTCAAATTTTGGAGATATAGGTTACTATGAGATTTTTCATTAGTTTTAAAATGTTAAATTTACACAAGTTGCATTTAACATAATTTTCTATTAAATAAACTGGTTAAAACGATAATATTAAAGTACATGTACTTACGTTTCAATGTACATACAGAGTGGCTTGAAAAATTTAGTATGGGAAAACTACTTTCAACCCCACCCACGAGGTTTAACAAAAAGAAATATAAGACAGAGTGATGGAAACTAAAGAAAATGAGGGAAGTAGAAAAGTTTGGACAAGGAACTGATGGATAGTGGTTCTAGTAACGTGTTTAAATGCAGAATAGGTCAGAGGAGTACGTACTTTCGGAGGAAAGGAACTGTGGTAGAAAAACGATACTTAAGAAAAAGGAACCTGGAATTTAATGATGTTCACAAGTAAGAAAAGGCAATCTCAAACGATTGGCATAGCCATTTGCAAGTTTAAAGTGCCAGTATGGACCGAATAAAAGTGACAGGAAAACGTACCAGTACGAAGGTAGAAAATCTATTTGGAGTAAAAATAATTTAAGCAAAGTCAGAATAATTCTACCTCAAATGAGTTATGTTTTGAATTGTGACTAAATTGAGGAATGCTTAAATCATCATTCATTCACTTGTGGTTTTATATCAAAAGTGCGATAGGTTGATGTTTACTATTTTTCACACTTTTCGTTAAAACGAGCTACTCCAATTAACTTTTATCTCTAAAAAGCCAGTGCGCAAAGTTTTTTTTTGTAGCCGAGACGAATTGGTCTTTCTAACCAAATTGCACAATATTTTCAACGCAGTGTGCTCTGTAAAAACGTGAAATATAAAAAGCAATACGATGTTGCCAAAAGTAATCAAATTTATATGACACTTTTTTCATATGCATCAACATCTCTTCATTGCACGTTTTCATTTTTTTAACTATACGAATTTTTAAAGAAATGAATAACTACTCCCGGAATAGTAAATTTCACACATAAACCGAATTTGCAATTGCGAAATATTAACTTGCTGGCTAAACTAAGCAGACACGAAATTGCATAGGATAACGCTAAATGTTTGTTACGCGTGGCACAGTGGTAAATATAATAATTGGTTCGAACTATAACCATGTGTTTGTTAATGCTTTCTAATGCCTACGCTTACTGTTCCCAGCATAGTATTAAATTCCAAGTCTTGAAAGTTTTACAATGCCTCGTGGAACATTCATTCTTGCTTTAAAGCACTATAACTCTTCCATATGTTTCGAATATTACATTATCCTCTGTAAGGAGAACTTATGGTTCAAAAGTTTCGACCCAGAAGAAAGTAAATCATTCTTCGTATATTTATTCAAGAGCGTAATTAGATAAAAATAAAAGTAAGAAGTTGTGTAATTATTTACTTTCAATTTGAATTAAAATTGATGTTTAATGGAATAACTAAATCAAATTTTGACATAGAAAGTGAATTTTCGCTATAGTTCTTAAATGTTTTGCATTCTAAATCATTAATTGTTGAAATGAGTTAATTAATTGTTTTTTGAAATTTTAGTCTTATCTATATATTTTAAAGTTAATTCATATTTCGATGTAATATACTGGATAGTAATTTAATTGTAAATATTTATTAAGTAATGGATGTTTAAGTACACTAAACATATCGTATAAAAACTTCCTATTCTGTTTCAGATCAATTATTCGATTATAATTACCGTGGTGTATGGATTTAAGTATAATAGCATACTCGTATAAATTATACGAGTATGCTATTTATTTATCAGTCGTCACACGTGCAAATGAATGCATGTGTGGTCTAAACCACTTTAATTATAATACGAAGGAATGCTGACAAGTAACCAAAGTTATTTTATTTTCACAGTTTATTTGCTTTAGACAATTAACCTTTGAAGTTTAATATGAGATATTAACGAAAAGGAAGACGCTTCCCACATATTAAAATCTGAACATTTATTTTTTCCACCAATAATATTTCAAATATTATTCATATATTATTATTTTTCTGCAGAAAAGAAAGAAATGTTTTATAGTAATTATCTACATACTTATACTTCACCTGAACTATTTTATTTGAAATAATCTTTAATTAAAAATATATATAAATAGGTTTCAAGATGGTTAAATAACTAATTTGTTGTACTTTGTTCGTGTTGAAAGAAACTCTGTGGAATGCTAATTAGACTAAGACAGGAAGATGAGGAAAAGATAACAATCATGGAGGTAGCAGGATTATTTCGACGTCACTAATTATATTTTCGATATTTTCCCGTCTACAGCGAAGGGGAAACTAATTTCACCGTGCTTGTTCGTTATTCGCACAAAACAGAGCAACTAGCAACATAATTACACGGAAAATTGTATGGATTATAAATTTCCCAGAGACAACGTGCTATCCTTTTTGTCGTGATGTAGTATCTGCATCCATTTTTAGATAAGGTGCTTCGAAAATAGTGTTGAACTACATTTAGCACCTCTGAAAATAGACAATGCCATTTAATATTTTGAACAATATATTCTTGAGTTCTTTTTTAAGATCATCCTACAAATTACGTTATAATTCAGAGACAAGGTTGATTTTCAAGAATAAGAATAGTAGTCAGACTATAATTAATATCAAATCATTTCAAGTGAAATATGATCATGTAATGTTTAATATAATCGTTGTTCTAAATTTCCACTTCATATTTACCTAAATTTCAAACCGTGATCGAGAAATGTTTATTACAATTACACTGGAAAATGAGATCGCTTTGCTCATTCCAGCCGGATTGTTTAATGGCCCCTAATTATTAGCCTGGAATTCCTGTGATAGCGTACTTTATCGTCCTCTTCAATTTACATTGTATGTATATGCAATATATCTCGTAATTCAGGAGAAATTCACGCACCATGTAAACGAGGAATTGTTGTTATCAAAAGGAATTATGTATTTGTGTCTACATCTAAATGTATTTATAATCCGTTTTTTAAACACATGAATTTGTATTGTTTCAAACATAAACCAACAAGAAACATGCATTAAAATATTTCATTGTTGGCTCGCTACAGTTATTCCACTGTAGTCGGACAATTAGAATTAAATTTGAATTGATTATTCATTCTACCCAAATATGATTTTGAGAAGACATTAACTCACAATTGAATTTTATTTCGATTTTTTAAACAACAAATGACTACTCTTTTTTTCATCCAAACTTTTATATAATAAATAATTTCTCATTCAAGTAACCATTTAAGTCGTTTCCTATTGAAATAATTGTTTCACACATTTCTCATTTGAATAAGTACTAAAGTAATATCTCATTTAAATTTATATGCTAATTCAGATAGTAATTCATTTAAACAATGCACAACGTCATTTACTATAAGATCTAGTCGACCAGTTTCTAAACGACCTAATCTGAAGCAGTCCTTGTACTATTCTCGAATACCGATGTGAAGGCCGACAATTGCTCGTTGCTAAATCGAGCCGAAGTCATTGAATCAACCACTAACGATTATACGAGCAAGACGCATCGTCATTTTCAGTAGGCAAATGATTTGATCCGTCCTTCGTGGGAACAGGATCGTTATAACGAGCAACAATCAACGACAGCTTCATCGTAGCGCATTCATCAGCTCGAAACGGAAGAACGATTTTGTTGTTAACAGAATTTAGCGAATTTTCGAAGCTCGAAAATTATTCCCCATTGTTTCGTATTCCGTAATCGGGGATCGCGTTTAATATTTACACGGACAACGTGGCATCGTGTTGCATACCCGACGAAAATCTGATTATACTGCTCGCATATTTATAATGGAATGTTCGGCATTTTTGTAAAATACGTTTTTACGTATAATTTGTTCTCCCTGTAATAATCGTGCAAAACGCAATTATACTATACGACGAACAGTTATTTTTATTTGCTATTAATTCACTTTTGGTGAATTTTAAGGAAGATTCCTTATTTTAATACTATCAGGACTTCATAATGAAAAAGGAATAAAGGTTTTCGATGATGTATTGCTAATTTCGATAGCGTTTAAATAAGTATGATTATAATTTTATTAGTATTCTAGAATCTTTCAAAAAATTCATTATCGATTTTTTCATAATTTGGTAGTATATTAATAATCATTAAAAAGCAATAATAGTTTCTGATGATGCATAATTCATTTCAATTACGAAATGTTTCAAATGATAATCTCTCTTGAATATATTTTTATTACATATATCTGACTTGATAAAAGCAAAAATGCTACATTCCTAAAAATTTCTAAAAAATAATAACTAAACTTTTTCGCGAGTTGCATCTTTGAATCGAGCGTGCATTTTTCTGGAGAGGGATGAATGGCGCTAATTACGTAGCCTCGATTTATCACCAGCTATCCGGATCGATCGAAACGTTTCGGGATTCGAAAACGTTGGTGAAATTGTACTCATCGCGCTTCTATTTTAATCGGATGTGAAAATCCTGGCAAATCTTGAGGTGTAGGGTAGGATTACGGATAGCAAACTTTCACGAGTTGTCGTAACATTATCGGCTTTAACTTCCGCTTGAAGCTTTCACGAGCACTGCGGTCTCCTTCGCTGCAACTTTCTCGATTGGTGCTGACGCGATGAGAAATATTCCGTCCCTATCGCGAGTCTATTCGTATAACGACGCCAAATATTGTTCTTCAATTATTCCGTTCATACGAAAGGAAATGTATTTTCAAAAACAACATTCCAAACGCTACGGTCCATGGAGTTCTTATCAGGCAAACTTTTTCGCGTAGATTGAACCGAGTAGCCTCAATCGTTAATAGTCAAAGCGATCAGTACTAATACCGATCATGTTTCAATGTTTCAATCGTGTTAATACCTTTCATCCGAAAGCAAATCTAAGATTATAGTAGAAACATAAAATTATATTACAAAAATTTAAAAAGGTTGTGAATTTTAAGCTCACGAATAGTATCATGGAGTAGACAACAAAATGAAAATGAAAATTGTTTAAATAGTAACTGAACTATAAAAAGGAAAAATTAATTTAATGAATATATGTGATAAAATAATATATTGTAAATTAAATAAAATTAAAGGACAAATCAGAAAACAAATTCTTTTCTGAAGTAAGTTACTATCTTTTCCTCTAATTTTCCGTACAAATGCAACCAATGTAAACATAAAAATGTTGAATCAAAATGAAGAAGTATGAAGTGCCTCAATCATGACAATTTATTGAATGTAATATGTATGAACATATACAGGGTACAATAAAATTTATAGTACAGTCGAAACTGAATCTTCATGCAATAAGAAACCAAAAATCTGAAATAAAATTCCTCCATTCGAGACACCATTTTGGAGTAAATCACGTTTGAAAGTTTGTCGTAACTTGGCTGGCATGTTTGTCCATTAGTCATGAATTCTACTTGCTTTGATGTTTGCGAGCATTAACGGTGGTATCTGTTACGTATTTAGAAGCAGCTGGAACGGATGACATGCCATCATCATTGTTTCCAAATCTAATAAGCAGAAATAGTAAGCAATAGACAGACATGTTAGCTAAATTATACTCCATTCCACGTGTGTCTGACAAATTTTCGATATTGTTACTTTGGTAGAGTTATAAATGATGTATTAACATTATTGTTCCCAAATTTTATAACCAGAAATAAAAAGAAATGGACAGTCAACGAAATTGAGCTTAATACCACATATACTTGAATTATTTTTGAAACCTATTCTTTTCGAAAGGAAGCCTCGTATAAATAAATTTATATACGAATTAGTTCGTTAGGGGTAAATGAAATCATGATTAAATTTTCATCAAACAGAATATTGATGAAATATGAAGACTTATGTTATGTTATGTAACTTCGAAACTGCAAATAATACAAATTAATCAGCAAATTAATAAGCATATTGAAGTTTAATTTCTATTCACTCGACTGTTTCTATTCACACGTATCCTGTATAAGTAGAAATGATTTTATTTAAAAAATTTGCGAAATCAATTGCTAGTTAAAGAAAGCAAAGAATCCATGAGAAAAAATTAAAAATACAACTAATATTATTCTGAATCCAAGAATGTACGAGTATCTGAAGCGCTACTTAGAGACATTATTTTACAAACAAAATTTGAACGAGGTAATGAACACGTTATATGCATAGGTTTTTAGTGTCACTCTATGAATTTAAAATATCGTTGAAGATGTTTAAGCTTTTCAGTAAAGAAGGATCTGCATTTCTGAAAAGTAAATGAAGTTTTGATGGAACAACTTCGTCAGCACTTCAAAGCAATTTTATTTTCTAAAAACTCATTTGCGTCACCGTAAATAAAGTTTCATCATCGAAGTGGAAAAGAATTTTAGAGCCTAACTAGATTGACTTGTTTCGATAATTAAAGTATGTTTGTTTAAATTAAGGTTAAAGATCATCCCTCGCAATTCAAAAACTCACGTGTCGTGGAGGTTAGGGCAATGATTAGGTTGGTTCAGATAAAATATTCATGGCAAACACTGGTAAATCATTTTATATTAACAGAGGAAAGCATTTTCGGGGTTCGTTTTAGCGACCTTTATAGAATTATAGGACGTAACCGAAAATAAGAGATTGTTACCCATCCGATGATACTCATTCCTGTCACGTCCTCTTATTAATTGGCTGAAACAGTCAATCATATCGCACGATAGCATCTGTTACGCATTTTTCACCCTATTTCGTTATATATATTTACATAAAAATAATTAAATGAATAACACGAAGATCATCATTGTTTTCCGAATACTGTTTCACTTCGATTTAAATCGTTTGAATTTTAGTAAACAATTGTAGTTTCTCTTCTATAAGAATTATTTAGAATTTTTATGAGAATACATATATCTTCCTTCTTGTACGTAAATTACTTGAACATTACAGAAAACTATGAAACAAGCGTGGCTTATTAAGCTGCTGACATTTCGACAAGACGATGTGATTCCTCTTCAGAGAATACTGAATATTGATAATACCGAATGAATCTCAAATAAAAATAAGAACAATTAACAATTTTAATATTTATTAGTTTGTGGTTTCACCTTTTTAACTTATCGAAATAACATTCTCAAGATACGTAACAGTATGATTGAAAATGTTTTCATCGTGCCAGACATTCCTATCCCTTTGGATCTAACTAATCCCCTCTCTGCAAAATATGACACGTAACACCGATATCAATGTGTCAATATCTAAAATTGTATCGCATGCGTCGTGATGATATACTGACTGTACATTAATAAAGAATAACTTACTGATGACCTTTAATTAATCAATAAGAAGTATCACTATAAGTATAGTCTAACTGTAAAGTAAAAAAACCGATTGTTTTCTTGCGTTCTCAGTAAGTTTGAAGTCTTGTGAACATAACTTTAAAGTACTACAGTGGATTTTGAAATGTTGGCAAAGTTATAGAACTTTGAACCAAGCTCTCTATATACTCTATCGTTGCACGCGAAACTTTAACACCATTTCTCTCGAAACAACATTTTTCAAGATCGTTGATGTAATATCTTGAGAACGAATGGACCGATTAACTTGAAATGTTACACAGCAATAAAGTGTACGCCCTGCATCTCTGTAATAAAATGAAATCGAAAGCTGCAAAGTTTTCCATTTCTACTGCTAAATGATGGAAGTATAAAATGATAGCAATTTTAATTAATTATGTACGATGGTCTCAGAGTTTTATACAAAAACTGAATATCAATAAGATTCATCCAATTAAAGAATATTTATTTTTCATTTACTATGATAAATTGGAAAGCTGTACGTAGACAATTTAAGGTCCCTTTTAATTTTTAAATTTCTAATAAATAAGATGAAAATTATTATATGAGTACAGAATATAAAAATTAATTTCTAACGGTAGTTACATTAATTATAAACCATATTTCTCTAAGCAGTGTTAAGTAATATAAATTTTATTAATTCTTCCCAGATATTTGGAAGATGATACAAAAAATAAAAAATAAATAATGTGTTTTTTTAATGTTTCTATGATCAGTGTCCACTATCATGTTTCACAAAAGACCAAACAAAATAAACAATCAAGCATTACTTTTGAATGATCGGATTTGCTATTTGTTTTCATACGTATATCACCTCGCCAACGAACAATTCCCAATTCCATGTTTATTTTTCCAATTGTTACACATCGAAAAGTCAGTTTCATTTTACACGGTTCACTGTTCGACGCAACCCATTTAAATGTAATATCAATTTTATATGAAACGATTTCATATAGCGATGCGGAATTTCTACGTTGACGTCGGAATCCCATTGTCATATACGCGCGGAGTTTGTTATTAGCAAAACCAAGCATTAATAGTGTTTGGTCGACGGTAATTATTGCGTGGATGGTAAACAAATTACCAAAATAACATGAAACCATGACACAAGATGCGGCTTACTTCCGTGTTTTTCAAATAGTAAATAGATAAACACGCGTCCAGCTACACAAACGTGCGAAAGATAACGGATAATTATTAATTACTCGAAGCTGACGAATAGTACACGCAGCAAGAGTGCTTTCCACAATCTTCCCCTGCGTTACTTACAATGTAATAAATTTCCAGCGTTGACGGAGGTAAATATTGTCTTTTAATATCGTCAAAGCAACACCGAGTAGATTAATAGCGCTGAAAATATGTGTGCTTAAACCGTTTGATCGTAACAGGACGAACTTTCTTTTCCAGTTTAATTCCCCTAAGCTGTAATTTATTCATTGTGTCTGTTTCCTAATTAACGGGAAGACTTCGACGATCAACGTGAACTACGGAAATTATCGACTCCAGTTATTTAAACAGAACAGGTGTTTAATTCATCCTGTACTATCCTTACGGCTTCCTGCTTTCTTTTCCGTTAAATATTTACAATCCCCGACAGGATGATGATGCATCTTAATATTTTCAGACGACCTACATCTTGTAATGTTATTGTTAGCTACTGTAATGTTCGTGAAGCTGAATATTTATCAGTACTTAGCATAACTGAAATCTATTTGCAAATTCAATATTATTAATAGCCATTTTGAACATTGACGCCATAATTGAATCTAATAACGGAAATATTATTTGTTTCTTATATTACATAATCGATACCATTTGTCTCTTTAATCAAGTTAGGAGAGCTCCTGAATACTGAAAGTTGTTACCTGCTTGAACTATCTTTCGTCATACAATTTTCTTTAATTCGAAATTGCATCAGAACGTTGCGTTCTGTTTCAAAAGAAAAAGAAGATCAGTCGCGCAATTGAATTTTCGCTTCAATCAGAACAGGCAATGAAACGACGATTCAGGTGGAATAAAAAAATATTACATCGTTAAGGAATCTTTTCACAGTGGCAATCAGTGGCTGGATAAAATTGGATGAATGATCGAGCCATCCGTCGCGATTCGCGGGATGCAATTCGCGTGTAATGGTACTCGCACGGTCGGATGCTTTGCCTACGTTTTAACGTTACATTTATCATCTTGCGCATAATCCGTTGGCCTGAACGACGCATCGTGTGGGGCAAACTTCAAGATCCTTTCCGTCTCCACGTCATTGCTTATGGGGCGACAGAGTACCATGGAATATTTCGAAAGCGTCACAAGGGTGTTATTCCACTTATCTTGAATTATGTTAAAAGGAGAAGCTCTCCAAGTGTCCTCAACTCACGGTTAAGGACCGTCAGTTTCGAATGTTAAACAAATAGTCTTGATGAAAATTAACAAAAGAATTTTTTAATTTCTTCTAAAGGTGGTGAAGTATATCGAATTTCAAATGACTTGTTTTTTAACTAAAGGGTATACAATGCACAATTGTTGACTTATTCTCAAACTAAAATTGTTTATTTGGTGTTATTATATCAACCCGAATTCGAACCTAACCCACATATTCACTTTCTCATCTGAAATATTCACGAACGTTTTACGAAGGTATTTCAGTCTAGCACTTTGGATAAATCGATTTTTTGCCATTTTCATATATCATACTTTACAAGCTTAGAATACAGGGCTGAAAGGTTTTATCAAATTTCATAAAAATAGCAAAGTTATAAGCATTTCATGGAAGATTTTGTAATTTAACTGATAATAACACATACAATCAGGAAATTAAAAGTATCGCAGCACTCTGTCACTTTTTAGAAACTATTAACTATTCAAATTATTTGATTAAAACTATTTCATTATTGCACAACATTTCAGACAAACCATTTTTCGTTGTTGAATAATTTGATCAACTATAAATAGACTGGAATAAACTAAAATATTCATACTTACAGTACACGTTTCCACTTTCTTGTCTACTTTGCTAAAAAATGACAGTACACTAATAAACGTATCAGAATTCTACTGAATTCCCTCGCACAAATTTTCTTCTACTGCTAAATAAATACTCCCTCACTCGTTTGAATTGTTTTCTGGTTTTCTTTCCACTGTCTTCTAGTTATTTTTGTGGGCCACGCCACGCCATGAATCCTCCTACACCCTTAGGATTGCCCCCTTTCAATGGTTATCACTTGGTAGCTTTCCCTTGACGAAGTGGACCCACCACACCAATCATGCCACCCCACCGTGATGTGTCCCAAAGCAAGAGCGCGCGTAGCAAATGGCTTTCAAACGGGCGAAGATGGACTGCGCCTTTTTAAACGTCTTCTCTAGCTGTTTACGCCCTCAATTCTCAACCTACAGCGGAACATTCAATATATGATACTTCTCAGATGTGGGAAGACTCGAGGGTGTAAGGAAAACAAAGACATTCCATGGTGATTGATCATCCTTGAATCAGTTTAAATTTATAAATGCACATTATAGATATTTTAAACAGAAATGTCAGAATAGTCCACTTAAGAATATACGTACTTTGAATAAGTAAATTTTAGTGTTCTTAAGCAGCATTTTTCAATTTTATTGAGAATGCTGCACGTAACTGCCAGTTACTAACTGGAGAATGCAAATAAAATGTATATCAATAGAAAGATGTCTTGGTTGCGAATACATAAAAATATTTAGTTCAAGAGTTTGAATTTTTTCAACTCTTTGTCATTCTAATATTATAATATTCTATGAAATAATAGAGAAGGTACATCTGATAATTATATCTCGAAGATTAAGAGTGATCGATCATTGCGTTTTGCTCCGAGAAACTTGGGAGTCTTTCCCCTTTAACATGCTTCCTGGTCATTGAAATCGACGAGGTCGTTAGTTATGTGCGTAATTACCAACCTTTTTTCCTTACCACGAACCCATTCATCATGCCTTCAAAATCTGTAATGAGTAAACTATGAAAGCAAATGAGTGGTATATACAAAATCAGGAAACATCATGGAGACGAAGTATATTATGGCGAGAGATACTCCAGAGACCTAAGTACTCACAATTAAAATAGAAGCACCAGTAGTTCACGCTATCAATGAAATATAATTACATATATACATTTTATATCAATCTTATCTTAAAAGACCAAAGAATTAGTTCATCAACTACATTGTCCATTATTCTATAACAATTACTAGAAATGTTCAATATAAAAGGAATAAACTAGCGAACCAATCAGATTTCGTTTTCTTATTTTTAAAAATATGTTTCGAAAAAAATTGTATTCGTTTCATACTATTATCATTTTAAAATACCAAACGATTCATTTTTCAACTTTAATAAATCCGAATTTTAAACCAAGTCTCAGAATACATTAATATATTCTAACGCCTCAGTTAACTGTATCTTTACTCAAGCTAGCCAATATGTTTGCCTAACACATGTACTCCCATCAAATTCCAATTTAAGACAAAAGAATCTCTTGTCCAATGTTGAACGTACTATGAAACAAGTTTACACGTGTAAATCCCTGTGCACGATTATCAGAACTCCTAACATAACTATGATGAAACTACAAAAATTCTCGACCTGGACAATTCTACTGAATGCGTGGCACATTAGAGGCGTTCTCCTCTCGGTTGCAACGCCGCCGGATATGAAGCAGGTGGATCTCGTTTCGTCGAACGATACCAGGCCGTGGTAGAAGCGGCCATTATACCAGTCCGGACGACCATAACCTTTCACTGCACCGCTCAACACTTAAGCGTTTCACCCTCATTTTTACAATCCGCGTTTCTTCATCTCTGACAAACTGGGGAGGTCATATAAAGCGCAGGTCATCGTGCATCTCGAACCGTTTCCGCGATGCTGGACCTCTAGATTGTCGCGTCCTCCGTTGATTTTACTCAGCGATGAAACTCGCACAGCCAGGATTTATCTCTTGACGACCAGTTCGCTATGAATCACGCGACGTCCTTCGGTTCGTTTTTCTCGCCAAGGGATGCGAGTTTTTCCCCGAGATTGTCCTCGGTGTTTCATTTCTAAATGGGAGATCAGCAAAGCGGACAGTAATTCGTTCAAATTTCCGTCAGGCTACTACATAAAATAAATAACGAGCAAATTCTGTGTCGTTGAAAGATATACGAAGCGTTCCAGTAACCGCAGTATAAATGTCGTCGGTGCAGAACCTGATTTGAAATGAGAACTTAAACTTTGATTGTACGTCCTTTAATTATTGAAAAAAAAAATATGAATGTAATATAAATAGCAAAGAAAAGTCGATATGTATATTTGAAGCTGTAAAATCGAATTCTGTAATAAATGTATATCGAGCAACACTTTTAACAGAATCACTTTCAGGTGAAGCTAGTATTATTCACTATTTTTAGAGAAAGGAAAATAATAACAATTTAGTGAAAACGTTCGTAACATTATGTATATTTCATTCCTGGAATTTTGATCGGAGAATACTATGTGTATCCACTTCAACAACAATTAATATTTTTGACATTATTCGTTACTCTATATGCAGGCATTTTGCAAAATATTTATACAGATTATTTATTTATTTATACAGCGACCAGTGGAAAATCAACGCAAAATAATGCAGTTATATTGATAATTTTTTGGTAATCGAAACTTCGCTTTCAATTAACGGCATAGCAATTACGAGACGACAATAAACCGTGTGAAGTTAACACTTTCGAAATTCAATCACGGTCATATTGGGGGTTACGAATCGGTGGCTTTGCGATCAAATTACTTATTAACTACAAAAATTTAATAAAAATGCGTGGATAATTCCTGAAGTTAACAGAATCATTTAAGGCTGAAATCTAATTCCCACCGCTTCATTCGCCACGCGTTTAAACTCTGCTACATGTTTGCTCTACTGCCACTTGAGTGGAGAATTAGGAAAGTCGTCCCCAGGATTACCACGAGGGAACCTCGAAATGTACTTCTAAATAATAGGGTTAATGCTAGAGAAAGTGGCGGAAAGGCTCGCCAGGTTTCTAGCTTTGCAGTGATTTGCATTCAAAATCATCCTTCGAATGTGAGTTTAAGCCATTAACGAAATTGCGATCGCATTTTCTCGTGCGATTTGTTATAGTTATAGTACTTAATATTCCTAAATTTTGATACTCAAAATATTTTTAGTTAGTCAAGAATTTTAACAACATCTCAATAAAGAGAATACTATTTCTAAAAATTTACAAATATATTTTTTGTATGCCATCTTTTACATAATAAATTAAATTTGTGTTATACATAATGTACATGTTTGTCATACTTTCCTTCCGAATAATGAAAATCCTGTATGACGACGAAATACACAAGCCATGCTAAATATCCATGGCGGCGACTTGTTATTAAATTGGAGTTTATGACTGACAAAAGTTTATTATGAATATTAACGGGCATTATTCCTGTTTTATTGAAAGTTCTTTAATACAGAGAGTTGTGGCGGATATTAAACTCCACCTTTGATACATAAGGCTTTACAACCGTTCCCTTTTACAGCTTGCAATTACCAGTGCATATGAAATGACGCGCTCTTCGGGTTGCTGTGATGGAATCCTTAAATATTTCTTGCCTATGTGTAGCTGCGTCGTTTCATCCAAAATATTTGTTTCCAGTATTAATTTAACAATATGTTAAGCAACATACAATCTTTTTTTAATGATATTGTCTTTTAAACTGCCACGAATTCTGCTAATTCGAACACTGTTAAACATTTCATCTCAGCGTTGTTGAATAAGAATGAAACAGAAGTGACCATAGAACATAAGGTAGGTTGATTTCGTTAAACGCCTACAAAGGGAAGTTTCCCGAACAATTATTTCCCACGTCGGCTATAATTCGAAGAAGATAACGATGACATAGATTAATTAGGTGAGTTGTGCTGACTACGATGTTTCGAAGCTTACGCGTATCTTTCGAAACTTTCCCCCTCGGTCGACGGTTAATTAATTATGCTTTTCTGATCGCTAGAACCTGTAGATACACGCCCTGTAAAAATTACGTTGTCGACACGGTTCAAGATTGATTATTTCACATCAGCGTTTCAGGTTTATGTAAATATTACAGCACGCTTCGCCTCCTAAACGATGAAGCACTCACGTGTCGCACAAAGGATTCTTGGTGGCTTTAGGGAATCTGTCATCGGGCCACTTAAAACTTTGGACCAACTTCGATTAACTACGTTATCGAGGGAAAATAAAATATTAAAACCACCCAACTTTTGATCTTCCTTTAGTCACGCATTTTAAGAGAGCACACATACTTAGGTGTGAAAACTAATTTTTGTTGACGGACTAATAACTTACTAACTATTTCTATTGAAATTAAAGTCATAAATAATCGAATGTACAGGCACATCATTATTTTCCACATCGAGTAATTTTCAAGACCATTTATGTCTATAAGAAGTATTAGGGTAAATTGACTTTAATGATTAAGATATTTTTTTACATTTACTGTGTGTTCATTTGCATTAGTGACTTAGTTTATGTCGACCTTCGACTTCCTCGCTACGAAACAATATTTATGTTCATGTACAAGGAGTTACTTTCACAAAACATTTAATTTTCCCAAACTTTGAAAATAATTATTTGATATTCTTGAAATGTTTGGCATTCCTTCTCGATAGTGTTAAGATTAACCCTGGGCCAAATATGGACCAAATTTTGTTTCTGTAGACAACTTGCAAGACTTTTACTTTGATATTTTAGATTGATGGTGCTGCCAACTGTTATCAATATTGTTATTGGTTACCAAAGACTTTATGTAATTAAAACGTATACGTCATCTCGTGGAAAAACTAAAATTATTTGGTAAAATGTCGATGCATTAGCACGTGACTTGAAAGTTATACGGGCTCATAGAGAGTTAAAGAGCAACGTATGTGAAGGGTCGAAAGAATACACTTCCTTAATCCAATCCCAATCGACATTTCACCTCGTTTAATTATCGTTACACTCCACGAGGAGCCCCAATTAAAACGAAACCATATATACTTGGCACACCAACAGGGAACGTCTCAAAATAATTACACGAAAGAGGCGGATTCCACACCCTTTCTATTACTGTTCTAAATATATATCAGATCCCGCGCGCACCGAACGTTATCGTATGCGTCCGTGAACCAAAGAAACCAACATAAACACAACCTGTACGTGTAATCGTCCCTAAGGGGTGAGGTCCTTTTGTTTTCTCTTTCTCTTCCAGAAGCTCGCTTGTTGCTTCCCAACCCCCGAATACCGGCATTCAGCCGTGTCCTGGCCTCCTTCCTCCCTTTGTTGTTGGCAAGGACAGAGTTCATCGATCCCTTGACTGAACAGAAAAGTCCCACATCAGGTGGGCGGCATTCTTCTCCTCCGCGGAGAAAAACGCTTCCGGTTATTTCAAGCTCCCCTTCCAGCGGTCTACACTTTTTGTACATACGTATCTTGAGAACACGGGTTGTTATTGCCAAACGGGTTTCCCTCCTTGTTCTCCATTTTCCAGAGGAGGAGTTCGATAAATTCCAGCCAATCGCGACGGATGCATTCCGTTCCCTACGCGGTAACAGACCCGGGGCGCGTTGTATTATCCAGGGCGGTTTTATGGGACAGTGTATCAATATGATTTAACATTCGATAGTGGTGGATTTTTACGACACGGCGCGTCATTACGCTGCAGTCATTGTGATATAGTGCACCATACGCTATCGCTGCACCAGGTTCTTCGATACGGTGCGTTACCATTGTATGAAATACTGTATTGCTGAGCATTCGCGCGAACCCTCGAAGAAAAAAAAAAAAAAATACGACACCGCATACAACACAAACTACCCACTAGTTTAAAGGAAGCATGGAGCACAGAAGAAAATTTATTATTGCTTTTCAGGGATGGTTTTTTGAGGGAGTTACTCTTTTGACACTCTTTGGGCAACACCAAACATCCTTAATACACTGCTTGTAAAAACTATTAACTTCAATATAATTTTCATTTCTAATTATACTTGAGAAATAGTCAATCAGTGTGTAAGCTTTATATTTTCAGTGAAACGTTTAAAATGAAGTTAAAATAAAAGGAATTTTTAATTGTATCTCCATAGAAATTAATGCAGTGTAAAATACAGGTCAGCCACATATCGTGTGTAATGTATTGTTCAGAATATTTTGCTGGCTTGTTTAACGTGCACACTTTATTTATACAAAGTTGCTAAAAGCATGCATTACGTTAGCTAAAATTACTACAAATGTTGTGTGGTTTGTGGCGAGTGGTTTTAGCGGTAACATACTTTATGAAGAACCGAAGATTGGACTTCGAATCATCCAAAACGAAAGGAACCACGAATAGACAAATAATTGGACCCAGATAATTAAATCGAAAACCAAGAATTAATATGAATTACCCGGATTTGTCGTCATAACACACTTGAATAATAATTAAAAATGTGGAAGTTTTACGGAACACTTGTGAACTTTAATTACGAAAATGAACAACAAAACGTACTTATTAACAAAATCAAAAATACTAGATTGGCAAAACTATTGCAAAAAAGTGATAGAGCTCTTCTATGGAATTATAAGTACATAGAAGTAAAAACTGAACATTAATATGTTACATTTTTATTATATTTTGCCTGTCATTTAATTTTGTTAAATTATACTTCCGCTCAATCGTCATATTTATTCTTCATGTTTCAATTGAAAATGTAAATATTCAGTAAGAAACTGAACCTCTTTTCTGTTTGAAACAGAATAAAAGTACATGTCGCATGAAGTTCAGCGCTTGCACGCGACCCTGCGTACTTCCATTATTCCCTTCATCCTAAAAGTTTCCAAATGACGATGAGTCCACTGAAAGAATCGATAGAGTTGAAACTATTTTGCCCGCGTCTCGATCTCTGTGCTCGACGGTGCCTTGATGCAAATATCTTCCACGTAAAATGCGAAATAAAGAGACTGCATTCGGCGATTCGGCGGTATTCCGGGTGATTCGCATCACTTTATTCAGGTGCTCCTTTCGTACTCTGTAAATGGTCGCACAAACGTCGATCCGCATTAATTTACCGTAAATTCCACTGCTTTCTAAAGCACAATGCTTGAAAATTGCCATATTTGGTATGCGTCAGAAAAATAAACACTTTTACATAATGTAAATCTTTGTCAGGGACGAGTAAAATATTTCAAGAAGAAAATGGTACCTAAGTTGTCTACTTTATTTCAAATTAAGCGTGCAATTGTGGAAATGAAATGGTATATTTACTGGAATAATTTTGTAATAAAGTACTTTATATAAAGGATGCATAAAGTAATAGTTCTCAGGACAACCACTGAGAATAATACAGAAAGAAACTAGCTAATGAAAATACTGACTTACAAAAGTAAATGTAATAGTGTCAGAATTTTTTCTGGGTATCTCATAGTAAAGGCAGACGGTTCACCAGGTGAAAACAAAGAACGTTTCAATCATTCTTCAATTTCACATCTCACGATAAAACAATGAGGAAATTGTTTCTTATGGTGACAAAATCGGAAGACGACTCCCGCAGCAGCCATCTATAATCTGCTATGACTTATTGGAAAAGAATTCTGAGTGACAGACGTTTAATGGCCCAGGAGATTGTCATAAGAACTGATCCATCTAAACCAACTGAGAATCCTTCACGAACATTCGAATAGAGTAAGAGTAAACGGGAGCTTGGTAGCGAGAATTATTTCTTGTGCTTAAAGGGCACAATGGTTTGATTCTGTTAAGACGTTCTCGAAGCTCCGTGGAAGCTGGAGAACTGAAATTTTAGAGTCGATTGTGACTGTGGATGAAACCTTGGCTCCTTATTATGATCCCCTTTCAAAACGAGAGTCTGTGGAATAGCGTCGACTTAGCAAGGCTCTTTCACGAAAGGCGAAGTCGGTCGATCCATGAGAGAAAGTAATGGCCACAATTGTTTGGAATTGGGAGGCTATAGATTGCTTTTAAAGAAAGTAATATCGAGGTAACAGTAAACATTGCGTAAATTTGCTGCAACATCGAGTGCATTCATCCTCGAGAAAAAGGACGACGAAAGTCGCCAAATTCTAACGGCTGTGGAAACGTCCTGTAATAGTGTTACTAAAGGATCGGATTTACAAAGGTCTGAATTTTACATTAATTAGGTAGTTAAGAATATGTAAGAAATAGTTATTTTTTATTATAAAGAACAATGTTATTATGTTTCAGTCTAACTCTATTGCTTGTATTCACCAGCAAGGTTTACCTAATAAACTTCACCTTAGAGGTAAGGACTGACTGAAGGATAAGGATCGACTGAAGAGTCTGTTCTAATTAATGGAGTGCTAATCAAATATCAAGTAATCGGAGTCTCTTAGAGCGATTAATTGTGACGTGTCCGAAGCTGGATTTGCTAGATAAGCCTTATCGATGTGAATTGAACTAGCAGATTTGGGATAAAGCGGGTAATACTCTTTGTAAGTACTAATATCACCTTACTTCACAAAATTGAAGATTTTTTTGAATATACCAGAGACATCAAAGATAGGATTTTTTAATTCACGTATTATAGTTTATACATTAAATTTTCTAACAAAACGTATTAACCCATTCACTGCCAGACAAATTTAAAGCGTATCGCCTTGGGCCCCAAGATTTAATCCAGATGTGTGATCTAGGTTATTATTTTGAAAATAAAAAGTAATATTTAGTGTGTTGTTTTAAAAAGAAAATTCACGATTTTCTTTTGGAAAAATTCGTGACTCGAAAAGATATACACTTATCCCTTGAATAATTGCAATCAATTTGAACTACGAGACATCTCGTAGTTGACAGTGAATGGGTTAAAGCAATTCAGAATGGTGTTTATTCCATTAATGGTGTTATTGTAACTGCATCGGTCACATATCTATAGGACGATAGGGAAAACTCATTTCCATTTGGTTACTATTTTCGGGTGTACTACTCATGGCTGAGCCATAATCAATGTAGCCTTGTCCACTGTTGATGCATGTGGTTTCTAGACGCCCTACTGAGGTCGACAGTCACTCAGGCTAAATCGTTGGAAGACAACCTGATTAATAGCATTAACCATGTATGCATATGCGGGAAAATTGGGTGACGGTAAACCAACGCGTGTATGCGCGGGCTACCGGATTATTCATTTAACAGTTCGCTTAGGTGACGAAATACGGCCAGGAAAATGTTTTTGTTGTGTTGTCATTTACAGTAAGACGAGAGTTTTGAGAAGACTCATTTATTCTCTGTGTCAGATTTTACGTGGAAAGTTTAAATATCCAATTTTCCACTGTCTAACTTATAAAAGTAACGGGCCCGTGATTCAATTACTCGTATTGTTCTCCTCGCCAATAATTATGCAAATAAGTTGGATTTCTTCCCTGGTTCTGGACGAAGTTTCAAAAGTACATTAGACAAGATATTGCATTCCGATATTACAGTTACTTGATTAGATATACTTTGCTTTTACTTTGTCCAATGTAAATTTTTATGCGTTATTATTGAGTTTTCTATCAAACTGAGTCTCGGAAAATTAAACACTGAAATTTTTATCAAATACATCGTGCTAATGAACCTAAAGGAATGTTTCTTTCTCTACGATAAGAAACAAAAATAAATAGATATCGACGCTAAACAAACGATGTCATATAAAATTTGACTCAATATAAAGTTTATTTTAAGTCACTCGATTTAGAATAAACATAATTTTCAACGAAAGCAAATAATATTCATAGAATTAAACAAACATCACTTTATATAATTTGTGCAATATATCTTCTCCATTTTAGAAAAATAGACTTCGAATTCTTCATTAACTCGGAACAAAACTCTTTTTGATTATTTCTATGTTTCTTCTAGAAGAAAAAAATATTCTTAAAATATTACTCTTGTGAAAGATTCTTTCAATGATTTATTGCTCGCGATTTCTAGACGCCGAAGTATCTGGAGCTGTTGAACTGACTGAGTGAATGGAGAAGGTGTGTAATCTGTGATCCCGATTCAGCCTGAGCCTGAGTATTCCAAAGCCACAAGTCTGACGGGATCGTCCCATCCATTATAAGGATACCGCCGGTAAGAATTTTGAAGCATTGCGATAAACCGTATGAGATGTTCCGACACTGAATCACTATTCTGCAATATCGTCGTTCTCGACAAATAAAGATCTTTTCCTTTGAAGAACGAACCGTTCTCGTATAGAGTGCACTCATTTTTTATATCAATCGTCTGGATCGAATAGTATTATAGTTCACATAAGATTCAACTCTTACTCAGAATTTAATCAAATAGCGTGACACTTTATGAGTTATAAGCTTCCAATTTTGCAGTTTGACACTCTGGGGTTATGTGGGTTAAAAACTGCTCCGTACCTTGCTTAGCTTTTCATGGTGAGATATTTTTGAATAGACCTCAAAAAGTTGAAGTTACTCGTAGTCATACGATATAATATTTTATTTAAAGTTTCTTATTCGATTGGTAATACTATTTGCTAACGCTGAATGTTAAATTTGGCTACGGCATCAGATCATTCAAATGATTACAGACACTGTTATGTATTCTCACAACGCGCACCCAATAAAAACATCAATATTTATGACGTCAGCGGCGGGATCATAAATCGTAAAGTCCATTTAATTTTATATCCGCCATAAAATTGCCTTTTAATCTTCGTGCGATCTGGGCAGTCGCTATTAATTGACACGTGACAGAAAAATCACCAAAATTCAATACATGTTCGGATGAAGGCAGCATTGTTATTAAAAAAATAACGGATAAAGTCTGACATTTCTATTAGGTTGGAAGCATAAAGCAATTTATAGGAATATTCATAATCACTGTTTGTAAATATTTAGACATATTACAAATATTAAGTATTTAAATATGCTTCTACATAATTTTCAAAATATAGATAAAATGAAATTAAATCCCTTACTGAAATCGCATCAATCAAGTCAGAAGCTTTAAAGTGCTAGAAATTGATGAACTAAAGTAAAAAATCGTAAGTGGAACCTGAGGAGGGGTGAGAGCTTCGCATGTATGGCTAACGGCATTGTTTATAACAGGCGCAGAAAATCTGTTGTGCTATCGCGAGGGACTATTAGTATTCAGTAGGTCCAATGCATATTCAATCGTACATTATATTTTCTCGGCTGCGACTGCGCAAGGCTAATCTCCGAGACTGCAATAACTTAGCTCAACTGTCTGGATAGCGATCGAAGCACCCCTTCATGTCGCGAACAATGGATGAAAGCTCGGAATCCGAAGATTAACTGACTAATGACGTTTTTTTGCGCACGAGTTGGCTTTATTAAGGTGATTATTGGAGCTCAGACTTAATACCCGTCATTATGGAACGTGTACTACTCGCGGTGAGCCGCATCTCTCTCTCTCTCTCTCTTTTCCGGAACATTAGCCACCTCCAAAGAAATGATTTGATTCTGTTACGTCCACCGATCATTAGTCTTTTTCTTGAACGTCGTCACGCTGTTCGGCTGCTCGTCCGCGGGGTATCCGTATGGATATTACTTTCCACTAACGATGCAGCACCCCAGGACACTGAGAAATGGAACTGTTATTCGCGTTCAACCGTCTATCGTTACACCGTATATCATCCAGTCGGGGCTGAGGGGGTGGTAGAACTTTCCACATTATGTGGAAGCAGCCCCACGAGCGGAAGCTTTTGCCGAATCACGACCAGAATGAATTCTGGCAGCAAATTCGGGAGTTGTTTGGAATAATTCGTTGACACGAGTATCCTGATCCTTTGATGGTGTACGTTTGACTTCAACGCGGGTATCGGTCATTTTAAGGGGAGTTAGCAATCAAATTGCTTCGAAATGAGGTCTTCTTTGGGGGATTCGTATCAAGGAAGCGAATGCAAGTCCTTTGTTCTTTTAGAGTATGTTCGTAAATTCTAACATATAAAAGCCTTATAAATGTTGCGATTGTGAGGCTTTGGATTATCAAATTAAATTGCATAATTACACTGGATAATTACCCAATACTAGTCTATGGTTAGTCTATGGTTGGATAATAATTAAATTTCATTTAAAAAGAGATTTTATGTAATAACTGATTTATTTTCAGAATTAAAATGGTCCTTAGTCTTCAATTTTTAGACGTAGAATCTAGTTTGACACATAATTGAAAATAGTAAAAATCTATAATTTTCAAATTTCTTAATATTCATAGCAATAAAATTACGAAGCCAGGATACTAAACTCTACAATACTATACAGTGCCACTAATCGACCGGAAATACAATTAAATCCGTCCTTAATTATTAAGCAGTAGATGCGACGAAAAATAAAACCATAACAAAAATTAAACAGTATAAAGTTGAAATTCGACAATATTTCTTGATAATGAAAAAATATTGTTGAATTTGTTAATTTTATTTGTATGAACACTAAGTTCAAAATTTATTTGTAATTTTCTGGGTCACTATAAATCTATTATAGAAAAAAAACGTGCAACGTATAAACTGACATTACTTCAAGTGGTTTAGACAGATTGGGCCGCTGCAATTACAACGCAATCAACCTGTCTTTCTCTTCTTTTTCGATGGGATTGGGGTGCACATGCTCGTTCATGGGTTGATTTACAAAAAAAAAAAAAAAAAAAAATACCGCGCTAGAGATCCACATAAATATTCAGAGGAAAATGTTAACCGTGCGTCATGAATGCAACCGAGATATGTACTATGTACGTATGTATATTTACGATTATTTACTGTAATACTGAAATATAATACTGCACGATGGAAAGCAAAACAGTATTCAGAACTGTTACATCTATTCATTCTTTAAAAAAATATCACTTCCTGTCGTACTCTTATGAAGACAAACTTTTATCCCCAAAACTTTGTTAAAAACTGTACTCGTAGAACAGATATTTTAGAACTCCTAATAAAAGTTTCATGGAAATAGTTATTTCAGAACTTCTATTAAAAGTTTCGGAAAATAAATAAAACACGATAAGTATAGTATGTTATTTTGTAATACTTCAAATATGTATATACTACAAGTGTTAATGGACTTCAGTTGAAGTTATAGAATAAACTTATAAATAAATATGTTGGAAGACGTTCAAAAAGCTAATGGAAGCCAGGATTTTTAATTTCAAACTTGCCGAGTACAACAATAAACAGGAAATACAAATATTCGTGCTCGCCCTGAAATAAAATTGTATATTCATGAAAGTGAAATTTAAACATCATGCACAGCGTGTCGCTATTCATTGACTTTCAACACTTGCCACAGTTTCTTGCGCGACACGTTCCTTCCGGGAATAATAATTGAATGCTGAAACCTACTTCCAACAGTGAGTAGAAAGAAGTGATAAAAAGAAATCCTCGTGAAATATTAAGCTTAAATGACAGTGTTATTCCGCAGACCGTGGCGAAATGGAACTGTCGTTCGCACTTAAAGAGTCCATTTCGCTGACCTTACCCGTGCAACTATGATGCGTAATAAACGTACCACTCGAGCTTTACTCCGGCAGCTCCTTTTTCAAACACGTTTCATATGGAAATTTCTAAGGTAAAAATTTCTTTGGTACTGAGGAAGTATAACCTTGGTCACAAAAAAGACTTTAACGGTGCTCTGAACATGTTGATAGCAAAGGAGAATCCAACTTATGTTAGGATGCATAGTGTTAGGATACTATTAAAGCTGAAAAAAAAAAACATTTTCATTCATTGAGTGCAAAATACTTATTTGGATACAAATTTCAAAGAAGGAATAATAAGCGTGCATTTGATTAAAAATTAAGATTGGAATAATAGAGCGAATTATTTACATATTTACTCACTATACAAACAATGACACCATTAATGTTAAAAGTTTATTTGAAATACCTATTATTAAAAATGAGTCGATATCTCAGTTATTTTCAACCAACTTGAAGAAAATAAAAGATTAGAATATTATTTCAAATAGTTAATTCCTAGTTTTTGTAAAATAAATATATTAACATATTCTTTATTAGCGACAGTTTTCATTTGAAATAAAATTTACCCTGCTCAAATTAAATAATGGAAAAAATGCCAAGGCCAGGAATTATATTAGTGTCTTTATTGATATACATACTTTACAATTTTCATTTGAACAATTCTCCAAGGAATTTCGAGTTTCCCTCGAACGTTGAGATCTTAAGCCTACGGATTCACTGATGGAAAACAAACTCCTGTATCATAGAAGAAATTATTTTCGTAAACGCGTACGTTTCCCCTTCAGACGGATACCACAGATCAGGCAGGGGCTCATCTGCTATGATCCGCGAATCTCGAAGGTGGTGTTACGCGGTGGCAAACTTATAATGTAAACAGGAAAGTTCTCGATCGGCCGTGATAAGCTCTCGCGTTTTCGTTTCCACAGTCGCCGAACAAACGCGAAACTGTCGCTCGTGACTAGATGTAGATTAGTAAACCACACTTTAACCTATTCGCTTAAAATTAATGAATTCCTTACGTCTCGTTACCTAACAAGCGTTATTTACACGATTCTCTTTACAGCCGTTAGCGTTTGTTTGAACGCAGTTCACGAATGTACAAAATTTCACAGGTTCGCGGCCCACCAAAACGTCGAATCCTCGTCGCGATTCACGGAGTATTCGTCACGTTCGATTGCTCCGAAAATCGAGCGACGCCATGCTGGAATTAATTACCATTTGCGTTCGTTAATTAGAAGGATTGAACGCACGTCACTGCTCGCCATAACTGTTTCGTGAAACGATAGTTACACTTCGTCGATGGGGGCACGCTCGAAGTTTCACAAACCCGTCGTGCAACGTCGAACGCCAAGGGTGTCCTTTAATATGTAATAATTAGCTTGACGTACTTTATTGGACGAATTAGCCGCCGACGTATTCGTTGCCTGAAACAGTAAACACACATAAGCAAATGTAGAACGGGTTATAAATGATATGTTTGTCAATAAACGTTTGGTTGCTCTGAGTCGATTGGTTAAATATTTGGTGTTAAATTAGCTTTATTTTTGTTTATTTTCTGTGTATTGTGTTGGAAATGGATTTAATAATATCAGGATATTTGTACAGCATATAATGTAAAACAATAAAGTACAGTATTGTAGTATTTATAAATACTTGTCAGCTCAAGTTTCAATTGTTTCGTAAAAGCACTCCATGATAAGTAATACGTAATTTAATCGATTGCACTTTTCTACATTATAGAATTTCACCGTGGAAATTGAATACAAAATTGTATAATTAAGATTTGTATATATGTAGACAGAACGTAAACAATTAACAAGCAAATAAATAAACACATTCTGGCGAATATTGAAACCCCTTTAAAAGAGTTGAATTACACAAATATTGTAAAAAAACAAAAAACTGAACTCAGTTATAATACGTCATCATACACGGCTCATACCCAATGTTCCCCATTGTACGACAAAGTGAAAATTAATCTACTGTACCGCTTTCATGTCTCTCCAGAGGTAAAAAGGGAATTGAAAATAATGCTTTCAGTTCTTGCAATTGTGCGCTCATAAATGCTCGAGCAGAAAACAACTCCAACAACTTTGGCTTTACGTCGCGAGCCTTTTCTCGTTTTAATTTCCAACGTAAATATACGTAACACTTAAACATGCAACTTTTGGTAAAACGAAGAGTTATCAAAAAGTTAATGTTTGCGTTGTTTATCAAAGTAATAATCGAGGCTTGTAACGTCTCTTTTCTGTATTGACACTAACAACAAAATTACCTTGTTTGAATAATATTTAGCTAAGCTTGCACTATCATCTAAAATTCTCTTATTTCGAGTTTTAATTATAATTACACATCAACATTTAAAAAAAATGAATACAACTCATAATTTGCTATTTACTACTTATCGTCGAATATTTCAACAAGTATAGATCACGTTCGTTCCCTAATTTCAAGAATGATTAGAACACGCCCCATTCCTAACCCACGTTTTCTTTCATGAGAAGAATGAAACACGTTCGTTATCAACGCTCGAAAATGAGACAGTGCACCCCACTCCGAGTTATTATCGGTTCCCGTCGCCCGGAAATAATTTGAACAGAACCTAACCCGTCTAAAAATAACTAGCACGATGGATTTCGACGAGGGACGGCGAGCGATTGAAATTTTTAAGCGGCCATCACCGACGGCGTATTACGAGGGTACATAGGCCGCAAGTGTCGGGCAAAAGTGGGCAGACTCGATGATGGGTACACAGATCGATGACGGGAAAGTGGAAGAAAGATAACCACCTAGGGGAGAGGAGGAAAAGAATCGAAAAGTGTGGAAGCAAAGATACGACGTCGAGAGACATGAAAAGAAAGAAAGAGTGGTGTGTGTGCGTGGGTGAGCGCGAGGCGCAGCCCTCTCGCTCGTCGAGTGAAGTTTTCCGCCAGTTTCACGGCACGGCCTACTTTGGTAAGCCTCCTAACCCAGAACTATAACCGTGGAAACATCGCGAAAATTTCGGTCGGATGTCACAGGAACGTTTCAGCGCCCACGAGGTAAATATTTTTCGATCACTGGTTATGCCTAATGAGAGGGTGAAAGTATAGTTTTTTGACGAATTCTTGAGGAGTAACAATCTTCTTTTTATCAGTTTCGAGGGAATTTTCGAGACAATTTTAAAATCGAGGTAAAATTCATATAATTGAAAATCTTGTAGCACTCTAATTTGAACTTTCTATGTGCTCTAGCATTGAACGTCAAACTTCAAAGCTGTTTTTCTCGAAGCATATATGTTTCAAGGTAGTTGACGTAATATTAACCCGTAACGGACGTACGCCATCTTCTACGTGACACTGCCATTTATACCGTAACTGACGTAGCATGGTAACGTCTAGTAGCTCTGTAATAGTAAGAAAATATAAGAGAACGTATTTTTAATACACAAAAATGTTATTCCTGTTCAAGAAAAAAAATATAATGTCTTTCCATATCAAGTAGTGTTACTATAAAAATGTAAAAAAAGGATACTTTTAATGTACAAAAATGTTATTTTCATTTAAAACAAATTTCTATATTTTAGTTCATAACAAGATAGTATTTGTTTAGACCTTTTGTAAGTGAAATCTGGGAGAGATTTGAAAGACAAAATAATTTTTAAAGGACCCTCCATATATTTTTATCCATAATAAGATAGCATGCGTTTAGACAAATTCATCAATCTATTATACAGATCGTTTACTATATTATAAATAATGTAGATAATAGTTATTATAATAATAATAGCCTAAAATTGGAGTGTTTACTCAATAGATTTAAGTGTATGTTAGTGAAACATATTAAATTTGTATAACCCAACAGCTTCATTTGTTTTCTTGTTAGAGGCAGACTATAGTATTTGTTGTCTAATGTATTGCAACGTTTTATGTTATATCAACAACGCGTAATTAAAGCGTGATATTAATTTATACGAGAACGTTAGTACGTTCGAAATAGCGTAGTTTGAAGATCCATTCAGGAAATGCGAATTCCTGTTAATACACGATGTCGTCCGAGTAAATATTTCATGTGCAAATTGAGGGTTCGTAATTAAAGCGATTAAGTTCAACCGTTATCAGTACTTACGTAATATAGACATAGTTGGGACAGAGTATACTACATTGTCGTAGACCGAAACGATAATTAACCCTGTGCTGTGTTCGAAACGAGTAGGCTTGAATTAAATTGAGTAATTATATTTGCTTCCATTAGCAAATAACCATGCAGGTATTTAACAAACAGTGATCCTGGTGAAAACGAGACGGATTACTTATTTATTATTAATTTTGAAACGATATGAATCGGCATAAAATATTAGTGTTGCGTTTAAATACACGTTTGATTCCTTATTTGAGAAACTTTATTACGTATCTTAAAATTAGTTTCATATATTAATTACTATTTAGTTTTGTTTCTATTTATGATGAATATAGTGTATTTTATTAAATTAATTTTATATTTATATATTTTATCTATATATTTTTACTACCTAAACGTCCATTCTCTGTATATACTGTAAAATCTAGAAAAATTATTTGTTTTTTATTTTTAATTTAAAATGTGAGCTTTAGTTTGCCTGCTGATCTAAAATGATCCAGTTAGGTTGGTTAGGTCAATCTTTGTATCTACCAATATGGACCTCGGCGAAGAAAAACAATGAAAACAAGAGCAAATCGATATAATTAACATTTAAAAAATTAAAGGGAACCTGTGAACTAATTTTAACGGAAACAATGACAAAAGTAAGACAAACGTCTACTCTATATTTAGGTTTCACCGATGATTCATTCCATGCTCTCGCTGAGTACAAGCTCTTTCCATTAAACGTCACCCTACCATTCCCATTTAGCGTTAATTCCATGTGATTTCGTTTACTATTTCCGCAAGCTCGACCCCATCGCCACGTTTCCTTTCGACCGATTCTGTTTACCCTAACCGAAGACACTTTCACGGGTGAAATCTCACGATGACTGGGAAACAACTTACAACAACTCGGGACGAATCAATGTTAGAACGATCTAACATTTTAGTTGTGTTTTCTCAAGTTCACAGAAAACTAGAAGTCTTTTCAGACATTTCCTTTAAGGGATACAGTTGTTACAGCTTAAATTCAGGAATATTTTTTTCAATATTTACAGACATATTTTCATCCAAAACCGAACTTAATTTTAAAATAGACGCGTCTAACTAGATATATAAAGCTCTTGATAGGATATATTTAAAAATAACCTTTCTTTATTTTATATTATTTTTTTACTTCATTTTTATAAAGACCCAGATCTAATCCAGAGCTACGAAATAAGGAAAATTTTTCAGAAATGATGTTTCTGACAATTACTGACAGACTGACGTTTTCTATTTGTCTTGATTTTAGGGACACTCTATATTTTAATTTGTGTTTAGCGTTAGGATTTTTAGGAAAACATTTTACTCTTCCTCGCAATAAATAAATGATAATATATTGAATCATTTTCAGATGTAATACTATAAAATTTCTTGGTAAAGAATTTTCTGATAAGGAACTTTGTACCTTTTATCCAGCAGTACGCATCTGCAAGTTAGATTGGAATGATATACAATGGTTGATAGGAGGTGACAGGTACCGAGGTTGGTACCACTGATAGTAGGCAATTGGAAGATGAATGTTGAAACTACATGTAACCGAAGGTGTACGGGGACGTCCACGACCGATGCTAATTAATGACATTGGTTATGATGTTCCAAGTATGTGAATTATTGTTACGCATTCGTGTTCGGAAACATCATCTATTCTCAGTTTATGTGTCTCACACGTTCCATACGTTATATTATCGCATTTTACTCCTACATCCGTGCAATAATTGACTAGCTGAAATAAAATTATTCTCGAATAAGATTTTATGCTATATGTTTCTTAAAAACTAGTTCTTGTGAAGCTTTTTAAACAGAAAGAATCAGTATGACATTGTGTATGAATGCAATTGATGCCATTACTGATAAACAGATTAGGGATTATATTTTACTTTAATTATCGCTTATACAATTAAAGGTTTCAATATCTTTCACTCCTAGCAATCCAATCTTCCACTTTTGAATATTTCCACCTCAAACGTCACTTCTATAAAAAGCTCGATAATTCGAGTAAATTAACTTCAAACGACTGAATTAGCATGAAACAGGCGAAAAGAATTATGAAATGAAAAAGTGCTGAAATCATTTTCCCGCATTTAACACACTTCCAATCGTGTCGGAACTTTTCTTCGGAAGTCCTATCGTAAATTTCAATGCGATTAAATTACATCTAATTTGAAACAATGTAGAAAAACCTGTTTCGGTTCCTTTTCACAGCGGCACGAGTTCGTTCCATTTGCCAAAAGCGATTTCTTTGAAATGCAAATGCACCGCCGCCCACGTTCCGAAATGTACGGTCTAAAATGTTGCAAATATCCACCTGCATTGTAAATCACCATACTCGTAAACAGTCCAGAAGCAAATTTTTCCTCGAGTACTCGTCCCAATTCTTAATGCGAAGCGATCAACTTAAAAATGGACTGGTAAGAGTCACGTGAATATGTATTTTTTGGTACATCGCGATTGCGAAATTGTACGCTTTTAAAATTCATATTCGTTACGACGGTAGACTTATTCATATATTATACAATGTGCATATGCAGTCGTTGATCCAATTATCAGATGCAACGGAAAAGGGATTATTTCGTTTTATGGAAGCAATGTTAATGTTAGATAAAGTGTGTGCTTTATGTTATCATTTTAAAGTTGACAGTGCTATACGAATAGATACGCCAGTGAATAGTTATTTCATAATATGTAGTACACAGATATTTTTGATCGTTTACTAAGATTAGATAAACTTACTTTTCCTCAGTGCCTGTAATGGCATGATTAACGACTGTATACAAATATTTTCTTAAGTCAGCAGTGTATACTGAACTTTTAGTTTATTTTAGTTTGTATCTTCACCTCTCCTACACTCCTCTTATTTTTATTTCAATCCTCTTGTTTTTATTACATATTTATTATCTTGATATCGTAAAGGAACATAAATTTAATAATTTTTATATTACATGTATTCTTTCATGATTTTATAGAAAAGTGAGAACGAAAAAGAAACGAATTTTTTATTTAATTTCATCCGATCTACTCCCACAAGATCCTTTTTGGTAATATAATTAATACCTTCTAATTGAATTCACGAATACTTGCACAAAATAATAAATGAATTGATACAATATACCTGAAGAAAGTTTACAAAACGTAATCTCTTAAAGTATTTAATTCTTTAGTTTTAGTTTGAAGGAAAAGTTTCAAGTCACAAGTCAAAGAAAGCTTTAGACACAGTTAGACACAGAATTGACATCCACGGTAAGTAATTTCACGAATGATCTTGATTGACGCCTTTCCTTATCGCAGGAACGATAGAGCACACAGACTGTGACTCGAAACTAAAAACCAAACCAACACTGATGGTAGCATCAATGCGTCCTGAAACGAGTACATCAGCAGAGAATGGTTAATTGAATTTCCGTTTGCGTCAATCTTCGCAGAATGCATCGACCTGATTAAGGTCGGCTCGCAAGGGAGCGTAGTCATTTCTACCCAGTGATAGTGGTCGTCCTTGAATTTACATTTTGCAATAACAATATCCTCGCACCGTTGCGCGAGAACTGGATAATGAAATCTTGAAAACTTCTGGTGCCTCCGTATTTCGTTTCACGGACTATAAAAACAAATGCGAATGTTCGAGAAAAAGTCTAAAATGGCAAAAACTCCAGATAGAAAAATCTCCAGAAAATTTAATCGGTGGATTTCACACGTTCTATTAGTTATCATTCCATTTTTTCTTAATGGAACTGCTAAACATTTTTGTTTTTCAATTCTTTATACATTGAAATGAAATTTTAAGGAGTACTCCTTTTTTTTTCTTGATTAACGAATAAATCCTTTTTCTTGTTGCTTAATGTCTTTAAAATATTTCTGCTAAACTATATTTTGGTATTTTTTCTGATAAAAAAAAAAGAGTACTCTTTAAACATTTTCAAGAGATGTGCTATTTGAATTATATTTGTCTTTCGTATTTTTAATGTTAATTTTAGTGTACTGTTTATCGTCTCGAAAAGTTATGTTTCTAATTTAAATGAAAGAGTATCTCATATAGAAACCAATGTTTCGAAACATAAAATTGTGTTAAGAGTCGCGAGAATTTATTTTGTGTCGTTTTAGTTTGACAGTTTTATTCGTTGCTATTATAATTCAATTATTTCTTTATTGTCTCGTTTCAATTGATTACATCTACTACTACATTAGCTTTTTCATTTGTGTTTGTGTAGATTTAGCAACTTTGTTCATACCTAAATATAGAAAAGCAGGAGGTCAGGGCTGTTTATGTTTTGTGATCATCAATAAATATATGAACGCCGTGCCAGACTATAATAAGTTTGTGTGAAACATAATGAGAATTATGGAGAGAAATAAACCTAGACGAGGAAAATTTTACACAAGGGAGAATATTTTTAGGAAAAGTATGAGTAACCCTAGTACTCCATGCATTTTAGCTAAAATTGATTTAGCGGGTATTGGAGAACTTGACGCTATTGTACGAAATATTTAAATACAAGGATTGCACTTGTGCAAGGATTCATAAGATATTTTTAATTGAAGCTAGGAATGATTGAGGGCCAAAAAGTTTAAGACTTATTAAAATTGATAAGTGAAACCAAATCGGTTAACAAATTAATACTGTTACAGTATTTATAGTATTTATCCAGTTTGTCGCTAATAACTACATAGTCGATGCGACGTATTTAAACGATAAAAAACACGCGATATATAAAACTCATATTTAAACAAAGCAAAAAAGTATACAATTTATTTATTTTTCAGTTGCATGTGGTTTTTGCTCCGCTGCGTATTCAACTACTAACACGAAATGCCACCTTGACGTACAGCTTGTACCTCGAAAAATTTTTTTATTTTTGAGAATTTAAAACATGTATCCATTGTTTCACGACAGGCCAAGAATATTTTAAAAGGGTGAGAAAGAAATAGAAGGTGGAGATGACATGGGTTGGTTTTGATCAACATAGATACACAAATTTTTCTAAATTAAATGATAGGTTACAATGAATAAACTTTACGCGTGTACATATTTATAATAAAAAATTTATTTGGAAACATATCATTTAATTTAGACCTCCTTCGATAGACATACAGGGTACGAATATTTATGGAACTGATTGTATGTCTTCCTTTACCAAATCGACGTGTTTCAATCGAGTAAAATTTCATTTTACATACAATACACAAAATTCATCACTCAATTTTCGCCGCTTATCTTTCCCACCGAAGAGAGTAGAAACCTGTCTTTCAACCGAAGAAATCAGCAGGGACTCCTCGATTTATCCTGAAATATCGACGACAGCGCTATTTCATTAGCAGTACTCCCCGAATATGTCCCTGACTAAACATGTCTCGAGCGAAACGATTCAAACCGTACAATGTAATCTGAAGCCGTCAGACGGCAAACACTTTTCTCGGTGTGAAATTTATCTCGCACGTCGCTCGATCGGTTTCCGGTACGTGTGATACGCGCACGATTCAGCGAAGGAATCTGACAAATGAAATCCAACGTGAACTCAATATAAACGAAGGAATCCGGCAATCTACAATAATACCGTCACTGTTGTGTCACTGATGGAGCATTGCACGAGGTATACGTCGCGGACCTTCAATTCGTGGAACTGTAAGATCTGTTGAAAAAGTAAAATTTTATTAATCGAATGCAGGGTATTCGATAAGTTGCACTTAATTTAACATTTCCTTCAACGAGGATAACATTACTATTGTTGCGGGGAATTTAAATTGAACGTGATCCAGTAAAATGAAAATCCAGACGAACGGTTTTATAATAGGTACGAAAGGATTTTTCAAAAGAGGATTATCTCGCACGTTTCTTCAACCATCCTATCATCAAAATTTGTTCTTTAATTCTTTGCAGTTACTCTTGGCAATTAAAAACTGTTCTACATTTTTCTTTTTAATGAAAATAAGGTATTTGCTTTAAATGTTAAATGTAGTAGTAATATTATAAGTATAAAGTAAACTTTGTATTTTAAGGATTACTTGAATCTCAGTTTATTAATAATTGAACATTGACAGAAAGTAGACTCGCAATTGCTTAGAAATTTGCATTACAGACTCTGCATACAATCGTTGCAGGAATCTACGTCAGTAACTGGAACTACTCTTTCATTCACAGGAATTACAGTTCGAAATGAATTGAAGCAGAGCGCCAACGGGGTGAATTTGCATTGAAATGAAGTACTTGTATTTACACTTTCAAAGCGCTTTCATTCTCACGACAGCAACTTTTAAAAATATGATATTCTAAAACTATAAAAAAGAAAAAAACACCGGAAGCTCTTAATTTAATTATCACTACCTACGAAAGTTATCCTATTAAATTAAATTATTTAAAATAACTCTCTGCTTTTAATGTAGAAATATGTCTGAAAATAAAATAAAAAAAAACCAAAAGTGCTTATTTTGACTATCACTGCCTACTACAATATCTCTCAATATTTTTGTTGATTAAAATTTTTCACATTTTTCACATTTTTTAATATTTCAAAATATCTGTACTTCTTCAATATTAATATTTTTATATGAATTTTACATGAATATAGTTGATCACTAGTCACATTTTGTATTTATATAAATGAACGTACCATCGGTGAAAATATAAATCTTTACTCTCCACAAATGGAAACAAACAAAACTATAAATTGTTATTGAAACTACAATTCAGGAAAATGTATACTCAAAACGATGATCTCGCTTTCCAAGTAATTTCACACTGTTTGAGCGAGAAATGGTCCAACAATGACGACGACATTAAACGTAGATCCGTGGAGTTTTTTTGCATGCAATGGACCATCATGGTGGAGTAACACGAACGCTTTCAGAACGTTGACAGATCATAGATCATCATGTTTGTTATTCTGTTTCGTCGTACTTGTTACTTAATAAATTAATGTTTTGAATGCTTGCGACTGTAACTGTGAATGTGTGGAGTTTTTTGCATGCAATAAACCAGGACTGCATCGCAGAGAAATACAATTGCTTTCAAAACGATGACGAAAGACCATAGATCATCACGATGAAGTTACTGGTTTGTCGTAGCTTTCACTTAATAAATCAAGGTTTTGAGTTGCACAATATTTTCTGGGATGCGTTACTATAACGTCGTGAAACTGAAATGATGAAACGAAAATATTACTTTGGCACGAAAAAAATGATGTAGGTTTAAACAAATCAATAATCGAGTATAAATGCCTAATGACTGAAAGGAATAAATTTCAATAAATTAAAAGAGAAAGGTTGCATTTTGCAATCAGGGTAATGTTAAATGCAATTTTGTAATTCATATCTTTTGGACAGTTTAAATTTTGTTTGAAATGAGAAGTTTTGAATATTTTCGAGAACACACTAATAATATAATTTAATAAAATTGAAGAACATATATTCAACGCTTCTTTAAAAATATTCTACAGGTTCAAATGAATCAATAACCAGTAATGAATATCCAACGACGAGAAGGAATGAATTTCAGTAGGGTTAATGAAAAGTAGGATAGAATTTGTGACCAGACTAATGCTAAAGGCCACTTTCATAGAAATATGTTTCGCATATTTTCGGTTTTGCTTCAACTAAGACCGCAAGAAGTGGCTCGAGTCGTAATCCGTAAAAAGCACTACGAAAATGAACGAAGCAAAAAACGGCAAAGAAAAAAGGTTGAATACTCAAACAACGATATTCAAAGAAACATGAAAAATGCCGTATAAGTAGTAGCGACCCCAAAAACAGGCGATGGAAATGAAGGAAAATTTTGCACACCATTTCGTAATTGTGGGTAATAAGCTAACAAGCGAAAATATTCGTCGCGTATACAATTATCGCATTTTCGTGGAAAGTGTCTGTGCATTGAAAATTGTTACGGAATAATTTCTTTCCAATTAATCTGCTTCTCTAAACTAAATCTAAGACTTTCTTTTATATTATTATCACGGAAAAATAAATTCATTAGTAAGTAACATTAAATAAATCTTAAAAAGAACACTTACTTTAGTGAACAGTATATACAAAGTTTAATAATAATTTAAGTTGAGTTAAATATCGTAATATAACTACGTTATTTTGCAATACTTACTCAAGGTACAATTTTCAATTACAATAAAATAATTTCTTTTCAGGTTACACTACTTGTGACTTATCCTGAACAATTTTATCCATCTCCTATTAAAATTATTACGTTAAACACGTCAACAAGTAAAAACGAATCGAACTTTACATAACTCCGACGTTCCCAAGAATAAGTAACTTCTCCTACTTTTTTCAGCCCTTAATTAACTGGACGGTTTTCATTAAGTAAGAACTGATATCCCACCACTGCATTGCTCCAAAGATTAATGGCAACAGCAGCGCTAATCTCCTCCGCGTGCGACTTTTTCCGTTACGGTGCCCACTTTCTGTATTAGTGAAAACGACCATCGGATTGAAACTGATGACAAACCATTTTGTTACATTATACTGTAATACCTGCAATTTAGAAGACAAATACTCCCTCTCTCACGTTTTAGACACGCTTTACTCGTCGTGGAATTAAAAGAATTCATTCACGTAGCAAGGAATAATACAACAACGTGGAAATGTTTACGTTGGTTTAGGAAATCGACAGGTTTCTTTTAATTCATGCAGACAGAATCTATCGATGATATGTCGCAAGAATAATCTGTGTAATCATAGAACAGTAAAACAGAATTTTATGAGAAATTGTGTTCTTCCTTTTTTTTAAATTAATGATTGAAACTCAAGCATCATCCAATCACCCGTTTCATTTTTAATAACTTTACAAAGTTATCGATATGATTATAAATAACCAATAAAAGAAAGAACATTCATAGAACCTTTATATCTAGAGACAAAAATAAAGGAATGCGCAGAAATTACAGAAAAATGGCTCATTTGTTATAAAATCGTTGGAACGTGTCCTGTACGATTATTCAATATTAATATCCGCAGAAGATATCGCAAACTGGAAATCGGGACAACGGAGTGGAAGGTTAGTTTGGAGACTAAGTGTGCAATGAAACATCCGCGCGTCGGTTTATTATTGCAGTTCCATTCAGCAAATGGTCCGCGGTCGTAGAAAAATAAACCATAAAAAGTAAGACGTTTGTTTTAGAAGACGTGTTAGTATTTCAGCGAAATGCGTTTTCTTACGCCTGGTCTAACCCGAAGATTGCGTTGTATTCCCCTTTACGGCGTCCAAGTTAACAAAGGCTCGCAGAGAGCGATGGAAAAATTAGGCGATGCAAGAAGGTCGCGTTCTAATGGCTTCGGTACACGAAAGGATAAAAGTAAAAATAGCATTGGAAAATTTCATTTGTGAATTTCAAGCATGAATTTCAATGTATATCACAATGAACATTAAAAGATCTTAAGTTAAAAGTAATGTTCAGTATGAGATATTTAGTATATACATACATTTACTTTTGTGAGGAATGCAGCTGTTTAAAGAAATATCACGTTTATGTAGTGTAGTGGTACATGGATATATAGAAACACAAAGAGTAGCACGTATAGCTAAGCACAATGTCTGGCGCATAATAATATGTACGTATATCTGAATTTCTAGTAATTGGCAAACCAGGAAGTAGGTCGTGAAGTGCTAATTTAATAGCTATGCGGCCTATTAATTAGGAACCTTCTGAAGAATACAATGCAATGAAGGTGACAGGAGGCAAATCAGGCTAATTGAAAACAGAAACCAGGCATTCGCTAGTCATTCCCTTTTAAATGAGCACATCGGTTAACCGTAAAGCTGACATTTTTTGTTTTTGTTTAGCATTGGTCGACTTACCAAAAAAAATACTGGACCATAGGAGCAGAATAGCTACAGACGAAAAGAAAGCAAATCGAAAGTCTTCGAGATGTTTCCAAACTGGATGATCGATCGTGTCGAGCTGAGTGATTTTCAAGATGATATTCGGGGAAATTAAACACGTAAACCCAATCGCAACTAATCGTGTTTGTCATTGATCATTGGATTGATCGATCAGGTTGACACATAACAGATGAGAGTTGAGAAAAAGGAGGGTAGCGCCGGTATCGTTCCTTGAGCGCGTCGTTTTGTAAGCTGCAATCGATACCGTAAACATACAGTCGCTGATAATATTCTTTAATAATATTGAATCTTGGCAAACAGAAAAGATGACTCGCGTTTAACACTATTCTCAATCAATCACGGTTCAGAATAAGTATTCATTGTACACAGTAATCGTAAGAAATTTGTCAATATTGTGACATCTATCGATTGAATCAAATAAATATTAATTTCTGACAATAGTTAAATCAATTATTAACAATATTTGTTTAAACAATGATCGATAATATGATTTTGCTGTAATATTAACGTTTTGTCAATTTCATTGTCCTTGGATTGAACAGATTTTGGTGACACGCATTGACCAATCCTCGTTCAGCCTTCCTCGACTTGTAGGTACCTAACCGACCTGGTAGTCCTCAAGGATACTTCGGCTGTGAGACGGATCGTCCTGACCGTACTCGTCCAAAGACCATGGCTGGCCAAGGACGACCAAGGAGAACCAGGACTGACCACTACTGACGACTTCTGACCGGTACTGACCAGTATTGACAAATCGACACCTGATGATCAGCACTTCCAGGCGAACGGAAATTTTTTATTTTTTATTTGTATTTATTATTTTATCATCATAATCAATCTTCTATTTTTATTTCAGGTTTATTCTATCAATTCGATTGTTTGTTTGTTTGATACCTACATAGTTATCGATGGAGTTGTAATTCGATGTTTTCATCGACAATCTTCTATTTTTATTTCATGTTTATTTTATCAATTTGATTGTTTGTTTGTTTGATACGTAGTAATCGATAGAGTTGTAACTCGATATTTCCATTGACAGTCTTCTATTTTTATTTCAGGTATAGTTTATCAATTCGGTTGTTTGTTTGTTTGATGCGTAGTAATCGATGGAGTCGTAACTCGATATTTTAATTAATAGTTTTCCTTTTATATTTTCAAGTTATTCCATTATATTACCCATGTATATTTACGTCTAACCAATCAATTCCGATTTTTAATGACTCTTATCTAGATATTTCACCGAATGAAGACTCGCGACGAAAGGTTGTTCGAACAATCCATCGTCGCGAGTAATCGCGAGGTAATGGCTGCGAACTTGTATTATAATCAGATCTTTAGATATAAAAATGGATGGTAAGCTAATTAATAGATATATTAAAGGAGCATCATTTCAACAATATTTCTACAAATTGTCACGACAAAACTTGAATCTGTACATAAAATATAAAGTAGCAAAAATAGTGCTAATGATTAGTTCCTCACATTATGCACTCTCGATTAGATACAAGCACGTACACGTATTAAAGTCGAATTACGAGCGCGGAACGAAATCCTATGCGCGTGTAATTGAATCCCTCGGTGAACTAGATTTTATTTTACAGTGGCACTAATTGGATTCGCGATTCGCGTAACAACGTATGAAGGCGTTCATTTTTTTTTTTTTATTGATCGACGAACGGCTACGAAATTTTCATCTACCGGGAATTAATTTGATTTAAAGTGGGCGAATGTTTGATTCCGCCATGTGTTTCTCTTCTTCATGCGTGAACACCCATTATCGATCAGTGACACATTTGAGATTGCCAGATGCGGGTTTGATTAAAGTGCGTCATCTGTTTAGCAATGTAATTTCGGCAAAAGGGTGAAACTCATAAAACTCGAACGACCGAATCGTATAGCTTCATCGGCAATTTGAGGAAGCTATAGCGAAACAGAGATCCTTTACCATTGTTCAACTTTTGCGGAAACTTTATACCTTATGATCGTGGTATCCATATAAATTGTAGCCGGAGTGATAACGAGTGGTGGGAGTACTGGCGTTGAACTGACAGCCGTTTAGATGTTTGTTGCTAACAACATACATTAATATTAAACATTGATATTAAAATTGGAATAGACAAGAAGGAACACAGTGATCGAAGGAAATGTTTAGTATCGTGGTGAGAAAGAACAACTTCAACCTCTGAATGATTGAACGCTAAACCAACCAGTCAGTCAAGAAACGAATGCGAAACTTTTATCTGTGCAGAGTAGGTGAACCGTGCGATAACAACACCGAAGGAATGGGCACGTAAAGCTCAAGTGCAGAGCCTGAATGCGTTTGCTACGTGAAAAGTTATTTCAAGAAAAAGACGATCAATTTTGGGGACCGAAGAATGTAAACAGAGAACCGTGTATGAAATCTTCTAGACACTTTTATGATTTATGCGACTGTGTTACCCTGCGTGTCACCAGAGAATAAAGGTGTAGATATCTCGAAAGCATCTACGACATGCAATATCCACGAGATCGCATTCTGAATTTTATGTTGATAATATTTCTCGCTGTTCAAATCATCAAAATACAAAGATTTAGCTAAAAAAATTAACAATAATTGTAAAAAACCTTGACAGAGTATTTATAATAATTTTTACGAAGATAATAATTTGTTTAATGCGATTTCTTAATTTACTAAAATATTTAGTCGACAATATTTCCACCTTCGATTCATTTGTAAATTGAACTAACTGAATTCGAAATATGTCCCTCATTTAACTGTGACCCGAAATATAGTATGTCGAGTACAAACAAGCCACGGGCAGCAATACTCACCACAGGATATGTGTCGTGATATTCAACAATCTACAATGTTTTGATATAATTTCGCTAGAAAGGGTGGAAAGGAGGATTGAAATACTTGGACGCTTATTAGAAATAACATCACAGTTATCCGTGACTATTAGACGAGATTTACAATCACTCCAAAGGCACGTCGATTTTAATGATTTTATAATACGTTTCTTAATGATAAATATAAATTTCCAGTTTTATGTTTTATTAATTTATTTATTACGTCTCTGAATTTCATATCTTATATTAACGCATTGTTTTCTTTTATATTGTTAGGTACCATTCTCATTCTTTAAAAATCCAATAAGGGAATGTTCACAAAATTGAACACTGACACCTAACGATTTAATAAACCGACTTACTCAACTTCTTTGCTCATGTTTAAGGACAGATTAAATAATTGTTCAGCTGAAAGCGAAAATTCTCCGCTGTAGAGGAAATTTCACGATCTGTCTCTAATCGGGAGAAGCGGGGCTCAATGGATTAAGAAATCCCCTCGTTTCCTCACTTCATTTTCATCTTTATTAAATCTTGTTTGAAGCAAAGAGAGACCTGCCTCGTAATTTCAGATTAAAATGATTGCAAGATAGTATACACTACGCTTTTACGATGCCCTTTGAGTCTTTCAGATCCACATAGGGACTAACAAAACGAATTTAACTCGATAATTCAAGAAACAGTATTTATCAATAAGAAAATTACATCAGCGTATTCGTTATTACTCAAAGAAAAAACTATTAGATGAATTCGTAAACAAGTCAACCTGATTTTTAAACAGGTTGACTTGTTTACGATCGACAAGCTTTCAAAGAAAAAAAGAATGTAAACTTTCGGCAAATATTGAGGAATACTTAATAACAACAAAATAGATAATAAAAATGATATATTGTGCAATATTATACATAACACAGAAAAAAGTGCACAAAATACTGATTTTTTTGAAATCTAAAAAGGATGATACACTAAAATCGCCGTGGGAAGAAGCAACGCGAAGATTTTGTAACTCGCTAATTGTAAGGCATGAATCGTATTTGGAGCAGGAAAATTGCGCCAGTGTAATTGCAGCGTTATTAATTAAAGCTGACGTTTAAAACAGAGCATCGGTGTGACATCATGCGAAGCTGAAACTTCTTCATGCATGATTACGTGCATGTGAAAAACAGAACGGGTAGATAAGGCAACGAACGAGTTTTTTTCTCGGTGTCGTGCAACTAAGCCCAAGTCCAAATCCGTAATGTCTAGTCACTTCCGGTGACAAATTTTCTCCACGCAGCTAAATATAACGGGAAACTCCTCGAACGTTAGCATGCAACGCGATAGCACAAACGATTCTACAACATTACACAAAATTACACAAAATTCAAAGACTGAAAGCACATAAAAGAGTAACTGTTTAAAATAAATAAAAATATGACGTGTTCACATTGATTTCTATTTGTGTGGATATATTCAAATGCTTCCAAAACACTTAATAAATTTAGAATAACCATTTCAATAATTTATGAAACACAAAGAAACTTAAAGAGGCCGGAGTAGAAAAGTCAACGTACCACCGTAATAATGCTGTTTGATTAAACAATTTTCAAACACAGTATTGCGTGAGCGTAGTGCTTAAATCCGTTTCATAAATAAGCAAATCGAGTTGGAGCCATCATCATGGAAATAACTCGGGAGAAATTAAAGTGGCGAGGATTTCGTGTCGCTGCTCGAGGCGTCTATTTATTTCTTCTTCCATTCCGACAATTTTTTCCCCTCTGTTTTAACTTGATCTTTCTTCGACGACTTCGACAGGCGTTTTCGCCCGAGGAAAGGAAGAGCAAAGAATAATAGCTTCATCCTTTCCCGCAAAAATGCTTTTCGGTAGTCGATAAAACCAGTGAATCGCAAGTAATTCGCGCGATATCCCCGATTAAACGAGATTTACGTTGTGTTCGCAGGAAAATTACCAGTGACGAGGGATACTTTATAGGAAAGAAGTTGGAAAGAAGTGGAGGAAACTGCAAACGTACCGAAAACGCAAAGAAAACTGAAAATCGTCGGTCACCCCATCGATAACTGGTACGAAAAATACTATGGAGGTTAAAGATATTTTATTAAATATTTTCGAATTTTAAAACTCAATTTCAGGATTTAATGAAATTGATATTTCACAATAAAATCTCAAGTAGTTTTTATTTGAAGTCCCTCATATATTGGCAAAAATTGTTTAATGTTTGATATCCAAAAATTAATTGAGAGTCCTTCTCTTGATTCGTAAAAATTAGATACGAAATGGAATTTTCCAGCTTTTTTTACGAGAGCGATTTTTCATAGAAATTTAATATATTAAAATATATAAAAACTCGTGTAATGAAGCATTTTTAAATAAACGTTGAATATTCATGATTACTCAATGTGAATTATCGAACCTAACGTAATAAATGAAAATCACTCGGTGTATTTAACTTGCTTTGCAACCATTAAAGCTTTGTATGTCTATTATTCGATTAAGTTCGTCCAGTAACAGGTTTCAACAGCAATTATCGACGTTCAGATTAATAATCACTTTTAACAATTATTATTAGAAAAGGAGGATCGATCATTAATCATAAAACGACGCTGAACTGCTACATTCAAAATATCAGTATCCGTTTAGTACAGTTATCATGTAGTCCATATCAATTAAAAATTGAATTAAATAAACTCGAAGCCTCTGAGGCTGACACGCAAGCGATTTAAAATTAAAAAATAAAATTGGATATACTCCGTATTATTTGTATTTTCTTGAAAAAGAAAATTCTAAATCCTCTTTTCGAAAATTCTTCATATATTTATACGTAGTAGTAAACAATGATAGACTGAAGATGCTTTGAAAGTTCTAATCAACGACAGCTGCCCTCTACTAATATCTAAATAATGTTACGAAGTTGCAGGAGAGACAGAGTCAAATATTTCACAGAGTCTGAACGAAACAATATCCTAGGAACCTGCAAGAGACCAAAACCTCTCCAGACTGGAAGAATCCGCATCAGCAAACAGATAAGGCGCGAATAGGTACATTCCTTTTTTCTCGCGATCTTTTCGCAAAAAGTCCAGGCTTCCAGCTTGAACAGTACTTCTAAAATTAGCACCATTCTCCCTCCGGTTTCATCCCTCTTCGCCAGAGCTTATTATCTCCTACCCGTGGACTGAAAAGCAGGATTGCAGAGGTTGACCTGGTATCCCGCAATGCTCCCTTCGTCATCCGCATGGACTGATACCCCTCTGCTTTCGCATTCTGCTCATCGTTCACGATCAATCACAAAGATCTGATAAGTTCTGATAAAGAAATGGCCAATACACTGCCTCCCTCAGCTGTATTCTATTTTTGCAAGCCTTTGGGCGCGAGTGATATATGAGGTGTATTAGTCCGGAGGGTTGAAAGAAATCGATCTAGGCCCCGGAAATCAAGGAATTACTTATTCATAGTATGCGAACGTGTTCGATAAATCTTTTGTAGCTGGCATATTTCTTGTCGAGGTTTTTGCATCGTGGACATTTCAAAGCGACGCGCAATGAAAAATTTCCATTTTTATCGGAAACAAAATTAATCGGAATTAATAAAACGCGAGAAAGACGAAGAAGCGGGTTACCGATCGTGGAGATTGATGAAGGACATCGATTATTAGTGGAAATTAAGTGGATTAATCTTTTAACTGGTAACGGATGGCGATGAAATTGTTTTTGTCGTTTTTTCGTTTCTTTCTTGATTATTAGCCGACTGTAGCGAGGGTAGTATAATTGTCTTACTTTTAAATGTTAGGGAATTTCTGTCTTTTTCCTATATGGAAAAATAATAATTCAGTGCAACAAAAATACAATTTAACTAATATAAATAAAACACATATATCGCAAAATTCGTTTGTAGTATGCCAGATTCGATAAGCGTCATTAATTCTAAACGTGGCACAAAAACAATATTAACATCTCTAACGTACTAACATGTACGAAAGAAACTATAAAAAGAAAAAAATTTTAATTTTCAAATTATATATTTTATCGCATTATATATTTAACAATGTTCATTATTCATGTTTCAGAGGCTATTAATATCAAACGAAGGCAACGTCTCAGCCATTATTCGCTCATTAGCCACGTTGGAATGTTTTACAGCTCCGAATTTGTAAAAATCTGAGATATAATACACGGAACAGTAATTCCGCGCTAATGCACTTAGTATTTGATTCGATTACTCCGCAAACATGGCACGGCAGCTACCACACTGGTGTTAAAACCTCATCAGTGTCTTGTCTACCCATTATCCTCTTCAACGCACACTCAACGACCATATATTAAGATTAATCTCCCCGAGAATTTATGAAAAATTAAAAACGCAATGTCTCAGTCTTAATATTTCGAGAGAAGCTCATTTAACGATGGAAACTGTTTAAACCATGCATTTAGATAAGTCAAAGTTAACGACACGTTCCAACGGAATTTTCAAATTTAATGGGACACCAGAAACATACGCTGCGTACGTACGTTCCCTTGGGACCATCAATATTAGAACATAACCTGGGAACTCACGACCAATTTGTCACCTGCTATCCTGACAAAGTGATGGTGGTGGATCACGCCCCTTTCCGCTAGCCGTGGAGTTATACGAGAGATAATATGTCAATTTTGCTGCGGAAGGAAATCGAAAAGCTTATGAGATCCCGGAGCAATTTACAGATATGACTCCTAATCGTGGCTACGTACGTGTTCTTCCACACTGTTTGCGAAGCTTCAGATGAAAAGAATTTCTATCTCGCTTTATCTCCACGAATCGCCAGAGTGTTTGCCACAACTGAAATATTAGCTGCAAGATCTGCACTTTGTGAGCAGAGTTGGCTGAATTTTATTGAGAGTGAAGAATGAAAATTCTGGATTTATTCGTGAAGATAAAAACAAATGGATTTTTTTTAGACTGGGGCAAGCGATGCTGAGCTTCTCACGAAAACAGTCGGCGATGGATTAAATTGTTTTTATTCTCAGAAATAAACCTGCAGATTGTAATTTTTTATGAAAGTAAAAATCTCTATTTACGAGGAAAGTTTACCAACGAATAGACTCTTCTGGTATTTTAAAACAATATCGGTTCAATTTACGTATTTTTAACGTAATCTGATTCCGAGTCTGTTCCCATCCTGATTTATAGCACCGCCTCGTACCTTTTACCACCTTAGTAAACGCGATCTGATTTCCAGCCGTTTCCACTTTCCGTGCCAAGAATTTTCTGCTCCGCTATGTGGAAGCCGATGCAAACGTGTGAAAATTCCTATTTAATTATGGTCGCGCAACTTTCGAAGCGTGAGTACACATAGTTCTAGAAACCGATGTCAATAACGGTCTGTAAAATAAATGAAATATTTAAATAATTCTATGAAACTATTTCTTCGTTTCTAGTTTATTATATTAATTTTTATTGTTTTCATTATCAATTCTGTGAAACTATTTCTTTTTTTACTAGTTTACTACTTTAATTTTCATTTTCACAAATTTTAATTAAATTCCAGCCCTTTGCACTCGAGAGGTGACTCGCAGTCACCACTAGGTTTTCTTTAGGTTTAATTTCTTTGGAATTCGAAATGTGAATAACATGATTATCGTTGAGACAGAGGTGACCTGATTCTCAAATCTCAAATCTCAAATTAATGATCTCATTTTCGAAGTTAATCTAAGCTTAGCATTCGTGACAATAGAATGCTAAGAAAGCATCTCGAGTTGCTGATAGATACCAGAAAACAAAACCTCGAGTGCAAAGGGTTAATATAAAATTGTTTATATCCACGTAATAGAGTAGAAATGACTCTCAGGTAAGAATTGAATAATATTTAACTTTTAAGTACAGTTGGCATGTGAACACTGCCATGTTGTTTAAAAAATTACTCTGAAAAAGGCTGTAGCAAATGATAAAAAATAAGGAAAACGGAATTAAATTGTTAGTCACATAACTGAAAACACCGTTGAAATCACACTGGACATACATCGTTTCTGGTTTTGCTGCGGACAAACTGTTTCTCCTACGGACAAATGTACGTGGCGTAATCCAGGCTGAACGATTGCACAAATTTATTAGCGTTCCTGGAGAAAAAGGACACGTAATGTTGTGTACAAAGATACATTACTGTGAACCTTAAAATAAATCTCTAAATCAAAGATTAAGCTTGGTCTCTACAATAGCCAGAAAGCATCAAAATAAAATAAGAATTGCTAATAAAAATAATTGTAGAATATATTGCATATCAAACGAATGTCTAAAACGAAGCACTACATTTCTACTAAACATTATATAATTTTCATCAAATTTGAAATATAATATTTTTTAAATATATATACAATACATAACAAAAATGGAAACAACTATTACATATTCAACAAGTTGACAAGAAATTTATTATTCAAATGCATTGCAAATATATTTTGCTTCGGAAACTGTACTATGATATACTTATTCTAAGCTACCTGCTTCTACATTTACTATCACCCAAAAGAAAATAATCCACCCCATTTTTCGACCGCCTTGATTATGCAATCAACCCTCGCCCCTATCTGGTCGAATAACCGAGGGACTACCGTATACATTTCACGGTTATTTATGGTTATTGGGTGCAATATTGAAATAATTTCCTGTACGATGGAAAGCAAGGCTGTATTCATTCCAGCGCACGTTTTATCGCAGAAAGTGCTCAGCGTATCATATGTATGTATACATGTTCGCACTTGAAAAATACGGATGCTAACACAGTTGTGCGGTCTCAGGGATCGTCATGTATGAAAATCACACGGAAAAAGCCACTGCACGGATTGCTTATTTTACATACGGAATATCCGCTTGGGATTTAGGAAGGTTCTGAAATGTACAGCTCGTTAAAGTCAAATGACGCCAGGGGAAAGTGAGAAAGAGTAATAATGCGGTCCCTATGTCCTCGCGATCATAGTTAAACGTTTGGAATAATATTGCAGACCAGTGGTGCATCTACACTTGCTCTTTAAGTAAAGGGAAATTCAAAATTTTTTATGAAAAATATCAGGCTGTCAGTCATAATATTAAATTGTATTTCGAGACTGGAATACTTTTAACTGTTATATACAAATGTAATTGCCGATAAAATTATTGGAAGACATTAAGGTATAAATAAGCTATTAAGTTTGATGAGTGGTGAAAAATATATCAGTAATATATATTAATTTATCATTAATTATTTATATATAATTATACAATCGACGAAGTCATGAAAATCGATTTGCAGGAAGAATTGCTTTATTTTATTTGGCCTAAGAAGGACACAGGTTGCGAACCACTGGTACAGACACTCTCATTCAATGCGAACGATTGCGAGCTTCTCGTGGGATATCGTATCTTGAGACTTGAGACACAGTATTCCTACGAGAAGAATAAACTCGAAACAACGAAACTGCAGATCTGATTTTACAGGTACTCGTTTCCCGTGGTATCTCTGAACTTCTGCTTTACCAGTTCTATGGTCAGATTAAATTTTTCATAAAATTTCAATATCACGTTTCTCCCGTTTTTAAAGTTTATGTATTTATTTTCATGATATTCTTATTACAAAAATGTGACTGAACATTTTTCAAAAAGTAAATGCACTTTTCGAAACCGTTCATTAAAAATCTTGCTTTGAAATAGATAAAATAATTGGTATACCATTTTTATTTGTTAATATATTCATCTTCTTTCATCCAGATGTAGACAAAGAACATTTCAATGATAAATTATACAAAAATTCGTCACCAAACAATACACGAAAATTGTCTAATTTTATTTAGAAGTCCACATTTAATACTTTCACAGCAACGGCTCTATCGCGATCATTTTATCGCCACAAGTCCTCTCTTGAAATCGATGATTCGCCGTGGAATTCGACGTTATCAGTTACAGGGCTTCGTACTTGACTCGCCACGATCAGGGGTTCAATTACGGTAGAGGAGAATATTGGACGTGTACGGCAGCGTATCATCAATAAGCAGAATTGCAGGATTTAGGTTTCCGAAAACCCAAGATTTCATCAGCGTGAACTAAACGATGAATCATTGAATGCGAGGGGGAATTTCAAGGGTTAAAATGACGTCGAATATTCCGTTTGCGTAGAGGCTTTCCACCACTGATCTTCAAAATAATATTATACGAATCTTACTGGTTCGAATGTGGAGAGTTTTTCATCTCCCAAACATTCTTTTCAACTTGAATAAATTGAATGCAAAACGTATAACTATTTAAAATCCTTCCGTGAATTAGTTTGTATTCTTGTTTAATATTCATAATTTTAGTCAACTAATTGGTTTAAGATTTTCATCTGCATTTTCCGTTGAATAATTATTCTTTGTTCATCGTCGTTAAATACATGGTTTATTATATGTTACTCGTCAATATGACGTAGTCGTTAATTTATTTTCTACTAGAATCCAATATTAAAAAAAAAGAACTGTATTTTTCAGGTATAACGATACATTAGGTGTACAAATGAACTCTTGATTAAAAACTCAGAAATAATTTCTATTACCTAATATTTATCATGAAAAGTGAAATATCTGAAATCAAAGCTACAAACTTTATTCGCTAAAATTTCGTAATTAATTTAAATGTCAGAGGTACGCTGCTAAAGAGTAATAATGAACTTCTTGAAAACTTGTCCTAAAAAGCACTTTTCTTCAAAGTGAAGTCTTCGGTTTTTTCAATCTCATTATCCATATTGCTTATATCAGTTTCCCTATTCAGTCAGTATACGGAGCTCTTTCATTTTAGACACGATAATCGAGTGGGTGTACTTTGGGCTTTTCTTCTTTTTCCACAAGTCGGATGCCTCATAAGCGGCTGTGTCTATGGCCTAATGAAAAAAGTTTCCAAGCTTTTGATTCGGGAAAACTGCATTAACATCGACAGAGCAGATGGGACACAAACGCGGAATGTATGTCAATTTCATCCTCTAATCCTCTGCAAAGCAATACTTATTAAGATCGTGACCAGATAAGTGGACTTTACTAAGTTAAATCTGATTTGATAAACCAATCAAGAATCTGACTCAATTCCAGTTTTCATCAGCTTATCCACTAAATACGTAATTATTGTTATATATTTAAAAATATTATGGTCATACCTGTTATATAAATTAGAAAGTAATGTTATTATTAATTCATTCCTGAATTCGTCACCACTTTCTAACATAATAGTTTTTAAAGTTTCGTAAAAAGTAAAGCAAATTTTTGAACCGCAGAAATAGGACGCACATTTGGGTAATGAATTCCGCTGAAGTATATTTTTTCAATTTTAGTCATCCATTACACCGGGTACATTAAATATTTAGTGTGTCAACGTTAACATCCGGAGAAATTGTATTTTATAAAAAATATCGAACTCCTTTTATTTAATGCGACTCCTGAACGGTGAGCCAATACAGTTTTCCCCGTATTTTCATTACGCTTTGTTATTGATCCTCCTAACAGTTTAGTTGAAAGGAATTCGTTTCTTTCCACTTCGCAAACGATAAATTTGTTGGAATGTCGCGCAATTTTCATTCACCCGGGCAAATCTACTAATCCGAAACACGAATTATTTCCAACACAAGCTGCAATATATATTTTCATTCATTCTGGATCAAAATAAAAAAATAGAAAATTCCAATACTGTTGACAATTTTGGAAATAAAGATTCACGTGTGCAACCCGTTTTCACGAAAACAAGAAAAAATGCAAATACAAACAAAACAATGACTTAGAACCTCCCATTCAATATCACGTGTACTATGACACATACGATAAATAAAATATTTCAAAATAAAGCTCCACTATTTTCAGTACTCTTCAAACAAAATACTACTTTTAAATAGAATTTAACAAATTCACTGCAATAAATAACTTAATTTATTTCTATAGTTATGTGCTGGATTTAAACTCGAATCACTCTCAAATGACGTGGAAAGCAATATTCTCGAGAGTGCAAACCGTCAAAAGTGTTTTCTGCTGGACAGGGTCACGCATGCCGACGGTCCCCTTAGTTTATACAAAACCTTAATGCGTCAGTGTTCAAAAAGTATACAGACAGCGTCCCTGAGATTTTCACTTCCGATATCCAAGTGCGTTACGGATTTTACCCCTTAATGCTTTCACGACCTCCCTATATTTCTCTACTCCAGTATACCTACGTGTCACGCATATAAGTTCCTCCATCAAACCACTTTGTATGTCACGGAACTCGAGAGATCAGTAAAAGTTTTGTAACGTGGTAGACAAAACGGTTAAAGGCAGACCTGTCACGAGGGGATCGTTTTTTAAAGGCTTATTCTACTTACTGTCTGACCAAGCATTGTCCTACTCTACTTAAACTCACTGAAGGCGGGTTCTGGTGGTTTAGTCTACTCGAAATGAATGACTAGAAGTTATTAAATGCGGAATGCTAATAATATCAGTGGTATTTGTCGAATACAAATATTAATCTTTTATAAAAAATAAATTTTTTTAATTTTAGACATTTTGAAACAAACTCTTCCATAAATTGGTACCTATAATCAAGCAGCTTCCTTTGAGTTATAAACAACTGATATAAAAAAAAACTAATCTTGAAAGCTGCACATTAGTTATATTTAGTGTGTAAAGGTATTATAACAATTATACACAAGATATTATAACTAGACTACGAATGTTTATGCAAATTCACATCTTTATATATACAAATGAAAAATAGAAACATAAATTAAAGTATGTTTTGACTTCTAAATGTTGCAATGTATACTTTATTTTGTACATTTGATATATTTATTCATTTTTTTTTCATATCCTTTTATACTTTTGCACATATACATGTGTCATTAATACCTAAATATCAGCAAATATGTTCATAATCACTTATTTTGCCTTAGTTTATGCTCTAGGGATCTCAATCATGGAATCGAATAATTAAAAAGCTTTTCACGAATCGTTAGATTAACTTTTCGTACTGAATAGTCTTTTGTCAAGCGTTGATTAAAATTAGCTTTATTTATCGTCATGGTATGTTAACGCCCACGGCCAACCCAGTTCGCTTTCAATTTCGTCCAGCCATACACCATACACCCTTTTCTTATACCGCTGAACCTCCGGGAGCAGTTCACTCGGATGTTTTGAGCGCTTGTGATTTATGTCTGCACCTATTCTACGGACTCTAGGCATTCCAGCTTCTACAACGTAAGTTATGTTGTGTAGCGCCAGTTAGGATGAAGACCGTGAGCGAAGTAGCTGAACAGCGAGTGAAAAAAAGGGTACCCAGTCGAGTTTATGTTCAGAGAAGGTGAAACAAAGCTTGTGCATTTCGCTAACCCCCAGAGAAGTACTCAAAGGACCCAACGAAGCTATTAGTGCTCGCGAGTTTATGAAAATCTCGCAACGGAGATATTGTGGGAACTGATAGAGGAGTTTTATCAAATGTATTCAAACAGAAGGGGAAAATATTTCGGACGCATAATTTTGATGCCGATATAGTCATCGACTTCCAATTTATTTTCGATGAAAGCTTTATATATTATTATTTTTGGTATACTATATATTTTGAACTCATTAATAATTGTGATGATTTTTTCTTTACCTAATTTCGACGGTGACCTTATTGTAAATTATACAGATATGCGGAAATTTAATTAAAGTATTCGTTAAAGATGGGTGAATTATAATTTAAATTAAATTTTTGTTTGCAGAGTCAAATGTTTGTTCAATTTCAGAGGACAGCGTAAGGCGAGAAGTGAATCAGAAGTAGCTGAGAGTAAAACAGTAAACATGGAAGAGAATGAAAAGAAGGAGAAGAGAAGAAACTAGTTTACTGGGTTTTTTTGAAAGATGACTCCAGCGAAATGTATAGACACACGGCGACTAACGATTTGTCGAACAGTAGCACTTGCCATAATAACACCAAAATAATAATAGCTGCCACACGTAGTAGGATAATATTCAATGATATTCAATGATGAAATTACTTAACCGCATATTGTAAACATAATTCTAACACATTCATTTGTGTACACTTTGATACCATTACTCGTATTATAGTTACAAATTATACATATATTAATATATTTTTAAATATTCCTTTAATTCTTCCAACGTTCCTCTTTGTATTGAAAATAATTAACGTAGGAGAACCCGATAATAAGAAATATCGAAAATATTAACATCCAAATATTAATAAAATACGTATAATATATTAGAAGAACTTTCCTTTCAAAAAAAGAAGCATACGAGCGTATAAAAAGAAAGCCGAACTCTGAAAGGGATCATAATTAATGCAGCATTCTCTCGATATTATTAATCAGTTCAGCGATTATAAATAAGATGGACGAAATTCCAAGCGGAAATAATTCGACGCAGAACCTCCATGAACAATTTCCACGCGGGATGGTAAATGTAGGAAATTCCACGCTCAGCGAACGAAGAGTGTAATTTACAGCAGCCAGAGAGCGAGGTCACTGTAACAGAGACGCTCCTATGGGCGCAGTTTCGATGGCCTTGGATTTCCAACTTGAGGACCTACGCCTACAGCGACACAAGTAGCGCCTCGAGAAGCGAGAAAAGAAGGAAATGTGTTTTCAAAGCCCCCTAGCTCATCCAGAAAACAAAGGGAGTTTTTTCGCAGGTCGAAGAGCGAACAAGGTAAAAGATGCGTTGTGCTCTCTCGTTATTATCACGAGCTAATTGTCTCCAAAGTAATGAACCCCACCCTGAAATTTCACCGGAGAATAAAAGCATATTGATTATATTATAATTAATTGTTAATCGATCGCTTAAAAGGGGGAATAAGGTCGATTTAAAAATTTCATTTCCTGCCGTTTGAACTAGAAATATTGTCAATAATTGTTCTTTCTGATAGTCTTTTTTTCTTCGGTGCCTTTATTAATGTAATCGATGATTGTATGTCACTCGACAGTGACAAGAGACGAAGCGATAATGTTATGTCAATAATGATGTGACTTACCTACAGGATGTCACCGGTACTGGCAGCTCTCGTGGTTCTCGTTAATGGTCCCAACTGCCTGTTCGGGTCCGGCCGTGGCCTACAATATATTATTTTTCGAAAAGCTTTCCGAAAACTGTCACTCAGAAAGGCGTAGAGAATAGGATTGACACAGCTGTTCGTGTACGCCAGAATGTGGCTCGCTATTTGAAACATTATCGTCGGCGTTGTCAGTGGATACACTCCCAACGATTTAGTCACCAGGATTACCTTTTGTGGACAAAAATACGTGGAAAATGTTAGATTCGATAACTTAATAAATAAAATGAATTTATAGTATATCAATCGAATCAGAAAAATACGGATGTTAGATTTTTAGTTTGAAGTTAATTTAGTTTGGAATTAATTCGTTAAATGAATTTGTCGGAATTTATATGGACGCTTGTTTTAATTAAAAAAGTAGATCATCAGGTTGGTATATCATAGCAAATAAGACAAAGAATTCAATTAAGCGATTTAAATCTTTTATGATCAGTGTCTACCAATTATTCTGATGAAGGTATTTTTTTTTGAGATTCTTGAGTTTGACTTTTTTGAGAGATGTAATCTGTAATCATTATCACTAAAATTTCCAAACGAATAGCATTAATTGTCGCTCGATAATTGTTCACTTCTGGGTTAAGTACCTATTCCCCACGAAACACATCGAATTACCACCGAATTTCACCGCACAATTTCCTTCCAGGATTTATCTGCCATCTCCATTAGCGCGGATAACGTTGCAGTTAATTACGTTACGCTCGTATGAGCCATAAATTTTTCCCTCGGAATGTCTTTCTCCAAGTATCATTGGAAACACATGGATAGCTATCAATCCCAGGATAGCATACCTCGATTAGTATTACAAGGATTTCTGCGACAACCAAACCGTTAATTCACGGATGGATTATTACATCGACGAGTATTCGAATACTTGTTACTCGGCACCGAAAAATAGGCAGGATCCGAATGAATTCAATCTGCTGATTTTAATTCCTGATCAAAAAGAAATCGACTGGAATGGACGGTGAAGTTACATTTGAAATGCATAGTTACTGAAATATTTGTCGCTGATATGACATTATATTCCCTTGAGTCAGTAAAACTGTCTCCAAAAATTTAGATGAATTGCATGACATATTGCAGTCGAAAAATGGTGAAATTAGGAAAAGAAGATTTTGTTCATCATTAACCCATTCACTGGTAACTACGAGATTTCTCGTAGTTCAAATTGATTAAGTCAAGGGACAAGTTTGCAGCTTTTTGAATCACGAATTATCGCACAAATTTAATAACACTTTTTATTATCAAAAGAATAACCTAGATTACACATCTGTATTAAATCTTGGAGCCCAAGGCAAAACACCAAAATTCTAAAATATGGATTTTATTTATTAATTTATTAATTTATTTATTAATTAATGGATGTATTTATTAATACTAATGACTTTCTTAAGATCTTAGTTTCAATTGTAATTCAAAAATTGACACGTTAGAGTAATGGAAGCTTGAAGAGGACTCAAAACGTTACGTAACAAATAACGCTTGCATCGAAACTAATAAATAACAGTCCTTTTATAATCTTTATTTTTATTATACAGGGTGTTCCTAAAGTCTGAACAGATAAGGGATAAAAAAAATTTTCCAGATATGATACGAAGGAAATACAATTATAGTTACTAGCATTTCCTGTCTGTGCAAACTTTCACGACACCCTATAGAGCTTAATGAAGTGCTAACCTGTATAGGACACCAACAAAATGCAAAAACGCCGACGACGACGAGCACCAGCCTCGTGACGCGTCTTCTTCCACGTCGACTCTCGGCGCTAACGCGAGCGGCGCGCCAGAGTCTGACGAGCATACAAATATAAAAGAAGCATATCAGCATCAACGGCAGCAAGTAGCTCATCAGGAAAAAAGTCATCTGGAAGAACGGCCAATCGTACTGCGGTAGGATTCGACAAGCCGTCAGGTTACTCGCCGGCGTGGTGTCATTGTCCTGAAACTAAAGTGAACGGTTTCGTTAAAAATGAACAATACATATATAAGAGCTTAAAAATGAATCAATACAGATCACAGGAAATTATGGTGCATCATATTTTCCACAAGTCTCAGAAAATTGTTCGTTCTTTGTATAATTGTATTATTATAAAACAGTGAAGGAACGATAAAAAAAAGATAATTTCTTAAGAAGGTTACAACTATTTAATGAAAATAAAGTCTTATGTTATTAAGAATAACGATTGGAGTAGTAGATAAAACAACAGTGAAAATAATTTCTACGGTATTATTGAAGCAAACAAAGTTAATCGCCAAGACTTAGAAGAGTTCCAATTTATCAATTACCTGAACGCTTTTAAAAAGGCAAGAACCTCGCGATATACCAGCTATATATTTACGGAGTTTTATGGCAACTGTTCCAGTATGAACGATTACAGCTGGTTGGCTGACTTCGTTCATTTAATTCGAAAGTAATTACAGCGAGAACACTCATTGGGGAATTATTGGATGGACGGCAACGGTAGATTTTCTATCGATCGACTTCAATTTTGTTGTATTATTAGCAGAATTGTTTCCAGATTTCTGTTTTTTATATATCATCGAAGCATAAATTGCAGTGATGCAGTAAACATCGTATAATCGGTTTTTTTAAATATTCATTCAAACAAATAGATTACATATTCTACAGACCAAAAGTATAGGATCAAACTTTGCATAAAATATGTGAGTATAATTAGTAGAGCTCAGACATTTCAATTTTTGCAGTTTTAAAAAGGCACTTGCCTTAAAAGAGAGGTATATGCAGAAATATTTATATAAAAACACCATATGATGAATTGTTATCAAATTTTCCTTTGAAAATAATATATTGAGTTTAAACTCGTTTAAACATTATTTATAAAATACCTTATTAACATAGTATCTGAATGAGAAGCTTGGGTTTATATAAAAAATTTGGTGTCTAGATATCTGGTTCTATGTTGCATAATTTCAAACGTCCACGAAGCTCGGAACTTATTGCCGTTGAATATTCATTTTTCAAATATAACATAAAAAAATGTACATTCAGATTTCATACATATTCATTGGCTGAGCAATCACTCCAGTAAAGTCACCCAGACGACGAGGAAAACACGTAATTTATCTTTAGATATGGAAGTGCTTATATTCTTATTTTTTATTATTTCATATATTAAAAAGGTCAATCATCTTCTGTACAGTTCGTAGCTCATACAATTGACTTTCTTTCATTCCTACTAAAAAGTTTGATACATTAAAAAATATGTCTGGTGCTACAGCTATGCTCCACAGTGTACGTGTCATATAATATGAACAGTTCTCGAAAAGGATCTTAAGAATTTTGCTGTTATCAAACATCGAAATTGGATTCGATACAACGTATGGGATGTTTCTAGGTCCTTTTTTTTGCACACTGATTTCATTCGGCTGTCTACATCGCACGGACGCGAAAAAATTCTGTCCAGCTAGTGGCCAGCGCCCAGCCCTTTTGATTGACTCGTTCAATTCGGTTATTCGTTATCGATTGCATTGATACTCTCAACGAGTGGATTTCGGTACTATAAAGTGATTAAGAACTCGATTGCCCAAAAAACGTACTATTCGGAGTTCTGCTTGTTTTCTGAACTCGCTGAAATTCGGGAATACGATTACGAAACAAAGAGTACGCTGCCAACCATGGTCATGGATCGCTCTAGCTTATTGTTTCTAATGGTTTTTCTAAAAGATGCTTCAAGATTTTGTTAATACTATTTTTATATCATTTGAAGGCGTTTTAGGATTTTGTTATTGAAGTTTAAATAAGAGTTTAAATGTTCACGTATGAAATGCCAAAGTTCCTTTTGAAAAATCCTTCGTAAACATACGTGATATAAGTGTTACTGAATATAACAAGTCTAGAGACAAAATAAATATAGTCATTAAAGTAAAAGTTTCATTATTTGAAAGTCATTTTCATTATAGATTGATTTTTATTATCAAAAATTTGTTTGTTTTTGCATTAGATTGAAAAGAAAAATATGGATTTATCATTATTTTCTAGAACTCGCGGAAGCAACATGTTTATATCTCAATAATTTATTTTCTATGTATTAGTCCTTATTTCCCATGCATTGATTTTCATATGTTGAACAGATCTCGGATTTATAATAAATCTATCTTTGCATAATAAAAATCAGAACATCTTTCTGCTACATTATCAGTCGCTTTAAACAATTTGTGAAATATATCCTCCAGTCGCTTTAAACAATTTGTGAAATATATCCTTTGATACAGCTTCCAATTTATCTTTTCGTGATCTTTTGTTTGTCATGTGTCCATTTTAATTTATGCGCGATTTCCTAAACGCAAACACGTCACTCGTTCCTGTAAACAATGTATCATCCCGTAACCTATGAATCTTGCGTCATCCTAGCTCCATGTCCCTCGCGAAACTTCCTAAATCTGGCCTTATCCTATCATTCACTCAGCTATTTCCAAAATCCTTCAAAGCCATTGTATATATTTCCTCGAGACGGAGTCTTGACTCTAAAATTTACTAGTACTACTACTATATCGTATCACTTTCAGTCGCTATAGTTCCTTCTACTTACTTCTAATTCAAAGATCAATCTGTATCTTTTACACTAATGACTTACATTCTCCAGAAAATAAAGTCACTAAATCTAACTGGAATGTATAAATATTTGTAATAATATTCTGCACACATTTCTCAACACATTTCTAAAAAAAAAAAAAAAGTATCATTTTTCTAGTAGCGTTCAAAGAGCGATAAAAATATCGAATATCAAATAAAAAAATGTTAAGAAACGAAAAAATATGTATGTGTACGAATAGTTTTATTCGATACAACCAAACAATGAAACATGTCAACAATAGTTGAAATAGAAACGGATGGAAAACAAATGAAAAAGGAAAACAAATAAAAAAAAATATCAGAGAATATAAAATGGAAGTTTTACAAAAGGAAAACTAGATCAAAGATAGAAAAGAAAAACGAATAAAAAAAGTATCATACGAAACGAATTCATCCACCTCTACTTAATTCGAGGGAATTTAATTTTTCAGCGTTAAAAAATGACTTACCTCGCCGTGAACAACGAGGGCAGGCGTGGAGATTGTGAAGATCATCGCCCAAGCGATGCAAATAGCGAGGATCGCGTGATTTTCTGTTCTCCATGACCTCGATGTGACTGGATGAACCACTGCCAAATATCTGGATCAATTAGAACGCAATTCTTATTCTTATGGTTTTAGGGTTACAGAATGTAACGGTCGACAAATGTTTCACGACTGATCGATTACTAAATCTCAGAAGCATGTGCTAATTCAACTGTTACTCTGATGACGCGATCAGACTATCAAGACTATGATTTAATGCGTTCAATGTTATGAATCAAACGTACGAAGACGAATCATCGCGCTTATAGCCGTCTTCGCTAAATGATCACTTTAACAGAAGTTGCGCGCATTTCATTTGCATTTGAAACCGAGCTATGTTGAACATTAGAATGATAACTAAAGGTCGTTAAGAGCCATTTCTTTTTACGATAATAAGGCAGTCGTGCTTCATTAAAGTAAGTTTAAAGATTAAATCCGTTTTATGCTGTGTACAACAAAGGGAGATGCCAACGATCTCGTGTTTCTGATGGAAAAGAAAAGTATTTTCTGTATTCAGCATTGTAGCTGTAATAGCTTTTAAATGATTCTAATATAACATAATTTTATGTAATATATTTTATATTATATTTTATATAAAATATAATATTTAATATACAATATTCTATATAATATAATTCACTTAATTGCCAGAATAACAGTAAATACAAACAAAATCCCAGCATTTTAACTGAACTTTACTAATAATCTTTTATTTTAATGAATAAAATTGTTTCTATCATTTTTAGAAGGAAATGGGTACGTAATACGTTAAAAATCGTACTGAAACAAACATTAACTCGTATGCTTTTTTCTAAACGTTTTATGTATCGTGTGCCAAGCAAAATAAATGGACAATCATTCACGCTAATTGACTTGGATAACAGCCAATGGATCAAAATGATGCATGCTATTGGAGATTCCCGTTTAACCTAGTTGTTAATTGCAAATTTGAAGCAGGCAAACAATACAAAACGCGATTGTATTAATTATAGGAGTTGCCGATATTGTGAGCTAATATTAAAACGAGTGCCAAATTGCACAATTTTACATTATAAATTGGAATTCTAGCGTCTACTGTTATTTAATTTTATAATTATTTAAAATATTATTTTATTTTATAATTCCGTGATATAATTGTGAAATTGTTCTTCAAAATGATACCAGGTAACATTATAAGTATATAACAATTTCGTATTTAAAACCACTAATAATAAAATAATAAAAAATTCTGTTTATTATCCAAACTAAAGAAGAAAAATGTGTAAAGGACTTTTAAAATAAATCCTATTTGTTGCATATCGTTTTGAGGTTTATATCTTTTGTTCAATTTGGAATAAAAAATTAACGAAATAATTCGTAATTCCTAGGACCGGAGTGAAATGATTAAAAAAAATATACATGTCGAATTGAGTAACCTCCTCCTTTTCGAAGTCGGTTTGAAATTTATACGAACAAGGAGAAACCGAAAATTGAAATTATTATAGCGATAAAATCTGCAGCTTGAAGCCTGGGAGGAAATACTGTTACAGTGATCATTGAAACCGTCGGGGACGCGATGAAATAAAAAAGCTCGGAACGCAATGTGACGTGAAGAAAATTCTGATACGGAATAGGAAATGAGGGAATCGCACGTTCCGAGAGAGAATCAAGATTCTTTCGTCCGTATGACATTTACAAGTACAGCACGTGATTCCACAGCCGACATTACTGCGCCATGCGGTACATGGAAATGTAACCGGAAATAGTGCCGATATTTATGGGCCAAGAATTGGTTACATCTTCACGTGTTACGCCGAGAATCGAGTTTTGCCATGTGACATCCCTCTCCGAATATGTCCTAACAAACCGCACGCGATCGAACCGCCACACCAAATACAGAATTAAATACACAATTTACTTACTTGCGTTGTTAATATACGTTCTATATTGAAAACTGACAACAAGAATGAAAAGAAAGAAACGAACACCAGATATATAATCTAATATGTGATTTATTTATGGCAGTATAAGTATTACGAATGTTAACAAATGTCACTAAAATTGAGAAGATCAAAAGGAAATAACAAGAAAAAGAATCTCGACAATACGTACAAAGTAACTGAAGATAAAAATACTTGGAAGGTATTGTTGCGACAGTATGATTAAAATTTTTCAATACATCCTCTAATTACTTAAAAAAATTTAATTTCAGTTCAAATTCAAAGTTCAAACCTGTCATTAGAGGTATGTCGAGTGTAAAATTCAAATTATTCATTCGGGAAAGTTTCTCACCTGTCGAGGCTCATGAGAACCAAAGTGTAAACACTAGCATAGGCGGTAACGATGATGAGGTATTGAACGATCTTGCACCAGATGTTGCCAAAGGGCCAAAAAGGTAACACGAAGTCGGTCGCGGTGAAGGGAATGCAGAAAACGACGAACAACAGATCGGCGACGGCTAAATTGATGATTAAAATGTTCGTGGTCGATCTCATGCCAGGATTTGCAGCAACGACGGTAACCACCAAACAGTTCCCAACGAATCCTAGGATACCGATCATGCCGAAGAATATCGGCACCACTATTGCCACGATCCTCTCCACTTCTTTCCGATCGAATTCGGATTGAGCGTCTTCGACATTTTTCTCTGTTTCGTTGTAACGTTCCATCTCTTGAAACATTGTGTATCGCAGTAAACGACTTTGTTAAAACGGCATTGTTACAGCCATTTTTCATACGTTTCTTAAGCACTTGATCGCTTCGTTATTACTCCAGTTGTTTAAAGAAAACTTGAGGGATTTCATATTTTGTACAACGTAGTCGTGAATGTTTAAAAACTTTGGTTTCTTCTATTATTTTCGGTAGCAGTTTTATTCTTCCATATCCGTTATATATGTTTGTTAAACAAGTTTTCACCAGTTAAATCATCTTTTGATATTTCGTGCTTCTAGCATTCGAATTCTTCGTTGTTTATATAATTTTTAGCCCGTTTGCTTTTTAACTTCTGTATTTTTAGATTAATATTGGTTTTCCTTGGTGCAGGGAAAATATGTTCAACTTTCTGTGCACCGCTCACACAACTGAAAATGAAAACATTTTCTGTTTAATGAAATTGAATACATAATGAATTATGTATTTTATTAAAACATTCTCAGTTGAAAGTAGAAGTTAAATATAATACAAACGCAATTTGTGTCCTAATTTAAATAACATTTTATTTTATGTACACTTTAGGCAACAAATATACCTTGGAGCCTTAAATCAGAAAAGAATTTGAAAATATTCAAAAACTGAACCAATTAATTTATTAATCAGAAGTTGAAATAATTTATAGTTAAAGAGCTTTATCATTGATGATTCAAAAAATGATTTACTGAAAGATATTTGACTAACAAATTGTATATAGTCAAAATTTGGCTAGTCGAACTTGTAGGAAAATGAAAACTATTTCGAGTTATAGAGGCTGAGTTAGAAAATTCGATTTGCAAAAATATCTACGAAAGATAAATAGAATTAGCGTCTACGAGTTAGCGAAGATTAAAAATTCAATACTTTTCTCATTATACTCAAGTCTGAAGTCGCTTCAACATCACAAAGGTATGATTATTAACTACTAATTACTAAAATGACATACTGTGATTAATGGTCTTAGCTATCTTGATTCTTTTGAATTTTCTAACTTGAACAGCCTTCATTTATTGAGGAATAAAATAGACTAACAGAACTTGAGTGTTCTTAAAATTTGGCACCAATATTCATAAGTTTATTGATTGAATTCTATAATATAGATCTACTCCAGATTTATGTAAACTAAAATAGCGTGAGATAATATATGTAGTTTAAGAGAGACATAACAATTACAATCAATCAATGTCTACATTAGTAAAATTCCAAAACCTGTTTAAATATATTTGTTAAATATATACATTATATCAAAATGTAGAGATCAAGTGACTACATCTACATCTGTCTAAACTATATTTCTTATTACTTTCTGAATTGTCAAAGTGTCCCGAACATGAAGTAATAAAATTTCAATTTATAAAGGCTTTCTTGCTAAAGAGGTTTGAATTGCAGAGGTCCGATAGTACGTATAAGATTATACACGTGCGAGTATATACTTCTAGTGTGTCAAACAGCATTCTGGGTCTGCCGAAACAAACGAATACGATGGAATCGCTATGCAATTTCATTTAGTCTGTGGTTACATTGCAAGCGTGAGTGGTCACATTGGAAACGAAATGGTCGCGCAATATACCTTGTATTGCAGGGAAAAAGAAGAATTAACCCTGATTTGAGGGGAATGTGAACAGTTGGAAGTAATTTTGTTTACTTACAGGCTATATACATTTTGGATAAAATGTCTGACCCAATGGCGACTCGAAATTCCTTCTACAATTAATTTTTCTTTCCCCGGCCATAGTTTAAATTGGTTTGTGTTTAATTAAATTTCCAAACGCCTTAATCTAATGTACAACATTAAATACTACGTGATCGTTGTCCTTCTCGAATGTTTAACAGCAGAATGCAACAAACGTAGGTTTGTTTCTTAGAGAACAATAAGATTTTTTACAAGTAATATCTATAATTAACTATTTTAGGGCATACAGAAGAATTCCAAAAATAATTTCCAGTTCCGTCTTAATCACTTCGAAATAGTTACATACTTCATCAAACGTTTCTTCTTGTTACTAATCATGGCCGATTTGAATGCAGAATTATCTCTTAACCAAAGTTTCTAATCGATATCTGAAATGCGCATAGACCAGGGAAATCGGTTACGTACTACTATGATTGAACCCAAAATCGCTCTAACTCGATCTTGGGCCACTGGAACAAAACGGTATTCATGTGTATTCGCGAAATCGCTCTAACCATGCCCACCGCTTTATGAGGCCGAATCGTTTGATTACACTCACCATGTAACTGGCAGCTTAAGCTATCCAGAGGCGGAAAGATTAAAGAGAAATTGAAATTAGACCCAGTAATTACACGTTATCAATATGGATCTTAAAGTAAGTCAATGAAAATAATTTATTTGAATTAACGTAGACCTATATTGCGATATAATAATAAAAAGTAAATATCAAAACAATTATGGAGTAAAAGAAGAGAAATTAAATTATCATTTGTTATTATCGTCATTACTTAGTTTGTAAACTGTTACAAAATGAAATGCTACACTCATATTTATGTGTAGACTTAATTGAAACATCTGTTCTAGGAAGTTTCTTCAATCAACTTACGTAACGTGTGTCATATTCTAATTGTATTATTTAAGGCTTGTTATTGTGAGCACATGATGCAATAGTAAGTAATTTAATCAACGCAATCATATGTAATCAAATACAAACATTTGAATACATTGCAAATGTAACTGCTGTCTATTTATTTGAGATTGAAATGGCCTAGAATAAAAATGCATATTAGAGTCTGAAATATATTATTGATAGCGCTTGATCTTCACATCCATTAGTAATTAATCTAAGCGTGATTTGTAAGTCTGAATCGAACTCGTTCTATATTTAGTTAAATACTATTATATTTAATTCATGTATTTTAAAATAAAATGTTATTATTATCATACTACTAAATAGCAGTAATTACAAGTACTCTTCTCATATATAAAGCAACGTTTACTCGTTTTCGTTCAGATGTCAGAGTTATTTTCGTTTAACGCCTTTCTAAGGATTAATGAGTGGTTAAAAAAAAAAATGGAAATGAATAGAAATTCACCCATTTTGGGTCACATTTGATTGGTCACAGAGCCTTATCGAAATTCAGGTCACGTTAAGAGCACGTGCGATTCCCACTTCTGTCTCCATTAAAGAGTGCTTCATTTAATTTTCAATTTCACTTAGGCGAAGATAAATAATACGAGATCAACATAAGCCCGTACATAAAATATGATTAAACGAAGTTACACTATTTGCAGAAACTGAGGATTTTAACTTGTAACTTGTAAAATTTAACTATCTTACATACTATATAAGTTTTGTCTTACTTTTGTATTAAGTATATTCAGACCTTTAATAGAAATTATATCCAACAGTTTTTATAACCTTAAATAACTAACTAGTTCCTTTAAATGTTTTAATGAACTTCGTGCACACCTTTTTTTAAATAAATGGAATGCTTCTTTGTCATAAATTAATCATATGAAAACCATGCTTTAATTCAATTATCAAATGTGTTATCTTTATATATTTATTTTTCTACCACTACTTCATACACCTATGCATTTCTATTATTCTTCTATTATTTTCTATGATACTAAGAATATTTATACATTTTGCTAAAATTTCTTTTCTAACACACCTCATGGTTTTGTTCTATGATTTCAAACGAATATGATTCCACTACAGTACTTTATTCCGCTATCTACCGGTCCTTCAAATCGATTGTATCTATTTTATTTTTAGAAAGCGACAATACTTCCTTTGCTGACAAAGAACGGAATTACGATTCCAAGTGTTCCCTTTATACTGCGTTACTTTACTCCACACTGTATATCCACCAAGTGTTTCCTATACTTTCCTGAGAATACTTCTTCAAACCACAAAATACCAACAAATTTTCAAAACGTATTTCTAATCGTGCTCCAAATAAATATCTACTACTCGAAAACACAACGTTACAGACAGAAACGAAAAGAACTTCCCTCCTTTAATTAACTCGACTCTTTCCGTGTAATAAATCTCTTCGCGCCACTTTTCCCCCATTTCTTGCGCGTATTTTTCCCTTCCCCTTGAATAATGATTGAATGATTCAGTCTTGGGGCAATAAAAGAAGTAATACGAAGGCAGAAAGTTACAACCGTACGTTAGTTGATCCTCCCTCTTTTATGATTAATATGTTTTGTGGAGATACATGTTAGCGTTAAGATTTCATGATAGTTGAGAAACCTTTCTAAGATAAATACTCCTAATTTTGACACGATCCAATCATCGACACTTTAAATGTACTAGATTAAAACGATTATTGATAGTTTCAGTAATTTACGATTAATTTATCTTCTACGGTATATTATCTTTACTATAATTTAGTCTGGGTGTATAATACCAAGGATATCTAGAATTTACTTGCTTTCAAAAGATGTATTTTGTTTCTCCTAGCTTATTATTGTAGAGAAATCACAAATTGACTCAAAATAAAAATTCAAAATTATTCGAGAGAAGAATGCTGCCAAACACTCCGCTTAGTCGAAGACTGAAGCATCCGATTAGATATGCTAACCACAGAACAGAGCACTGGGGTCTAGTGGACCCATAGTCTATTTTCTCATGTTTATATCTTTCAGAAATAATGACGGTTGAGTTCCTGCCTCTGCCAGGAAAAATGTTTATTGTGTAAATATTGGAGTTGATGCCACGTCAGCCTGAAAATGCTCGAGGAATAGTGGTCTCATAAGATCTGTGTAAGGTCTGCTAAACTCCGGTCTATGATTCATGTAGCTATAAATTCCATTCAATAAGTTTACATAATTTTGTTTAATTTATTAGTATTACCGACATGTTTGAGCTAGTGCTCTCATCTTTCAAATATTTTGCGTAGTCACGTATAAGGAACGCAAAGCACTGCCACTACGCCCTTGGATTCTTTATAATAATAGTTAATATTCTACTTCTAACTACATAATACTTTATACAATCTAATTTTTGGAAATTTGAATATTCTGTTTTCTGTTATTCTTATTTAATTCCATTTTTATGTCATTATCATTATAGACATTTACCCACAGAAGGGGTCTAAACTTTTAGCCGAATCAATAATTCGATATCGATAACGATAGTACCGATAATAATTGTTTATTCTAAGCAATAAACGTACAAACCAATGTTTAAAGTAAAGAAACCGCTGGTTACGTGCACTTAGACGTTACTCGCGACTGTCACGAGCATGCACAAAACTGTCGGTCAAACCTGCCTGCAAATGTCATTTTACGTTAAAGGGTTAATAATGTAATTTATGTTGAACGTTATGCGATCAAATTAATGTATCGATTTAATCCGAGTCATGGTTTTGGTTATTATCAAAATTCCTCAGCAGAAATTTAGTTTCTCATTTTATAAAGTCTATTTTTCGTTTCTACATGAAAATATGACCTGTGTAATAGTTATAATCAGCAATTTTAGCCGGAGATGAGCACAATTTTAATGGAATAACAGACAACGAATGAAACAAACTTAATTTATCCGTGACATTTATTTCATCGAGCAGTTAACTTTGTATTCATTGGTAGATATTTGGTTCTATAATTCAAACTTTCAATTTTGTTTAAAAAATTCTATTGGAATGATACGTAAGAAATAAAGCTAACATGTAAGAATTTAATTGGCCTTGTTATAGGATAATTCACGCGAAAACTAATGTTAACTTCTCTTTAAGCATTCAGAGCATCAATTGTCAAAAAATTATGAATCGTGAATTGTGAGCATCAATGGTCAATCAATTGTGAAAAAACTCGCATACAGAAATTTATTGGAGTTTGTTGTGTTAGAATTTAAGTAAAAACAGTGTGGCGTTAATTTCGACATTGATTAGAATGCAATTAGAAAAGAAGTTATGGTTCGAAGTTTAGGGACTAAGGCATCGTTTGCGTGGCACGTGACTTCACACGACAGTGTGTCATCGCATCTCGCCTGGCCATTGATGAAATTTATAACGATCATCATTGAATTACCTTGTCCCTCACGCGCTGATATCAAGGGGCTTTAACGATCCTCCGTCCTTCCTTTTACCGGATTAAGGCTGATAAGGCGTAACTGATGCAGATAGATCGATTCATGATTGGTTGTCGAACCGCTGCTAATTGCTGCCGTACCAGCACGGCAAATATATTCTTGTTGAATATCGCTGGAGCACTTTTGCCGCCGGTGACATCACGAATCGAAAACATTCGAGTGCTCGACTTTTCACACCGACTCGAACCAGGCTGTTTTCACACACAAACATCGCACTTTATCGCGCTAAATCCCGTCACAGGCTATTTTATTAACGGAAATGGGCATTTTGGGTAATTTGAAATATTGTCATCGCGCGCTTTTTCTTTTTTCTTGATTTATATTAAAAAAAAAAATCACAAATTCAGTTCAACAAACGCGTCAAACACAGGAATATAAAACAGTTGTCATTCAGCCTCGCACTTTTATAGGTCACCGTTTGCTCGATCGTTCACGCGTTATGAACGATGTTTAACTTAAAAACTCGTTATGCCTAAATATTCGCGAAATATGATATTCTCGTGTTTGGCGCACAACTGTGACAGCTCACCTCGAACGTCATATTTGTCAACCGAACTTAGAGCACGTTTACTTCCACGCTTTTGCCGAGTAGCTTTTAACGACACTCGAACGCATTCAATACGTGCACCGGATACTTTAAGTTAATGCGAAAACGATCGTACCACGGATTACACATTGACGTATCGATCATGGAGAAATTTTTATATGGACTTTCTCATTGCAAAATGCACAGTTTTGGAAACGTGGTTCGTAAAAATCATACTCTTCTATTCTGTCGCAAATATAATGAAAGTTAAAGAAATATTTTTTTCGAAATATTAAATTTGAATTGTTTAATCAAAATTGTTCTCGTGCCGAACTCTCATAAAGATAGAGCGATTATTATTTTTTTTATAATGTGGATCACTATTCTGTATACAAAAATTTCAAAATAAACTTGTTGAAATATTTAATTTAAATTGTTTAGTTACAATTGTTCTATTCTCGTGCTAAAAAAAATCTACACTGAACAAGGTTACAAGGCGCGTACCAAGTTTAAAAAGAAATCTTCGAAAGGCAAACACAGCTGATATTGTAATCAAAATATATATTGTCTGATAACGCCTCTGTTTCGTATCGAAAAACGATACCGTGTACACTTAACTTCAAATGAAATGCAATTATTCGATACTGTAATTGAAACTAGAAAAGATTATTGCCAAGGAAACGAAATACACGAAGCGACTACACGTGTTCAGGCAGCGTCGACCTTAAACTTGTTCGGATTAAAAATGAAAGCTCCATTCGTTCTCGTATCTTACGAAGTTTCGAAGACTACATCACTCGAACTGATCTGTCGATTGTTTATCGGAAATCACACGATCGTCCAAAACTGTACAATTATTTTTTTATTTTACCGCGACTCCTCATCACGATTCGGGACGCGCTGAAAATATCATCGCGTGTTTCTATCACAATTTCCCTAGTGTGAAATTTTTAAATCGACTGCGATCGTAACCGGTGCGCGTACACGATGTACCTTGAGGACCGCTAGATAGGTACGCAACCGGCGGTGGATGCGGCACGACTGTGCTGATCGCGGAAACAGAGACGAAGAAGTATCGCCTTCGAGTTTACCCGAAATAGGGATGCGGGATTATTCTCAGAGACGGGGTGCAGGTGGCATCTAGCACCCTTCGTGGGGTTCGAGAACCTTATCGATCCGATTCTCTCGGCCGCTAAAAACGAAACGCGACCGTACCTTCGAATAGTAACGTACAAATTTTGGAAAGTAAAAATAAAACTACAAATTCCTAAAGATGGCTGCTGAAAGAATCATAGTGTTTCAAGACGAGTTTTCTGCATTTATCGACTTTGATGGTTAAATTGAAAATACTTCTCAGACTCGCCATCTTTAAACGTAGAGGGCACTGGAAAACCACTTATTTTGCATTTATGTCGATACTTCAGTTTGTGAAGTGTAGACTACTTCTGAACGTATATAACAATTGATAGCAAGGACTTTATAGGAATCTGTAATTTTTAAACATTATCATCATTAAGGTGTGGAAATACAGAAAAGAACAAATAAGGAGAATTTCAATTCACTCACGTTTTTCACAGAGTTTGTCTTTCTTGATTGATGACTAAATAGTATTACGCCTTTTTTTCTGCATAAACATTTTACTAACCGTTATCATAAGAAACACTATGTTTGAATTACTCACCTTGTTCTTCCACTTATCCTTCATCCAACTATTAGAAATTATATTTCATTCCTAAAAAATAATCAGGAATTATCTGCTATAAATTATACGATTTGGACGTAAATTTTATAATTGTGGTATCAAGGGTTGAACTTCCAACCCCTAACATTATTCGTCAATCTTCTGATCATAATTTGCCTGTTGACAGTAACTTTGTATATTCAATAGTATTCTGGTCAAGTTATCCAAGAAACTATCAAAAATAAACGCGTAAACCTTCGAATGTTTGGTTCACAACATTAAGTAGTAAATTATTATCGAGTTTCAGAAAATACATTACATTGGAAATTCTTTTGTTCGAGACCACTCTGTATTTACAGGTACATTTCAGTTTCTTAGCAACGATCGATTAGCTACTAAACGCACATAGAAGAGTATTCTTAATTACTTAGGGACTTACACACGTACGATGTGTCATGGACACACCTGGCATGATAATTAAACGTGAGCCAGAGGTTTAGAACTTCAACAAGTATTTAGCACGAACGTGTCACGAAAGTCAAGGGCCAGCAATGCTTTCACCTGCTTTATCAATAACAAATGCAGTATCATAAGCAAATTGCATATTAATCGAAATCTTGTATTACCAGTATATTAAAATAAATAATATTCCAACTAATTTAACTTAATGTTCTTCAAAAATAATACTGTCCTATAGTAATAACTAGACTGCGGATATTTATGTAAATTCGTATTATAATGTACACAGACGAGGAATACAAACTTAAATTAAAATATGTTTTGTCTTTGAAATGCTCGAACGTGTATTTCATTTTTGACACCTTCTATATTTATGCATTTGTACACATCCTTGTATATTTTTGTATATCTACATTTGTCATAAATGCATAAATATCCGCAGAATAGTAATAATTAACCGAAATAAAACATGAACATTAAAATACACAGGAAGTAAACAGCATTAAGCGCATATTAACTGAATCACAAGCTTTATTTAAGAATGTATCTGTATAACTGTGAAGTAATATCGCTGCAGACGGCGACCGATGCAACAAAGCAACATTAATTAGCGAAACATATTGTAACTGAACGATTGTCCTAAAACTTCCTAATGATTACATTAAGCGAATTAATGTTTTCCTTGGACTTTATCTAAAATCGTCTGGGTTAAATATCTGCCAGCCAGATCTTTAGCAAAGTTGGTTAATTGATCAGTGATATCAGGTTTCCTCGTAGTAGGAGGATAATTTCCTTGTGGATAACCCTGCGGGTATCCTTGTGGATATCCCTGTGGATAACCCTGTGGGTAACCCTGCGGATAACCCTGCGGATAACCTTGTGGGTAACCCTGTGGATATCCCTGAGGGTAACTTTGAGGGTATTGAGAATATTGACCACCTGGATATCCAGATTGCGAGGGATATCCGGTGTTTTGAGACGGATAACCGCTTTGAGAAGATTGACCGGGGTATCCAGACTGCGACAAATATCCGGTGTTTTGAGACGGATAACCGCTTCGAGAAGATTGGCTAGGATATCCAGCATTAACCGTGTTGGCAGTCACTCTTTGAACACTTTCATCGCCACGAGGATAACCAGAACTCGATGGATATCCTCGAGAACTCGAGGGATAACCACTAGGGTAACCACTCGAGCCTGAAGGATAACCAGAACTACTGCTCGACGGATAACCAGATGATGTCTGAGTCGGGTAACCCGAGGAGCTTCTCGATGGGTATCCTGACTGTGCCGGATAACCCGAAGAGCTTCTCGAGGGATATCCAGATTCTGAAGGATATCCAGAGCTGCTAGGATAACCACTTCGTGACGGACTTCCAGACTCCGATGGGTAACCAGAGCTTCTCGATGGATATCCCGATGAACTGGAAGGATAACCTGAACCAGAAGGATAGCCAGACGAGGTACTTCTGGAAGGATAACCAGAACCAGAAGGATAGCCTGATGAACTTGGTTGACTGTCAGAACTTTTAGTCTCCGGATATCCGCTTCCAGACGGGTATCCTGATCTAGATGACGGCGAGCCCGATGAATCAGGTGACGCGGATTTCACTTCGCTCTGTCGTCTTGCGACTATCTTGTTGCTTCCATCGTTGAACTCTGCGAACAATTCGTTATCTACCTCCTAATTGTTTAGAATAGTTCATAGTTTGGGCTCAGCCCCATGCCATGCCGAGTCCAACTCATTTCTTACAACCGCAACTTTCATAAACATTATTCTTGTATATATTCCCATAGCAGCGATTGCCTTGGCAAGCTATGATGCCGCAATTGTATGGATTGTTGCTAATGTCTTGATTACTAAATTATCATAATTAGTGTGTTATTAAGCCTCTAATACGGTACAATTGTCCTCGTATATTATTACCGTTTATGCGATTGATATGATAGTATTCTCTGTGACTTTTGTTGCTTGATAAAGGCGTGCTATGTAGCAACTTATAATTTAATCATGCAATTTCGTAATTTTATGTTCATTATGGTAGGTATTGAAGTGCTTGATGATAGATTGATTTAATTAATCACTAAGAGTTTTCGTTATAAGTACGCGCACATAACGAAATAATTTCATTTGTAACGCATTTAATTTTGTATGCGTAATAATTGCATAAATATTGTTTTACAATATGATGTAGATATTGGAGTTTAAAGAATCACCAGGACGACAGTCTGAATGCTGAGGATTAAATATATTTAAGACATATGTATACTACATGTAAAAGCATTTTAAGTACTCGTTAAGTTCTACGTATGTACGCTGCGTGTAAAATCATTATAAGTACTCGTTAAATATTAAGTAAATAGTAAGTCCATACGAAATAATAATGTTTCACGAATATAATTATGGCACTAGAAAGAAAGGAACAGTTATCAATGGATAAATAAGATATTAATAGTACTGCACCTAAACTAAATAAAAGAATTTGTGCTATTTTTAAATTCTATTGTAAAATTTGTTTCCCATTGTACCACTTACTTTGTAGAATAAATTAATATAGTATTTTATATTTCATGTTAACTAGACTGTGGATGTTTATGCAATTTCATACTTTTACGGATTCAGATAAAGAATTAAGATTTAAATAAAAGTATGTCTTATCTTATATTAGACACAAACAGTATACCATGTATTTGATTGTAGAAATTTTCTTTGTTTTTTGCATTCATGCACATTCTCATGCGTTTTCTCACATTTTCACTTGTCACAAATGCATCAACATCAGCAGTCTAATGATAACTGTAGTTTCCAGCCCCATACGGTAGTATCTGATTCCCTAGCTCGAAGTTACGTGTAGGCTTATCAAATTTGTAAAATAACAATTCATCGATTAACCGGAAAACGTCCAGATTCTATTTCCCTGGCTATCGATGGATGTGTGAGAAGTATAATAGGCATTATTGGCCGGTTTGTTGTATTGACTTCTAGGAGTAGTTGTGGCACGAGATTCGTAATTGCGATCATTTCCAAACAAACGATCAAAAATTGAACCGCTTCCAATGGTGTTTCTTGATCCAGTGTTACCGCTGACTCTTCCTCCAAATCCGTTGGATGAAGTTCTTGGTGGTGGCGGGGGTGGCGCTGGTCTGGAACCTCCTGGTTGTCGAGTAGGATATCCTGGATATGCTGTTAATTTGGAGAGTGGTAGTAAAAAATTAGCGTACTAACAACCGCGGTATGGACTCCAACACGCAATGGACTAGGATTTTTTTAGAAAATTAATTATTTTACTGGTTACAGTAGTTATAGTTCAAGAATTATTTTTCAAGATTTAAATACATATTTCAATGCAAAACAAAGCATTATATTACGGTACGAGGCTTGAACTCAATACATAAATTTTGTTGTTAAGATAAACGGCGAAGATGCAGGAAATCTCCAGGAACTTGTATCATCGCTATTTTTATCTTAACCACAAAGTTCATGTATTAAGTTCAAGCTTTGTACTGTAAAGTTACGCGTTGATTAGAATGAAAATATATATTTTAATCTTGACAAAAAAATTCTTGACAACAACGTACACCCTTAAGAATACCCATAGGAATTAAAGTTCGTCTGCTGATTAAGTTTTAATTGCAATTTTGATTAAGATTAAAGGTCATTAAAATAGCATGTTAGTTAATATTACATGCTAATATTATAATGCAGATATTTCGATTGCGTTTCATAAGCATGCATCGTTATTGATGTTAGTTGTCTAATGTGTATGCTTCCTGTCAGAATCTTTCATACGATGTATGCTCTCATTTTGAACTTCCACTCTTCAATTTATACGCCAACAGATTACATTAGGTATAAAAATATAAAAGTTTTCAACCAGATCTTATTACAATCAGTCTATAAACATAACCTAAGTCTCAACCTGACGGACATTACAATTTAGCTACATATACAAAGTTCAGTAGCCAATAAATTTTGCTTATTGTTGTTCTTCTAACAGACTACAACCTTACTTAACAATTATTCAATCATTAGGTGCAGCGCAGTTTTCGCAAAAAATGTCTATAATTACAATTTTAATGTTATTAGTATGTAAACAGTTATAATGATATAAAAGTAATAGCATGCTCTCAAAGAAGTATAAAAGTATTAACAAAAACGTATTAACGGTGAACTGAAACATAACGAAGGACAATATTAAAGAAATAAAACCGATTTATAAAAATGGCTTCGAGAATGCTGAAATTGTTAAAAAGAAAACAAGTTTAGGGGTCGCTTAAGAACTATAACATACAATTTACATCATACTACGGCGCTTACCAAAGTAGATAAGAAGTGTCAAGAGTTCGACGCGATAAGGTGATCGATGAATATTTGTCAGCTATAGCTTTATGAAATTAATGGTAAATTTTGTTTACAGACTACTTAATGACAGATACTAGAGTAAACCTGCGAATTAGTAGAAATGGTATTATATTTATTCCAGGTCAACAATTGTATAATGGTACAATTACATTCATTGCACATATGTATATATAAGTGCAGAAACAATTTTATATTATTATATAAATAAATTTGTATCCATGCATGTAAATATGTCGACGGCACTAATGCCAGGAAAATCATTCATCGGACGGCAATAAGTGTTTCGTTCGCAACGAAAACATGTTATCGATACATACATTGTGCATCAGCTAAAATAGAGTATTAAATATACACGTGACATTTTGTCTTATTCGAAACAATGCAATGCTAACAAGCGTTTTCTTTATTAAGAAGGTGCTCTTTTTTTCTTAACCAGTTTCGAGACACATTTCATCATTTTTTTTGCAATCAAAGTACTTGACATGAATTTCCGAAATTTGATATTTTGTGTTTTGTATTAAATTTTGGGTTTAATGTTTTTGTGCTAAATCGTACATTTCATTATAAGTTTGTCAATTTTGAAATTGATTCAATAGAATTTGGTAGAAATATTTGAATGGAACTAAGCAACAAGAATATCAACAAACAAAATCTGTTTTTTAATCCAGGGAAAAAAAGAGTACCTCCTTAACCCCGTAGTGTCAGGTACCAATATCGAGTTAGCCGATTCATTGGAATAATTCCACTCAAAGGATCGATCATCTTGAAGGATGTTTGTATAAGTATATTTGCTAACAATTAGCTGGAAGTCCTTCAAAACACTTCATCGTGACTTCGCAGATTTTCAAATGTATCAAAATACTACTATGCGCCCTCTCACAACGCTCTTTCTAAACCTTAAAGATTTAGTTATAATAATAAGCGCACCAGGTACATTAAAATAATTTAAACTTGATCCGACATATTATGTCCTAAGGGATTACTTTCTAATTCTGCGTTGACTATGTGCATAATTATTATAAAATGCTTTGTATACATTTTTGGAAAAACATCAATTTATGTTCTTTAAGAAGGTCTATCGAAGAAGCATTTTAATTAATTCGCTCCTGTGTTACGTTTAAACGATTAATATAATTAATTCATGATTTGTATCATCAAGTAACGATTAAGTTAAATGAGACGAAGTATAAAAAATAGAAGAAGCATCTACCTCAGACGAAAGGATTTTATACTACCTAGGTAACGTTTCGAAAATTCTTATTAACTGGTCAATGTTAGAGACTGTTTCCTGTTGTTGTTAATTGTAAATGCGTCACGTGAAGGCAAATGATGTGCTGGCATGAATTATTGGAAGACATATAGGCAATAACCTATGTAAATATAAGATTACAAACATAATTTTAACGGTGGACACTATTTCAATGATTGCTATTCAAACAAAAATGATATAAATAAACTATCCTTATTTTAAATATCGGTGATCGTGATCATCGTGGAGTATCATTCTTTAAATTGTATTTTCAAATTATAAAATACGCGATTCAGAGTAATACTACTTTCTAAAGATAGACAAATGTATAAAATAAATGAAAAACAATCCTTTTTACGTTAGCGTCTTAATATTATTGAGTACACCAAATTCAACGGAAAGTTAAGTAGTAAATAATTCAGTTCGATAAAATGCCCATGTCTATCTAACATTTCAATTCGACAACCCCCATCGTTCCACGCGTTAATTGTATCGCCCAACCATATATTTATACAAAGTGTATAACAAAAATACGATACCAAAACCAAACCGAGTCAAATAAAGTCATCGCTAAACTCGAAAATTTGGAGAAATACTAGTATATTACTAGTAAATATAATTTCAACTCTTAATCCGTTACTTGATAACGTGGCTCCGAATTACCTGCAGTCAGTGGTGTGTAAACAAGACGAAAAGGCTTAAAAGTTTATAAGGCTTTGATTTGACATAACCATAAACACGCAACGATATTACTAAAATTACCATGTCTCGATATTCAGAGACAGACCTGTGACGAACAAGTGTCGATAGCGCGATGTTTCGTTACTCGGGCGCGTCAAGTAAAGACTGAATAAAAGAATCGAAGCTCTACACACGTGATCACGATCTTTTGGCAACGAGCATAACGAGGCACGTTAGACAAACTACAATTAAAGATGGAGCCGCCACGGCAGCGTTGTTCCTGCGATAAACCGAGTAACTGTGACGCTGGTTAGGATTGTACGAGTAAGGATAATTCTGTTGGCCAGGGATTTGTTGGGGATATCCCGGGGCGGCTGGATATCCAGCAGGTTGCGCGGGGTACGGAGGATAGTTTTGGCCAGGCATAGGCATCTTGTTGTGCGTCGGGTATGGCGGATATCCTAAGTCGTGTTGTCGATTTCCCTGGTTCGACGAAGGATAAGGCGGATATCCGCTGTTAGAACCGGTGTTGCTAGGGTACGCTGGATAACCCAAATTACCGCCGGAATTCACTTGACGATATCCTCCAGCAGGATCGACAGGGGCGGGGGGTGCATTAGCATTCGCGTAAGGGTTCGAATTGCTGGCACTGTTGCTGGTTTTATCGGGACCGTCATTGGTGCTGATAGGCTGTCCATTCACGTAAGAAACGCCCGCCGATTCGTATCCTGAAAAGATTGTCCTGTTCTCGTCGTCTTTGTTCTTTTCGAGCGCAACTCGAGCATTGGGGAGAGGATTAAAGAGAGTCCAGACAAATGAAAAATGTGCGAGAGATATACCAGGTTGCCTCTGGAATACAAACCTCTAAGACTACGAGGGGATTAAAATCGACTGGGCACTCGGAACTACTTCTACGGGTATGGATCCGTGAGTCAATAGGGAGGGTAAGTATGTTTAACTAACATTAATGAAACGATCCTTTCAGCAGTGAGAAGAAACTGTACATTGGAGATATTACGATTTAGGTTCGGGACCTGACGAAAACCAGATTTAGAATCTCAATTTTATTTAGTATGGTATGAAAGGGTTGTACGAATGGTGATATTAGAAGGATATTCATTTCTAAAAAATGGCTGTCATTTGCAGTAAGATGTACATATATTTTAATCAAGAACAAAGTAATATATACGTTTAATAACATTTATATATTATTACATGCATTCATATATAATATGTATATATTACTTTGTTTTGAATTAAAATATATGCATGTATATCTTACTGCAGCTGACAGTCATTTTTTGGAAATGAATATCCTTCTAATATCATTCATAAGTATATGTAATAATATATACAATATAAGATATATTTAAAAATGGCCAAGATATAAATTTCCAGAATTCGATTGAGAAATATGAGATGTAACCAACGGAATCATCACCAACCCCATAGTTAACAGTTTGAACAGACAATCCGAATGACAAATGTTAATATTATTCTGTCAAACATATGTGCATACGAGCTTCACCATCTCATCCAAACTACTATTTCTTCAATATAATAAACTTCACTCATCTCCCCCACTCTTTATCCAACCCAGGCTCTCCGCAGCTAACCCCTAAGTCAAAACCGCCACACGTCACCAATCTCCTTCAATCCATGCTTCTATAAAGTAAGTATAGAGCTCACCTAGGTATTCATCAAGGCTAGCTCCAGCAGCTTTGAATTACGACGAATTTAGCATATCACCAACTGAAGTAGTGGAGATGGTAGACGCATACTAATGCATTAGTCAAATACACGTGACACGCTTCTTCAGTGTGATTGTCGTCTTCACCACTCCGCTAGATGGTATGCTAAATTCGTCGTAATTCAAACCCCCCGTAGCTGGGTTTAAAGAACACTGGTTTACCTTAATCTTTTTTCCCTTCACACTTTCCTTGATCTCCTTAGTTCCCATTCTCTCTTATCATCGTACGATGGATCTTCCTATATCTACTTTCTCTTATTCTTCAGTTTCCTTTTTCTCGATAATAGCTACCCATTTTCACCTTATGTCATTCATTCATGCAACAACCGTAGTCTCTTCTCCTTCCACCTTCCCCGCTAATGCTCTCATCCATTCTATGTTCCCTGCAACTCTTATCTCCACCTACAGGTCCTCCTTGCGTCCTTTCCCTCCTACCTAAGTCCTTTAACAATCAAGTTGCGTGTCCCGTTCTCTACCTTTCAGTCTTCCATCTTTCTAACCCTCTTTTCCATTCCTACATACTTTTACACTTGACCCGAACTCTCTTTACTTATGCAAACACTTGCCTAACCTCCCTGCTCACTCATTCTCAGCTCCTAACCTTCACTATTTCCTACGACATCGCTACTCTGTCTTACCTGACCCTTCGTTTTCTTCCCACCCTACAACCTTTTTCACTTTCAACAACCTCTTCTTACTTACGAAAGTAACTCAGAATTCGAATCGTAAAGTACGTAACTTGCACCTGAATATCAGCAGTCTATTAAAAATTGATACTCTTTTTAACTACACCATTTTCTTGTAATATGCTTTATAAATTGAGATTGTGAGAAGGAATTTCTTAAGGGTTGAAACGTAATTCGTAATACTTTTTGTACAGTTTATTCATGCCTACCGCGACGAAAATCTAACGGATTAACTAAGAATCGTGTCAATTGATAGACTCTTGCTTTTGCATCATGCTTCATCTGTCTGTTCGATAGACAGAAAGCGATTAGACGGTCATAGGGTATGGATAACTCTTCAGCGACTGGTTGATTTTGATACGAACATCGCTACACAGCTACAAGCTGAAAAACCTTTCACGGAAAGTTGGAAATTTTAAGGTGACTCGTTTTAGTGGAGTTAGTTTAATGGAGGTGCTGCGAAAAGTTCAAAAAATTGTGCGGTTATCTGTTCCTGTATCACGTATGCAAAAATTATTGGAAAGCGTTAAAGTGCACGTAAAGAGAACAGGCCCATGCTACATGCGATCCCTATTGTGTTGTTAAAATAGCAAAAAAGTTATTAAAAACGATTCATTCTAATAATAATACTATATACCACATATGTAAGTTTTTTAAACTCAACAAATCTTCGACTCCACATTTCTACATTTCATATGAATAAAGGAACATAAAGTTTAAACATGATTACACGATTAATAGTAGTCTAAAAATTATTATTCAGTTTCCTCTATTTTAATGATGATTATTTTCGTAAATTACAACGAACTATATTTCACGTTGCAAGTAAACAATTCACGCAGAAATTTAAGCCCGAATCAATTTGTATTTTATAAATTGTTTTTATAAATTGTCTTTACTATAAAATAGTTGAAAAACAAATATTACAAAACATGTCTCCTGTTAAAGATCACGTTGAATACAAAGTACACGCTAACGAAAATTTAATCCTTAACTGCATAAAGCACTCCTGCATCGTCAATTTCGCTTCCTGCTAGAGCAATACACTTTTTCTTTCATATCGGCGGGATGGTAGAAGTTTATGCGTTCGAGAGCAATTTCTCCAAAATCCTATAACACTGCGTGAGTATATGCGTATGCACGCGTTTGTGTGCAGAGGGAGACGATAATGGAAAGGTCGTGTTCGAAAAAGTTAAGGAGAGAAAAAATCTGCTGTACAAGCTCTTGAGGTTCTCGACTTTACATTACAGACCACTTTACACGGCGCAATACGACTCAAAATTACAAAATAACGTTCCAATCTATTCTCGTTATCAAATTCTATCGCTACGCGCCTTTTACGAGTCTAACGCGAGACTTAACCTACCCAAGGTTCGATGGCGAATCAAATTAAATAGAAAATATGCAAGAGCTTGTACTGTTCACGCAGTCGTTACGCTGTCGTAATATTTGACTGAGGAAAAATAATTTAGTATTGGATTTGATGTGACACTGAAATTATTTATACAGTTGGAAATTAGAAATTAGAAATTGTCAAAATGCAACACCAAATACAGAAATATAGAATGCAAAAATAAAAAAGGATTGCGATGTGATTTACAGATTATTATTATTATAGTATATCGGAGAACATGTTATTGCTCGAATCATGTTTAACCCTTTCAGGAAGAAACTTGCAGTTGGGATACTGTGGCCATTAAAAGAAATCACATTAAACAGTAACTCGCCGAAATAGTGCATTGATAAATAAATCATATTGAGAAAACAATTTTATTAGAATGAAGAAAATATTTAATTAGAAGCGGAGCACGGAGGTTTTTACGCTGTAGCAAGCAGAGGATTGCAATAGCTTAAAATTCAATTCCCAAATATGACTACGAAATCATTCGACCAGTTTCCGCAATTGCATATTACAAAGTGAAATTATTACTTTAGATACGAATTTTAGAATTCGTTGATTACGTATGTAATATATTTCGTGCTAAATATCGGAAATTGTATGTGGTAACAAATCATACGCAAATGAAATTAATACGGTCCTGCGAACAGAAGACTATTAAACAATTCAATATCCAATACTTGTCACTAAAATTTCATGGGAAATACAGTGGCAATTCAGTTGACGCGTGCATTGAGATTTCAATCACTATCGCACGATCCTCTTAACCGCGTGAATCATTTACAGGCATTTTGTTCACCAACATGCAACCATGCTCTTCGATTTTCGAACTGGTCGAACAACATGCACGGACAATCGGCCACGGTGTAACCAAATGGACCATATAAGGATTTAAAAACTCACCAATTGCGGTCGACTTCTTCACGCATGTTGGCACACCATTTTCGGTTTTGCAGTATTCGTTTTCGCCGCAAACAGTACTTGCGCAGTTTGCTCCTGTGAATAAGATACGCGAAATGCACATGTAGGATGATTGTTGTAAATAATTTTATAGAAATAACATTTTATTTAATTTTGTTTTTGTTATTGTAAATTTTATACTAAGTGTAACTATTTGTTTAACGTTAATATTTAGATTCTTGAAGAGGTTTCTAAAGGAGGCGATAACTTGTCAAATAGATAAAATTAAAATATGCCTTTTTAACACTATTTACTAATGTTTCCAGAAAAAGTAAAATAAATATAGACACGAATATAGATAAAAATCAATAGACAGCGGAAGGGCTTAAACTATACTGAATTTCAAAAATAAAATTGTTCGACAGGATTCCTTGCATTTGGTGAAGCTGAATACGAATTTGGATTGAACTGCAAGTATTAATACATACAATTACTTAGGCAATAATTTCGTAATTATTTCGTTGGGGTTTAGCGCGACAACTGACCTAATTTATTTTGCATTTATTGAAACGTTAACGTACAGCTCATTGGCATTATCGATCACAAAGCGCGTACGTAATTTCATATGCGGTTAGTCGCGAACTTACACACAATGTATTAACATTTAATGATCTGATAATTGATTGATGGGTTATACAAGAACCGATAATTTATTCACAGAAATTGAAGGAAGTTATTCTCGTACTACAATTCCTGATTGAGATTTAATTAACTTCTTGTACGTCAAAGTGTGCTAATTCATAATATGTATATTATCTTGTAAGTTTAAAGTTACATGTTCTTTTTTTTTAAGACGGCGATTAAATTTAAATTATCACCAATTTAAATTCTCATTCATAACAATTTAAAAAAATCTAATTTTTAAAAATCCAACCAATCCATGTTATGCAATAACAGATCCTTTTTTTTAAATTGGTATCTACTAAAATTATATGTCTGAAAGAGGTTTGTGATTACTTAAATTTTGTGCTTAGTAATCAATCCTCTTCTTGATTGGATCATTTAAGTTCACGAAAAATCCTGAAAAATAACTCCCTAAGGGAGATACTAATAATAAATATCCCCCGCAATACTATTTCCCTGTGAAGCCAATCAATTGTTCGCGATTGTACAGCAAGTCTAAATCGATTCAGGGTCACCCTACGAATATTTATTCACCTCTGGCCTTCAACCAAAATCTGCGCATGAACGCACACAGTTCACAAAACGCATCTACCCTGAAACTGGGCAGACGACTCCATTTCTACCCGCCTCGTACGTAGCGTCCATTCTTGATTGCAATGGCGTATGAAATATATTTATGGAAAGGTCAACCGCATTCTTACCGCCTGGATGAGCTTTCGCGCAAGTCGGATAACGGCCGCAGTTATCTCGTCGGTAGATCGAGCATGGATCCTCTTCCATCACGCAGACCTCATCCCTCATGCATCCAATGTCCTTGCATGTCCTCCCATATTCTGCGGACAGAATAGTAATTTCTTTGAGTTCTCCTTTAGTGGGGAAAGTTCGAGTAGTAAGTCGCGATCCCGCGATTGGGATATGGTTCATTAAAACTTTGCTTGGGGAAAGAAACGTGTCATAAATGGAATTTATGTTGAAGCCTCTGATGTTCGCGATGGTGCGAGTCAGTTCAGATACTTTAATTTCGGGTAGCGCGAAAAGTAGTCGAGAACGATGCGTAGTTCGGTGCAGTGCTTCCATTTAAATATTTACACGATCGTGGTTTTTTACTAACATTTAAAGCGTACTCTTTGGGCTTCTGTATGTCGTTAATTTATTATTCAAAATTTCTATTCTACAGAGATGAGAAAATTCTAATCAAGATCAAAAGAAGTCGAATTAGAAATTAAAGTTGAATAAACTTTTGTAGAGCTCTACACGTGGATATGCTTTCAATGTTTACATTACATACATATATGTATATTTTATATTAATTATGTACGTATGGTTGTGTGTGTATATATATAATTAAGTGTAATCAATCTAGATTTAAGTTTCAGATGTAATTCAGTGTTATAGTCGAGTTAAGGACTTCGCACACTCAAAATATACTCGTACTCATACTCACAGATTTAAATTTAACAAACGACAAAAAGATAAAATTTAGATCTAGTCTTAAATTAAATATTGTTACGAAATTTGTATGTATTATATATTATGTTATAACAGATGATTCGAATAACTGTTAAATTTAATGACCATTGTGAATAATTGCGAGGTTTTTATTCATCTTTTATCCTCATAAAATTCTGCTCCCGATTCTAATTAATGATGTACGTTAAACAAGCACGAACATTTTCGATTAAAACACGTTGTTTATCTCATGACAACTTTGAGCCGATGCACGCCAAGTTTTGCTTCAGAACGCGTACATGTGCGCTTAGTTGACCGTGCGACGCAAAACTATTAAAGGGAGCAAGTATATTTACATTCAGATGACTTCAACTCAATATTCTCGATCCCAGGGTAAGCTTCTCCAAAACTTTGGACAGAAACTGTGTAACTAAACCTAGCATAATTACATTTACGCGAACCTGCTATTTAGTAGCTGAAGTGTAACTCGGTACCTACCAAATACGATCCTTGACCGCAATTAGTGATTTACGCGCACTTGCACGCTCAAATTATGGTTTCGAAGGTATCTAATGTTACCGAGGAGGAGATACATTTACGAAACACGCGAGTACTGTAGCCAATATGGCAATTACCATTTAGAAAGAGCCATAAAATAGAAATATTTCATAGTGGCAACAAATATTTCAAAAGCCATTTTTTTCTAATTTTGATTATTGTATTACATAAAGAGATGTGTGTTTATTTGTTCATAAGATGTACATTGCTTTTATATAAGGAATTAGATATACTAAAATAATCTTTTTTTTTTAAATAAGTTTATTTATTTATGCCTTTTTTGAAAATTGATTTCATTTTATTTAAGACAGTATGTATTATTCGCTAAACCATTATACAAGCAGATATAGCACAATAATTATTTCTATTTTAATAATCAATTATTTGGAATCAGTTTAGATTTAAATTTTGATAGGAAATTATTAATCTAAAATTCTTCTTAAATCTTCCTACTTTTACTTAAAATTACCGCGTTTCAATCCTAATCTCTTATACTTGCAAGCCTTCTAATGAGAAGGATAAGGATAAGGATAATCAATGGATAAGTATTGAAACTACCAATTACCAATACCGAACCTTTTACAAAACAATTATATGTATTGCTTCAGGCACGACTAACTAAATCTGAATATTATCTAGTCTGCACCCTCTTTTGCATAGAATGTTATTGAAAAACTTCACGACTTCTTCGTGGCAATATCCCCGCTTAGTAAGTATCCGAATTAAGGTTTCATGGTCGAAAAATACAACGTCTATTATGCATCTAGCCGATGTTATCCGACCGAGGCTCGCATCAGTGCAACGTCGCTAATCGTAATTCTATTCAAGCACCACGGTGTCATCCCCATATAACCCCATCGATTCTCAATTACGCGACCAGCGATAGAAGAAGGAAGACGCAAGAAGGGAAAAGAGGAATAGAGAGAAACAGCTGGCGAGTTAACGCCCAGGTTCGTGTTACCCATAACTGCCTACGTGCTGGAAGGTTACGTGGAAAAGGAAGGAAAGGGTGTGGTGAAGGGGTGGAAATATTAAAACTAGGTTAACGACTCTCGCTCAAATTGTCCTCATAGGTGGATCACGTTCAAAAACAAAAGGATTGAAACAAACGATGGATGGACGTTAAACAAATAAAGAATATTCAAAGGGTGTTTAACTTTGCATAGCACACGTCCGTTCTGCATAGGCTGACAAAATTATACGATGTAAATTAAGTGGATACGGTATGTTACATACGCATATTGGCGAAATGTAAATTCGTGGCCAAATTTGGTTACTTAGAAATACGCGCGTCATCCACCAATCTACTATCTCGTGCAAGAAGTTTGCGTTATTTGCATGATAATATGTTATCTATGCAACAGGGTCGCATTAAATGAAGAATAAGGTTACTATAGTGGCACAATAATACCGTGGAAGAAATAATAAATCTATTTACCAGATTACGTTAAACATTTTTTTAATTGACAAAGTTACAAGTACATTCTTTTATTTTATGTAAAAAAAATATTTACTAATATAAACGTTCTTCTATCTTACAATACATATGAGCTGTTTATTTTGAAAGTGGTATAAGTTACATTTCCGAAAACACTAATAGTAATTACAATATCCCGTTAACCCTTAAATATCACAATTTAAAAATGAAGAAAGTATAAAAACGATTCTATTATCCGAGAATTCCCTTATGAAACCACCGATGTCTACCTATTAATTAAGATAGTCGAGGTTCTACTTTATTTACAAATTGTTAATCGTTCAAAGCTTTTTTGAATAAAGAAAAAGTATTGAAGAATGCACAGAAAGAAATCCAAAGTCTGTAACAACTGTTCCAACTAATGAATGTCTATAAATTAATCTAACTGTCAAAGACTCGCCCTGCTTCATTAAATACTTTATAACTTTATAACATTAATACTTCATAATTTCAAAAATGTTCTCTATTCATTTATTCCTATAAAAGAAAACATACACGCCTATAATGATGGAAAATTAATGACAAAACAATAAACGATATATTTATTAATTTTTTGTATGACTGTAAATGCATATGCGGTTACAATCGTTACATTTTGCCGCGATATTGATTCTGCACTTGTAATTAAGGTCAGGCAATTAATTACAAGCAATTAATCAAATATACTCCAACACTGTTTAATAATTGGATATCGGTAATACGGAATCTTCTCTACTGAATTAATAAGTCGAATAATGGAAATAAGCTCAAAGCATGGAAAAAAAAATAAGTTAAACAATACTCTATACAAGCGTACATAGTTTAAATAATAACATTTAATTATATTTAAACAATAAATATAGATATTTTGTATAAACGTTTCGATTTAGGTCTTTTTCATTCGAGTTTATAGTTCTATTTTTATTTAATTGCACTATGGTGATCGCGCTGGAATTAGAAATCTTGCAAGTTACCTAATTTAAAGTACTCTTTAATTAAAATGTATGTTTGACGATTGCATCGAAACGACAATAGAACATTGTACAAAACTGTTGGAAAACAAATCATTATGAGGTGTCATATTCATGTTTGTTCGTACACAAGCCACTATAATTGGGTACTTAATCATGTGGATGTTTCTGTTAGAAATCAGTAATGGAAAACATATTGATATTAGCAGGAAGTCAATTTCACAATGCACTCGCATATAATTTTCAAAGCGTACCATTAACACGTATTAACTTTAAAAATATACCGTTTCCATCAGGTGACGTAAAGTTTACTAGGAACAAAATGATTGGGTAATTTAAAAATCACTTTGCTCGGCAGAATTAATTTCCATCACTTTCAGGGTTCCTTCATCGGATGTTTTACGGTTTGGAGATAGACGGGAAATTAAGTTTTTTAAGTTCAACGCAGCAAGTTTTACGAGCTTAGATAATTATTCTCAGAAGTTTTGATTGCGTTTGTAAGTTGCGAGCTTCTTTACGTTCAAAGAACTACTCTCGTCGTTTTTCTCGCAAAGGTTAGCTTCATCAGCACTAACGATGATGTATGTAAAGTTATTACGATTCAGACGAAAGATTTGTTCCAACTGCATAATCTCGTGGAAGCAGTTTGCCTAAATTCTAATAACGCGTTTAGTTCAATCGAATGTGGAAGATGACCCGTGATTAAATTAATAAAAATAAGGACTCAGAATGAAATTTTCAATTCTTCCAAATTTTGAACGAGACATAGGGATTGACCTTCCAACAATTATCTTCAAACAAAAATTACGAGAAAGATTTATAGCCCGTAAAAGGAAAAGAGAAATAGAAACGGGCAGAGTTTTATTGCTGTTGCGTAAAACCGGCGAATAAATCGCGTGATAGCACGAAAAGGGTGGAGAAATAATTGTTAACTCAGTGGAAACGATTAACGAGATTCCTCTGCTGGTAAAGCGAATTCGAATACGTCTGGAAAAGGTGTCCCTCTGTGGCCTTCAACAAACGTTGCTGATTACATAAAACCTCTACTTAAAGACAATTCTTACGTGAAAAAACGCAATTCCCACGAATAAGTAAATTATTGTTTGTAAATACACATCATCTGCACAAAAATGTGATAAAAACACAAACAAGAAATACGTATCTATTCACAGTTTAACGTTATTTTAATCTAACAGCAATATATACTTATTTCTATGTCGTGAAAAGTATTTTAATGGCAGTTGTAATACAAAATAAAATAATTAAACATAAAATATCAAAAGTCGATATTTTTTATGTGTAAGGACCTCAGAACATATTCCAATAATTTCATTTGAATTTTGCAAATTAAATGTATTATTAAATATAAGGGTTATGATGATAAATGGAAAAAAAGATAAATAAATATGTAAAAAACAAATATGTTTGAACCGAAGCGTTTGATACTCAGCAGATTGGATCTTAAATCCTTCAGTTTCCATTGCGGTTTCCTTTACTCTGTTTTAACGAGATTAGAATACGGAAGAGGACAAAGACGACGATTACGACGAAGGTCGATGTAATTATATCGATCGAGTCGGAGATTAAAACCGAACATTTGTTTCCATTAGGTCCAATTAATCCTAATCATACCAAGCGTTACTCTAGAGCTATTTAATCGAACCTGAATATCACCGTTTAACTAAATTCGTTTATTCTAGTGATTAGTTTTGCGTTACCATGTAAAGTCAATTGTACATAGATATAAATTAAAACGATATCTTGATAACAATTATTGAGATTAAAATAGTGATTAGGTATGTTTAAAGCTCAAATATTGTTTTTTTACGTACTAGTGTAAGACGTTGCACTTGGTATCGACGAGATAATCAATATCGTCCCTAAAAGGACACCCAGTGTAGAACTGGAAAACATCATCTGAAACAAACAAAATTTTCATTTTTTTATGTACGGTACAAATATTTGTAGCTCAAGTATTTTTCCAGCGGATTTGTTGCAAATCCCTTTAATATTGTTAAAGAAGTTATTTGTACAAATTAATTGTTAAATATAATATTGAAATCCTGAAAGGTCAAATTATTATTCAATTTGGAAATATCACAACTTTACCATTCCATCTCTTAATAATATGAATGATATTATATTTCAAGTCGTGGAAATGGAGCAATCACACTGCATAACGATTTACTGATTCATTTGCTCAATAGATAAGAAACGAAAGATACGAAATGCAGAAGGAAAGAAATACGAAACGTGGATGCCCTTTGACATTATGAAAAACCTAATATTTACGTATCGCTAAAAAAAATGCATCGATAACACGCGTATACGCTGCGGAAAATAAATGGAATTAGAACACTCAGAAATTCACGAATAGGCAATACGTTAATTTAACTTTTATAATATGAACAATATTAAATTCAGTTTTCATATTTATTTCAGTTGAATAATTTGGATCTAACAACATCATGTAGAGTAATTTACATACGGAAATCTTCTATACTTTTTATGAAATATATAATTTTTAATCTTTTGACATTTATCAAAACAGTATAGAGAGATAAAGTACTGAATTAAGACGTATGCTTTGCGCAATATCTTTTGTTTTACACTTACCGAGCGTGCAACAAGTAGTAAATAATTATACAGCAACCGATTGTGCGGTTACCATTAAAACGACAACGACAAGTAACAATGTCCAGAATAATTAAAAATGTTATTGCCAGAGTATCACTGTGACTTATCACAATATCAGATAATTAAAATAAAAGGCCGCACAGTATTTTAAATTTCAGCGCCAATATCGGTCGTAAAAACAGCCAATCACGCAGGCTGCGCAACTTAGTATCCTTTTTCTCGATCGTCCTTGTCTTACTCGGACATCCTAACCTCACTCGACACTTCTAACCATACCAGGGAAGAATCGCGCCCCTGAACGCGCCAAATAAATACGGTTCACGGATTTACTCTTCACGAAATGGACGCGTGATCAAATTAGATTTCCGGTCGTTCAGACCTCAGGCAGCGAGTATCATTCATGACATTTAAATTACAATGTTTCATTTGAATGACCTTGACTAGCCCCATATAGAAATCTCGTACTGCGCCGTTCGTCGTAATACGTGATAACGTTTCATTTTTACTTCTTTATACGTGAGTAATCACCACGTACATTCTTAAATAAACTAATAGTAACGTGTACGTGAGCACTGTAAACTTACCTGAGAAATATCGTTCACTAGCAACGTAAAGACACCCACTCCTCTATGTAGTCGGCACAATACTGAGCACTTTGTAAAATTCACTCGTTACTGACCTGACGTTGCCGTGAGTCAGAGAGGAATGGACGATGAAGTTGCACGCGAAAGAAAGAGCGGGAGAAGCTGCGAAAATGAGAGCGACATGGCGCGTGTGTGACGTAAAAGGAAGCAGAACACGGCTTTGAGCGCGCGTAATCTCTTTATGAACCACAAATGATGGAAAATGAAAATTTCTCAAAACATAATTCGTTTCCATTTTCAAATAATACTTCACTGTACGATACGATTACTTTTAATCTAATGATGCCAAAACTAATTCTATTCTGAAAGATGAAATTTGAATTTCAAATATAGTTTATTGCTTGCTATAATATAGGAAGATATAATGTACGTAATATGGACGGTTTTAGAATACGTACGCTTGTACTTCTATTGCTTAAAATACTTCTAAAAATACTTCTGAAAATTACTTCCAAGTAAGCATATATATTAAGCACTTACAGAATTGATATATTCAAGATTGTTTTCGTGTATTTCTAATGTTTGTACAGATAGTTTATTCATTGCATTTCTCAGCAAGAAAGGAATGGATTTTTAAATATAGAGTAATTCAAACAAGTTTATACGATAAAATCAATTTTATCAGAACGATAGCTCCAAGACAATAAGTCTAGCTCCAATAATTCTGCAGCATTCATAAAATTGAGTAAGGTATTGGCAAAGTTTTCAAGCGATCGGAGCTCATCGTTTATTTTTAAGTTCATCTCATGTCAGTTTCTTTCAATTCCATCGATAAAGTTATGTTTTTAAAATTTCAACGAAAACTGTTTTCAATTATAAATACTTTAATATGTTTCTGTTTTCAATGTTAATAAAAAAATTGCAAAAGCAGTGGAATCATTCTTTCTATTTAAAAAAAAACTGCTTACGAAATAATAATTAATTATTCATCAGATTTGGCCCACGGCGTGTATCCTCTGAATAGAATATTATTGTACCCTAAAATGTTGTTTTAAGTTGAGCGCATAAATCACCATTATATGAAAATTAATTTACAGCTGTTGGAAGTTTAATTAATTTAACATTCATTTTAGTTGGTTGTATCCAGGAATTAGTTTACGAAACAAGGAAATATTTGTCACTAATCCGAAGTCCACATTGACTCATATAACTCTGCATTGCAATTCTGTGATGTCACATTCTTGACGTGACGTATCATGATAGGAAAACAGAATTCTTCCGAACAGTCAATGAAGGAATGCAGCTTCATTGATCATTTTGTTTATCTGTATAACTGCTTTAGTAATGACAATTATTTTCCTTCCAATTCTGTTTATTAAAACCATTTATTATTATTCAAATGCGAAGAACCACAAAAATATTTGTATAATTTTCATTCTCAAACGATAAATATTCAACATCCAATGCTCATCGATATTACATTATTCATATCGAATAATAAATCATCAGATTAATATAATTTGCCCTTGGAAGTACATATTTTTGTCGACATGTATACATTTCTAAATTTTAAATTGCGATTTAACAAATTTCATTCGGAAACATTTTCGTCGATCTATTTTTTCGTCAATATTCCTTTTGCTTTGCGTATTCAAAAGTTGATCTATCACACTATCCTCGTGATTTCACATGCCTGCCTACAAAGAGAAACTGCACGGACGAATGTTCGCAAACATCTCACGTGTCAGAACGCGTTTAGCTCGACAGATAATCCTTGAGTACTCGGTTATTCTTTCCCTTTTATACGGCAGAGAGGCGAAAAATTTTCCAAATATTTGCACCTCGACGTTATAAAATGAACAAAAAGTATCAAAACGGAAAATGTCATCGATTGGCATACTTCTCATGCGACGAGCGCCACGAATTCCAGCAATTGATTCTGCACTTTTATTAATATTTCATAGTACAATTACGGCAGGAAAGTTGTTAACTGCTAAAGCGTCGGAGTTAAAGTTAAAAACTGTAGTTAAGAGAGTTATCAAGAACACGATTACTGACGATCGTTACAGTTAATGAAATCAAATGTACATAATGTACAACGTTTTAAAAAATGAAGTATGAAAATCTTCATAGCCTCATTTCTGTATTTATAGAAAAGTAAAAAATTTCTTTTAAACGTCTCAATTTGAGTTCTTTCATTATAGCGGACAGTTTAAAAATATGTAAAATTGTGTTAATTTGACACCCCTTACACCCCTTTCAATTTACGCCTCTTAGAATTTTCAACAAAAATCGTACCGCAACTGTAGATACAAGAACAATACATAGACGAAGATTTGTCGTTAGATTTGTAATCTATAACGAAGGTCTTCTTCGAAACAATAATCCAAATATTAACACAATTTTTCTTTACACTTTTTGTATCTATTCTGAAATATTCTCAGTTTCTTTTGTTCCTTACAACAATTTATGCTTTTCTCGATTTTGTATTACGCAAACGTTTATGTACGCATACCGGAAGAGAACTAAAAAAACGGAAGACTAAAATCGCACAATGAAAACTCTGTCGCATGTTCCATAAATAATTTCTCATGAAAAGATCAACGAAAAACTTCTATTCAACAAAATACTCAACATGCACCTACAGTTCCTGCGAACGAATCTGTGAAAATCTTTCTGATACGCTTCAACGCAACTTTTAAACACGTTGGTCGCCACGTCATTAATATACATAAGTGACATATATATAAGTGGCAGGCTTTTAAGGAAATAAACAAATTAATTTCGAAGGTGAGGTAGCAGTAAGAATAAATCTGGATACTATTCGTGAATTGGTCGAGATTAAAAAATTAAACACTAGGCCAAGTGTTAACTATAGAAATTTTCATGAGTTTTAGTTTAGCAGCCAATGTGTTAAATTCACTTTGGGATTATCCTCAGATTCCGTTTGGAGAATTCTTACGTAAAGTTTCCGCGTAGGAAAAATGAGGATCGTTTCACGTCAGACTATCATTCGGCTGTCCAGCTCGTTTCCAAACTTGTCCCTTCGATTGCCGCAGTCACGTAACTCTGAAATCTCACTGACAGGGAGTTCCGCCAAATCCTCACGTGTCGGAACGTTTCATCTTTGTGGAAGGCCCACCGTGGGTTAGCTCAGGCTTTTCGTGCTTTCAATGGCAGGATGTTCGATCCGGAGACTGCGCAAAGGTCGTCGTGGTTCGACATTGGGGGCAGGAACCTCGGACGGAGGGAATCTTGGGGAATTTTCGCAGAGACGCTTTTGCAGGATGAACGCCTGACGATGGTTCCTCTTACAGGCACGCGCACTGGGGTCGTTTCCCTTCCCCGTTCCCTTAACATCCACACATGCCCACGCATACTACTAATAATACACCTTTTCTCTGTCTTTTTCCGTTGTTTCCTTTCAGTTTTACATTTCCACGCTGCGCAGCGCTCTCCCTTTCCATTCTTCCAGCCAATGCACCCCATATCTCTGAGCTCGCTGCATATCGTCTCGTCTACTTGGATGCGTAAAAGCTATGAGTTGTCCCTTTTGTAGCCTTCAAACCTTCCGTTGAAGAAATTACCATCACTTGAAAATCCCGTCGCTTCTTCATCTTCCTGCTCTCTGCGTATTTTATTTAAACTCCGTCAACTGCATGATTAGTTGTATGTACGAAATAACCTTTCACCCACTCCTCCTACTTCTTTCCCGACTCTGTATAACGCTCCCACCGACTCGACTTTTAGAACGTATTTTGTCACCCTTTCATCTTTCTCTTTAACACGCCCTGCTTCCTCAATATCCCCTTTTTCTCGCTTATCGTCAAAGCGAACGTGCACGCGCGAACCTGTGCGTTCCTCGAACTTTTGCTTCGCGAAACTTTGGCACACTTTTGTTTTTTTGTTCTTGAAATATCGCGCGACCACGTACACCGGTCATAACCGTCCCGGAGCCACGCGTCTTCATAAAACTGATGCAAGCGCGAATACAGGAATGATTTCCGACTCTTGGGCTCTTTCAACGTTGCTTACTTTATCTCTTCAACTTCACCGTTTCCGCCACATCCAGACGATGGTCTTCATGACCGTGCACAAACAAGTGTTTGCTCTTTCATTCCCTGGCATTGTTCGCGCAGCAAAAGGTACATACCGGCGTACTCTATGGATTCCCCTATCCCTTGTGTTTCATTCTCCCGATATAAGACGTTGCATTTGCTATCAAAGAGATAACCAATATTGTCCCTAAGAGGTCACCTGGCGTACGACTGAAGAACATTATTCGAAGTGGAAGAACTTTCGCAAATCCTATGCTTCCGATGCGAATATCTGTGTCGCGATCATTTTTATTTGTAGTTTGATTGCTTCAGATGCGCGTCACTCTCTTCAACATTTGTTTGGAAAGGGTATTTAAGGACTCCTGGAATAAAATCATGAAACGAATGATTCTTCACTTCGTGAATGTCATGACTCTATTTTTCGATTTTTTAGTCAAATGCACGTTGTAGAATATAAAATTAATTCAAAAATATGTAGTATACTTTCTCTTTATCGAGGAGTGGAAAACACCGCAATAATATCTCTAAATCAAACCAATTTTTAAATTTATGAGTTTCTGTCTTAAGGTTTTTTTCTTGATATTTTTGGTTCAAGTTAAAGAAACGTTAAAAGTGTTTATCTTGAAACTATGTGCTTCGAGTTGGCCCGAAGGGCATCTGTAAATGTATAGAGCCGTTCAAAATAATTATTTCGACATGCCTATCTCAATTTTTTCATTGTTATAAAATTTATGAAATTTTGTATTAAATTTAAGCACGATCTCTGGCGCAAACTTATAGGATGATCTAATACGTTACGGATAATTAATGACTCGCTTGCATATCTTCTGACTTGCTTATTTCTCAGTTCAGGTTCATCATTCTCCTGAGATTTACTCTATGACTTATGTTTGAAGATTCGCTTTAATTAATGTCAGACACCGACCTGGAATTATCTACTATCTTAGCTCATTTTCTACGATGAAAGTATACTGTGCAGCAACAAGTGTTGTTAATCTTATTATACTTACCTTGTAATGCAAACATACTCAATATATACAAACTAACCTGTCTTCATACGTACTTTAAAGATTTTTTCTGTTATTTGTGTTTCGGAGATACGATCCCATTAATGGAAATCGATTCGCTACAGTAGTTCCGTATTTTCATCATGTAGAATGATACTATTCTTGTACCTACGCGTATCTCTTTAACTATTTTCAAAATTATGAAGAATGCTACGGTTTTGTCACTAATTGTAGAGTTTGCTTCTGTCTTCCTCCAGTGCCTTACATTCCTCAATTAAATGTTACACAGTGAAAGTCCTGTTGCAATGGTTGCATTTTGGTGGTTTCAATTTTCCAATTAAACATTTATGTGTCAGGTAAGTGTGTCCAATCCTTAATTTTGATAATGTGGTTCGAAGTATCATGTTGAAGGTAATGAAATAGTTTCTCCTGTTGACTTACGTATTCGATACAGTTTCGTTGTAATCATACTGGTCCATTGCTTGTTCCACCTTCCTTTGGGGATCTTTCCAATAAGATTTTTCATTTCATTCAGTGCGCGTGGCAGCTCAATGCGCGGTTGTTCGCGGTTTCATTACCAGTTATTCCAATATGCGATGGTATCCAAACGAAGCCAGGTTCAATATTTTTTTCCGTAGGTATGGTTATTAATTGAGCATGTATATCTTGATTTCTATTGTTAATAGTACAGTTTTTGAATCAGAAAGCATTACAAACTGATTATTTACTGTTGCTTTTATGTATTTTATAGCCTGTAAAATTGCATAGGCTTCACATGTGAAGATTGTTATTCCCGTAGGTAGTTCAGTTTTGTTTGCAGAATTCTCAACGACATAACTCCGACTGTAAAGGATTAATCTTGTCCAAGTTTTGATACGAGAATACTACCCCCACAGGTGCAAAAGTAACCCCGTTTCACTATCCCATCGTGCTCCAGAGGTTCCCTTATCTCCCTCGCCTCTTTCTCCCGATATCGGTGCGTTTCTCCCGCGTGACTGCGCGCGCGTCTCACCGCGTTTTCGAGAGGGTGCTGCGCGGCCGACGGGCGTCGACCGTCGACCGGTAGTCGAATTCGTAGCTCCCTCCAGGCAGGTACGTTCGTTCCTCCGGTGAAACGGACCCGACACTCTTTCCTCGATCCTTTAAAAGCGCTGGCAGGACTGCCAGTCGCCGGGTGGGGGGGGTTGTGCACCCCGTTTTCTTCGCGGCGGAGCTTTCAGTGTTGCTTCTCGGTACGCGAGTTCGCGTTAACGATCGAGGAAGCGCGGTACTGCGAGTGTCGCAGCGCCGTGTGGACTCTGCTGCAGTAAGTGATCGTGGAGGGTGCTGAGAGCGAAGGGGTGAGAGAAAAGGGATGATCGTAGGTGAAGAGACTGTTTCCTGGGGAAGGAATCGAAAACGTAGGGACAGCTTAGGGACCCGTCGACGGCAACTTCAGGTATGTGTAAAGAACACTGCTTTTTATTACCAACTAACAGAGGTGGAAGCTTCGATCCTCGATTGCCTCGTGTTGATCTTTTCTCGTCCCGTCTTGTTTATCCCGTTCGAGTTCTCTGCCCTCGAATCCTCGTTGGCACGGTATCTTTGCATCCGGACACCGTGTGTATCTTGTCAACCGGAAAGGGTTAGAGCTACGTCGTTCGACGCTTAACGATGCACTTTTCCCCACTTGTTTTTCTTTTTCTTTTCTTTTTTTTTGCGGTTTGTTTTCTTACTGGACTTTTTAACCACCGCGCACTGTTCCAACGAACGGCGGCTGTATAAATACGGCTTTGTGCTTAAACGCTCCGGAGAGGACTTTAGCGTCGCGAATGGGTGCTAAAGTGGATTTTTAATTCTTTGTCTTTCCGATTTTTTTATTCGTTTTTCTTTCTTTTCTTTATCATGCTTTCACCCGAACACCTGCCGGAGACTTATATTACGCGAATTTGTTGAGAGCGCTTGTCTTTAATTCTTTACCCTTTGGCATTACTTATTCGCGCGTACGCTTTCACTGTGAATTTTCAACGGGCAACTTTTCGCTACCGGTTGCCGTTAAGGTGCGCTAAATCAAGCCGGTCGTGTCGATAATTTTAGCGTGATATGTGAGCCCCCGTGATATACTGCAAATGGATTTTCGTCGAGGCATTCCGCTTGGTATTATCGGAACGTTACAGACGTTCAAAACTTGGCAATTGTTGAAGTTTGGTTTGCGATGCCACTCACAGGTGGTTTCCTCTTTCTTTTTCCGTATCCTTCTTTTCTACGCTTCTCTGGAATAGGAAGGAACTTCTGTATTCCGCGACGTTCGTTCTGGAATCAATTTTCGGAACTCGATTTTCAACGGAACAGTGAGAGGATGATTATTCGTTTAAGCAGTAAACATGCAATGTTCGAATGTATAAAATACACAATTCGACGAATGACGTATCGAGAATAAATTGAAACATTCTGAAAATGCGATGAAGCTTTCGTCACAATTTGCTGATATATTGTTTTAAAATCACGCGCAGCTGGAAAATGTTACTCGTATACATTCCATTATATATATTTCTTATTATGATCAATTTTCCTAACAAAAAAATATAGTTTGATTACATAAATATAATATAAATTTCTCTTAACACTAGACTGTTTACATGCTAATAGTATTAACATTATAATAACAGATAATTTTAATTCAAAAGTACGCTCCATAGCGTAAAATTGACAACAATTTTAGCGATTAAAAATATTGTATCAGGCGTAAAAATTAATTCTGTACATTTCTAAGGTGAACTTGCCATTTACTACAAACTAAAGTTTTAAATGAATACACATGAAGACAAAGAAGTAATTTCTAATAACTATTAATAACTTAATAATTGTTGACTGTCGGACTGTGTATACACATATGAATTGTAAGGACCATCAGGTTGAGACATTGGTTATGTATATGATTATTTATATAATTGATCAAATGTGCCTTATGGAACATTTGATTATGCAATAGCAGAAAAATACATGTATGAGTGAATTTTGGCCGATAATATTACAAACAAAACAGTAAACAATCGGTAATTGATACCGAGAAACGGAAGTCATATAACCCGTAGGGAATTATTAGTAAATACATAGAGCAATTGAACCTGCACTTCATTTGAGTTACAGAAGCAAAAAGAGTGTTTCTGTTTTCTCTTGTAAATAATAAATATCATCTGCATTTATACAGAGAACAAAAGGAATGTTTATAGGAAAATTGATTTTTATTGTACTATAGTTCTCCACTTGATTCAAGCTGGTATGAATGGGTAGAGAGTAAGATTAAACTGCAGCAGCAACGAAAACGTTGGGATATTCGTTGGATATTTACAAGTAGAAGAAAGATCATTAAAGTTCTATACGCGATTTAAAATCACAGAAATATAATGAATAAAATGAGTGAATACACCGTTTCAAAATTCATTTACTTTGAATTGAAAAGCTTTAAGAAATTTTTATCCCTATTTAGAATTTCAGAATATTTTAATATTTGGTTTTAATTGTGCTCTCTGTTTCTTTGAAGTTATATAGTCGTTATTTCGTAACTTTCCCAAAGTTAAATGTGCTGTTAACACACATAGCCAATAAGTTCCTGATTCGGTCGATCGCTATGTTAAAGTATTGAAATATGATAGGAATAAATTTGACACAAGTCGTGGTAAATAGAACGTTTATATGTGTAGCTCTAATTTGTATATCGTGACATCATGGCACAATTGGCCCAGCTGGCAGGATACACGTCATTGTTCTCATTTATTTGAAAAGTACGAGATTTGAAGAGCGTACTTTACGTATATGTCATTCGCAATCGTACCTTTGAAATTGTAAAATTCCCATTTTGCTTCACTGCGCTCGTTATTATAACTTTTTTTGTTGGAATCTTCTCATTAGACGATTGTGTGTTTCTAGGGCACTGCAGTGCGTTTTTTTTTCGAAATGCATAAAATGTTCCATTGTGAATATCGTTCCGCTTTTATTTTTTATTTTCGTAACAACGAAAGAATAGTTCTTGCAAGACGTGCATTGATACAAAATGTTTATATTAAGTATTTATAAACGTTTGGTCATTAATTATCGACGAAAAAATAGAATTTGCAACACACGAATTCATACGGATTAAATATGTTATGTGATTTTACTACTAAAACTATTTGACAATAAAAGTGTTAAGAAAGAAACATTAAATAAGAGTGATGAAACTGAGTGAGTGAATCGCATAAAATTTCTATATGTAAATAAGATTATATTGTTTCACTCTGACCATCAAGATATCTTTAATAATCGCTATTATGTTTGTGTAACGAAATTGAAACTCATAAATTTCAGAGAATTCGTAAATTTATTTCACTGAGAAATAAATTATTTCTTATCTATGTGTACGATCATTTACATTTTGTCCGGCAAATTTATTGGCAATAACGACTTCCATTTCGTTTCCACACTTTGCACACTTCGGAGACGTTTAATTGCCACTGCAGTGCGCAAGAACTACTCGCTATAGCGATAAAAAGGGTTTGTGATTTTTTTAATTTGTGTAAAAACTTTCACAGCGATCAAAATGACATCTCGATTCCGAGAAATAAAATTTAAATGTTTCACCGTGAAAAAAAGCGAAGCAATCGATTTAAAACCTATGACCGAAGGCAAAGTAAAACCCAATGGAGCACAAGTTTAATTAACATTAATGAATGTCAGCGTTAAACGACGAATGAGTAGAAATGCAAAGTAGAAGTGAAACGAGAATGTGTTTGATTAAATCTCCCATGCCCTATTCTTTCCGTAAGATATTAAATCACAATAGAAATTGAGTCTGGAAAATTTTTAATAAAATAAACCATTCAGTAAAAACATAGTATATACTTGAAGAAAGAACTTAGATTAGAATCTAATACAAAAGTATATGAAATTAATTGATACATCATTTATTTAACAAACGTTACATGACAGTGAAAGAGAATTTTTATGACTTTTTAATTTTGTTAAATTTTGCATTAGTTTCTAATTGGGATGAAAATAAAAATGAAGATATTAAATAAAAAGTAAATGGATCCAAAATAAGAGAGTGCAACGCTTTGTATTAACTTAACAAACGGAATAAAAAGAAGAAAATTACTTCATGTATCTGTGTCTGCAGATTGCAACCTAACGTAATATCAGTTTGAAACGTTAACACGAGTCGCCAAATTTCATATACATGTACTTTTACACTGAAACGTATCGCACACGTGTGCCCATATACATACATATATGCGGGTGGGTACAAATGGCAACTAGAAAGTCTGCTGCGCTTTTAGTCCGGGAAAATGGCGAACCGCGGCTCTCATTATTCCATTTGCCGTCAGAAAGTTATTTGTTCCCCCAAAATTAGGACTGCAGCTGTAAATAAAATTCATTTCCTTTTTGTCGTTTGGTGTAACCGCTGGTGACAGTTGTGGGATTGCAGAATTGTTCTTGCCGAGGTGTCTGATTGAACACCCCAAAAAAGGTGTCGTGAAATAACACAAGGAAGTAGAGAAATGGAATAATTAATCCACTAAAAGGTCTTTATAAGGATAGGATAATATTTATGCTTCACGATTATTTCGGATGATTAGATTGATAACACTTTACCTGTGCGAATAGATACATCAATTTACATTTAGATAATCCATCACAGCATGAGATAAGTATTATCCATTATCTTATAGATAGAGCTGTCTTACTATCGACTATAAAAGTTTCTCGTGAAAATCGTCAATTTTGTTAAAAAATTTGTAATAAACAAACATATACAAAATAAAATTTGTTGTACAAAGGAGATTACCTGTACACTTATATAACTTATTTCTAATGACAAGTACATTTACTAAAACCTGACAGGGTAAGAAATGAAAAGACGTTACAAAGAAATGTTTTCCTGATTGTTCTATAAATTCTAGATCATTTTTTCCGGCATTATATCTGCAATATACCATTTCTGCAATTTTTATTGAATTCGTTTTTCAAAAATAATTCCAACGAGAGAGACAGAATTAGTAAAAACAGAATCGAGATACTGACTCCTGTACACATTCATGACTTGTTATCTCGTGATTGATACGGCAGGGAAATGACAGGAAGGAATCGAATGTAGCGAGAATTGAGAAGACGTCTCTCACAATTTCATCCAACGTGAGCTCGTGGCGTTTCCATTGAAGGATATAGAACACCAAAGCAAACAGGATTATCCGAATCTTGTGAATTCAAAGGCAGGTTTATGCATATCACATTCCCCTCACCGTAAGAAGTTCCCGGTAACTCCACCCTATCTTGTAATCAACAGTATTATTTATAGGCGTAAAATCAGCGTGTAGGTCGCTTTGAGAAATTTCCACCTTAAACACTGCGAGCTCTTTGATCAGTAGAAACGTAATTACGACTTCTTAGAGCTGTGATATCGCAATTGGGTATAGAAAAGAATTATTCCTATATTATCCATTAACTCTCACTCTATCTCTCTAAAATAATTATGTAAACATTTGGGGAAATTGGATATTGCATGAAAGTATCCCTGTGTACAAAAATAGTAAATTTTTTTTTAAAGTTGCATCAACGGCTTGGTCTTAACGATCATTAAAATAGAAACGAAGCCTGGAACATTTTTAATAAAATAAGACATTCAGTAAACAAAAATAGAATGTGCTTTAAATAATAATTTTAATTAGAATGAAAAATATACACGGTTTCTAGTTACTATGAAAATAAAAATAAAAGTTTTAAATAGAGATACGAGAAGCTAAAATAAATCTTGCGTTAATTCGGAAATATTGAAAAATACAGTTTTAGATAATATATATTTATTTAAGGTGACGATACTAGAAGAATTAATAATGAAATATATAGTTTCATACCAGTTCTTTGTTTTAATAAACCACACCTTCGACATAAAAACACGAGCAAGCTGTTTTTATCCCCAGGTGTCTTGGGTGCTTCTTCTTCCCTAGCTATTAATTGCAGAAGAAGTCTGGGATTCTGGGTAATGTCTCCGTTGAGTGCAGGTTTATAACGGACTTTCGGACAACATCGTTGTTTTCATCAGGGCGCCCGTAGAATCGACTTTTTCTCGGTCTTAGCACGATCGCGAAAAGCACACCGTACCCAGTAATGAACTATCGCGACAGTATTAAAGTTCGTTGGCAGTGTCTAACGATTAGAACGGTAGTGTACACATCTAATGTGATAAATATAACATTTTCCATTAACTGTAGTTTAAAACGTGAAATAGAACACAAGTTAACAAACGTAAGCAAACATTTATAAATAAGTGTGCAATTTTATTCTATTATTTTATTATACATGCATCTCTACTGACTGACATAATTTTCAAATAACGTGATGGTCGATTGCAAGAAATGTGGAAAAGAAAAATCAATTCTTGAACCGACTCAAACGTAATCGAATTACACCTTACCTTGATACTATACAATTATTTAAAAAACTCTTACGAAAATGATTGCAAAGTAAATTCTTAATAACCATTAGCAGATGATTCGACTATACATATGTAAAATTTAGAAAAAAGTGATTTAAGTAAGCCCATGCACTCGGTATTATCGTCCCCAGTATAAGTGCGCTGTAGATTGTTTCTCTCTGTCATTATTTTTTGCGCGATTAGAAGAGAAATATCGCTTCTTCAAGTCGATGTCCATTGCTCCAAGCGCAAACTGAGGTTTTTACTATCCTGCCAGCTTGCAATATATTCATTAATGGATTTTCGATACGCAATGTCGCACTGCAGGTCATTTGTATTTGGTAATCTTCCTTCACAAAAATGCGGACAGTCTGTCCGCCCCTTCGCCGCATACAAATGGGCCAGCTTAGTCAATCCTCTAGATTTCTTTACAGAGACTGAGAATCGTAGATTACAGAAGTGATGGTTAGTTTCAAGTATGTTGCTATCCTTGTTGACCTTTCCTCGATATTAGAATTTCAAAAATTCGTTGTTCATTATGTCCATCTGTTGAAAAGGTTCTTAACACTATTGCAGCCAGTATCAAATGTAGTTTTTGGTAATTTATTTTGGCAATCTCTAGCGATTAATACAATTCCTGATTAATTTTCAAATAATATCAAATTTTAGTTTCTCTTTGGAATTGAAATTAAATTAAACTTTAATTTTAAAGAAAAATTATAACGAGATAAAACGTTATTCAGACACGTTCGAATTATATCTAGTTTTTCTCTAGAAATAAAATTTAATTTAATGTTCACTGTAGACATGTTAACAACCAGTGAGGAGAACTGCAATGCTAGTCGAATTTAATTTTACTTCTGGTATATTTCATTCCTTCATATTCCAGTAATACCTTTTCAGATCTTAATACCATCATATTTAATTTAAATGCCTCCTACAATTGTACGTTCCGTTTTAAACTCTTTTTGAATAAACGTAAATCACCTTTTCCATTAAAAACATTTTGAAATCCTCTAAAAAATTACCACCATCTATATTCGTAGCGGTTTTATTTAGAATTGATTCAGCTAAATGTTCGCTTAATTTAAAGACCAGAATAATCTCTTGTGTATATAATATTATTTCTGGATATTATGAAGAAAGAGCCTTTAACACTCGAAGATATTAATCCAAATCCATAGCAGCGTCGAAAGTAAATCGTTTTCTGGGAGAAATGCAGAAAATCGACCGTCCTTTATTTTGATTTACTTTGGCCACCGGTCCCTACGAGGTTAAGCCAAACCATATCGCGCAAAACTAATTTAAGTTCACCAAACGCGAAGTTAAATGTTCTGGCGGAACCAGCGACACAATGCACACGTCCCCTGCTGCGTGCGATTTATGTTTCATTTCTAATTGCTTATTGTAGTTTCTTAACTGTTGATAGTACGGCAAGAACCAGTTAACCCTCTGAATTGTAACGTGGAAACGCAATTATTCCTTTCATGCGCTACGCGAATTTGCGGACGGGTTCTCACGAAAGTCTAAACTTGCGATACCACCATTTACCACGAACGTCAGGATTAATTAATTCCGGTGGGTATTTTACGAGTGACGGAATGTATACGAAAATTAAATTAATGCTTAAGAGAATTTCTGTTCACGCAAATAAAGAAGTTGCGTTACGATTTCTCTTATCTGATTTTCATTTCGTGCTTCTGTCCCTTTAATTTCAAAGTATTCGTAATTATAGCATTCAATTCTAGAGGTATTATAGCAAGTATTGGGGAGTCCCATTGAAAAAAATTGTTTACTCCTTCCTCGGTTTCTGTATTTTTCAAATTTGCAACGGTATTTCATAACGCGAGGAAAGCTCGAAAATGGCAGGAAAAAATCTTTGTACCCGATAAATGTTGCGGTAGCTATGAAATATGCTGAGCATTACTTTAGCTGGTAGTATTCACCCTACAACGTTCCACGTGAACAATTTTCCACGCTGCGATACTTAATACGAACACCATTCTATGGGCCTTCACATTCTACGACGTGTTCAACATGTATAAACTCAACGACATACTTTGCATATCGCAGGTCTTTTAATATTCACGGGTACTTATATAGTTCTAATTTAGTTCAATCTACATTTATTATGCACGTGTACGAGATGGTGAACTATGTCTTCATTTTTATCTTTACGTAGGTGCTGAGATCAGTGCATACTGTGACGCGAAATATTCTTCTAACCATCAAAAATAGAGGTGCACCTTCATTCCTCTCCACCACTCTGCACAATTAATATAGTGTTCGGTAACTAAACTTACAAGCGACGATATTATTAGTTTTCAGAAAAATATGAATGAAATGTAAACAATGAACTTTTTTCATACATCTAGTTGTAGAATTGTCAATATGGACATTTTACGTGAAGAAGTGAATCGGAAATACGCAATAACATTTTTTCATATCTAGTTTTATTTTCGAAAAAGTCGATTTTGAATACTTTTGGCGTATGCGAACGATTGAGTGCGAGTTGATTAATGTATCTGTCTACAACTCGGTAGGTTTACTAGTGTTGGTGTTCGTAAATATTGATTTTTATATGGTATCATCTATCTTTTTTAAACAAATAGAAAAGTTGCTTCTTGCGCTTGATAGATTTCAAATAATCCAAATTGGAAGAGGATTAATTCGAAGATATTAATTTTAATTGAATCTCGAAGTTTCAGATTGTTATTGCAATGCTTTTAGACAAAGTAATATTCCCGAACACGAGGAGCATTATTCTTAAGCAAAAATTTATTTGACGAATTTATTATTGTCGTCCGCTTTATGCAGAGCTCATGACTTTCTTTCGTAATTGGATTCTGATATCTATTCTTTAGGCAAATATATACGATCCTCGTAGTCTGAACCTAATTTTTGAGAAGGAACACATAAGCCCTTCGCAGTCAAGGGTTAATGAAGTTGTTGAAGAAAGGTGACTGGTAAGGTATGAATACTGCTGCGACTCGCAGTATCTACATAGTACAGAGGCAATCGATTTCGACTGAAAGAAGGATTGGATTCCAAACACCTTAGCCTCCCTCGCACGAGCCCTCCTTTCGTTTCTAAGCAAATCGACCAGAATGAGGGTATTTTAATGTATATATCCAGGAATTTCTGAAACCCCCACAGTTCAAGGAACGCTCTCCGCCTTCGTTTCGCAGTTGAATTTCAATTTATTAAAATGCCAGATCCCTCTTGAGCAGGGCTCGGTGATCCTTTTTAACGTCGCCGCTTCGCTTTCCTCTTTATATCGCTTTCCGGAAGCTGGCACGAAACGCCGTGGCCACGCCGGTTCGAATGTCTGAATATAAACAGCGACGCTTTACAATTCATGACCCATGAACAGAACCACGACTGTTCTCTGTTTCTTCGTCGCCTTACCAGTGGAACATTGAGCTTCCTGACCTCCCTTTTCGCCGTGGAAAAGACTACATACGCGATTATTCTCGAGTATGGTCCCGTGATTTGTGAGGTCCCTTTAAGAGTGTTCCATGGGATTCGTTAGCAGCAAATTGAAATCTGTAGAGTTCTTTGAACCCTTTGACAGTAGTTCTGTTAGGATGTTCGTATGGACTCTGTAGTCGCAGAATATTCCCGGGTATTTCTGACAATCAGACTTTCAAGAGGCGCCCACAGAAATCAAATTTTCAAGGAATTTTTAAGGAAATAAATATCTGTTGTTTTATAAATATTGTAATATTTATTGTATTTCTTATATTTTATATATTTATGCATTTGTACATTCTTGTATATTGTATATTGTATATTACATTTGTCATAAATTGCATTAATACACGCAGTCATAGGAAAAATTCTGGAATGTTTCCCCAAGATTTAAATATATATTTTAATCTAAAACAAAGCGTAACTTTACAGTATTTTTAATATTCAACTTAATATTCCATCTACCACTATATCCTCTGTTATTTAGTGACAGTTTCATGTCACAAGGCAATTACATATCACAGTATCGAGCAAGTATGACGAATATTTCACATACGCTTGTGAGTGCTTCGTGAAACTGAAATTACATTTTCAACGTAGATAAGGAGAACCTTGCTAAAAGCATCCGATGAAAGATATTATGGAGCAGAATATTTCGTCCATAGTTACGAATCAATTAAGAAGCAATAATCAATGAATAAATAATTGAATGCCTGCACTGTTCTCACCATACAAAGGTAGCGTAATTAATAGTCTTTTAATTGTAGGTCTCTGCAAAGGAGTTAACGAAATGTGAATTGTCTCTATTCTAAAGGATTCTACAAAAGGATTTAGGATTTTGTTTGTTAATCAAATAAATGGCGTGAAATATATCTAATGCTTTCATTTCATATAAAAGTTCATTATAATAAATATTATTAGTTGAACTTATAATTTAGAGAGAAATTGTTCAATATCATTAAAGAACACAAAGATCCAAAACAATTACGTAGATGAAACTTTCAGTAATGCTTTGAATTGAAATTTGAGTCTGATTTTTGCACTGATTCTTGCAAATTGCAATTGCACGATGTCTGCTCGCTGGTAACCGATGAATTGTTTTAATCTTTCCCATACTTTCTGGGGATACGTTTCTAATGAAAAAGTTTGAAATGTTTCATTGTGTGGAATTGCGCTCGTTAAGTTACGCGGAACTCGCAGTTGTTGTTACATTGTTTGGTGGAAGTCCTTGAAGCTGGTCCATTCAGAAAAGTTTTCCGTTTCTTTGCTTTCGCATAGAACTCGGTACGTGCAGAAGCATGATTATCAACGCCGAGAATGTTGGCCCTTAGGAACCAGCCTCGAACTCGAGAACCTTTCGACGACCAAACGAGCTACTTGAATACAGACGACCTTTGCTGAACTCTGCATCGACGAATATGTACGAACTTTGATGCAAGTCGGCGATTTGGTTTTCGAAACCATCCGACTTCTTAATCTTTTGGAAGTGACACTACCGTTGTCAACTCTCGGTCCATTCTTCAATCAAACAAGTATATACAAGTATATTTATAAGAAATACTTCTTATAAAATGCTTGAAATGACATAATGTGTAATAGTTGTTATTCTGTGTCAAGCAATCTGTAGGCTGAGCTGATATTTATGAAGACAGTATCAATCTGTCGACCTTTAGTTGTAAAAAAAATGATTAACATTACAAGGAACTGTTTAACTTTGTTGAACCCTTCGATACTCACTTTGGATATTCTTTAGTAACGATTAATCTAAATTATTTGTTAGCAGATATACAAAATAAAAATGTGTCTCGAATTTTTTAAACAGTTTAGATCCTCTTCAGTTACAATTATTTAACATAAATTATTGTTGGACAGCTATAAAATAAAGAAATGAGTTTTGAATTTTTTTAAATTATTCGTAGTACGTAGATATATATGACGTATATATGTACATAATAAAGTGCTATTTTACCATTGGAAAACCTCACGCCATTCCACAATTAATTTATTTAGGAAATAATATTGTCAGATACTCATAACGAACAAATGATTTTGCAATTTGCATTTTTATCCATATTTTGTAAACAAGTTTAGAAGGTTAATATGCTAATCATATAACAATGAACAGATCGATAGCTGTAACCATTTAATTTTATAATTTGGTTTTTGAAGTTCAATTAATTATAAATGAACGTCGTTTAAAAATGAACATGTAATGAAATTGCATGAGCAACAAGATATATGAAAGGATCGCACTGAACGCTACAAAAGGTTGCAGTTTGCCTATTCCTGGCATCGAGTGTTGCACTGACGTCCGATACACCCCAGTCGACAAATATTGCTTTATAACTAGTAAACGCATGGCACCTGATGCACGAGCTTTTGTATACCTTTCAACAGACACTCTGTGCTTGTGTCAACGTACTGCTAGTCGCTTCTAAACTGGTATATTGTACATGTTACAAAGTAAAGAGAGAGTGAAGTCTATATGAGCTCAGTGGAGCACTGGTGTGACTTATTCTGATCAAAATATTAGGTATAGAAATAAATTCTGTGCTCCTACATCCATAAACTATTAACTCTAATTTAAATAAAAATATTTTCTCATCATTCCGTTACGTCAGGGTACCAACCTATGTCCTCGAACTAATCTCAATTGCGATAGTTTCAACTTCAAACTTTATTGAAATTTATATATTCTCTCTGTACAGGAATTTATTTCACATATTTTTACTTTTACCATAAAATTTTCAATTTTAAAAATTCTTTAATAACAAATTACCAAATTTTACTTCAAATAATACAACTTTCAGAACGAAAGATCTGTTTCGACCCACCAAATAATCCACGTCTATACAACTGTGGAATATGTTATGAAAAATGAAAAAAAAATGTAAATAAATGTCGATTCTGGTTTTATATTTCGTTCTTTGTGTCTGTTCCTTTTCGAGCTATCCATACACGAACAATTCTTTCCATTTAGCTTCTGAAAGCACTGGCTGCAAAACGAAACACATATTTTTGAACGATATTTAAAATTGAGGAAATTGAGGTCAAAACAAATGGAGAATATTCAACTTTTACATCGACATATTTGTCGTATTTATAGAGCATTTATTTTGTAATAATTATAAAATATAATTTAAATATGAGAGTCAATAAAATATTATTATTGTTAAAAATATATTGTTATTGGAATAAAATATTACTTATCTGCTTTAAATGGGGTGGAATTCCTGAAGCATGCTACATTTCTGACTCGTTGGCTAACGTTCTGTCATCCCGCATTGGTTAAAGTATAACAAAAACGAGGTGGCTTTAAAAATAAAAATAGTAAGACGGATGATTGCTTTTTTTGTGCGAGCCCTGCTATTCGTCCCCAACACCCCACTCTCCCTCTACACATCTTGCAACAAAGCTGTCGCAGTCGTGACAGTGATACAATGGTCCAAAAAAATGTCGCAGTAATAAAGCTGACTTTATGAAATGGATCAGCTTTATCGAATCTTGTAAAATAAATACACTGAATTTGTCAACCAACTGTAATTGTAATTGTACCTGGAATTACGATGACAAATATCAAAACTAAAACGAATAAATGCGTATCCCTTATAATATATAAAATGTTATTTGTTAATAATAAATCGACTTCAATTCAAATCAATTTTAATATTATCACGTTATAAGTCTAACATTGACTGGAAGCAACAAAAAATTAATATTAAATGTTGGTTTATAAAATTGGTAATATAAAATTGAGTTGGTTATTTTTCTTAAATGTCAAACGTAAAGAAATTATAGTTTATGTTGAAAACAATATTTCGATACGTTTTCACGAAGAGAAATTTACTTGGGTCGTTTACCCGTCTTACATTGATCTCGATAAATTTTCGGCCTTTTCCCTCCTATAGAAATCCCTATGCGAGGTCACACATGATTATAAATGGCGAGGACGCCAACCCTCGGGGGTTGACCTCAACGCCTGTCGAGTCGCCTACAGAATCTTTCGACGACTAAAAATATCACTTGAATACAAAAGCCCTCTAGAAAATATGAATCTATATAAATGTTGCGTAAATATATTTATATTTTATATCTATATTACTCCAATATTGTGTGACGTGAATTTAAATGTATCGTATAATAAATAAGACTAATAATTTTTCATGACAATATCTATAAAAGTTACAAAGAAAATAATTTATATTTATACACAAGAGGAAGATTAAAATATTGTAATTGGCTATGCAAGTATAAGTTTAGTAAATTGATACATAATAATAAAAAAAGACAAGACACACAATGAATGATTTATAACTTCCATATGGAATATTTATGATAGAAACTAATTACAGATGTTTATTATTTTACTTTTACTGAACCGTAATTTCAAGATAGAGATTGCACTTTAACATAGTGAAATATTTTACTAAGATCGTGTCGTAGAAAAACGAATGTCCGAAATTGATTGGTTTCAATATATCCCAATATTACAATCATAGCAATGTTCAGTTGCCGATATTGAAAAACGTCTTTAAAATATTAGAGGGTCACGTTACAGCTCAGCTGCACGAAACGATCGACCATGAGGTAAAGGTCTGGCAACGTGCCGCACTCCCCGATATTTTTCATTAGAAGGGAAAGGGAGAAGCACGAAAAAGAAAAATGCAAAGTACTCGACCAAGTTGAAGTAAAATGGCGTTAAAGCGGATCTTTGTCAATTAAATGGGCCTGAACGAAATATTACGGCGCAGAACGGATCATCTGATCGCATATTTCGTTTACGCTCGACTGAGTTCAGAATTTAATCGTGTGATTTGAAAACAGCATAAAATTTGGTTTACATTAAAATTCAGTTTACTTTACAATTTCAATTTTTCCATTTAGGTATTAAGCTAATTATTTCCTATTATTTGTCCGAAATTATCGATCTTAAAGTGGTTTCTTGATACGGTATTATTATTGATTACCAATCAATTATATATCTTTTTAAGTTCAAGATATATTAAGTATGATATACTATAAAATTAATCATTTAGGTGCCAAGTTGGGTCATATAAAACCTTAGTCGTTAAATAAATACATGTACAATTAAATTAAAGTGAATACTGATTCTCCAATTACCAAATGATTCTTTTTCTATGAGCATTCTCTACACAATTCACGATACACTATTCTGTTCTCTTGCTTTCGCAAACGTGTCTTAGTTACGATGTCGTAGGTATCTCCAAAAAGGATTTAGTAGATAGGATTGAGTCGCTTTTAGTCTACGTAACAGTCCATAAAAGACTGGCAAGAGGTGGCTGTGAATGGCCTCTCACCTGGAAAAGGACAGGCGCTTTCAGCTTCCTTTAGCAAAAATCAATTTCGCTGACGCTACTTATAATCCGATTAATTAAAAGCTGGTCCGGAGAATATGACGCGAAGAGCCCCTGCAACGCGAAATACGAAATATCATATGGCATATTATGAAATAAAAAGGGGGTAGATAACTCTTACCGGGTTCGGAAACCCGGCGCTTTTTAATGACTGTAAAATCCATCTACCCCTAAAACTTTTCCGTGCGGTACGAAGTTGGAAAGTATAGTGCGGAAAATTAGGTTTTAATTGCATGATCCTGGAGGGTTTAAATGGATACATAATTTACGCGCAATCGATAGGCAAACTTTGTACATGCTCTGTCCATATTGGACTACGGTGTGCATGGTAACGCATGGTAGGTCAATTTCTCAAATCCGTACCGTGTACGCTCTTAGGGCTGAGAGAATGTTTACGAAGAAATTCATTCATCTATCGATCTTTGGTTATAGATAAGGTGATTAACGTTATAAACAATTGTTTAACTTTTTAACACATTTCTATACCGACAATGGGTTTCAGAAATATAATTCATGCAGTCCACCCATGAAACAACGAAGTTCCAATTCCTTTGTTAACATACACCCTCTTATATGTTTAGTTAACAATTACAAATTTGAATCAGCGAAATGCATCAGTTTTCTATAGTTAACTAAATTTTCAATTTTCTCCAACAAGGCAAAAGAATGTTTCTACGAACATGCTGGCAGCAAAACGGAAGCTTCCAGCTGAGTTTAAATTATTTTGCACTCTAGCTTTTATTCCCGTATTATTTCATCCAGACATAGCCTTGCACAAGGTTATCTCTCTGCAGAAATTTATCGAACGAGATTCTCTTGTCGTGGAGACAAAGTTTTACTTGAATATTGAAGCCAAAGTGTCGCAATCTAATCAGAAGTGTTCGTCCAAATTTACATACCTTCGATTCTTCTCTGTCATCGCTTTGGTCGTGTCTTTGATTTCTATTCCATTTTCTTTATTTACTTAAATTTGTACCTATCACGTTATTGATAACAATTTAATAAAAATTAAATTAATATATACATGAAGCATATACCAAATGAACTTTGGTTAATCCTTCTGGCTATTAAATTAATTTATTAATGAATTTTTATAAATATTCAGTAATGAAGTTTCATTTTTATTAGACATCATAATCAGCCTTTACTAATTTTTAAATCATTGTACAGAATAACTTGTAAAAAAAAAAGAGAACAATTACGTTTAAAAAAAATTAAACTAAATTCAAAAGATTCGAGATTTTACAATTAAAAATTTTGTACAGTGTATATTAAAGCAATGTACAAAAATAATTAACCAATGCACTCGCTGGAATCTTCTTGTGGCTTTTTAATACTATTTAATAATATATATCTATTGCAATGTAATGTTTATATGTTGTATCGAACAACACTTAATAATTTTTTGATCAACTCAATCATTTTATTTGAATAAATCATCTCGATTATATAGTTTTAAATATAAATAAAGATATTATAATTTGATTTTGATAATGGATTAACCGGAAGTGAACGGACAGGCAATAAAATTAGCTGAACGTAGTTGTACTTTTATCGGCCAAATGTCGCCGTGGAGGATCCATTAAAAGTCAGGAAGATAATTAAGATGCGGTGAATTTTCAAGTGCGTTTCGGTCGATGACTGAACAGAACCGGGGAAGCAGTTATCATCATAAGAAGCTTCGTTAGGCACAAATAATGAAAGAGGGTGCGAGGGATAGTAAAGTAGAGTGCAAATCGTTCTGCTGATTCGTAAAATCTCTTGGAAACGAATCGACAAACAAAGGCGGTTTAACGAAGTCATGACTGATAGCAATTGGCTAGCTCGTTAGCAGCAGAAAAATGGCGGTTTAGTAATTTGCCGCGAAAAAAGAATCTCGACGCTAAATCTCGTGTTAAAATAAATCTTTCTATGGCAATAAATTATGTCGTGTATCTAATAATATTGTAATTGGAAATTGAATAATTGTAGTGAATTGCATAGTAAATTGATTATAGGTATACCATACAAACGGGTTTTTTAAATTGAGATCCATAGAAGAAACAGTGAAGCGAATTATACGCTGAAGTGAAACAATTTTTATTAAATGCACATATTAACTAATATTTATGTTAGCGCTAAAGTGTTTATTATTTCCTTTTTTTATTTTTAAAACAGATTAAAGTATCAAAATATAAACGAACACTCAGAAATTGATAGAAGCATACGCATAATAAGAAGATAATTAATTGTTTTTCTATTTCAATATTCAGTGTTACCTTCAGATAGTACATTTAGACATTGCACGACACTTTGTATAGTATTCCGAAAGTGAAATATCAAGGATTATGATATTTGGGTTAATATCGCAATGTTCTGTGTCAATGTTATTTCATACTAAACGAGAACTTAACGTTCAAGCAAACATATTAAACTAATTGTGGTGAAATCGACGGTAACGTTTCGTTTTTTGATGGAACAGGTCTCGTTAAAACGTTGCTCCAGTGGATGGTGGCCTTGTTTCGGTAACCCTAATAAGTAATGGGAAAACCAATTGCAATTAAACTCGAATGACGTGATTGCAGTAATACCGTTTGCTCGATTACTTGTTCCTTAACCGCATGCTTCAAGAGTGAGCAGCTCTGGCTGCACTTGCCGCAGTTCCGCTTCATCGTTGCTTCATTATTCGTACTTAACGAAGCTTTTCTGCAAAGCACCACGATCGATTCGAACCAGTTTCTCGTGGAAAAATAGACGATCAAGCCACGGAGGCGGTTATGTTCCCTCGTTCCTAATTTGAACATCTGTATCGAGTAGAAGGAACTGTTCAATCGATACTATTTGCAATGTGCAGAATGTGCAGCAGTTGAATAAATATTTTTACCACATTTTAGCATATTTTACTCTTGTAATGTATTATTTTGATAAAAATATTTTGTATGCGCTTTGTTTACCAACAGTAATTGCAATAGAAATTTTGCAGGATATATTTTGTAGGAATTAAATATGATTGAAAATATTAGAAAAAAACTTTGGCTAGAAAATATATTCATTAGTGTTTTATGACCACAGAATCTCGAACGATAAAAAAGAAAAACAACTAATCGCACGGAAAATGTTTGCAAGTGGACCAGTCAAAGGAGAGTTGATCTCTTCTTGTGGACTTTGCCAATTTTGAACTTCCAAGTGATACTACTAAAAAGAAGTTTGGAAGATGTTGCTTGAAACTACGTGACGAGGGCGAAGAAGGTGCATTTGCATCTCAAACGGCTGAGATTAAGGAGTTGAATCATTCCCATGATACATTACAGTACAGGGGATTCCTACTCTGTGACCAAATGTTTTTCAGAAAGTAAATTGTACGAAACTCGCGTAGAATATTCAGCCCGAAAAGAACTTTTTAGGAAGTTCTGGGAAAATCTTACATTAGATTCTTCGGAAGAATTGAAGCACAAATCTGAAATACAGAACCAATCGAACGAATTGTTTACTTCTGTTTTCTACATTTTATTTACTACTTACTATTTATTTGTCTTTACTACGCTTTCTTTTGTCCTCCTTTAATGATCCTCCTTCTAATCTCGTATGCTTGACTCTGAAAAATATTCTTAATTTCTTCCTCTTTATACAACTGGAATTACGTAATGGATGTTGTTTCAATGAAAGTATAAACAATCATTCGTATTTTGAAAAATTCGTTTTGTAAGTCTACTTTCACGTTTTATATTTTATACACTACGGTACTCTTTCTTTTCTTATACCGTTGTTCGCGTCGGTGGAAAATGTGCCATGCTTTTCTTTCTCTAAAAACACGTAGAGAAAATGAAGCACGGCAACGTGGAACGAGAAACACGTCCATCTTTGTAAACCCTTCAATATTGCGTGTTCATGGACACACATGGAAACTTCTTTTGTTATTTATCGAGATATCAAATGTTGTCCTTCCATTTATACTTTATCGCGTGTGTAAAGTACAATACAAAACTGTTTACACTGTTTACTCGAAGTTTATTTTTTTTTACTCATCTGCGAAGTATTTAAAAGAGAAGGTTACTCGAGGAAACATAAATATTATAATTTATGATAAAAGTATGATAAAAATATGTAAGAATATTACAGATTAAATGTTGATTTAAATGAAAATAATGAGGATAATATACCGAAATGTAGGAATTCTAATTTATTGTACAGTATTCGTGGTCCGCGATCTATAATTCAATTACTACCTACTTATATTTGTCGAAATACACTGTTTGTCATGCGGTCGTCTAAAATTTGTACAACTGCCATAATGAAAGAAATTACAAATTCAATTATTTGTTTGGCCTTAAACAAACTTTTCGCGAATGCGAAACAGTATATGTATGAAGTCCTGTTAATAATTTAATCACCTGTTGAGCCATACTACCTGGTGCCACACTTTCGATTGTCATAATAGTTTCACCAATGATATCTATATTTCAACAGTATATTATTTATTCACATCGTGATCTTTGTGCATTATCAAATATTAAATATTAGGAAAATTATATTCTGGACTTTCAGAATAATATTGACTCTTTTATTGTAACGTTTAGGTCCTTTGGGTTAGGTCTGTGTTTATAAAAGTGAAACTTATAGAGAAAGTTACAAAAATAATAAAAAATACATAAAAGGAACCTACATTGTACATTATATTCATGAACATGCAATAGTATTTCAACATTACATTATTTTATACATTACACTGCATTAATTCGATATTCATGAATATTATACAAATAAAAAGATACAGGTACTATACGATCAATGATATCAATATTCTTTTAAGTAATCTAATTGTGACGATAAAATTAACATTGCTGAAGCAATAATATGAAATATCAAGTGTCAAAGCAATCAAAGTAAATATTATGAAAGCGTCAATCTGAATTTTATCAAAACGGTAATATATATATTTTCAAAACAATAGAATTAATACCACTTTGTGGACGCAATATTGAAAAGCGATCATTTGCACAAGAATTCAATATTGCGCTGGCCAAATATTTCCAATTTCATGATTTGAAGCGACACGAATAGTAAAAAAAGTTTACGAGAGACCTGAGGTAGTATTGTGATATGCTGCCTACGCTCATCTCAATATAAAGTGACGAAGCCTCAATAATATCAAACACTTTGATTCTCTTACTATATTGCATGAATCTACAACATGAAATCTGAGTTGTGAATATTGTTTTCGATATTCGATTATTAACTTTTCCCATACATGTGGGTACATCAAATGAAACTTTCAAAATAATAAGAAACAATGAGATCGAAATACTTAATATTTCCTAAAGTAATTGAATTAATCTCACGTTGTTCCATTGTGCGAGAATTATTTAGACTCCGGACATAAACGGTTTTTCAAAGAGAGCGTTAATATTTTGTTTCGGATTGGAGCACGAATGCTATGGAAATGATTACAATTAAACGTAAATATGACGTCGTTTAAGCACCACAGAAGCACTAAAACTAAATCGATATGGGACAATCATAATAAAAAATGGCAAAGTCCTTTCTTTTTTTCATGAAGTCTATAAGATAATTAATTAATTAATTTCAATGTCAGTGTCAGTAATTAGGAGGGTATTAAGATTAGGGTGATTTACCCAAGTAGTGAATATGATTTTGGATTCATAACCCTCTCACGTTTAAGTAAACAAATCCGTTTTGTACTATGAAAGCAAAGCCCATTTATATCGACAAATGTAGGATTTTACAAAAGGGGAATATTTCCTTGTTTAATAATAAAATACACCCGTCAAATATTTGACATTGAAAATTAAAAAAATTATTCATATTCCATACGATTTGTGTTTTGTTAGAAAACAAAATTTAAAGGCCTTTTGTGAAAAAAGCTTAATGAATAATTTTACTGGGAATCCAATATGTGGAGATAATAAATGACCCATCTACTCTACATAGCAGAGACAAACAGAACGAGGAGCAGACAAATCATACGACGTGAGGAGTGCTGCTCAAGGATATTCTTGGAAGGTTGGAACACACCTCTCGATGGCTTCTTAGAACTTCACAATCAAGTTTTGCAACTGCGTCTTACTGTCGACTTCTCAAACTTGCGGGAGTCACTCGACTATCAAGCATCCTCTTGAAAAGCAGAAACCAAAGTCACATGCGACACGAAATCCGCGCAGCGAGCCTAGGAGTTCTATTACGCGTTCCACGATGTTCCGATAAAACCGCAACGTGCATTCGCACCCTGTGAGCAGGCACCAACGTTACCGCATATCGTCGCGAACCGCAACCTGTGAACGCTACTTTGGAACTTTTCCCGGTGCCAAATAATTCTGAAACGAAATTACAGACAGACACACGTTTCCATCCAAATGGCTGAATTTCGCCGTCCATGCGTTATACGTATCCATGCAGATAAAACTGGTGCACGTCAAGAAATAAAACGGATGTGCGCAAAACCAAATTAATTCCAATATACTCTTTCATCGCCTAACTAACTAGACATTAATATTCGGTGAATGCTGGAAACGAAACGGAAGATTAAAATGTCGGTTTTGTTCCGGATTCTGAAATTCTGTAATATTAAATGCAGGACGTGGAAATTTTTGTTTGAATCTTCTTTTTTTTTTTGTAGTAGCTCCTCCAATTTTAAATATTAATGAATAAGGTTTGATAGAATCTTAAGAAATAAAAAGAGTGTTATATATTTAGTGTCAATAATTTAACAATGCGCCTTTTAAAGTACTAAAAAAGAAATCGAAAATTATAAATTCGATTTTGTTTCATGTCTAATAATTATATTGAATATGGGATATGGTAATTTCTCTTTGTGTTGTTTATGTAAAATTCAATTTAAAATTTGTATGAAGTTTTTATATTAGAATATTAGAAAATAAGAAAGATGTTATGTCTTTAATGCCAACAGCGAACAATACACCCTTTTGTTCTCTAAGTAATGAGACATTAATACTCACGGAGTGCTGAAAATGAAACAGGAAATTAAAAATTCAGTTTTGTTCCAAGTCACATACTTACATTTAATGGAAAGTGAAAAGAATTTTATAACATTGGTGGCAAATAGTATAAAATGGTTCGGAAAAAATGAAATTGAATAGTAATAGTATAATAAAGTAATTTTCTCCCTCGCGGGAAAACCAATTAACTAAAATATGAAATAATTCAAAGCACTAGATTTCCTCTGCCGTGGATTGCATCCAAACACCTCTGGATTAATTAAATATTGACGTTATTACACGATTGCGTGTGTGCTAATAATAAGTTTACTCGCCTCAATTATTCAAGGAACACGTACTGATTTAATTAGCCCATCTCTATCGATTCAGCGTTTAATTCTTTTATACGGTTGCAATTGAAACGAAGATTAACAGAAAGCCAATTAAATGGTTTCCTTCCTTTCATGCTGGAAAAATTCTGCTTCTACGACACCAAATGCTGAAACCACAAATGGCGGTCGATATCGAGTAGCTCGAGTTCGAATCTTAATTGAGAGGAGTACTTTATTCAATGAAAACTATAGAGGCTTTAAATGGGCACTTTAATTGTATTTACTCAGGTTGTTTAACCCGTAGATAGTGGTTGGGTCAATTTGGACCCTGAAACTGATCTTCCAACTGTATATATTCAGAACTCGTAGACATTATCATTTTATTTAACTACATACATTACTTTTAAACTAACTTGGTATTTAGATTTGCTTTATATAAAGTATCGATGTAATAAATAATATCACATTAGTGCACATATTATAGAAAGAAATACATCTCCAAAATTGCATAGCTAGTGTGCCTAAAAGATTTCAGTAAAACGTAGTCCGCAGTCCGTTGAACCGTTCTCCAGCAGAACTTCAGAGACTCGAATCGAAATACCATGGAGTCCTCGATGTTAGTTTTCAGTGTACGTCAATTCCGTGGTCCTTTCTTTTGTCTCGAATCGACTTCTGGCGCAGTTGAATCGAAAGATTCGACCATGCCAGTCTGGGTTTCGATAATCCTCGCGGGATAAGAGTCCCTAGGTTAAGTGCGGAACGGGCGGGAGGGGTGGGCACTGCCAGATAAAAAGTCGCGACCCGAGGAGCCTCTGGGTCGGCTCACCCGTGGCGAGTTCACGGATTACGCTAATAGGAACCCCATGGAATTTATATCTGCGCCGGATTAAAAGTTCAATTTCTGTTCGTTGCACCGGCAAGACCGAAACGTCGATTCAATTACGATTAAAGGATTAACAAGATGCGTGAGGCGGCACGGTACCTTTCTTTGTATCACTCTTTTCGCCCAGCCTACCCTCCTTCTTGCTTGAAAGGTGAAATGTAGCTCCTCGAGAATCCTCCAGCATTGCCGAGTCGGCTAACTCAAGAGGGCATGAGAATCCAACGAGGCTTTGACACTTGACTATCTTCAAGAACCTTTCGCGGAGTTTTGCATGTTTCGGTGTAAATTTTCGTCGGAATTCTCGCTTAATGATACGATTCGCTTTGTTTTATTGTTTACCCGCCGACGCCGCGTACACTTTCCCCCTTTTCTTTGATCGCATTCCTGTGTAGGTGTTCAGATATTGCGAAGAGGGTTGAGGATTTTTGTCAGCTGAAGACACACGAAAAACTAAAGTTTCAGTAAATTTTCTCTTTGTTAGAGAATCCGTTAAGATTCCTACCTCTTCGTATGAAATTTAACTCACTGCGTGAATTTTAAGATGTGTTAATACTTTAAGCAAACGAACGTTATCTCTTCCTTTTTTATTCATGTACTCTTAATTTATATAATTTAATATGTATATAATATTTATATGCGCACTCGTTTTTCTACCGAGAAATTTTCGAATTTCCGGTAACGCGTCATGAATTCGTAACGTTATTTTATCCTCCAGTGTCACGCGCAATTCATAAATTTTAACCAGACCGAACCTTTCTGTTGCAGAGTTTCAGAAACGACTGATACCGTCTTGACGAGCTACGAACTACGAACTATAAACTTCCAAGTGAGATCCTTGACGAAGCAACCCCGCGAACAACTCATGAAAGATACGGCAATTAATGTGTTCATGATAAATGGAGATTGTTCTCTGCCTTTTGTGCGTAAAACAGTATTTGAAAAATTACAGACCAGCATTCTATCGTTAAAAAAAGAAGCTTAATTCCAATGACAACTGCATCAACCTTATCATAAAGTTTTCTATTTTCATTTCGGTATTAATATATTAATCTTGAATCCTTTGAGAGCCAACACAAAAGCGTTGTCAGCGACTTCATCGATACAGCGATAAATTACAGTCGCCAAAACGATCGTGTGTCAAGAGACTACCGAGAGCGGCTTGTCCTCGAGTGGTTCGTTTAAGATCCTTGGTCCTGGAATCCTTCATCAACCATTCAAGGAGCTGCTAAGCTCGAAAGCCTATTCTTTATCAGCAGTTGCGCCCACCCTCGCGGATCTTCGTGGTATCAGGCGTATCCTGACAAAGAAAAAGAAGGGCGAATAAAAAGAGAACGAAATTCCAGCTAGCGCGTTCTCGAATGGCAGACTCTGTCGGAAATAAGTTGTTGCTGTTACTTTCGGTGCATTATCGATGAAAACCGCTAAAGGGTGAATCCAGCCTCGATCAGTTTCCAATATCGACTTCGTTTCCAAACTTTTCTCCATAACTTTGAAAATAACGGCGCAAGAAAGGAGTTGGGAAGAAAGCAGAGAGCAATAATTTGTCTTTCCATCGGTGCCAGACGGAGGCTTTATTAATCGTTTGAACCCGCGGTTGTCAAGTGTGGAATTAGAAACTTCATCGTCGAATATTTCTGAGTGAAAGCGTTCTTAGGAAGTTTCCGAGCGATGAAGATATTACACGTGCCCCGTTGTTGGTCGTTTCTAAAGCACAACGCTGTGATTTCAACACTCGTATCTACTTAATCGTGATAACTTATCCGGGGACAAAGAACAAGATCCATTGATGCCAAGTTCCAGGCAGAGCTGCGCGCATTTGAAGTGAGGGGCTTCTTCGATAGAGTTATAAACTGTTACTGAAAAGAATGACAAGTGGCAAATATAACTGTAATTAAATCCAAACGTTCTGTAAATAAAAATATGAAGTACAGAAGGCTCTAGAATTAAATGCGAAAGCTGTAGAATTAACTACGAAGAATCTGGGAACAGAAGAAAGATGCGGTTTCTTCAGTAGAGTTATAAACTGTTACTGAAAGGAATGACAAGCAAGAAATATAACTATAATTAAATTCAAACGTTCTGTGAATAAAAGTATGAAATACAAAAGGTTCTAGAATTAAATGCAACAACTTTAGAATTAACTACAAAGAGTCTGGTATCACTCGTGTGAAATACAAAAGGTATCTGGAATTAAATACAAAGATTCTCCAATTGCGTAATCGTTGATCTCAGGAGGAAGCTGTGTTACTTTCAAAAGCCTTCGAGAGCCTGGAACGAAAGCCATAAGGGAGTAAGATAAACTACTTCTTACTATTGCTGGGATGCCCCCATGACAAGAGGGAGGCACGTGGTGATGTCTTGTTGTTGCTGGTGCTGCGACGAGCTTGGCGGTGCCAGTTCTTCAAGTGCTGGTGCTGGAGGTGTTGTTACTGGTGCAGCTGGAGGCAGTGTTGTCGTTGGCAGTGACCCCAATAACGCCGGCGGTGGTGGTCTCGGTATCGCTTCCGGTCTTTCTGCGATGCTGTCGTTGGTAGTTGTCACCGTTGCCATCACGACGGGAGAGTGGCTTCTCACGGAAGAGAGACTACCCAAAACCTCCTCGAACACTTCTGTGGAACCCGACTGCAAAGTCACCTACAGCGGCCTGTGGAGGGTCTGCGTTGCCATAAGTACGTAATTTCTCGTTCAACTTGAGTAGTTACAAACTGTATGTCAACTTTTCTACTGCTCAGTGCATTATGTCTCAGTTTATTTTAACGAAGATGGTTTATTTTAAATATTCCACTTGCTTTTCTACTTCCCACTGTATATTGTTGTGTCCCGCTCACCTGATTTCATTCTGCTAGAAAAACGAAAAAAGAGTATAAACGTTTTTAATTTAAATTCGGCTTAAACTTTGTCGTATCAAGAATTATTGCGTTTACGAGGAAACAAATATTTAATGCTACGTGTATGATAATTCAGAATGATGATTATATTCATGCTTAAATTGTATGAAGTTTATTGTTAAATCAATATGATACAGAAGACGTGTGTTATATGTAAGTGTTTATATGAATTTAGAAAATTAACATTGTGCCATGTTTGCTTATGTAATATTAAGCTCGACACGATTGCAAAAGTTATTATTGAAGACGTGTGTATATGAAAATATTAGGGGTTAAATTTAGTAAATATTAATTAACCGAATACTTAAATAATACAGTTAACTTGTACACGTACAAGTTTGTCTATGAATATTATCTCCAGTGATTGCAAACCATCGAAATAAACCGAAGAGATCGCACAAGAATACCAATTCCGATAAAACGGAAACGATAGAATCGAATGAATTATAGAAAAGTAGCTTTCATCGTCGATTTTCTGTCATGCTAGAAGATGACAAGCATACTTCCTTCCCTCGATCGCCTCGCCTTCCTCTCAAAGTCTTTTTAAGTTCACCCCAATGCTTCGAAAGGGAATTACCAAGCACTTTCCCGGATCCCGCGATCATGTAACAACCTATCCGCTTATACTGCTGCCATCGTGTTCGAAAAGTGATATCGAAATAGAAACGACAACGAGCACAATAACGGAAATTGAAAAACTCTTGGAGATACGGCGAACCGCGAAACGGGAAGATTGTTTGGGATCCTCGGCCGAAGTGCATCTAAGCACTTGAAGAAACAGAATCGCATCTAAGGAAATCTAATTCAACGTCGTCGTTCAAGCTTTTTGCAACGCCGTGGACCGCGTCAAAGAGTAAAAGCGACGATCACCTGCGCGTGTGTTCATGCTCATTGACCAAGACGAATCGCCACTTTGAGAACCAAAGGAGTTTCCCAGGGTTCGTACAATTATGGTCGAAATGCGATTAGAGGAAATTATTCTGGATAAAATCTCCTATGGCAGTCGCAGCTACACGACTTTTTACTCGATGAAAGGAGTCCTTATTACAAACCTTTGTTTCATTCAGGTTTGAGAATTTTGAGAACCAGAGAAGTCTCCCAATGTTGGTTAAAAGGTATTATTCGAATCGATAATATGAATAAAATATGATGATTTCATAATTAAAAATCGTTCAATTTGAAACCTGAATACTGTCGAGCTATAAATGTATATATTTATAAATTTTGCATGGCAGAACAATATTTTAAATTTATATTCAAAATTGTGAACCTGAAATTAGATTATTATTAATATGCAAGGGAAATCTGCATTATGTATTAAACTTTTAAATAGGTATAATATGTTCGTTAACGACTAATTGTACTTTAATGTTGCAATTGTTATTCCATAATTATTAGTAATAGTTAGTTTGAAAAATGCAGCTCAAGTTCAAAAAGAAGTTGAAAACTTGTTTCTTTTTAAAAAAATTGCAATTAGTTTGCTTCTTCAAAAGAAGCAAGAACAACTTAGCGCAAACGTCTGAAAAGTTTCCCCTAACACGTACTTCAAAAGAATTTAAGACCTCTCGGAAAGAACATTTAATCTTGCTAGTGAAAACCTAAAGGGAGACGTTAACTGTTCTAATTAACACCTCATGTAGGTCAAATAGCGATTTATTTTTATATGTAAATATAAATATAAATAATACTTGCAAATACAAGAGTAGTTGTAAATAAGTAACGGGATAACAAGAGTTAAATATTTCTCGTATATTGCATTAAATCGTGGATTGAAGTTTGTTGAAAACAGAATTTTATATGGAATAGAATAGAAATTAGTATAAAAATCTGCCTTCAAAATAAAGAAAATTATACATTATATTTACAAAATATAGACGATGTTTATACGATGTTTTATTTTTATAAAGAGACTCTTATGACCTAGGGTATTATAAAGTTAACCTTTCTTTATGAATTGTTTACCGAAGCACTATTGATGGAATTAACAGCTTATCTGTACCCAAAGAGCGATTATTTTTCACTACCTAATAGATAAATAATCTTAAAAACTTATCAAAACAACTTCCAAAGTATTTCAATGCCATAAACTCTGCTGATCTCTTGTTCTTTTTATTCAATTCGATATACAATAGATAACAAAATAAACGTTATCTCTATGATCATCAAGCATATTCGGCCAGAATGTTACATTCGAATCTCCATAGAATCGGCGTGTTTCATCAATATCGATGACACTTGTTACAAACAATATTATTTCCCAGGTCCATGATACGTTAACAATGGCTACAGCTTAATGAATACTGTCAAAACGAGTGGTTTTCGTTTACTTACTCGCTGCATCGATTCTCTGAGAAAGCTTCACACAGAACGTAACGTATCGAATACTTCATAAAAAGAATTTCACAGTTCAATGGTAAATGTTGACGAATAATACAGGGTTTTGTGTTATTGTCCTTTGAAAATTTACACAAAGGAAACGTAATTCATTTAAAACATTTGAAAGAAAATGGTGATCGGCCGTTAATATAAAAATAAAATATACAACAACAGAGAAACCATACTTGAAATACTGAATAAAAGTTTTAATTGTTATTCCTATATTTATTGATACCCAACTGGTTTGATCAAATTTTCAAGCCTTTAAATAATAAAGTCATTTGGCTTAAAATAATAAATCAAAGGTGTATTGAATTATTAATCGCATAATGGATGCGATAATGTAGAGTGAAATATTACTGTAATGCGATTGCCTTGCATTTATAATCAATTAAAATGCTAAAAACGGTAGACAAAAATACCATTAAATTTTCGTACTTTCACACTCCCTCGACGTGGAAGCTAACTTTTTGTTTGTGTCTCTCTTGGGTGTCACGTATTCCAAAGTTTTACCTGCTCACAAACATTCACAGTGTCCCTTGGACCCATTCTGATATTACTGTGCATGGCAGAATGTACACATTACTCCAACACTGTGAAATAGCAAACTGGTATGATGCATTTATATTGTAAAGCTGTCCATTAAGACTTAAAATTTCAATTTCTGTCAATATGCAATATTGCATATGAATATGCAATTTTGTCAATTTAATTTGATTCCCTTATATTTCATTCTATCTTAAAATAATTTTTTCTAATAAATAATCTCGAAGCAACTCGATTTATTAGTGGAATAAAATTATATCTGATTTCTTGAGGCAAAAACATGTCGAAAAATTTAATGTAATGATAAATATACTAATGTAATTAAAGTTTTAAATACATTTAAAATCTATTCAAAATAAGCTATAAATATATTTAAAACGTATTTAAAATATATATTTAAATACCAAGTTTTAATATGTATACATGTAAATGACTGTAATCTGTAATATCGGAAATAATTAATACGTCGATAGTATTAAAAATATTTAATATTCAAATGGAGAAATCTCTCCCACTGTGTACTGTAACGTTTATTGTGAATGCCGATTGGAGAATTCGATAAATTGAAATTGATTTTATTTTTAAATGTTGGTTACACTACTTTTACTTTTAAAATTAAAATGAATTAATAAAACATATCTCCGTGCAGTATCATCAAATATCATTCATTTAAAGTTCTCGATATTTTGTTTAAAGTCGTTTTCAGAATATAATTGCAATAATAATTTTCAATTTGTGATTGAAACAGAAATGAAAAGTATACAAAGGCTAAAATATGTACAGTAGGTGTAATAAGTATTCGTACAGGAACCATTTATTTTAATTGGGTTGCTGTACGAGTACTTCTTACACTGATTATAGCAATTATAAAAAGGCAAAAATAGAAAGAGGAAAAGTTGAAATCGTATAGAGCTAATGACAAGGCTAAGTATATTATCAAAATTTAGAATAAGTGTTCACAAAATACTCTTTTTCAAGCTACTCTGAAATCACAATTTTTACATCGGTCCAAAAGTGAGTGTGGACGGTTTGGGAATAAAATTTCCCTGGCTAATCAATATTCTTAAAAAGTAGGTTCCTCATTTCAACGTCTCCAGATATCCATTTCACAGTTCCGACTACTTTGCATACCCGTCTGTGAACTTTTCTCGAATACTTAACCGACAGGACTTACGAGATCCCCGGAGTAACATTATAACCAGACTTTAGTGCGTAGAACTCTTATGGCTGAACACGACCGTCTGTTTCTACTGGCACTTTGCACGCCCGTGCTTCCGAGTTCCATTGTACTTACGAAATTACAACTTAAACTACTTATTTGACACATCTAAAAATTGCCACTCTCTCAAAAGAGCTGGAAAATTTTTCTTTTCGAAATTCTTGTAATTACATAACTTAAGTGTTTCGTTTCATATTCCTCGCTTGATTTTCTTTTCATGCTTCTTTCTCTCCTTGATCGTTCATAGTTTGAGATTTATTATAGTTTATGCGTTACATATTCTTAATTTTTGCTAAATATTTTTAGGAAGTTTCCTTATTCCTTATCGTTGTCGGAAGAAACATGTAAAATACGAAGCTTAAGTAAGAAAATAGTAAGGGGAACAACTTAAACTACTTACTTGGCACATTTAAAATTTGCCACTCCCTTGACAGAGTTGAGAAGAGAAGGTAGAAAACTTTTATGTTAGAACTCCTGTCATTAACTGAAGTATTTCGTTCAATATTCTTCGTCTCATCATCATTTCATACTTTCTATAACTATTTGATCATTATTAGTTGGAGAATTGTTGCAGAGCCTGTGTTACTTTTCAATTGAGAATATCTAAAAAAAAGTTAATGCAAAGATAAAGTAAGAAATTATTGAGAAATACGAGTTAAACTATTTATTTTAGTTATTTAAAAATTGCCAGTCCACCGAAATAAAAGAAAGAAAAATTGGAAAATTTATACATTTGAAAATTCTGTGCTTAACTCTTGTGAGTAATCTTTTTGCCTTGTCATTTTGTCATATTTTCATCACTTCATTATAGTTTGCCTTGCCTTGTCATTTTGTTATATTTTCATCACTTTATTATAGTTTATAATTTGGCAATTATTATGTGATAGAAAATTTTTATTTTTATCATAGATAATTCATATACATAATACATACGTTATTTTTATTTCGGATATTATAAATATAACAATTTTCATTAAGAATTTTATTCGTATCGCCTTTCTGCTAATGGTTATACATATTTCAAATAAATCTCCTCACTTCTTACCATTGCCAAAGGAGAAAAACTAATAAATTCATGTAAATTCTATTAAATAGATACTCAGGAATACAAAGAAAATACTTCTGCCGGTTCGTTTAAATTTTATGAGTCCCTTGAAGTATTTCTGATTTCTATAAATTGCAATGACAAAACGAAGCGATGCATTAAGAAACACAATAAACAACCATTATGTTTTACGAGAGATTAAACAAGAAATTGTGGAAAACAGTGAAATTGCTTTCCGTTGAATCTTAATGCATTTAAATTAAGTCGTTATTTTCTTTCTCGGAGTTGCTACAACGAGCGGCGAGTTTATGAAACTATCGAGGAAACAATATACCATCCAATTTTTCTATTATAATTGCAGACACCACATAAATTGTGTGAGAACGTTAATATATTTACGTGCGTATGAACGAAAGAAGAGAGTACAACAAAATAAGTTGCAAAAAAATACTGTTGTTAAATCGAATGTAGTTTTATTCAATGTCAAGTGCATGCATGAGTAAAATTTATTTATGAGGCGTCCTAGCAAAGTAATAAAATTAAAAGTACCGTAGCCAGCAAATATGAAAGTAAGTAACTGTACGTAATGAAGAAAAGTTGCTATTTCGTGGTTAATGGCTATAATTCTTAGTTCGCTAACGATAAAGTAGTACGACGGTCTCGCATATTTTTCTGCCAGTTTTAATTTTGCGGTCGCATAATGCGTGCCATTCTTCTTCATGCATGAGAATAATGAGCTCTTTTATTTTCTTTTAACTTATATGGCCGCGACACTGCTGGAAGGATACATGCAAGCATTTCCGGATTCCTGAACACGTAGGGCTACGTGCCTCAAGTTATTAACATTATTCGTGTAATACAATTTGCAGCACTTTGGAAACAATATATATTTCCTTTATTTTCGTCTATATTCATGCCAATTATAAATAATTATACTTAAGTATAATTTGTTTTGAGAAATTTTCGTTTACCTTGAATATCAAATACAGAATTGGTTCGCCATGCTATGAAATTTTGAGTTTCCTCGAAGGAAAAATAAATTCTGTATACGAAAAGGTCGTAATCTGAAGAAATAAGCGTTAGCCAGAGGCATAGCAAAGGGATGCCAGGTGGCTTGCTACGCCTCAGGTGGCAGCCAGGAAGAAAATGCCATCAAAAGAGTTGAAATATAAATACAAATTATTAAATCAAAAGGAAAATTCACCAAACAAACGGAAATTGTATTTGTATAGACGAATAAATTAAAAGTACTTGATGTATAATATTTGAAAAAACTTCCTAAATGTATTTTGGCATCAAGGAAATGAATTTCGTTGGAACTATACAGAAATATGTTCGGCGAATGATTGCAAAGATCTTCTTCATGTCAAAGGAGCTTTTTCGTTCGAGAGAAAGGAAAATGGTAATTAGCTCGTGATACTCGCAGAGCGTTTTACCATTCCATGTTGCTATCTCATAATAGAATAGGAAGAAATTTGGGTTAATGTAAAATATCTTTATTCCAAAAAACATATTACTTAGTATCTAGTTCAATATGAATATTCATATTTTTAATAGCAAAGTAACTGTTCGACGATTATTTAAATCCACATTATCGTAGTTTCTTGCTGTTACTATTCCACCATTGTGTGCATCTCTTTATCTTTATTACTATTACAAATAGTGCAAGCTCATTAAAGTCTGAATAGTGCAAGTATTTTACTAAACGTATGATAACATTAATTTCAACTTCCTACTGGTTATAGTATACACGTAGAATCGCGTGGTGGTAATATTATCCTGCCTCGTGCTCGTTTATTATTGGACGAATTTCTAGTTACACGAATAAGATATGGAAACGTTCCTCTACCGAAATTTGTATTTGCTATCTTCAGGTACTGATATAATAAAATATTGTATATCCCAAAAGAGCTTTTAAAATTTCGTTCTTAATAGCAATCATACGTATTTTCATTTCAAATAAAGAATATGATGTCGCGAAGAAATATTAAATGACTCACTTTGCAAAGAGAAGTACATCCTCATACCGTTGTAGTTGGTTTGAAGTGTTCCGAATTGAATTCTTTTCATTTCTTACGCAGTCTCGCTCTTCTCTCATTAACTTAGGCGTTACATTTGCTCTCATCAGGAAAAGTAGCATCATTCCGCTCAGGCTCCTTTGATATGTACTCTTTTGCTGGCTAAAGGGCTTTCGTTATAACTCACTGCATTAGTTAATAACTTACTGCACAAGACTTTCACCTAGCTATTCGTCCATTGTAGTCAGTACTATTATTTTTCCTCGCGGAGTTTAGCATTGTAATTCATTTTCAACATTAATTTTGAAAATAAATATTTTCACGTTTCGGAAATAAATTAGCAAGAGTACTTTGATCAAACTTCTTTGTGTCGATGGATTTTGTATAAGATATAAATAAATTAGCATTGACAAGAAGATACGAACAATCGTACAACAATACCAACATTTACCTAACTTTTAAAAATTCTCGTTCTATCAAATTCTAATCATTACGAGTAAAGACATCTCTCTCACTATGCAAGTCAAAAATTGTAATAGCACATTACAAAGATGCTTATATTGCCTATAGAGACAACAAATTTTCATGAAAATCACCAGAAGTAAAGTTCAAAGCTCTCATTTTCAGTGCATCCAAGAAATAATTGTACAAGCTATCTAGTATCTTAAAAGAAATTCCCAAACGGCATCCTTCCTTTTCCTCGAAAGGTAATGCTCACCCTTAACGTAAAATTCTCTCTCGGCATGAAGTGCACAATTATATCTGTGAAACGTTATTTCTTATCAAATAAACAGAATTCCTGTTGCAAACACTTCTCATTCCCCCCCTTTTTATCCGACCATCAGCAACCGAGATTTGCCCTCCGCAGGGATGAGGGCAGAAAGCATTTAACTGGTAATATTCGCGAAGCGTTCTGTGATTCCGGTCCAGGCTCCGTGGATGGGAATGACGCAGTGGGATGGGACCTGGTCTGAAGGAGACGAGCACAGTGGGTCGGAAATGACTCGTTACCGAGGGCACCGGAAACCGCTCTCCTTCTGCTGCCGCCATCAGTCGGTCTCCAGTCGCCCCACGCCTACCAGGAACGATGCCCCTGGCTATGCCGACAGATAAAGAAAAAAAGAGAAGCAGGACTGTCGATGGTGGAGCTCCGTCCTCATTCAACTACCGGATAACTTCTTATCGCGGTCGAAGGGACTCGAATTTTACGTGCTGAGACTAGAACGAAGACGGATAGAAGAAATTGTGCAGAGGAGGTGACGGCTCAATGAAGGAAATCGCTGCTTATTTCGTTTTTCTTACGTTTTCATTAATATTACATTACGAAATTTTCTATATCACGCTGGTCACGGCGTTACCCGAAAATTGACAACAGGACTTTTCGTTAAATAACGAACAAAATTAATTCCACATTTGCTCACTTCAGAGTAAATGTTAGAACTAAGAAGAACTCGATAGTTTCATAATTGTTTTGCCATGGAATACGGTGCTTCTCTGTAAAAACTTCGACGAAAGATTTACGATCCGTTTCGTCCCATATATTCTGTTAATCTTAGTAACTTCCTACGCTTCAGTTTACAATTTTGCAACTTGTTGCGAAAGTCTGCCGAGTCTTTTTGTTCCTGTGTACTTAAGAAGGCTGCCAAAGCGTTTATCACTCCTTCCCTTACCGAAACGATCAAAGTTAGTAAGTCCTGGTAAGGTGGTTATTAATATTTAATTCACTATTTAATCACATTTTCACACTGACTGAAACTGGAAAGTTTTTCTCTCAAACGTAAGCCCTTCGCATCCAAGGCGAACGCCAGTGCAGTGGCGCGCGCGTGCTCCCACACGTGACTATGCGCTCGCGCGTTTCCGCACGGGGCTAAACGCTCGCGCGCGCTTCCACACGTGACTAAGCGCTCGCGCGGACATAAACTTCAACAGCCAATATCTGCATAACGGAGCGTCGTATTAGAAAATGGAAAAGGACTTTCTGATTGATATTGGTACTAGGTATTCATTTCTCAACAGTTTTTTGTTGTTTTTTTTTATTTTTTTTCGTTAGGGAAATCATTTAAAAACGTTCCTGTCCTGTTGGGGGAAGGCCGATGATAGTATGGGACTCTTTATACCACTTCTAATATAATATAACTTATTTATTTTTGAGATCGTTAAAGTTAGTATTTAATGAAGGTTGTGTGAATGTTAAAACAGATCAATAAATGCAAAGTTCTGGTAATTTTTCACTAGAAAATTAATAAAAACGAATAATGATATTTAAAGAGTATTATAAAGAAAATACCATGACAAACACAAAAAGGAATTAAACGTTTCTGTTAAAAGTAACCCATTCAACCATTGCTCGTCGCTTGGTTGAAATAGGAAAAATAAAGGGACTGAAAAAATATGTTCCGCACGAGATAAATAACCCACAGAAGCTTCGACGAATTGAAATAGCCAATTCTCTACTTCAAAGAAACAAGCAAGATCGATTTTTAAAACGTGAATGGATTTCATACGGTAATTGGAAACGAATGCATGGATAAAAATCACAGGCCAAAGCAATGCTGAAAATACAGTTTCATCCAAAAACAATAATGGTGACTGCTTAAAGATTAACTAAGGGACTTATGCATCATAATTTTATATCATAAAAATATGTAATTATTATAGTCTTACTGTAAAAAAAAAAAAACACATGAACTTAAAATCTTTGTCGATCATGTTCATTACTATCTGTAAACAATACGTACATTCGTGCATTCATTAATATTACTTCTTATTTCTTATTTCGTAATTAATACAGACGATTTAATATTAGAATGAGAAATTCTGTTAAAGCTCTAGTAACATATACTATGTCATTAACGTTCTAAATATAATGGTTAAACGTTCGTGGACTGTTTGAATATTCCACTACGTAATTACACAAGGGAAAATTGAGATATATGGAACCCAAGTGAAATTCACAAGTTGAAAGGATAGAATCCTCAGGTGAGCAACTTTAATTCTTCATTATCGAGAGTACTACCTTCCCTTGGAAAAAAATGTTTTACCAAAGTTGCGCCACTAAATCGCCGACCAGGACAGGCACTATTCGCAGAAACATAATGTCTCTCGCGTACACATAATTTTCAAAACTATTCGCTGATCCCTATGCACACCTCGGACGCCTGAAATGAAATCCCTGTGAATTATTCAGAAGGTACGAGATCAATTCATGAATTCCTTGGACTTTTACATACATTTCATTTTATTATGTGATGTCTCAATGCAAATATGAGAGATATATTTTTAACGATTATTGCAATATAATTCGCGACACTTATATTCTACCACATCGTCTCTGCATTCTAACTATTGTAGTGAATACTTTTTTTGTAAAAAGCTAAATTATTCGCCTCGTTTCGTCTTTTAATGACAACACTCCAAATGTCTATTCGATATCTTCACTTGGAACGATTATGACGAATCTATCGATAACTATGTCCGTACCTCTTGGAGCGAAAAGAAGCATTCCATTGCAATGGATAACTGCTGCACTCAATGCTGATTCTCAGAGCCGATTTTCTAAAAACCTCTTCTTGAAATCGGTAGTCTATTTATCGGTAAGTTCTCCAAACTTTGTTGAAATCCTTCTGTTGTCGCCACTAAAATGTGCACTGGACCTCTATCACTAATATTACTTACATCAAATGCTACGACAAGTTTCAGAGTCATTACTTCATGATCGTTATTTTTAAAGGTACGATAGGCTTCAGCATTCTTGATGACACACTCGCGTATAAGGAAGTAGCAAAAATATCAGAATGGGACGTTTCCAAAGGGTCGCGCACGTCCGGTTCCCTTGTCACGGTTCAGTAGCGGCCGCGGTGTACCGTTGCAACCGCGATGCACACCGACGACAAGTTATTATTCCTGTTATGGGTCTGCCAGTGGGCACGCCGACAACGAACCTGGAATATCGATTCTCAACTGTCGAAGGGAGGCAATACGGCCGACTTCCGGCGCGAACCGGAAATGACTGTTCCACGCCTGCCAACCCAATTCCCCGTTCACCATTTACCGTGGCATGGACGAAGTTCGCCGCGCAACTGTACTCGTAAAAGAGTTATGGTTCCTTTAAGGAGGAAGGCTGGTGTGGCAACTAAAAGAGGCCTAGGAATTCTTTTAAGAATTCTTTTCAGATGTATGCTTGTTTCTTCACAAATCGCTGTACTATTGTCTCGATGGAATCACTTTGAACTATTTATTGTGAAATTTTCATTAGAAACTGTTAATGTTTGTTGCTGCAATGGTTGAAGATGCGAGTGATCTCAGAAAAATGATATTAAGGGAAAAGTGTAACGAAAGGTTCACTTTAAGAATTTTTCCTCGACGAATACCTGTTTATCCGCAGATCACTTTATCGCTATCTCAAAGAAGACACTTTTAACTATTTATCGTGATATTTTCATTAAAAAAATATTATTGTTTGTTGATACAATAATAAATATCCGAACAAGTGTTAATGATCGTTTCGAAAAACACTTCGATAGTTGGTACCCGTTAACTAGAAATTCATTCGAAATTCTGTAAAGAATTTGAATTTCAACCCCGACAACTGCCCGAGCCAAATAGAATCGATGATCGCGATGTCATCTGTCCTTGTTACAGAGCATGCAATGGGTCGGATTTAATGACGACGACCAAAGGTAAATACACTGGAAACACGCACGCGTTTTACCACCTGTTTCCGTTTAATTTCGCGTTCGTTACGTGTAATGTTTAATGGCTCACTGCATGTCCGGATTATTTAGTTTGCGGTTCTCTTGAATTCCATTCCAGAGTTTGGCAGAGACTATTCGCAAGCTATTTGTTGCGAACAAAACTATATATTCCTATTCTTAGATTCTCGTGTATCTTTCGAGCTTAAAACAACTTGTTCTTCTCTGAAAATGACCAATTATAAGGTCGAGAAAATTTAAAACTTCGGTATGTCTTTGATGGTACTAAAGATTCTCGCGCTCGAACGACCATTACTTAGAAACTTACTTAGAAACTAAATTTCGCTCGAGCATGTAATAAATTGGAAAATCTAATATGCGTTTTATTACCTTTATTTTCTTATTTGTCTTGAGCAAATTAGTGGATTTAACTGAATTACAGGATACATAAGTTCTTAGATAATTAAACGACGACTACGCTGACAGACGCATTTTGTTAGTAAAAAAGAAAATCCTAAAGCCCCTTTCGGAAAAATGTTACACAATGGAATTAATTTTCCTGGCAGTAGTGAAATGGAAACCGGTACGATTTGGCATTTTATTCGCGTGAGCGCGCAATGCGAGAAAACACAGGAGTCGTTTGAGTATGGTATCGAATCCGTTAAATGAAATCCTGTAAAACAGAAACATTGGGGGGAATGCGGGTCTAATATAACCGACGTCAGAAACGTTGAAGGTTCACAGGTCACGGGTTACCTTTCTTTGGGAATTCCGTTTCAATTAAATTTAATCCTGTGTGAGTGAGATGAAAAAGGTTGCATGCTTCGACGATAGCAGAAAAGGTTGCATAATTTACTGATTTGGAACGTACAAATTACATTTCGCCTTCTCTCTTTATTCTCGATTTTGAATTCGTCTAACATTTCCACGGTGACTTCTTTCGATGGAATTTCTGTTTTTGCGCAGTCAGGTGGATAGCGCAGATAATTGCATTTACGATTCTCTGCATTTACAATTTTTAAATAGATACACGGCTACGGTCATTGGTCAATTGGTAACAAATTGGGTTATATTAAATACTGATGTAAATAGAATATTGAATTAAATTAATGTGTAAAAAATTCTCGAGAGATAATTAATAAACGATAATTAATAGTTTTTGCATGAAGATGATTTTGTTGGAATTCGAAAACAGTTTGTTTTAACGTGGTTTCAATTCATTACTTGAAACTTTAATTTCACTGATATTTTACCTCCACAAAAGATAACATAAACTGCTTTGAATTATCGAATACACATGCTCCATTGTACATTTTTAAAAATACAGAATGTGGATCTGTAAATATAGTATTCTTAACCCATTCATCTTGTTCCTTAGACATTTTTCTCTATTAACACCGATAATGTAATGACTCGTTACACTTGCTCGGTCCACCTTGTAAATTGTATCCAAATATTAATCCAAGTCTACCAACATACTCCGTTTTCCTCGTAATATGTCAATCATTGATGCATTCACCTTATCCTATTTTTTAATCGACAATTATTATCTGCCTTTGGAGAATTGGCTAAAACTGTGCCGTACCCGACGGCCACTTGTATTTTGATGTCGATGGAACGCAAAATAAAAGAACGATAAAGCCACACGCGCGAGAGCAAGAGTAACGCGTCCATCCGCTCTAAATTGAATCCGAACACATAAACGAAAATAGGGACGAATTTACTTGGCCATCGGACAATTTCCCGCTCCATACGCTTCGGAAATGTGCATATCGCGACGATGGTACCAGCGCAGCGTGCGAATCACTTTCTTTTGTCTTCTGCAGGCTCCCGCATGGAATACGAGTGCTCGAGCATTGACTATTTTCCAAACGAGGAGTACAGTCCGGATCCCAGCGATTCAACGATGGCAATACCATGTGAGTACCATGAAAAACGCACCCGTGTGAGACAGGTGGAATGAGAAACGTGTGCCTCTGAAGGGGGTTGATTAGGTGTCCTGTGCCTGGTACTGAACTGGAGTGTGACACGCCCGTAAAATATTCGGCGGGAAAATGCTTTCAGCTGGCAGAATGCACCGTCCATGATAAACTGGATCCGACAATTTGTCTATCCCCGATTTCTTCCCCTTCCCTCGAGCTTCTTCCCATTCATCGTTTTCATCGGCCTTTGAAATAGGATCGACTAAATGATATGGAATCAGGGGAAAATATTAGTTTCTCCCTAATAAAATATTTTAATGTGACGATGTTAATTTTACCTGTACTTTCTATTTCTACTTAATTTAATTTCTGAAGATATTTGAGATTCTCCTTTTGTATATTAGTTTCATTAAGTTTGAATTTCAAAATTAACAATTGTTCATTATGTTAAGAGTAGAAGGCTCTTTTCCAGAAGTAAATATCTTTGACTGTGCACTGATCACCGCCAAATGTCAAGAAACATATTTTTATTATAATATACACCCTACAAAACATGCTTCGTAAAGCATAAAACAAATGACAATATTTCTTTCAGACATAACCGTGAATATGTGAATTACATTAATAAAATGTTGCGCTTATTTGTATCACAATTCATATAATTAAATTATTAATATATTATTATTTATTTTCATTTACCATACTATTTATTCAACGTCTCCGTTTCACGAAGCCTGCAGCGTTACACTCACAAGGTAAACATTGTTAAAAAGAAAAACTTGCCCAAAGAAGGAAAAAAACAGCTAGGTCGCAGTTTACGAATCCCCATTCCACAATTCGCCTCACAATCATTTCCTCTTGTCGACACTCCCATGCCTCGGACGACGAATAGTTGTTCGGGAAGAAAAAAAGCACCGAAAAAAATTCGGCCCAAGGAAGTTTTCCCATTCCTCGAGTCTTTCATACCAATATTTTTTTACACAGATGCAGTTACCAAGTCGGCGATGTTTTTCTTTGCTGCAACATCGCTGCTGGTGGTAGCCGAAGTTTGTTACTTCACTGCTCACGTTACTCACCCAAGACACAGACTCTGCGTCTTTGTCGCCGGAGTGGTCTTCATAGTTTCTGGTGAGTAATAAAGTACACCGGCTTATATTGCACGCAATACTTTATGCTCACCGGCTTTGTAAAAAGGGGTTATGAATGCCGGAGAACAAGAACAACTACGGGGACTCGTGGCGCGCCTCTTCCGCGTTCACGTAATGATAAAAGTGAGAGTAGAATGACGAAAAATGACCATTTGTGACCTGGGCGGGAAATGCAAAATTTATCAATGTATAACAAAATTCAAATATAATAAAAGTGTAATAATATAAATCAAAATATAATAAGGGTGTGAATAAAGAATATATTTTTAAATGTAACAAATATATGCACGTTTATTATACATTTTCTATTAGTCACTACTGCATTTTCAGTTATGCAATTATGTTATGATGGAAGGGTATCGTACCACAATTTCTGAAAAGGTTTATCATCCTTAGCCGAAACGTCAAAATAACCAAACTCGTCAACATTTGCACTCGGAAACTAAGATAGAGTAGCTACTTACTCTTGGCATCCCGTAATGCTCCAGGAAATATTTGCACATTTCAAAAGTTTCGTTTATTAAGTGACAGCCGTAACGTGACAATTTTAAGCATGATGATTGATTACCCGTTGTTCTGAAAATGGTTGCATTCTGTTGTAGTAAGATGAAAGATGAGCATTATTCTCATTTAAACAATACATTTCCCGTAATGCGTAAAAGATAAAGTGGTCCGTTATTTGTTCAATATAAATATATAAATAACAATATAAATTCAATATAAATATATAAATATTGTTCATGTAAAGAAAACAAGTTGTGTATGTTTCAATAATTTAACATATAATCACAAATAGTAAATTAACGTACGAAAATGTTGATACTTGCGTTGAAAATTTAACAGTTGATACCTCAAATAAAAAAATTAGAAAAAAATAGAAACAGTATATGGCGCCTATAGTATCGACAACGGAAATTCAGCCCTCCTATCTATCAGATTGTGCATTTCGAAATCTAAATTTACACATATTCGATTTCACGTAACGTATACCTTTCCCGTGATAGAATTTTTAATCATTTTCACTATTCGTTTTATTTGCAATTTGATATCAGACGTGGAAAATAGTAGGAATTCGCTGAATCGTTTTGAAAATAAATGTCAGTATTTAGAAGAGTTTTCATGATACATTATACTTGTAAGAAATATTCTATAATCCCCAAACAAATAGCCTATATTTTATTAATTATATAAAATAGATTTGGAATTTTATAAATGAGACTGTTTTTAATGAAAATGTTTTGGAAGAATCACTCGACTGGTTTTTTAAATTGTCTTTGTGGCTCTATTGCGTAGGAAGGGGGATTAAATGTTAAACAATCGCGCGACGGTTACTTAATCGATTATTATTAAGCTGGTCAGTCTCCGTGAAATTGTCACGAGACTGTTTCAGGGAGATAAGGGTTCGGTTATTAAACGGGTTTCCCTTTCAGGTTTGTTAATGCTGGTGGGAATGGTGATGTACATATCTGTATTTAAAGCTGAAGTTGGTAGCAAACTTAGACCAAGATCGTCGTTTCAGGTCAGTTAAATGTTGCTAGTTTTATAATAAATAGTCAAGTAGATTTATATTTCGAATTGCTGATTGAAAAATAATGATTTCAAGAATTTCATTAATCTTTATTGAAAATGTTTATTTATTATTAATAAATATTTATTTTATTAAAGTATTTAACTTTACAATACAGTAAAATGAGAAATAATTTGAAAAATCTTACACGATATTATAACAACATTTAAACTGTATAAGTATACGTTCTTTTAAAGTAATACATTACACGAGTATTTACAGTAAGTAACTACTGTAATAATTAGTTTTTATTTCAAAATGTGTTATTTATCAAAATTGAAGTGTATGTATTACACTTCACTAATAATATTTATTATTATATGAATTAAGTTAATATCACAATTATATCAATCAAGTTTTGTATGTATTTTGATCGGGTTTGCCTGTGAGTTAAAAACAAAGTGAATTCTTTTAAAACAATCTATGGTCATGAAGCTTTCGAAGAATGTGAATGGAATGCTTAGAATCGACGGGAATAATCAAATAAACTATTGGAAAAATATGTTGACGTATGAATTGTAAAGAAGAAAAATTATTTTTATTGTTATATACGTTTCCACGTTCCATTGGTAAAAATTCCAAGTAGATGAGTAAATAGTATACAGATTTATAACTTTGAAGCTGCAAATGTCAAGTAGAGATGTAAAAAAGTATTCATAAAAAATAAGATGGTGACTGAGAAAATAAAGAAAATACCAAAACATTTATTGCAACGATTTATAGCTCTGAAACTTCCACGTAAATCGTGAAATTTAACTGTAAAATTTCACAGGCAAGTCTGTGTAGCGACGAAAGTGTGATACGAAATTCTCGATCTCATATTTTCTTCGGTACCTTTTAGATTACTTCTTATCTGTAGCGCGCTTGTACGAATGAATATCTTCGCAGCAATCTTGCGATTTCAGGGACCACCCTTCACCTACAGGTACGGATTCTCATTTCTGCTGTACGTGAGTGGCTTCATCACGACCGAGGTCGCTGGCACTTACGCCATTTTCTTGTATATTTCTTGGCACCAGAGAGAACTGGTACGAAGGGATTCCAGGCGAAAAAATTACGGGGTTGGTAGTATTAGCTTCTTTTCCACGACTTCCTAGGATCGGCTCGTCCATGCTAGGAAACTTGGACAGAATTAACATCCGCTTAAAACTTTTCATTATACGAATTGGAAATCGTTAGCCTTTATTTGGCAGAATATCAAAATGACGAGGGTAACTTTCGGCCGAAATTGCCCCTATCGATACGTATGCAAATCAGGATTTTATTTAATGTGGACGTACTTTCATGATTGGCAGAATGGGCTTGTGTCGAACTTGCAACTTCAGGAGGAAGTTAATGAATATTTAATAAATGTAACGAACTCCGTTGGCTATGTGTAAATATAGAGTAAGTTTCTAAATTACATAAAATATAATTATATAAAAATATATTCGACTTAAATAATTATCATCCAGTATGAAACAAAATTATTTTTCGTTATAAAATATACTTCACAAAATCATAAATTTTAGATACTATTTATGTAAATGTCTTCCTTCGAAATAATAGACATTAATACTTTTTCAAATTAATTCTTATTGGGGTTGTACTGTTATCTGAAATGCTAATTATTGGCTGTACAGAGTAAACTTTTATCACTATCAATTGTCTAATTGCTAAAGGGTTTACATGAATTCTAATATAATTAAGTTTCAAGGCGCCTAATAAGGCTTAGTTTGCTTAATAATATTCTGCACTCTTTCCACACTGCCCGTAAATCCTTGAGATTCTTAAAAGTTTTGAAGTAGATAATTTATTCTCTTAAAAATTCAGCTTGGATCTCGAGGTCTCCACCGTAAGATAAAACCTTCATGTAAATAAACTTCTTGCTCACTTAAATATCCAGGTGGTTGAGTTCACGTATACGAACTGCAAATTCGGACGTAAAGTTTATCTTTATATTACAAGTCCTGCGTGCTAAAGTTTCTCCATAACGATTCTGTCATCCTCAAGCGTCATACATGATATTCTGCAAAAATTATAACTGCTAAATTCCATTTACGATTCGTTTAATTTATTTAAAAATTCTGTTAATCAACTTTGAATAATTATGCGATAAATTCCATTGCCAAAAATACTTATAAATTCGATCCATAGAAAACACTCTGTCCACGTTAAATTAGTCATTTATTTAATTCTTACTAATACATAGTACCTAATTTTATTGTTTAAGGTAAACCTTTATCTGCATATTGCTTATTAGAAACGATACTTATGTCTATTTATAAAAGGAAGTTATAATAGAACATTTCGACTTTGGTTTTTGACCGTTTTGTTTCAGACAGATTTTTGTTTCACACTCTGTATCCAACAAATAAAAAATATACCCCTCTAAATTATAAATCCAACAACATGTTCACGTTTTCCACGAATCTGGAATTATGTTCACCTTCAAGATAGCAATACTTTTAAACGTATATACCATAAATTATTAACAAAGGTATAAGTAATGCAAGATTAAGGAAAGCTCGATTAAAAAAATTCTAAAGCTTGACTACTCCCCTAATTTGACGCGAGTAAACTGACATTCATGTTAGAATTACCGTTCTCGATTTGTGCTTCGACAAACTCTGCACGGAGACGCAGAAAGGTACAAAAATATCAGGGCGACAAGACTGAAAGGTAAACAGGTACTGAATACAGACCAGAAGCACAACGGATGCGCGAGAGGAGTAGAGAACGAAACCACGAAAGAAAAAGGGAAAGAACAATTCGCATCCTACAATGATTCGTGCACCGTGTGTTGATCTAGAGCTTCATTCATTCTCACCATGCCGGTAGAAGTGCAATACCTCCATTTTTCAGTGGATTCGAAGTGGTATAGATCAGCCATTCACGGATCATGTGCCTTTTCATTACTACTTTGAGGATACTTATAAATGTCGCACCTATTTCCAGACAGGATTTGAATTAAGTTCATCTTTATCGTCTATCCACAATTATTTTGTTGTTCATGTCGTTGATACGTTCTATAGTTTACCGAGATGCAGTATATAATCAAAATTTTGAATTCGGTTTACCAAGCTCTACTCTTGATTTATTAACTGTTGCATGGACAAAGTTTTTCGATCTTATTCAGTATCACTCAGGTACAACAGATAAAATTAATAAATGTATCAAAATTCTTCGATGTAGAAAACCCAATTTATTAAATGCAAGAACTTATATACATCAATTTTGATAATTGAGCAACGTTGATCTTTTTCTAAGAGAAGGAACTTGGTGTATCGCTCAACAATTATTGGTAATTTATTTGTTACAAAGAGTGAATTGGAACCCAATATTTTAAATAATGTCTCTAATGTCTCTAATTAAACAGTAAAAGATGTTCTTACTTTAACTAATAGAAAAACTTGCCCATTTTAAATACATTTAAATTTATTAACGTTAAAATGAATACTCCTAAAATATAAACACACTGACATTATCAAAATTGTTTACGTAATAATTATACTATTTATGAGACACGAATCAATTTCCAAGTTACCCTGTCTGCATTTCACATATATTTAAACATTCTCTGATTCTTGCGAAGGAACATCAATTCTTGCTCTTTTTATAACATTTACTTCCAGGGTGTGTATCATTTAGACAATCACCACGTACACCACGCAAACCATGCGACGATTGGCCACAGTGGTTTCCTTTGCGAAAGGCATCAAAAGAGATATTTCTTCGGCAGAGATTCAGTGGATCACGTTGACTTCGACGAGTTTCTGCCACCCCCACCTAATCTGGATTATCACGATTATACCAGACAATTTCCTAGGGACCTTACCACTCAAACGGTAAAAAATCCTTTTCTAAATGAGAATTGATAGCTTGATCTTTTATTAAAATCGTACTCCACATCGATACTTATTACAACAAATAAATGAGTTGTATTTTATTCGCTTAAATAAATTAAGAATTTTTTCTCCTGTAAACAATATCATTGCGTTTCATCTTGAATTATATTGTTTTGATTTTTATATAAAAAATATATTTCTAAGCTTCCTGTTCTTAAACTTATCTTGCAAATCTAAACTTAATTTTGAAGTTCACGATTAAAAAGGGACATCTTTCACGTTTCGTCAAGATGAATTTTTATCCATTTTGTAGGTCAGTACGACGGCCGATGTTTTACAAGAGGAAGAAGAGGAATACAGTCCAGGTGTACAACCTGAATTCGTTACTTTCGACCTTGATGAACCTTTGCCACCACCGCCACCAATTAGGGGCAGCGAATGGACCTTCGGCACGTTGAGGAAAACAACTCCCGTCTGATATACCGTTAGGTACGAAATTTACTCTTTCAATTCCTTTTACTTTGCAATTTTAATCAGACAATTATATCGCTAACAATTTATGCCTGAGTCACTTGTCGCCCACGCTAAGAATTAAAAGAAATACTAAGGCAATACATATTTGTATACATTTGCGATATACAAAATTTACATTCACTACTATGGAATATTTAGGCGCTGTATGCCAAGTTTCATAAAAATACAGTCACTTTTCGAATTTTGTTCTGCTATATTGAATCCACCATTTTTAATTTTTTAATTTTTAACTTTAAAATTTTTAATTTTTGAACGACCATACGTCTGATAAATGTATATTGAAATGGTCCGCGATAATTTCAAGCTTCTATATGTAAACAACAGAATGAATATCGCAAATGTATATGCATATTTATAAATCGAAGTAAATTGAGTTACCGAGGGTTACCGCGGTTGGTACATTAAAATGAATATTTTCTCGTTTCTCGCAAAGGTACGCGAGGCTAGTGCAAAGCGTTGAAAGCGACGAGGAGGACGAAGCGGAAACCGAAGAGGACCACGATATAGCAGCCGATTAAACAAATCGACACGCGTTTTAATGAGATAGCTTTCAACGCGATCGCAAATGTTTTATCGTCCAGGCTCAACGTGAGTTCACGCAGAAGCGGAGGAAGCTCGGAATGAAAGCAACGAGAATCGTTCGTCGCTGTATCGATCTCGATTTCTGAAACAATTCACTGATAAACTGTTTCGCCGAGAATAATTCAGTTGCTAGGAAATCGTGAAACATCAATGAACGGAACACCGAAATTGGTCCACGAACAATTAAGTGTGGCAGGAAATTTCCGTTTTAAACGCTTAACGTTGCCGTGTTATATGCAACGATTTAAGTATCCCTTTTTTTTGTAACTTTTTATCAGCGAGAATGAGACAGACATTCTAGGATTCATAGTGATGGTGATTTACTCGATGTGAAACTTGCAATCACTTAAGCAACGGACGAACTAAAATTGAAGAACATCTCCCGAGTTACTCGAAATGAGCTGAGGAACTCCAGTAGACGTTATCGACTCCGTTCGAAGCCTTAATCAGCTAATCGACTGCCAGCCACGATCTTCGATCACTCGTATACAAGAAGAGTGTCGTAACTTTGATGAAATATACCGTCCCTCCGTCGGAAAAAGAAACGGAGAAGAGTACAGAGTTTTAAAGCGAGACGAATTACACGGATTCGGGATGACGCATATAAATGAGCTTAAATTGTTAATTTTGTTTATTCGAAGAGTAGATAAACGTTGAATTTATTCGTATCCTTAAAAAGTTAGAGATATTTTATCGTTTACATAGCGTTTGAAATTATCACAGGAGAATTGAAGGCGGAATATGAAATCGATAAGTAACGTTACTCTGTAAAACAGAAAAGAAATTTATATAATTTTATATATATAATGAATAATGAAAGTCTTTCTGTTTCATGCCAATATGAATGCAGAAAAGTGAAGTCTCCGAATATAAGACTGAGAGAAAATATTATAATCAAAATGTTAATTTTAATTGAAATTTTAGAAATAATTGAAACATTTTTGTTAAGAACTTTTTAATTTAATCTATTTCTCTGTAACCGTTATGATATGGCTAATACAATAGACATTTTGTAAGTATTAGAATTGTTCGTGTTTGTTGCTGGCGTATTGTAGCGGCGGAGATTCTCAAAAGACTGCGATTTAAATCTGCCAAACGTAAAGAAAATCGAGACTGCGAATCGATTAATCTACTGTTATGTAAATACCAATGCATTTATTACAATTGCAATAATTTTCGTACACGAAATAATTTACTCTTGATACTGTGGAGACCGGCAAAAGTTCAAGTTCCTACGTACTTCTATTTCAATTAAGATTCCTTTAATATAACTACGACATTGTAAAGCCTAAAAGATTTTCTAAAAATTATTGTCTTCCTTCAATTCTTTAATTCTGTCAAGTCTTTAATTATTATGTAAATTTCCCTTTTCCTTGATTAATATGTACCACTATTCAACGAACAGATTGAAAGCTGTGAAGATCATATCTGACAGACTGATTTTATTAGTTTAGCTTCAATAGCTTTAATTTACAATTACTGTAGCTCGTAAACATAGTGTCTGGATTAAAATGAACATAAGTGTTCAAGAAAGACTGCGTTGTCAAGCATCAGGTCATCCCATTAGTAACATGAATGTTTATAATATTCCTAAAGAATGAAACGCAACAATTGACTTATAATTAATTATGTAAATAAATTATCTACGTATTTTCTTTCACACTACATAATATTTTATTAGATTCTTATTAAATTTTTAATGTCCTTCTTTAACAAATCTCTTTCTCATCACTATCTTTATCGAATTCTTTCAAATTTGCATTATTTAAAGAATTACCTAATATGTTCACTATCTAATGATAGAGGAAATACCTCCAAACGCGATAAGAATTTGCGATAAACCAGACTTGAAATTCACACAGTACCCCGTAAGAAGGTCTGCGGGATTGAGAGCAAGGAATTGCCAATGATTTCAAATCTTGAATGGAATTATATATACATATATTCACTGTATCGTGAACGTGTTCATAATCGAACTGATTAAATGTATCCTATCCACTGTACAAAATGCATGACGATACCAATGTTATATATGAGAAGTTTTAATAGGAATGAAATAGTCGATAAGCTTTTTATACCATAGTCAATTTTCCACCGAGATTTTGCGAGTCAGGATTTGCACACTGGCTCAACGATCAAAAACAAATAAAAGTTACATGGTGGTCGTCGATTAATCGCGAGTCAATCTAAAACTAAGCGAAGAAATACGATTGAAAGTCTAATTAAAGAAGTCTTTGTTGCCAATTTTTTCATCAGGAAAATGTTGGTTTGTCTTTTATTCTAATATTAGATATTGTTACGAATTTTAACGCAAGCCTATTGTGCGTTGCGTTTACATGCAACATATTTTTGTGATGTAAAGTATTATTATTGTCCGAGACAATTTTTGCGGTTCCATACTGTTTACTTACTTCTGAAAAGCCAATTTTAACAGGTCACGTGAAAATGAAGCGTTGCATGTTGCGTGTAATAAAAAAAAGGCAACCTATTGTTTAACCTTTATTCTCATATTTAATATTGTGGTCTTTATATAGAACAATAATACTCGTTTAATTTTAATAAAAGTTTCTTCGTAAAAAATCGACTTATACGATTTATTCTTAAATTTTATAGAAAAATGTTCAAGGAATAAGATAAAATTTTTTATTACAAGATTATTTCGAGCTTCATACTTACATAAACGCCTTTATCACATGAATGCGTGATAGTATCTTTTTTGCAAGAATTTGTTTGAAAATCGTGGAAAATAGTTGTAAATAAATGCATCAATTACAATGAAATTCGTCACAAAGTATGCGACACAGCCACAAGGAAAGTTCGTTTTGTATCAAACATTTTTGATGCTCAAATTCTATCGTTAATTGTAAAACAAATCGAGTGATTTTCGCTCGCGGAACTGTAAAAAAAAAGAATGAATTAATATAATGCATATAGTATTCGACCTCGGTATAGGAAGGAGACAAATGTTTCCGAGGCATCGCCATTGTTTATAAAGTAATCCATGTTCATTGACCTGTAATGAAAATTGTTTATGTATTCGATGGTGATAAGCTTGTTCCACATTTACAGTTTGTACAATAAACTTTTTTCGAATTGAATAATATAGCGTTAAATGTATCGTATGCTCGAGCAGAGGGAATTTTATTTAACATATCTATATTTTTCTATAAGAACCTGCAACAATACAAGTTTACGTCTTCGTATAGGTTTGATTTAACATCAGAAAATGCTTTTCCATGAAGTCTCTCGACTATTTATAACACTGTTTAGTTTCACGTGTGTGGCATTTAATATGTTCTATTGCAATTCGTTTGTAAATAAAGGGAATGGTAGATGAAGTACTTAATACGTCTGTAAAAGAAATTATAAACAACTTTGTATTGGAATTAATAATAAAGGACAATTTTTTTATTCATTTTTCAATTTATTTTGTAGACTGGCCGAATTGTGTTAGTAACACACCCTGTGTAAATATTATTCTCGTCACTTTTAAAATTGTTAAAAGTTTTAAGGCAGAAATTGCAAAATCGGCGCCCAAGAATATTTTATAAAAAGAATCGTAAGAAAATATTGACTCAAGTCATAATTAAGATAAGGCTTGCTTGTATAATTATTTAAAGTATTCATCGATTTTTTTTGCGACTTTAATGCTCTTTTCAATAGCAACAAATTTTATTGTATTTTATATCGCACGTATCGTATATGACTTAAAGATTAATTCACGAGAATACTGAAAACTGTATCATTCTAGAATCGTCAATACACGTCGCTAGTTTAAATATAGATGACGAAAATAATACCAAGCAGCTTCTCTGTATACATGAGAGGGCCTGAATGCGAAGATTTATGGTAGAACACTGTACAACATTCATTAAAGAATTTTTAGAAGCATTCTTAAAATTTCATAAAATGATAATTAGAAAAAAAATATACGTGTCGAATTGAGTAACCTCCTCCTTTTCGAAGTCGGTTAAAAAATGTTAAAATGCTTATCATGTAATGATATACTTTTCAAAGCATCCCTTTTTTTGACACTAAATCCGACTCCAGTGACTGAAAAAATATATTATTTTATATTTATGCCTAATACAGATTGTATGTAAAATATAATAAATAATTATTTTATAATTTGTGATTACCTTATGAAAATTTATATACATAATACAAATTAAATAATAATTTTGTATTATAATTTACAAGTAATCTATTCTTATTTAAGTATCATTTATAAATGTATATTATATGTATATATATAGACAAAAATGTTTCAGATGAAAATATGGTAAATCCGGTTGATATACGTGAATACGCTTTATTTCGATCATGGAAAAGATCATGTTACAATCATTCTCATGTTTGTCGTACACATGTATAAGGTATATGTGTATGTATATTTGTATGTATGTCTTTTATCAGATCGTGTGGGCAACCGCTTATATATAACAAGCAAAAGGCGAAGGAACTTTCAACGAGACATTCCCGTGTAAGTCATGTTTAAACAAACGTTCGCCAAACAATATAATAATTCTTTCGCGAAAACTGAACGATAACTTAGAATATTTCAACATATGAGTAATATTAATGTAGCATGTCCATGTAGATATGAAATAAAGTTTTCATACTTATGCTGCATGTATTTTGTTGAAAATTACAGTGAATTATACTGCGCAGATAATTAACATACCTCATGGTTGTTGAATATTTTTGTCGCATGTGAGCTGTGAATAAGTTATGGATTATTATATACCTTATTCAAGAATATTATATTCTAATTATTTTGAGCATACCATTTCGCATAACATTTTTTAAAAGGATTATATGTCGGATTTAGTCTATACAAAATTGTATTCACCGAATATGTCGCATTTGCTTAAAACATTTCGAGACATAAAGTATATCATTTCAATTGGCGAACGTTGATTCGTTTAAATGGAGATTCATTGGACAACAAACTTGAAACTCAAACAAACACATATTGTTCAATGCATTGCAAATGGGAATATAAATAATATACATGTTAAGTATTTGCCATTTATGTCTGCAAGCTGACATGTAAGTTTCTTGTAAGTCCTCGCACACTTTATGAGTCCGTAATAAATAAACAAACATAAGACCTCCGTCGTCGAGGAAATCTTAATTTCCACAGTGCCAGAAAATTGAAACATTTGTACATAACGTTAAATTGAGAGGAAACAGCATTTGTTGAGAATAAGAAATCGTGTTTAAATTCTTAACAGAACACAAAATTATGTCTTCGGACATAAACATCCCTTATTCCGGGGATTAAAACCGCCTTGATTACATAGACAGCGTCCAAATGAGCTCTAGAGAGTCAGAATGGTGTCAGTAAAGAGTTAGAAAAGTAAGTTATACACGCAATACTGTGTTTTATGTTTAATAATACGTTACAAGCAGAGGTCGATCAAAATCTGCTAAAATTTATTCACTCTGCTTCCATTCTTGAAAACTCGATCAATCATTCGCATAATTAGAAGATCTTTCAACGAGTCGTCTTAATTATGTATAATAAATACTGTAGAACGGACGATCATGATAACTTAGAGTGCAATCGTAGACATAGTTAATAGTAAATTTGAGTAGCTTGGTATTTTAATATAAAATACTTTCTCGTGGAAAAGATGGTGATTTAAATCGCTTTCGTTACGTAGACATTATAAAACTGATTATTATGATAAATTTGACTAGAAATATAAACTAGGCAATCATATTAAATTGCTTGATATCTTAGCGTGAAATACTTTATCTAAAAAGATCGGTAGTTGATTCCCTTTTATAAGGAATGATTGCCTTGATTATGTACATGTTGTGGGGCTTGTGATCATGATAATTCTGACTAGAATCGTAGACGCAATTAACGATCGTGTTGAATAATTTTATATCGTAGCGCTTAATTTCGCGATAACAATCTTTGATTTTCGTTTTAGAAAAAAGAAAATCGTTGTAATTATATTAGGTGCATAAGGTTTGCAGATTTTTGTGCTGAATTACTTTATTAACCAAATGGAATCTACACTTAACAAACGAGCTAAAAACGAGATTATGTCAATAAGTATGATCAGTTAACATTTGTTTGAGTGCAAGTTGACTAGTCATGGCAACATCAAAAACATTTGGTAATAAATAACGATTTATTGGCATTTATGAACTAAATGCGTTTAATTATACGAAACCTACAAAACTTATGCATACACCAAGTACAGACGTTGTACAACTGTTGACCGGGATAGCGTGGACAATTACAGCCTTGACTTAAAGCCACTAGGTTACTCTTAATAGTCATTTTTACCCTGCCAAGGTTATCAAGACTTTCGATTTTATTTTTATTTGTCTATAAATAATATCTTTTGATAAACTTACTTTAAATTAGTTGATACGAATTAATTATTAAAGCGTGGACCTTCTCAGGGTAAAACGACTGAACATTCTGGTACGAAGTAAGTATTCATGAAGACAAGTACAATCATAGAAACAAGTAAATAATGTATCAATTGCCAATCATTTGACGTTACCTTTTTTGAAATTCTAAAAAAACAATGGCTCGTTCACAAAAATGGTAATGTCATCGAAAAGTGATGTTTCTTTGGAAATTTTAGGATAATTCCACCTAAAATTGCAGGTTCCTCAAACTTTGAAATTGTACATAGATTATTTTCGTAATTAATGGAACGAATGTATGCCGATGACGATATAAAAATTAATTCAAATTAATTAACCTTTAAATTCTATTTTCTCTCATAGAAAATGGTAGTGACATCAAATGTTGATTTTATCTTTCGTAACTTTAGCATGATAGTCAAGCAACTTGATCCGTTCGGATAACAATTACGTCTGAATACTTATTTACAGATAAATGTTATTATTCTGCTTACTATTTGATCACAGTGGCTAGTCAGAATGCCATACTTTCGTTATAAATTCTATTTTCATATACACAGAGCACCCTTTGAACGTTTCTGTTTTCTGAAATCTAGAAGCTGCTACAGCGTTTGTTTTATTAACTCTTTCGAAGTGAAAATCGAGTTTTATTTGAACTTTTCAAACGCAAGAAAGATGTCTTTTGAAGATCTATTAAACATTTGATAAAAATTGCCGAAGTGACAGTAATAATGCAAATATGAATTTCTGAAATTAACGTACTAAAGTCGAGAACAATAACATTTTTCTCTTCTTTACATTCATTATATAAAAGAAACCATGACTTTAGACATCCTCGCGTACCAATATTTAATTTTATTGTTAAACAGCATTATCGTTAAAGAAAAATAGAAATTCTCCTATCAAGTAGACGCTAATAGAACTGCCCCCTACTTTCTCACAATAAGTTGACTAGAAAGTCACACGATGATAAGAAAAGATCCTTAATTACATTTCGTACCATTTGCTCTAATTATAGAGACGTATTCTTAAAATTTAAGTATCTTCAACGATCTTCGGCCACAAGTAAGTGACGAGAATAAGAACCTAACTGCGATCTGCAGTTTAGAGTAGAGTTATAGAATAGCGTGGAAAAATACATGTTAGTATATCTAATATTTTAAATTGTTGCTATTGGACCATTTATATTCTGTAAATAAAAATATTGAATTTCTCTTGGATATCGATACATTTGAAAAAGTCTCTTTTCACGTGAAATCAATAAAAAATGATCTTGGCAGAACGAAGTAAACGAGATCTTTTGATTTTCCCTCAATGGTCCCGATTAATAGTATCTTAAATTTCAATAATCTGGTGTAGTACAAAAATAGCATTTATCGTTGATCCAGTTTCGAATTGTTCTCGCTGTAAACTTCTTCATCAACAATTTGTAACGAAACAGTGAGATAATTCGCGGCTCTCTACTATTTCGATAGGATACTGTGTCTTACAATTATGTTGGCTAATCGAACCACTTGGGGATGGGGGTGAGATGTTGCGGGGAATAGCAATGCAATCGCGTTTTAGTATTCAGCCGATATCAACGGTCTGTTTGAGCTCGATAGAAGCAACGAGCTCTGTACGCATGTAAATGGCAATTTCAGTTTCATGCTTTACAATTCGGTCAAAACTCAGAGTTACTAGTACCCTGTTACGTTAGAAGCCAAAGTTTTCTACAAGATCTGTACATTTAACATAGATTGCAATTTTAAAACGAGCTGGGGTCATTGTGTCTACCGAGAACAACGTTCTAAACAACTGTACTTCGAGTACTCTATTGATTCATAAATAATACAAACAAGCGACGGTTCAATGGACTTGTCTGCAGTGCAAAGAAAGAAAGTTTTATTAAGTTTCGAATGATAAACTAGTACTGTACACCGTAGTTATTAAGATTACTAGCAATGTTTTTATTTTCCATATGCAAACCGGTATATTCATTGCCATCCTTAAAAGGTACTTTATTAAAAGGGTACACGTTGAAAGACTGAATGAATAAATCACAGCATTTTCGCAATTTTCCACAAAGATTAATTAATTAGTCAACGTTTTATCTTGCAGGTGCAATCCACAATTCTCCAAAAGATCAATTAATTAACCAGAATATATATCATCCCATAATTTCGTGCCGCAAATTGTGCTTATACTTACTAAATAGAAATACAATAATTTTATGGCGACGATAAAATGACTTCGCCAGGATGGTGGAGAAATATCGTAAAAAGGAACAACAATTACATTTTTTAATAACACTTAGAGGTACATTCTATATATTAATTCGAATAGCAAAACAACAAGTGGCATGAATTTGTGGGAAGATTACTCTACAATTCACCGAACCAAGACAACGAGTCCTGTCATTAAGTTTCTCAACGAATGACCGCAATATTGAAACCACAAAATTTGCAATATCGATGACATTGTGAGCCCATCATTCGAAGCAGTGTCTATGAACGATCGCCGTGTTACCTCACGTACAATGCGTATGTACATAAAATTTCTTCTGACGGATGTGTCCCCCGATTCACAAGTTTCTTCTGACACGAGTCTGTCTAGGCACAAATGACGGATAAATGGATCAACGCCCGATGATGGTCGGTTCGTCGGCCATTGCGATCTCTTCGGTGGGCGCCTTGTCCCTCTTCCTCTTCCTGGAGAACAGCATGAAGGCGCATCCTGCCAGCAGATTGCAGAGAAACACGATCCATGCAAGGATCAAGGAGAAGTCGTACCTCATAATCGCGCCCGTTGGAAACGTCGCGGACACATTTTGGCTCTCGAACTCGATCGATGACAGGAGCACCTGTATAACCACCATGTTACATGCACCTGAAACGGAAGGGAAGTATCGATTATGCGAATTCGAGTTGTGCTTTACAAGGTGAAGAGACGACAGTAAAAGTGTTTCTCCACCTTTCTTTCTATATATTATTAACAGGGTGTCCATAACGATTTGGACACATAGGAAATGTTAATAAAAATCGAATCAGGTAATAAATGTTATATTTCGGAAAATTGTCCTTAGCGTCCAAACTTTAGAGACACCCTGTATAGGATATATGTAGCTTATGAGCCGCTGCAGGTCACCCATTGTTCTGTTCCATTCTTAAAAACAAGTTATCGAGGTGACCGAGCTTAAGTGCCCGACCCTGTACTTCCTAGTCCATGAAACCTCATTTTATGATAGAATCATTTACTCATTGACATTGCACCGAATTGACACGCAATTGATCAGATCAACCCCAGACCTATTTTTATTGCACTGTGAATAAAAGGGAATCATCCCCCGATGCATTCACCTGCATGGTTCATTCACCTTATTGGAAATTTTCTCGATATTAGACTCTATAAATATATACTCTGAGTGACGAGGTGGAGTACACAAACTTCAACACCTACGTGTACTTTCATCTAGTTACTGACTTCTTTATCAGAAACGATTTTCACTATTTACCTTTATTCTCTATTTACTATTTTTCACGATTAGGGAGTGTAATAAACTCGTTTTCTGTAAACTGTGCCATAAGCCTACAAAAATTAAATAAACGAAAAACACAAGTATGATGACGAACCATGTGCTTCTAAAACAAATAAATTATCGTTGTTATAAGGTGTACTTATTTAAAAGAATTAAAAAGCACTGTCAGCTATGTCAATTTTAGTACATTAATTAGTTGTATATTGTTATCTTTTGTAATCTCAGTATGATTAATATGAAATAAAATTCAAACGATCGAATTGATCTAGAAACTCATATTCAAATTAATTACCGCTGATGAAATGTATTCCGCCGGCCAGTCGTTTGAACATGTATCGTGGATTCCGGAACGTGTAAATCGAGAAACTAAAGCCCATTATCATCACAAATAAACTGATTACTGCGAACGATACCTGTGTCCTCGAGTAACCTGAAAGCAATTGCGTCACATTTCCATAATTAACATGTGCCATTTCATATGTGATTCCTTTTAATTATAGGATAAAATTAAACGATTCATTTTCCTATGGATTGAATCGTATTCACAACATAAATCTTGAATAAATGTAATTTACATTGCTTATTAAGATAAAAAGGAGCGTTCACGGTTGACAAATTTTTGGTAATGCTGTTCTATAATTTCATAAAATACAATGAACAATAACTCTACTGTTTAGAAGAAAAAATGTCAACCCGTTTCACTGTTCACAATCAATAGAGACTACTGTAAGTACTGTGCATCGATTCTACCTATTTAATAATTTCTAACAGTTTTAATCACTTACTAAGGACAGTTCTGTTCAATCCTGGATCCAGTTTGATCTGCAATTCAGTCGGGAACATGTTCTGATTCTTGCACTCTTCTGGAAAAGCAACATCACATTGAAAATTTAACAGCGACTAATCGATGTAGAATTAGTTGGTTGCTCGCAAGGGTGGTGCACAAATCAACGAAAGTTAAATCGCGGTGTACCGTGATCACATCATCTATCTTCATTTCTCTCGTATCCTCCATTTACCATTTCTTTTATCCCCTTATCTTCCGTTGGCTAGTATGCCTCATTCGTGTCTCAGATCACGATAAATAGCTTCTATGCCTTTAAAAATTGTTTCGGAGACAATAACGCTATAATCAGTATTTATACTGTGCATTAACCTATTTCCAGCACGAATGAATGTGTTCTAAAACGTAGCTCATTTTTCTAATTACTGAGAAGAAAAATTTTAATTTGGATAATTACAATCCTACTGTCATTCTCGAGTCTGTACCTGCTGTGTTTTTTTTAATATTTGTTTGCTATACGTTGTGATTTTATATATTTGGATATAAGAAGCACATCAAGAAATTATCAAAATTCACAAATACATTTTAATTTTTTAATCCACTTACTAAATTTAAATAACCAATTTTAAATAACTTTAAGCGCATAATGAATATTTTATTCGCCAAATGAAAATGTTGAAAACCAAGGCGGTTACAAATCATACTAAAATTTACTGTTTTCTTTTCAAATATATCATTTTCATTGAATTATTTCGCTACCTTGGTTCATTTCTTCCGCAAACAGTTTCCTCTTTTTCCAAGCAGCTCGTGTGTTTTCTTAATAAGCCTCGGGATAAAGGAAAGGACACAGTGACCGTAAATATGGGAAAAGCACAACCACGAGAGGAAAACGGAAGACGGATATTCGAAAAGTTTTCATATATTCCGGGATCGTCGTTTAGTTTGTTGAGTCATGCAAGGCAAGGTGTTCGTAAGCTTTACTGTATAAATTAATATCAATTGCCCGTTATCCCTCTACCTTCTAGTCGAATAAAAATGAGGTAAAGCGAATACTGAAAGAGATTTAGAAGATATAAAATAGAATTTTTTTTCTGGAGACAACTAAATGAATGTCCATAATTTATAACCTTGAAGAATTATATAAAATTGATGGAGAGTACAATTACAGAAAGAAATCAACATTTCCCTTAGAATTGGGATTTCTTTTGGTAGCCACGACGAAAATAATGTTCAAATTACGAACTTGATGATGAGTAAGTGTAATTATTGAAAGAAATCAACATTTTCTTTACAATCATTTTTCTAAAATTTACTGTTACGTCGTTTCGTTGATTAATTATTTAAAAATTCGAATAATATTGTCTAAAAAAACGAGAAATCAATTTATTATCAAAAAGCGCATTGTGCTCTTAGTTTGTTGTATATTTAATAAAACAAGTAAACATGCAGAAATTCAACGTGAAGTAACGAAGAGTAATTTCAGAAATAAAAGAGAGAATTGGAGTAAATAATCTAAATAATGAAGGGGAAAGAAGTAAAAGAAGGAATTCGTATGCGTAGATATGTAAATGAAAGAAGGAGTTGGAGTGAACAGTTGAATAGAATTGCATCTCTATCTCTTCTTCTGGATATTTACATTTGCATTTTCAAACTAAAGGACCCCGGTGCATATTTTTATGTGTAACAAAAGCACTGTCATAAAGCAGCGCGACTACTTCGTAAACCCGACGTGAACAGTAAATCTTGTTATTAAATTCTCGGTACAATTTCGACTTTACGACCGTTAAACCCATTCGTTATTCCCCAGAAAATTAATGGTCACTTTATCTTAAATTTACCTAATGCACGAACACGGTACTGTTTCACTCTCTGCCCAAGACTCGAGATTATGTAAATACAAATTAATTCAAAAACTAACAAAGTAACAATGAAGAAATAATACCTGAAGCAATAAGAATGCACAAAATGTAAACAATACAAAAATTCGAAACAAAATAAGAAACCAAGAGTCCACGTTATCAAGCAGCTCATAATAAAACAAAATAAAAATTATCGTTACAACATCCGCATAGTCATCGTTGAATCGAAAGAACAATTCCGCCATAGCCCCAATTGGTTAAACGATTTCTTCAGCTAATCTCCATAATTGCAAACTCAGAAACCACGATGATAAAGTTCATGTGCGCTCATAGAGACGTAACAGATACTACGTTGAGCATACACTCCTGTAATTTAGTAACTCTGCCGTGTTTATGATGGAGCACACATGTGGAACACCGAGCGTGACGCATGATAAGTGAGCGCAGTGCTGCAGACGCGGTTTCTGACACTGTTTGATTAACTGCACAATGTGGAACCGGCGATATTAATACCGGCCACGCTTTTCTCGCACGAATTTCGTGTGTACGATTTAGGGGAAAAAATTCTCAGGGAAAACACGAACCTCCGGCACGGCATTTGACCGGGGGTATTTAAACAGACGATCAAAGAGCCGCGAAGAGAGAAGAAGAAGTGGATTGCCAATCCCAATGTAAATAGAATGCTCAAGTATGATTAAACGTTTGAGGGATGGAGTATCGAGGCGAGTTGTTTGTAATTACGTTTAGTTTATTACATGGTGGTAAAGCTGTCGATGACAGATTCGATGGAAATCTGCTTGCCCAGATGGCTTCGACTTTAACCGAGAAACTAATAAATCAAACGCTCCTATAGGGCTTCGCGTGGGTGTTTGATCTGAAGTAAATGATGTAAACAGGTAAACGAGAGAAGATAACGCAAACGACGATTAATCTGTTCAGCATTGGGCTAATGAGCTCTTATGTTTATTTTTGTTAGGATTTTAGCTGGATTTTAGTTTAATTTTATTTGTGGTTTACTTTTTAATTATAACATGAAGACTAGTGTTAAAAATTTATTTTCCATTCTATAACCTTTACGGTCATTGGATTATTCAGTTAATTAACCATAGTGAAATTCCAACTTGTGATGAATGCAGTAAACAAATTATAATTATACATATTAGTCTCAACTACGTAGTCCGAGTTGCGAAATAAACACCAATAAGAGCCAACTTTAAGAGAAAATTTCAACAGAACCCACAAAATTCCTCAGAGAATATTGAAAGATATTTATTATGCTAATTCTGACTGTTTTCTGGATGTTATTCTGCAGGTCTCCTTTCTATTTAAACTATTTTTGGCTATGAGACCCAACTAGCATTGACTACCTATGTTATATTTTTCATTATTTAGGAATCGAAATTTAAATGCGTAACATTACTTCTATTTAATATATATAAGTAGAAAATATAATAACATTTCGATTTTTATTATTTAATAAATAGAAACACTTAAATATGAATATTTAATAAAAATATAACGTGCTCTATCTAACCATAGATTTATTTTGATTTACTTCAGAATCTTATTTGCAGTGTCAAATCAATAAATATAATGCATAAGTGATTCCACTCTTACTTCTTCTTTTAATTCGTTTATCAAGGATGGATCAAAGTTTCAATCTAAAACCGAATCCAGAAAGCGTATCAAAGCATCCGTGAATTATTGGTGCGTGAACTTCTCCATTCTTTTGGTAAAAGGTTTTCCGCCAATAACAATTGCAAACAATGTTCGTGATTCTGCGTATATCTCCATTATTTATATAGGTCAACGATCCCGCCTTTCTTGACATATCGCCACCATCTTTTCACTCGGGCAGTTGGCATTTCGTTGCATATTTTCCGCGGCTTTAATATAGTGCCGTCGGAATTCGCAATCATCAATTTTATGAAGCCGTAAAATCTCTTAGAGCACGGTTTAAACAACGTGCAACGTTGCGTCGGAAACAGGCACGTCTAATTGTAAATTACGCGTAGCGTGTTCAATTATCGGAAAAGCATGCTGCAAGACATTCGTGCCAGCCACAAAGAGACTAGTTGGCAGAGACTGTTATGTCAGCTTGTTTTAATTCAAGCCTCGTTGCCGTTATCGATCTGTAAATACGTTCGAATTGGAATCACTTTTAATTGACACCAATTAGTTGTTTTATGGAGTTAAATGGTCATCTATACTTCGGATCAAATACCACACGAATGTGGATCCTTTATTCCACAACGAAGGGAGCATTCTTATCTGTTTATAGTTTCTTTTATACTAATCTTCATTTCACAATTCTTTTATTATTTTCACTTTGCACTTTATTTTTCTATTTTTTAATTTATTTTTAATACTCCTCGGAAAAGTGAAGTCCTTTTGACCAAAAGTAATTATGACTGTTTTCTTGGTACACGTTCGTTCGTATAATAACCAAAATTTCAAATAATAAAAACAGAAAATAGGCTTTTCTTGGTTTAGATAGATAAAATAATAGATAAATGAATGAAATGTGATGGGTAATTAAAATTGGAACTGTAGTAAAGGTTTAAATTTGCATTGCAATTTAAAGAGTGTAGGATTAATTCTATTCTTTGCAGTGCCTGAATCCTATAATGTTTTAAATTTAAGAGACGTTCTATGATGGCAATGCTTTCTTAATAAATTAATTCTACTTACTGTAAGGTATCATGATACTGGAATTTACAGACTCCGGTGCCAAGCCATGGGTACAGCTACTCCATAGACCCATCTGTTTGTAGATCAATTTTCTACCGGCTTTACCCGCATCTCCGAGAGGTAAACCTTCTTCGTTCGGTGCTTTAATGGTGAACCAATGATTGGTTCCAATGGCCACCGACCATACGCAAACTGATAATCCCACGAGAACCGTGCAACCCAGAAGAATTCGCCTCTCAAAGATAACCTGAGCAACGGGAGTAACAAAGTACCCATACATTACCTTTAGATTATAACACTTCTCTTTGATAATTTTTTGTTTGTTAATTAAGTATAATGTACACGTTGTGTTTTTTACCACGTTTACTAATGTTTTCTTCTTTATACGTTATTAATAACGATCTTAATAAAAATATACATAAACCATCAGCTTTGTAACAGTATTCGCATAATGTTCTACGTTTCCAACTATATATAGTGACTCGACGAATAGTTTATGTTCATAAATCGTCTAAAGAATGAAGTTTCTTATCACAGGAGATACCAAGGAAAATTCTTAGAATCGCGGATAAAGATTAATTATACTAATATTAAATCTGTTCTTGCATGCATGAAAATTACGAATAGCGAATTAAAATTGAACAACTTCTTATTTTATAAGTCCTCAATAATAAGTAGAATTTTGATTATAGAATTAACTTTTATTAATTACAATTTCAATAACGGTTAAATCGAATAAATTTATATCCGCCATTCACTATTCGAAGAAAATTTCCCTCGTCTCCATTCAAAGCTCAAAGAAATATACATTATACGAATTACTTTTTATTACTACATGTCATTTCAAAGGGACTAAACTCAAATGGTTCGTTTCGAATGTCAGGAAAGTATAACGCAGAAAAACGATGAAAAATAATACGTACCTGATTGTACAGCGACTTCATTCGACTCGCCATTTCGATCAATTTTCTTGATATCGATTCGGAAATTCGTATCCGGTACCAATTTTACGATCTTTACTTTCCTTTGTGGCTCGGTTTAATCGGTTTACGAACTGAATGCGCCACCACACTGCAGATACTCATTCGCTACATGTTAGGGAAAACGTTTTCACAAAATTTTCATCGGAATTCCTTTGAGCACGTGTTTAATAAAAAAGGTTACGCAGATTTCGAAATATTAAAACGAAACTTCATTTTATTTTCAGAAAGATAGACGTGTTCTGAGTTCCCTTTGATAATCTTTTTTTATCAATTAAGTATGATGTGCGAGTCGCGTTTATTTTACATGAAAGTTTTTACCACGTTTACAACACTTTATTTGTTGCTGTTTTAGTTAAACTTGAAGTACGTTTTAAGACTGTGTGTCAAATATTATTTTATAATTTTTATGTTTTAAACCATCACTTTTTCACTTGTTTACATACTTGTAGATTCTAAATTTATATTATTTCTTGAAGGATGTGCGACGTCACATTAGACTCGATTATTCTTTTAATATGTTGATTACATACTGATTCTTTCATTTCCTTTAAAGGTTTTTTTTATATTTTGCTGTTGTATTCGTAATATTTTCTTAATTAATTTTGCAGAGTACTTTCATACATTTCGCTGATTTTTTAGTTTTAACACAAAACTAAACTTCTTCGCCTTTTACTGCTGTTCGAATATTTGTTTCTTTGAAATAAGGATTTCTTGATTTATTTCTCCTCTAATCTCTGTTTCTCTTCACATCAATTTAATTGTCAAACATCATTATTTTTCCCTGGTACTCGTTGTGGTCATATTTGTCATTTCGATCGATGAATTCCATTCGGTGACTTCCATGTCTTTCCTACAATAATGGCAGGAATTAACCCATCAAATATTATTCGTCATAATTGTTTCAAAATTTACGAAAAATGTGACTCACTTATTGTCTGGGCTTCTGGTTCCTTGTTTATTCCATTATTCCATTAAAATTTTGCGCGAATCACCTGAAAATTGAATATACAATAATGAATACATAAATTATCATAAAAGTCTTATCTGTCATGCGTACGATATAATGTGTTAATATTAAAATTAATTTCAATGAATGTACAAGTATTATTTATATTAATTATTACTAAAAATATATTTCTACAAAGAAGCTGTCAATTCACTACTTATTTTGAGACGATATTTTAGTGTGTTCTCAAAAATAGAATCAATCTTGACGCTGAATTTTAAAGTGAAAAATGAATAATATGACAGAATTCGAAAGTATTGAAACGGGCACGAGGAAACTTTTTCGCGAACTCAGTCTTCGAAATGGCACAGTTTATTTAAAGCGTTCCCTTTGTTCTCAATCCATGTCGCAATAATTGGCCAAGAAGAAATACGCCAAGATAATAGCTAGAGACACTTCGCCATAGCTACTCGTTATCGTTATTTGTCAGGTTTTGTCTTTCATTGCTGGCTATGACACGTGTCTTTAAATTACAGTTTCTCATGTTGAAAGCATTTTCGTGTAAAATAGTAAACCATCATATAAAATATAAAATATTTTCTTATAAATATTACTTTAATTATTATTTCATTACTTCGTTCTATTTATTTTAAATATCATTATTATCTTAAAATTTGTATATTATTTATATAGAATATAAATATATTTTTTGAACGCCAGAAATTCTATAGTCTTGAGAGATTAGTAAACCTGAACAAATTTTGTACAATTTATCTATCGATTTCATTAGACCAAATAAAAGTTTCTTTATGAAAATAGTGAAAACATATTTTTCTTTGCAATATTGCCATAATTGCATTTCCTCGAATTGCGATAACTCTGACAAATACATCTAAAGTATTATCACTCACACAATTAAAAATATTCCAATTTTAAACTATAACCAAAGTGGTCCAATTCAAACTAACCTTCCCTTTACAAGTACATGATTAGTACCGAACAATACATGAAATTACAATAAAATTTAAAATAACGTATACCTGATCCGAAATCCATTATCTAAGAATTTTTAGTTTTTAAATGTTTATACCACGTAGATGCCAATTCATTCGCTCTCTGTATTTACGTTTGAATATAATCAATATTCCGATGAAACCACTCGTTTTGCGCATTAAGCTCACGTTAAAAATAATAATTGACTCACACAACTTTCCTTTGCTCGTAACCTATAACAGTGTTGCGCAAAGAAATATTCAAGCGTCGTCTATCGCGCCACAATGTAACAAAGCTCGCGCGTTCGTATTCGGGAAGCAAAATAATTCTTGAAAAAAAAAAAGTGAAATTGAGTAGCAGCTGAAAATAAAATGACACGAGGCATTTCGAAGCCTGAATTATTATAATGGAAGCAGCATCGAGATCTGAAAGGCGCTACCAGCTAACTTCCACGCACACTTTACGACCCATGCTCGTCGTCGGTTAACTCGTAGGATGTTCCTCGGTCTTTGTGTTGAGAGAAATTCGTGGAACGTCGCGTTGTTACCATATCACCGTGCCAAAAGAGCGGCAACTCTCGGTATAGCGAGCGGAGAGAGTAAGCAAAAAAGAAAACTCCTGCGTCGTGACGGATCGAAGCTTATGCCAGAAAATAATGGTTCTGGCCACCTTTTGTTAAGACACCTCTTGACAAATAAATCCGATGACAAGGCTTAGAGACTTGCCAACGTGCAAACGAATGGTCGTGTCAATTGTGTACGAGGATCGATGTTTGACTGGAGGATTATATATATGGCAGTTTCTTTTTTTCGTAGCCACAACAATGCGTATTGGTATTATTCGCGCAACGTTTCGACTGGAATTTAGGTAAAATAATGACGATCAAGCTTACTTAAAAATGATAAAATATAGAAATAATGGGCTATCTCGGCGAAATAGAAGATATTTATTGTTGTAGAATTGTCCATCAATGCGCAACTAAAATCACCGAGTACAGATAGTCATTGGTAGTTTTAGTATTTGGGTATTTTTCAGGCTCGAAATTAACTGAGATTTTTAAGTAAATTGTTACTGAACAAGGACAACATGAATTTATATTACTAACAAAGAGATACTACTTTAATTTATGTAATTTCTGTCAATGATATGCACATAGACGAATGCAAACATGAGGCAATTGTAGAGAATCGAGCACTTTGATATTAATGCTACAAAATTACAAAACAGATGAAAAAATTAAAAATATGAATTAAATGTGTAAGAGAGCAGACAGATACAAACAGGATGTTAAGCAAAACACTGTGGTTTTGATATTACAAAAGTAGAAAAATATAAATATCAACTGAAAAAAGAAAACTAAAAGGCCTAAGAATTTTGGTTGTAAAATTATACCAAAATTGTGCAAGAAATGAATAATGGTTCTCCATTAATTATATCAGTCAGATAATAAAAATGAGAATAAATAGAAAGATAAAAATAAAAGTTTCCTTTTAACATTTCGCTCGCTAATCGCTCTACATATTTATGAGAGAATAGTGCACGAAGAAAAATAGACTCGAGCATAGAAATTCACATGAGGGTTGGAGAACTAAAACTCTGAATGTTTCGATGCGAACCAGTGGCCGGGCATAAATTTGGCAAGACACCATCGAATGCCAGACATCTCACTGTAAGTCGAAGGTATACTCTACTTTGCTTCGTAATTTCGTTTAGATATGCATACCGATGGAGCAACTCATTAATTAAATTCTCTTGAATAATTCAACCACAATTATTTTGGCGTAAAATACAAAGACCAAGTTATTCACCACGTAGAGTTTATATTTGAACGGGAACAAGGCAGACGTACTTTGAACATCGAATTTATTGTTTATGTCATCATGGTAGCTCTGCAACGTGTAATTAATTGTTGAATTCCTGAACCGTAACCACGAAAGAATTTGCGGCGATACTTTATTAAATGTTTACGAATAGGGACGAGCACAATTTTATTCGAATAATAAAACAAACAGTGATTCGTTCATCGCGTTTATTCCACGAAGCAGTTATTTAGAAGTGTCTTTGTTTACCGTGAAGTATAAGATCATTTTATAATTTTTATTCAACAAATCGTTTTAAAATTCAAATTGTAATTTTGGTAGAATAAATGACAAAAAAAATGTTCAATTTATTATCTTGGCATCAATTTTGTCTACCTCTGCTTATAAGGAGTAACGTATTCGATGGCTGACATAGACTGTCTGTTTCTACTGCAGGCGGTAGAACGGCACAGGCAAATTTTATTAGTCAACAATTTTAATAACGACGAAATGTAAAGGTTAAAAATGGCCTGTAGCTTTAACAGAAAACTTAACGTAAGAATGTAACTGTATAGTATAAACATTTAATTTACGTCAGAAATATCCTTGAATAACTACATATATTTGGAAGTTGTAGTCGCGTGCAACTGGGAGAAAAATACTGTGTAAACTTTGTATGGAAACAGTCTCTCAGATCGTGTTACATAAATTTGCTGAGAGGAAAATATATGAAACAGGTGGAACGCTAGAAAATGTAACTGATATTGATTTCGCTTGTCCGTGTAATTTGGTACAGACAAAACTCCAATTTTCTGCACCTTATTATGGAAATTTCTCGTTCAAATATTCTCTGTATGACTTTATCATCCAGTAAATTACAACGAAAAAGTTTTACTGGTACAAAAATATCCTGTTTAATCGAACATAAAACCTTTCTAAATTTTTAACATTAAAGTAAACAATCGATATTTAAATATACAATGAAGTGTCAATGAAACAAAAGTATTCACATATTACACTGTGCTTATATTTATCTAAAATCGATTGAACACTTGAATGCGCTGTTTACTAAATGTTAATTTATTTGAGATTTGTTTTACAAATAGAAACATATAGGTGTGCTCTTGCTTTAATATGCACACCTATCATTTACATTATCATTTGTATTATATAAAAAAAAATAATTTAAAAGAGATTTAATACGTTTGTTTACAAATTTGTCCATTAAGGAAATGAATCAGTAGCAAGTACATTTGAAGTACATCCTAACGATAAATTGTTATCTTCAAGGAATGATTCAAACGTCGAGTTCCTCTTCAATTTTAATATCGATATTAGCTGCGAAGGGAACGTAATAGCACGCGAATGAAAATACTGCTGGCAATCGAACGATCACCAAAAGTATCTTAACGCCTCGGCTTGTCGATGAATGTGTTTATCATAGCAACACGTGCAGCCCGGATTTACGAGATTCGCGGACGTGAAAAACGATCTTCACGATCAACCAGTATACATAAATTATTATACACAAGAACGTCACTCAGAGAGCTTAGATGACGCTAATTCCGTTACCCTACCTAAATTAATTTTTGATGAACTGAAAACCAAACTTAACATTTCTAAAGACGCTCTTCAAATTTATCTAACTATGGATGTATATGTTTCAATTTTTAGAATTTACTTTACGTTGAATATTCAAAATAAACAAAGTAAAAAATTTAAAATAACTAATTAAATTAGGTTTAATAGGAAAGGGGAACTAGATAATCCAACACAATTTTCTATCAAATTACACACAATATAAAACACATATAGCACTCTAAATTGTACTGTTGATAATCATTTTGCAAAATTTTATACTAATCTTTTAAACATTCAATGTTCTTCTTCCCATTATACTACTATTCATTCCAATAAATTTATCTTAAATTCTATCAAACGAGATTAAAATTCATATCTGAAAACGCTTTACACGGAACGTTTCATCAAGCCTGCAAAGACTATAATTCCTTTTGTACTCGAAGAAATTTTTCCAAAGCAAACAAGCTGCGAATGAATTTTCAATTAACCTCTTATTGCCACTGAAATGCCATTATTCCAGAAGAATTTCGTGTTCCGCGTGGAACGATAAGTCTGTTAAAGGAAAATGCAGGGAGCACTTAATGCAATTACTTTTTAGAGAATAAAGGGGGCGAAATTTTATTAGAACATTCTTTGGTGCTTTTCGAGTGATACGTTGGCTTGGCGAAAGTGGTAAGTAATTTCATTAATAAGGCAATTGCGGGGAAGTGTGGAGATCTAGTATGGCGGAGACAAGAATATAAAAGGTCCCATCGAGCTGCGGTATTATTGGCATTTGGCCTAGTTTGCGAAACTCGTACCCCTTTTTCCTTTCATACCATGCTTATGAATATGGGTTTTCACGCGCAAAATCCAACGAACAAACTTTCGTTCCATGGACGTGGCTGACCAATCTTTCCACCGAAATCATTTCATTTTATGCGCATTGCACGGCTTCCATTAAACTACGAGTATATTTGCAATCGAAATAAATTTGAAACACGATATCCAAATAAGAACGAATACTTTGTATTAACCCTAAGACGTAAGATAAGTTGTATCGTGTACAAACCTATGCAACGCCATATAATTCTCATTGTTAGAGAGTTTCAAAGAGTTTTAAATAAATAAAAAGAAAAAATTTACAACCGCAATCCAGAGTTTTCATTCGACACACTTTCTAATTCAATGGTTTCGTGTCATTGTAAAGAAGTCTAGTTTAACCGACACTCGCTAAAGATAATACCATGTTTTTTAAAGCCACGTCGCTATATTTATTATGCATTATATTCGCGTGTCAGTTCACTTCGCTGCTACGTATTTTACTCGGCGTTCAACAAACTCAGGTCGTGACATGGGACGCGGCTAGTTTGTGCGTGCAGATAATAATTTCCTTGAATTCCGATAAGCGACAAATATTTGAACTGTATTACATAAAATTTGCATGTTAACTGTTCATCAAAATTGATCGTCACCAGAGACGAGTGAAGAGCTTTTCTAGATGAAAGTTTCGATCAAGTACGAAATAAACAAAAATTGTCTTAATCAGAAACATAAATAAAAGTTTTAATTATTGTATTAAATAAATATCTATGCGTTAAATGTATCTGTTACTTATTAGATAGAAGTTAAAATTTTAATTGGGGCATAGAGTACAAACAAAATATTTGCATGATCAGTAATCTTAAGAAATAATATGTAAAATGTAAGAGAACAGTATTAGCGCATTAATTGGATAATCTAAATAAAAAAATACAAATTTTAACTGTTGCATTAATTAAACGTCACGAATAAATTGCTACATCTTAATTGTATTCGTCATTCAGTCCTCGAATAAAATTTTAGCCCTCTCTGCTAAGTAACTGATATCTGTATAAGTAGTCTAGTTATGTAATTGCCAGACAGAGTCGAATTTCATGAAACGTCTGTCTGGCGCTTCGTTACACCGGGAAACCGGAATGACAGGTCATTTCATGGAAGATCGCTGGCGATACGTTTCGAACGAACAAAAGGAACGTATGGGAATGTCCACTTATATCGATTAAAAAAGAACGTAACCGTAGAAATTGTTTTTAGCGTCACTGACTTTAAAAGGTATCGAATGTTCTCTGGTAACGTGATCGTCTCTTTATTTTCTTTGTCAAAGTCATTCTCATATTTCTACCTATTTCTTGCAATACCGTTTCCAAAAGTTCTCCATCGCATAATGGGGAACACAAACGGAAATACTGCCCTCGATCCACATTCGTCTGCGCAATGACGCAGAATTAGAATTGGAAGTTCAAACTTTAGGCTACGTAGATCGAAGCACTGCAATAACATTATTTATTTACCGAACGACGTATCCGAAGCGAAATAGTTTTCCTATCACCCTTCGTGTCATACAGTTTGCCCTAGTTTCCTGTCGGCCTTGTAATATTATGCTAAGTAACTTAACGCTTCTCCATTGCGCATTGATCGTAAAATATTCAATCCGTTATATTAGCGGCTGTGTTGGAACTGCAATCTGTCGGTGCTGTGTTTCACTTAATCGCGGAACTTAAATAAATTTATGACCCGAACGATGATAGATTCCGATAGATATATATCACGCTGACAGTTTACGTAGGTACAAAGGATAGCAACCGTTACGACTGGGATATTAAACGCCAGCAAGCTGTCAGCGAAGAGTATATTAGCCCTGTGAAAAAAGTTTCGGTAAAATCTTTGACGCATTCAAAGACAGACCGAAGATAGGATGGTGATGGATGATGATTTGCAATAGCTATAAGCTATAAATGGTTAGAATCACTGAGAGCTTAAAGATATACGTAACATTGGAAGGTGCATAATAGAAGACGATATCTATTTCAGCGTTTGTTTGATTGAAAATTAATGAATGAAACAATTGGCATTGTAGCCATTGTTCCAATTAATTACGAATAATTGCGTAGATCAGAGATATAATATTCTATGATAATCGAAAATAGTTAAAATCATTTTTGAAAGATACTTTCGTGTATTAAGCATTGGAAGAGTAGCTATTTCAACGTCAGATTTGCTAGAAATTAAATGGATAATATAATAATTGCTTAAATTAATTATAAATGATTATGTAGAAATATATAAATTAAACAAACTAATAAAGAAGCGTCACACCAATAATATACCATCAATAGCCATCAACAATCAATTAATCAATTAATTATTCGACAATTTCAAATATATTTACTATATTTACTATAAGCAATTTAATTTCACAATTAAAGAAATTAACTGGTAACTTTAATTACTGCAAGCAATTGACTTTTGTAATTCTTAATTGAATTATTAATGGCAATTAACAATTGACGATTTCAAATATAATTTCTACTAACAATCCATTCTCGTAATTACTACATTAATATCAATTGCAAATCGTCAATTAAATTGCACTTTAACCACCACTTCCGATAGATGGCCAGAACGAAAAAGGAACGATGCAAAACGAGAAAAGCGACGTGCGTCGACGGGCTGACTGGACTAAGATTACAGGGTAGACGTACGCGAGCCATTCCGTCTGAAAGCGTTAACGATACGTAAAAGTCGACCGTTCAAACGTTATCGATGTTCATCGTTTTTTATTGCACGTATGACGTCAATGCACACGCCATTGTTTTATTCGTTTACAAGCCCAAAGCATGGCGTTGCACGTAGTTTATTTAACCGCAGCTGCAGCTGCACGAACTGCGCATGGAGTTATAAATGCTGATAAAGCCAACGTGTGCCGCTGTTAGGCCATATAGTCGACGCCCACCGTTGCTATTTACGAGTATTGCTCCCTTTTTTCCCGGAACCGTGCCATCGTTTCGTGCCCTTTATCCGTCTTCTGATGATCCAAAATACAAGGTGTCCGGTAACGAACGGTACAACTAGTACAAGTGTTCGTTTCACGAGGAAACAGTGCGGAACAGAATTTTCTTCGTATTGGGGTCCATTTTCATGAAAAGTTCGATAGTGCGATACGTTGGATGAGCACATACTTGAATGAATCTCGTCTTCAAGAATCTCTCGACGGACCTCCGTGTGCTTTTCAAGTGTAGAAAATCAGAGGTGGTGTAGTTGAAGAAAACAGAGTACAGTTCCAAACATTAAAAGCGTAAACAGTGCGTGAGAATACAATTTTTTTGGTACGGGAAATAGTTAACGATAAAGTTTGTTTGTATTGTTAGAAATTAAATGAGACAATTGCTAACAAATAATAAATTAAATTGCTTAACCAACAGATATACGAGCAACATCATTTTGAGGTAAAATTACCTTCGTAAAATATTTATTAGACTCTATCGAACATTCATAATATGGGTTTTTCGAAAACAGCTTTAAAATCAGGTTTTTTTTTAATAATTAATTACGCTTGTGAATGCAATCGTGGTGAACATTTAAACGAATTTCATATTGTTTGAAAATCTGTGTAAATATTTGCAGATAAATCGGATATATTCCCCAGCATGCGTGTTTTATCAAAAGCTTTTGATAAGCCAGTTATTACGAAAATCGTCACCGAGGAAAATATTACTGTGTTGGAAATTCATTTCAATGAAATATGTACATCGTAATTTATAACAATGTATAAACGTTAATACATACGTGTGTATCATTTAATATTTCAGTAAATATTATTATACAAAATATGTACAGACTATTATATTTGGAAAATATGCGAGAAATTTTCTGCGAATTAATTTTCATTTGTCGCGCGATGGCCATGAATTCTTTTGCTACCCTTCAAAGCACGACTCTTGATAATTTTCCACCTCGATGGCGACAATTACTTTCTTGTTTATTAAAGTTCTACTTTAAACTGCCGCAACAGTAGATACTGTAAGAACCATTGAATTTGTTGCTATCAGAATTTCTTTTGTTAAATGAATTTATGATTTTATTAAGCCACGTTATTTAATATTTCTTTGGAGAAAATATTTACAAGAGCCAAAGGCAGAAATAATTGCTCAGTTTTTAGAACGAGTTCTCGTAGTGTCATCATGTTTAAGACACAATGAATATAATGAAAGTATTACTGAAATGCTTAATAACCGAAAACCATTAAGGTCATGCTGTGAATATATTAGCGCTAAAAGCTCGAATTAGGAGTAGTTAAATTCTTAATGTTATTTTCTGCCACACCCTCATGTGTGTATCAAATAATTTACGTCAACATCGCAATGCTAGAAAATTCCTTCTGACAGCATAAATTGTATCCTTTGCAATGTTGATTTACATTAAACGATTGAATTTTTCTCGGCTCTGTTCAGTTTAATTCAATTTTGATCCGTCTTGTAAAATATGCATAATGCGCATTGCGCATAAATAATTTTTACTCGCTAATGGTACTTTCATAAATATCACTTAACTTGTATACTTCATGTCGTATTTATTATATTTTTATTTATATTACTATTCTTCCTTTTTCCTATTTCATAATTCAGGAGTGTAACTCCTTTTAGTTTGTTTTATAAGTTCCTAAGTTTATGTCATTCATGACTCGAAAATTATACAAATGTTACTTGGATTGTCACGGTTTATAATTTTATACTTACAATATATAATATAATAGTATCGTCTATTTATTTCAGCCAGAGTACTACTTCAAATAACCTCTTATATTCAACCAGTAGAAATGAACAACTCGATTTAAAATTAATTAGACTAAATTAATTCTAAATAAAACATAAAGCAATTCTGTTTTACTTGTTTGCTTTCTATTCAGTTTGAAAATCACTGGGCTGTGTTTTATTTCACACATTTTTTATATTTCCATATAGTGTTATAATTATTTTCTGATTTTCATTCAGCACTAAATTATTTTTACTGTATTCACTGGACTTTTTCATATCTCGTCTCACTAAAGAATGGAACGTGAACGAAGGGTGCGAATGTAACTAGTAGTTGTTAGGTTGGCGAAGGTGAAACAGTGAGGTGAACGGCACAGCATCGATTTATCGTCATCATAACTCTCTCGTCTCTCTCCGTCGATGATCGATCGTCTTGGAAAGCAGGCGAGTTTATGAGTCTTTCTGTCAAATATATCCGTGAAACACGAGCATACGACCTTGCTAAATTCCCACCAACGCTATTCTCGCCTTTGGGCGCCGAAGACAAATAGAAATACGCGAACATCGGTTGGGAATAGAATTCAGCTCGAAATCTACAGGTTTGTTTACCCATGGCCGAGTTCGCATTAACGAAAACAATGATTGATTGACGCAACGGCGGTCGTTACTGGTGGAAAGACCGTAACTATCGACGATCTATCCCGTGCAATGAATTATTCTTGGCCGGGCATTCTATTTCTTTGCAGTAGAAAAGTCTGCACTGGCCAGACAGCGAAGCCAGTCGGTCGTGTATCGCTGGTCGAACATCGCGATGATTTCGGATACTTAGGTCGACGAACTAACAAAACATTGCCTTGTAGAAATTGAATTTGTGAAATTTATTATTTACATTTTTTGTTATTAAGGGACTACTTTTTTAAATTTATTAGCTACTTTATATATTATTAAGAGGGTTCTCTTTTATATTTACTATCTACTTTTGTATTATTAAGAGGTTACCTTTTTATAATTATTATCGACTTTTTATGTTATTAAGGGTATTACATGTTAATTTTTTATCAAAAATAGATTTTTTTTATTTTTATTGCTGCAGATCTTGGTACCGGAAAACTTACGTTTAAATTTTATAATAAGTCTTACTTCTAATCACACATATAAACTACGCTTAATTTTTTCGTACTACTAAAAATATAAACAGTGTGAAGAAATCAAAGGCATAACTTCAAAGTGCTGTTATTTTGTTAAATTTTCATGTAATATCTTTTTCCCTAACAAAACAATCATTTTTCCCGTAGTTTCGAAACAAATTGAGTAGGACGATTCTAAACTTAACAAAATCTTCTACATACACGTATAAACAAACGAACCAAATTTCAACAATTTATATCACTTACTTTGGTTGCATAAAATATCAAAAAATTTGCCTCAAATCTAGTAAAACTAAAAGAGTATCCTCATAACTTTTCACTTTTAAAATCAAGTAATAGGAACCACCAAATACTAAGAGGAACTTACGTTACTATTTTTAGTGACACGAAAAAAGGAACGAACGACTGCTTCGCACGTGTTAGTTCATTCAACTGGAAAGTTGCTTTCTAAATTACCATGGCGTTTTGGTCGTCTTTATACACTTTCAATAAAAATAAATACAGAAACAACCGTGAACTGAGAAGCATGATTGTTGACACGATGTAAAATTAGTCGAAAGAATAATAATCCCTCGGTGAAGACGTCACGAGCAACTCGAAAACTTCGTACGTCATAATCATAAACTGTGCATGGATAATTGACGCTTAACACACTCGAAAAATGTTTAATCTCCACGGGAATACTGACTTATGCAGATAATAAATAGTAGTTGCTTAATAGGTATCGTCTTACGCTTACTTCCAAACTGAAATTGATTCGAGTTAAGAGGGAAGCTCCCGGATCGAACTGAAATACCGGGCTCCATCTTATCACTTAAGAAATCAAATATGAAAATAAATAAACCATGCTAGACGTCTGTTAAAAGAAACCAATTTCAAAAATTGCCCTGTCAAGCTATTAAAGACCGAAATAGTACGAATACATGAGCTCTTTAAAATAGATCCACCAGTGAAAATGTTCCAGCGAAAAATTGAACGAATCCCTACTGCCTATCAAAATGAAATCAGCTACTTTGATATATTCAATTGTTGGTTTAACGTAAAAATTGTCTAGACACAAGATTTCTATTAATTAATTTGCGGACATATCACGGTTACACTTGAACAAGTCTTATTGGAAATCTTCTCGATGAAAACAAGCTCATATTAGCTTACTTTCGAGTCAAAGATGATAGAAAATATAAAACCCTGTTTGCAGAAATGATAAAGAGTGTAGAACACGTCTGCCGTGACATCAGCACTTTGGAAATACATGTAATGGAGAAAATAGACTTGGGGGTGGCTTGATACGTCGTTCGCCAACGCCAAATGAATCGATTCAGTGGATAGATGCGTTTCTCATTTCTATTTTTGTATTGTCTCCCCTGATTCTTACGAAATAATCCCTTCTATTCGTCACAATAATATTCGATTCTTTCATAAATGTATTTTCTACAGTGTCTTAACCTAAGATATAGAAGATACAATAAATATCCAAATAAATATCCTCGCTCCTAACTATTACTCCAAAAGAATTGTACACGCACGTTACTCGAACTTCTCTAAATAGAGTTTTGCAAGTATTTACTTTGGAAAGAACCTTTTTTTAAATAATTTGTTGTCTCCATCGCGTCCAAAATACAATAAATCAGAGTTAAGAATTTTTAAACAGAAATTCTCTATTAATATTAAACACTTCCTAAAAAATTAGAGTTCACCGCTTTCACAACAAAATTTGTTTGAAAAAAGAAGATAATTACATGAAAAATAATATCTTGTTTTAAGTTCTTTTTAAACTTTACAGAAAATATGTGACATTTGTACTCGGCATTCCCATTGAAATTTGTTCTTTAATAACATTTGTTTGAAGTCTGTGCTCATTTAATTATTCTTTCATTATTTATAATAATTCTTTATCAATTCACATGTTTTTTTCCGGTGCAAAGCAGTGAACGCTATGCTGCTAGTATAATATAAAATAAAATTTATAGAAAAAGTCCTGAATGCTGTTGGTGACTGGCACCTCTGGCGTTCCCGATAAATCGATTCACATAACTCTCTGGTAAATTGAGACGATAAGGCGACGTTAATAGGCGATTGACACCGAGTACAACACCAACACGTGTCGGTGCTGATCGCGTGCGTAAAGTCAGCCCAACCCAAAACGATGAGACTCGACTCGTACGAGCGGCCAGCCAGTCTTGGCCAGAAATAGTTTCACGTCGACGATGTATTTTTAAATAATTTCTCGACGACCTACGACAATTGCGTGGCACGCGGCACACGTTTCTGTTGATTAAACTTGCGGCTCCAACGAGTCCATATTGTTCACACCACTTTTAATAACGCCACCTTCAAGTATCATTTTCTGAGGAATGCGATAATCCTCGGATAACTGCAATGAAATCAGAACTGTGATGTTTCATTTAGCTGGAAGTTGGTCGCGTTTTCATTTCAGGATTGAATCTATTGTACTTTGAACATCACGAATTATAGCGAGGAATTTTAATGTTCAGGTACTTTACAATTTTTACTTTGTTCTTTACAACATGAAATTGTATAGTATTAAAAATATTGAGTATAGTTATGAAAAGTATAAAGTTTATATATTTTGCAATGAAGAAACATTATCTCGAAAATTGATCTTTTATATAAAATAAATGTTATCACACCTATACGATTAAGTATTTTATTTTGAATATTACCATTGCTTACAAAATTCCAGTAAAATGTGTGCTTGCAATTCAACAAATTTTACGTCCATGTCTGCTCAGAATGTTAGAATTGTCTTGAACAAACGATATATTTCTTCCTCCTCCACGCGAGAATGGAATCGTACTTTTCTTTTTGCCAACAGTTTTCTTCCCGCGATGATTAATTCTTCTACTCTGACGCCAGTTTCTTCTTTTTCGCAATAAAAAATTCACTATGATATTTCTGCCGAGAAAGTACTTTTCACAAACTCTTCCGCGTTTCCGTATTCTATCGATGCTGGAAATTCGCGTTTCAAGAACGAGGAGTTTCCTTAACGGGTTGCTAATATTCACCGCCATTACTCCGTTCCACGCCTCGCCGAGTAAGTCAATACAGTCTTTAATATCATAATCAGGATGAAACTCTTGAACTTTGCGAGCATGTGTACCACCCAACTCCAGCAACTTGCGTCTAAATAACTTCTTGCTGTTAGTAATTACACCTTGATCCATCGGCTGAGTTAACGAGGTAGTAATTACGTAAAAGATACGTTTCTCCAGGCCGTGGAAGCAACAGGCAGCAAAAATTTTCTTGGTTAGACAGTGCGTTTATTAATTTTACTCCAATAAATTCAAATCTCTTCGTCTGTTGTTTAAAGCATAACATAAATAATTTATCTCCGTGAGGATGATGTTCATTTTTTTCACATATATAATTTAGTCAAATATCAGTCTTTATTATTTAACCATTGTAATAATTTCTAATTGTTGAACGACATGACCGATTTTGGTTAATAAAATATATTTTGTAGATATAATTGAGTCACACTTAGTTCAGTTTTTCTTTTTTATTTGTATTATCTCATTCATGCAGTCTTAAAGAACGTTAAAAGAAAGTTTCCAACACTCAATCACTCCTATGTATCATGCTTGACAGAATGTATAGTCTCCAGTCCTCTAATTCCTCTAAGTCTACAAGGCAGTTCCGCCGTGATGTTATATTGATGGTTCCTGCACCACGTGTGCAAACGCGTTGATTAAGTGTATCCTAATCTTAAGCATAGTTAGGCAATATTTAATTCATAATTATGACTAACAACTTGTTGATAACAAGTAATCAGTAATCAACTAATAAATAATCAGATAACTATGGATTTTATAAATGCACGATATACTTTACAAATTAATATAATAATATTAATATTTCACTTTATATAGTTACATATATTCTGGATGCGGTTGACATATGGATTTAATAATAATCACAAAGTGAAACAAAAAATAACAGGTTACAGATCGATCGTACTCTAAACCCAAATATAAAGTCACGTCTGTCACGTTTGTTTCATCGGCACCGATAATTGCACAGGAGAGTCCGTAATTTTGGTAACATTGACCAGACTGTTCCCGAACTGTTCTCTCTCTCTCTCTCTCTCTCTCTCTCTCTCTCTCTCTCTCTCTCT